>NC_090925.1:295338999-296693541 GCF_040938575.1 Ambystoma mexicanum
CCTCATCTGACTTCTGATCAGCAGGCTGAGGTGAAAAGTTTGCTTAGGCAGTTTTCCCCCCTGTTTTCACAATCGCCTGGTTTGACACCTTGGTGCAAACATAACATAGACACAGGAGAGAATGTGTACCTACCAAAAGTAGGGGATACAGGATGTCAGACAAAGTACGGTCTTATATTAAGACCGAGGTCAACAAGATGTTAGACCTTGGGGTGATTGAACCCTCTAGTAGTCCTTGGTCCAGCCCTGTGGTTTTGGTTCCAAAGGCAGGCACTTCTGAATTGAGGTTCTGCGTGGATTACAGGGCTCTGAATGCTGTCACCAAGACAGATGCACACCTCTTGCCTCAAACAGATGAGCTGGTGGATACTTTGGGTGCCTCCAAGTACCTCAGCATGTTTGACTTCACTGCTGGCTATTGGCAAATAGCTTTAGCAGAACATGCCAAGGAGAAGACAGCGTTTTCTACTCCAGACGACCTTTACCAATTCCGGGTAATGCCGTTCGGGTTGAAGAATGCACCTGCCACTTTCCAGAGGCTTGTGAATCATGTTTTGAATGGGTTGGATGAATTCTGTCTTGCATATCTGGACGATATCGCAGTTTTCAGTGCCACCTGGGAAGACCATGTGAAACACCTCGGGATTGTGCTCCAGGCTCTTCAGAAAGCACACTTGACCATAAAGGCTAGTAAATGCCAGATTGGACAAGGCTCAGTGGTTTACCTTGGACATGAAGTAGGTGGAGGGAGGATACAGCCTCTACCCAGTAAAGTACAAGCAGTACAAGACTGGCCTACCCCCACTACACAAACCCAAGTGAGAGCCTTCTTAGGACTCACGGGGTATTACCGAAACTTCGTGGCAGACTATGGCACCATAGCTGCCCCTTTGACTGCCCTCACAACTCCGAAGAAACCCAAGAAGGTAACTTGGACCGACGAGTGTGAGAAGGCCTTCAATGGCTTAAAAGACTCCTTGTGCCAGGCCCCTGTCCTCAGGGTCCCTGATTATCAAAGACCTTTTATCGTGCAGACGGACGCCTCTGACACTGGGATAGGAGCTGTACTATCACAAGTAGATGAGAAGGGTAAGGAACACCCTATTGGTTTTATTAGCCGCCAGCTTAAGGACAGAGAGCTCAGATGGTCCACGATAGAGAAAGAATGTTTCTCTGTTGTGTGGGCCCTAAGGAAGCTGAGGCCCTACCTCTATGGGACCCACTTCACTGTGCAAACTGACCATAAGCCCTTAAAGTGGCTAATGAACATGAAGGGGGAGAATCCAAAGTTGCTTAGGTGGTCCATAAGTCTACAAGGCTTCGACTTCACTATTGAGCATAGGCCAGGTGTCCAACATAGCAATGCTGATGGGTTGTCCAGAATGTTTAACCGACCTGAACAAGAGAATCATCCAGGGGTGGATTAGTTCCCCCTGTCCATAGTCTGGGAAGGGCGAGTGTTAGGAAAGATTTCGTAATTGTAGGTAATTTTCCTTCCATGTGGCAACCCCTAAACTTTTTGCTGTTGTTTTACACCTTGTTCTCGACTTTGCCGCGATCGCTATCTTGATTGGTCTGGCACGTCCAGAGGTTACCCTGTTCCAAGTAATTAGGTTGGCCTTCTGAACTTCTGCGCCACCAGGACAGAGTTCATAAATCCGTCTTAACAACGGTATACAGCCTGGGAGTTGGGTGCTTGTCAAATCATTTGAGCGCACCTCCTGCCTTGCGCCTCGCTGGCGTGGGCCATTCCAGGTCCTGTTGGTCACCCAGAGAGCGGTGCGGGTAGCTGGACGAAAGAACTGGATCCACGCGTCACACATGAAGAAACTTCCTCGCCCTGTGCCACACACTACAGAAGAAACAGAACCCCTTGCTGATACTGCAACCAATGATCCCAAAGCAGTAAGCAGCACTGAGAGTGTGTCTGAGAATATCTCTGAGCCCAGGAGGCTTTGGGAAGCTGCCATTTTGTCTCCACACTCTCCACAAATTTTGCCCCCGGAAATGGCTGTTTCAAATTCAGCCTCTTCACTTGCCTCCGACACGTTGCTTCCAGCAGGAAGTGACGACATTTTGTTTCCGGATCAATCAGTACCAGGAAAAGTACGATACAACTTGTGACCACAAAGACAGACTTACGGCACGGTTCGGCTGTGCATTCGGAGAAGGAAAAGAGTCATCGAGGGCTTGCGTTTGCCCAAATTTGAGAAAAGGGGATTCTGTTGGCTAGGGTTGTGGAAAGACTAAGAAGTTGCGCGACCAGGGGGTCGCCAGCAACGAACATTGGGGTTTCCATCCGAAGACTACAATGCCTGCTACCGCCGCCGCTCGTATTGGACTTGTAAATAAGGGGGTGACCAACCAGGACAATGGACAAAATGCCTGGGCCCCGAAAACGTATTGCTGTATTCTTGTAATGATATTTGGTTTTTTAATAGTCGCTGCCTTAGGATTATGCTACCTCGAGGAAACTAACTCTTTAGAACTTTTGTTGCCTACTGAAAGTGCACCCATTGTTCCTACTCCCTTTGTACATTTGCACACTTTATCCCCTCGGGATTCCCAGCACAGACAAAGGTACCATAATAACACTCTACTACTTATCATGAATGCTACACATGCCATTTTTAATAAATCCAACTGCTGGGTCTGCTCACATTTACCACAACACGGGGATAAGTGGCTAGGTTGGTATATTCATCCTTTACCGTTGACAACTGCCTGCTATGCTTCTCTTAGAGCACTGTTCTTTGGCCGATGGAATGATAGCATCTCAGGGAACTTTGATGGCACTAATTTGAATAGTTTTGAGAAACGTGTTTTGACTCCCCTGAGATGCTCGCTTTTTGCAAATAGGAGTAAACCGAATGTTGCTTCTATTAGGCCTTCTGACAAACTGTCTCGTCCTTTCCAATCTTTGATTTCCTTAAAAATGGCTCCAATAGGCAATAAGGATGCCATGCCTCCTTCTTACACTGTTAACCATAGCCCCTATTCAGTTTCTTTTTGCATACAAAGGAATGGAACTCAGTCAATGGGAACATGTTTAGGTTGTGCCAACGTTGCAAATTTGACTGGGGAGAACAGACCTTTGTATGTAGGCAAACCTATCTACTTTGTCTGCGCTAATGTAGCATTCCCGTGGTTGCCCAGGGATTGGCAGGGAACCTGTTATTTAGGGATCCTGTTACCTGGGGTGTTTATAGCTAGTACAAAAGAAGTTTCGAAGGCTCGTCCACGGTGGGATGAGAATGGTGACACCCCGGCACAAGTCTTGGGAGATATAGCAAAATCAGTTGTGCCATTTTGGGGGCAGATAGCGAATTCAGAAGATATCAGAAAACTAGCGAGAGTACTGGAGAGAACCATCAACCGGACTACAGACATACTCTATAATATGACATTAGAACAAAAGGCGATAAGATTAGTAGCACTTCAAAATCGAATGGCATTAGATGTCATTCTAGCTGAGCGTGGTGGAGTATGCAAATTAGTGGGGTCCACTTGCTGTGTTTTCGTACCAGATTCCTCCCCAACTATCTTCAAGGCAATACAGAATGTGCACGTCCTTAGTTCCGAAGTGCATGTTCCCGAGGCAAACTGGGATCTGAGCGCTTGGTTCTGGGACTTCTTGCAGTCTTGGGGTTGGAAGGTGCTTTTGGTCTTATTGATTATTTTGGGAATACTGTTGTTTCTTTGTTGTTGTATTGAGTGTCTGCCTGGTATGTGTTCGATACTAGGGGGATGTTGCGCACAAGCGATAGGTTCGATAGGACATAAAGTATATGCCCCAGATAAGACTTCCAAAGAATACGTATTGAAGGATACTTTAGCAAAAGACCTAATGGCAATAGATATTTCTGATAGTGATTCAGGGTGCATGGACAATGATGCATGGAGTTATTTGCAAGAAGATCCAAAGTAATTTTAGCACTTGGCATAGGCCAAAAGGAGGGTTTGTCGCAATAGAAAGTATACCGTGCCTCCAATTGTAATAAATTTATTTAATATTGGCCTACGCCAAGCTGCTCGAAAGTCGCTTGCGAAAGAAATCTGTGTTGCAAGGTCCTTACCTTAAATCCATGTAGGCCGCCATTTTAGGTCAAACCGCCATTTTAGGATTCGTTGTGTAAAAGTCACCCTGTGAGCTAAAATGGTGGACAATGTCATTCCAGAATACAACATGGCCGTCTTGACCGCTGTACATAGCTAATATGTAATTTGCCTGCAGGCCACTTGTTGAGGTCATGAACTGAGACCTTGTCCTTCACTGACCTATGTGTAGAAGGATTACTCGTACAATGAAAACTAATCCCCGAGCATATGCTGAGACAATGTATTCAAATACTGAACAAAGAACATCTGTTTAACTACATTGTATTAATGTTTAAGAAGGCCTTCATGGAAAACTTTAGAATACACAGCTATTGCATACGCTTGTTGATACATGTATTAAAGACAAACAATAATGCGGTTATTTGAGACTTGGCACGAACCCTAGATCGGTGATATATTAAAAGGAATATTAACCCGAAGTGGGGCTGGACATCGCACCCACTAAATGTATAAAAAGCAAATGAATTCTAATGTACAACGTCTCTCACTGAACACACTGAACCACGCTGGAGTTCGTTGTGTTGTACTGAGGGCCGATAGCTGTCTGATTTTGCTCTGTTTTTGTAACTGGATTCAGTATAAAATAAAGTACTTTGTATGTTCCTTTGTAACCCGTGTTCGGTGTATTTCCTTTTGGGGTACTCAGCCTCAATATTCTTTTTCTGTTTCACACAGGCTACTCCTGTAGAGCAAAGGATACCATCAGCTGGCTTGCAGTCCCTTGCAGGCCCTTACCTTTTTAGGGTCACAATACGTTGTTTGTACTTCGATACACCACTTTGCAGTTGGGAGCAGTTTCAGACTGCTTTCGAAGCTGCGGTCTAAGAGCCCCAGAAACACAGCCACTGACCTTAGATTTAAGGCACTCCCAACTCTTCCCCTGTCGCCTGGCCCTCCGTATCGGTGCTTGGTGTCCCTTTCCTCCCTTCTCCCCCACCACCTTTCCTCCTCTCCTCTCCTACAAAAAAAACGAAATCCCAAAAAATATAAAAGTCACAAAAAAACAAAATAAGGTCCTTTAAGACCCACCTTTCACAGTTAAAAAATAGAACTAAAAATACAAATCACAGGACCCTTTCCAGTCTGTATAATCCACGGACAGTACAAAAGTCCACGGACACCTGGACGATTCCAGGCGTGCGGTGGGGGAATTAAAATCAATTAACTTGTTTTTCGTTCATAAATGTTGGCTCTTAATAGAACATTTTTTTTTTTTATTTTGTGGTGGTTTTATGTACTGAACTGACTCATGTTCTACTGAACTTAATTATTTTTTCTATATTTCACAAAAACTTCTTGTAATTGTTTTTCTGTTTATTTTCTTTATTTATTACAACTACTAAAAATATACTTTGCAACATATTTCACGAGTTCACAAAAGTTGTCGCAGTGCATTTTGGATAATCTCATTTCCGACATCAGTCAAATGCACTTCATCTCCTCAAAGTTTATTTATGCCATCCAACTTAATATTTTCGTTGCAAAAGATGCCATTACTAAAGCATATATTAAAGCGCATAGACCTTTATTGATATGTTGTCTAGCTTCTTCCATTTGAGGACAAACAAAGTTTGTCCGTCTCCATATTTGTATTTGATTCAGTTAAAAAAAAAGAAAAAAAGCTTTGCAACTGGAAACATATCCTTCATGGAAAACTCCAAAGATCCTAGAGTCACATAGCCCAAACTGTTGCCTCCACAATGCACAATAATAAAATGTGGATGTTTAAAGTGAGCCATAGTCTCACAGAATGGTAATAAAGTTATCCAGTTTAAGCCACCATCTGGAATCCACGAAACCTCCACTTTGGCCTATCCAATAGTGGCATAGATGCCACGAGATTCAGTATACACATTTAATGATTGGAGCCAAGAATCTCCCACTATCCACATACTCTGCTTCTTCATAGCCATAGCCATAGCCATCTTCACTACACACAACAAACAAAACACTTCCTACCCTCTACTCCTGTACACTTCAGCCCCTCCTCCAGACCCACAAAACCTGATTGGCTAGACCTCCAATGTCTTCTTTACATGCCAAACATCCTTAAAAGACCAGGATGGCACATGCGGGTCTGCGGACTACAACAGCAGAGGGCAGCCCTTCTACCTACACTGCCACAACCAAAACAATATAATTAAATCATATAAGAAGTACTTACAATACACCTTCAAATAACAAGACTCACCCTGAACCTCCCCACTCCTGATGTAGTCTGCGGACAGTAAAGATGAGAGCAGACTCGGGCTGCACTTGTACCACTTTTATTCACCTATAAAAAGAGCTCCCTGCCAACTTTTCCCACTGCCACAACCTTCCAAGACCCTCTTTCGGCCACAAAAAAACCCCAAAAGCATTTTCCAGAATTTGTTCTCACTGCGGTCTGTTGCGAGGACTGCGGATCCAACATGGCGACTATTTCCAAAAATCTGATGCACCTCATGTTTTCGAACAACTAATCAGCGCATGTTGTTGGTGTCCGCAGACATCGAGCAACCCCTATTGGTCCAGAGGTGTCTGTGAACCACCAATCAGTAAATGAGTACACGGAGTGGAACCAGATATCACAAATTAATTTTGACCTACTCTTTGGCCATTTAAAAAAAAATAGAATGGATTTACACCAAAAGCATGCATTTGGGACAAAGCAGCAACTCCTGGCACACATTTTGTGAACATCAATCCAGTGGTTTCGGCTGTGGACCCAATCACATAACAATGGAAAACAATCCCCAAAACTCAAATGCGGTATGACACCATACCTTAAATGGATACCAAACTCTACACTCCTCACAACAAGCACAACTCAACACTCCCCTTTCCCTAATAAAAAGAACACAACAAAATGCCTGAGATAAAGTTGAAACAATAACAGCATCCCAGAACATAACAATAAAGTCAGCAGAATGAACAGCATATGCAACTGTAGACCTTACAAGATGTCAGCTAGAAGCACAGCAAGATATGACATAAGGACACACAGCATGAAAGCATATGCGCAACTCCACTCCTCTCTTCCAGAAAACAGAAAACATGTTCCACTCCTCTCCCACCAACCTCTAAGCAAACAACCACCCCACCACCAACCAACTCCACAAAGGAAACTGACAGTAAGCAACAGACACTGGAAACCTGACAAATGAAGGCATTACATACTGGAATCCTAGCAAGTCCAAAGCATAACGATTGTATATGTGGAAAAACATGTCAAAACAATACACATAACACCCAAAACCCAGCAGCACCTCACTGCAGATACTCAGAACCCACCCGGTCATTCTGAACCCCAGTAGCACCTTACTGCAAAACACTCAGAACCCACCCGGCCATTCTGAACCCCGGCAGCACCTTACTGGAAAGCATTCAGAACCCTCCAGGCCATTCTGAAACCCGGCAGCACCATATTGCAAAACTCAGAACCCAACCAGTCATTCTGAGCCCCAACAACACTTCACTGCAAATACTGGAACACAGCAGCTCACTGCATCCCAACCCAATCCACACAACAAAAATCGCACTCAACATGCACCCAGAACCCAGCCAGCCATCCTGAGGAAAACAACCAGGGGATAACCCCTACAAAACAATTCACAAAGAAATGCACGCAAACAAATGCAAAACATGCCCTACACAAACATTGTGCATTCCACAAGTCCAAACTGAAGACAACGACGATGTCCACTACCCTCCACCACATGTCCTCAACCCCAAATACAGGAGTGAAAAGTGCATGTGTCCCCATACATGTGTCCAAAATGCATTCCCCGCACCCAGCTGTCCAAATGAAAACACACTAACCGTGCATTGCCGGAGCTAACCTGTCTACATTCCACCCAGAGAAGGGAGGAAAATGTCTCCAAATATTTGATCCTGTGTATTCCTGCTCCCAACATGTCTGAAAACATAACAACAGTAATGGTCCTGTGAGCACCTCAAGAAGGCCACACACATAAACATGACAAGTAAGTAACAGGCCTTAGAAAAAAATGCACTCATGTCTACACTCCTAGCCTATCACTGTAGCTCCTGAGGCAACAAAACAAAAAGAACACAAGATAATAATGACTGTCCTCAAAACTTAACAAAACATACAAATTGTTCTCCCTTCTAGACAAAGGAATTATCCTGAAATAGTAGCCAAAACTTCTTGGTAAATTTCCTGAAGATTCCTGGAATGATAGTCACAACCCGGATTTGAATTCCCCTACTGCACGCGCTGTGACCGCATGCATGACATAACACAACTTCCTCCTTGCCCGTGCCAAAGTGCATCCTGGTAGCAGCGCGTAGCAGCTTTCCCAAACAGAGCACCTTATCGTCCCTCATGCCAGAACGGTCCAAATTTCTGATCACCTCACACCTCAGAGACCACCAAGTGCACAACCTAAATAACTCCTGGCCAATCCACCACGGACTATCCTACCCATGACTTCTACCTTCCGCCATACAGCCACGCCCCGTTACCCACGCAACCATGAACAATGATGCGCAATGACACGTTGGCATGTTCAGCGTCTGATGATGCGCTCAGGGCTCTATTCAGCCACGTCATCAGTGTGCCTCTCTCGGGGGTCACAGCAAGATCTCTGTTGACTCCTACCTTCACCTCCAGTGCCTGCCAAAGCATGGAGGCGGTCATGTCCCACCGCTCCTCTGGACACAAAACGGCAGCTGGAAACAAGCAAACGGAGGCCCCGGGACACTCTGCCATCATATGCCCAGCCAAAAGCTCATCCAACATTTCTGGCGCTTTGATACATGGCTCACCAAGCTGTCGGCACTTTAGACCTAGCTTCTACCACCCAACCACAGACTCCACCAACAGTCTTCCAACACTCATCAGCTCCTGCTGAGAACATGTCTGCACTGCCCGGCCTGCCAGGCTGTTAGAACCATCCAGCTCGGTCTCACTAGGACTATACTCCTCGTAGCCCAACCTCCTGTCGGCTGGCTTTTGTCTTTCCTTGCTGGCGCAGACACCCAGGGCCCAAGTCGAGGGTACACGCTCAGGAGTCCCCCAGTTTTTCAGAGGGCACCTTGAAATGATAATTTCTTCTGAAACCACATTCAAACAGTATGTCAATTGGTATGTTAATGAGCTCCCCCACTCGTCTTTTAGGACTTGACCCCTGCTGGCACCACCCCGCTTGCCAGCCCTGAGGGACTCCAACACCGACCAGGTCTGCCCCTGCTTTCTGCTGGCACCTCCTGCTGTGGATGGGACTCCTGGATGGCAGTGTCTGTCCCCTTGCTGCTCCCTCCGCCACAGCACCTTTTCCTGGCACCTTTAGGACACTGCATCCCGTCCTCGTCGCCAAAATGTTGTGAGTTCGTAGGGTAGGAAGACACTGAACATAGGCTTCCTTATAAGTTTATTGTCTGCTCCGAGAGTACCGGGTAAGTAACATAGGTGAGTTCCTGGACAGATAAACGCTAGCACATCTAAAACCAGCCAGTATAGAGATGTAACTGACTTCACTGGATCACTCACCACAGTCAGACCATCACATTCTATATGACATTATCACGTTCCACTCACAGTGTCATGAACCCCAGAAAGATAGGTTCCCACAGTGCTGTGTGCTGCAAGGATGAAATGAGGAAATGCTTATAACCCATTTCTGCGAAATTTCCCAATCACCACCAACCCTACCTCGTACCCTCTAAATACCTATTATACTTATTGGAGACAAGAGATCCATTCCACACTTGCAATGACCATCCTGTCCAGCAACAGCTGTTAATCCCCTCAAGTGG
The DNA here is from genome assembly GCF_040938575.1 of Ambystoma mexicanum. Classification (NCBI taxonomy): domain Eukaryota; kingdom Metazoa; phylum Chordata; class Amphibia; order Caudata; family Ambystomatidae; genus Ambystoma; species Ambystoma mexicanum. Next base: position 295,348,879 of record NC_090925.1, read on the forward strand.
ATGGGAGTTGTTGTCACTCCTTCACCTGCATAGTCTGTAGTGGTTGTACCTTACCCCAAAATCCTTGACAGTATTTATAGCTCTCCTCTTGTGTTTATATGCACTATGACAATGGGCCACATTACAAGTGTGGTGGCCGGGAAACAAGTTGACGATAATTCTGATTACCCGCACTATTTCCAGACCGCAGAACTACGAGAGCGAATGCTGGTAACAACAGTACTGGTAACAGCGGATATCGTGCTACCGTTGCCAGTAGCACAGGGAAATGAAACAGCGGGATCCTCCAAAATCAGTGCCAGAAACATCAGCACCACAGAAACAAGGCAGCATTACAGCTGCGGTTTCCCCGGAAACACTAGCACAGAAATGCTGGTGCCACCGGAAATACTGTGCTGGAAACCACGGCACTGGGGAGCAGGTGGTAACAAGGCCCAGGTGTGGAGGAACAGATCAAAGGTGCAACCAATTGACACAGCTGCACACAATGAGCACAGGGACTGCTGAAAAGGCCCACACCCACCCAGCACACACACCTTCCAACACAACCATGCTGCCTCTCATAGCAGTAGTTACATGGGGGGTGTTCAATGTCACCAGTGCATGGCCCACAGGCACCATGCCAATGGAGGGACACATTTGGCATGCAAGAGTGGGTGTATATGACTAGCATCTACCAAATGTGTCAACAGATGGGCACCCAATCACAATCTGGGCATGGGCATGCGATGCACTACAGGTACCAGAATGCAAAACTTCGATATCACAAAACCCAGTATATCCCGACTCTGGCCCACCCACCACCAGCAACCCATCCTTGTGTCAGACCCTACACATGGTGTGATCGGCATTGCCTGTCACAGGGTACAGCGAGGTGAATGAGAACTCGCAAGAGCACAGACCCAGATACGTGTGTCACACACACACACACACACACACACACACACACACACACACACACACACACACACACACACACACATCCCAATATGTATGCACTGCCCAGTCACCTCAATAAAGTGGCCCTCCGTGTGTCCCATTCCATGCAGATGATTCCCATTATCCCTTTCTACCATGGTTGATGACTCATGTGAGAGATCCACGGACCCATGATGAAATAGCAATCAATAGTGCTCACATCAGATCAAGGATGACAATTGAGCAGACTTTTGGACTGTTGAAAGCACGTTTTCGGTGCTTTCACCACTTCAGTAGAGCACCGATGTATAGGACAGTGAAAGTGGGGAAGTCTTTCCAGAAGGAGCCACAAAGGAGTATGGTGTGCGCCCCAACATCAAGGCACCAGCATCTTTAAGCCATGCTCCAACTGTTATCAGTGGTTTAAAAACCACTCTTAAGATGGCTGCCACACTGCTTTGTGTGCATGTGTCCTCCAAAATTCCTGGAGAACCAACCAGCTGCAAAGACCTTCCTGATTGGTCTACTCCCACAAGCAAATATCGAGACTCCGCTGAGCCGGGAGGCGACGCTGGGCCCACCAGACCAAAGGCTCTGATCTAAGACCCCTGTCTTTCCAGAAGGAGCCACAAAGGAGCATGCATCTTTAACCCATGCACCAACCAACATCAGTGGTTTAAAAAACATTCTTAACAGGCCCGCTGCACTGCCATGTGTGCATGTGTCCTCCAAAATGCCTGGGGAGCCACTCAACTGCAAAGAGCTTCCAAATTCGGTGAAGCAAATCCTGAGGCTACACCGAGCTAGGAGGCGATGCCAGCCCAGACCAAAGGACAGGGTCGGAGGCCCCTGTCTTTCCCTGTGTGTCTCCGGAAGGGCCTGAACTCGATTCTTACACCACCCCGCTGCTTACCAGAAGGCCTCTACTGCAACATATGCGACCGAGTACATGGATCACCCTACCTCAGTCAGGTAAGAGGTCCAGCTGCTCAACATCAATGCCTATTCGCCCGATGGTGCAGCTCCTCCCATTACAAACACCCTGCACGGTGCCTGTGTCGAGCGAGCGCCCGATGCCCTCCATGAACAGCCACAATTATCCACCCTTCCCCTACCCTCTACCAGATTCCTGCCCCCCCTGCATTGGCGCTCAATGCCAATGCCACAAACAATATATGCACCCTCCTGGTTGCGCAACACGACCAGCGACCGCAATGCTAGCTCAAGTTTACAGCCCTGGCCCCCCATGCACAACCACCGACTGCACCAAACTCTGTAACCCTGGCTACAACGGATACTGGACCCTTCTGCCCTACAACAGCCAAATAAGATACAACAACAACCTTCTAAAAGCAATATCTCCATCTATTGACCTCATGCCTGTATGCCCATGCACAACGCCCTGCGCCAATGCCATCGGTAAATGTGCTGTCTGCAAAATGTTGTTTCATGATACCCTGCCCTGCTCCACTTGTATTGCCACCCAGGATAAGTGTACAATGTTGTTTCATGATGCCATGCCATACGCCACTGCTATTGCCACCCTTGAGGATTTTAAAATGTTGTTTCATGATGCCTTACCCTGTGCCTGTGCTATTGCCACCCCACCCATGATAAAGGCCAGATACTTGACTGGATCTTACCCATCAACCATCTGTTCAAGTCACTTCCATGGACCCTGTACCGACCACTTGCTGATCTGCTTTTCCATGTCACTCGCACCCACCTCCACCCCCACAGCGAGTGTCCCCCCCCACCAAGACACACCCACAAACTGACCAAAGAACTACTGGATCCTACCATCCTTGTCGCCCTTGAGGTGCAACCTGACACCGCCGACCCCCAAACCCTCCTGCCTATAACACGGCACTCCTCAGTGCCTTTGACCAGCACGTCCTGCTCAAAACCACGACTACCACAACTGGTTCCCTCTGCAAGCTCAAACGCGGCCGATAATATTTCTGGTATAAAAACCCTTATCTCACAAATAAGGAGGCCTTCAACACCATTGCTGTGCATCTAAAACAGCTATCCTGACCACAAAAACCAGCATATACAACATCAGAATCAACGAAGCAAGCTCTAACCCGAGAAAACTCTTCATAATCCTCAAGGAGCTCGAAACCCCAACCCCTCCAAGCGACAGTTTCCCAAAGGACAATGCCTGGTGTACCCTTATGGAATAAGCCTTAGCTAACAAAGTCAACAAACTCATAGAAAAAACATACTCAAAAAAGCCCTGGTGCCTCGCCCAGAATCCCTGGTATCCACCAGGACCAACCCATTCCCAAAGCCTCCCTCTTCCACTTCCTGTCTCCCCTATAGATGTGCTCACCACCATTCAACACCTCAAAGCCACCAGCTGCACCAGTGACATCTGCCAGGCCCAGCATATCATCAAACTGTATGTTGACTCACTTGCACCAACTATTTCCAATTACATCAACGCTTCCTTCAACTCCCACAGAGTTCCCACCTGATCAAAGAAGCCTGGGTCACACTGCTACTGAAAAAACATTCCCTACACCCCACCCTACCCACCAACGACCGCCCTATCACCACTGTGTCTTACCTTCTGAGAATCCTTGACCGTACTGCCTACTCAGAACTCCAAACACATCTTGAAAACCGCAACCTACTGGGCACTTGCCAATCGGGGTTCAGACCTAGACACAGCATGGAATCAGCCCTCCTCGATCTTAACATCCAGCTAGACCTCATCCGTGACACAGGGGATCTCGCCATCCTCCTTCTACTCGATCACTCTGCAGCTTTTGATCTCGTTGATCACACTATCCTATGCCACCACCTCAACGCCACCTTTAACCTTGTCTTTGAACTAGCCAATTGGATTGAATCCCTCCTATCAGGATGATCCTACAGGGTCTTTGCCAGGGTCAAAGCAGCTGACCCCAATTCCGTCTCCTCTGGTTTCCCACAATGATTTTGCCTATAACTTCATTGTACAATATGTACACAAAGCCACTCTTCGACCATCTGGATAACCTTACACCCTTTACACAAACTTTGCCGATGATACGTTAAGTACTCATCAAACTCACCCGCAATCAAGAACTAGACTCAACCAACATCTAAGTCATCATCCAGGTCTGGATGGCCACCCACAATCTCTGCCTGAATGATGACAAGACAGAGCTCCTCATCGTCGGCTCTCAGCGCTGCTTCAAAAAGCTTGACCCTGCCTTCGCCTCTTCCTGCATCGATAGGAACAACACTCCTGTATCACCCCATGTCAAAACACTGGGAGTTTATCTCGACTCAGAGCTAACCATGCAGAAACATTTCAAGGTGGACCTTTTCTGCCGCCTACTCCACCAAACTCATCAACCTCTCCAGAAAATTCCTGACCACCAGCAACTGCCGTACCCTACCCAGAGCCATCATTGGAAGTAAATTGGATTACTGCAATGTCATCCTCGCAGGAACCTCTCAGAAAACCTAAACAAACCACAATTTATCCAAAACAACTCCTGCAGGGCATTTTGGGGCCTGAAACGATCAGATCACATCTCACTTGCGAGACGCCAAGCACACTGCCTACCCATAGAAGAACGCAGTTCAACATCCGGTCCATCCCCCATCACTGTCTCTAAAACACTGCCCCCATATCTCCTCCATCGCATCACTTAAAAACCCTACCTACGCAGCCTGCGCTCCTCTTCGTCCACCTCACTTACCACCCCCAGATTCAACAGAAAGAGAGCTGTTGGATCCTGCTTCACCGTTCTTGCCTTTGCCCTGTGGAACGCACTACCGCCCTGTATTCAAGATGAACCATCCGACCCAATATTTTGCTAAAACATAAAATCAGCATTGTTTAACAAATACCCCCTAAAATAAATAAAAGTAGTCCTGGCCTTTGCCATGTTTAATTATTTATACATTTATATAGGGCACCTAACCCGGAGGCAACTAGGCACTTTTACTTAAGTGGCATGGTTACATTGATAGCTTACATGAGTGTTCAGTTAATTGGGTTTCTTACATACGTTAGTCATTGGTTACATTCAGTTACAAGCACACATTAGACTAGGGTCCTGTTAGTTAGGGAGCGCCCTTTGGCACGCAGCACCTGGAGGTACGGGGTGCTGCGTCAAACATACAGTTCAAGTCGGTAGAGTGTGACATAAGCATTTGGAATGCACAATTCGCCTCACCTCATGTTGTCCAGTGCTACATCAAATATTACAGGTAGGAAAGGTGCGACATAGATTATGCGTGCACAATTTGGAAAACCTTGACTCGTGTTATGGGGAGCTACAACAATCATGCAGCTACAGGTTAGCCAGTAGTTACAGGTAGGTTAAATGTGACACAGCGCCAGGCTGCGTAAAAAGTCAATACAGTAGTTACAGTTAGGTTCAATGCGACACAGCGCCAGGCTGTGTAAAAACGTTGTGCCCCTGCTCAGGAGTGAAGTCATCCGAAGTATCCCGTGCAAGCACACCAGGCCTGCAATTTTTTGAATGCCAACTCGAGCATTCCAAAATGGCCGACACGAAGGACTTTCAAATAATCAATGGACAACTTGTCCTGATACTACTTAACAGCACTATGGAACGCGATTGGCTGAGGCCTCCTTCAATAGGTCTGAAGGCCCAGAGGCGGAAGGCAGAGGTGGAGCCAGCACCAGCTGAAGGTAGCGGCCTACAGCTACTACCTGTCTTGGCCCGACTTTGTGCTTCCTGAGCAGTCATCTGAAGTACCCCCTGCAAGAACACCAGGCCTGCATTTGTTTGAATGCTGACTCGAGCATTCCAAGATGACCGACACGAAGGAATTTCAAATGAGGGACAGAATAGAAAACATTACACTGCCAGCACATTTATGCTAAGGGCCCAAGTACAGCCCAATCTACTAAGAGGAGCTGGAATTGCCTGCTGTGATTTCACATCCCCTGATGTTAATTCCTGCGTTGTTTTGCATTCTGCATGCTAATTCGTTCCTCCACTTATTTTTTTAGGACTTGTTCCCTGTCTCTAATTTGGCTCCAAAAGAATAAACAGTGTATGAAGGATACATGTGAAGTATTGGAATCTAAACCGATGAAAACCACACAGCACATTAAAGCGTTCAACGTGACTCCATGAAAAGCAAGTGAAACACACATGCAGAAAAAAGAGAGAACCATCTAGAAATAAGAGAACAAAAATGGATAGAGGAAAAGGGAAATGGAAAAGAAAAGGTGGACGCGAAATAAAAAGGGCTATGGCAGAAAGGAAGAACTAAACAGATGGACGAAGGGAATGGTAATTGGGAAAGGAGTGACGATGGGGAGAAGGGCGGAAAGAGAGAATTCCGTAGGGGGCTAGAATGAGGTTATGAACGTGTGGAGAAGAGGAAACGTGATTGAGAGAGGGCGTCTAGGGAGTGGGAGGCAAGGTCCCCCAGCCAAGCGGCTCGCAATCTTGTTAGATCTTATCAGCCAGAAAATATCATTTTCGGTGGCTCTGGGAGCTGGGCGCAGTGTTATTAACCTGCTGCAAGAGTTTAATTACCTCTCAGAACTGCAGGCCCAGAAGATATGCGATCAATGATTCATGGGAGAAAATAACCACCCAGCTACTTTTCCTCCTCCGCAATGAATAGAGCAAACAACCCTCCACTCAACACTGAAAACAACCGCCGATGACAATGGGATAACTGCCCACGCATGCACAGTGCAGATAACCACACAGCCCTCCCGGTGATACTAACCAAATTTCTCCTCCTTTTCCTCCCCAATAATAGAATAAACACACGCCATGCTCATTGCCGCAAACAGCAGTCCCTGCATGAGATTCCCATGAATGCACAGTGAGCATAACCACAAAGCCCTCCCGGTGATAATAACCACACATCTCCTACTCTTCCTCCCCAATGATAGAATAAACACCCCCCACGCTCATTACTAAAAAACAGTCGCCCCTGTATGAGATACCCACCCACGTGTGCACAGAATAAAATAACCACACTGTTCCGACCCGATAAAACCACACAGCTCTTTTTTACACATAACACCACAGACACAACCACATGATTAGGCATCCTTATTCACATGAAAACAACCCACTCCACCCCACACAAAATCACGAATACCCACGTACACTAAACACCAATTACCAAGGGCCCCGCCAGAGACTGTGCTGCCCCCCCACACTAAACTCCCACACACTGTTCTGCTCCCAACACACAGTTCCCTGCACACAATTTGCTGCTCCAACAAAGAGAATAGCCTCATATCAACTGAGCACCTATATGAACTCTTTCACGGATATATCTATCTCCCCTAGAAATTTCCCAACGGCTGTAAAACACTGAAATGCACAGACTGTCATCGTCTCTCAGACTTTTACTCTTCCACACAGGCTCTATCACTACTCCTCAAAGAACTCTTCCACACAGGCTCTACCACTGCCCCTAAAATAACTCTTCCACACAGTCCCTACCACTGTCCCTCAAATAACTCTCCCACACAGGCCCTATCACTGCCTCTCAAAGAACTCTTCCACAAAGGCTCCACCACTTCTCCTAAAAGAACACTTCTACACAGACCCTACCACTGCCTCTCAAATAACTCTTCCACACAGTCCCTACCACTGCCCCTCAAATAACTCTTCCACACAGACCCTACCACTGCCTCTCAAATAACTCTCCCACACAGGCTCCACCACTTGCCCTGAAATAGCTCTCCCACACAGGCCCTACCATTGCCTATCAATAACTCTTCTATACAGGCTCTACCACTTCCCCTAAAAGAGCTCTCCCACCCAGGCTCTACCACTTCCCCTAAAATAGCTCTCCCACACAGGCCCAACCACTGCCTCTCAAAGAACTCTTCCACACAGTATCTGCCACTCACTCATATTGAATTCCCTACACTGTCTGCCACTCATACACGTGAGCAGTCCTAGCTAAGCTTCCACAGCACCAAGGATCTGAATGATTTTGGTGGAGACTGGGGTCATAAATTTGGGGACCTTACTATTTTTTCACTAGCCCAGCGACGGCATGGCAGTGGCACTTGCAACAGGAGACATGGGCACTTTCCTTTAAGTCTATGCATGAGGAACCCCAGTTTGTGTTGATATTTGTCAACTGAAAAGCAGAGTCTACTGGTGCACACTCCAGTTAATTATTTCCACATTATTAATAATGAACCCATTTGCACACAGGAGGGTATCTGGCCATCTCCTAAATTGCTATCATTCCTGAAATGAACCTATTCATGTATTCATGCACACCTAATCATAACCATTCTCTCTTGAAATCTCTGGGTTAGTTAGAAACTCTGGTTTCAGGGGCGAAATACAGGAACTGACACGGCATCTACACAATAAACAATTAGTACAAAGTGTCTATAATATAAAACATTCCCGTCCCCTGCACACCTCTCATAACTGAACATACAGTCAACAATTTAACCAAGTAGTACATTTTATTTGTCTACAAAGTCCAAATGTACATCTTCACATACACTTCAATATCTTCAGTGTCAACCTTATTGAATTATTCACTTGGAAAAGTACAATTCAAACTCAAAGGGCCTCATTACGAGTTTGGAGGTATCCATGCTAGTTATACCAGCATGGCTACCCCTAAACTCGGGTCCGACTCCGGCTCCCGCGAAAGGGGAATCACTGGGCCATTCTGACCTTAGCGGGCCCAGTAATTCCCCTTGCGTGGGAGGCGGAGCCGGTACGTCCCATTCCCATTTGAGCCGCCATAGGGCTCAATGGGAATAGGGAGGATGGTAGCAGCGGTACCGTTCATAACGGTACCGTTGCTACCATCCAGTTCTGCTCGCGGGTGCCGCTCTGCGTGCCTGAGCGGCACCCGTGAGCAGAACTCATAATGTGGCGGTACAGTGACAATCGTAATGAGGCCCAATGACAATACAAACAAAAGTATATTGTACAAAAAATATGTTCTAAAAGAAGATGAATGGTCCTCAATACGAATTATTTGTTTCCTAGGCCCAACACGTTTCGGGGTGTGAACCCCTTCTTCAGGAGCCAAACAATTTCTGAAACACCATATATGAGGGATCCATATCAGACCCATACTTTCGTAGATTGTACGGTTATAGTCTCAAACGTGATATTAATCAACCATAACGGGGGTACCTTGACCATATAGGTATTTCTACTGTCAACCTTAATAGTGACCTCTATCATATTCTCCAAGCACCAGTGCCATTCCGATCTGCTATTAAATTACCCCGGGATTAGCAATCCCAACTTGTGTGTTAGTCACAGTCACTATCAGCACTCTATGATAGGGTTCCTCTTTGTTCAAATAAAGAGTGACACTTCTCACCCTGTGATAAGTATATTGTCAAATTTCACATACCGTAAGCCTGGTATCCAAGCACCAGTATCACATAGACCTAGATCACAGAGAAGGTGAAACCAAATCTGATCAAACCATTCTAGGACCATTCACTTTCAAAATGATGTCGAGGCAATAGCACTCTTTCCCAACCTGTGGTCACAAGTAGATATCTAGGCGCTGTTAAGTAGATAAGTGATGTTTCGATGTGTGACAATGAGCCTCCAAGCTCCTCTGCACACAAGCTTCCTGTACTTCACTTTCCAACTTTCCTGTAATAACGGACTATATTTAGTGGAAACTCATATATATCCAACAATCTGCAGTTTCTTCCCACTTCTAAATAATGCTTAGATCCTGTAGTTACACAACTCATGGTTAACTCATATTGTAGTAATCTATATTCCGATTCAGCCTTCTGATGTTGTATTCTCAAGCCGTAGGGACACAAGCAGAAACTCCTTCTCACAGCGCGTAGGACCACACTTAAACAGGAAGCAATGCTGCTGTTTCGGCGTCTAAAACACTACTGCAAACCTCTTACAACTCCAATTCAACGTGATAGCAATCACGTTGTATATTACACAATGGTCAAAAATTCCTCGTGAAGAAGGGATCAGGTCTCAACGGAAGATCTACACTACGCGCACGTGCCGTTACACTGTTAGTTAAATAGACAAAATGTCATACTTCATAGTCCGTTATTACAGGAAAATTGGAGATAACCTTCTAAGAAAGTTTTAATGGTGATTTGAGTCCATCCCGAAGAGCAGCATCACCCTCCCCTCCCTAAAAATACATCTGCAGACAGCACCAAGAAAACTATACTCTTGCCCTCAGTAAGGACTACCCCAAACAATACTCTTGCCCTCAGTAAGGACAACCCCTCTGTCCCTCACTCCTTTTCACACTTCGTTCCTTCAACCGCCTATATGTCACACACTCTTCTTAGACCCTCTTTGCAGTGCCCATGGAAAGGCACGCATACTGTCTTTGCCACTGCTTTCTTAGTTATTGTATCACATTTTTTCAAGTGGTCTCTGTTAGGGAGAATTCTCATCTATGGCTGATTCCCTTCAACTAGTGAGTCCCCCAGCAGCTTTGCTGGACTTCTGGAGTGAATTTTTTTCCACTTGGTAAGAGTGAGAGCTTTTCCCCCACTATTACCTGTGTTTTGCTATGTGTTTCTATCTGTTTTTGTTATTGTGGACTCTGAAGTACACCACTTCATTAGCCCCCTTCTTTTTGTCTGTCACCTAACACCTTCAGTGCCGTGGCACAGGGTTGTCTTTGAGACTTCCCTCGACTCCATTTCTGAGGCGACTACCGTCCCCCAGAAAAGGGTAAAGTTACCATTAACTTTACTTAGTCAATCTACCACAGATCCAGTACACCCCATCTTCCATGGAGTACTGGAAAGGGTTAATTCATATCCCTTTCTATCTATACCTACTAGAGCATTGTTTTGCTCTTTTAACTTTTAGACTTGGCTGGTGGCAGTGGTATCTACCCTAACTTTTCTACCATGATTATATTAGATAAACGTGGTACTATTCTTGGCTATTTATTATATCAGCCTCGAACATAAACCCGCTTGACCAAATCGTCTTTCTTTTGGCTCCGGTTGGGTTTATTTGCCATTTCTTTTTGTTAAAGTCCTTCTTGTATTTTACTTTGCGTGGCAAACTCAGTCCGCCCTCTTTGTTTACTGTCTTTTGGCGGGCTTCTGCTCAGAAGCCCTCCTCAAGGCGCATGGGTGTCTAGCTGGGCTGAATGTGAGGGAGGGGTGTAGTCACCCCCTGTACAGGGTAGCCTAGGAAAGCCAGTTGCACTTTGTCATGATTGGCCAGGGTAGTTGTCCGGGCTGGACAACCCCCCTCTGTTGGGTGATTGACAGCCAGGCTGTGTGAATGGGTGTTTTTCGCATAAAAGGCAGGTCTCTTGGGCTAGAAGTCAGAGAGTCGCCACTGGAACTACAAGGAACCGAAGAGAAGTGGAGAGAACGACAGCTGCTGCAACTACCCCATCCCGGTGAAGCCCTGCTACAGTCCTGAGCTATCTGCCCTTCAACGACTTAGAGAAGATCCAGTCCGGAGTCTTCTTCCCTTGAGCTTGGTGGGGATAACCAGCTCATCTTCTACAGCTAGAGGATCCTCTTCCTTGGTCGAAATCGCTGCATGCTGCTGTTGTGGTCCGGATACCCACCTGAAGAGCCTCTCCTGTTTTTAAGGAGCACACCTTTTATTCCTTGTCGCTGCTGCCAGCTTCATCCCTGGGTGGTGCAGACACCCTTCAGACGTCCTCCTTCACAATGAAGCTCCAGGAATCGTGGGTCTGCGGGAAACCAACAGGAACAACTGCCAGGGCACCAGCTGCACCATTGGAACAAGGTACTGTGTTCTGCTGAGGAAACTGGGTGAATCCCTTTTTCTTCCTTTCCAAGGCTTGCCCTTGTCTTTCCTCCTTCTTATAACTTTTGCTTCCGAACATTGACAATATCGAAGTACTTTTGGCTACGTTGAATCGTGAACTGTCTGACTGTGTGATCTTCGGCAACAGGCCCCGGCGTCTTTCGATCCTGGCTCCTGCCCTTTGACTTTTGAACTCCTGTCTCTGAGTGTTTCTCGATTCTGTCTGCCTAACCAACATATTGCCTGTGATTTTTGCCTCCAACTCCCTCTGGAAATCTCAGGTGCTAAGTGTGTTTTTGCCCCGGTAGCATTTCATGTCACGGATACGTGTTTATTTAGTAGACCGAACTGTTAAAAAGTGATCGCAATTGTGTTTGCGGTAACGTGTTTCTTGCCTAACACCGGTTCATTCAAACACAGTGTACTTACGTTGAGACATACTGTACAAAGTGAATTGATTAGTTGTAGTATATTTAATGTGTGGTTTTTGTTTACGTTTGATAGAAGTGTTGTGTTTATAATGAATGGTTTAAAAATAAATGTACTTATATTTTTCTACCTGAAACCTTGAGTCAGTGTTTGCTTGAGTCACAGTTATTGTGGTCCCTTTGTGTAATCTCTGCTACTGCTCATATACTCTTGAGATAAGCCTGGCTGCTCCGCCACTGCTACCACTCTGACATAGTAGTACAGGCTTGTACCAAAGGTAAACCTTGTACTGCCACCTGTAGTCTTAATTGTGTGTAGTGGTCCCTAAGGGCACTGCATAGGATTCTGCCTAACAGTCTCTATTTTATGTACTCACAATTTTCAATCAATCAAAATATGTGTGTTCGGATATTACAGCGTTTCCATAAAACAAACAATAAAAACAACATACACACGTGCATGCAATTTAATCATTTCAGTATTGCATTACAAAGCAGTTTAAAATGCTCCTGAGTGATTTCTTCTATACACACAATTTTGAAAATTGAGTGTACTGGGGCATAGAGAACGAACGTGATTTGCTCAGAATCACACAATTGTTTTAATGCAGAGAATCCAACGTTCCTGTTTCTAAATTATACACTTGCTCCTACAACTGATTCAAACAAATATCCCATATATTCATTGAAACCATATTTATGAATTTGCATATCAAGCAAAAACACCAAATGGGCTACACACATATTTATTGTGAATTGTGCAGAAATGATAGGCATAAATTTGACTGTTTAACCTGCAGACACGATTCAATATTATGTAACCTAAGCTGAACAATCTCTTATTGCTTTTTTGCGCACTGATATCTTCGGGTCTGGTGAGCAGCACAAATATTAAAACAAAAAAACAAACAATATATCTTACATTGATTTGTATCTTATTTTAAAGACCCACCTCCTAGGAAATCTACACACCCACCAAGTTGTAGCCTATTCCTTTGACTTTTCTGTGAAACAACTGGGGCTAATCAGTAAACTTGACAATATCTAAGTCTAAACAAACATGTTAGGCAAGGCAAGCATGGTTCACTTTTAGAGGAAAATTGACACCATGAGGGAAGGCATATACTCACATATCATTGCAGTACAGTAGGTGGAACACCATGTCAATGAGCATCTGTGCTATTCTGCAAAGTGGCATGTCAAAACAGAGGAAAGACACATGCTGTGAATTAAGATTTGAGAGGCTGACATAATTCGTGAAACAATGTATACTTCCAGATTTCAGTAGAGTGCATGAACTGCAACATGTTTAAAAAGAAAATGAGACCACACATGTAAAAGCCTGTTCCCAGGTAGCTGACCACAGACAAGCTGGCACTTGAAGCTTCACTTCACTGAATTGTGCTTCCCAGAAAGATGTTCACAAATTGCTTTGCACAAGGGCAGGCAAATGGCGGCAGGTCTTGAAAGAAATTAACAACCGAATGGGAGTGAGCACCGAGAAAGAATGGACCGCCCCAGACACCCTGTCGGATTCGGCACTCAGCCACCAAAACAAAGAACAAATAAATGCTCACTTCGCGCTGCCTGCAAGGCCTCATTCATAGCACAAAGCCTGGGGCAAGAGCCCCTCCCATGCCCTCTCTCTTCAGCCTTGCACAGCACTCTATCAAAATCTGCATGAACAGATGCAGGCAAAAGTCCCTTGAAACACTATTGACTCTCCTTTTGGTAGATTAGCAGACAGAAATAACTATGTTCGCTAAAATCCAAATATCAAACAGCGGGAGCGAAATACAGTTTTGGGATATGGTAAAACAGAGAGCATGTATTTTTAGTTAACACTAAAAGGTTCAGCGATGAAATCGTGAGAAATCAGAATAATCATTAATGTAAGATGTTTTCCGACAAAAGCAAATAAAAATCAAAGGAATCAAAGTGAACTCATTTGGGATAGAACCCACATATTTATTTGAGCTTTCTTTAAAGGAAGGTTCACTAGCATGTTAAATTCGATCGATCGTAATGACATCTGCATCATACTATATATCGATGAATTAAACTTTTCTTTTTCACATACCTTAACTTACGATAATAGCAATTAATATTGGTGAACTGGACCTGTTCCCATACCATTGTCTCGGGAGGATAGCTCAGGGGCAGCTTACTCGCCTTGGAAGCAAGACAACACGGAGCACCATAGGTTTGCTACCCGGGTCGCGCTTAGAAACCTCTGGGTATTAAGCGCGTTATAAGTAACATATCATATCAAATCATAGCCACCATCTTGTGATGATACAATGTGCAGCATGATTAACTTAAGGTCAAGTGCCCAGGCCGCTTCAGTGCTTAATTTGTAAACAAATAAGTGCCACGGCTGAAATATTTTCCATCACTCCGGTGACACTGCAGTGGGCAGTTTACCACAACTGCTGCCACCACTGTTGCTCTCACAGTGTTGACATATTTGGGGTTCCACTACAGCTCGCACCTGATTATTGTGATTGATCGATGCACTGACTGTCACCACTTCATAATTAAAGTGAGTCTGAGACAATAAGTGCCGGGGTTCAAATAAGTGCCCGGTCTGAGCCCTGGCAAACACCCCCACAAATTAAGTACTGTCAGCAATTAATCATAGATGACTCACCTGCCTCTGACATGCAATGCCCCTGGTCGTGATGTTAGTGCAAGACATTACCATACAAAATGGATACACATTTGTTTTTTTTTTTGTTTTTTATTATTGAACTTTACTCGGAAAAAACCAAGTTTTGTCAAGAATCGGCAGTAGTGTATGGTACAAATGTCCCTTGATAGGAATGGAAGTTCTGTGTTGCTGATTTGCCTCCCCCACCTAGCAAAGCCAGGTTGAAACAGGGCTCCTCCACTGGACACAAGCCTGCTACTGTGGCAGACCACCTTTGAGGTCTTGCTGTCTGATTTGGTCGAACACCAGGTCGATGAGTTTAGCTAGGGCTTGCGACCACTTGTTGTTTTCACCGGATATCAATCTATTCCACAGATCGTCTGTTTGGAATATCCATAGATTGTCGTCTAGTGCAGGGAGGTACAGCTTTCTAGAATCCTTCGTGTTCACGCATTCCATCACCAAATGTTTCAGTGTTTCCACGGAATCGTTCTTTTTACATAGTCTACAATGTTTATCCCCTCCGCCTCTTCTAATGGTTATGACCTCTCTGGTGGGCAGCAGGTTGAGCCTTGCTCTCATAATCACCATTCTCAGTCCTTTTTCGGGGAACTTGGCGCAGTACTGTAATGGTTTTTTTGCCTTGTTGAAAGTAGGCGGAAGGTGGTTTAGCAGTTTGTTCCCGGTAGCATTTTCTATGGTCGTGATCCAATCCAGGTCTTCTATTTTCTTTTTGATTCTGTCGGGGTTTTCTTTTAGCTCTTTATCCGAGCATTCAATTTTTGCCAGGTCGTCCCTTCTCCTCTTGGCCCAGTTTTTCAAGGCCGTGCACTTCCCAGTTTCAATTTCCTCACGTATGGATGCCACGATGGGTAGCGCATCGGCCATAAGGATGTTTCTATATAGGCGCATCGCACTTTGGTCAACCATAGAGGCCAAGGAAAGCAGCCCTAGTTCTCTCCTGATCGCCGGCATGGAAGTGGATTTTGGGAGCCCTAGTACTGCTTTCCACACATGTCCTTCCAGCTTGGCCCACGTATTCCGTGGGAGGTGTAACGAGGTCTCTGCTCCGTAGATTAGCGTCGGCACCACCTTGGCTTTATAGAAAGTTATCGCTGGAAGCAAGGAGAATTTGCCAAATTTACGGTCAATTGCTCTGGTTTGGGCTGTGAGACGTTTGGCTTTCTCCCATAGTTGGCTTTGTAAGCTCTTTTCCATTTTTGAGCTGTCCAAGTTAATCCCCAGGTATTTGAAAGACTTTACAGTTTCAATTTTGGTTTTTTCAAGGTACAAGTTTACTTTGGCTGTTCCTATGTTGCTCCCTTTCTCCATTACCATGATTTTCGTTTTTGCCTTGTTGATAGCCAAGTGGTTTTTCTCGATATATTTTTCGAGGTTATGTAATTTTCTTTGCAATCCCACTTTGGTCTGGTCGATGAGAATAACGTCGTCTGCGTACATTAGGCGAGGGATCTCCATTTTCCCTATCTTCGGGGGAAAGGCACGAATTTTCGCTTCAGCTTCTTGATAGTCTCCTAAAAAGGCTATGAACACAGCAGGGGCGAGCGGACATCCCTGTTTGACACCTCGTCTCACCAAAATTTCTCCTGAGAGGGCGCCTTGATGGTTCAGTTTTACTCGCATAGTTGTGTCTGTATTTAGTGCCATCATGGGTTCCAAGATGTTTGCTGGACACTTCCAGCCTTGAAGCTGAGCCCATAGAGTGGGCCTATCGACCATGTCAAACGCCTTTGAGAGATCGACAAAAGCCAAGTAGACCTTCGGTGCTCCTTCTTTAATTCTGGCTTTGAGGATATTTAACACCATTAAATTAATGGTGGTTGCACCCTTTCTTTGAAATCCTGATTGGAGTGGGTCCTTAGCCGGACTTTTTTTCTCCCATTCCCGAAAATGGTCCAAGAGACGGGAGGCATATAATTTGCCCAGGATATCCAACAGCGCTATTGGCCTATAGCTTGCTGGTTCTTGCCTTGGGCCCTTCTTGTATATTGGGACAATCACAGCCCTTAGCCAAGATTCTGGCAACATCTTTGTTCTAGCACATTGGGCAAATATTTTACTGATCCAGTCAGCCCATTCCACAGGAGATGATTTAAGGTCTACATTGGTTAGCCCATCCGGTCCGGGAGCTCTCGATGTTTTCAGCTTCCGTATTGCTATTTCAATATCTTCAGTATTGGACAGGTCTACCCATGGTATTTCATGGTCAGATGTAATTTCTTCCATGCTACCTGGGAGTCCCTCGAGTTCGGCCGTGAAGTATTGGACCCACCTTTCTTCAGCTACCGCATTTGCAGTGATAGTCCTTTGATCAGCATTTTTATCCTTTATAAGGGTCCAAAATTCACTGGCTTTTTTTGTAGATAGTTTAGACATCATCTCCTCGGCGTCCCTTTGGTATTGTAAGGCCCTTTGCTGTCTGAGCCAATTTTTGTATTTTTGCTGTTCTAGACCCCAGCTCTCCCAATCTTCTATTATGTTGGATTTCTTTGCTATTCTTAGCAATCTGCGGACCACTTTTCTTTTAATTACTAGATCCTTGTCATACTGGTGAGCCATACAGATTCTTTCATTTTTCTTCCTTGAGCCCTTGACTTGGTAGGCCAGTAACAGGGGCAAGTCATTTGGTCGTTGCTTGGTATCCCGCTTGGGGTCACAGCCCCCTTTCCGGTCCCAAGCTCGTTTAATTTTTTCAATGTCTTGTTCCTTTAGACGAAGTCGGGTTTGTTGTGGATTGGCCTCGATCGCCCAGTCGTAAAAGTTTGGTTGTTGCTTAGCCGTCTGCCATGAGTTTTTCAATAGGTTGTGGTCACTATTGGCAGTTTGTTGGACCGTAAAGCTTGTCAGATCCCTGCTGAGCCCATTGGACACAAAGATGTGATCTAAGGTAGCTTTGGAATCATTACGTTCCCACGTTGGAAGATTCGTTTGATCGGGGAACAATGTGGCCACGTTTTGGATACTTCTCGAGCTCAAGATGTTATTCCAGGCCTTTCCTCTCTTAACGGTAGGGTCGGCTAATCCCCGGGCTTCAATGGGGCATTTGATGTTTGTCGTGGGTTCAATGCATTTAGCATTGAAATCCCCGCAGATAATAAGTTCAATTTTCTCGAATTCTTCATAAAGCTGGTCAATCAGAGCACTCATGTTGTCACAGAAGACTTTCGTGGCTATGCGCTGTGGATTCCAATAACAATTAACAATAGCCACCATTTTTTGAAAAGTATTGACAGCCTTTGGATTTTTTTTCTCCTGTGTAGTTAGGATTACGAGTGTTTCATATGACTGTTTCCACAGCGTTGGTTCCGTTAGGCCTGAGCCTGATTTTATCGCTGTGAGCAGACCAGAAGATGGTCTGCCCATCAGGCCTCTTACAGCCGGTGCGATCACCAAGGAAAACCCATCTAGGGCTGGTTGTTTCATCAGCCAGGTTTCCTGCAGGCATAAGATGTCAAACTGGCTTAGGTCAACGTCTCCTGGTGTCGTGAGATGCATATGGCCTCTCGTGTTCCAGGATCCGAGAGAGATAGTTTCCTTGGAGGGGTGTTCGCTTATTCTCTCCTTGCAGTTGTCATCGGTGCAAACCGCCCCCGGTCGTTGCTATTTAGCCTGGTTTTTCTTCCAGGTCGTTGTTAGCCATTTCCATGGTCCCATTGGTTGTTTCTTGATGTTGTCCCTTTTTTCTTTGGGACTATCCCAAACCTCCCTCCTGTGATGTCGTTGCTCTTGATCGGATTTGCCAGGCGGGCCCCTTTGTCTCTGATCTTCTGTGTGTCTTCTCGAAGAATACCACGTCTGCTCTTGCTTATTTTTTGTGCTGTAATATAGTGGTAAATTTGGATCATCCCTCTCCCCTGTTTCAGTTCCAGGCTTTTCACCCTTCTCTTGGTACTCTTGTATATGATGTTCTTGTCTCTGTTGTGGGTTGGTGTATCGATTATCTCGGCGTTGTTCTTCCATTCTTGATCTATAATGATAGTATATTTTATGCCTCTCCACCTTTCCCCCATCCAGGTCTTGAGTGCCCTTCTTGTTCTTTAACTCCGTCAGGCGGAGACCCATTTGGTCCAGTTCTTGATATACCGAGTCATTTATATCTTTGATGGCCGCTTCTTTCAAATGGAGAAACGCTTTCGCCCTCTTCTCCCTGTGATAGGGTTCCACCAGCACCAGATCTTTCGTTGAGATGTTTTTCAAGATTTTTACTTTCTTTGTAATTTGTAGGACAGTCGGTCTGTTTAAGATGACAAACTTTTTGTCTGATGCCATTTGTTCAAGTTTAAATATTCTAATATTCTAATCTCTTTTCGACCTTCTCTTCTCTTTTCAGGATCATCTTTGGTTAGGCGCTCTTTTCGTGGACTATTCCGCCAATCTTTTAATCCCTTAGTTACTGGGGATGTGGGTTGTATAGTTCTTTTTTTCTTATCCCCACTTTGGACATTGTCATCTTTTACTCTTTGCTCTGTTCTACTTTTTGAACTGCGTTCTTCCAATCTGATTTGTCCCTTTTTCTCTTTATAAATAATGGGGTTGCGGTTTCTTTTCCTCCTGTGGCTTCTTTCTTTTTTTTATCACACAGTCTATCAGTTGACTCGAAGATCTCAACGACCTCGTTATCCGAATAGGTGGATACATTCATTAGGTCCGAGCAATCTAAGAATTCCTCCACTGTTTTCGGTGATTTGGGCTGGTTGACTTCTTGGTGATTTTTAGTTTGTATTGCATCTTCATCATCTATCGCCTTCAAGGCTGGCTCGACTGTCTGCTTCGTGGGCTTCTTGAAGTTAATTTTTGCTTCCGTTTGACTCCTTACTGGTGTTTTGAGCTTCTGTGCCATCAGGCGCTGGCTCTCTTCACGTTTCCCTTGGTTTAAGACAAGCAGAATGTTCTCTTTTCTCTGTGGGAGAGACCCCTCCTCACTCCCTTGAGCCAGCCTTGATGGTGATTTTACTTGTACTTCGTTGTTCCACTTTTCCATCTCCTCGATTTTCTTTTCCAGTACTTCGATTTTTTTTCCCACGACGTCTTGTACATGGGTTGAAACTGCGGTGTCCTTGGTCCTGTGCGTCCTGGTGTTGCTTGTCCGAGCTGTAGGGCCATGATCTCAATTTTTTCCACGGCATCTGATTTTGTTGCCCAGAGGTTATGTTGTTTGAGCATTTTTTCACTGGTTTCTAAGAAGAGGGTTTCCATGTGGGCCAATTTCTCCATCGTATTAGATAGGATTGCCGTATTGTCTTGTACGTTCCCCTTGATTGCCTCGTATAGTTTACAGAATGGCGCTAATACGATGGTCATCGCTGACATGATTGCAATCATGTCTGGTTTCTTATTGGATGATTCGTTCTGTAATGACACTGCAATCTCACTAAGTCGTCTCTGTTTAGGGGGAGTAGGAATTTTCTCCGATCTTCTTGCTTGGGCTACAGAGTCAAAGGTAGCCCCTTCTCCTGATAATCCTTGATCTCTGTCAGTGATTCTCCCCATTCTGGGGGGACCCCCACTCCTCCCTGCCGTTTCTTTATTCAATTTGGGGTGCGCCGCTTTCATTCTTGGCGTTGCATTTTGTTGACCAGTGCTTAGGTGGGGCTTCGTCCACGCCCAACGCTCTTCTTTGTTCTTATTGGTCTGTGAAGTTTGATCCGTGGTCCTGTCCGGCTCTATCTCTATTCGACCCTCTTCTTCTTTGTCATCGTCCCCTATCACTATCTCCTCTCTTGATGTTGAGCCTGCCTCGCCGGGGCTTTCCGTTTGTGTGTTCTCGGGGTTTCTCATGGGCTGACCCTGTGGGTCCATATGTCTTCCCTCGGGAAGCTCAGTCTCTTCGGCATTTTCGGCTTCCTTGGGTAATTTGTTTGTTAGATTGTTGGTCATTTCATTCCGAGACCCGTTTGAAAGACCTATTTTTTTTATTAATCCAATCGATGGCTCTGTTCTCCTCTGTTTTTGGGCGGGCTGAGGTTCGGATACTAGTTCCAGCATCTCCGCGTCTGATATTTCCGTGTCGACGCTCTGTTTTCTTTTCTGTTGTTGGGTGAAGTAGGATTTGAGCGAGCGGGACGTCAAGGGATTGGGAAGCCCTTTTAGAATAGGGGCTCCTCTATTAGGCCCTTTTGTTAGTTTTTGTTCCACCGGTCCCATGTGTTTTCTAGATCTCGTAGTTGTTCTCTTCTTTGTTCCTTGGGGTTTCACAGTAGATGGAATAGTGGTTTTGTTTCTCTTTTTTTTTTAGACCCCCCGCTCCCGCCTTCTATTGTTCTCCGTCCGTTTCTTTATAGGAGTCGTCAAGTTCTCTCTCTGTTTGGTCGTCACTATCTGTGGCATCTACTTCAAGTTCTGACTCACTCTCCGGGTTCGATCCTTTCCCCTTGTCTCCGGGGACTATTGTCCGGCTAGACATCTTCGACCGGGTCTTTCCCTCGTCTCGGTCGATGGTCTCTGCCTCCCCGTTTGTTTCGTGGAGCATCACCTCAATTTGAAGTGGGTTTGATGTCTGGTCGTATTTGTCCCTTTCGGTAATGCTCTTAGTGGCCAGTATGTCTTTTTCCCTCCTGGGGTTCGACTTGGCTCCAACTGTCGAACAGTGAGGTGAAAGTTCACTTTGTTCACTTATTACCATAATTTCTTTTAGTTTTAGTATTTCCGCTCTCTCTTTTCCTTCCCATAACACTCTGGTTGATATGACGCAATTGGGAGCAGCGCTCCCCCGGGCTACTGAATTTGTGCCCGAGCTCCTAGTGGACTGCTGTATCCTTGCGTTCATTATTCGTTCCTTTTCCGGGTTTATATTTGGCGTCACCTCTTTCGCCTCGCACAGACGCGGGCTAGTGTCGGGCACTCCAGAACCCATCCCCGAGTCTCGCCGCCAAGCCCCACCATTCCCTTCGACCATTGGGTCAGCCCTGATCGATCCTGATCCTTGGCGGTTGACGGTCGGCTTGCGCGGACCTGGGGGAGATCCACCTATCCGCTGATCCAACGCCACCTGGGCCCGGCCTTCCTCTAGTTGCTCCTCCCCTGGTTGCTCCAGTTCCAAGGGCCTAGGCTCGGTCTGTTCCTGCCCATACAACGCCACCCCCATTTCCACCGGGTCCGCTGAGGTTTCTGTGCCGACCACCAGGTTCAGGTAGGTTTTCTTCGTTCTTGTTAGAAATATCAGCAATGTTTTCATCCACGCCACCGTGTGTGGACCCTTTGCATATATTGATGTTTGGAGTTGCTGCTAGAAGCTCCAAACTTGACGGGGTCGCGGGCCGTCTATATGCCGAGTCTGACTTGCTCCTCCTTCTTCCCGGGCTCGTGTCTCTCCCAAGCCCTGACTTAGCTGTCTTCGCCGGGCAAAAATCTATTAGGGTAGATTTGACAGCCCTCGGGTCTCGAATACCAACGGGGGGACGTACCTCGGGTTCCATTCGGGAGCGGCTCTGCGTCTGCAGCCGACTGCTGCAGACTGGCTCACACCTCTGCCTCACAGCTCCGCTTCACCGCTCCGCGGTGTCAGGTAGAACAAATAGCACCTTCCGGACAAAACGATGCGGTCAGACTGGCTCACACCTCTGCCTCACAGCTCCGCTTCACCGCTCCGCGGTGTCAGGTAGAACAAATAGCACCTTCCAGACAAAACGATGCGGTCAGACTGGCTCACACCTCTGCCTCACAGCTCCGCATTTATGTACTCAGATTTACCCATGCAAACACCCAAGACACTCACTCATGCACTGCATACTCACATTTATTTTTTTCAGTGGATGTGCACAAAAATAATAATTTCAATATTATTGTATGCAGAATAAATTAAACAAATTCAATTGTGGCATACATTGGATGGGAGATATTCAAACGGTGTACGGTCATCACAGTAGCAAACAAACTGAGTCTTTTTAGTCTAGTTAGGTTTAGAAACAAAATCAACACAGCTCCAACCCACCCATTATACAATTCTGTTTTCTTTGTTGTACTTTCATGCAATTTCCTCTTCATTTTAATATTTTCCTGCATGTTATTTCCCTCCAAAACCAATGCAGAATTTCCAGTTGTTAAGACAAATGTCTCAATCAAAGATCCCGAAGAGACTATTTACTTTTAAATCTTTGGAAATGCAGATTTCAAAAGTCTTACTAGTAATTTGCAATGCTCGATAGATCCATATCCAAATACATATTATCTCTCAAACATTTGTTTTCCAAGTGCGTGTGAAAAACACCCTATTTTATGGCACGTGAGGGCCAATGGACATACATGGAAATGTAAATGGCTCGGCGGGCGAGTTGCTGATTACATGGTCGCTGACAACCTTGCAAGTCGAGGGGTATTCGAAATAGTATTACAACAGGCACGTTGCTTGTGATAGTAGGGACAGTGATCGCGCGTCCTGCTCTGTCTTCCTATATGGTAGTCAATATCCGATCACCAGCATTACATTCTCTCTTCGGCTGTATTTTTATTTATTTATTTATGTATTTAGAGAGCGCCACAGCACGCAGGCATCAGGGCACTAACAAAAAGATGCAGGACAACATAGGAGAAACAGGACAAGCGGACCGTTCAGTCAGTTAGTGGGTCAGAGCTAGGTAGAGGGGGTGTTTACTTAAACAGTGCCGTTTTCTGAATTTAAGGTAGTTGGGCTCAAGTCGGAGTTCAAGTGGGAGTCTGTTCCATTTGATCATGGCTAGACTGGGGAAAGCTCGGCCCAAGCCATTGGTTTTATTTATTTGTCCGGTTTTTACCAGCCCAGGCTGTAGACACTGTTGTCTGGAATATATTTCTTCTGTGGCAAGGACAGCTTAGGCAGATGTACCTATTGCTCAATATGGTGTGGGATGTTTTCACCCACTCATCCAAGCCCTACAACAGAACTGTGCATTACTGGCAGCGGAAACATCATAATGGCTGCCGGAAAGCATGCTGCTCGCCAGAGATCATCCAAAAATGCGCAGTAAAAATCTGAAAAATAGGCTGCCACCCACTTTTGCATTGTCAGTGAGCACTGCCTAAAACCACCATTTGGATACCGACACAGTAGCCTGAAACCACTTGGAAATAGCAATACTGATTGGCAAAAGCAACCCAGAGCTGTTTGGGAATTCATTTTCTTGATCGTCAAAATTGCTAAAATCATGGCTCACAAAACCACCAAAAGGATACAACTTCTTGTTGGGTGTTCTACATTACTCTACTGCAAGAATCCACATCAGTACAATGTCAGCAAGAATCATATGTTATTAGGACAAAATCCCATGTTAAAGACATTTGATTTAAAGACAGCTGTCAAAAACGGGTGCAATACTGCTGCTCACCACTGACAGGTGCTGGGGATTCCTAATCCTGACAGGAGAGCTGTCTTACAGAAGCTAAATAAGCCAAAGCAGAGAAGTCTATCAAAATGCCATATAGAGTGCCACACATTGATTTAATGTGGAAAAAGACTTGATTGAAGATATGTTGCTCATTTTCTGTTTATAATGTTATATTTTTACAAGGAACTCTGTTGAAATTGATTAGAAGACAATCTGATTTAGCTAAGATTTCAAAAGGCTTGCTTTTCTATGAGAACCCTTTACACCTACTCTTCTCAGGCCTCTACACCAGAAGGCAGGAAATTGCATGGTCCTGTTAATCAGATGGAGAGTGGCACCCTGGACTGATGCTCTGCTGGTAGGAAAAACAAGACAATAGACTTTTTCAATTGAATAGAATATGCTGATTTGGGGTGTGACAACAACTGCTCTGGGATAAGCAAGTCAGAGCCAAGCTTCTAGGGGCGGAGACAAACCACTGGGTGAATTCAATTGAGAGCAAATGTATGTTTTATTAAATTGCTTATAAAATATTGCATCAAGCTGACAGAAATCTGCAACTTTGGGATTCTTAATATGACAAATGCACTCACAGTTTTAGACTAAGCTGAAATCCGTACGATGTTCTGACACCAAACCCCGGGATTGATTAATATTGTAGACACTGTGGTTATACTAGAAAATTGAAAACTTACAGTAATATGCGCAGAGAGGGTGTGTACCTCCATGTAAGATTTGGTGCAAAACCAATATTGCGAAACCCACTAAAATCGCAAATAAGTTGTCATTTCTGAACCCAAGCTCTCGGAAAGAGCAGGGTTGAACAGAGACCTGTCTTAATTATTTTGTGATATGTACATGTATTCTCAACAACTTCTGTACCTTGAAAACATGTTTATGAAAAATAGTTTTTCTAAGTAAATGCAAAGGGGAGTGTCTTTCCGCAAGCCATAAACATGACATCTGATGCCTCATTCTGACTCACTACTCCATTCTCCAGTCAGGTCACAGGGAATCCTCTAACCTATCAAATCCTTAGTGGGTTGGGCATAGAAAGTCAGCCTCCACACCCCCTTTGGAAACACATAAAAAGAACCACTGAGACTCAGCTAGGGACACTCATTTTTCCACTACTCATTGATTCCTGCGCAGAACTCTGCCTGACCATCTCCAGACAAAGACTCCAGACTCCTGAGACTCCAGATTCCAGACAGACTCCAGAACCAAAACTCTAGAACCCAAACTCTAGAACCCAAACTCTAGAAGCTTGGAGAAGCAGAGGCCTAATACACAAGCTGAACTCTTCTCAGCAGGCCTCAGAATCCAGCAACCTAACCAAACTACTCAACAGCCTTGCCGTGCTGTTTGCGACTGGCTAGAAACCCTGTGCCAGAACCAGATCCAGAACCCACTTGATCCAGTCCGAGAGGTCAGCCCAGACCTCCGTGCCGTGAGAAGAACCGGTGCCTGAAACTGTCCTGTGGCGAGTGCAGTCCAAACCTGACCAGATCTGTGACGAGGCCCATTCTATTCCAAAACTAGGAGTGAGTATCCAGTCTAAGAACTGTACAGAACCAATCTCTTTGTCTAAAGTGATCTTATCCCATCAATTTCAACCTATTCAGAACTGCATTTAGAATTTTGTGTTCATCGTGTGATTTCAAATCTGTAAAAGCGTCATCTGTCATTCTGAAATCTTGACTTCATTTCTGAAAATCTACCTTCACAAAAACGTCTGTATCTTTTGAACCGCACGTCCTAGAAGCGAAATTTAACTCCTTATAGTTTTTCCGTAATCGCGATTTATGCACTCGGAAAAAGTGCCATGAATTGAAAATTAGCTCCATTTCACCACATGTTAAAAAACGCTGTTTCTTGCTTTCTACTGCTGAAATTTGTTTTCAACCTGATAATCATTCATGAATCATTGCTACTGTTGACCTGAACTAATTCAAAGTAGCTATCACCTACCCTCAATCTCCTTTAGTGAATTAAAATAATTTTAGCATATTCTTCACATTCAGTGCAACCACATTCAAAGTATTTTTTGCCTGTTTAAAATCATCCCTGTTTTCTCTAAGCTTGCTGGGGGAACTGGAATTGAACTGTATAGTGATTGTATTCTTGAAACCTGTGTGCTCTCCTTTCCATCTCTTCATATTGCATAAGGGGGGGAGTGAATTGCCACAATGGAAAAAAGTGATCATATTATCTCTTGTTGAAACCATATCAAGTTTATTTCTGTGATGCATTCGTTCCCACCTTGCATTTCCTTGAAACCATAAAAGTATTCTGTGCTACCTTATCCTTTCTATACCAACTCCTCATTGATTAAAGAGAGTGTGCTATTGTAATATTACACATTGTTGACCACTATTATATTCATAGGTGTGCTATCAGGTATTATTTTGTTCATAAAAGTGTGATATAGATATATTGTTTAATTTTTCCAATAAACCTTTTAATTTGCAAAACAAACCTACTTCTTGGCTTAGTGAGGTCAGGGGGATTCAAAGAGAGGGGTGTTATATAAGGGTTCATCATCCAGATTCAAAGAATTTGACATAAAAACATATTAATAAGGGCTTCCCTTGGGCATCCCAGACTAGGCATTGACTTAGTTGGATTGCTGGATTGGAGCCACTTACAATGGACAACTTTAATATTCTGTTCATTTGAATAAATGTTAAATTCCTAGCTGCTTTATTTGTTTATAAGTTAATTCTCCCGTTTCCGAATGTCCTATATGTATTATTTCATAATACTAATCACATACAAATCAAGTACTTACAACACAGTACCCTTGTCTATGCTGGTTCTGTGCTCTCCTTCATCCTCAACTAAATGTTGAACTTTGACATCATGGAATACAATATGATTGTTTTCAAACAAAGAATGCCTTATTCTAAATTAACAGTGCACATCTTTTTATTCTGTTGCATGCTAAACTCCAGTGTATTTTCACGTTCACGGTTTTGAGATAATTGATGTTATGATTAATGAAGGTCACCAATGGCTGCACAAGCACTTCCATTTGATTTCTTCAAACTTCATGTTTTGGAAGGGAAATTCCTAAGTAGTAGCAATCGCACCTACTTTATTGTAGCCTCTGTTTGGCATTTGCCTAGTTTAACAATTGTGCATCGACTGACCATACACTTATATCTTAGGCTGGCAACCCCTTGCCTAATAATCATTCACAATGAACACATGTATTTGTTTAGAATGCCTTCTTACAAATTTGAGCTACTGAAAAAAACACATGTGAACAGAGTCATACCGATAAAAAATAAGGTAATCTTGATTAATATATGTATTGCACGTGATCCTCATCACAGTACATACGTTTGATATCACAAACCCCTTTTGATTGAGAAACTTAATGAATATATCTAAAGAAAAGTTAACCATTTATTTATTTTTAAAGATTTCAAGGTGATGTCCACATTTTAATAATAATGTCCTCATTTCATAATTGCTTTAGAATGTATCCTTATCAATCCAAAATGCATGGTATATCATTTTACTGTGCTTTGAAGGGCCTACAGTAAGTTAATGCAGCTGCTACATAAATCTCAGTCGATGAAGAAAACAATAACTTTCAAAATAAGTTAAAGAAAATGCACTGGCGTCTCTTGAGGATAGCTCAGGGGCAACATGCTTGCCTCGAATGCAAGAGGACACGGCGCAACACAGGTTCGATCCCCATGTCAGCGCTTAGGGGTACTAAGTGATATTATAAATAACCTATCACATCATTATACTATGTTGCCTTTCATGTAGAACAGCCCCTACCATCATATGGTGGGATAACACAACAGATATTTTAGTAGTTCAAATCCTTTATTTGAAAAATGGCTTGCTTTTTAGCGAGCAGAGATTTTAGAGGCAATGTGATTGGCGATGTCGGAAGCAGCTGTGTGTGTATTGTGTGCAGTGCACAGTGCAACTTCATGTTGCTAGTGATTCAGCTTTTGGTGCCTTCCTGAAGGAGAAAAGTTGGTTGGCGCTCTGCCGTAGCTCTGCTGGAGATTGATGCGATTTGAATGTGGTTTGAATCCGTGTGGCACCAGAGCACAAGGACCGTGGAACGTGGACTGTGTTGGTCGGCGCCTTCGAGCGGGGCGGAGAAAATACCTAATTGGCAACAAACAGAGTGGTAAGCAGAGCGCTGTGTGCCAGTAGGCACAGTGATCCAAGCTGGCGGGCGTTATCAGAGAGACAGTACTCCTTAGACTCAAACACCTTCTGTGTCAACGTGACAAGTGCAATTGGCACCCCGTGTAGAGACACAGCGGAGCAGGAGTTGGAGAGAAGAGCTTCACTTTTCTTTGCTTTTTGCTGGCACCTTGAATTGCCAAGAGTTTTGGCTCTTCCACAACCAGTGGGGTCTTGTGCAACAAATAAAAAGAGGTATTACCTACAATGGACATTCAGGATTAGTCAGCCTCGGTACTGCAGTTTTTATTTACTCACACATGCAATGCAGTTGTCTAAGAAAAATCTTGACAAACGAATGCTAAAGTGGTCTCTGCATTGGCGCATGCAACCCCTCAGTCACTTATACTACTACCTTACAGCTCCTTGTGCAAGTGCTTGGATAAGTGCACTGCAGTTGGGCAGTTTTGGCGAGTGGAGTGGGGAGTAGCCTGTATGTGAATGATTGAACTTAACGATCGATGGAGCCTAGAGCCATGCCAAATTGAGGCCAGGGAGTTAAGAGAGTATACAATTTGCAAATAAATTAAGAACTAATTAAGACTCCAGAAGAACAAAGTATTGAAAGAACTTTGCCGAGAATCGCGGGAGAAATAATAGTGAACCCAATCATTGAAGGGAGTAGAGAGGGCCCTGTGATAGGAAGATAACGACTTACTAAAATGTAACGGTACCAAAATCGACCAATGTCGTCCCTCTTAAGAATATTTCAGCAACTAATAAGAGCGCTCTAGCGGACACAGCAATTTAGCAGAAATAGATATTATATTTCCCTGCTGAACCTCTGCTATTCACTTTAGACATAGGTAGAGCAGATTGCTTCGAGTCCAATGGAGAGCGTGCAGAGGCAAGCCTGTGTGACTGAACAGTTGGAATCTATTCTTGGTTATCGGAATCAACGCTCACCTGCAGAGAGACAATCGGGATATCCAAGGTTAACAGGGCTAATACAAGAAATGGAAGCGAGCCCTGTCATGATTAGCGATAACCCGTGTGTACTGAACACAAGTGTGGAAGAGAGTGGTTTAACGGATGAATCAGTTGCCTCAGGAGAAAAAAAAGAGGCAACACACTTTGCTTTAAAGATATTGCGAAAGCTGTGTGGCCTCATTTGGTCTGACACACAGAACCATTCGAGCATTCTGGGTGTGTTAATGGAGGAACGAATAAGGGGCCCACGGGTACTGTCAAGTTTAGAAGCTTGGTCGTCAAAAACCTGTAAAAGAAAATGACCTGAGGCGGTAGCATTTAATGAGGAAGATGCAGGCCTGATTTAAGTTGAGACTGCAAGAGAGGACATTTTAGAGTCTACCACAGTAGAATTACCAGCATGCGATTGCTGTGATAATGCTGAACAAGAGACGGTGTATGAGTCATTATTGTCTCAAAGAGAGCAATGCTAATTAGAGCAAAAAGGAAGACATTAATTGAATAAAGCTAAGACTGGCTAAAAGGCATCTATAATCATAGACCAAGAAGCTGTGCCAAGAAGCGATGGAAGGGTAATTAACCAATCTAAAAAAGCTAGAAAAGGGGCTGTTTATCGGGTGAGATGTGGTAATCTAACCACTTGTCTCCTATATGGGAGGGAAGGTCTTTATGGCCCCCCTCCATTTCTCCCAAGCATTCAGACTATGACTCCCCCAGCAGCCCCCCGTGCACCTATGGCCAGGGGTGCAGGATGCCTGTGGACCGATACATGTGGTTGCAATGCTCGTCTGTTAGGATGATACCAGACTCCATTTTGTGATACACTCAGACTCCATTTTGAACATGATAATTTAGACCTCATTGGCACAAGTGGTCTGCAGGGCTGCAGCTCTCCCATCCCGACCGCGCCCAGAGAGCCCAGCGCTTCCCTCGCCCTCTTCCCCTTGGCGGCTCTGCTGAAGGCCTGTTCTCACGGGAGACTAGGCACGAACAAGCTACATTACAAACACTGTATCTTTCACCTTCCGCAGTCCATCATTGACCTGCAGATGACCGGGCTGAAGCTGGGGTCTGAGAGAAACAAGCTGCTTCCATAAAACTTGTCCTGTCCTCTTGCAGACCCCACATTTATGACATATGCTCTGGATGACCTCCAACCCTGTGCCCCATTTGAAGTGCCATACATGTATGCTAAGCCCATGTGCCACCCTGTTTCACCCATGCAGCTAAGCCATCTGAAGAGATGACAAATTCGCTTTGAGTCCATGAGATTGATTGTACATATTGGAATAAGATGGCCCTCACCCATCCCAGATCGCACACGAAGTTATGAAATGTATGTTCGAGCCTTTCATTACTAATCAAGGATTACTGTGGCTGCCTCTATACACAAAGCAATGTATGATATCCATATATACTCTATGATTTCCTAAAAATGTACAAGTTTACAAATAGACAATTAAGAGTTGTAATATGTATGGTTTTTAATGTAATGAGTGCTGACTGTATAATAAAGCGTCCTTTGTAGCATTTGTTTACCCTCTGAGCATTGAGTTAGGCAAGTCATATTATAAGCAGAACGTTGTGGACTCTTCCTTGTACCAATGCACACATTAACCTGTTTCTACCTCATTTTTGAATGCAAGCTTTTTGTGTGTGTCCCTCACAACGTAGAGAATATACGGCCCGACATGTTACGGGGCCGTTTCTCCTCTCACCCCTCTCTGGTACCACCGCGCACACAGCAGCCCCCACCTATCTTCCCCCTCTGGCTGGGCCTGGATGTAAAACCTTAGCCCTGTGAATGATGTGATGCTAACAAAACTGTTGTTGATAGAAGTTATTTTGTAACATGGTATTCATGATAAACATAATGTGTAATATATGCAACTTTGATAAGCTTGCATAATATTCGATGTGCGTGTAACTACACTGGCTTAATCCTACCTCGCATTTTAAATGATGTTTTGCAACCCTATAATGTAGACAAGCTAGAAGCAACAGGGCCCTCTCTCCCTTTTCCTGCAGCGCTGCACGCTCAGCCTCCACTTTCCATCCCGCCCCTGGCTGGGCTGACAACTAAAGGCCCTTATTCTAATGATAATGTGATGCTGTAACTACACACCCCTCCACTAAGCCTGCACCAAGTATCAGCCCTCCACTAAGCTCCCAGACCTACAATAACACCATAAAACATGTTTCACACCCCAAGGCCTTGGTTAAAAGAAATATAGGTAACAAGCCTCTCATCCTGCTGTCTTTTTGATATACCAGCTATGTGCCCTCTGACCAGATAGTATCCAAGCTCACCCCAACCCCGACTGACCATGGTGGCAGTATATCTACTCTTGTACCAACATACTATAAATATGTCCCCCCCAAGATCTAACAAAGCAGAATGATGGAGGTATCCCAGACATGTGCCCCCTGAAAGAGTACCTAAACTCCTGAAGCAGCCCCTTCATTGTATAGTGCTTTTATGATGATGACATACGAGCACCCAGAGTTATGTGCTATTTCTCTTGTGATGTTAGATTAAAAACTTTTTAGGATTTATAGGGCACCATGAATTATAATGACTTTTGAATGAGTGTGTGTGGCCACAAGGGCAAATGTTAGCATAGTCCAAG
This sequence comes from Ambystoma mexicanum, assembly GCF_040938575.1. Classification (NCBI taxonomy): domain Eukaryota; kingdom Metazoa; phylum Chordata; class Amphibia; order Caudata; family Ambystomatidae; genus Ambystoma; species Ambystoma mexicanum. The sequence goes on from NC_090925.1 coordinate 295,380,715, forward strand.
ATGTATCAATCAACTCTCTTCAGACCAGAGCTCCACCCTGCTGCGTTCAGCTGACCTGCAAGCCTCACGATGACACCTCAAGAAGCCTTGCCAATACCGGAGCTTCACCCCTATGGATGTATATGTGCCCCAACCCCATTGCACAATCTCATTGATTCATGTACCCCTTAGCTCCCACATCATAGGTGACGTGGTTTTGTAACAAAATGTGAATGTTTGCTAATGTTTGGCAGAGCGCTCTCGGAGTTTGCAGATTCCTCTGCTTGCCCTATATTGGGTTAGATAAACTTTGACCTTTTGAATTCACCCGCACTTGGTCTTGGTCCCATTCCCACTTGGGGTGTGTCCATTGTTGACTCTCACTGGGGAGTTTTAAATGCCTTATTGGGGATGCTCGCTTTCACTGCTCACAACAGAGGAAAAAATAAACTAACCAAAGAATGTAAAGCCAGTAATACTCCACAAGTACAGAATAATTAGAAAGGAAATGTGAGTATAGGAGACAACACTATAGTAGAGTGTGTCCCACCAGTGTAACCTGCTATTAGCCAGAACTACTTAAATGTTGCGCACGGTGTACTCAACAGGAGCGGCAATGCTAATGAGTCACTAGAGAAGAACAATGTACAGCTCTCGAAAGAGCCGAACTCCCCGACATAGTTTATTAGTCCTACGTGGTTTATTGGTCCTCAACTCTTCGATAAAGATGTTTTCCCTGTGAATCCGAACTGTATACTATCTTTGATAAAACAATTGCCAGCACTGCGAGTGTTGTCTATGACTGATTTCAATTTTGTAGAGCCCCTTGAAGATTTGAAATGCCCCAGGACTAAAGTCCATTGCGCATCATCAGAAAATGCAAGACTTGTGAGAGATAATACACAAGCCATGTTGAAATGGGGATATGATATTGACCCACCGAGGAATACTTTCAGAAGCAAAGCGGGAGAATCAATCCAAAGGATGACACAGGATTCTTTGGATAATACAAGGAAGATTCAATTATCGCACTGTGTAGCCAAGGGTGTAAGCCAACAGATGAATGAGTTACTATTTACAAAACATTGGGAATTGGTATTGGCATTTTTACCACCCACAGTGAAGAAGCCCTGAATATGACCTAGTCTTACAATCTTGGAATACAAGAGGCCATGTCCACTTATTTATTAAGGGAGGATCCAGAGAATGATAAGCCTCAGTGAACATTACTTTGCTGCAAGAGACTTTAATGGGACATGGTTTCTTTTATGTATGTGTCTCTTATGCAAGAGGGGCCCACAAGGGGGAACTAGGTTGCCCCTATGGAGGCCTAATAACGTTGGTTGGAAACCATCTGAATGCACAAGAAGTCCCCAATGAGATTAGTAACGATAATGTGTTGGCCGTAGAAGTTGAAATTACTACGCACTTATCAGCTCTTGTAATTCCTTTGTATGACACCCCCCTAGTGGGGATTGTTCAGAACATTACAGCTGATACTTTATGAGTTGATGACAGCGTGGGTTAGATCTTATCCAACAGGGCGGGGTATAATCTTGGGAGGGGACTTCAATGCAAGATGTATTGGTTATGTAAATGCAAAGCATGGAGTAATGCCAACTGGCTTAGATGTGAATAGAAAGAAGAAGGATATGAAAAGGGCCAAATCCTGGGTGGAATTCTGTGATGACATGGAATTAGTGATGTTGAATTGGGCAGCACAAAGTGGTGTTCCTGCTGGGAACACATGGACGCGGGGTGACTTACAATCATCAATTGACTATATATTTGTGACTGATAATATCTTTGAAATGGTGGAGAGTTTAAATTCGATATTTAATGACTATAGTGATCACACGTTGTTTTGCCAGTACACTTCTCTATAATGATAGATGATTCTAAACCCAGGGATAAAGTTGGAGAAGGCTGGCTCAAAGGAAGCCAGAATAGATTGGGATGGACTGATCAAAATCTTGATTTGGTCTCAAAATTCATGGCAGCAGTTACCGAGGAGTACAGATATTTAGCTACTCCTAATGAGATCGTAGAATGGATTTCGAGCATAACAGCTTGATTTTTACAGATGGGTAGGAGTCATTTTGCTAGAGATAAAAGTATACCTAGGTGCTCTTATGATAACATTATCAGGTGTACCCATGCTTTGCAAAGTAATTTCTAGGGCTGGGGCGTGTAAGCTTGAAGTGATGTACCTGTATGTTTGCAGCTGAAGCATTTAAACTTTCTATTGTTGAGATGGCATACATTCATCAACTTCCATGGGAAATTAAGTTCCTGTAAATATTATGAGAGCTGTGCCATGATGTGATGGACAACGTCATTGCGGACACTATTGAAGAGACATGCACAGTTTCCTACAAAAACACCATTTTGTGCCACCTGCATGCCTTCAAAAGTGAGTGCCGCTAATGTCAGCTAGAATGCTGATAGTTTGGAAAGTTTAGGAACAATGAACTGCTGAAGTTTACATAGAACTATGGCAGAACTACGGCACAAAGATCCATGTGTAAGCATTGCAGATCACATAATTAAAAATAATTAGGAAAAAGTATATTTTATTCTTTTTACATTGTCTACACCATGGGACCTACCTATATGCTGAATTTCAGGTTTGTAGCATGTTGAGAAATATGCTGAAAATTTTGAACAGACACACACACACATGCACATGTTATGTTATGTTATGTGAACTTTTAAAGTGTGCTGTCACCAGTGGTATCTTGGTGCAAGGAGGGAGAGGGAGGATGCAGTAAGGCCAAGGCAGAGTTAGAATAGCAAGGTCTTCACAGATTTTCTAAAGGCTAGCTGGTTGGGAATAGCCCTAATCTTAGGAGGCAGGTTGTTCCACAATTGAGCCGCGGTCACAGAAAAAGCCCAACCTCCAATCCGTTCACAACGGTAAGGGTGGACCACCATCAGGTCAGCTGATGAGGAACGCAGTGAACGGGAGTGGAGATACCGAATAAACTTGGACTGGAGATATTCTGCCCCCAGTCCATGAATTGCTTGTGCACAATGCAGAAAGATTTAAACTCAACTCTCTGACTAACAGAGAGCCAGTGTAAAGTACGAAGTACCGGGGTGATATGCGCCAATAGGGGGAGCCATTATTAGTACGTGCAGCCAGATTTTGCAGGCGCTGTAGCCGCTGGACTAAACCTTTAGGCTGCGCCTGATATAGTGAATTACAGTAGTCAAGTCGGCTGAGCACCATGGCAGCAACAACTGGGGGATGGAGAGAAACTGGTAGAAGCGGCAGAACCTTCTTCAGTATCTTAAGATGGAAATTACCCACTTTGCACACAGCTGAGACTTGGTCATTCATAGCCAGTGAAGCAGAGAGAGTAATACCGAGATTCTTAACCTTTGTCACAGGGACAGGCAGTGGACCAAGAAAGGAGGGCCAAAAGGAGGACACCCAGAGTGACGGATCAGGGGGGGCACCCACCACATCACCTCTGTCTTGTCCCTATTCAGCTTCAGCCAATTTTGGCCCATCCACTCACCTACAGCAGTCAGGCACTGATGAAGGCGCGACAACACCTCAGTAGGATTTAGATCGAGACGGATCAAAAACTGGGTGTCGCTGGCATAAGAATAGCACCTGATGCCGAGGGAGCGGATGAGACAAATAAGAGGCCAGATGTATATGTTGAAGAGAATGAGCGACAAGGCAGACTGCTCAAAAATGTTGTTTTCAAAAATGTTTTTTTTACACTTTTTACATTGTCTACACAATAAAACCTACCCACCGGCAAATTTCAGGTTTGTAGCATGGTGGGAAGTATGCTGAACATTTCAAAAAGACATACACACATATCCGCATATGACAGGGGTAAGCATTGAAAACTGCTTTAAAAAAAAGGAGAATGTACACTTTATACTCTTTACATCATGGAACATACCCATATACCAAATGTTGGGTTTGTTTCATGTTGGGAAGTATGCTGAACATTTTGAAAAGTCACACACAAACATATCCACATATGGCAGGAGTAAACATTGCAGACCACTTCAAAATAAAATTGAAAAATATATTTTACAGTTGTTGCATTGTCTATACCATTGAACCTGCCCACATCGCAAATTTCAGGCTTCTAGCATGTTTGGAAGTATGCTGAACATTTCGAACAGACAAACACACACAGAGCCACAAACGGCATGGCTAAGCATTGCAGAACGCTTAAAAAAAGAACATCAGAAAAATGCATTTTTAGCACTTGTTCTTTTCTATACACCATGTAACCTACCCACATGCCAAAGTTCAGGTTTGTAGCATGTTGAGAAGTATGCAGATCATTTAGAACAGACACACAAATATCTACATATGGCAGGGGTAAGCGTTCACTACTTATTTTTCTGTTCGACCCCTGCTTATGTATGACAGACTCCCAGTAACCACGTGGTTGTTGAGAGAGCTTTTCACTGAGATAGGCCATTAAAAAAAAAGCATTTCATCCCTGTTCGGGGGATGGAAATGCAAGTGTGATAGCTGCGGTTTAACCCGCGGCTGTCACACTTAATAAAAATGTGGCAGGGTGAGAAATTACCATGTCATGATTTTCGCTTCACCGTGAGTGAGCCTGTTTCAAAAGTGGCAGAGGGATGACCCTCAGTTCAGGGCATTTAAAAGTGGATCACGTTTGTAGATTCAGGATGCACTTTTAACTGCCCTGAAATTCTCCCTTATTTGTGCAACTGCGCAAAGGAGGGAAAAAGGGCATCTGAATGAGGGCATCTTCTTTGTGAATTGGGCTGCTCCTTTTTTTCGTGCAAGTGAGGCATCTCAATTGCCCCAAACACAGCCTTGAGTGTCTGGCCCCCTGACTTTAATGTCCTCAGCATCTAGTATTTGAGTTTTTACTAGCAATATCCAGCACGTGCACCTCTGTTTCAGCCTCTTAAAATGGGCCCATAACTTCAAAGCGAGGCTCGAATTAAGAGACCACTTTCTTGGCATTATTTACAGTGTTCTGAAGGGTCGACATCAGAGACAACAGTGCCTTAAGCCCGCTCATTACATGTTGGCATGTGGGGGAACATCTCCACCTTCCTTTTTGTTTCTTCTGTCAGGCATGGATACGCCCGCGCCATGCACCCTCACCTAGGCTCCCCACTAGAGGTCAGTAGAGACCTGCTATTTAACATAGACCATGCCCCTCGGAAATGTTCACTGGCTCCCATGGTGACCATTTAAGACCTTCCTTTGTATCATGGGTGCTCTGGTTCGCAGCCGCCCTCCAAAGATGGGAACTCGATGGGTGCAACCAGGACCGGTCTTACACCAGATTGCACCCCAGGCGGGAAGCATCGTTGGCGCACCCCACCCCCATTCATCAGAATGCGCCCCTCCTCCCCCGACTGGCTCACGTCACTCCCAAACTACACATCTGTTGTGCGACAAACCCCCTCCTCAATATGAATAAATAATTGCTATATAAATGAAGCTAGTTTCATTACATTGTAGTTCAAGTACTTCACAGAAGAATTCTAATGTTAAATCACAGCTGTTGCTGCCCAAGTAAATGGTTTTTCTGTCACCTGCTCTTAGGGAAGCAGTTTCAAACTGTCCGTACTGGCACACTGCAGTGTGACCCGCCTGCAGGGTTCTGAGGGCCCACTGACCACTGGGCCTGTGTTGCAGCTAGGTGTTCTGTTTGTACCACCTCACATGTATTTCACAAGGGGCAATACTAGACTAACCATATGAATAATTTTCTGATAGTAGATTATCATTCCAAGATGTGACAGATGGAAATGTGAGGAGAACGTGGTTTTACTTTGTTTCAGGTGGCGACAACAACTCCAGGCAGCGATATCTCCCAATAGACATAACACGCCGCTGCACAAATGAAAATTCTAAATGGTCCAGAAAACAGAGGCACTTTGACAGCACTCAGGGTCTGCGGCCCTAGGCAAACACACCAAAACAAGTCGGTTCCCAAATCTCCCGGAGACTGGCATATTATATCGATGAGTATAACCTTGCTGGTTGGCAGTCCATGTTGCAAACTTTAGTCCGCATGCCGTGCCGTATCTCCAGGTGCTTGGAATCCCCACCTCCCACTTGAGCTGGTATCCCTTCATCATTGCCAACAAATGCCCAGTCCTTAATACAGGTCATACATAAAGTAAGAAATAGCCATCTTAAGACAACTGAGCATGCTAGAACGAGTGCAACTAGCATTAAAATAGATGTGTTAACAGACATGGACAACATAATGACAAACTATCCAATGACGCCAGCCGATTTAGCTGCTCCCATCATGCCTAGTATACAGCTTATTAAACGCAGCCCCTATATGCAAGACAATATCACCACTACCCCTATATGCCGAGTAAACTTCCTCAAAAGAATGCAAGTAAGTAGAGGTCTCACACGCATCACATTTTGATAGTTCAACAACATCTGCAGTTCAGTGACCTAGTCCACCTGGGTGCCTAAAAAGATACCGCTTTTTAATGTCACACACTTTAAGGGATTATGCATTGCCTATTCTAACTTTGGGGCGTTTTTCACAAATGTGCATTATTCTTTTGTAACACAGGCAGCAATAAATAATGTGGAATACGCAGTTTAGCTACCTGTGGTGGGATTACTTTTCAAAAGAAGCTCTATGAGAGCAGAGGGATAATAATAATGATGACTTGGTGCCATACCTGCCTAACCTCTGGATTTTTCCCGGAGACTCAGGAATTTTAAACATTTCTCCAGGTCTCCGGGAAAGACCCTGAAATCTCAGGAATTTTGGTTGGGGGCAGCTTTCACTGATTACTTTTTTTTTTTGTTTTGTAATGTTATGCTTGCAGGACTGCACTGCCATGGACTCCCTGCCTGAGTGTGGCTTTGTCTCTGTATTAATGACTGGAACGCTTCGAGCAAATTGGCAAAAAGAATGCAGGTGAAGCAAAATAACGCACATTTATTTTGCTTCACCTTTCTTTTTTGCCCACTTTCAATGCAAACATGCGTTTTTTCTGCTTTCTTTCTTTTTGCCCAGGTTAGGGTGGACTCAGCTTCATTGAACCACAGCCATCAGGTTTGCAGCCTGGACAATTCACCACTGCACTGCATAACCTGATGAAAAACAACTAAGGTGAATTGTCCAATTTCATTGTCCAATTTCGGTACTGCAAAATTCAGGGAAAACCTTTGTATTGGTTCTTGGAGTTAACATCTGCACGTTTTAACGTGTTGATTTTATGGAAGGCGAATGCCTTTTGTCCTATGCAATTTGGGTGGTTGTGAAAAGGCAATTTAATGAAATATGCATATTTCAATTGGAACTGCACATTTCTGACATCACATCACATTACAACAGAGTTTACCTTTTTAACATGTGGGCGGAGGCATGTGAAAATGGGCAGAGTTTTGTGTGACTGTGGGCAGTGCATAAATCTCAGGAATTTTGATTTTCAAATGTAGGTAGGCATGCTTGGTGCACTGCCTTAGCGTTTCATGCTGGATTCCAACTTCGAAGCGATGCGCTCTAATAATGGACATAGTCTGCCTTTGGAGTGGGCAGGCGTTGGACAGGAAGCCGTGCCTTCCCCATGCGGCCTGCCCTGGACCTGTTTCGTTATGGGGATACACTTAGGGGGAATCTGCCCAAGTTTGCGTACAGCTGGTAAACAGCTGTGAGGGGTCAGGCCAGCCGGCTGCACAGCAGACAACTTCCCTCAGCCTTAATTCCTGATTAACCACCCATTGGTTAATATTGTGAAATACATTGAAAAGTGCAGCTGATACATGCCACACAAGCATTGCCGGGCTAACCAAATGCCCTGCTTTTTAGTTAGCATTACTTTAGTGAAGCCCATGTATATACAGGTGCCTGGTTTAATTGACACCGGAACAAGGGGAGAACTGGACCTAATTATGCATCACGCGGACACACTGAGGCCTGCATGGATGGAAATACACTTGCATAGGCCTTAAGCTACATGGAGGAGTAGGCACATGTTTGGAGCAATAAACAAAATCAAATGTTGGCACACAGGTGGCAAGATTATATACCATGCAGGAGTGGGGGTGTGTAGGGAAACATTTGGCATACAAAAAGAAGAACAGGCGCAACTGGGAATAGCATCAAACAACTGCACAAGCCGAGATTAGGGATAGACCGTAACATGAAGGTGCACAGCAATAGCCGCAGAAGCCATAAATGAGGCCCAGAGCGTTGACCAATACACAGGGCCTACGTTTTGGGACAATTTGTGGATAAGGGATCTTTTAACCTTTTGGGCCACTAACACTGGTCAGACTGCCTAGTTGCACCAAGTCAAACTGACCCATATTAGCTAGCCATTATGCCTTGTCCCAAATGACGTGTAGACACGCAAGGGAAGACATGCCATTGCCAAGATGAGCATGGAGTAATTTATAGAGTTGGCCACCAGAGTACAGCAGACGCTTCAGGGTTGTTGCGGCCTGGTGAGTTTATGAATACTTGTTTCCTTGATGCTGACTTGCTCTTCTCCGGCAAGCCCTGGAAACTCACTCAATAGCAGGAGAGACAAACATGCGTTGCAAATTCTTGTGCTGACTCAACTGGTGGCAAGCAGTCTGGTATTTTGCCCCGGTAAATCCTCTTATGAAGCTTGATCACTCCCGGGTGTTGTTTTTAAGTTCTACACACTCGTGCTACTAGTGCACCTTGACAGAGATTGTTTGCCTCCAATCTCTGTCAAAGTGCACTAGAGCACTGGGAGACACATGCAGAGTTGGGCCAAACAAACACTTAGCTGATGTGCTGCTGGCTCCACCGGGACTCGCTCCTCTTTCCCGAATGGCGGGGGCACTAGCCAGCCCAATCTCAATCTATCAGTGCCCGTGCGCGGCGTGCACATAGCCTAAGGGTACGCTGCACGTGCGGTGCACCCATGCGGCCCATAAGCCTGGCTGGCATCAGCGGGGCCAGGGGCGGGGAAGTGAAAGCAACAAAAATGTTGTTAATTTATTAGTCAGTTGCTGCACGGCATGCCCTGCCTCAGGGCAAAGGCTGCAGCCTGAAGCAGCAGTAATACAACATGGATGTGAGTGACGTTTATTGTTTGTTTTTGTTTGTGACATGAATCATCTTTTATAATGTCATCATGACATTATAAAAATGATTCTGAATAAAAAATGAGTGAAAAAATGGGCCAAAAAAATTGGTTTAGCACCACTTGAAACAATTGCGCTGCCATAGCATTTATGCCAGCATGATATTTTCATGCTTCCAAAAATGCTGTAGATTTCAATGGGAACGGCTGTTTCTTTCACCAGAAAAAAAGCAGGCACATTGCATAGGATTTCATTGTAAATGCTGTCTGGCGTGCGTAAATGGCAAACACCATTTACTACATTTGCACAGTAAAGTGCAAAAGCGAGAAATTAAGGTAATTTCATCTGCTTGTTACACTTACCTTTTACAATTCTTAGTGCAAGCTTCCTCCAGGGTCGGACTGGGACAAGAAATACGACCGGACACCACAAAAAAATTGGCCCACCCCTTGCCTCAAAAAAGTGGCCCAGCCCTCGCCTCACAAAAGTGGCCCACCCCTCGCAAAACGTGGCCCTCAAACCATCACTCGTGAATCGGGTCAATTCACGACTTTACAGAAAATGCTACTTATGGAGGGTTCATGTGTCTGTTACATTACAACACAACTCATAAAATAACATAACTTTGCATGCAAGAATGGATCACCATATGTATCATTAATATCTGTATGTATAGATCCATATTGTCAAATTACTGTGAATGCAAGCAGACGTCCAAGGCCAAATGATAATATGTTATTGTACAGCACTTACGTTTAAGCTCTTTTTTATAGAACAAATATGCATACAATATCACCCAACCTGTGTTGCTACTCATTTATCGACCTCAGAAGGATGAAAGGCTGAGATGGCCTTGCTTGGATTCGAACCTGCAGATCATACACACACAATGCAGTGGCGAGCGCTCAACCCACTGAGCTATCATATCAGCTATAGTAAAATTATCAATTATTACGTAGTGGATACCATTAAACTGGTAACTGAGATATTGTTTGGCACGCCCTCTGCCAAACCTTTGTCAAATACCAATGTGTCCCAGCTCCCCCACTCCATCCCAGCTGGAAGGGACAGCATTTCAACAGTTCTGCGCTTACCTTCTGCTCGCACTGCACATGACGCATGCTTATCTGCTTCCGCTTGGTAACGGAGGCACAGCATTATTTGCACCAAGAGTACACATGCACTAAGGATCTGGGCAGGGATTTGAATTAATTGCCACTTGGCTCTAAACCCAGAGACCTAAATTGGCAGCTCTACCCCAGACCCTGGGTATATACCTCCAGCATTGCAGATTTCGTGTCATATTATGGGTCCCAAAAGTTGTCGCTGGCCATATCTTTCACGGTAAGTCAGTGAAAGGTGTGATTCTGGTTTATGAACTTCTACTCTATGTGGCTAAAGGCTGTATTCAGGGAATATGGCCTGACAGGAAGTAAACATATGTCAACCATCAAGCCCAAACAAACACTATAGAAATTCTATATGATCTGCAAGGGGACAACGTAATGTGTCCATACGGTGCTGGCTAGTATCTGGGTGGCGCCTCTCTTACCTCAGCTCAGGGCCGGTTGTGTCTCTCTGTCTCTCCGCTGCCAGCAGCAGCAGGCAGGCAGTCTCAGCTTCAGGCGTGCGCCTGTGGTGGTGGAGGTGAGTGGGCTGTGGGGTAGGATGTCGGTGGGTCGCCTCTTTGCCAGCTGGCTGGCCTGGGTGGCTGGTGGCTGGTGGAGTCAGTGCCGCTCTGTGCCCTCCTGGTGTTCTTCAGCACCCCGTGGCGCTGCACAGATGGTTGTCCTCACACACCATGGAAGAGACAGGTGTATGACACTACCCGCCCATCCCTTCTTATATGATGTAAAGTGCTGCGGTGGAGGGAGGGATGGGTGCGTTGGTGGATGGATGAATAGGATGGGTACGAGGGAGGGATGGGAGGTACGTGGATGGATGTATTGGTGGATGAAGGATGGAACTTGAGGCTTGATGGATGGACAGAGGAACGGACAGGACACGTGGATGGATGGATTGGATGATGTATGGACGCATGGATAGATCGAAAGACAGATGGATGAATGGATGGACGAATGGAGAGATAGAAAGATGGATAGGTGGATGAACGGACGGACGATGGATAGATAGAAAGACGGATGGATCCAGGATGAATGGATGGATAGGTGGATGGATAGAAAGATGGATAGGTGAAGGATGGATGGATGGATGGATGGATGGATGGATGGATGGATGGATGGATGGACGGGTAAGTGAATAGATGGATAAATGGATGGATAGGTGGATGGTTGGATGGACAGCTAGGGTATGTGAATGGATGGGATGATGGAGGGATACTTTGGGTACTGTGGTTGGGGGAGTATGGATGTAAATATGATCGGGGTGTGGCAAGAGAAAGAATGGGCAGTTGATTGGACCTGGGCGGGGGTGGATTGATGGATGCTTGGATAAATCGATGGATTGATGGGTGCATGGATGGCAGGATGGGCACCAGGACAGATAGACTGGACACACATCCATTAACCCTATATTGGGAGAGCATGCTTTCATCTTTCAGGCTCAGCCTATCACATACCTGCCAGCACAGAATCCACGAGCACAGAAGGCCTTGCCACATCATTATAAGGGAAGCCTCCTCTTATATATGCCCCTGCTATACCAGTGAAGTGACAGGGGCGCCGCCCATGCCCGTGCCAGCACACCCTGGCCTGGCCGCACGTCCAATCCCGGGGCACCACGGCCTTCCGTGTTGTACCTGTTCAGAGCGTATCTGAATGCACAGTCAATCACTGCTTGAACTACCGTGCTGACAGTAAACACAATATGTGGGAAAAGGGCCAAGGGCGGAGAGCGGAGGCCGGGCCACGGGGAAGTGTTCAGACAAGTGCTTTCCGATCGCCTTGGCATCACTCATGGCATCAGTGCCCCCTCCGTGGCGGGGTCAGAGAGTTAGTGAACGGGTGTGTGAGAGTGGACGGGTGAGGTGCTCTTCACAGTACCACCAGTGCTGCCATGATGTGCTTTCTTACATACATCAGATGTCAGTCAGTGCTGTCATATAACATATAATGCCATCATGTGCCCCAGCCCAGGTAAATACATCGTCAGAAGACACTCCCATCACATGCACGGCTACTCACAGCATTTTCAAGTGAGTGCCATCATATGCCAAGTTTCTCCCGCAAGAAGTCGTATTTTCACATCATACGCCTCAGTGCCCTGACTGTTTACCATGCAGTGCTAGCACACATCAGGAATTGTCAGGCAAAAGCGTAGGTACTCCCATCGTTAGCTAGGACACTCATGATATGGCCAGGTGCTCAGGTCAAAGGGCAAGCATTCCTAGCATATACCATGCATCGCCATCATGCTGGCATGTTCGAGCATGCCATGTCAGATTGTGCCCCATTTGGCAAGTAATATCATTCACTCAGCATTTATTTCCACCACGTGCCCAAGTGCACCATTAGACACGGCTTGCCATCATGTTCCCAGCCACTCACACCATATGCCAAAAATGCCTGGACACACACATCACTTACACAGTGTGTGCCATGCTATGCCTTGTGCACATGCCGCATGAAAGGCTCTGCTGTCAAATGCACAGGTATTATCGCCATTCAACATGTTTCTGCCATGTGTCACAAATGGGAGCGCATTGCCAGCAAAATCGTATTTATTTCATTCTATTTCAAATGTTTCTTTAGCGCGAACATGGCTCATGAGAACATCACAGCATTTTACAAAACACAAATACAATTTAGTACAACAAAATGACAAAACAGCAAATCCATCAATGCATTTCGTGTGGGAAAAGGGTGGAGAGCGGAGGCCGGGGCCACGGGGAAGTGTTCGGACAAGTGCTTTCCGATCGCCTCGGCATCACATGGATCATGGCATCTGTGCCCCCTCCGTGGCGGGGTTAGAGAGTTAGTGAACGGGTGTGTGAGGTGCCCTTCATGGTACCACAGGTGAGGAAGTGGAACAGATCCCTGATTAACGCCTTCATAGAAAATACGTCTCCCGAGTCCCCCGCCACCCCAGTCCCAACCCCCCTCGGCCATCCCAGGCTCTTGGGTCCTTCCTTACCGGGGTCAGTCTGCTGCTGCTGCTGCTGGGGGCCAGGCCCAGGCTCAGGGCAGGCTGCTGGCGGTGGGTGCCGCGGCCACTACTCTAGTAGTGCTGCTGCCTGCTGGGCTGCAGGGCTGGCAGTGGCTGCCTGCAGACAGTGTCTTCGTGAGTCGACGACGGTCAGTTTTGGGCAATGGCTGGGCACTGGGCTGGCTGCTGGCTGACTCTCTGCTGCCTCCTCGACTCGTGGCCAAAAAATAATGCCAGGGTCAGGACTCAGGAGGAGGAGGCCCACTATATCAGAGAGAGTCATCAGTCATCAGTCACCCACGTGTTCACACTCTCTCCCTCCGGCTCCAAGACTGTGGCGGCACGGAGTCTGTCTCATCGCCGTCCCAGCCCCCACACAGCACAAGTTGCTTTCAACTTTGCAGGGCAACGAATTGATACTTCCTGAAAGTTGAAGGTAACTTGCTTGTGTGAACTTGGGCAGCCCCGCCCCCGGCAGCCAGGCCCCAGCCCTGCAGGCAGAGGAACCGGAGGGAGGGAGCGAGCAGCCCAGCCAACCTCTTGCTGTGTGTGCTGCAGTAGTCTGCAGACCGCCTGCCCCCCCGCCAGTCTTTGTGTATTGAGTTCAACTTCTCAGGGGGGTGGTGGGACGCTTGCACAGTGCCGCCGCGGCCTGGCCCTCTCATATGCATGATGCATCATGCACTATGATTATGATGCATGCATCATTGCAAATCATCAAAGCAAGGTAACACCGTGTTACCTTGCTTTGATGAATATGCTCGCCCTGAGTCGCCTCGCTCCACCCACCTCCAGGTCAGGAGGACCGGCAGCTCCAGAGAGTGAGAGCGTGCATGAGACTGACAGCGTGTCAGTTTTCTTTGTTTCCATTCCTTTTCGGGCCCGGCACCCGAAGCGAGCTGGCTGCTCAGTCAGGCTGCGCACTAGTCTGTGATCTAAAGCTTGGGCCGCGCAGAGCCGACGTGAAACACGATTAAAAAAAACACAATTAGAAAAAAAACGGCCCACCTCAGGAAAAAACTGGCCCCCAAGGTCCCAAAGGTCATCGGCCAGTGGCCGATCGACCGATAGGGCCAGTCCAGCCCTGGCTTCCTCCTAATGCTGCCTGGTAGAAGTACTTTTGGCCAATGCTTTCATAGGCCACAGTTAGACAAGCATATACAGTGGGATGGCTGCCAATTGTTCAGGGTCACTTTGTAACAGTGGCTTACTGCCTTGTCAACTACTTTACCCTTTTGTGTGCACTATATGCCAGCACAGTGTTTAGATACCAGGCCTCCCCTTCCCAAGAGGGCTGTGCCTGCTGTCCTCATCCCCCTGTTATAGCTCAAGGTATCACACACAAGTCTTTCTCATAGTGGTGACAGTTCATTCCACTGCGCATTTTAATTTTGAATTGGCCATTGCTGTCCACTGCCAATCATTTTTAGTTCATTATTCCTCTCGTTAAAAAAAAAAACATGTTCTGTGCTGAAAGTGCTTTCATTTTTTGTTTGGTCATCTACCCTTTGCATCTGCTGGCAGCACAGGCCTGGCTGGGTGCTTGTGGCCTGGCTTGCAGGACTCAGAGAACCGCTGCACGGTGCCCCCTAGTGGCTGACAGACGTCAGGCAGCCGCCTGAGCTACCTGACGCAAAGACCGGCCCTGGGTGCAACTGCTAGTTATGGGATGCAGGAGTCCATGAATCGCTGTCAGCACCATGGTGCACTCTCACCACACTTCGGGCAAAATCCAGTCGAGCTTCTCCCCCGCCCATTCTGGGGAATGTCTACACACGCTTCTCGATGACCTTATCCCACCACTGTTCACACCAGTATATCCACAGTAGGAATGCTGTGCTGCCCCACAGGAGGATCAAAAACGACAATCTTCATACAAGCAACCATCAGCTTTGTGGAAGAGTGGCCCGGTTGACCTGGGGTTGCATGCTGTTTTACGCCCAACACAAAAAGAATCTTAAATGTGACATGCTATGACTGAGCTTTGTGGATGGCATTTACATAAGTCCCAGTGGATTCTAGCCCCTCGGCCCATAATAAATACAATGCAGGCAGAGATGCAGTTCCATTTTGTGTATAGTGTAGCTGGAGGCCGTGGAAGCACTCACATCTGTCTCCAGCTCTCGGCAGAAAATGCACACATAAATCATGGCTTGCAATTTACTGCAGGGCTTGATTCATGGAATCTTTAACACAGTGCAAAGTGACATTGCACTGGTGCAAAGTGACTTTGCACTGCCAACAAACACCCTGATTCACAGAGTGGTGCAAAGTGTATGTTTGCAGTATAAAGTGACTTTGCACCAGTGCAAAGCCAGTGCAAAGTCACTTTGCACCGCAAAAAATACAATTTGCACCGCTCTTTGATTCAGGGTGTTTGTTGACAGTGCAAAGTCGCTATGAACCAGTGCAAAGTCACTTTGACCCGCAATAAAAGTTCCATGAATTAGGCCATGTGTCTCCACCATTGAACTAGAAAACATGCAGCTTCCAGCATGCTTCAAAAAGAACCTCAAATTATGCACGATCCAGACTGGTCAGTGGGTGAAGCCAACAGCTGTGGCCATCCAGCAGGCACCAGGACCGGACCGTGAGGATCTAGATTGACTGGTCCCTTGTCCATGTGGGTCTTCCAGAATCTACTGAACAAAACTCCACCGGAGAACCCTCCTCACTTCTCCCACGTAGCATTCCCCTGATACCCTCAGGAAGTTAGTGGTTTGCCACAGTGTATTCTCCCAGCTAAACTTTAACTTCTGAATCTAGTTTTTCTTACTTCAGGTTAAATTATATATATCTACAACTTTGTTTATGCATTTGGGGTTCATTTGTGCTATGGTTGAATTTTTGGGAATTCAGGTACTTGCCATTCCTTTTGGGATATCCCAGTTTGGTTTAAAATAAATGCAGATGGTTATTGGACATTTTAGATGATCCTGAACCTACCATTCTTTTGTAGCGCTTCTAGGGTTTTGTTGTTTAAATATTTGTGCTTTCTTCTTGAGTTGGAATCTAAAGATGGTGTTTCTTGTTTTTTCCCCCGTCTTCAAGTGTGTTGCTTATACAATTGTGCTACTCAAACATTCCATAAAGGGATCCTTTGCCTATGTCCAGCTAGCAAAAAGAGTGCGCTAAGGACGCTTTTAGCAGCAGGAAGGCAGTTTGAAGACTGCCTGACCTGAAAAGGAAACACAATGTAAGATCTCTCAGTCTGTAGTGTTTCTCCTGTCCAATAGATGTCACAGTCTGCATAGAAGCTAGTCACATCCCCAGCGATATAGATTGCACTGCTGCTCTGAGTGGGAAAGGAAAGCCTGGGGACGTTGCTGCTGACAACAAAAAAGTTCTCAACCCACACACATACATTAGATAGATTTTAAAATAAGCACAATTATGCCAGCTTTAGTTGTAGTTTCTTTGTATATTGCACAGGTTGTAAAGATTATTAAAACAATGTTTAGTTCTGACTATTAGGTTGGGCCTTATGGTGCTACCTTTAAAAATAAGAGCTTTAACATAAGAGCTTGAAATAGCGGATTTGAATGTAGGTTTGTAATGCTTTTCAATGCAGATGATATATGAGGATGGATTTATGTAGTTTGGCTATGTGTCCCACCCATTAAACGCCCATTGCTAACTGATATTTATAGGATTTTCCTCCCATTCCCTCCCATTTTACCATAAACCACACCCCTTTTTGCACTCTTTGCCTGTATTTGTAGTGTGTGGTGAATGTGTCGGCCATTTTTTCTTCCAAAATGGAGGCTGCCATATGTTTATGTTAAAAAAACGTTATTTGATGTTTTTGATGCTTTTAAATATACTGACTACAATCTTAAAGGTAAGTTGCACATTTTAATGGATTTTGTATTTAAAATAAAGCAGTTAATGCAATAGTTTCGGTTTTTTCTAAAAACATCTTCTAAAATGTTCATATAGTAGTGTGTGGCGTGTTGGTCGAGTGTTTTAATGTAAGCGGCAACTGATTGGATTTGTAATGAGTGATGTCAGCATAATGTGTGTGGTTCTCGAGTCTGTGCTTGTTTACTCACGGCAGCCATTTTATTTCAGTATGGACATAGGTAAGGATGTTTTTTGGATGAACTGTGACTGCCACGCCCTGCACATTTTTTGTGCATGGTAGGAGCTGTTGAGAGCTGCAGGCAAAAAACACAGGCTTTACCAGGGGCATTCCCGTCTGATGAGTTGCTTCGACAAGGAGATTGTGGTGAACAACCCCTGCCCGACATGAGCAGCAGTATAGAGTCTAAAGTTAATGCTGCTTCCACAGACCCCTGAAGATTGGAGCTGTATCGGGAGACATCCCACATCATACATCACCTGACATAGTAGTTGATGGAGGTGCACAGACTATGCAATGATTACTTTACATCTATCGCCGCCACGATTAGCAGCCCCTCCTCCTGATTTTCTTCCCACGGGTCAGTGCGGGCAGCATTATACTGCTCCTCCCCGCGGAGATCAATCTGCATCTCTGATGCATATGCCCTGGTGCCCAGTAGGTGAGATTCCACCTTCCCGGGCAAAGCAATCACACACCACAGAACTGAGCTGAATTTAATCTACCCATTGTTTCCAGAGTCGCTCTCTTTATTCTCAGATGTTGCAGAGGTTTCTGTGTCAATATCTGCACAGCTTTTGAAGTTAAAGTGTGCAGCTCCATCTCCACGCAGGATCTCTCTCATTGGAAGAGGTACTGTGAATTTGCATGAGGAGGGTCGCTTTTAGTGGGAAAGAATGATGGTCCTGTCGAACTACACCCACTAAAGTGTGCTCATGCTGCAGCATAATGATATTTGGCAGGATTTCAACAATGAAACTTACTTTTCTATCACTTTGGTGGTACAGGCAGTGCAGGGCTGCGTTCATTTCCTACGAGCCTGGCCATTCTGTCTGTAGTTTTTTAGCACTTTGTCACTCTCCGTCTCCAGTCCCTCTTCTGAAAACATGTTCATCGAGGGGGGAGATGGAGAGCGGCAATCTTACTGAAGTCTTGCGTGCCCTCATGGCTGCGGCAAGCACTTAACTGAAGTCTAGACAAAGTCAAGTTTGTACTACGTGTGAAGCGGTAACCAGACCTACCTACTGGAAAAGCCCTGGTGATCCCAAAGCTTCAACCTCCCACCATCTAGCCTGGTATATAGGCTAATCCACCATAGCAAGAAGATAATGCTCCATGCCAACACTGCCAATATCACTGGCAGGCAGTGCAACAATCTTATCAGGGAAAGAAAATATCTAGAGTGAAAGTGGCCTTGTGTTTAGATTTGGGGCACCCAGCAATTGCCCCTGTGTAGCCGCCAGTCAGCAGTCTTATAACATACCAATCTAGAATGCCTAATAATTGCACCTTGAAACACTTGTGTATAGGCACATTTTAAATAACCTATCAATCAATCTATATGCCTTTCGTTCTGGAGCTTCAATGCGCTCACCTTTCAAGATCTGTTTGCTTGAGCCCTTCCTGCTGTCACTTCCCTATGGGAATACAGAAGTGTTATCACCTCATTGCCTTTTAACGTCGGTTGCTCCACATCAACGTGTTGACAAAGGAGCATTTATGGCTTTTCAATGGCCATTTAGTAATTTTTACACCTTAACAATGGATTAGTGAAGTGTGTTGCGGGTGGGTAATTTGCAGCTAGCAGAGTTTCTTTCATAGATCGTGTCCCGCCCATCCTCGCAAATGTTCCTTTACTTGGGCCTACTTCATTGATAATTCTTGCTTCAAAACTGGACCGGGCCTAATAATGTATTAAATACAAGTGAGCATGCAACAAATGGCTGTGAGAAGCATCCCTGCACTGGTGGCAGGGTAGCATTCACTCCCGGCTTTTTAAGAGCAACAAGGCTGCACCATTTCCAGTTTCAGGCTTGTCCATAAAGTCCTCACTTTACCCAGGAATAGGGAGACACTGTTCCCGGGATAGCCCGCAAAACACCCCATCCATCTCAAACATCTGGGTCCAGCATATGACAGATGTGAGCAAACCACATCATCTTATTGCTGACGCTTTCAAGATTAGGGGACCTGGAAAGCATTTTTACACACATGCAACATCATTTTTTTTGTTGAAGCATCGAACAAGGGATGACATCACATTGTAAAGGACAAACTATTGAAAGCAAGCCTCTGAACACTCACACCAGAGAGAATACAACCCGCTAGGGAAGAAAGACCCAAGTAGATCTTGTAAGGATAACACGTTTTAATCTCATGCGCAGATGAGAGCAATAGCAAGGAACTCTACTGCCAAGAATGCTCTGCCAAAAAGAGGTGCAGCAGAAACATTTAAGGCAAAAACATTGTTATAATGACGCAATACATATGGTGACAACCCATGCAGCTGATTTGATGGACCCTATACAGGTGCTGCCTTTATCCATGTGAGATGACAGTTTATTGGTCCCAGCCCAGTCCTTCCGTCTTCCATCACGTGGGCACTGCAGGGCTCATCTTCTTGTCACGTCGAAGGTCAGACAAGAAATTATACTCCTACTGTACAGCTTGTTTATCACTCATACTGTGCACTTGGTAGGCCTTAAAGCAGACACACAGGAGGTTCCAGGGCACTCTAACCTTCACCCACACATTTCACTCACTCCCTCCCTGCCATATGACTCCAAGGTCTCTGCCCTCGTTTTCAACTATAATGTATCCCTCCCAGCACCTCGCAATACAAATCACACAATTGATGCTGCAACAATGCTTCCTGTCCATCCTCTTTGAACAATTTCAGGACTTGTTGTTTTGGGATTGATGGTCAAAGGGCACGTGTTGTCATGGAATTTAGGGATCTTAGGAGTCAGTCAATTATATGGGCTATAACTATAGGTCACTTGGGAATGGGCCCGGTCATGCTTTGGCCAAAGTGAGATAACATGCACACCAGGCACCTGCCTCTGATTGCAGCCTTGTAGGGCAATTTCCTCATGGGTGAAATACACAACTTTTCAACACTTTCAAGAGCAATGGACAAACAGTGGGCAAGAGCGGGCTTAAACTGTCATCATGGGAGCTCAGACATGACTGGGGATTCATGTGGCCTTGTGAATTTGTACCTAGTGCCAGTAATGCCGCCTTCACTGCTTTTACTGTGCAAGCCTTCTCTTCTACCTAGGAATACTAATTTCTATGCAAAATAGCGATGCCGCACCACATCTTGGCCCACACCATATGAATATACTGTAACTGATTATATTGGCATAGGGTCCTGCTTAGTGGGAAGGCGTCCCTTTCACTGACCCTCCATCCCCCCTGGCTCATCACAGCGCCTCAAATGCATCTTGTCTCACTTTAAAGTGCCCAGGGGTGGGGGCGGGGCTGCCTCCTTTACGACATTATCCACCTTGGATCGGGCCTGGATATTATCGAGGACCATAAGGAATTAATTAGAGTCGGTTTAAAGACAATGACAGCCTGCATCTTAACAATAGGCACCAACGCACGCAAATAAAAGATGCTCACAGGTTAATATTTCTATAATCCATGAGTTTCCTTTCTGGTTAGCAACATTTCACAGCTTCCCGACTTTTCACTCTAAAATAAGGATAAAACAAACGTATCAAAATGGTACTAAAGCAGAGTAATTAAAATGTACATCTTTTTGGTTTTTGCACCGTGCAATCGATCTTATTTTCGCTGGAGGATTTCATAGATTAAGACCCAAAGTGAGGGAGTGTGTGCATTGTCGGAATTGGATTTAAAAGCATACCCACCAGCAATAGAATCGCTGACTAGGGTTGACAACATGGCCACGTGCAACGGGTCGCACGGCTTTCGTATCAGTGGCCACTCAACACATGACAGTTCTCCGGTATTATACAATGAAAAAAAGGAGCATCTATGTAGTACAAATGTCAATATAGACGTGCGTAGACTTTACTGAAACTTGGCCTACCTTTGGCAAGGAGTTGATGAAGAAAATTCACAGGGTGTAGTACTAGTACAGCTTGCACGTGACGTGCAGCAAAGAATCACTGACACCCTGACCTGCTCATATAATGCTGATATGACGATTTGATCCCAGGATGCACAACGACCTCTTTGCAAGATGTTCACACCGACCTGCTCACCATCATGCCCACACACCACCTTCCACACAGAATACCCACATACACACCTGCTCACAAAATGGCGAACGAGTGATCTGCTCAGAAGATACCCACCCACCGGCATATTCACAGGATGCCTACACACTGACCTGTCGCCAGGGTACCCACACAGTGACCTGCTTACTGGATGCCAACACACCAACATGCTCTGAAGATGCCCACACACTCACCTGCAAACAAAATACCCACTTACTTACCTGCTCCCAGGGTACCCACACACTGACCTACCAAGAGGATGCCAACACACCAACCTACACTGAAGAGGCCACGCACCATCCTGCACACGGGATAACCACACACTGATCTGCTCATACGACACCAACATACTGATTAGCTCTTCAGATGCCAACACACCAAAATGCCTGTGCGACACCCACTTCTTAAGGTGCTAAGGCACTGACCAGGGCAGCATTACAGAAGCTTTTCAATAGCTTGGTGTTAGCACTACTACAAAAGATACCATAGTGCAACATGTGTATTCTTCCAATGCATGTTTGCACTAGGATTGTCCTTTTGCAAATATGCACTGAAAGAAATTGCTTCATTGCACAACAGCAGTTTTTGCATTGGTTAACATATAGAGTACAATTGTGCTTGCCCCAGTGCAGTGTTTCTGTA
The DNA here is from genome assembly GCF_040938575.1 of Ambystoma mexicanum. Lineage (NCBI taxonomy): Eukaryota > Metazoa > Chordata > Amphibia > Caudata > Ambystomatidae > Ambystoma > Ambystoma mexicanum. The sequence goes on from NC_090925.1 coordinate 295,402,616, forward strand.
ATCTGGCCTCTGGTCATACGTCACCCATCTGCTGGGTTGCCCACAAGACAGCAGCACTCCAAACAGCTGGCATGGCCCCTCATGCTGGCTTGCTTATTGATGTTCATACACCATTAGGCAAAGGCATTAAAAGAGGTTTCCTCTATGTTTAAAAATCACATCAACTTACGACTTTTGATGAGACGTCTGCCATGCACCCTGAAGAAGTCATCACCTGACACTGGGATTTGCTATGTGTGCCTACACATGCTCGCCACTTTCTTGTTTATTTACAACAGGAACATGTTTGATTGTATATTTATTTTGTAATTAACCTCAGGCACTGTTTGATAGAAGATTAAGAGAGGGGTTCCTCTGGATTCACGTCAGAATGGTTGGTTGCAAGGTTTTGTAAGCTCAACAAGCACTTAGGTCAAAACATCTGTCAGGTAATGTACATATTATAATAAACCCTGCTCTTTGAGGACCAGGGCCACACCATATTAGAACACCTGGCATGCGTCCTAGAATAGAGAGTGCAATGGGTACACGAGATAATCACCCTAAGAATTTGTCGCAGCTCTTGGAAGAGCCATGTCTGCCCTGACAGAGACACTTAATTCGCGGCCCAGCTAAGACCACCCGTATGCACTGTTGGCTTTATGTTAACAGAGTCTGAAAGCGTCAATAATTTTTCATTGAACTTGCATAAAATACCCACTAAATGTATGCAAAGGAATTGGTCATGGATGCTGTCTCTCTCTGCACCATTCCGCCTCGCACTCTGACTTTCTTTCCATCCCTGCAGGCCTGGAAGATATCCCCTCTTGCACCCTCTTTCCCTTTTCTCCAACTCTCACCTTTTCTCTCAGCACTCTTTGTCTCATCCTTCCTCTCCCCCACGCTTTTTCTCATACCTTCCCACTCTGACCCATCCTGCTCATATTTCCTCTTGCTTATCGTCGATGGCACCCTCCAGGAATGGCTTCCTCCCTTTCTCTATTCCCTCTCCACACCTGCGTCCCTTCTCGCTTCCACCTGTAAATGCAAAGAATAGCACTAAACGCCAAAAACTATTGGCTTTGCCAATGCTTGTTCTGTTTCCTGGTGATATTTCATTTACTCAAGACTGTAGAAAAGCATGTGCCTTTCAAAGCCATCACATTCGGGATATAAGCAATGTTCTCATTGCCCACGTGTGAGACTCTCACCCCGATTCACAGAGTGGTGCAAAGTGTATTTTGCAATGCAGCGTGACTTTGCACTGGTGCAATAGTGGTGCAAAGTCACTTTGCATCACGCTAAACATTCCATGAATCCGGCCCTTTGACACTGATCTTCCTAAAAGAAAATTCAGACATGCGACGGCAGAAAGGAACACTAGGAAAAAAGTGGCGCCCAATCGCAAAATCCTTTGCTTTACTCTTTTGCCACAAACTATTTAAGTAGCATTTTTAGACGCATTTATAGAAAATAATGCATTTTAGTGCAAGTCGGGTGAATAACATTGGTCACATCTACAAGCTGTGTGGCGCTTTAACTCATCAAAGTGACTCACGTTGCTCATAAATGTGGCCCACACTTGCAAGCTGGGTCCGACCCGTCCGGCATTGCCCTATTGCTATACAGGCCTGCTGAACGATGTGCATGCGGAGCAGGCCAATCTTCACAACTTTTGTAGCACTAAAGGCCCTCCTCCAAGGTACCTTCTATCCCTTTCACGCAGATCAGTGGATATATGCTAGGTTGCGGGGCAGCACACATGGGTAGCCTTGCATACCTTTGAATCTGGGACAGCAGTGGAGAAAAGAAAACCCCACAAACCCTCTCCCCTTTTTCCCTTTGTGTGAAGCCCACTCAGGAAAATGGAGGCACACATTTTGCATCCCCTGGGTACAAATCCTCTGGCCCAAAACAAATGTGTCCCTACGCTCCATCTACAGGTAAACACGGCTACTGCGGTTGCATCGGGATAAGCAGAGGAAGCCCAACCAGAAGGCGAATTCGGTAGATCCAATAAACAGCTCCACTGCTCCAATTCGGTAGATCCATAAACAGCTGAAAATCGATCTGCAGATGGAAAAAACACAAAGTGCATCTCTGCATGCACATCTGATTCACACGCAATGCCATTTTCTACAATTCAGAATTTAAATGTCGGCGCTAATTGCACTGTTATTGCTCAGTTTGTGTAGTTGTAGATTTTAATGTCAAAGTATTACACCACCACAAAAAAAAAAATCCAAAGCAGAGCTTCTTGATACTTTCAATTGCTCAAAATTTCGTCAGCACATGTTTGGAGCGATCCAATCTTATTATAGATATTTTGGTGTGGGAGAATTTAACTAACTGGTTCAAAGGAACGTTCCTAGATAACGGTGAATACTATTAGATAAGACAACTGCACCTTACACATCCGCATTGTAGATTCTTTTCTATGATAATCGGCACTTCAGTGTTATTATTGAAGGATATTCTTTTGATTAATCACGAGGGACAGTTTAATTAATCTTTGAAACACATTTAATATTTGAGAACAATCTCTAAGCACGGGACTGGGATTCGAATCTGTGTTGGACTGGGATTCGAATCTGTGTTGATTTGCTTACAAGACAAATGTCTTGTCTCTGAGCCACACTCCCAGTCTAGTCGTGCAGTTTAATTTTTTCTGGAGCTAACCAGTTAGTTGAACGCTCAAAGTGAGAGTAACCACCTATCCAAGAAAGATGCCAAATGTAAAAGGAAGAGTCTCCCCTTACTTTTGCTCTTGCAAAATGGCTGCAACTGCGCACGATCTTCAAGCTAATTCTTCAAAATCAAACGTTATTATTTTTGCTAATAATACACATGGACTATCGATAGCCAAAACATCACAGCAGTGAGGTCTTTATGCTACCTGGGTTATCAGCTTGAAGACTCCAACTCTTTAGAAACTTGGAAAGCAGGCTTGAAGGAGAAAATGCATCCATTACTGTCACAGAGGAGAATTATTCACATGAAGTATTGTAATTTTCCCTACTCCCTCTCTTAGATGTTTACACACTTAAAGTCGAGCCGACCTTACTGTATGGTTTGGATTTTTGTCTTCTGAATATGGACGATACTTCAGACAGGTTTCAAGGGCAGATTTGGAAAAGGACTTTGGGTCTTGCCTTAGCGGTTCGAAACTCAATAGTTCGTCATGAATTTAGACTAGTTTGCTTATCGGCAAGACACACTTGGCGTAAATTATCTATATATGCTAAAATGTTAGCCCCAGTAAGGAATTCATTATATCAAGATCTCAATGTTCTTTTAAATAAGCAAAATGTTTCATCACTTACTTCATTTGCTAATCAAATGCAACAGGGTCTTCCTTGGATACACTCTGATTCTGACGACCTAATGTTAGGACCTCCTAATGTGAAGCGTCAACTCTATGAAATGGATTGATATGAACTATGCCTATAAGACCTACAGAGATTACGCATCCTTTCAAGCAAAAATAACTATTCGACCTGGCTACATTCTGAAATGTCCCTGTCCCAAGATTCGACATATTTTCATGAGATTCAAACTAAATCAGCTTCCGACCCTGGAGCGTGTGCACTATTAATTCCGGAACACCGACCATATATGTCAGTACTGTCGCTTTTGTTAATTACATGCATGCCCCAGAAGAAACGATCAAACACTTGGTTGTGTATTGCTCTTACTTTGAAAAACTAAGAGAACAGCTAATGGGTGAAATCTGCCCTGAACTCTCCCATGTTGCACGTCAATCATTTTGGGAAAGAGCAATTCGAGGGGACAGTATCCGACTTATTCTGGCACTGGCTAGATACTTGTTTGAACTTGAAGAAATTCTTGTGAAATTGAATCCCTTCTAGAGCTACTATTCCAAAACATACTTTTTTTATACTTCTTTTTTAAATTGTATCGGTTATACATAGCGTTTTTAATGATCTTCCATCACCAATTTAAAGAATGTATATTAAGTTGCACATTTATATGCATAATGTTTTTACTTTTAGTTTAATGACTCGAACTTATGTGTTGTTATGTCATCTTCAAACATGAGTAAGTTGTCATGATTCTTTTTTGTTCATGTATGCATTGGTACATTGAGTCTTTTTGTAAAGGTTCTTTAATGAACCATGTACAATTTTCTAATAAAAAAATGGCGGCTCCTGCTGTTATGAACCTGGCCACGCTGCTCAGGCGCAGGAGGAGAATAATGTAGAGATCTTTCCTTCAGAGAATAGCAGGGTTTGGGATATGAGATGAGGAGGTGGTTGAGAGGTATTGCTTCCCACCACGTGTTCATAGATATGGTGCAGGTGTGTGGGGGCAGTTATCCTCACCCAAAGCCAACTCCCATCCACTCCCACCACACGTGTACATGGATGTGGTGCAGGTGTGGGCAGTTATCCACACACAAAACCCGCTGCCATCCACTCCCACCATATTTTAATGTGCTCAAAGTGGAGCGATTCCTGGTCACTGAGACAGTGCCATTACAAGCCGTATATAATGTGACAGCCAGTCAGGCGGCCTGCACCCGTTTCTGCAGTGCATCATCTGGCATATGCAGCAATATAGCTGCATGGCGCAGGTGGTGCCTGCCAGGCAATTGTCGGCACAGGAGTTCTTTGCTGTGGTCCATTTCCCGCGTGCATCCATGTGGCACTGTGGCTACCATTCCATACTGAACACCTGTTCCACAAGCAGCAGCCCAGCATTCCATCAATGGAAATTCAGCAGCAGCGCCAGGGAAAACATCATGCAAGTAAGTGCAACCTTTCTGAGCTCCACACCACAGGTACATCTTCCAGCGCTTATCCAGTACATCACAGTTACGCGCTGAAGACTTCGGTGGCATGTCTCTGCTAGGAGAGTACACCTCCTCTTTATGAGACATTCACATGCAAATGATCAAAACTGTGCTGGTCTGTGCAATAAAACAAAAGAGGTGATGGCTGGAAGGTTTAGAATTAATCTGAACCTCTAGCATTCCTCTGGGCAACGCTCCAGACCACCGTTCTTTGCCTGCAAAACCATTACAAAAGGGGAAAGTTCATATGAAAATCCGTCTTGGACCCACCTCAAAAGGGGCAGTCTACCCTGAAATGCTTGATCACATTCCTTCTGCACGAGACCACAAGCATCTCCAAACACATTTTGGCCTTGTTGGCCCTCATCAGTGAGGAGTAGCTTGGGTCTCTAGGCCCAGCAGGCATGGGACTCATGTCTAGGCATACCCTTCCCACTCAGGTGACAGCAGCAAAACAAAAGAGGTGATGGCTTGAAGGTTTAGAATTAGCCTTAACCTGTGGCATTGCTCTGCGCAACACTCCAGACCATTGTTCTTCACCTGCCAAGTCATTACAAAAGGGGAAAGTTCATATGCAAATCAGGCAGTCCATGCCAAACCGTTTGGTCACATCCGTTCTGCACAAGACCACAAGCATCCCCAAACATGTTTCGGCCTTGTTGGGCCTCACCAGTGAGGAGTAACTTGGGTCGCTAGATCCAGCAGTTATCAGACCCACATCTCGGCATATGTGTCCCATTCGGGTGACTACAACAAAACAAAAGAGGTGATGGCTGGAAGGTTTAGAATTAGTCTTAACCTCGGGCATTGCTCTGGGCAACCCTCCAGACCATTGTTCTTCGCCTGCCAAGCCCTTACAAAAGGGGAAAATCCATATATCTGTGTGAATCCAACAATCACAGTTCAAGTTCCATCAGGGCCAACCCAGCCTTAGACCCACCTGAGGTCGACATACTGAGTACTATTGAATTCGAATAATAGTAACTATTCTATCAATTAGAAGTGCAAGGAGTGCCACTTTAAGTGCTATGCAAAAATGTGATGATATTTCTTACATTCCCTGGCATTGCCCATTGGTACGGTGGCTCAAAGGGATCATGTGGTGGGTCCCTTCCTCTCTGTTTTCCACTTTGTTGGATGCATCTAGGCTCTCAAATGTCTGCCAATGATGACAAAAGGGTAATCAACGAGCAACGAAGATGAACACAACATCATACATACCAAGGCCTGGAATTGAAATGCATCACCAGCAACAAGCTGCACATGACACTCACTACTGTAATTGATTATGGGCCCGATTCATGGAATAATCTGTGCTGAAAATATGGCAAAATCGCACGCAAGTCCCCATTTGTCGATTCATGGAACACAATGCATGGGGCTTACACGGGACTTGCAAGGAATCCGTGTCGGATCACCACGTCACTGCGACCCACCGAATGGCTTGCGCAAGACTCCAAGAGAAGGGCTGGCCGTGCCTGCGCAGCCACCTAATAAGGGGGCATAACACATGGAATGAGGAAGAAAAAGAGAAAATGTGGGCGTTACAAGGGACTTACCACCGTCAAACAATCGCATCGCCCATACGTGCGCAAAACAAACATATTCATGGAATTTAACAGGGAACGCTGGTGTGCCAAAAAGCACGCGTAAATCCAGAGACACCTACACCATGCGATAGCAGGTGTAAACTTAAACATGCCACGATGAATGCACCATTTGTTACAGCAGTCATACAGGAATACTCAAGGACCAGCCTTTGGGATGCCTGATAACCAGGTCTATGGCACGTATAGACCCTCCCATATCATCCTAGACCCGGTCACAGAGCAGGAAGATGATCTCACATCACCCACCATGTGCTCCCAAGCACTGAGCCCCTTGCAAAAGATGCTCACTGCTCTGCATATTTTGGCCACTGGCTCATTCTAGTGACATAGTAGGTGGCATCTCCCAGGCCATGCAGTCTCGCTGCTTACACCAGGTGTTGGCAATCATAACTGCACGTCCTTCTGTCCGCCGGCCTATCTATGTGCCCAGAACACCAGCAGAAAGGCAACTAGTGGTCCAGGATTTGTATGCGGCGGCGTATGTCCCAAAATTGCATCCATGTTGCTTTACTTCCACCTAGAGCAACAGAGCACATCTACGGCAACCGGAAACATTGGCACTCCATCAATCTTCAGGTTGTGTGTGATACCAAGGGCATTATTACTGAAGTGTATGCCAACTATCCTGGTAGCACACATGGTAGTTACAGATTCAGGATGTCCCCACTACACTGGGCCCTGGAAGCTGGGAAGCATGGCAACACATGGATCACTGGTGAGTATGAATGGCCATGCACATGAATACATGTTGCACACAGACCAATAGACACTGTCAAAAAATAAATGACAATGACAACGATTTTCACCTCTATAGGGGACAGTGCCTACCTTCTGAGCACATACATGATGACGCCCATACACAACCCTAAACACACCTGCTGAGGTAAGGTACAACACTGCCCGTATTGCAACTCAGGGCACAGTGGAGCGCACATTTGGAGTGCTCAAGTCCTGTTTCCTCCCCCCTTGACCACTCTGGTGGTGTGTTGCTAAATGCACCACCAGTAGTCTGAAGGATCATTTTGGCAGCATGTGTCCTGCACAATGTTGCAACACAGTGTGGCGTCCCGGTGGACATGGTGGTGGCACACCATCCACAGGCACACTGCTTGCGTATGGCTGGGAAAAGGGCACATGGAAAGGCTGCACATACCCAGCTTGTGCAGTCTTTTTTCATCTAAAATCCTTCCCCTGTGGAGTGCACACAATCCCACCAAAAACAGGTGCCATTCAATGATGAAAAGGGGCCCATCCACTGTGCCCACAAAACCACAGTGAGAAAGAGCCCAGGAAAGCTCTAATGTGTGTGCATCCCTTAGATTTAAAAACACATTTTATTTTGTGTTTCCCAAAGAAACACATTCAAGAAGAAGGACACCACTACCACCAGGTCAACCATTCAATGAATGCACCCTTTTAGCACCAAAAACATCCCATATGACTAACATACCAGTCAAATGTGTAAGCAGCAATACATCCTGAAACATGTCTGAGCTGCAAGTCATACATGGCTTTACAAACTAACATGGACACAAAATATAACAAGCACAATGTCATACTGATGCAGACATGTCCTAGAATGTGCATGATGCACACACACATGTCACTATTTTGTGGTATAGAAAATCAGTGCAGTATTGATCCACATGTGATTAAATCTAGCAACATGACCACAATGAACCGCATTCCAAAAACCAAAAATAACAAGAGGCAAATGACAATTGTGACAAAGAGGGCGACACACCAGAATTGCCACATCCAGGCATGCATCAACTAAAGTAGCCATTCCATAACGATCAAGATAATTGCACATCTTACCAAGCCTCTTGGCATGCAGCCGACAGCCAAATTTCGTCCAATGAAATAGACATCATTCACAGACAGAAGGATCTGCAGACAAAGAACAAAATGAAGCAGAGTGCAGATAACACATCCATGCACCCAAAAACCCAAGACCCACAGGCTGCCTCAGTGACACACAACACATGCCAACAACTCACAAGACAACCATTGACATGTGGCCTAGCACACATGCAGCAACACCTGCACACTGCATGAAAATCAAACAGCTAAAACACACACACTGACAAAGAACAATAACACCCACACTGCCGGTCACTCGGAATGACATGCAGCAAATGTGCATGTCACATATCCCCATTCACAAGGCGATGGCACATACACAACACACGCATCAGTGAACATGATCCATGAACATGAGAAGACATCACATATGCAGATAATTGAGCCCCCAAAAAAGCAGGGGCATGACATGACAAGGCATGCCATCACCTGCGTAGTATTGGGAGCCCACGATGCAAAGCACAAGAATGCAAGTACACAAATACTCACCTCTTGCACTCCAGGCACGATCATGCTTGATGCAGCAATTCACAGAGGCCGATGTGAGACTGGAAGGCTGTCCACCGAGGCAACTGCCATGGAAGACATAAGCAGAGAAGACAAAGCAATGTGATACTGCAAGCAAGGATAAATGTATGCTGAATGTAGGATTCAAAGTAAAAGTGCAGGGTCAATACAGACTTCATTTTGCCAGCATAGAATTGGTCCAATTGTGCATTCAATTGAATACAGCAGTACCATGCACTCAGCTGCAGTCAAGTTGAAGCTGCAAACACCATGGTGCAGCATGCATGGGACATGCATGTGAAAACACCAACACTGCAAAATTTAAATATGCTAGTGCATGACATAGCATCCTAAAAATGTGCATCAATGGTTACATGGTTGTGGCTCGTAACTGGGGCTGCTCACCATAATTGGGGAACCCCAAACAAGGGAGGCCAAATGTGCCATAGAACCATTACCACACAAAGATTGCAAGGGATGTGAAGCATCACACAGTACACATGGTCAAAGTGCAATGAAACACACACCAGCACAACCACCAACATCTGTCAAACGCCACAAACAGCTGGCTCTGCCAACCATTCACAACCACCCAAGAAAGGCCCACACAGTTGGAACTCCCACCATTTTTAATATGAAACCAGTGGTCCCACCAATCCATAGAAACAACACCATGCCCAGACCCATCACCAGAACCACACCCTGTGAAACATGCACCCATGAAGTAGTACTGGTGCCCCACAAGACAAGTCAATCCAAAGTGATCACACACAGTGCAAGACTCCCAGCCGAATACCATGCAATCACCTGCAAATGCCCTTCACTACGATGCAACCCATTGGGAGACGCATCCCCTAAATGCAATGGGCCTATTTACGACCCAGGCGGTAAGTTACCGCCTGGGCCGTGACTTTACCACCATGGCGTAAACTACGTTTACGCCATGGTGGTTGGCGGACTTACCGCCCCATTCCGAGGTTGGCGGGGCGGTAAATCCCCAATCCCCATTTACCCTTCCCCATTCCCATTTTTGCCCCATAGGGCATAATGAGAGTGGGGAAGGCGTTAATTACGCCACCGTAAATTACGGTGGCGTAATTAACTCCATGGTCCCTTAGCGCCATGGATTTTAACACCCGCTAAAAGCAGGTGTTAAATCCGCCATGGCGCTAAGGGACCTCGTACTCAGGCGGTAAGGGTCGGCGCTGTTTACGCCGCCGTAAAACCCTTACCGCCTGAGTCGTAATGAGGCCCAATGACATGTATAGCAGCAACAGAAAGTACATGCACATCCATGACAAAACATGAATGGATCCTGAAAATATGCAGAGAGCACCCACTGCAGAAGCACCACAGCGTGCAAGAAGGTGACAGGACATAGCTTGTTATCTGCCCATGAGTGCAGCCTAGCATAACAGAGAGATAGAGGGAGACAGAGAGAGACAGAGAGAGAGAGAGAGAGAGAGAGAGAGAGAGAGGGAGAGAGAGAGAGAGAGTGACAGTGAGAGGGCAGGCCACGTCAAACACACATCAAGGAGTACACTGCCTGGATTGGAGAAGGCCAATAACATGTACTACACCACAGTAGGTGCGGGCATAGATGAGTTTACTGAGGGTAACACAGTGACATGAGTACCACTTAAAAAAACTTCCTGGCATGGTAGCATGCAAAGCACATATAAGTAAAGTTACACATGCAGCAAACCTGTGGAACAATGAAGCATGCTCAACATGCAAGACAGTGCTCATGCGTATCTGCTGACTGTGCTGGCATGGTGTGAATCCTGCATCACCTTCACCAGGAACTGTGTCTTCAAATTAGTGACAGGAGGGACAGCGTCTGGTGGAGGGCAAGGGAGCATGGGCATCAAACAGTGCAGGGTGTCTCCCCCGGGACAGCAGTCACCGCCACATCATGGATTACTGAAACAACATGGGAGAAGACATTGCAACAGGCATAGTGAAGTACCATTCACACTGCATACATGTGCAAGGATACACTGAACCCATAGTTACCTGTACATGCCATCCTGCGCACCAACATGCAATCATGCATGTTGACCTCACTATGCATGCCTGCATGTCCACCACTGCAAACGTCATGGCCTTGAGAGGTCAACTGCACAACTCAAGGTAAAAATAACAAAAAATCAACAAAAAACCTGGAAAGTGCAACTCACAAATACCATGCCAATATCCGAGATGGGGGTCAACGAATGTAAAAAAAATGTAATAAAAATAAAAAATGTCCATCATGGACCGGGGGGAGGGGCAGGGTGCGTGTCAATGTCCACATGGGTGGATGTAAAAAAAAATAAAAAATAACAAAAAAATACCCCTCCATGGGCGCACAGACTGCATGGCTATGGTGGACCAGAAGGCATATCTGTGCTGTGTTGGCACCAGCATGCTGTGTTGAATCTGAATGTGGAATTGGTGCTGGAGGCTCACCGTGCAGTGCCCTAGCCTGGTCCTCAGTGTCAACCTGCGTGACATTGATGAATGCACCAGCAGACTGACAGCTTGGAGGTCACTATAAACAACCACACGTGTTGCAGAGAGTTCCTCCAAGATTGTCTGCCTCAATGATAACATCTCCTGGCGCAACAGTCTTCAGCTAGCTGCATGTTCCTCACGGATTACAGCCCTGTGGGCCAACAACTCACACATCAGAGCCTCCCTGTGTGCCTATCCCTCTGCAAGCAGGGATGCCTGCAGACACTTCAGATTTGCTCCCGATGTTGGCTTGCATGCGCAGCCTGTGGGAGCAGCATGTGGACTGCATGACCTGCCGCTGTTGCTCCACCTGTTTTGCTGGGGGAACATGGAAGTGGCCACCCTATCCATGCCCTCTGCCAAACTCTCACAGGCAGCACCCTGTTGGTGTGCGAAACACAACATCTGCTGCTCTCACTCTGTCCAGTCTGCAAATGTTCCCCATGTGTGCAGAGCCCACACCTGCTTGATACAAGGGAGCATGGCCCTTGCTGTGATGCCCCTGTCCCTGGCTGAAGGACTGCAACACTCCTTTAGACACTTGTCCCAGGACCAGATACCAATACATGGGAGCATGGCCTTGCAGCCATAACCACCACATACGGGCGTGGCACCACCATTTGCCCTTGTGAAGGCCCCTGATCCAACTGCTTTACACATTGGTGCACTCACCTCCACCAGCATTGAGGACTACACATCGGTTCAGCATCCGACTTGAATCCAAAGAGTCAGAAGTGTCTGTAGCATGGCTCAGGACGGTCTGTAGCACCAGTGGGTTCTCACGGCCTGCCACGCCATGTCCTCCACTGCTGGTCTGAAGCAACACAGACTACTCCTCCTCTTCTTCCTCTTCCTCCTCCTGTGCATCTGGTGCCTCCTCAGCTGCACATGGACAGAAAAAGTCATGTGGAGTGCAACGTGCCTACAGTAAACATGTGTATCACATTGCTGTCATACTACAAAATGCAGGGCATTTCACCGCAAGAAATAAGGCATCCACACACTATGGACAACAAGCTATCTGAGCATGGCATATGCAGACTGGCAACACAATTTCCTGCTCAGGGCCATGCTGCCAGTGGACACATTGCCAACCAACTGGGCCGTTAAGAAGCACATTTTATCCCATGGCACCGCAAACTGTTGACTAGTACCAGTGAAATGGGCATGGACATGTGGCTCTGTGACGTGCAATTACATGACAGGCAGACACACATATCCACATCCAAGTCTGCATCCATCACATGGCACACTAATGTTGCCCTGGTACAGGGACTGTGCACAATGGAAACATGCCATAAGTCTAGGAAAAAGGAAAGAGTCCCAGTTGATGTGTGGCTGTAAGAGTATCACCTAGGCAAGGTCTATGAAGTGGCGACAGTAAGGCAATGGAGTTGTAGATAGGAACAAGGTACAGTTACCCACACAAGGGGGAGGGGCATGGCACAATGCAGTGTGGGCTGATTGTGGGAGGGTAACAGGGAGCAGGCCTCACAACGATTTGCCTCTGGAGTCATTGGGCCTCATTACGAGGAATGAGGTAAGGGGTTAAGAGCGCCGGTAAAGGTGCCGGAGCCGTTAACCCCTTACCACCCCATTACGAGGTCTGCTTGCGGGAACCCGCTAAGGACGCCTGGTTTTATCAGGCGTCCTTAGCGGGTCCCGCAAGCAGACCAGGATGCTAACAATGTCTGGTAGTAGTTACCAAATTGATCGTATACAAACAATCGAATATTACTGGCCGAATTCGGACAGATTTACCATTCGACCAATTGTTAATGAACCCTCAGGGCACACCATAAGGTGTTTTGGTTGGCATCTTGGATGTTCTGTGTAGCATGTAACCACCTACGTGCATGTGTGAAAAGAAATTCTATACCCTGCAGGACATGAAGTGTAACTTGTATTTCGTACACAAGCACATGTCTAAGCAGAGCAGAATTACTGACATCAAGGATGCAGCTAACAAGAGTGCATGTTTTTGTTTCATGTTGCTGATGCTATTGGGATATGCCAGTTGGGGATAAGTACTGTCACACGCACATGTTCAACTGATGTACAACACATGGTTTGGATCCACTCTTGTGTACACTGGACAGGTGTCAGTACATCACATGACATGGTTCACGCGGGGCAGTCATTCAAATGCAGCCAGATGCGCACCACAATTATACATCTTTGTGATGTTTCACTTCACGTACACAGGATGCACAATGTTGGGCACTCCCCGGATGTGCCCTCGTAATTTTCCAGGCCTCCCATGTCTTGCACCTGCTCCCTTAGAATGAATTGGCTAATAGCCTCTTCATGCTCGGTCAGCTCCTCCTCCTCTGGTAATCATCCTCCAGTTACCAGAGCAGAGGCAAGGTTGGCACCCAGCTTAGACTTCGTGCGATGGGTGAGATCATTCCAGTGCTTTACGACTTGTGCAGCAGTGCGCTTCCCAAAACCTAAGGCGTGGATCTCATCTGTGACATTCTGCCAATGCACCATATGCTGAGCAGGTGTATGTGTGCTCCCCAGTTGCTGGCACATGTCAGAGTGGTAACTGGCCATGTAGTCCATGAGGATCTGGAGTTCTTCATCATGGACGTTCTTCTTCCTCAACATGCCAGTGTCCTGTGCCATGTCCTGGGGTTGAGCCTGTTACTGCTGTGCAGGCTTTTCCCTCTTTCCACAAGGTTTTGTCGCCACCCCTGTGTAGCTGGGACCAATGTGGAGTCCAGATGACAGACCACAAGTGGCCTGGGGTATGGCATTACCCCCTGGGGCTGGAGCAACTGCTTCCGCAGCATGTCCTTTACTCTTTCGGGCTGGGGCAGCTGCTTCTGCAGCATGTCCCTTACCCTTGGGGCTTGGGCAGCTGCTTACGCAGCAAGTCCCTGAACCCTTGCAGCTTGGGCAGCTGTTTCTGCAGCACAACCCGGAACCCTTGGGGCTGGGAAAGCTGCTTCCACAGCATGTCCCTGACCCCGTCAATATCTGCCCCCTTTCCCTCTTGGGGCCTTTCCACTCATGTTCCAGGTGTAAGGGAAAAATGGAAGGCACACCAAGCAATTGTCCTGGGAAATTTGAGTAAGGTGTCAGTCTATGTGATGGAAGACGTAGTTCTGTATTCCAGCAAGGCTCAAATATACCCCAGGTGTTACAAATATAGTATGTGTAACGCGCAGGCACCCCAAAAAAATATATATGTGTACGCGATACCAGGATAGCTTCTGAAATAGGAAAAAAGCGGTACGCGATACGCAGTGACACCCGGCAACACAATAAATGTGTACGTGAACCCTGGAAATCTACCAGAAAGGTAACAATAGTGTTGCGTGATACACACGGGCACCCAGAGTTGAAAAAAAATGGTACGCGACTCACAGTTAGCTTTGCAAAACATCAAAAGTAGATGCGTATATGCACAGAGGCAAATCCCCCACCAAAATTAGAAATTTGTATGGTCCCTGAAGTGAACAAATTGCATGGCATCCCAAAATACGCAGTATTCCACTCGTCCATCTTCTCCCCATCACACCCATGTCGGGAGTTGTTTGTACATATACTTATGTCTCCCCAAATATGGTGTGCTCAATGGCTGCGTGCAGCGCGTGTCACGTAAGTTACGCGCTGAGGGCCTTTCCTCTGATATCACGTGTCCACGTTCATTTTTTACACGTAATGTCCATTCACTCTGTTTCCGTCTGGCATCATAAAGAGATGCAGAAGACCCACACTCCTGCCTCTGTGCCATTTTACCTGCATCCGAGTGCCTTGTGCTGCCTCCAAATTTGCCATCTCCTTCTGCCTGTACAGCGTGTGGCCCGCTGACCACCTACACTGCGTTTGGTGTGCCTACTGTCCAGCTCTGTCCAGCTCCTGTCTTTGTCCTTGTGACCACCTCAACTGCTAAATTGAACTCCCACCATGCCATTCAACTGCCACCGCTCCACAGCCCAGCTCCATGACCACCCTGCCCCACCAGGCCTGCCTCGGGGATTGCCATGTCTGCACCATCATCAGACCAGAATGGCAACCCCACGGTAGGGAGGCAGACATCTGTCAACTTCAGAGCAAGGGAAGTTGACATCCTGGTGGCAAAGGTCCTGGAGCTGTATGCTGCCCTCTTAAACCCTACAATGCAATGTGGCAAGCAAGGACGTCAGCAGATCTAGGACAGGATCACAGATGCCATCAACGTGGAGGGGGTGGCAGTCCGCTCCTTCAAGACCGTACGCAAGCGCTAGAAGGATCTTAAATCCAGGACCCACAGCAAGGCCATGTGCTTCATCCAGGCCCGTGCTACTGTGGAGGGGCACTGTGCGCGCAGGTGCCGGATGTCAGAGAATAACATGGTGGTCCTGGAGAGGTTTTACCTGGTGCTGCACACCCAGGTCTGTGAATTACAGCAACGTCTGGAGTCGACTGGTGAGTAGACATGTGGTGCACTGCTGTACAGTGCATGTGTTGTGCATGTACCAGCATGTTGGCAGTGACCCTGCTAGGCTTGCATCAGGTATGTTTCTGAGACGGATGTCTGCATGCATGCCGCAGACATTGCTCTCCATGTGTGCATTGAGTAATTTTTGAAATTGTATTGTGTGTTGTAGCGCTGTCTTGCAGACCGTGCACATACAATGTTACTTGTGTCTTCGATGTTCCAGGACCGCAAGTGTGTCAGTTGAGGTGTGTTGCCCAAGTCATGTGCATGCATGACGCCCATTTGTATGTGCAGAAAATGGAAATGTGTGACTCTGCATCACTCACACCTGGATGCAACACGTGGATTTGGATGTCTGCCTTAGTCACGTTGAGGCATTGCAGTTCATGGGACTCTGATGTAATTGGTCATGGCACTGCTTGGACCCTCTGAGTTGATGTGTGTGCATGACATGTGTATGTGCTTGTTGCTATAGCATGCTCACATGTGCATGTGCAATTGATGCATGTTTGTGTGGCATACCCAATAGATTGGTTGTGACAGTGCCATGTAGTTTGATGTGATCGTGTGGAGTGATAACCAGGCAGGTGTCTGCATGGATGTGTATTGCATGTCCATGTGTGTGGGTGTGGAGGTATATGGTTCTTCCCCTGACAAGTCATGTTTCTTTGAATGTTGGTGATGCCACGCTGGCTTTGATGCAGTGCACTGATGTTGCTGTTCTGTGTCTCATTTTCCACAGTTGCATAGGATGAAGAGGGTGGAAGCAGTGATGTGGAGCAGGGATGCAAGGATGCCTCCACCAGGCAGAGGCACAGGTCACAGCCATGCATCCCTGACAGCTCCTCTTCAGGGAGCGATATGGCTGGGGTAGTGTCAGTGTCATTTAGTATGGCTGCTTGGGGTAAATCCAAGACGGTGAATGTGGAAGTGGACTCCTCAATAGTGGTGGGGCTAGGTGATGCCACACAGGGGCCATCCATGGAAGAAGACGCCCCAGAATCATCCAGGTTGATGGAGGAGGACTTGGAGGAGGTGGCCGTTTCAGCCCCTCCCATGGGGTAAGGTGGGGGTGCTGAGGTGGGCAACCCTTCTGCAGTCCTGTTCCATGGGCATGAGGCTATTCAGGCCACTGTGGAGGTGCCTGTGCAAAATCCTGTCCCTGGGCCATCGGATGCAGCAGTGTGCACCTGCCCGGATGCCTCCACCCAGACCCACCACCCGGTGTCAGCTGATGTGAAAACCAGACC
Organism: Ambystoma mexicanum; assembly: GCF_040938575.1. NCBI lineage: Eukaryota > Metazoa > Chordata > Amphibia > Caudata > Ambystomatidae > Ambystoma > Ambystoma mexicanum. The sequence continues at coordinate 295,419,563 of NC_090925.1, forward strand.
GACACCCCTTACCATATGATATGTACATCCAGGATTATGTGCTACCCCTGCTGGCCAGATTGACGAGGCGAACAGTTGTCATTCGAGCTGATGTGCAGGCGACTCGTAGTCTGCATGTTCATAATCGCAGTGAACTGTACGGCGTTGTCAGCTGTCTTGCAGCATGCCTGTTCCTCTGGGTGCCAGTCATTCTCCAGGGTGCCTTCCAGCCCAGATACCAGCAGGGCCCCCTGTTCACCAGCCCCACACACAATGCCCCATTTGGGGGAGCCAACATCCCTGCCCCAGTTTGGAGTCCAAGGAACATCAGCTGAGGTGGACACTGTACTTACCCAGGCACCTACAGGGTCACTGGCAATGGAGGGACAGCAGGCACCCATAAGCAGTGCAGGTGCTGTACACCACACGGGTATCGTCATTAGCTTGGGGGGGCGTACCCACATAGCAGACACTGGGCACTGTTCCAGCAGGTTGCAAGAAGAAGGAGGCTTTTTCTTTCAGGGTAGACCACTGAAAGGAGACACGAGTGAAGTGTGATGTAGGAGGCACACTTGGACCTGAGGCACATGATCCGTGGTCCGAGGATATGAACAGCAGATCGGGGCAGAGAGGCAGTGTGCTATGGAAGCGAGGGTAGTGATGACCAGGGCCGAGATTGCACTGCGTCTGGCGAGGTGAGCTGCCATCCTAGAGGCCACTTGCGGGGGTGCCCAAGTGATAGAGACACAAATGCTGGAGAACCTGCAAGCCCTCTAGGCAACAACTGGGGCCCGTCTGAGGGGTGAGGACGTGGCGCTGGACTCAGCCCTAGTGGAAAGGCTCAGTGAGATTGGAGAGGAGGACTAGCCTGCTGCCTTTGTACATAGTTATTTAGGTGTAGGTTTCATTTTTTTATTTATTATTTTCCCAAGACTGTGAAGACTTTCCTTCACCATTTTTGTTTTATATAGTTGTTCAGGCATAGGATATTCGTTTTATTTCATATTTCCCCTGGACTACTTTGAGCTTGATTCCCCATTTATTTCGGATATTTATTTCCAATACATCGTTCTGTTTGTTACATTCCACGCTTCATGCAGTTAATTTGTGTGTCAGCCTCTTCGATAGTTCTATTTTCAGCCAGTGTATCTCTCCATTGCAAGTCATGTGGCATGCATGCTTGTGTGTTGTTGTTGCTGGGATTTTTGCAAATTGAATTATGCACATGTGTCTGACATGTGGAAGTGGGTCCAACAGACGACTGGGTCTGCATTGTATGTTTTCATTTGCATTTACTTGTGCAGCATCTCTGTGTGTTTGGCATCATTGTGGTTGGGGTGGAGGGGGGTGGGCTCACTATGGGAGTTCTCCATGATCATGTTCATAGCACATTAGTTTGTCATTGCTTTGTAAAACCCATGTCGTGAAGACACGTTCACCAGTATGTGCAGTCACACACTGCATTCTCTCATGTGTTGCTCAACCTCTACCACTGGAATGCAGTACTCGGCCATGTTTGCTCTTCCGGAGTGGCAGCACAATTCTCCATTCTCTGTGACTCATTCTCTCTCTGACTGCCCTACTGTCACCAATGTATGGCCTGTTATGTGATTTTTCCCTGACATTTTGCCATCCATTCCAAGCAGGTCACTGATGCTCAGGCTGTGACACTCCTGGCCATTGTTTGTGGATCTTGCATTATGTTTTGGTAGGTCTGCTTCTGTCGTGGGCACACGTTCAGTTACTATGCATTGATGCCTTGCAATGTGCCATGGACAACATCCACATGGATTTGCATTCACTTGTCACATGTGTATGGTGGTCTAATTATGCCTGGAAGGGTGTGTGAGCAGATTCTCCACTCATGGATGGGCCTTGGGTGCTTCCAGTTGTTTGTATTTGTGGTGTACATGTTGGTGTTGCACTTCATGGTGCTGTCAGACCACAGAAGTTCAGGTGAGCTGCAGACATGCATTGCACTGGTATTGTGGGAGACACAGGTGAGGGGGGCTGGGGAGTGAAGTCTACTCTGGAGGGGGCTGCATGAGGGGTGCCACAGGTGAGGGGGGCTGGTGGGTGGAGTCCACTCTGGAGGGTGCTCCCTGGGGGGGTGTCACTGGTGAGGGGGCTGGTGGGGGTGTCAAGTCAGGAGGGAGGCTGGTAGGTGTTGTTCAGTTTGGAGGGGGCTTCCTGGGGTGGTGTCAGGTGAGAGGTGCTCGGGGTGGTATTCATTCTGGAGGGGGCTCTTGGGTGTTATCCAGTCTGGAGTGGGCTGCCTGGGGGGTGAACCCAGGACCTGGGGCCCTTTAAGACGAGGTAGCAGTACTTAGAGATGGATAGGGATGCAGTGCTTACTCATACATCAATAATCAAACCGACTCAGGAAGTTGGCAAAACTTAGTACTGTTTTATTAACAATTATCTAAAACAGGGAGTTACAACAGTGTTAGGACACCTACCTGTGCTGGGCGGCGGGGCCCTGGGGGGCGTACTGGTTCCTGGCGATTGTACCCACGTCTTAGATTGTGGGGAAGACGCGTCGCTCCGGGCACAGTTTTCCGGCGGATTTGCTCTGTCCTGGCCCGTGTGGGGCACGGTTGTCGTTCGCGCATCGGTTCGAACGGGTTTGCGTTCCAAACCTCGTTCGCGCGGCGACGCCTACTCGCGCATGCGCATTGCCGCGCGATTCAAGCCTCGTTCTCACACAGGACCGCTATTTAAGCAATCCGAATTGGTATTCCCATCGCGTCTCAACGCGGTTGGTTTCCTTCCGCCTCGCTCCCTGGTTCCGTGATCCTTTGGTCCTGATCCTGTGCCTGGGCTTTGTCCTTTCCTGCCCCAACACCCCTCTCTGGCCTTTCCTTCCCCTTCCTGTCCTCTTGTGTACTCCAGTCTCCTTCCTGGGGGTTCCCCCTGCTTCCATCCTTGCCTGTATTGCCCGCCTCCTGCTGAGTCTCCTGTGGTCCTGGACTGCCTCTCCAGCTCCCCGTCTTGTTACCTTGGACCCCGGCTTACCTGCACCTGTATCTTAGACTCTTTGCTTACCGGCATTGATCCCTTGGACTCTCAGCTTGCCTGTATCAGCTACCTTATACCATCCTGGATAACTGCTTGGGATACTTTGCCGATACCTGCCAGAAACATCTACGACCTTCCCAGTCAGTGCTTGCACTGTTCTGACGCCACGTTAATCTTGGGAAGCGTCATCCGTGGCGTCAGGAGCGGGCCCCAGTTCAATCCTGTATTACAGGACGGATCCGGGGTTGGTTCTTTGCGTTACTACTCTTCAGTTGCGAAGACTTCATCAGCTACGTGTCTACCTCTACCACGACCTGGCTACCTCAGCACGCAAGACTTCTGGTGATACAGGTACGCCCCGTCCTCGGGATACACAACTTAACAGATTGAGACGCCTTATCCCCAGTTCTGTGACGGAGATGGAGGAATCCCAGGTGATCCATGACGAAGTTAGAGCTTTAAGGGCAGAAATGGCGGTATTACGTCAGGAGAATCTCAATCTCCGCCAGATGGTTATGCAAGGAAACCCTGTGGAGACACCCATGGCTACCACCGCATCCATGAAGTATGATGGTGATCCTAGGCGTGTGGCGGAATTCTGCAACCATTGCAGGATACATTTTCTGTTCCGGGCATCACATTTCACACAAGAAAAGGCTAAGATTGGCTACATATTGGGAAACCTAACTGGAAGTGCCTTGGCTTGGGCTTCTCCCTTGGTATCTGCTAACAGCCCCATTCTCAACGATTTTGTGGCATTTGAGAAAGCGTTTTTGGAGGTATTCCAATCTCCCAATTTGGCAGTTACGGCACAGAATCAGTTGATGGATTTAAAACAAGGATCCAGTGATATCATCACATATATAAGTCGGTTTCGTCAATTGGCTACGGACTCTCAATGGCCCGAAGTAACGCAGAAGACTCTGTTCAGACGTGGCCTAAGAGAAGAATACAAAGACGAGCTACTTCACATACCCGAACCTGAGACTCTGCCGTTGCTCCAGGAACAGGTCCTGCGTATTGATCATCGCCTGGCCGAACGAAGAGGTGAAAGACGTCGGTTAGAGAGGTTCCTTCCCCGACCTCTTCCTCAGGCTGGAAGTGCACCCGTCAGTTCAGAGATGGGTCTAGAACCCATGCAGCTAGGAGCACTCAGAGGACCATTATCGGAGGCTGAGAAAAGACGCAGGAGAAGTCTCCGTCTTTGTTTGTATTGTGGTACAGCCGGACATTTTCTCAGCGCTTGTCCGTTGCGACCAATCAAGAAGGTGGGAAACTAGGAGGCCTGTCGCGACAGAGGAAGGCAGTGACAGGCCCTTCGATCTCTTCAGTCCTTCCCATTCCTGTGACGACCCATCCACCCATGACCCCGGTGGCTCTTATGGCTCTTCAGATCCGGGTTACCTGGCAGAGTAAATCAGTGATCGTAATGGGTCTTCTGGATTGTGGAGCCTCAGGTAATTATGTGGACTTTGAATTTTCCAAGAAGAACGGGATACCTCTGCTTGACAAGGATTGTGTTACCCTGGTGGAGGTAATTGATGGAACCCCGTTGGCCTCCGGTCCAGTTCGTCAACATACCGGAATTCTACAACTCCAGATAGCTGAACACCACGAACTGATTTCTCTTGATGTGATTAAATCACCCTCATACCCGATAATTCTGGGGTTACCGTGGCTATTACATCATAATCCCATTATTGATTGGGTTTCCCGTACCCTGACCTTTGCTTCCAATCGATGTAGTCGGGAGTGTAACACCTTCGGACCTAGCACCGGATCTTCCACGATTGCTACTCAGACAGAAGGATCAGGACCGCTCCAAGTATGTACCTTGTCTTCGGTACCTTCCGACTACAACGATTACCATGAGGTATTTTCTGAACCTGGTATCATACCTCTGCCACCTCACAGAGACTTTGATTGTGCCATAGATCTACTACCCGATGCAGTAATTCCTCATGGCAAATTGTATTCTTTATCACCCCACGAGAGAGAGGTCCTGCAGGAATACTTGGATGACTGTCTTCGGAAAGGTTATATAACACCTTCTAAGTCACCTGCGGGATTCCCTTTGTTCTTTGTGAAAAAGAAGGAGGGCACTTTACGGCCTTGTGTGGACTATAGGCAATTAAATGACATCACACGAAAGGATCGATATCCATTGCCCCTGATACGCAACATTATGGAGTCTTTACGGGATGCCCGTATATTTTCTAAATTGTATCTCCGAGGGGCATACCATCTAGTACGTATCAAGCCGGGCGATGAGTGGAAAACGGCTTTTAAGACCACAGCAGGGCATTTCGAGTATCGTGTAATGCCGTTTGGTCTGTGCAACGCTCCAGCCGTTTTTCAACGGCTGATGGATGACATTTTCTCGGATTTGATTGGTGTGTCCGTATGGGTCTATCTCGATGATATCTTGATATTCTCCAAAGAGAAAGAGGAACATCTACGTCATGTGAAGGAGGTCCTTGGTCGGTTACATCACAATCATTTATACGCCAAAGCGGAGAAATGTCACTTTCATCAGAGAACTATCGAATTTCTTGGATATGTTATTAGTGAATCCGGAATACACATGGATCCGGCCAAGGTAAGGGCGATTCAGGAATGGAGACAACCTTACGATCTGAAATCTCTTCAGCGTTTCTTAGGATTCGCCAATTTTTACCGGCGTTTCATACCTGCCTATTCGGAAGTAGCCGCGCCTTTGTCTGATTTGACCAGCAACAAGACTCCGTTCAGATGGACTACAGCAGCAACCAGTGCTTTCAAGAGACTGAAGGAGGCATACAGTTCTTCCCCAATTTTACATCATCCAGATGAGAACAGGCCATTCATCGTGGAGGCAGATGCTTCCGATTTTGCGGTTGGGGCTGTTCTTCTTCAAGACGATCCTCAGATAGGATTGGAGGTTCCTGTTGCCTATTATTCCCGGAAGCTAACATCCAGCGAACGGAATTATGCAATCATTGAGAAGGAGTTATTGGCCATAAAGATTGCATTTGAGGAATGGCGTCACCATCTTCTGGGAGGAAGATTCTCTGTGGAAGTACGTACTGATCACCGGAACCTACAGTATCTACGTTCCTTACAGTGTCGTACTTCTCGTTTGGCTCGTTGGGCCTTGTTCTTCTCCCAGTTTGATTTCACGATTTCCTACATCCCTCAGTCACGTAATTTGAAGGCTGACGCTCTCTCCCGCTCCCTGGAAAACAACGTTGAACCAGATCATCGAGCTCAACAATTACTTCCTTCCAAACACTTTTTGTTGGTCATAACTCAATGCTTGGATACCATCCTACAGGACACTCAAAAGGACCCCAAGTATTCCTTATTTCTTCAACACCCTTCTATTAGGGAGAACGGTGGTCTACTTTTCTTTCACACTCGGTTATACCTCCCCACTGAAGTACTTCGGACTGCCGTCCTGCAAGCATTACACGACTCTAAGATCGGGGGACATCGCGGCATTCGATCCACTCAGGAACTGATTTCTCGTCAATTTTGGTGGCCAGGATGGGCCAGGCAGACAAGAGAATATGTGGAATGTTGCCCAGTGTGTGCCCAGGTCAAGATTCCACGAAAGAAACCCATAGGACTTCTCCAACCCACCGAGAGAGCACCATATCCTTGGCATACTATTGCCACCGATTTTATTGTGGACCTCCCTCCCTCGGAAGAATATACATGCATCATGGTAGTCATCGATAGTTTTTCTAAGCTAGCCCATTTTATTCCATTCCGGAAGGTACCTTCAGCCGGTAGTATGGCTCAGGCCTTTTTACATTCTGTTTATCGCTTACATGGACTTCCTGAGAAGATTATTTCAGACCGTGGATCACAATTCATTTCTGCCTTTTGGAAACAACTCTGCCGTCACTTGGGTGTCCAGCGTGCTCTCAGTTCCGGCTATCATCCACAAACAAATGGCCTGACCGAGCGGACAAATCAGACTTTGGAGCAATACTTACGCTGTTTTTCCAATGCTTCTCAATCCAACTGGGCAAAACATCTGGATCTAGCTGAGGTGGCTTATAACAATTCCAAACACTCAGCCACTGGAATGAGTCCTTTCTATTGTTCCTCAGGTCTACATCCCAAATTGATTCCGTTTCATCCTGTTCCTTCCAGTACGGTTCCCTCCGCTGATCAAATGGTTGCTGTCATCCAGAAGAATCAGACACAGGCCACAGGAGCTCTCGCCAAGGCGTGTGCGAGTATGAAGGCACAGGCTGATAGAGGTAGGAGTAGTGAACCAGCTTTTCAGGTTGGGGACATGGTATGGCTCTCTTCTAGAAACTTACCAGTACACAATCTCCCAACTAAATTAGCACCCCGTTTTCTGGGACCTTTTCGGGTAGTTAGACGGATCTCTTCTGTAGCTTTCAAATTGGATTTGCCGCAGTCTTGGCGGATTCACCCCGTCTTCCATGTGTCTCTCTTCAAACCGTTTCGGTCTGATCCGTACGGTCGTTCACATTCTCGGCCTGCGGCCATTGATGTGGGGGGCACTCCGGAATTCGAGGTGCAAGAGATATGTGACTCCCGTTTCTTCCGGGGTAGGCTTCAGTTCTTGGTGGACTGGAAGGGTTACCCTGCTTGTGATCGGACTTGGGAACCCTGTGTGAACATTCATGCCCCCCGTCTACTACGGGAATTTTTTCATAGGAATCCTTGGAAGCCGGGTGCTCCGGGTCTTTCTGGTGGGGAGCATAGTGTTAGGACACCTACCTGTGCTGGGCGGCGGGGCCCTGGGGGGCGTACTGGTTCCTGGCGATTGTACCCACGTCTTAGATTGTGGGGAAGACGCGTCGCTCCGGGCACAGTTTTCCGGCGGATTTGCTCTGTCCTGGCCCGTGTGGGGCACGGTTGTCGTTCGCGCATCGGTTCGAACGGGTTTGCGTTCCAAACCTCGTTCGCGCGGCGACGCCTACTCGCGCATGCGCATTGCCGCGCGATTCAAGCCTCGTTCTCACACAGGACCGCTATTTAAGCAATCCGAATTGGTATTCCCATCGCGTCTCAACGCGGTTGGTTTCCTTCCGCCTCGCTCCCTGGTTCCGTGATCCTTTGGTCCTGATCCTGTGCCTGGGCTTTGTCCTTTCCTGCCCCAACACCCCTCTCTGGCCTTTCCTTCCCCTTCCTGTCCTCTTGTGTACTCCAGTCTCCTTCCTGGGGGTTCCCCCTGCTTCCATCCTTGCCTGTATTGCCCGCCTCCTGCTGAGTCTCCTGTGGTCCTGGACTGCCTCTCCAGCTCCCCGTCTTGTTACCTTGGACCCCGGCTTACCTGCACCTGTATCTTAGACTCTTTGCTTACCGGCATTGATCCCTTGGACTCTCAGCTTGCCTGTATCAGCTACCTTATACCATCCTGGATAACTGCTTGGGATACTTTGCCGATACCTGCCAGAAACATCTACGACCTTCCCAGTCAGTGCTTGCACTGTTCTGACGCCACGTTAATCTTGGGAAGCGTCATCCGTGGCGTCAGGAGCGGGCCCCAGTTCAATCCTGTATTACAGGACGGATCCGGGGTTGGTTCTTTGCGTTACTACTCTTCAGTTGCGAAGACTTCATCAGCTACGTGTCTACCTCTACCACGACCTGGCTACCTCAGCACGCAAGACTTCTGGTGATACAGGTACGCCCCGTCCTCGGGATACACAACTTAACAAACGGACATCAACGGACGTTCGCTCGATTTCTCGCACTCAAAGAATTTAATGAAAAAACAACATTCTTATACAAAAAATGTGTCACTACTGACGTCATCCTACGTAGCAAATAAGAAAAACCTTTTAGGGGATGTGATAGGCTTAAAGGGCACATCAAGGTATACGTTCCATACTGATGGGGTTGTGATTGGGTCTCTACGATCAGGTAGACAACTAAGTCCATCCCAAGTGCAAAAAATCTTCCGTGTCATACTAATACTCAACACCCTATTGGGGCTCTTTGATACCTGGTCCTCTATAAATGGTTAGCACACTTTTACCCTTCTGGAATATTCCACTTGCTAGCAGCACACAAGCTGGTTACCCCAGGTGCCTGGAGGGTTGGCCTAGTCATACCTCCCCACGCAATTAGCCCAACATCTATCATGACTCCTGCAGTCAGTCATTGAATTAGGCTTTGAACTTGGCCTTGTAGAGGCTCACTGTGCCTGAGAATAAAAGGGAGTGTGGCATGGTTTTATCCTCTGGTTTCGGTGTAGCTCGACCCAAAGTCTATTTCCATCTGACCATGTGTCTGGAGACCATTTATTTTTTATTTATTTATGTATTTATATAGCGCTGCAACCCGCAGGCATCGGAGCGCTCACGATAAAACATGGGACTTAGTGACAGGACGACGGAGGTGAAGGTTATAATTTGAGGCCTACACTAAGGATTTGAGTTTTATTTGACGAGCTGTCTTAAGATTTTTTCGAAAGGCTAGGTAATTTGTTTCGGTTTTTAAATTCAGGGGCAATTTGTTCCATTTGGTAGTAGCCTTAATAGCAAAGGATCTACCTAAACCATTTGTCCTTTATGTGGGATGGACACATAGGTGTCCTTTGTTACTTGATCTCAAGTTGCGGTTTGGCTCATAGCAGAAGAATTGCTTCTTTAGATATTCAGGTGCCTTTCTGTAGAGACAGCGGTGGACCAGTGTTAAGGATTTGAATAGTATTCAGATCTCTATGGCCAGCCAGTGGAGGTCCCTCCGCCTGCCTGAAATGTGCTCTCTTCTGACTTTGCTTGTTATTGATCGTATGGCATTGTTTTGAATTGTCTGGCATTGTTTTATGTTCTTAGTGCTGGCTCCGAGTAGGAGGGCGTTACCGTAATCGTGTCTGTAGAGGATTGTGGCCCAGGCAATTGATGTTTGTTTGTTTGTTTGTTTGTTTATTATTTGTAATGCGCATCATACCCTGGGGGTAACAGGGCGCAGCAGATACATGTATATGCAAAGCTTAGTTGTACAGAATTATATAGGATACATACAAGTGACAGTTATATACAAGACGGCATATTTGCATATTTACAAACATGGTGCCCGGTGAGAGAGCATATGGTTATGTAGGATACATACAAATGATAGTTATATACAGGAAGGCATATTTGCATATTTACACGCATGGTGCACAGTGAGATGTACTGTTTTGTTTGTTGAGCAGTGGTCTGATGTTTCAGAGTAGTCTTTGATGGTATTGACAATTTCTTTTGAGGTAGGCAACTTGGGCATCTGCCCCCAGTGATGCCTGTAGCTAGATGCCCAACGTCTTTACTTTTTCAGAGACATTGATTACCGTCTCTTTGATTTTAAATGAGGAAAAAAGGGTATCAAGCTTTTTTATGGTGCTGGTGGTCCCAAAGATCATGAGCTCGGTCTTGGAGCCGTTTAGGCACGTCCAATTCGCCTTCATCCATGTTTCTATGAAGTTGTATAGGGTGGATAGTTTTTCACTGTCTTGACTATAGTTCCCACTGAGTTCCAATATCAGTTGCGTGTCGTCGGCGAAGTTGGTGAAAAATATGCTTAGTTGTGTTAACAATGTGCATAAACAACGCAAGTATAAGTTGAAGAGTAGTGGGGAGAAGCTTGCCCCCTGTGGGACGCCGCAGTTTACAGGCTTAGTTGAAGATGCATGTTCACCCCATATAATCTTGATTTGTCTTTCTTGAAGAAAGGAAGACACCCAATCAACAGCCTTGTGGGAGCAGTTACCCGATAGTTCTAGGGCCTCCCGAAGCTTCTGATGATCTACCAAATCGAAAGCTGCCGAGAGGTCCAGGAGTATTAGTAAGCCCGACTTGCCTTTGTCCAGTATGGCCAGCATTTCAGTTTGGAGGTGCAACAGAGCGGATTCTGTACTGTGGGCTCCTCTGAAGCCTGACTGTTGTGGGTGGAGAAGGTTGTTTCTATCCACGTAGCTCTGCAATTGTTCAGTAGCGATCTTATCAAAAAGGAAGTTGCAATTCGTAATCGACCTAAGATTAGAAGGGTCCAGTTGGTTTAATTCAGGTTTTTATGGGAGGGGTGTGACATTAACTGTCTTTATGATAGCCGGTACATTGCGATCTCTGAAGGAGGCATTGACCATCCTTCTGAGAAAAGGGATGAACACCTGCATGTTGTCGAATATTAATTTGGGAGGTATCACATTTTCGAGGCAGGAAGTACAATTCATGCTAGTCAATGTTTTTTCCATGTCTTCGATGGATATTGGGGTGAATTGGAATTTTGGGTTAGATGGGTTTGTGAGTTCCTCTTGTAAGGTGGCCTTAAGGAGGGGACTAATATTTTTACAGTTTGTTATGTTTTCTCAAGCTTTAGAAATTTTATTAAAGAAGACCGTTTGGACTTTTTCACAGTCTTCGGCTGAAGGGTGGAATGGTGGGGAGAGGGATTTCGGTTTTTCAATTGATTTTAGTATTTGGAATAATTTCCCTGTAGAGTTTGCCGCCGTGGCAATCTGCTCATTATAGTGGTTCTTTTTAAGTTCTTTGATTTTTGTCTTGTAGAGGATTCCAGTGTCCGTCCAGTTCCTTTTATTTATTTCCGATGTGTCTTTTAACCATTTTCTTTCTAATTTTCTTTTCAATCTTTTGAGTGTTAAGGATTCTTCATTAAACCAATGTTAATGGTTTATATTTGGTCTGATCTGTTTCTCTTTTGTTGGGGCATGAAGTTCGAGTATATCTTGAAAGCATGTATTGTAAGTCTACACAATTTTTTCACATGTGTCTTCATCAGTTGTGGTATTCATTATGAAGTCTATTCCCTGTGATAGTATTAAGGGTGTGATTTCTTTTAAAATTCTGCCTTGTACAGATTTGGTTTGTTATTTGGTTTATCGATTTTTGTTTTTACGACAAGGTTACTTTCAAATTTGTAATGGTCTGACCAAATGCACAGGAGTGTTTTTGTTTCAGTTATATTGACGTTATGGGTAATAATTCAGTCTAGTTGGTTTCCTGAGATAGATGTAGGTTCCTTGTTTTTGTTACCTTGTAGTCACAGTTTTGTATGTTAGTGGTTTTGAGGTTGTTTAGTATTTGGGTCAGTTCTTCGTTAAACTCTGAGACCAACAAAGGTGGTCTATATACCACTATGATGTTTATGTAGCTTGTGTGAGTTGGAGAGAATTTCAGATGCAATATTTTGCATCCTGTGCATTCTATGGGTATAGGGAATATTTTAAGGTTCTGTTTAGCTATAATAGCCACACCACTTCCAGCTTTCCAGATTCACGTTTAATTTTTTTTTTTTTACCAACTTTATTTTCTTCTCATGGACTCAAGTTACAAGCATACATGTGGGAAGCAGTATACAGAAATGTTGTCATTGTTCTCTTTTTTTCCCCTCCCGGTTCTCTTTTCAAGTCTATAGGAAGTCCATGAGTTTTAACATTTATAACTCCCCCCCCTTTGTCTACAGTAGAGCAAATAACATATATCTCCTTTCAACCTTCCCTCCCCCCAACTAGGCTGGTTCCGCTTTTCTACACCATTAGCCGGTGCAATTACAGTTCGGGCGTTGTCTGCCTGTGTTAGCGGTTGCTGTGGGCCCTTTTTGAGCTTCCGTTTTACCAGCGGGCTTTAGTTCAGAATCGTTCTGATCTGGTTAGGTCTGTAGAAGTAGGCTTCCCTGCCTGCAACATAGTCTATAAATGGGTCCCACACTTCCCTGAATATCAAGTATTTGTTGTCTTTTATGGCCCCTACCTTTTCCATTGCAATATGTGCCATATTTTGACCCACCAGCACGCGACCACTGGGCTTTCAGAGTTTTTCCATCCTTGGGCCAGGGTTATTTTTGCCGCGTTTAGTAGCTGCGTGATCAGGGTTGAATTATTGCCTGTCTCTGCATAGACCGCTTCAACTGCAGTAGCCAACAGTATTACTTTTGGGTCGTGTGGGAGTTATCTCCCTGTGATTTCTCTTATGTGTCCCAGTATTTCTTTCCAGTATATTTCAGCTTTAGGGCAGGTCCACCACATGTGATATAGGTCCTCTCTGTTGTCACACTGTCTCCAGCAGTTGGGGGGGGTAGGCTGGGTTCATTTTCTTTAATCTGTGTGGGGTTAGGTACCATCTCGTGTATAGTTTATACAAGGTCTCTTTGATTGTGGTGCATTTGGATGCTTTCTGAGCCCTCTTCCAGATTTGTCCCCATTCCTCATCCGTGATAGGGGTTCCCAGGACGTTCTCACAATTGTCAATGTAAGAGATTTGATCCTCAATTTGTGCGCTGTCTAGCAGATTATATATTCTTGTTATTGCTTTGTGGGTCTGGCATTCCTGTAGGGTGAGTTGCATTCCTATGGGAGTCCTGGAGGCTGCCTTTTTAACCCCTTGCTGAGAGATCCAGTGCCTGATTTGTATATACTTGTATCTCTCCTTTTCCCCTATGCCGAATTTCTGTTTGCATTCTCAAATTGTAATTCAGTTCCTTCGTGGCAGAATTCCTTTAAGGGGATCGGGTGTGTTTGCCCCCAGTTTGCCCAAAATCTGTCTCGTTTACCCGGGTGAAGTCCTGATTGTGTGCCATTGGTGTAAAGGGGCCCAGTCAGGGGGCTATATGATGTTTTCTGAGTGCTGTGTCCCATGCTTTTAGTGAAGGACGGGTGGATTGTAGTAGCTTTCCCTCTTCCCCTCTGGCCCCTGTCCGTAGGGCATGTAAAGTCCCAAATGGAATACTGATTTCTCCCTCTTCTATTCCCACCCATCCCTTATGTGGATTTCCTCCCATCCATTTCAGCATAGGGGCTATCTGGGCTGCCAGTGCGTATCTTTCCACGTCGGGGGGTCCTAGCACCCCCAGTAAGAGTGGCCTAGTTAAGATTCCTTTTTTAATCTGGGTTTCTTTCCATTCCTTACGAAGGTTACCAGGTCCATTTGTAATTTTCTGCACATTTTTGGGGGAATCTCCATCGAGAGGGAGCTAATTACATATAGGAGGCGGGGTAGGAGAGTCATCTTGAGTGAAGTTATACGTGCGAACCATGAAAGTTCCTGGGCATCCCATCTTGAGAGGTCCTCCTTTAATTGTTTCCACGGATTCATGGTTTTTAAAGTAAATGGTGTATTCATGGGGACTGCTATGTCAATGCTAGTTCCCATTAGTTTGTGCAACCATGGGCCTCATTACGAGGCTGGAGGCAGCCATGGAGCTGCTAGCTCCATGGCTGCCTCCAAAACCCTACTGTCTCTGCCCTGGTGAATGGAGCAATTACCGGTCCATTCCAAGGTTGGCGGGACCGGTAATTCCCCATTCACCAGGGCCCTTCCACATTCCCATTAGAGCCCCCATAGGGCTCAATGGGAATGGGGAAGGTGCTAATAACGGTACCGCAAATTGCGGTACCGTTATTAGCTCCAGAGTCCATTAAGGGAGGACCCGCAAAGGGAACTCGTAGTAGGGCGGTAAGGGATTACCAGCACCAGTGATCATACCGGTGCTGGTAATCCCTTTCCGCCCACCTCGTAGTGAGGCCCGTATCTCAGTGAGACATAGGATGTCCAGGTTGTCATCAATGATGTAACCGTGAATTTCTTGAGCATGCTTATTTAATGATCTTGTATTTAGCAGTGCGCTTTTCAATTGGGGAAGAGTATTGGAATTTTCTGAGCTGCTTTGTTTTGTTGTCTTCTCCGTTGAGAGGTCGATTTTGTATCCCGGTGGTTCAGTATTGGCTGCCTCTGCTGGTGCCTTTGATTTTGGATGTTTTTAGGCAAGTGATATCAATTGATGGCGTGACTAAGTCAATTATATCGTTTTGAGCATTTATGTAAGATTGAACTGTTAGTTGGTTTTGTTTGAGCTTGAGCTGAGCTAATAGTTGGATTAATTTTTGATACCACATACCTGTGTGGGAGATGTTCCGAGTAGTGAAGGCAAAGCAGTGTTTTCCGTTGAATCGTCGGTGTACGCCCTGGACTGGCGTAGACTGGTTGACGCGGAAGCCCATGCGCTGAAGTGCCTGACGTATCCCTAAATGTGTCATAGGTGCTCTGGGAACTGTAATTCCCGAACAGTGATTCCTCGCTGCACACGTGCAAGCATGGACAGGGAGGTGGTCCCTTTGACAGGTCGGAACACGTAAGGTAAGTGAATTATTAGTGTTTGGTTTCTGTTACCAAGCACGGGATGCTGGAGTTTAAATCTCCTCCAGCAACCACCGAGCGCAAGCTGATGCAATTAGTGAAGTACTTTACAATATTAATGCCTATGCAATGCCGATGGCACAAAGGTAATGCAGTTATTACAAATTACATAGATTGTACCAATTGACTATTGTGCTAACAGCGTCTGGCAACAGTAGTTAACAGTAGTTAATAACTCAGTTCTTCTAAATGCAGGCGGACATCAATCTACATTGTTCTGACAGAAATACCAAAATACCATGTTTTCGAGTTTTTCGTTGCATAAAATACTATTAAATGATGAACTCTTGGCACCTTCAGTGTTTTTCCATTCCACCTCAAACAGATGTTTGTTTCTTTCTCATGTCCATGTAGCTTCTTGACAGACAACCAGGCTCACGGTGGCCCCGACTCTTGGTGCTGGGCCAGCCAGCCTTTGTTGAATTCTCCTTCGCCATCATCTATTTTCAACTGCGCCACACTTCAAACCCTTTCTATTCACAGGGTCCAAATTTGCTAAAGTGCGTTGTGGAACATTCAAATTCTATACATTCCTATGTATATACATGGGCGCATCGCCGCAATCTATTTACTACGTAGCCAGCCTCAGGATTACTTCATCTACATGCGTTACAGCATCTATACAGTTGTAAAATGTTTTTGCATTTTCTTCAGTGTTTCACCACACGAGCATCTTCATGTTGATCCCGAAACTTTGCTTTTTCTTCGACACCTCATCCTCAGATCCTATAGAATGTTTATATTCTTTCTTCATTTGTGTCTTTTCTGGGTGCATCAGTTCTGTTTCATGCGACGTCACCAGTCTTCTTTCTCATTCATTTTCATACTTCTTCTGGGACTTTTTCCAGAAGACCATTACTTCTTTGTGAATCCATATAGGGAAACCATCAGTGGATACCTTGTCTCGAGGATTCTTTGCGGTATAGACATCCTCACTGGTACTGCGCATGTCGCAATTTCCGTCTCCCAACATATAAGCAACATGGGGGAGAAGCTTCTAGTAGGGGTATTTGCTCTTCCTCTACACTCCCCCTCTGGGCGATTCATCGACCAATCTCTCATCAAGCTTTACATGGAGACATCGTCGCCTGAAGAAGTGCGTCTTTGGAGTCCACATCTTTATGACTCTTTTCAGGCATCCTGCTGATTTCACATGTTCATCAACACTCCAGGTCATAAGGCCACATTGTCCATTGGGACTGCAGTAGATCCATCTTCCCACACACATCTTTTGGTTCTTCGGATACAGGAATTTTGTTCCCTCAGGTGCATGAATACTAGTCTTTAAGTAGTCTCTGATTTCTTCATTTGTCAGCTCTTCAGGTTTGAATCCTGATTCATCATCAATCAGAATCGTCATTCCTACTGCTTTCTTTGCAGTCTTCTTGCTTTGTGTGATTATTATCCTGATCACACAGAATCCAAACATGATCATCACCAGTAGGGCTCCAGGGAACTTGAAAATGTTCACCATCCATTGTGGAACCCATGAGCAGATCGATGCAAACCACCAGTCATCGGCAGCATCTTCCATTTGTCTTCCATCTTGACGTGTACGTTTGTCAACATTGTTATGGCCTCTGTCAAGGTGAGAAGGTATGAATGTGAAACATGATTCTCCGATTTTGGCACAGACACCTCCATCCACGCAGTAATCATATCCAAAACATATCTTTTCTGAAGAGTCATCAGGCATATGGCTCTTAGCTCCTCCTTGATAGCATTGAATCCCTTTATGGGGTGTTAATTGTCTGCAGAAGCTCTCATCTGGTGATCAGCAAACAATTGGTATTTGCCATCATCTGGATCCCAAGCATAAAGATAACAGTAAAAACTGAAGCAGTCTTGCTGAACAGTCTGTGTTCATATAAAATAGCATCAACAGCCTCTATTGATTTGGCTGAGAAGTAGTTTTCTCTCTTCATTCGATTAAGGAGTTCAGCAGGTCTTGTCTTCCTCAGGTGAGCATCTGCTTTTTGAAAATCGCTGATGTTCAGGTCACTCATTGGAATCACCAATGCTGGAACATGAACAATCACTATAAAACACAGTCCTCCCCTATCTCTGGGCAGCTTCATGTATGCTCTGGATCCACAGGCCCAGTAATGATCCATTATCACCACTGTCCCATCTTTCATTCCAGGCACATCAAAGATTTGACTACACTGCTGATTCTCTCGTGCCATTGTTTCTGAAACATAGCTCTGCACGAGCCATAGGCACTATCTGCAACAGACCACATTTGTCTTAAACCATGTCAGAATCTTTGCAAGTCTCGGGCAGAGAGGATTGTATCCTTTTTCCACTTGTTTGATAACTGGCTTATGATGACCAGTTACTGCCACAGCTCTGCATATGACTATGCCTTCTTCCCAACCATCTGGAGAAAGTACTGTTCCCCAGATTCGCATCTGGCCTCTTGCCTTGCAGCATCAAACTTCTTCATCAGTCTTTCCTTGGCAGTTAAGTTTCCTGTTTATCTCCCATCTAATTCCAGCTACCTTAATGCCAGGCTGTTCATATCTTATCACATGATCTCTGGTGTGTGCTCTTTCTCTTGTCTTCAAATCTTGGACAATATCATCTTCTTCTGGAGCTGACCATTCTGTCACCCATACCAAGGATGCCTTTTGACACTGAAATTGACCTCTTGTATGACAGAGTGCAGGATTAGTCAGGCAATGAGATGTTTGGACATCTATCTCAATAGCTATGAATATCTTATACTTTCCCATAGCATAAGACAGGAGATCACGTACATAGCAATTCTCCTTAGAAGGTATTTTTCCCACTTCTTGCATATACCAAATCTGCTGTAATGTCTAAATAGTCATTTAATTTGTAATCATCCTCCCTTGCAGTTCTCTTGGGTCTCTTTCTATGCTCTGCAACAAGAGCTTGTATCTGATACTCATTAAGAATATCCAGAAAAGTCAGTCCTGCAATAAGACTTCTAGCTACATTTGTCAGAGAGATCAGTGGCTTCACATGTATCATTGGTGTAGGAACACTAACATATGGCCTTGGCCTTCTTTCAGTGTCTAGTTCTGTAAAGGTGACTGGGGTGGGAAGGATTAACAGAACTCCTTCCCCTTTGGGAAAATTAATGTAAACAGTGTGGATCAATAGAAACAGAAAAACAATAATAGATGATGAACAGGCATATATTATGCACAAATACATTAGGCCACACCATCAGTGTCTCTCCACACGTCATTGAATCTGCTCACTTTCTAGAACTGCAATATGTTCAATAGTCCACATTTTGCCTGTGATTTACCTTTAATGAAGGGAAAACTCTTTAATCAGGTAATTTAGTCAAATGCTTGGGTAGTTGTCTGATTTTCCCTATTATTGCTGCCAATAAACGCTAATCGCTGGGCCATTTTAAGGATCAAGGATAAAAGTATGCACATCAGTGCTGCGCCCAATAAGAGCAGGGTAAGGTCGGAGTATAAAAACAAAAACAGCAAGAAGTAGTCTGTGTATATCAACATCTGACAGAACCATGTGCACCTCCAAAGAGAAACTCAATAAGAAACGAGTCGGGGAACTGCTCCCTTTCCAGTCGGCAAAAATCAAATCTATATCTGCCATTTTTCATTTACTTCAGCACTCCTAAGTTTCAATGTCAACAATCTCCTGTGGCCCAGGAACAGTAACTTTCTCACTTCTTGCTATAATCTATAAGGAGTGTTTCAGGGGAGGCACATTCCAAATGTACACTTTCGTCTATCTACTGGATAGTCTTTGCGTCCTTCTTCCTCATCATCGATCGAGTCTGCACATGCTGAACTTCATCTTCTTGACTTGCTTCCGAATTGGGCGGGGGTGTGACGTCTCACCAGCATACACTTTTACATCTCCTAAGTGAATCCAAGCTCGTCTCCCTTGGACTTTAACTGCTGAAGGAGTAATGTTTTCTACAATAAAAGGACCACTAAACCTAGGTTTGTGCCACTTTCTAGTGAAGTTCCTTATTAGAACTGTGTTTCTGTCAAAAAGTTTAGGAACACGTAGCTTTTCAAGTCCAGTTGCTGTATTGTCTTCATCTGTGTCTGTGTGACACCCCTTCCGCTTTAGTTGATCTGAAATGATAGACATATGAGCGGTCATACATGTTAAATACGCATGTCGCTCATTTCCTAACAGTTCTGCAGTTGTCTGGGCATCACTCCTAGTCCTCGCTGGAGGAGTCAGAGGCATTCTCATCCACCTCCCTTTAACTATCTCCTGGGGTGTGAGGTGGTGGTCGGATCCGGGCTGATTTCTCAATACATATAATTCAAGCGGCAGGAAATGCAGCCACCCCTTCTTCAGTGTCAATTTCAGCCTTGCTATCCCTAACTTGAGAAGACTGTTGAGTGTCTCACATATCCCGTTCACTTGCAGGTGATAAGAAGAAGAAAACATGTGCTTAATATTAAGCATGTAAAAAAGAAATATTAAGCAGTGTGCTAATCTGTTTGAATACCTCGTTCACAGAATGAGGTCCATTATCTGATCTCAGCACCTCACATACCACCCATCTAGGAAATACTTCTAAAACTAAAAACTTTGCAGCACAAGTGACATCAGGATGTGTGCATGGACCAGCTTCAATCCATCTTGAAAAGGGGCACCCCACCGCTATCGTATACCTGTATCCATTACATACTTGAGGTATGTCAACATAGTCAGTATGTAAATGCTGAAAAGGACAATTTGGTCAAGGAATCACTCCTCTGACTGCTCACAGCATGTGCCCAGCAGTAAACTTTTGACATACAATGCATTTGACTACGTAAAAAGCAACGTGTTCTAACAGGTTCGATATGAACCAGTCCTCTGCAATGGTTGCTGTTAGGCTCTCCCTAGTAATATGCGCCGGGTAGTGTAGCTGTTCTAACGCCACCCTTAATAAGGCTACAGGCATCACTGGTTTACCAGTGCTCTCTTGCTGCCACAATGCTTCGGAAGGGGCCGGAGAATACCCCTTCTGTGTCCACAGTACTTTTTCTTCCTTTGGAGCTCCACCCTGAATTTCCATCAACTGTGTTCTTAAGAAATGATTAAACCCTTCATTCACAACCATTATTACAACCATTGTTTCTTTCACATCAGGAGTATGTATCAAAACTAGAAATAGCAGATGAATATGCAACCCTTTTGACCTCTTCGTCTGTAGCTTGGTTTCCTCATGAAATAAAGTTAATTATCTTAGCATGTGCTGCGCACTTAACTATTGGAATGGCTACTGGGAGTTGTAGTGCTTTGATAAGCCTGTCCAATAATGCTGCTTGTTGCACTGGAGTCTTGTCCGCTTGGAGGTAGGCCCACCTTTTCCAACATGCTAACCTTGCATGTACGGTTGATGTCATGTAGGTGGAGTCACTGTACACCGTCACTTCCTGATGCTCAAGTGCAACAATAAATGCCACCAATTGTGCAGTCTGTTTTGAAAAATGAGATGGGAGTCTCGCACTTGCTACAACTTCAAATTCATGTTAGCTCTGTGTCTTACCAAAGCTGAACCTGAATGCCGTTTTCCATCAGTTTGATCAATTTTCGAAGACCCATCAATAAAGATAACCTCCCCCACTGCTAGAGCATTCTCCTTTACCCTTGGGATCTTGTCATAGAAGTCCTCATAGTTAGAGCAATCATGCACTTGCTCATCCACTGCCAATGGTTCGGCTACAAATGTGGCAGGATTCACTATTCTACTCCTGACTATTTTGATTGCTGGATTCGATATAAATATCTCATAAGCAGAAGCCCTTTGAGATGTCAATGTACCCTTAAGTTTCTCCAGAACAGCAAACAAAGCATGCTCAACAAATAAAGTCATGGAACACCCCATTACTCTGCTTGGAGATTATTCAAAAGGGAACGTGGCTGCTGCCAACAATTGGTCACAAGGGAAGTGACCCCTCATAACTGTGTCCAAAATCCCACTATAATATGCTAAGGGTTTGTACCCCAATGTGGTTCTCTGTGTGAGTACTGCTGTCATAACTGTTTCATTTGTGTACAGAAACAAAAAGAACTCCTCAGAATAATTGGGAATTCCTAAAACTGGAGCTGTGCAAATTGCTTTTTTTCAGTTCATCAAACCCATCCTCCATCTCCTCAGTCCATTCAATGTTTTCCTTATTCACCTGTGTTTTCTTCAGAGCCTGCAAAATGGGTCTCGTATATTAACTATAATCAAATACCCATGCTCTGACGTAATTACACAGTCCCAAAAATGGTTGCATTTGCTTTATTGTGTGCGGTTTTGACGTTTCATGATTGCCTCAGTTCTTTCAGGTGTAACTTTCTTTCCTTCATGCAAAATTAACTGACCCATGTATAACAACTCTTCCTGACAATATTGTAACTCCTCCCTATCCACTTTACTTCCTTTCTCTGCTAGAATAACCATTAGCTGAATCGAGTCTCGTCTGCACTCTACCTCTGTTTTTCTACAAACTAAAATATCATCTTTCTACTGTAGCACACTGCTTGACAAATCAATATTGCTTAGGTCCATCTGCAGGACCCGATTAAAGATCGATGGAGGCTCGCAGTACCCCTGGGTCAAACGTGTGCTTTTTAGCTTAGTCTGACGGAACGTGAATGATGTAAAATCTTGGGTATCCTTGTGCAACGGGATTGAGTAAAATGCATTTTTCAAGTCAATCGCCGTGAAATATCATGCCTCTGGATGAATACTGCATAAAATCATTGAAGGATTTGGAACCTGAGGATACGCTGCCTCTACAATCTGGTTAATTGGCCTCATGTCCTGAATTAAACACCACCACCCTCCCTTCGATTTCTTAATCGGACATACTGTGGTATTACATGGTGAGTCTGACGTCACTAAAATGCCCTGTTCCATCAGAGCTGCTATAGTCTTAAAAATGCCCTCATCTGCCCCTCGAGAGATTGGATACGGCCTTGCTCGAGGTAAAATTGCTCCTGGTTTCAACTTAATCTTAACTTCTCCCACCCCCTTCAATAGGCCCATGTCATAGGGGCTCGTAGTCCATGAAGAGGTTGGCACATTTTCCATGTCTTCGTCAAAAAATGTGGGGCGTTGCTGCGCTATCATCATTCACTGTGGGATTTCTCTTCTTTCCATGCTGATCCAATGAGTAATGCTCATTTTGAACACCACTTATTCGTCTGACGGGTCATCTTTAAACATATCCTCGTCAGTGACATCAGTCAATCTGTACCCTTCCCCAATGGCAATCACTGTTCTCTATGGCCTGCCCTCATCATCAAATCCTTCGAGCATGGCCAGTTCCCTTCGCACTATGACTGCCTGCAATTCATGGGGAAAAATGTGCCACCCCTCTTCGTCCATAGTTATCTGTGGCCTGAACAAAGATTCATCAGATATTCTCATAATCCTGCCCACTAAACTGGGTAGCCATGTTAACAAAATGCGTACCCCAGAGTAATGAACTTCTGGCTCTAATGGTGTTCTTCGCAGAGCTATCTGTCCTGTAAATGCCATGATACATTTGCCCACATTTAAACAATGTATTCCTGGCGTGGAACACACTATACCTTCGTCAGTGAAGTAAATCATCATATTCAGCTTCGTCATTAAATCTCGACCCAAAATATTAACTGGTATCTGCCTCAAATACAACAATGGGACAGACATATCACACTCTCCTATAGAGACTGGTACATTGTTCTGTGAAAGGAACACTACTTGTAGCTCCAGAGCATTCATGGCATTTCCTGATAATGAACAATATATAAAGAGAACATAAATAATTAAACTTTAAACACAAGAAACAAGGGATAGCATGATATTGCCATCATAGAGAATCAAGCATACAGAGTTAATAAATTATCAAATACATCTTTTATTAGAAAAATACCCATATAATGTTAACAAATCTAAAAAAGATTTAGACATACCTAAAACCAGGTAATTCAGGACAAGTTCCAACTAATTAACACATAAACCTAACCTAATAACAAGACTACAAATATTAGACATAGAAAGTAATAACAAATTGATTTGTTGCATTACAAACAACGACCCAACATGTTTCTGTCCAGTGACTCTTTGATGTCTGACATTCATCAGGGGTAATATATTTTCACTGTAAAACGTAATAGTCCATGTTGGTCTTGGTCAGGATAAACTCTGGTAGAGATCTATGAAAAACATTCACACTTTTAATACCCTTCCCCAACTATGTGCAGCATGTAAATACAATCCTCTTGAATGCGTGTGGTATTAAAAGTGTGAATGATTTTTTATAGATCTCTACCAGAGTTTATCCTGACCAAGACTGACATGGACTATTACGTGTTGTAGTGAAAATATATTACCCCTGATGAATGTTAGATATCTGTCATGGTGACTCTAGACAGTAGAGAAAAGTACGTTTGGCAATAGACCTTTCTTGAGGGGTCTGGTGCTCTATATACACACCATCTGTACATTTAGTGGTTTCCTGATAGCAAACATTTTCCCTCTCGTGTACATGAGCGAGTTGCCCCAGTGTCTTGTCTACTAAAAAAGAAAAAGATTTGCCTCCTATGGTAACATCAACCCTTGCTTCCTCTTGAGGATTTGGCATCACCAATAGTACTGAACACATCAAGTCACCCTGTGAGCTGTCCTATTGTGGGTACTTGCTTATTCCCGTGCCTGTAAAAGGATTCCCTGCTGCATCAGGGACTCTCCCTACTCTAGGAGTCAATAACTGTCGTGTGTTTGCACTCTGCTGCATCTGCACGGGGACATGTTGTGAGTGTCCTTGCAGCAGATTCAATTGTACTTGCTGTGGTTGTAAAGCCTGTTGTGTTTGCAGTACTTGTGCTTGATACACTGTCTGATCTTGGGCAAACCAATCCCTACTTTGTGGGCTATATCCTGGAGGATAGGCTGTCCCCCCCTCTTGAGAATTTCCCATTTTGCACATACCCTTGGCTCCCACATGTTCGTGCAAAGTGCCCTGTCATTCCACATGTCCAACAAGTCTTCTAATCTGCCCTCACTGAATGCCTTGATTATGATTCTGCACATTCTGGAAACCACCTTGGCTATTCTGGAAGCCTCCTTGATTATTCTGAAAGCGTCCCCTTCCTCTGAAACCTGTTCCCCTGCCTGTCGGCATGATCCCATGCCTTCATTGATTCGACTGCCATTGATTATTCACCTGTGACACACCCGCTGCTTGCGGTGTCCCCATCCCCTCTCCGCTTGTCAGCACTGCTCCTTCTATAGCGTACTTTGACAATTTCTTCTGAACTAACTTGGCTTTCTCAAGTTTCCTAGCATCTTCCCTTTTTTTTGGTTTTCTCTTGCAACAATCGGCAATTTTCAGCAATGGTCAACTGTATTTCTGCCCATGGCTTCGCTTCCATTCCGAGCAGCTTCTTAAGCTGCCTCTGTACCTGTTCTGGCAGACCCTTGCACAGAATATGATAGAATACAGGTATTGATTTCCCCCAGGGCTCTCGAGTTTCCAAAGACCACTGTTCCTGAAAATGTTGAATATAAGCAAGCGGATCTTCGCATTCTTGCATTTTATGACATAATTGCACCCATATCCGATGTATCAGGATATTGTCCTTTAAGTGCTTTCCAGACTGCTGCTCTGCAATTATCATATGGCACTCCATCATGCACTGTGTTATGTGCTGTGACACTTGAGTATCCTGCTCTCTTCCAAATGTCGCCAGCCCTTTCCCCACGGATAGCTGCTAGAAGACCCTTAATGTCCCCTATGGCTAGAGTATTTCCTCCTGTCATTTTTTCTAGTTCATAAATCCATTTCCCCATCCCCACCGTTTAGCTGAGCAAGTTGCATCTTAAATTGTCTTTATCCATCTGGGGCCAGGGGATATACTGCGGTCTGGCCCCTCCTTTCTCTAACAAAGGAAATTGCAAAATCAGCTCCCATCGTCTGCCTATCCATAGTAGGGACATTGGTTCCTGATTGCCTTCGTCCTGGTAATTACCTCAGTCTGCTTACATATGGTGGCGATTCCCCCCTCTCACTATAAGATCGCCTTTTAGGTTGCTCTATGTATGCTATAGGTTCTGGCATCCTTTCTTTAGGTTGGTATAAATCTGATCATTTTACTTCCTTATCTTTCTGGAAGAATCCCTCAGGACTGCATGCACTGACACCCTCTTCCGCAAGGAAGGTTTCCCTATCGTCATCTGACATATCTTGTCCCCGACTGGTATGCTATCATCTTTCTCATCTCTCTTTAGGGTCAGCCTGTCCAAAGACAAGGCTCTATGCTTGAGACTAAACAGGCTTCCCTCCTTGACTCATAACTGGGCAATTTCAGATCGATCTTCTTTTCCTCTGGTCCTCAATTCACTTTTTGTCCTCATCTCCTGATAATCTTTATCGATTCTGTCTCCGATACTTCCTATCTCACAATTCTCCTCTAGATTTACCCTAGAGGGTCCTAGCATCACATCTTGCGATGGGAGAAACTCCTCTATGTATCCCCATATTACTACTGGACTCAGTTCCATTAGCTCTTTCTCAATGCAATCAATGTTGCATGCCCTCTGTCTTCTCTGTCTGTCTTCTCTGTCTTCTCTTTCGTTCTATTACCCCATCTATTACCCCATCTATTACCTTTGTTTCTTTGCTTCCTCTCTAACCTTTTCTTCTTCCAGTCTTTTCGCTTCCCTTCCTTCATCATCCCCACGCACCTCTTCGTCTCTTCGTCTTTGCATTATTTTATCTCTTCATTTCTGTTCTTCCTCCTCTTCTCTCTTCTTTCCAACCTATCTCATTCTTCGATTGCTCTTTGTTTATTGTCATATGTCCTTTGCTCTTCTGCTCTTTCTTCCTTTCTGAACTGTTCTTCCTGATTCATCTGTTCTAGTGTTTGTCTACTCTTTCTTTTATACTTGTCTTCTTTCAATCGTTTCTCTCGTTCCCTTTCTTTTTTACTCTGCTCATATTGATCTTCCCCTTGCCTTACTTCCTCAATGCTCTTCCCATTAAGTTTCAGCAATATCTGACCACCCATCCATTTGTTCTGAATGAGCGCTATCTTGTTAGCTTTGTCTTTTTATCCTTTCCATCTCTTAATTGCTTGTTCTAATTCTACGGTCGCACCTGTGCGTTCATTTTTCTCTTTGTCCTGTAAGACTTTAGAGATCACTTCCTTTTCTGAAGTTCTTTCTGGGCTCTCGTCACTGCTATGCGTAGGTGGTTCATGTATCCGATAACTATATCCTGTTGCTGCTTTTATTTCCCTTAATGGATAAAATCATTCATTGTTTGCACTATCACTATTTACTTCAGGCACAGGAGGGGGCGCAGAAGGCTCAACACTCCCCTCTTTACACTGGTTAAGCATCCAGTCCTCAGGAGGTGGGTCTTCCCATTCCTCCTGGTTCATCTTGAAAAGCTCTAAGCTAGCTAACCTTTTTTCCAATTTCTTTTTGTGTACACAACTTGAAAGTATGTGGTCATGTGTTGCAAAACCGCTTTGGACGATGTTCGCCCTTGTGGCCATGGCATGAACATTTTATCTGCCGTGGCATTAACCCATTCTTCACTATATTGCTTGGGTGCGTGTTTTGCAGTTGCTTACATAAGTGCATAAGTGGAGTAACATCCCCATTGCGACGAGTCTCAATTCACTGTTGATAGTTACCATTATTTTACACAGAAATACTTTTCAGAAAAAAAAATATGAGTGTGCACCAATCGTCGCCTCTCTAAAACTCTATGTCTCACTTTACTTCAATCAACCTATTCAGTCAATTTTGTTAATGCCTAAATAAATATATAATTTTACTCTCAACCTCTTAACACAACCTATTGTTTGTTACTCTTCGATATCTCACTCTTTTTCCTTTATACATAAAATACTTACAATACACAAATAGACAAACTGGCCGGCCCCAAAATATATCTCTTCTCTGCGCTCCTCGCTGCTATTCTTGCCCCTAAATTCCCTCCGATGCGAGTATAAATTAGTGGTAGTGAGAAACCGTCTACTATTTCTGGGAAAAATTCTAAGAAGTCCGCGTCCCATAATTTTGGACGTCATCTATAAGGAAATGATGAGTAAAAAAAAATTTAATGATGTCAACGTGGTATAACAATCTACTAGAACAATCAGAAAAAATCGGATGCTCAGAATGGGACATAGAATGCATTCCAGGGAAAATAAAGAAAAAGCTAAAAATGCATGATTGGATTGAGACCCTAGAAAAAGCAGAGATTCATAAATCTCTGACCCACCATACTATCAATACACAAAGGATTGACGAGAGAAGACATTATCTAAAAAAGATTCCAGATAAACGTCTACGCACAACTTTCCTAAGAGCACGCTTGAACGTCTTAAAGACGAAAGAAATTTTATTCCTCAGAAAGCAGGCGCAAGATAAAAACTGTAGATGCTGTAATACCTCGGAGACCGAAACAGTGCGACATCTACTCCTTCACTGTCCGGGTTCAGACAAATTCAGAACAACTTACCTGCGACCACATTGACTAAAACATCTTACCACAAGTGAAGAAGAATGGTGGAACAGGTTAATGAGTGGAGAATCCACCACCCTGACCGTGGCAACAGCCAAGTTTCTTGAAAGCCTAGCGCTGGAGGACAAATCAGTTGGGAACAAACAGAAAACCGTTTTAAAGAAGAAAACACAGATGGAAGAACATTTTAACGGCACAAAACAAAACAGAAATATACCACATCCTCCTTCAAATCTCTAGCCAAGAGAATGATTTTGTAAAAATTTTAATACAATTAAACACAAAAAAATAAAAAAAAATAAAAAAAGTATGAATGATTTCCTTTAGCAGACCTTGCCTGCTTGTCGCCTATTTATCCACTTGGATTTTGAAATAATTTCTTCTAGACATTCCTTGAACGTAGGACTCTGAGCTTATCTGTGACGCTCCTCATCATATACCTCTATGTGACGCTCTTTGTCATTAACTAAATACCCCACCAACCCTCTGTTACTTTCTTCCCATTATCACTTTCCCCAATTAATAGTCATTCATTTTTTTGCCACCTTTCTCAATCTACTCACCATTTGCTTTTTGGTCCGCTCAGCTCCTTGTGGAAACCAGGAGGGGATTTCATGAAGGAGGGACCCTTCCACCTATCTCTAGTGTCTTGCAAGAACTTTTTGGCCGCTATCCACAGGAAGCCTTGCAGTCCTCCAGCTAAATGGCGGAGGACGTCCGATATTCCGAGACCCTTAAAAGCCTACTGTGTCCTACCTCTGCTACCACGTGAACACCGGCACCTGGGGCCCTTTAAGACGATGTAGCAATACTTAGATAATGGTGGGTGATTGTACTACTTACTCATACATCAAAAATCAAACCGGCTCAGGAAGTTGACAAAACTTAGTACTGTTTTATTAACAATTATCTAAAACAGGGAGTTACAACGGACATCAACAGACGTTCGCTCGATTTCTCGCACTCAAAGCATTTAATGAAAAACAACATTCCTATACTATAAATTTGTCACTACTGACATCATCCTACGTGGCAAATAAGAACAACCTACTAGGGGGTGTGATAAGCTTAAAGGGAACATCTAGGTACATGTTCCATACTGATGGGGGTTGTGATTGGGTCTCTACGATCAGGTGGACAACTAAGCCCATCCCAAGTGCAAGTCATCTTCTGTGTCATACTAATACCCGATACTCTATAGGTTACACAAACTATAGGGCTCTTTGATACTATATAATTGGTTGGTACACTTATAACCTTCTGGAATATTCCACTTGCTAGCAGCACGCAAACTGGTTAGCCCAGGTGCCTGGAGGGTTGGCCTCGTCATGCCTCTCCACCCAATTAGCCCAACATCTATCATCACTCCTGCGGTCTGTCATTGAATTAGGCTTTGAACTTGGCCTTCTAGAGGCTCACTGTGCCTGAGAATAAAACAGTGTGGCATGGTTTTATCTTCTGGTTTCAGTGTGGTTCGCCCAAAGTCTATTTCCATATGACCATGTGACGGGAGACAATTGTTTCTTCGAGCTTTCCATTGCATAAAATACTATTAAATTATGAACTCTTGGCACCTTCAGTGTTTTTCCATTTCACCTCAAACAGAAGTTTGTTTCTTTCTCACGTCTATGTAGCTTCTTGACAGACAACCAGGCTCACAGTGGCCCCGACTCTTGGTCCTGGGCCAGCCAGTCCTTCTTGAATTCTCTATCGCCATCAGCTATTTTCAACTGCACCGCACTTCAAACCCTTTCTAGTCACAGGGTCCAAATTTGCTAAAGTGCATTGTGGAACATCCAGATTCTATACATTCCTATATACATATATACATTGGCGCATCATCACAATCTATTCACTATGTAGCCAGCCTCAGGATTACTTTGTCTACTTGCGCTACAGCATCTGTACAGTTGTAAAATTACTTTGTATTTTCTTTAGTGTTTCTTTGCACAAGCATCTTAATTTCGATCCTGAAATGTTGCTTTTTCTTCAACACCTCATCCTCAGATCCTATAGAATGTCTATATTCTTTCTTCATTTATGTCTTTTCTGGGTGCGTTAGTTCTGTCTCATGTGACGTCACCAGTCTTCTTTCTCATTAATTTTCATACTTCTTCCAGAACTTTTTGCAGAAGACCATTACTTCTTTGTGAATGCATATAAGGTTTTCTCAGTGTATACCTTGTCTCGAGGTTTATTTGCGGTATTGGCATCCTGGTACTGTGCATGTCGAAATGTCCGGCTCCCAACATATAGGCAACATGGGGGAGGAGCTTCTGGTAGGGGTATTTGGCTCCTCCTCTACAGGTGTCACAGGTGAGGGGGGCTGGTGGATGGTGTCCACTCTTGAGGGGGCTGCCTGGTGGGGTGTGACAGGTGATGGGGGATGGGGGTAGTGTCCAGTCTGGAGGGGGCTGCTTGTGGGGGTGTCACAGGTGTGTGGGGTTGGAGGGCGGTGTTCATTCTGGAGGGGGTCTGGTGGGTGTTATCTAGTCTGGAGGGGGCTGCCTGGCTGGGTGTCACAGGTGAGGGGACTGGTGGATGTTGTCCAGTCTGGAGGGGGCTGCTTGGGGGGTGTCACAGGTTGGGGGGCTGTTGGGTGGTGTCCACTCTGCAGGGGGCCGACTGGGTGGTGTCACAGGTGATGGGGGCTGTCCAGCCTGGAGGGGGCTGCCTGGGGGGATGTCACAGGTGATGGGGGATGGGTGGTGGTGTCCAATCTGGAGGGGGGCTGATGGGTGTTGTCTAGTGTGGTGGGGGCTCCCTGGGGGGGGTGTCACAGGTGAGGGGGGCTAGGAGGTGGTCTACAGTGTGGAGGGAGCTGTCTGGGGTGGCGTTCACAGTTGAGGTGGCTGGGGGCTGTTGTCCAGTCTGGAGGGGGCTGCCTGGGGGGGTCACAGGTGAGGGGACTGGGAGGTGGTGTCCATTCTGGATAGGGGCTGGCAGGTGTTGTCCAGCCTGGAGGGGGCTGCCTGCCAGATGTCACAGTTGAGGGGGGAAGAGGGTGGTGTCAAGTCTGGAGGGGGGATGGTGGGTGTCGTCCAGACTGGAGGGAGCTGCCTGGGGGTGTCACAAGTGAGGGGGCTGGTGGGTGGTGTCCACTTTGGAGGGGGCTGCCTGGGGGTGGGGTGTCACAGTTGAGGGGAGTTGGAGGATTGTGTCCATTCTGCAGGGGGGCTGGTGGGTGTTTTCTAGTCTCGAGGGAGCTGCCTGGGGGTTTATCAGGTGAGAGGGGCTGGGGGGTGGTGTCCAGTCTGGAGGTGGCTGCCTGGGGGATCACAGGTGAGGTGGTTTGGGGGGGTGATGTCCATTCTGGAGGGGGGCTGGTGGGTGTTGTCCAGTCTGGAGGGGGGCTGGTGGGTGTTATCCAGTCTGGAGGGGGCAGCATGAGGAGGGGTATCACAGGTGAGGTGAGGGGCGCTGGTGGGTGTTGTCCAGTCTGGAGGGGGCTGCCTGAGGGGGGTGTCACAGGTGAGGGGGCTGTGGGGTGGTGTCCAGTCTGGAGGGGTCTGCCTGGGGGGGTGTCACAGGTCAAGGGGGCTGGTGGGTGGTGGCCAGTCTGGAGGGGGCAGGAGGGTGTTGTCCATTCTGGAGGGGGCTGCCTGGGGGTTGTCGCAGGTGGGGGGGGTGGGGGTGGTGTCCAGTCTGGAGGGGGGCTGGTGAGTGTTGTCCAGTCTGGGAGGCTGCCTGGGGGGTCATAGATGAGGGGGGCTGGGAGTTGGTGTCCACTCTGGAGGTGGCTGCCTGGGGGGGTGTCACATTTGAGGGGGTCTGGGGGGGTGGTATCCATTGTGGGAGGGGCTGGTGGGTGTTGTCCAGTCCGCAAGGAGCTGCCTGGGTGGTCAGAGGTGAAGGGGTCCGGGGGGTGGTGTTTGGGCTCGAGTGGTTGATGTGCAGTAGGGGGTATGCAGCCAAAATAGGGTTACGAAGGGTAGGGTGACCACTCACATTTTGGTAAGGAGTGTAGTGTCCACTTACGAGGGGGTCCGGCCTGGCAATGCGTAGTAGGGCCTTCGTTTTCGCTGGGGTGTGACCTGGGCTTGCTAGGTGAGGCGCGCAATTTTGCTGGGGGGCAGCTTGGCCTTGTGAGGGAGGGCACGTGTTTTTGCTTGGGTGCTGCCTGGGCTTGTGTGATGAGGCGTGCGATTTCAATGGGGTGTGGCCTGGCCTTGCAAGGGAGGGTACACGTTTTGGCTGGGGTGCCACATGGGCTTGCGAGGTATGGCGCGCGATTTTGCTGGGGTGCAGCATGGGCTTGCGAGGTGAAGTGCGTGATTTCGCTGGGGTGCATGCTGGGCTAGCGAGTTGAGGCACACCTTCACACAGGGGTACTGGATGGTGGGACAGCGGTGGCGCGGAGGCTTGTGCTGTGTTTGTACTTTTGCCTGTTTTTTGGTGTACTTGGGGCGTGTTGTGGGCATTCCTTACACAGCTTGTTTTTACTTGCGTGACGGCTAGTAATGAATCTTTAAATCCATGAATATGTGTGACACGCAATATTTTTTCTGCGCCACAGCTCATGCAGGGTTCTTCTCAGCTTGATGATGTTGCGCCATTTCTGCATCTCATTCCATGAATCGGGCCCTATGTGTTTACCATTACAAAGACACGCCGGAAGGGCACAAGTGCAGAACACATAGCTGAAGCCATGCATTGCTATTTCCCCCACTGCTAACATGGCATGCCCAACAGCCAAACAATCCATGAACTAGCACTGCATGTATTCCTAAGTGATCATGGTATGGGGGAAGGACTAGACGTAAGATGAGGGAGAGGCAAATGCTCATGGAAAAGGATGAAGGTTGTCCAAAGAGGCTGAGCAAAGGGACCTTGGGAGGAGTCATCTTCTAAAGGACAAGTAGGTCAGTTATAGCCCAAGCAACATCGATGTCCATTGCATTGGCCATTTTCTCGGTATGGCCAAAAACTCCCTCAAGCAGGGCCTGTATTTGCTTGGCTAGGGCTTTATGTCAAAATACATGATCTGCATACATTGCTAACCGTAAGGAATGTTTGGATTCCTGAGCTCAACCAAGCCCCCCCACCATGGTGGCTACATTTTCCATTAGCACCCAGAGGGGGTGACGCAGCAAATCAGGGTCTGCGGATCGCGGTCTACAACCTCTGATCTTAGCTTGCATTCCAGGCTGCTTCCATGACCCGCAGTGCCATTTTACACTACCCTCCCTTCCCCCTTTTTTTTTACTAGATCAAAGCCTCCTCCCCATCCCAACTTACATGATTGTGGCGGAAGCGCTGCCCGCCGCTGCAGCCGATTACTTGGATTTTGGTTTTCCAGCCGCTATGGTAATGGAAGAGGGGCTCCGTACAGAGCCAAGCCTTCTACAACCATGGCGGCCATCTTGGCAAAGTATTTTCATTCATTGAACGGGATGCGTGGAGGGTAGCTTTCATGTCCAAAGCTGTTCTGTGTCAGGCAGCACAAACTTCAGACAGGAAGGACCTCTTGTAAACCTCCTTCAGCACAGCATCTGCAAGGGGAACCTTTTTCCAACATCCACTTGCTGAGCAAAATTCAGCAAAACATCACAGCTGGACAACTTTTGGCATATTACTAGAATCATGGTCTCCTCAACGAAACAAAGTCTGCCACCCCTCCACTCAGAAGACTGGAAACTGGGCCTCCTCCAATAGTTGAAGGCCTGAAAAGAAAACCAATGCTGTGCTAATTCTTCTTGACCTCCCAACAGTATTTGACACTGTCAGTTATTATCGGCTCATTAAGAAACTGCACAAAGGTGCTGTGCTACGTGGCACTGCCTTCAGATGAAACAACTATCCCCAGTAGTGCATTTGCCACGTAACAATTGGTGGCATGATCTTTGCCATCAGTCAGCTAACACATGGCGTTCTCCAAGGTGCCATGGCCTTTCCACGTATATATCAGTCCCCTGGATCTTTCAGCCCTGTCCATGCCTCCACCCTTCCACATCAAAGCAGATGACTCACAAGTACTCTTGGAAATCTTGGATGTAGGGACAAGGAAAACAATCTGGTTTTTAGGTTTGGACAAAACATATGGCTTGGGCTGCTCAAAAAGGTAGTAATGTAGCAGTAACGGAAACACAGAGTTACTGTTGCATTACTGCACTGCCCAACTATGGTTTTGGTGGTGGGTGGAGGAAAAACCTCCAGCAAAATGCTTGAGTTCATTCTTCCACCTTACTGCCAAAAACCTAAATTTCGGCAGAATTACCCCCAGTATTACCCCTGGTGGAATTACCGCCGGTGGTAATTCTATGGACATCCCTATGGCATCCTATGAACTCCATAAATGTGGACTAACATCACCATACCACAGGAACAAGTGGCGCTGACGGTACATCCATTTGATAGTATCTCACTAGATTTCCCACCGAGATACCTCCAAACTTGGAATGAGGCCCATTAATCTTTGCTTGCATCGTGCCATAACCTAAATAATTTAATATGGTCTTCATAATCCACTCCTATTGTTTAAATTGCCTATTTCTGGGGAACCTCACTCTCCATTTCCACCACCAGAAACATATGCCTTGTCTTCTATAACAATATGTTTTGTTCACCTGAAATTGGCCTGATTGTCACAAAATTCCAAATGTCCAAACGTACACAATGAAGAAAAGGTCCCCTTATCTTAAATGCCCCCAAGGAGTGCACTGCCCTAGGCCCTTTTCCCATCTACATTAGTCTAATGCAACTCTGTCCACATGGTTCGCAACAAAGAGCTGCAACTCCTACAAAGCAAGGCAGCAGGAGTCATTTTTGCTCCCCGTCCCTTGGACCCTATCACGCTAGCCTTGAAATACTTGAAATGGCTCTCGTTTGAACAAATAGCAATTTTCAAGACTCTGTAGATAGTCCACAAAGGTCTTTCTTACAATGCTCCCTACAACCTCTCTGCTAACATCAAAAGCCTTATCCCTCTGAGACACTTGGAATCTGCCCGATTAAAACTCCTAACCCCACCCAAGTTGAGAAGAAATTAGAACGGAGGCCCTTCTCTGACTGTTGTGGAGTCTAAGCAAAGGGGCGATATTCCCCTGGATTGATATGATATGATAGACGGTCTGGCTTACTTTCAAAAGATTCTGTCATAAATTGGGATCATCACGTCCGACCTCAGCCTACTGGTGGCCTTTGACATTAACTTATTTGGCCCCTTCTACTCCCTGCCCTATGTCCCTCCACCATATTCTATGTTTGACTCCACTGTTATGTACTTCTCTCGTGCTTCAAGGTGTCTGCCAACAGTGACTTTCTAGATCAGGGATCAGCAGCACCCTGTGGCTCCCAAGATGTTTTGGACAACAACTGCCTTGACCCCTTATCATTGACTATCATTAGGGCAGATGGGAGATGTAGTCCAAAACATCTGGGGATCACTGAGGGTTGCACACCCCTGCTCTACTGTTACACTTATCTGGTATGTGCACTTTGCATTTTGATCTAATGTAAACTTCCCCTCCAGCCCCCCCCCACCCCCACACTCTCCGCTCCAAGACCTGCTTGAACTGCAATTTCGGCACCGAATACAATATCAAAATAAAATAAACAAATGTGCACGGGTGAGAAAAACGAGCAAGACACTCTTCTGCAGAGTTGCAGAATACATTGCTAACAGACGCTGGCAACAATGTGCACCACAGACACACACTTATGAATCGACAAGATCCACGGAAATGAGCACACGTGAGCGTTGACTATGCCCTCCCATTCCAGCAAGTCAGGACAACGTCAAGAGCAAGCCCAGCCCACCCACCAACAATGTAGAGGGACACTCTACCATGACACTGTGTTGCCCACCTCTATAATGATATGGGGATGCATGTGTCCATGCCCTTTAATCCGAACAAGGCATGATTCTCGAGGAAGAATAGCAACATTAAATGTAAAAAGCAAAGAACACTCTGCCATGTGGGGAGCCAGTACAGAGACTCTAGGCGTGGGGGCAAGGAATTCATATTAATCTGCATGCTGGGGGCACGATTATTACATTTCTGTCTGAGTGACTTATTTCCCTGGTTCCCGCTGTGGCCTGGCATCCTTCTTGATGAAGAGGTCTTCACAAAGCTCACTTAATCTCTCCGCTCATGACATCCACTTTCCAGTCATTACAGATGTGTCTCTCAACGCGCACCTTGTCAGCATGTCATCTCACAGGAACGCTGGGCCTATCATGTTGTCTCATTAAACTGACCATGTGCATCCTGCAGAACCTATTCGCATACCACAAGTTAAATATGTGCAATACAATGTGCACTATCACGTCTCAAGCCAAATACCGCACGCTGCATGACTCACTATCCACGTGCATGGCAGGCACCCTTCACCGCTAGAAGGATCCACAACTTAACTCTGCACCTCAGATTCACATCAGGTTGGCTAATGCAGGAAGAGAGACTGAGGAAATGCCCGTCGGGACAGTTAGGGATCAGGGCAGGATGGGGTGGTGAGGGCACCATAATGTCATGAGCATAAGGGATGGGACCGCCTGAATCAGAGATTGTGCCCAAGGCCCTCCAGACCCGCAAAATACAGGGAAAGACTATGGTCCGCACCGCTGCATGTGTGTCCGGGCCTGTTGTGCCAGAGTGTGCGCTCCTAGGTTTTACAAAACCAGTCTACAGCATGTGAGTGTAGCAGACATGCGCTGTGTGAAAGGATTACCTGTGTTATCATGCAATATGATATGGTGCTTCTATGTACAGGCCAGTGTTGTTCTTAGCTGAGTGAAAGCAGAACACACACCTGCATTTGTAGCAGTCTGTATTCATGCATTCCTGAGTTATTTGCCACTAAAACCTGTATTCTGGCCGGTTTAGACTGGACTCCCTGGTGAGGTCTCCATTGTCATGACACTCCTGATTATCTTTCCTTGCAGAAAGGAAAGCTGTTGGACTCAACACACAGACATGTAGCTTGTTGTGTTGTTGAATACCAGTTTGGGGAATATGCATTCCAAGCCACTTATCAGACAGTGCCATGACATTGCTTGTAATGGGTGATGCTAGCTAGATGTTCTGATAGATGCACTTGGCATTGTGCATTGCAGGTGAGGGCTTTCTTGCAATGCAATCATTCATCCATGCTTGTGATGTATGCAATGGAACTCTCTCCCACCCATCTAGCATCTTTCCATGACAGATGACCTGTGTTCTGAAAGGTACTGGCTATCAGCGCTCATGCGGTTGGCTGTCACTGTTGCCTCTCACTTGAACATTTCCGGCAAATTCACTGTAGGCCAATCATCCACCAAATCCAGACAAAAGAAGAAGGCTGCAGAGGTGGAGGAGGTGGCACCAGTGCCTAGGAAGTTATGGTACCTCGAGAGAGACTGTTTCATCCCCCTCCGGGGATGATGAACAGGACTGAATCAACACTCCTGGATTAACCATCCTCCTCACCACCAAGCATGTGCAGACATCAGTGGCAGAGAGTGTGGAGGACACCGGGATGAACATACCCTCTGCTCTGGACGTGTCCTGGAGGAATGGGGTGTGGAGGGGAAGATGAGCAGCATTCAGCATTTGCATCTTCCTGGGCAGTGGATGACAATGGCTAGATGCAGCATAAGTCTCCATCCTGGTCTGATGAGGGGTTGCAGAAACCTGTTACTCTTTTTTCTTCCATTGACACCAACACACTTACTGAGGCATCGTTTTGTGTTTGCTGTTTCAACAAAGACACCAGATGCACACAGTGTGGCTTTCATTCTGGAATCATGTGTGTTGCTACTCTTGGAGGACACACAGAGAGCACTATCTCTATTCTCTGGTGCCTACCTGGGCAAATCCCCTTGTCTCGCATGGATTCAGAGGCCACAGATTTGATGTTAGTGGTATCCCTCTTTGTCAGAACCCTTGGGCAATCCGGACCAGAGTGAATTCACAAAAAG
The DNA here is from genome assembly GCF_040938575.1 of Ambystoma mexicanum. Taxonomy (NCBI): domain Eukaryota; kingdom Metazoa; phylum Chordata; class Amphibia; order Caudata; family Ambystomatidae; genus Ambystoma; species Ambystoma mexicanum. The sequence continues at coordinate 295,457,089 of NC_090925.1, forward strand.
TGCTGTTGACATATCTCCATTCAGTGGACTAGGCATTGTGCCTTGACCAGACCATCACCAATCGGAAAACTCTTGTGGTGGCCTACTCACCCATGTGTGAAGTTCGAATCCTCCTGGAGGGGAAAAATGTAGGTTGGGTGTTAGTAGGACAATGTGAGGTGGTGCAGGAGGAAGAGATTGGCAGGAAGAGGCAGTGGCTGGAGTCAATGGAGTGGTATGTAATAAGGGTACATTTTATTTTTTATTATTGTGTTACTGTTTCAAATCAATTAATAGAACTCTTTCACATTATACATCAAAACAATACAATAAAAACAGAAGATTATACAAAATCATTTTAAACACAAAATCACACACATCATTTCAATCATCCAGTATTATCCAGTATTATTCCAGTAGTATAAAAACTTATTAAGGTCCATCAAATTACCCAACTTCATTTAACAGTTCATAAACTTTTGATAAAAACCTAGTCAGATTCAGAATTAAGAAAGTTTGCTGCCCCACTATAAGGTGATTCCAAACTAAATCTTGCACTACTGCCTATTTCTCACCCACAAATTTAGCAAAAGGCAGGTTTCTTGAATCCTTCGTCCCGACACAATCCAAAATCAAGGGCCTATAGTCTCTTAGCAGAATATTATTGCACAGCATACATGTGTGACTTATTGTGTCCATTCTCGTACAGAGAACCTCCATAGTTGGCACTAGATTGAATCTAAATCTAATGAAAAGCATTGTGCTCTTAGGACAAGGAAACCTAAACAAATATGGAGACAAAATTCCTCTTTTCCTGTTCACTTGCACATATTCCCAAAATAGTGGATGGGTATTAATTCTGTCCCGCCTCCTTCTCCACTGGATATTAGATTTGTTTTTCCACCGCTATCAGAAAACATGTGAAATTGGTCTGGCTCACCACCAGCGCTCAGGTCTAAGCGCTTTAAAAATAAAAAATAAATAAATAAAATTCATCATGTCCCCAAAATGCTTCAAAAGGGTATCTGATTTATTTAAAATTATTAATTTGAGAACTCTAAACACAAAATTCTGGGGTGGGGGCTCCAATAATTTAGCATGCAAAATGACCTTCTTCCATTGAACATGCCCCTTCACTGAAGTTAGACCTTGTTCCTATCTCAATAGAGAAATCGATAAGCAGAGTTAGAGATAACACAATTTTCCAAATTAAGCCTTCAACAATATCTAAACTTTTCCAGCATTTATATGTTTTTAATTGTAAACCATACGACCGAATATACACCGTTTAATTAAGGGCACTAAAGAGAATTTACAAAACTTTATCTTCAATCCTTTTAACGGTGCAATTTCGGCTTTTAGCTTACACCTAATTTGTTTTCTCAAGAGCCCATTGGCATGAATATATCCCAAATAAATAATTTCACTGCATCAGTAAATGTTTTAATTGCCAGTGGTCCATCAAAATTAATGTTGGTTTCCTACGATTAAAGGAAAGAAGAATTATCGACATGGCTGTATTCAGTTTTAGATCGTTTTCTTGAGCGCATTTAGCACAATATGTACGTCGTCCCAGAAGACCCATTGCTGTTGCATCAAAACATTTTAAGTCGTCAGCATGAGGTAGCCAATTTAAATTAAAATGATAGGGTTAACTTCAACCTATCCCAAAGATCAGCTCTATCTGAAATATACAGAGTAAATAGGGTTGGCACCAGTACAAAACAATGGCATAAACCTCTCAGAATTCGAGTAGGGGCCGATACATCACCCTCTGTTGAGTCTAAGCTCGAGCAACAGCATTAACCATTTTAAAAGGTGGCCTGGGATGTACCACTTATCTAGCTTATTCTACAGAATGCCACTGTCAACCCAATTAATGACAGAGGGCCTCATTACGACTTTGGCGGTAGCCAAGCCCTTAATAAGGGCATGGCTGCCACCAAAACCGGGCCCGGGTTCCCTGAATGGGGAATTACTGGGCCATTCCAAATTTGGAGGGCCCAGTAATTCCTCCTTCAGGGAACCCAGGCCCGGACCTTCCCCGTTCCCATTTGAGCCCCCATAGGTGTTAAGGTGAGTATCACGGGAGTGTTGCGTACCTGTTGGTTTGTTTGCGGGACTTGGTGTAGCAGCCAGACTGATAACTGTTTCCAGACGAGCATATGACGCAGGGTACCGGCCTTTCCCCAACCCAGGAGTGATACTGGGTGGAAGATGGACCGACTCCCAACATCATGGAACGCTCTCTCCTGATTTTCATGACGTCAGGACAGTGTAAGCACTGGCAGGAGAGGCAAATGTTCTGTAGTCCTTCAATAGATGAAGATAACCAGAAGATGGTTCTTTTGAAGAGCAAGTCCGGGAAGCAATGAAGCTGATGCAGAGAATGGCTGATGATCCGATGCTGACCAAAGGAACCTGCAGAGAGATGACTGGCGCTGATCCAAAGCAGACCAAGATGAGTTGATGGCAGATGCAGGCGAGGTAGTAGACGAGAAGAAGTCAGGCCAGACTGAGGCGAACACCAAGGTCCAAAAGGGCTCAGAACTGAGCTGGGGAGAGAGCTCAGGCAGGAGGAAGTCGAACTGACCCAGGGAAGGGGAACAGGCTACTGGCGGGAAGTGGAACCACAGAACAGAAACAGGGAGCAACCCAAGGGAAGCCAAGCCAAAAACAGGAAACTCAAAACTGCAGGAAGGAGAGCAGCCCATAGGGGGGAGACCAGGTAGGGCAAGAAACCAGAAGACCCACAAGCGAAGCAGGAGCAAGGCAAGGGTCCGGCAAGGCAGGGACACAGGACCAGGAACAGGAACAAGGCTCAGAAGCTGAGTGAGCGAGCAACACGATCCGAAGCAAACCGCGTTGAGATGCGACTTCCTTCCTATCTCCACTCCTTTTATGGGCAGCCAGCCCACGAGAGGCTTCAGACGCATGCCGTCTTGTTGCCGGGTGCTGACGAGCCCAAAACGTGGCTTGGAAAGCAAGCCCCGTGTAACGCTCACCTGGTTCCCACGGAGGCGCAGGTCTGGCTTCGAGTGCTGATGCTTCTTCAATGGTGAAGCGTAGGACTCTGAAGATAGACAGGAAGGGCCCTCTACTCTGGCTTCTCCGGCTCGTAGGAATATACCCCTGTGCGTGAAAAGGGAGTATTACCTACTGACTGAGTTATGCTCAAGCCTCCCACTCTCTTCCAACCCTCCACGATACCCTTCCACGATTCCCCGTGAAGTCTCACCTTAGGGTCTGAAAGGACGAGCTCTCCATCCTGCTTCTGACGCAGGGGCGCGTTGAACCCAGTTACTTCACTGGATTGAGGTTGGATGGGAGTTCAGGTAAGCTTGATTATACTGGGAAGGCGCTGTAAAAATTCTGTTGCAAGTTCAAAAGTTCAAGCTTTAAATAATAATGTTCATTGTCTTTTTTCAGGTGATGAATGAAGATTCCTTTGGAGACTTCTTGCAACAAAGCGCTAATGTTGATGTCTTTTCCCCATAGGGGCCGGGGTTCGGAATGCCGGAGATATGGCGCCGACCCGAAGTGAAACGTGCAGTTCCAGTAAAGATCTGGTAAGTCCTAGATGAGCGCTCAGGTAATGTTTTTGCATTCGCTCATCTAATGTCTTTGTCTTTTTTCCCCATAGGTCCGGGGTCCGGAAAATGCTTGGAAGCAGCAAGACCCGAAATGAAATGGGAATGACCCAACAGGTAAGTCTTAGAAGGAAACTGAGCTTTTCCTATTCCCTTCCTTCTCTCACCTCTTATTCTTGTCTTTTTCTCTCGGCTCTGGGAAGGGGCTGTGTATCCGGATGATCTCTGCTGAAGATGGAGGAACCCAGGAAAGGTGAGTGAAATGCAGCGCTGCAGCGATCGTAACGAAATGCTTTTAAAAATGATGTCTTCCCTTTTAGGATCGTCGGTGATGTCTCCGTGGTTCAGATTAGATGGTAGGTCTCTTCTCTCCCTTTGCAGGTGACCCAGGATGCTGACAGGCGTGGCTGAAGTCCAGATGCAGGAGCTGACACGGTGAGCGTCCAGCTGCGAGGAGCAGAACAACGCGAAGCGTGAGTTGCTGATCGGGTGTGGTTTAAATAGCTTTGGAAGAAGTTCCTTCCCCGACCACACCGGGGTGGAAAGTAGTCCCACAGGTAAAGTAGTTCCTATTCAGGCCTCAAGAGGGCCTGGATGTGGCAGCATGGTCTGCATCAGGTAAGTGCACATTAAAACACTTGAACACATGTCTAGCTTTATGAGCCTGGCGCCTAAGGCACCAGGACAGAGGTCCAACATGAGCCTGGCGCCTAAGGTGCCAGGACTGCGTCCAAAGGGCCCCAGCTTGGGCCCGCTGGCACTCCCCTGGGGGAAATGATGCCTGCCTCTGGGGTTGCTGGGTCGGACCTGGCTCCTTGGAGGTAGGCATCATGACAGTACCCCCCCTCAAGGCCCCTCCCAAGGTTCTTCCCTCCGGGGGTTTGGGCTTGTTCGGAAATCTCCGGTGAAACCTTTGTACTAATCGAGGTGCGTGGACATGGTTACTAGGCTCCCACGATCTCTCCTGAGGTCCATATCCCTTCCAGTCAACAAGATAGAAGAGTTTCGACTTTACCACCTTGGAGTCTAAAATGTCTTTATCTTCGAATTCTAATTCCCCTTCAATTTGAACTGGATCTGGAGGCTTGGACAATCGGGTTCCTGGTTGTACTGGCTTCAAAAGTGATGCATGAAAAACTGGATGAATACGCATGTTGGACGGTAGATCCAGTTTAAAGGCCACTGGGTTGATTATAGCTTTGATGGGATAAGGTCCTATGAATCTGGGATTGAAGGTTCGCGGGCCCTTGAGGGGTAAATGTTTAGTTGCTAGCCATACCTGGTCTCCTACTTGGTAAGGAGGAGTTTTACTTCGGTGCAAATCAGCGTTTTCTTTATACTTTTTCTTGGCTTGCTGTAAATGAGTTGCAGCTTCTTTGAAGGCTCGGGTTATTGTGGAATGCAGATGATTTACTGCGGGCATTTCCATGGTCAGAGGTGGATCTAGGTCAGAGGTCCGAGGATGGTGACCATACAAAGTATAAAAGGGGGTTTGTCCGGTTCCAGAATGCACTGAATTGTTGTATGCATATTCTGCGATCCAAAGGATGTCTTTCCAATTTAACTCGGATTGGTGTAACATGCACCGAAGATATTGCTCGAGAGTCTGATTGGTTCTCTCGGTTTGTCCGTCGGTCTGGGGGTGGTGGCTGGTGGATAACCGCACATCTATTTGTGCTAGTTGGCAACACTTCTTCCAAAAATGTGAGATAAATTGACTTCCACGATCCGAGACTAAAATGGAAGGGAAACCATGTATGCGAACTATATTCTCCAGGAATTCCTTGGCCAAGGTGGAAGCTGAAGGCAAACCCTTTAAAGGGATAAAGTGGGCCATTTTGGAGAATAGGTCCACAATTACAAGGATTGTGTTGTAACCAGCACAAGGAGGCAGATCTGTTATAAAGTCCATTGACAGGGTGTGCCATGGTGCCGGTGGAATATCCAAGGGTTGAAGTAGGCCGGCTGGCCTTTTCTTTTGAGCCTTGTTTTGGGCACAAATTCCACAAGACAGTACAAAAGACTTTATGTCTTTTCTCCAAGAAGGCCACCAGAAGTGGCGTTTGATTTTTTCCTCCGTTTTAGCGATACCAGGGTGTCCTTCCATTAAAGATTCATGATGATGGGCAATAAGAAGTTCTTGCAATTCTTTACTTGGCAGAAACAACCGCTCCTGGAAGTAGGGTAAGTCATCCTTAACGGTGTAATGAGGACCCTTTTGACTCCATTCCAATAAGGTTGAAGAGTCTAGAAGTTGTTTTACTTGCGTTTGGATATCCTCAATAGATTGCAATGAAGTTAAGCCTAAGATTCTTTGCTCAGGTATGATGGGCACAGGTTCTAAGCTCGAATTAGGTTCTTCCATGCCAATCCGGGATAAGGCGTCTGCTTTTCCATTCTTGCAGCCAGGGCGATAGGTAATTACAAAATCAAATTCCGCAAAGAATAGAGCCCATCGGAGTTGTCGTGAAGATTTAGCTTTGGCCGTCTTTAAATACTGTAAGTTTCTGTGGTCTGTAATTACGGTGATGGTGTGTCTTGCCCCGAGAAGGTAGTGACGCCAAGCCTTGAAAGCAGATTTGATGGCCAGTAACTCTTTATCGGTAATTGCGTAGTTGATTTCAGGAGGAGAACATTTTCTGGACCAAAAGGCCACTGGGTGTAGTTGGTTAGTTTTTGGGTCTCTTTGCGACAGGACAGCTCCCATGGCCGAACTGGAAGCATCAGTTTCCACTATGTACGGGAGATCTGGGTGCGGGTGCTTCAATACAGGTGCAGAGGTGAATTTGGTTTTCAGGTCCTGGAAGGCTTGTTCGGCCTCAAGAGTCCATTCGAAGCGTTTGTTTTTCTTTAGGAGAGCGGTGATGGGTTCGACTGTTCGGGAAAATTCCGGGATGAATCTTCGATAGAAATTGGCAAAGCCGAGCATGCTCTGAACTCCCTTCACCGAGCTTGGAGATGGCCATTTGAGGATGGCGTCCACCTTTCGCGAGTCCATTCGGACTCCTTGAGGTGTCAGGATGAATCCGAGAAACTCAACTTCTGTGGTATGAAAACCGCATTTTTCGAGTTTTGCAAATAGTCTGTGCTGGCGCAGTTTCTCAAGAACTGCCCTAACATGTTTTCTGTGATCAGATTCTGAAGAAGAGTACACCAGGATGTCGTCAATGTAAACAATGACACAGACATTGATAAGTTCCCGAAGAACATCATTCATAAAGTACTGAAAGGCGGCAGGTGCATTGCACAAACCGAAGGGCATCACCTGATATTCGAAGAGCCCAAATTTGGTGCGGAATGCAGTCTTCCATTCGTCGCCTTCTTTTATGCGCACCAGGTGATAAGCTCCTCGGAGATCCAACTTGGTGTACACACAAGCGTCTTTCACCTGGTCGATAAGCTCAGGGATCAAGGGCAGAGGATAACGATTCTTAATCGCTATTTGATTTAGGGCACGATAGTCTATACACGTTCTAAGGTCGCCTTCTTTTTTTGGCACGAAGAACAGAGCTGAAGAGACAGGAGACTTGGACGGGCGAATAAAACCATTGGCTAGGTACTGATCTAAATACTGACGCAAATGCAGGTTCTCAGGTTCCGTAAGAGCATAAATCCTACTACAAGGTAGTTGAGCATTGGGTACCAGATCGATCTGGCAATCATAAGACCGATGGGGAGGTAACATGTTAGCCTGTTCTTTCTGAAAAACTTCTTGGAATTCTTGGTATTCAGACGGTAGCTGTACAGGGGTGGAAGTTGCTGTGGCTAGACCCATAGCTGGATTTCTTGGATAACAAGTTGGTTCACAATCAGGAAAACTTATCTTCTTTGCTCGCCAGTCAATTCTGGGATTATGTGTTTCTAACCAAGGAATTCCAAGAATTACTTGAAATTGTGGGGCCTTGATCACATCAAACACAATTGCTTCCCGATGTCCATCCTGACCCACCAGTGTCACTTCAACAGTGGAATGCGTTACAGGCCCTGAGGCTATTTCGGTTCCATCTACTGTAGTAATGACATCTTGGGTTACTTTCGGGCGGAGAGGAAGCTTAATCCTGGAAGCCAATTCACGGTCTATGTAATTTCCAATAGCTCCACTGTCGATGTATGCTTTTATAGCATGCAACTGCTGAGGCTGTTTTGGGTCCACGAGCACCATTGGCATGACGAAATGCGAGGTCAAAGAGTTAGTTTTTAAGCTCGGCAAGCTGACCCCTACGCTTGCCGGGCTATGTCGTTTCCCGAATCAGGTGTCACTAATTCGTTATCAGTAGCTCCAACCACCTTCTTAAGTGGTTTAACTGGACAATTTCGAAGAAAGTGACCGGAAGTCCCGCAATACAGACAAAGTTGCATTTGCCGCCTTCTCTCTCGTTCTTTCTGCATTAATGGTCCTTTAACACCACCGATTTGCATAGGTTCAGATACGTCGGTACTCTTGGAGGTAGCGTGGGTTTTGATCGGTACTCGGTTTTCATACTTGAACCGATCTGCTTTTCTATTTTGAAGTCTGTGATCAAGTTGAACCACCAAGTTAATGTAGTCTGCGCAGACCTGGGGTGGGTTTACTATCTGAGCTAGAACATCCTTAAGCTCTCCGCGCAGGCCTCGATGAAACAATGTGATCCTTTTGCTTTCTGGCCATCCAGTTTCCACAACCAGTCTGTTAAAGGTGGCTATGTAGGACAGAAGATCCTGATTACCTTGTTGTAAGGATAGCAGTTCGTTATCCTTCCTCCGATCAGGTATGTATCCTTCCCCGACCACACCCGGGTGGAAAGTAGTCCCACAGGTAAAGTAGTTCCTATTCAGGCCTCAAGAGGGCCTGGATGTGGCAGCTTGGTCTGCATCAGGTAAGTGCACATTAAAACACTTGAACACATGTCTAGCTTTATGAGCCTGGCGCCTAAGGCGCCAGGACAGAGGTCCAACATGAGCCTGGCCCCTAAGGCGCCAGGACTGCGTCCAAAGGGCCCCAGCTTGGGCCCGCTGGCACTCCCCTGGGGGAAATGATGCCTGCCTCTGGGGTTGCTGGGTCGGACCTGGCTCCTTGGAGGTAGGCATCATGACACCCTGGCAGTGGTGAGGGCCCAGTTTACTGCGCATGCGGGGAATCGTGACCGTGGTCGCCCGTGCATGCTCAGAGGCAAGTAAATACAGACCCCTGATGCCCTCCGAACGGCGGATCCACAGGTGCGGAAGCGGGGATAGATCCGCCAAGAGGGAGAAAGCCGAACTGGCGTGGAGATCCCAGTCTCCAGGTAAGTGGCGTGACACTATGACCCCTCCCAGGATGGCCAGGGGCCCCAGGTTTCCAAGGAAACCGGTGATAGAATTCACGCACAAGGCGGGGAGCGTGCACATGTTGGTGTGGTTCCCAAGTGCGATCACAAGCCGGTTGTCCCTTCCAGTCCACCAAAAAATGAAGCCCCCCCTACAGAAGCGGGAATCACAGATCTCCTAAACCTCGAATTAGGGGACACCCTGCACCAGGACCGAGGCCGGACGGGGGCAAGTACGACCATAGGTGTCGTTGACATAGGGCTTCAAAATGGAGACATGAAAAACCGGGTGCACATGCCAAGAATGGGGCAGCTGGAGGCGGAAAGCCACAGAAGACAGGCGCTTGGTTATCCAAAATGGGCCAAGATACCAGGGGGCCAATTTAACGGGTAAATTGCGAAGTGGCAGGTTCTTAGAGGACAACCAAACCCTGTCACCAACCTGAAAATCAGGTTCCACATTCCTCCTCCTTTCGGCCTGTGATTTCCTATGATCCCGTGCCTCCATCAAGGTCTTGCGTGCCGTCTCATGTTGCCTCTGAATGGTCGTTATTTGAACCGCACTTTGAGGCACAGGACGGAAAGGCATCAGTTTCAGGTGTAGGCCTGCAGAACAGTAGAACGGACTGAATCCCGTAGAGGAATGGAGAGAATTGTTGTAAGAAACTTTAGCGAGATCCAGACATGCCTTCCAGTTGGACTGTGTAGCGTTGACAAAACAACAAAGATAATCGTCCAAAGTCTGATTAGTTTTTTGGTAAGGCCGTTGGTTTGTGGGTGATAACCAGAGCTCAATGCCCTATGGATGCCAAGATGGCCACACACCTTGCTCCAAAAAGAAGAGAGGAACTGAGACCCCCGATCTGAAATGATCTTCTCTGGTAGGCCATGTAACAGGTACACTTCGTGTAGGAAGGCGAAAGCCATCTGGGAGGCCGTGGGTATCTTGGTGAATGGGATGAAATGGGCATATTTAGTGAAACAATCTACTACGACCATTATGCAGGTGTAACCGTCAGAGGGAGGCAGATCAACAATGAAATCGGTGGCGATTGTGTGCCAAGGATATGGTGCCACCTCCGTAGGCACAAGCAATCCCAAAGGCCGCCTCCTGGGAGCCTTGGACTGGGCACAAACAGGGCAACTCTCCACGTATGTCTTGATTTCTCGGGCCAAACCAGGCCACCAAAACTGTCTGGATACCAGTTCTTGCATGGCTCTAATTCCTCGATGCCCCCCAATAGGTGAATCATGAAAGCCTTGCAATATGCCGTCGCGAATGACCCCTTGGGAATATACAGTCTTTTCTGGAAAAACAGGAGACCCTCACATTCAGTCACTGACGTTTGTCGAAGAAGAGTTGTCTGTTCTGGATCTGTTCGGGTCGCATTAAAAATAGACTGTAAATGGGGAGACAGTGACAACAAGAAATGGTTTGGTGAAATCAATGGCGGGTCCAGACTGGGGTTCCCTGTCTCTTTTTCCAGGAATCGAGACAAGGCATCTGCTTTCAGGTTAGAAGTACCAGGGACATACGTCACATGAAACACATATGGGGATAAAAAGAAGGGCCCACCTGGCCTGGCGAGGCGTACAGCATTGCAAGGAATGTAGGTACTGCAGATTACGATGATTGGTACGGACCTCCACAGAAAAGTGACCCCCAAGTAAATGGTGCTTCCATTCTTCAAAAGCAGTCTTTATGGCCAACAGTTCCTTTTCAATAACCGCATAATTCCTCTCACTGGGGGTCAATTTACTTGAGAAGTAGGCCACTGGATGTTCAATGGACGTCTCGGGATCACTCTGCAAAAGATCAGCCCCTACAGCGAAATCCGAAGCATCTGCCTCCACGATGTAGGGTAACTCATCTTGAGGATGACGCAATATAGGGGCAGTACTGAAGGCCGTCTTCACGGAATGGAATGCCTGGGTAGCAAGTGAATCCCATTTATACGTAACTCTGCTGCTGGTCAACCTGGTGAGTGGCGCTGTGATTTGAGAAAAGTGTGGAATGAAGCACCTATAAAAATTGGCGAATCCCAAAAAGCGCTGTAACGATTTTACGTCATGAGGCTGTTTCCAATCCTGGATTGCTTGAACTTTCTTGGGGTCCATTTGTATGCCAGTATGGTTGATCACATATCCCAAAAATTCTATACTTGGTTGATGAAAGGAGCATTTTTCAGCTTTGGCAAACAATTGGTTGTGTGACAGGCGACGAAGAACCTCACGTACATGTCCTACATGTTCCTCTAATGAACAGGAGAAGATCAAAATTTCGTCCAAATAAATCCAGACCGAAATGCCTATCAGATCACTGAAGATGTTATCCATGAACCGCTGGAAAACAGCTGGGGCATTGCACAACCCAAAGGGCATAACCCTGTACTCATAATGCCCAAAAGGTATTTTAAATGCTGTCTTCCATTCGTCCCCATTCTTAATTTGAACCAGATGATAGGCTCCTCGTAAGTCAAGCTTGGTGAAAATCCGAGCGGTGTGGAGAGTCTCCAGGATACTACGAATTAATGGCAATGGATATCGGTCTTTTGTGGTAATATCGTTCAATTGCCGGTAATCAACACAGGGTCGTAAGGTTCCTTCCTTCTTCTAAACAAAAAACAAAGGGAATCCTGCGGGCGACTTTGAAGGCGCTATGTATCCCTTTCTTAAACATTCAGACAAATAGTCCTGCAACACTTGCTTCTCTACCTCGGTTAGGACATGAAGTTTCCCATGAGGAATCTCAAAGCCTGGCAACAAATCAATGGGACAATCAAAAGAACGACGAGGTGGCAGAGGTATGTCTCCTGTCTCAGAGAATACATGATCAAAGTCGGCATACACTTGTGGAACTTGAGAAATGGCACAAAGACCAGACCCTTTGCCGAGGGATTCCAAGAAAGTGCAAGTAACTTGAGTCTGAGCTGGCAGGCTGCAATTCTGAGAACAAAAGGCAGAGGAAAATGACAGAGTGTGAGTCTCCCAATTGATGAATGGATTGTGACGCTGAAGCCAAGGTAATCCCAAAATCAATTTGTATGTAGGGGACTTAATCACATCTAAGGCAATATTTTCCTCATGTTCGGCAATCCGAAGTATCAAACCCACAGTGTGCAGACGGACGGGTCCGGAAGACAGAGGAGTTCCATCGATGACCTCAACCGGTAAAGCTGTGTTTCTGGAAAGAAGCGGTATCTTGTTGATGGTCTCAAATGCTTCATCGATGTAATTACCTGAAGCCCCACTATCCAGCAACCCGTATACTTCCAAAAGATTGTCTGGCAGTTGTAGCTGGATCTTCAAGGTCATTAAGACGGCTGGTTGCATTGGGTAAAGCACAGAACAAGATGTGGAAAGGTCTGAAAAAGGGGCAGGACCTGTCGTTGCCCTTCCATTAAACAACATGTCCTCTAGTTTTCCCCCTTCTTCTTCTGAGTGCGTAAAGGACATGTACCCAAGAAATGCCCAGCAGCCCCACAATACAGGCACAGCGTAAAGTCCTTCTTCGTCTCTTCTCCTCTTCCGATAAAGGACCCCTCATGGCCCCTAATTGCATAGGCTCAGTTCCAGACTCCGCGGAACCAAACGATCCGGCAGGTACACTGGTCAATCTGGGGTTTAACCTCTCAAACCGACGTCTTTCTGCCCTTCGTTCTGCTAGTCGTTGGTCTATCCGAAGCACCTGTTCGATAAGGCGTTGGAGGGTCTCCGGCTCAGGAATATGAAGTTACTCATCCTTGTACTCCTCTCTCAGACCTTGGCGAAACAGTGTCTTCTGCGTAATTTCTGGCCATTGTGAGTCGGTTGCCAGTTGACGGAAACGACTTATGTATGCTATTATATCTGCATTTCCCTGTTTTATATCCATCAATTGGTTCTGTGCTGCCGAGGCCAGGTTGGGCGTTTGGAAAACCTCCAGGAAAGCCTTCTCAAAGGCTACAAAATCATTCAATATGGGGCTATTGGTAGCCACTAAAGGTGTTGACCAGGCGAGAGAATTTCCGGTTAAGTTACCCAGGATGTATCCAATCTTGCCCTTATCATTGTTGAAATTAGTTGATCTGAAAAGGAAGTGGATCCGACAATGATTGCAAAATTCTGCCACTCGTCGCGGATCCCCATCGAACTTGATTGGAGTTGTATGAGCTAATGAACCTTCAGCTTGTGAAGCACTCATTGCCCCCTGTGTTACCATTTGGCGTAATGCTTGATTCTCCTGATGTAGTGCTGTCATCTCTGCTCTGAGAGCTTGTAGCTCATTTCGCAATTCTTGATTGTCCTCCATCTCCAGGTCTGAAGGCAGGCGTCTCAATCTGTTAAGGTGAGTATCACGGGAGTGTTGAGTACCTGTTGGTTTGGTTGTGGGTCTTGGTGTAACAGCCAGACTGACAACTGTTTCCAGACGAGCGTATGATGCGGGATACCGGTCTTTCCCCAACCCAGGAGTGATACTGGGTGGAAGATGGACCGACTCCCAACGTCACCGGGCGCTCTCTCCTGATTTTCATGACGTCAGGACAGTGCAAGCACTGGCAGGAGAGGCAAATGTTCTGTAGTCCTTCAATAGATGAAGATAACCAGAAGATGGTTCTTTTGAAGAGCAAGTCAGGGAAGAAATGAAGCTGATGCAGAGAATGGCTGATGATCCGATGCTGACCAAAGGAACCTGGCAGGGAGATGACTGGCGCTGATCCAAAGCAGACCAAGATGAGTTGATGGCAGATGCAGGCGAGGTAGATGAGAAGAAGTCAGGCCAGACTGAGGCGAACAACCAAGGTCCAGAAGGGCTCAGAACTGAGCAGGGGAGAGAGCTCAGGCAGGAGGAAGTGGAACTGACTCAGGGAAGGGGAACATGCTACTGGCGGGAAGTGGAACCACAGAACAGAAACAGGGAGCAACCCAAGGGAAGCCAACCCAAAAACAGGAAACTCAAAACTGCAGGAAGGAGAGCAGCCCAAAGGGGGGAGGCCAGGTAGGGCAGAAAACCAGAAGACGCACAAGGGAAGCAGGAGCAAGGCAAGGGTCCAGCAAGGCAGGGACACAGGACCAGGAACAGGAACAAGGCTCAGAAGTCGAGTGAGCGAGCAACACGATCCGAAGCAAACCGCGTTGAGACGCGACTTGCTTTCGATCTCCACTCCTTTTATGGCCCGCCAGCACCCGAGAGGCTTGAGACGCAAGCCGTCTTGTTGCCGGGTGCTGACGAGCCCAAAAACGAGGCTTGGAAAGCAAGCCCTGGCAGTGGCGAGGGCCCAGTCTACTGTGCATGCGCGGAACCATGACCGTGGTCGCCCACGTATGCGCAGAGGCAAGTCAATCCGGACCCCTGATGCCCTCCTAACGGCGGATCCCCAGGTGCAGAAGCAGAGATAGATCCACCAAGGGGGAGAAAGCCGAACTGGCGTGGAGAATCCCGGTCTCCAGGTAAGTGGCGTGACAATAGGGCTCAATGGGAATGGGTGCAGGGATCTAACAACGGGCCGATTACGACTGGCCCGTTGTTAGCTCCCTGGTCCCCTCGTGAGACCCTCGTAATCAGGCGGAATGGGTTTAACGGGTCGACATCCATTTGCGGCACCCGTTAACCCATTCCGCCAGGGTCGTAATGAGGCCCAGAGAATTAGGTTATCGTTTTACACAGTGCATGTCTGCTACGCTTACATGTTTCTCCTTTCCCATTTGTTGAAACATGTTATTTCTCTTCAACCTCGCTCAATAACATTGTGATCACTTGTTGGTAGTGTCTCTTCAATTTCACCTATTAAGCATTCTTCTGCAGCAGGCTTCACTATGTTTGATATTATTGACTTTTGATTTTGGCAATGTTTGTTCAACATGTGCAGACCATATTCATATAACTGCTCTATGGCACGGTTTCAAGACAGCATTATGTAGGACCATCTGAATGATGAAACTGGTTTTCCACTGCTTAAACAAAGCATCCATTGATGGCGTGCACAGAAGGAACTTGTGACATGATAAATCATCAGAGATGTTTGCGCCACTGGCGTAACAGGGGCCCCGCAGCCCCCGCGGTGGGGGTGTCCCCGCCAGCACATGTCCTGGGAGGGTGCCACACTTATAGAAAAAAAAAGAAAAATATTTTTTTTTCACCATATTTTTTTTCTTTTTGAATTCACACTGCATTCAGAAAGAAATTATTTCTGTAACAGAAATAATTTCTTTATGAAGGCAGAGTGACTAAAAAAAGAAACTTTCTTTTTGAAGTCTGAGGGCTGCGCCCTCCACATGGCATGGAAGACCCTAGGCGGGAGGCTTCCATGTCATGGGGTAGGGGGAACCTTATGACTTCAAAAAGAAATAGTTTATTTTTCAAGTCACTCTGCCTTCACAAAGAAATTATTTCCGTTATGGTTCGGTCCATAACGGAAATAATTTCTTTATGAAGTCAAAGTGACTTAAAAAAGAAATGATGGGCCTCATTACGTGGTTGGCGGTAACCATGCCAGTGCTACCAGCAGGTTGCTGCTGGATCCGTAATGGTTTACCGGTGCCTGACTTCCCGGTAACACTGGGGTATTACAACCCCGGCAGTCTGGGAAGTCAGGCGCCGGCAAATGGTAAGTCCCCATTTCCATAAAGTCCTATCGGACTCTATGGGAATGGGGACGACAGAAGCACCGGCAAGTGTGATAATCTAGGCCGGCCCAGTGTGTGGCGTGACCCTTGATTTGTTGCTGAGTTGGGGGGCCCCCCTCAGCATGGCTCGCAGGAGGGCCCCCACATTTTGTGTTACGCCACTGGTTTGCGCCAATGACAGAATCCTGCCGCGAGGGTTGGAAATATGATTTTAAATTAGTCAGCTGACATATGACCATTAAAGGTAGGAAGTCTGGATGCGAGCCAAATTGTTGCCGTCATTTCCTTTTGGGGTGAAGATGTATATGTTACTGAAGCTGCCTCTGGTTTGTCACTACCCTAAGTTAATGGGTGAGCCTGGTTTTCCCGAGACAATCATCGTACCCCTTTTCTCTCGCTGTGGTGGCAGTTCTCAGGCCCACCTGCACCCAGATCTAGTTGAGAATGCTCTTTACTCAATTCATGTTATGTGTCTTACAAATAAGGACGCATCAAATCAAACTCAATAATTGGGAAAAGGTGAGGGTCGCAGGAAGAAGGCGAGTTATCAGAGTAGGGTGTTGCTGAGCGTACAGCCATGTACATACCTCATTTGATTGTGTATTTCTTGCTGGGAAAGGCGCGTGCCGTGGGATGACTTTCATTTTGCACTTTTGATCCATCACCTCCTTTCCCATTCACTCCCAATCCTTCTCCTTTGCTTCACGTCTTTCACTTCCTTTCAGTCCTTGCCATCATGGAGGTGTTAGCTGCTACCGCTGGCATTCCCCTTAGTCCCCCTTAGCACTGCCCTTGCAACACCTGGCCTATTGCCCTTCACAATTAGACACCTCTCAAGTGATACATCACACACTAAAAAATAACTATTTGCCTGAAACCATAACTTTGGTTTTGATAGTTTTAAAGTGTGCAATCACATTTATATTAATAAAAAAAAGGAAAACTGCTTGTTCAGTGGAAGCTAGCACCACCCAACTCATTGCCCTCCTCCAGGCCAATGAGATGTAGCACTTTGGCATAAGAACAAGGAACATGTTATGCAATATCACTGGGATCCTAAGAATTGGTGTGTAGCTAGCTTTTTTTGACTTTGTAATTTCAACATGTGTGTTTCTTCCATGTTTGCAGTTTGTTTATGTGTGAATTTGTCACGTTTTCTGCGTGACAGTTTTATTTTTATGTACTTGAAATGACCTTCTTTTATACAGTGTGCAAAAATGGGATAGAGATAGCTCAGTGAGTTAAGTGCTTGTTGCTTGTAAAAGACATTATTATTATTATTTTTTTAAATTTGTGGTTAGTTATCATTTTACTTTTCACAATACATACAAAAATACAGTTCATCAATAATACTTAAAGAAAAGGGAAAAAAACACATTACAGTCACTAGTTCATATCGAAAATAGGCACCTCAACCAGTGGACATATGTGATCACATTTTCTCAGTTTAAATAACTATTTAAAAAATCATCAGCCCTTAATAATTAGTTCAATTTTCTCCAGATATCTCAACACTTCCAGAGATAGAAAAGTCTAATCAATGTAATGGACAAAACGTAAAAGATGATCAACACTAAATTGACTAGTTTCTGAACATGACATCAGCAAATGTTTCACATTTTGATCCACGCCCGAGTCAGAGAGATTACACATACTATCCAACAGTGGGCCCTTATTTCTGATTTTCCACAGAGCACGGGTGGGGTATAAATTCAAGTGAAACCTTAGGAAGTGCGCCCTCCATCTCGGATTAGGGAACCTTCTAAAATAGGTTAGCATATAGCCTAGGGAGGTGTCATTTACTGGGAAGTGCTTAAAGCATTTCATGTTTTTTTTTCTTTTTTTTTCTTTATTTGTTTTGGTTTCTGAAAACCTTTACAAAATTCATTCAAATCATTTTTGTTACATAGTTGCAAAAGATCACATAATCAAAGAACCAAGTTAATCCTCATACATAATAGATAATAAAATGTAGACCAAATTCATACGATTAATCTACATAAGATAACTTCACAAGATCACATAATCAAAATCCAAATTAATCCTCAAAGCTCTTACATAAAAATAAAACCACAAACACAGATAAGGAAAATTTTACGGTTAGAAAATTATCTATGAAATTTTAATTTTAAAACAGAGCACAAATATTTCTCAGAAATGTTGCAACCCTGATGTTCAAATTGCTTTTACTATTATGTAGCATGTTATACCAAATAAATTCTCTGTCCACTTCCGCCGTGTTGTGAACATATTGAGCAAAATATAAGAGTCTTTTTTCCCTAAGAGCCGAACAGACCAAAAGTATGTGTTTCAGGTCCTCAACCAAACCTTCTATACAACAAAACCTACACCATGGCCATGCTCGTTGAACAGTTGATCTAATTGTAATAATTTGATTAGTAGGCAGTACATTGAATCTAAAACGCATAAAATCATTTCGGATCGTTTTGTTCGGGTACTTGATTAAATAACTTTCCATACCTGGGAGCCATTTGTTTAGAGCACACACTTGTTGATACAGTTTTGTGTTCAAAATCACACTTTTTGTATGCATCCAATCAAAACCCAAAACACTTTCTTTCACCCTAACCGGGTTGTTCCTAAGAGAGGTAACTGACATACCCAACAGCTTCAGACTTTTTAGAATTTCTTCATTCAATTCAATTATGAAAGGGTTTCCAGTATCCAGACCTGCATAAGAGTACAAAGAGTTGGTCTCTAAAGCGTCACATTTCCTCCATAACATCATTATTTTCTAGGTCACCAACGCCTGAAGAGAATTTAGGCCCAATTCATACTTGATAAGATGATACGGTATACATTACGGTAGAAAGTACATTACTGATTTCCAAATGTAGCTTTCTATAAAAGACCACTCTCCTTCACAACTTGCAGGTTGAAATTCTGCTCCGTATGTTAAACGGGGAATTACTTTTTTTGTGTAGTATTCTCTCAGAGGGGTCAGTGAGAATTTCCCAAATTTGGCATCTAAGGCATGAATTTGAGAAATGACAATGTCTACCTTGAGTTTCAGTTGTGTCCTGAGTAGGGGTCTAGAATGAGCGCCAGCTATTGAAAAGCCAAGGTATTTAAACTCCGATTTTGCTTTAAGTCTGGTGTTACCCGATAACCATGATAACATATTTGATTTCTTATTCTTTCTACCTAGACAAACTATCACTGTTTTGTCCGGATTAATCTTTAGTGCTATTGAAGCAATGAAGCCCTCGAAGGCTATAAGCATACGTTGAAGTCCTACCTTCGTGATGTCTATAAGGAGAAAGTCGTCCGCGTATGCTAGCCAGGCAATATGCGTATTCACAAGTCTAGGTGGTACTAGGCCCCTGTTTAATAGAGCCAGGTTCGCGCCACTAACATAAAGGTTGAAGATTGTGGGAGCCAGTCTACAGCCTTGGCACAATCCATTATGAATGGTAAATTCATCCGAGAGGGTGCCCGCTGAGTCCAGTCTGACTTTCACACCAGTCTGAGAGTAGATTGCCCGCATGCCCTTAGTCTTATCCACAATATGTTCCTGTCCACCAGGTCGAAAGCGGAACTCAGGTCCATTGAAGCAACAAAGACCGAAGTATCCACCTTCATCATTGCTTCCGCTCTCAGACAGTGCAAGATCAGCCCCCCGCATTCCGTACCCATGTTTTTCCTAAAGCCGAATTGTCTCATATCCAAGATCTGTTTATCATCTATCCATTTCTGGATGTCTCTTAGAACAAGTGAAGAGAACAATTTGGATTCTGGGTCGGCGATGGCTATTGGCCTGTAGCTCATAGGACATAATCGAGAACCCTTTTTAGATATAGGTATAATAATAGATACCCTCCAAGACAGTGGAATGGACTTGGTGGATAATATGTTGGAAAACAAAAGGGAGAGTATTTTTTGCCCATAATTCAGATCAGACTTGAGGATTTTATTAGACAAATTATTTGAGCTCGGTGCCCCTGAATTTTTGGATTTTACAATTAGATTTTTTATGTCCCATGTGGTACAATTCAACAGCCATTTTGGTTCATGCTTCCATGATACCAAAGCCTCATCATTATTAAGACGGTACATATTGGAAAATTGACCCTACCACATTGCTTCATTAATGGGATTCAAAAGTAACTCTTCCTGGGGTTTGTCCCAATTATTAATTAGATACCAGAAATTTCTTGAGTTAGCGCCCCGTCGGGAAGTCAACATTTTTTCCCCATCACTCTGGGATCTGTTTATTCGGAGTTGTATGGACCAATTTTTGTAACTTTGTGTGATTTCTTTAATCATTTCCACCATATTTGATAGGGTAGATCCCGATATCTTAATCTGTCTGATCTCTTTCCTCATGCTATGCTTTTTATCTCTGATTTCCAAGTCAAAATTATGGGATCAGTCTTTCCTAGCTGGGTAATCCCTATTAGTACTATCCCCCAGTTTTGCCAATGAGCTACAGATATATTCTGTAAAATTAATAGCTGAATAGGTCTTATTCCTCTGCTGATCAGAAAAGTTCTCAAGATCTGCTATCATGTAAGCAGTAAATTGACTGCTTTTTTTCCCCGTCCATGTAATTCTGTTCCCTGTTTGGTTAACATTTAAATTAATTTTAACACATTTTTTGGCTCAATAAGTACAGTGATACATATATCCTAAGCTAACTGGCGCAAACCAGTGGCGTAAATGATCACTGAAGGTGGTCTCAATGATGTCAAGTTTCCCTGAATGGTTAAACATGTCCCCACAGCATATGATATAATCAATTATCGAATGATAGCCTCTAGCTTTCCAGGTTGGAAGAAGATTTACCAGTATTTTCAAGCCCCACATCTCTGAGAAGTGAGACCACATTTCCCCCCATACACTTTGGATTACCAACAGATTGGGATTGTTCCCCCAATTTACTTATCAGGACATCCCCGTTAAAAGAATCCTGATGAATGACTGCATTGAGATCACCTGCAATCACTATCTGGCCCCCTATATTTATTAGCAACCAGTTCTGCAATAGGGACCCTAAATTACATAATTCCAACCATAGTTGCCTGTCTGAGTGTTCAGCCGATTCCAATATATATTGACTAACAAAAAGGGTCTGTCCCTATTATTGAACAACAATGAGAAGCCCGCAGCCAAAAAATGATAAGTAAATGCCCATTCCCCCATGTTTTTGGGATTCAAATGATTTTTTACCGCAATTAAGAGGCCTCCTTTTGGACGACCTCTGTCTCCCCCTTGTGCACATAGAGAACATACCGTAAAACCCTACCAACATAAGGGGACCTTTGACCAAGTTTCTTGGATAAAGAGTAGATCATATTGTGCCAATTCCCCCATTAAGGTCAAATTATGTAGGAGATTAACTGAACCTCTTGAGTTCCAGCTTAGCAGTTTCAGTTTACAGTTTTCATTTGCTAAAGTGGCTTCCCTAATTTTTTGAGGGTGTCAATAGACTCTCTCAACGTCAAGGCAAGCCATCTCCAGTCCTGTTTCTCCTCTTTGTCCCTCTCTTCACCCCTTTCCCCCACCTCCTTATTTGAAGTATCGTCCTTCTGGGATCTGCGGGTGTTACGTGTTGATGCTGTTGGGTGGGGTTGAATCTGGACATATTCAAAGATATCGAAACCTCTACGATAAAGCTTCTTTCATCATAAGGTTTCTGACCAATGAAGAAGGTATCACTAGACAAACATAATCCAGCCTCTGCCTATGTATATAATCGACCAGATATATATCGGTCGATTCAATCAGACTTAAATTCGGGATCAGTCCCAATAGAGACAATATGAATAATACCTCCCTCAATCCCTCGATTGAGGGAGGTATTATTCTGATCTAAAAATAGGGTTGTCAAGACTAGGGGCCTCATTACACGGACGGCGGTAAGGGTTAACGGTCACCGTTAATGGCAACGGTGACCGTTAACCCTTACCGCCGTACTACGAGGTCCCTTTGCGGGTTGGAGGAATTAACGCCTGCTTCTTGCAGGCGTTAAGTACCAACCCGCTAAGGGACCTCGGAGCTAATTACGGCACCGCAAAATTGCGGTGCCGTAATTAGCGCCTTCCCCATTCCCATAGAGCCCTATGGGGCAGAAATGGGAATGGGGAAGGGCAATGGCGGAAAGGGGATTTACCGCCCCTCCAACCTTGGAATGGGGCGGTAAATCCCCTTTCCGCCAAGGCGGTGCCGGTAATTTACCGGCATGGTCCAGGGTGCTAATAGCACCCTGGATTACCGCCTTCCGTGTAATGAGGCCCTAGGCCTGGTATGTCTGGTCTCACCCGGTCTTTTAGGTCGAGTATCTGATATGGCTGGAGCTGATCCTTCTCATTCATCTCCTTTTCCCTTCCATAAGCCTCTCCACTCCTACCTGTGCAATATTCTTCATATGTCCCCTCCCTCATGTTATTCTGGCACGGTTCATTCCTGCTTTTGAGCACCTCCAGCTGCTGTTTATCCCTTTACACTCTGATAATGGTTTGGTAAAGGGCCTCATCACTGATGTCCTCATATGTTTTCCCTTTCGTTTTCTGATAGACCTGCTGAGTCTGATTTCCCCTCTGTACCAGACCCTTACCTTCCGTGGTCACATCAAAACAGTTGTCATTAGGGTAACCATTCCCTTTCATTTGTTCCGTAGAGTTCCCCACCCCCTTATTAGCCCCGTCCCCAGTTGCGACCATAAAGGTCTGATAGGAGCACTGAGTTCATGGTTAGCAATCATACCCACATTGTTTACCCCCCTGTCCACTTCCTGGCCCTGATTACAAGAATTCGTTTTACCCATGGTCAAATTCGAATTAGTTTTAGGGTCTTTTCCCTGGGGAATTTTCCAATCCCTGCTACCCAGGCCAGTATTAACTGAAGTGGGAATCATGTTCCTGACAGGCCCCCTGTCAGTGAGTATTTCATTCATCCCCTTCGTGTTACTTTTAGTCATGGGTCCGTCCATTCGTGTAGAATGGTTCACCTCTTTAGCCTTTACAGGCCTCCCCATGTCAGCCATTATTTCCTGCGGAGGAGCAACATTGAAGATTTCATATATATCATCCCTATGATTTTTGCTTTTCATTACTTCACATAGTTGTTTTTCCCCTTCTACATATATACTTTGAGTAGCTTGATCCCACACCTTAATGGAACTCTGACAGTCCTTCTCTAATAAAGTTTTGTTTTGCTGTTGTATATTTACCCTAAGTGGAGATTCCTCATACTCTTCCACCTGGATAGCATTTCTCAAAAACTTTCTAGATGTTTTGGCTATTCCTCCATTTTTGTTAGTATTTTTCTTTTTTTGTTTTGCCATTTTTTTTACCTGTCTTTTAGACAATTTAAATTCTGACATCACTTCCTCAGACCCATTAGGAGTAGTTCTAGTGTCTTGAGATCTCAGGTCAGCATCCTCCAGCGAAGTACTGACCCCCACCCCTACTGAGTCTAGTGCCTGTTCTTGAGAAGCATCTACCAGAATTATCTCTTCTGTAGGAGGAGCCTTAGTAATATCCACAGGCCTAAACTCCACTTCCCACTGCTTTTTTTCTTCCAAGTCTTTATCAGTGAGTCTGACAATTTGTCTGGTAAAGCTCTAAGTTCAGAGGTTAAATTGGCCAAAGACTCTGTTTGCTTACTTAATTCAGACAAGATTAGACGGTTAAAATTTGTCATAATTACTGAAAATTCAGAGGGAGAAGAATCTAGTCGTAATGGATTTGTCCTTTCCGAATGTAGTACCATTAGAGAAATCTAACAGCTTATCATAATTCGGCTTATCCTGTACATCATTATCATTCAAATTATGGGTGTTATCATACTCGTTACTTGTATTAGTTACCATCCCTTTGGCCTGAACAATGTTAACTGGATTATCGTCTCCAAACAGAGGTGGGGAATGATCAATAATGTCCTCACTCTGTTTCTCGATCAGAGAGCGTTCTTGAGCATATTTTAGAAATTCAGCCTCTTGCGAGGGATCAATGTTTTCCTCTGACTGTTTATCCAACAGAGAACATTGTTGTGCGCATTGAAGTAGTTCTGCCTAATCCTCATTGGCCTCAGGCAGCAGTAAAGCTGCTGCGCGAGCCAAGCTCGCCCTTCTAGTGCTTACCGCAATAAAGAAATCTGCTCTCGCATCTTTGCGGAGCGGGAGTTTGACTTTATCCATTTCTCAATTAGTGCCGTTACTAACACCCAGAAATACACCATACTGTTATAGACCCAGTCACACCCCGGGAAGCAATACACACTATCCTTTTGTCAACCATATAATAAACAGAGTATTCTCTTACCCCCACCGCCCTCCGCCAGCCGAACAGCCCAACAGCCGCACTTCCAAGCACTTCCGGATGCGCGCGCGAGATGCGCGTGCACCTGTGCTTTTAAGGAAGTGGCTATGGGCGTGTGGGCAGGCAATAGGCGGGTCCTGTGGGCGTAGCTAGAAACAAGCAGAAACCAGAGTGAGTAACGCTCTCCAACTAGCGAGACCCGCAGTTGACCCGCGGTCAAATTAGATAAAGGAGGGAGTATGGATCATAAATACCCTCAAGTTCACTATTCGAAACGTCCCAAGTATCGCGCGTTGTAGAAAAGGATAAGCTTCAGCTTGCCGACAACACCGGTTGAAAGTTAAAGAGTTTCCAGTTCACCAAGCAGAGTGGACAGCCCAACAGCCGCACTTCCAAGCACTTCCGAATGCGCGCCTAACATTTATTAACAAGGCCCTAGTTGCAATCCTATCATTCTGACCTATTGTTTTTTTTAGCTTCAGTGGATTATCCATCAGTTCTTTATCTGAGGACTGACATTTTGTTAGCAAGACCGTGGCATCTTGTTTCAATTCACAGAGACAAACATTGGTATTATTATTTCCCATTAATCCACCTATGTTTTCGTAAAGAGAATTTTTTAGTGGGCTTATAATTGATCTGTATACCATAATCCTTCTCCATTTTACATAACATTGTAGGGATTGTAGGCCTAGTTCGTATTGTAAATGGAGGTATCCTCCATTGGGGCCCGTTGAAGTAGATGGTAGCGCACCACAATCCAGAGAGTCATATGTGCCCTCCTCATTGATTGGCCTCGGGGCCACTTCTCGCAAGCCCATTTCTGCGACGTCCTCTTCAGGCTGCAATTTGTCTGTGAATCTTTCTTCACTAAGTATGCTGTCGCTCAATGATCTCCTCTTATTTGTCGTTATTCTGCGCTTCATTGATGATGATGTAGAGAGTGTAGAATCCAAGTCCTTCCTTGCTGAGGCTCCAATGTGATATTTCACCAGACAAGGACTAGAAGTCATGGATTTTTGATCCTAGCAAGGTTGGGGCACTGCTTGAAGCGGGTAGACAAAGGAATGGGACATCATAACTACTTTGGCACTCCCCTGCAGCATGATGTCAAATTCTGGTGCCTTTAAATCGTCCTTCCAACTCGAGGTCCCGCTTCTTAATTTGTTACGATTGGGCATCAACTCGTTTGGGCTATGCTCCGAATGCCTTGTCACTCTGATAGTCGCTTATTTACAAAGATACACACCCGAGATAGTTGGAAGTATTATGAGATTTATGGGTGTATGTGTTTGAATAAAACCACTGTTTGATGTTTCCAATATTTATTGTATTGTGCTGGTTACATGTGATGGTAACGTGTGGTTATTGTGCAGAGTAACAAAAGCGTAAAGGAGCATGTGGAACTTTTACAAAGGTATGAGTTGTTACCTGGTGTCCACATCTATGACCGGCTGTAAAGTCCCGGGGCTGCTGCCAAGGCTGATCTACATGGGAACATACAGCAACACACTCTGCTCTGCACTCGCTATGCTTCGCTTGGAGCAAGTGTTTTTCTTCTCGTAGGACCGCCTTCTGGAATAGACACAATGAAAAGACTTGTTAAAAGAGTATCGTTCTGCTTGACTTGGAGCCTGTGTTTTTGTTCTCCTAGCACCACCTTCCAGAAAAGACAAAATGAAAAGACTCATTCACGGAGCATGATCACACAGCAACACACTCTGCTCTGCACTCGCTCCGCTTCGCTTTGAGCTAGCTTTTCTCTTCTCCTAGGAACGTTTTCCAGAATAGACAAAATGAAAAGACTCGTTCACAGAATATGACCACACGGCAACACACTCTGCTCCGCAAGCGACATTATTTAGCAGACCCTCATGGGTTTCAACTCCAAGAGCCGACACAGACGTACACCCTAGTAATGTTGACAAATTGTGTACTATCATGAGATGGCATTTATATTAATGATGTTAATTGCAGTGTTACAAAAAGATAAGATTAAGTTTGCGAGCACTGTACAGAAAGAGTATAAACCATACTTCTTTTACCTAAAAGGTTTTGATGACAATTCTTTTTTATTTTCAGGTTGATTTAGAAGGTGGTTTCAGGGTTTGCTTATGCACTCTTTTAAATACAAGCAACTGATTCTGCTCAGGAAAGAAAGCAATTACAGAAACATTCGTTTGATTGTGTAAATCTGGTAAGGCAGAAGATGTGTCTACTTTCACGTTTTCTTACCTAAATGTGATTCACTTCAGTTTTCCAACCAAAACTCTGAATCGTTTACCCTTAAATGTGTCCTGGTCACACCCAAAACTCCACCTCCCCCAAATGCCTGCTTCCAAAACCAACTCATGCTGGCCCTCTGACGAGTTTGGCTAAATGGTCATTTACCTTCAATAAGCCAATTCTAGAGGGGGGCATGGAAGGCCCAGTGTCACATGTGCCTGCGCTTGAGATGTGGTGGAAACACCTGGAAATCTGAGGCTGTATCTTACATACAATGATTCTACCTGGCAAATTAGGCTTTACCTTGCATAAACTGGCAGTGCTTGGGTAATTGAGGCTGCACTTGGCTCATGCTAACAGAGCTTGAGCTTCTGAGGCTTTCGCTTGCATATGATTAATTAAGACAGCATATGAGAATTGGCCTGACATAACTTTACACCACCCACTGTCTTACAAGCCAGCAATTATCTATTTCCCTGTAATATTAAGTTATTACTAAAGCAATAGAACCAGAGGAGGGCGGTATTACTGATCAGATAATGCCCTCGGGTGATAGTTACAAGCCCGAGTGAAGTGAGGGCTTTAATGACGCCCCAGGGGCATTACCCGACCAGTATTGCCACTCCTCGAAGGGTTCTATTGCTGTAAGTACCCCAGCATGTGGTACTAATAGTATTTTTTCTCGAGTTGAGAAATGGCATGTCAACCGTTTCTCAACTCGAGAAAATCAATTGGCTGACATGGTTCAGGGAGAAGGCACTAAACGTTGTCCATTCTCTCTTTCCGTGATGGTCATTATTTTATTTTGTATTTATTCATTTATATTGTGCACCAGACCCGAGGGTATAAGGGCGCAGAAGCGACAAGGTTATTCTCAGTTTGGTTACAGTGCTGTAAAGTAATTACAGTGTGTGCGTAGGTTAAAGCCATTGCAGTTGTAGCAGCAGATGCAGTGATAAACAGTTTACAAAAATATACATATTTACAATTATACATAGGGTAGGCATGGTAAATTATTGGTCATTGTCCTTTATCCACTGAATGTAATTGTGCCTAAAGTGGTGGTAGGTTTGAGGTGTCCTTAAGGTGAGTGGCAGGGAGTTCCAGTGTTGGGCTGCTTCCACCTGGAAGCTGTTGCCACCAGTTTTGTTCGTTTGAACCTGGGGACTGACAGCAAGTTGGCATTGGCGGTTCTGGTGGGTCGGTTGGGGGTGTATCTTTTTATTCTGTCAACTAGGTAGCGGGGGGCTACATTGTTAAGGCATTTGTGAGTTAAGGAGGCTACTTTGAGCAAGATTTTGTCGGTGGTGGTAAGGCAGTTATGGGCTCTCCTAATGTTAGAGATGTGTTCTCTCTTAGGTATGCTCAGCGCTGCTCTGAGAGCATTGTTTTGCAGAATCTGGATTTTATTTGTAACATGTTTGTTAGCTCCTACGTATAGGGCGTAACAATAGTCCAGTTTTGCTAAGATTAGGGCTCTGGCTCAGGTAGAACAGCTCTGGGTGGAAAGAAAGGGTTTGGCTGCTCTTATTAGTTTGCATGTGTGGGCTGTGGAGGATGCCAAGTAGCTAAACTGTTTGCGGAAAGATAGGGCAGAGTCTAAATAGATTCCTAGAGTTTTAACTACCTTGGCTACCTTGATAGGGTTGCCATCTATGATGAAGCTGGTGTAGTTGTGATCCAGTTTGTTTAGGTGGGGGTGGAGCCGAGGATGATGAGCTCTGTCTTGTCATCATACAGGCGTAGACTTGTGAGGCCATCCATGCCTGGATGATGAGGTACAACCTGTTCACCAAGGCCAAATCCTTGTTGTAATCTCCCGTCAACGGGATGAGGATCTGGGTATCATTGGCGTAGTTAGTGTAGGTGATACCCAGACCGTCAAGATCATCAAACAGATGCTTCGTGAACACGTTGTACAATGTGGGGGAGACGCATGATCCCTGAGGAACCCCGCAAGTGATGGGGATAGGGTCAGCGGATGCTGAAGTAGAGAAGACACGACGCATAGACCTGTTGTTCCGGAAAGACTCAATCCAACCAATGGCTTCTTGTGAGAAATGGGCTGCCGAGTCTAGGTGGTTGCAGAGAAATTTGTGATCTACTAAATCAAATGCTGCAGAGATGTCAAGTAGAAGTAGTAGCGCGGTTTTCCCATTGTCTCTAAGGGTGTCAATTTGAGCTTTGAGATCGATGAGAGCGGTTTCTGTCCCATGTTGGTGTCTGAAGCCCGATTGCCGGATTCCCAGGAGATGGTTTAATTCTAGGTATTGTTGTATTTGTAGATAAGCTGTTTTGTCTAGTATTTTGAGCAGGAAAGGGACGGTGGTGATGGGTCTGTAGTTAGTGGGTATAGATGGGTCTAGGGAGGCTTTTTTGAGTAATGGGAGAACCCAAGACTCTTTAAGATTGTTGGGGATGGTGCCTGAAGCGAAGGAGGCGTTCATGAGTTTGGTGATGAATGGTGAGAGATCTCTTGCCGCATCTTTAATGATTTGTGAGGGGCATGGGTCGCCCTGGCAATTTGAGGGTTTGAGGCTGAGGATAAATTTTTCCACTTTTAACGTGGAGACTTTGGAGAAGCTGAAGCGAGAGAGTAGGTTGGGTGTAGGGTTATGGCGTGTAGGGTGGGGGGAGTGTTGGTAGGGTTAGTAGAGTTGGTGAGGGATTCTTTCTTGTTGTTAATTTTAATTTGTAGGCCTGCGACTTTGTTGGAGAGGGTGCTTTGGACGCTAGTGCACCATTGTTTATCTTTCACACATGGGGACGAGTATTTCCAGCTCCTTAATGATAGTGAACAATTCTTTGGTGCTAGAGTTGGCTTGTGATATTCTCAGCTTGTAAGATTCTTGTTTAGCAATTATGATTTCTTTTTTGTAAGTGGCAGCTATTTTGTTGAGGATCAGCTTGTTTTTGTCTCTGAGTGATTGTCTCCAAACTTGTTCCTTTTTGCGTTTCTCTAGTCTGAGAGATTTTAAGTAAGGAGAGAACCACGTGTTCAGGTTTTTTTCGGTTTGCTTTTTCTCCGTTTTAGCGGTGCAATGGAATCTAGAGCTGAGCGCATGATTTTATTGTACCCCTCTACGATAAAAAGAACCCCTCATTAAAAAGGTATTTTTAAAAAAGTAAACAAAATGTCCTCCATGGAACGGGGAGAAGGAACTACATGTAGTCCCTTCTCTGTTTCCATGGTGAATAATTATGAACAGAGATGCGAAGGGAACAGTACTGTTCCCGGGCACCAGTGAGGGGCAGAACAGTGCAGGTAAGTGGGGTTGGGATAGGGAGGAAAGTGGATATGTGGAAAAGGGGGGTGGGGTGGGCGGAAGGGGCAGGGGACAAGGGGAGCACACTTACCATCGTTTCCAGTGAGGGAAGATGGCAGTCTCCCGCTTTGAGGATGCTCGGAGCAGGGTCTTTCCCTGTGTGGTAAGGACCCCATTCTCTGCCTTCTCATTGGCTGGAAGGCCACCACATCCCCCTCGCCGGGTACGAACTAGAGATAACTGTGCTTACATGCACACATCCTCCTCAAAGTAAGTTCAGTAAATATCAATATGTTTCCCTTCAACATAAATGATCTTACTAAAAGAAAAGTCTGATTTTGTAACAATTTCTAGGCTTATTATCCATAAAACATCTGAACCCAAACCGATAAGTGTTACAACCTCTTTCGTCTTCATCAAGGCTCTGTAAATGGTTATTCTTTCCTGGTAATTCATTTACCCAAACATGTCTGGCGATACTTGTGGTCACAGGCAGAAGGGATGTGACCTAGCAGTTCGGACTGGACTTTCCCTTTTGGGGTGGGACCAAGCCTGCTTTGCATATGGTCTTTCCCCCTTTGTAATGCTTGGCTGACTGAAAAACAATGGTCTGGAGGATTTCCCAGAGCGGTGCATTTGGTTATGATTTGTTCAAAACCTTTCAGCCATCAATTTGTGGTTTTTCTGTAGTCACCCTGAGCGGGACGGGTATGACCAGACGTGTGTCTTGAGCCTGCTGGGCCTAGACACCCAAGCTACTCCACAATGAATACGGCCAACAAAATCGTAAGATCATTTATGTTGAAGGCAGACATTTTGATAATTACTGAAATTGCTGTGAGAAGGATTTGCGCAGGTAAGCACAGTCATCTTTAAGTAATACATTTGGATTTGTGTTGTGGCATTGCGCATAGCCACATAATTTGTGCGCATGCAGCAGCCGCTATAAAAAAGAATAATCTAACACTACTAACACTCAGCGCTGAACAAGGTGTGTTTCTATGCCCCACTTTATGTACATATTAATAATATATTACGACTATGCCTGGAATGTGAAGTTTCAACTGGTCTCAGGTGGCAGTAACTAGTTTAACGATGGTGTACTGGCAGGTGTACTGGCAGAAGAAAGAACTGCTACAGGTCAGTGATAGTTCTGTTGTGTGTGCCCCTGGCATATCATGCAAGGCCCATGGCATAATGAAGCAGCACCACAGTTAATTATATGTTTGGAAAATAAAATGTTTTTTAGAGTGTCTGTCATTATATTAATCTTACAGTTATTACAGGCATTTATTATTGTAATATGTGATGTCACTGTGATGACATCAGGGTCAGAAGTCATGTGACAACACTTCCTTGTTACTATCATTCCTGTGATGTCACTTCTGAAACCCCTGGCATTTTGGTGAACTGACATCCCTTCTTCCCATCCTTCTTCATCTCCCTTCATCTCTCTCTTTCCTCCTTCCTGTAGTTCTCATAGTTTAGATGGCTTTGCCTTCCTTGTACTTGTTGTTCCATGGAGCCTGCTGCTCCCTTTCATGGCACACTGTGAACTGGTGTGTCTGGAGGGAGCTAACCCCACTTAACCCAATCACATGCCCCCTTTCACACATGGCCTGCGGTGGTGTCTACACGCTGTCAAGAGCCAGCATCCTGTTCCTTTGTGTAGTCCCTGTCATTACCGTTCCCAGTCTACTGAGCAGTAATTTGTTTTTCCTCTGCCTTGCTTCCATGCTCACTGCCCCCTCTCCCTGTGCCGTGTAGAACTTAATAAATACGAGCTTCAGTCTAATCTCCGCTGCGCCTCCCCCTCCCTTCTTAAGCCCCCAGGCTGCTAACTCTCCTTTCCTATTACTCACCCTCTGTACCACACGAGTGGGTCGCCTGCTCATTGCTTGCAGCCCTCATATTTTTTGTGTAATAAAAAAAAACACGCACTGTTTTGACCTCTTGCTGGGATTTCACTGCTGGCTCTGAATATTTCTCAGAGCTTGTTGGCGTTCATTCCCGGGCTCCACATTAGACAAGCAGTCACACAAAGTCTCCCTGAACTCAAGGGAGTCTTCCGTTTTGGATGTCTAATCTCTTTGAAATGTGCTCAGTTGGCCCCAATCGCCCAGAAATCATTCCCGATCCGGGCAGTACTTGAGTCATGAGAGAATTCTATTATTTTAGCCAGCTGCCACAACTACTTAAATGGGTCTCATGGCTGTTGAGGGACCCTTAGAGGTCTGTGGTCCGGGCCCAAGTGATGCACAGTCTCTTTAGTGTGGGTGCCAGAATCGTGCGTTCTCTGGCCTATATGCATGCTTACAGCGAGTCACAGTGCTCTGATATATCCTGGACCCTGCTTCAGCGTCTTTTATAAAACACTCAAATATATAAATGCATCTCTGAAAAGGAAGCAGTTATGTTAAAAGCAACACACGCATGCGAGACAGCTGACCCCACCCCACTACACCAGTGCTGAGCAACACGTGGTGCTCCAGATGTTGTGACCTTTAGCTCAGACCATTGACCATGCTGTTTAGGGGTGATGTGAGGTTATGGCCAACACATCTGCACCTTCCCATATTAGATAGTGTTCCAAAAGCATTTCGCTAACATTTTTAGGATTAGAGGAAAAAGAGGAAACACATGTAGCATGCACTTTGGCTAATAAATGGCAGGGTATCTGTTCACAAGGAAAGAGAGATTCTTCAACACGAAGAGACGTGTGCTCCTGGGAACAGAAAAAGTCCACAGTTGCAGCCCCAAACGTCTGACTCAGTGACTGAAAAGCACTATGACACAGGCAGAACTCCAGAGATAATGTTTACATTCTGCTAAACAGGCATGCCACGCCCCCGCGAACCCCCATGTGTGAAGCTGAAAGGGACAATGGGTCCTTCTCCGGCAAACAAAACATCTTCTCAGTCATTTCCACCAGAAACCTGACCCTCGTGCCTCCATGATGATTCACACATACTTGGAATCCTGTATTGCTTCAAGCCCGGCTCCACCCCCACCCCCCGCCCCCAAGGCTCCCTCTAGGCTACCCCTAGTCAGGAGGCCTTGCCAATGGTGCTAAACACCACTGAGAGGAGGGTGGCAGACCGGGATTTTGCTCTAAATGTGCAGCCACTTCAGAGCGATTGACATTCTGAAGGGCCGCAATGCAGGAGTCCCAGAAAGGATTTGAGGACGAAATGTAGTGCAGTTGTTTTAAGCATATGTAGTTAGAGCTTGATGGTCCCTATAAGATTCTAATTTAACAAGGGGGGTCCTGGGAGTCCCTCTGCCAGACATTAGTCCTGGTTACGAGAGACTTACCCAGAGTCTTTAGCTCACTATCTTTCACAGAGAAGAAATATCCTAAACATATCAGTCTTTGTCCTGCCCTGGGGCAGTCCAGCACCGAAATGCTAGGCAATTCTCCTCTGAACAAGAGTACCAACAGAAACCCCAGACACGTGTGGGGGGGTCCTGGGAGTCCCTCTGCCAGACATTAGTCCTGGTTACGAGAGACTTACCCAGAGTCTCTAGCTCACTATCTTTTACAGAGAAGAAATATCCTAAACATATCAGTCTTTGTCCTGCCCTGTGGCAGTCCAGCACCGAAATGCTAGGCAATTCTCCTCTGAACAAGAGTACCAACAGAAACCCCAGACACGTGTTTCGGTCTGGTTGAACCTCATCAGTAGGGTGGATCTGTGCCTCCCTAAGAATAGTGAGCAAGGGGTCCACGTCTGGATTCCCTTGGTAACTTAGGGTGAAACCCAAAGTTACTTGAATATGCAAATTAACAAGGGGGGTCCTGGGAGTCCCTCTGCCAGACATTAGTCCTGGTTAAAGACTCTGGGTAAGTGGACTTAAGTAGGGATGTATTGGACAAAAGAAGACTGTTCAATGCTGCAAAGGAGAACGCTAGGAGCAAAAAAAAATATTATATGGTTTATCCAGCTATTTTTAGGGTGGTGTTAGATGGTCAGACTCACTCCTTTTCGGATTGTAAAAGTGTTGAAGCTTTTCTAACAGATCTGAAATTTGCCCCTATACAAACTTCCTCTGAGCCTCACAAGGGCGTACCTTCCAAGAAAAAAAGGTGACTTTATGCACAATTATTTTTTTTATTTTTTTAATGTTCTTATTTAGTTGGTTGGTTAGTTAATATCTTAACTTTTAATTAACATAGTTGTTTTAGAGGGAGATTACCTTTTGTTTTACATATATGGCTAACGGTTGGAATGCTGAGGAGGATCGAAAAATACTTGGAGTTATGCGAATGATTAAAGGAAAGCACTGCCTTGTGATGCTCGGTCGGGAGCTCCTTAGTAGTTACGTTCTGGAGATGGGGAGTGACTTCTACGTTCGAAGAGTTGAGAAGATCACACTCTCTAGAGTTGGTCTTCGCTGACGTAGGCGGCGTGCAAACTAACATCATTAATGGAACGTTGAATACAATGCAGGCACTTTTGTTTGGACAATTGGAGCCGGGAGCACGTACAGCATGCATGCACCGGTGGCTACACACTTCCGATTGGGCTGGGCTGGAGTCTGCGCTAGGCCTCTGCTTATCAGAGGAGGCAGACGGTCACATCTGGATCCCGGCTACAGTTGTGCCACCCCATGACCCCAGACGTTACACCTTGCCCCCTCATCCTGGCTGCAGTAAAGAATAGGCACCACTCTGTAAAAGCGAGTGTTAAGGAAGGATGGTCAATTTAGAAAAACACGTGCTCGTTGCACCATTGCTCAGGAGACGGCGCTGTCTGTTATGTAGGATAATGATACCGCAATTACCTGGTAGGCATTGATTTCTGGTGCAATGTTGATGTTTGAATTGATCACAGGTACCAGACAACAGTGTTCGTTGAGTGGCGATTATTTTTGTTTGTTTCAGCCTAATTGCGGGACAGAATGCCTCTGCTTTCAGGCGACGGCTTAACCTGCTGATTCCTGTTTCATGGATCGCCATTCATTTTGCTCATCAAGGTGACAAACGACTTTAAGAGATCTTGCTAAGTCTGTGATGATGTTTGCATGCAAAGAAGGGGCTGGAACTGTTCATGGTTTGCTAGTGCTGTGTTTAGAGTCCCACCAATGCTTTGCCTTATTTGGGGCTCTTTTAGCGCTCTCCTTTTGATAATGAACCTCTAGCATCATTCATGCTCCTAAGGAAGTGATGAGAGAGCCCTTGGAGGCGTCAGTTCATTACAGCGAATGGAAGTCACTGAATTAGTAGTGTTGGAAGGTTCATAGATGGGTGTCACACGAATAGCTGCGAGCAATTGGCACGGCTGCATGATTTATGCAGTGCTGATCCATGGCAAGTGGCAATGGCGATTCATGGTTTTGGAGGAAAAGACAATCAGGGTAATGTCTGCAGGAGGTTTGGAACATGTTCAGTACTTTTTCGTAATGTCGACTGGGACGTTTAACCTTTCATCGCTTGGAGAGAGTTCCATTTGTACTGATATCCAATTGGATCCTAATTATGATCTCTGTTTAAAGGTCCTTCACATGCTTTATATCCCTTGACTTTAGTCTTTTGGGGGTTTGGGAATAACGGGTACTGCCACTGTAAAAGTTGTTGAACCTATTGGGGGATCTGACATGGAGGATGAGGTTTCCTTAGCAAGGTGGCACTTTCTGTTATCTATAAGAAGATACTCACTGTTAAGAAGTTGGGGGAATAGTAATGCCATATGGGCTTCGGCTGTAAAGTTAGATTAATCTTGTTCATGCAATCCCCTAAAATGATTAACCACTCCGTATTGTAGATCAATTAATGATAGAACGGTGTAAGGTTATATTGCTGACGATGTAAGGGAGGGGTAGGATGTTAGTGACAGTCATATGAAAGGGTGAATGCTATGGGGCTTGGTGGTCCTTGGTGTCGGATGTGTTAGGATATGGGAGTGTTGACATTAGGACGACATTAAGTGATATGATAGGGAGCTCATTGTTACATTATTGAGAAGTATATCTAAGGTTAGGGATTGATAAGAGAGGGTTGTATTGATATATATATGTGTTATTGGGCATAGGATTCTGAGTTTTCTAAGTTTACAGTTTACTATAGTCTGAACTATTATTTCATGACTATCTCATTTCAAGGTGTTGGGTAGATTTGGTATGTGCACAATGGTTATTGGAAGGATAGTCGGGGTTGATCCTTGTTAGGGTACAACATGGGGTCTTTGAAATTTGTGACATGGAATGTTAAAGGGTTAAATTGCCCTAAGAAAGGGAACAAATTATGGCAAAGCTATGGAGAGAGAAGGCTGACATTATCTTCTTACAAGAAACACAGTTGATGGAGCACCCTGATCATTTTTAAGGTGCTTCTAAGTTAATGAACGTTCTTTTGAATTGCTATTCTGGAAGATCGAGAGGGGTAGGGTTACTAATTTGTAAAAAGCTGGGCATTGCAGTAGAGAATGTACTCATGGATGACGAAGGCCAGTTTATTTTGGCAGATGTAAAACATGAAGGAAGAGTGATGACGTTGGGATCAGTGTATAGTCCGTGCACTATTGGCGTCAGATTTTTCAAATAACTGACGGAATCTCTGAGGAGTATGAATGGTAATCGCATTATTCTTGGGGGCGATTTTAACTGTGTACTGGATGCCACACTAGATAGATTATCAGCGAGTAGATTCACAGGTCTCAAACTAAGTCGAGCCTTTCAGGAGTTTATCGATACCTTTGCCTTAGTGGATAGTTGGAGGTCATTGCATCCTACTGAGAAAGAGTTCTCATTCTATTGTTCAGTTCATGACTCTTATTCAAGGCTCGATTACTTACTGATCTCTGATAGATTGATTGATGAAGTATTGGATGTTGGCATAGCGGAACAATGCCTTTCAGACCATTCTTTGGTGATGCTAAGTATGAGCCAGATTAATGAGAGATCAGAATGTATTACATGGAGACTTAAAACATTTATTTTGCATGATGAAAAACTATGTGATGCTATTAGTGCTTCCATTGATAACATTTTTAGTGAAAATATAGGTTCTACGGATAGCCTGATAGTATGGGATGCTTTCAAGGCAACTATACAAGGGATGTTGATTAATTAGACGCCCAGAGCAAGGAGGGTGGGAGAAGTGAGAGTTTAAGATCTAGAATCGGAACTAAGAGCCTTGCAGCAGAAATATGGTCTATCCAAAAATGGGAAAGATAAGCTAAAAATGGACTTTGCGAGGGATACACTGAGAGACACAATAGATGAACAGGCAGATAAAGGCTTGTATTTCATGAAGCAGGCATTTTGGGGGCAGGGGGACAAAAGGGGGCACCTCCTGGCAAACAAATTGAAGAAATTATCTGAAAGATTGTTTAGCCATAAAATTGAGGCTGAGACAGGGGACTTAAAGTTTAAAAGTATGGACATCTGTGAATGCTTTAGAACATTCTATGCTTCTCTTTACTCGGATGGTTCATGGATTGAAGAGGACAAGTTAGCTAATCTCTTTGCTAAAATAGAAATTCTCTGTCTATCTGACAAAGGGAGAGAGGCTTTAGACGCACACATCTCTTAATTAGAGGTTGGGGAAGCTATTAACCAACTCAGTACAGGTAAGTTCCCGGGTTTAGACGGGTTACCTGTGGAGTTTTATAGGTCTGTCAGCACGGCTTTAGTACCTGTATTGTGTGCCCTTTAAAATCAATTGCTTTTGGGTAGGGTTTTGTGTCTGTCGATACCAAATGTGGTAATTACCGACTTATTTCTCTGTTGAATGTATATGTTAAAATTTTGAGAAGATTAGGTTGAATAAATCTATAGGGGAGCTAATAGATTACTCGCAATTGGGATTTATGGGCAATAGGTATGGTTATGATAACAATGGACTTTATTGAACATAATAGGTCTATCTAGCACTAGAGCTGAAGAAATATTCCTTATTATTCGAGATGCTGAGAACGCATTTCATTGCGTTAATTGGCCATTTTTAAATTACCCTTTACTTCAGATGGGATTTGGTCTGCAGTTTCCGAATGCAATTGGAGCCTTAGAATATGATATTTCTGCTAAGTTATGGGTCAATGATGTATTGTCTCAAGCATTTTGGCTTTTTAGAGGAACCAGGCAGGTCTGCCTGCTCTCGCCCTTCTAGCCCTAGAGCCGTTACTAGCACTCATTAGGCAGAAATGGAACCTTTGTGGTTGGGAATTGAGAAACAGTGAGGTGAAAGTGTTGGCATACGCTGATGATCTGACGGTGGTGTTAACAAATCCGGAGGGACTCTCCCTAAGAATATGTTACAGGAAGTGGGGAAGCTGTCAGGCTACAAAGTACATTGGGGAAAAACAGTAATTTTTCCGCTTAATGTGAGTCCATCAAGTAGAAGGTTATTAGATTGCGAGTGTCAGTGGGCTGATGCCTCGGTAAAGTATTTGGGTATTTATTTGGTGCGCGATATTAAATAGACAGTGGAGTACAACGTCGAGAAATTGAAGGAGATTTTGGTAAGGGACATATGTAGGTGGGATAAACTGACTTTGAGTCTTTGGGCCAAAGTCAATGCCGTAAAAATGATGTTACTAGCAAAGGTTTTATATTATATACAATCGCTCCCTCTTCAATTTACCAAGAAGATACTCAAACGTATCGATAGAATTTTTTGGGTCTTTTTGTGGGGGGTGGGTAAACGGCCAAAAGTTCTGCGGTTTTAGTTATCCGGTGTTGGAGAACTATTTTAAGGGGTTTTTGTTAAAAAAGTCTTCATATTATTTTAAGGAAGTAGGGGGCCCAGACCCTTTTTGGCTCATAATGGAGGCTTAGTCCTTGTTCATTAGATTGCTTACATTCCTATGGGAGGCTACCAAATTCGGGAGCTAAATTGGAAGCATTGGTGGGTATGAAATCTGCTTTAGATTCCTGTATTCAGGGGTGTGAACAGGATTTATTTTTTCATCATATGGCTTCTATTTGGCTTAATCTGGGATTACAGATTGAGAATAAAATGCTAAATTGGAGAGGATGGATTATTGGGGTATTTTGAAGATTGAGGATGTGTGGAATGAGGGGAGGATGATTTCCTTTGAAGAGTTGGTTGATCGATATGGGTTGAGTTACAGAGAGCTTGAGAGGTACAGATCTTTGGCACAACTGATGACAGAGAGACAACACATGTTAAGTGGACCAATGAGTAGTAAACCCCAAGTATGTGAGTTGTTTAGTACTCCCCCAGGTGTAGTTTCTACGTATATTAAGTTGATGCCTTTAGAGGAATGTATGAGGGATTCTGGGAGGGGTTGCGAATGACGTGGGTGTTGGAGCTGGGTATAGACTTGTCTGGAAAGTATGGGATGATGCTTGAAAGGTAACAGTAAAGGCCAAGATGGACTTGATTCTGCAGTATATCCATCAACAGATTTTGGATCGTATATATTGGATGCTGGTGAGAATGAGTGTAAGGGAATTGGCGAATACTGATCTGTGTTGGTGTTGTAATAATTCAAGAGGGACCTATTTACATATGCTCTGGGAGTGTGAAAGAGTGCTAGACTTTTGTAAGATGTTTTGGATCAGATCGATCTGGTGGCGAATAAATAATTTCCTCGAACATTTATTTCTGTAGTCTTTCTCTTAGCTGAGGGTAGGTGTGAGGAAGCTTGTAAATCATCAGACTGGATTGATAGGGCATTGTTAATGGCTATAAAACAACATATCATGAAAGTGTGGAATTCTAGAAAAAAGCTGCATTCTGAATATTGGTTGGTGGATATGCGAACGCTTTCACACTTTGAGAGGTCTCAGGCATCTAGACTTCAGCGGGAAAATGAATATAGTGAGACATGGGGGTCCTTTAATGATTTATTTATATAAGGTGTAGGATTGGCATTTGGGTATAATAATGACAACGAGGTTGGGTGGGAGGGGAGGGTGTTTTGTCTTTGTCTTTTTGATGTTTGTTTTGTGTTGTGTCCATTTGTGGGGCTTAGAGGTGGGATTTTATTGTGATATTCTTTTTGTGTTTTGCTTAGCTTACTTGACGGAATGATATGTATGTGGCTATTTATACTTTGTTCTCACTTTAATGTTTATTTTTATGATATTCTTGGTATGACTGTTGAATAAAGATGAAAAAAAGCACCAATGACAAGGGAGATGGAGGGCCATTCACACCTCTGTAGCACACTTATTTAAGCAGCTGCATAAAACTATGAGAGAAGATCCTGTGTTGCAATTTTATAACTACAATGTTCATCTTACTTCCATTCCTAAACTCTCAAAACTAAAATCAGAAGTTGATTTCTGTAATTTAAAGAAAGTTTCTTTTTGTAGGACTATACATTATTCCCATCATGCTTAATACAATGGTTGACAGTATCAAACAATAAATGACAGGTGCATCAATCGAATAAGGGCACTTACAAATTGATTTCAAAGTATTCATTCTGCTGCGTTAACTACTTGAATGTAAGTAAAATCCTAAGATTGGTAGCAAGAAAAATGTAATTCTTGAGGGAGGAGTGTAGTCAAATCCAAAAATGATGGATGCAGGGCTTTGCAATACATATTACCACTATCATTGCTGTGGCCAGCTTTCCATGCCATTACTCTTTAGTTTGACTGTGCAATTACAGAAAGGAACATGCCATTAGCAAATACATCTTGGTTTGCCACCAAAAGATGCAGTGCAATCTCAACTGCTTGGCCAGGTCTCTTCTGCATTGGAACACAAGCAGTCACATGCATTTGTATGTCTTGTAGTCTAGCAGTTTTGGCAGGGCTGCTCACATTAGTGGCATGACCAAGGCTGATTTGCAAACATTGGTCACAGTCTTGCAGCCATCCTTTTTTAGTTTTGGCTATTAGGTGTAAGCCAGAACTCTTGCATTGAAGCACAGATAGAATGGAGAGGTAAGGTGGGACACACATCCTATGGGCACGTTTGGTCATGTACCCACTCATTGACTGCACATTGCCATGCTAATCCCTAGGGCATTCCCATCAACTACCTGCCCCCCTCCCAAAACATACCCTATTGGGAACTCTTTGAGCAAGCACTATCACAAAGTAACACAAAACGTACTGTATCGGGCCTGCCAGTGTTACATCTATGTATACCTTGGAGTGTTTAATGACTTCATTGCTTCTGTACATGGGCTCCTGGTGTCATAAAAATCTCTTAACAATGTGTGCCACCAGCCAATTGATTTATGAGCAATTTGTGTGTCCTTGCATCTGTTCTTTGCACTGGTGTCCTGTCGAAACTGAGCACTCGCAAAGCCAACAGTGTTGGCTTGTATATAGAATTAGACAGACATTTGCCAGGCAATTACATCATATGCCCATTTACTCGCACCATTTTCCAGCTATTCCCATTCTTAGAGCCAAGTGGTACCCTTATGGCAGTGCCTGGCAAATGCCTATCCAATGCCTACTCAAAAGGCTAGGTTGTTGGTGTTGCCAATGGCTGTTGGTTTTAGTTTGGCTGACTAAGTGAAAGTGTGTATACCCAGATGTGGGGGCCATGCTAGCTACATCTAGAAAATCAAGCTACACCGTGTACACGGTGTAGGTCCAACTGGACCCTACCTGAACATGTCAAATATGGCAAATATGGACCATTTTCCCTGCCACGCCCCACCAGAAACGATAACAGGAGGCCAGGAACCTCTTAACCTGTATTTCCTGCTTCCTGATTCCACACTCCTTGACCTGACTCTCATGCATGGTAGCACTCCACCTCCTCCATGGTCTGCTGGGAGTACAGTCTTCAGGGCGGCATTGTTGAGTGCACACCATCAGAGATGAAATAAGGACTGGAGCCTTGTTCCTATGCCCTCACAGAGGAGGAGGTAGAACCATCCTCGATTCTCCCCAGCTTGGCCAAGAAGACATTGTGGGAGTAGGTGGGGTAGATGGTTATGATATACATGGGACATGGAGGTCAGGGAGATATGACAAATGCAGGAAATGTGTCTCTCCTCTCCAAGGGGGAGCCACCCCCTTTGGGAGTAGGAGGGTGAGTCCTCTATGCAAGACCCTTGCTAGGGGACAAGGCAAGCGGAATCCCATTGGGGGCGACATCCCCTTCGGCACTAAGGAATCTTTAAGTGAGGGTATTGTTTCCCCTTCATTTACTTCAAGCTCCTAACAGGGTAATTCATAGAATTCAGCGCACAAGTAGCGCACGCGGCTGGCGCACAGCGTGCGCGTGCGATAGTCTGCGCCAGCCGCGTGCGCCAAAACCGAATCCGGCGCACAGCGTATTCATGGATTTTAGCTTCCCCAGGCAGCCGTGGCGCACAGTGGCGCAGCGACTCGCTGCAGCGCCAGTTACGCCCCCAGGAACGCCCCTTGCGCTGGGAAATCTAATAAAAATCACAAACCAGCGCAAGGGGCTGCGCTAACCCTGGACCATCACGGCAAGCGGCCCATGCGATTTTCAAGGGTGCGCGGGAAGTTTCACACGTCAAATCCCAGGCTACGTCCATTTCAGGGGTGCGCGGGAAGTTTCACATGCGAAAAGCTAGGCTACGGGAATTGCAGGGGTGCGCGGGAAGTCCCACACGCGAAAAGCCAGGGTACGTCCATTACAGGGGTGCGCGGGAAGTTTCACACGCGAAAAGCTAGGCTACGGGAATTCCAGGGGTGCGCGGGAAGTCCCACACGCGAAAAGCCAGGGTACGTCCATTACAGGGGTGCGCGGGGAAGTTTCACACGCGAAATCCCAGGCTACTTCCATTTCAGGGGTGCGCGGGAACGTTTCACACGCGAAATCCCAGGCTACGTCCATTTCAGGGGTGCGCAGGAAGTTTCACACGCGAAAAGCTAGGCTACGGGAATACCAGGGGTGCGCGGGAAGTCCCACACGCGAAAAGCCAGGGTACGTGTATTTCAGGGGTGCGCGGGAATTTCCACACGCGAATAGCCTGGCCGCGTGTATTTCAGGGGTGCGCGGGAAGTCCCACACGCGATTACAGCAGGGTACGTGTATTTCAGGGGTGCGCGGGAAGTTCCACACGCGAATAGCCTGTCCGCGTGTATTTCAGGGGTGCGCGGGAAGTCCCACACGCGATTACAGCAGGGTACGTGTATTTCAGGGGTACGCGGGAAGTTCCACACGTGAATAGCCTGTCCGCGTGTATTTCAGGGGTGCGCAGGAAGTCCCACACGCGATTACAGCAGGGTACGTGTATTTCAGGGGTGCGCGGGACGTTCCACACGCGAATAGCCTGGCCGCGTGTATTTCAGGGGTGCGCGGGAAGTTCCACACGCGAATAGCCTGGGCGCGTGTATTTCAGGGGTGCGCGGGAATTTCCACACGCGAATAGGCTGGGCGCGTGTATTACAGGGGTGCGCGGGAAGTCCCACACGCGATTACAGCAGGGTACGTGTATTTCAGGGGTGCGCGGGAATTTCCACACGCGAATAGCCTGGGCGCGTGTATTTCAGGGGTGCGCGGGAAGTTCCACACGCGAATAGCCTGGGCGCGTGTATTTCAGGGGTGCGCGGGAATTTCCACACGCGAATAGCCTGGGCGCGTGTATTTCAGGGGTGCGCGGGAAGTCCCACACGCGATTACAGCAGGGTACGTGTATTTCAGGGGTGCGCGGGAAGTCCCACACGCGATTACAGCAGGGTACGTGTATTTCAGGGGTGCGCGGGAATTTCCACACGCGAATAGCCTGGGCGCGTGTATTTCAGGGGTGCGCGGGAATTTCCACACGCGAATAGCCTGGGCGCGTGTATTTCAGGGGTGCGCGGGAATTATCACACGCGATTTGGCTTGGTACGTGTATTACAGGGGTGCGTGCGAAGTTACACACGCGATTAGGCTGGATGGGTCCTGTCACCCTCGACGGCCCCTGCAGGCAGCCCACAAAACAGGGGACTACCCTGCACACCTGCTCATGTCTCCCACCACCCCCACCCCCCCAGTCACCAGGGGTACCCTCCACCAGGCCCCCACTCATGTCTCCCACCACCCCCACCCCCCCAGTCACCAGGGGCACCCTCCACCAGGCCCCCAACCATGTCTCCCACCACCCCCACCCCCCACCATCCAGGGGCACCCTCCACCAGGCCCCCAACCATGTCTCCCACCACCCCCACCCCCCCAGTCACCAGGGGCACCCTCCACCAGGCCCACACTCATGTCACCCACCACCCCCACCCCCCAGTCACCAGGGGCACCATCCACCAGGCCCCCACTCATGTCACCCACCACCCCCACCCCCCCAGTCACCAGGGGCACCGTCCACCAGGCCCCCACTCATGTCTCCCACCACCCCCACCCCCCACCATCCAGGGGCAGCCTCCACCAGGCCCCCACCCATGTCTCCCACCACCCCCACCCCCCAGCAGTGCAGGGGCAGCCTCCACCAGGCCCCCACTCATGTCTCCCACCACCCCCACCCCCCAGCAGTGCAGGGGCAGCCTCCACCAGGCCCCCACTCATGTCTCCCACCACCCCCACCCCCCAGCAGTGCAGGGGCAGCCTCCACCAGGCCCCCACCCATGTCTCCCACCACCCCCACCCCCCAGCAGTGCAGGGGCAGCCTCCACCAGGCCCCCACCCATGTCTCCCACCACCCCCACCCCCCAGCAGTGCAGGGGCACCCTCCACCAGGCCCCCACTCATGTCTAACCACCACCCACCACCCCGCCGCCAACAGGGGCACCGTCCACCAGGCCCCCACTCATGTCTCCCACCACCCCCACCCCCCGCCACCAGGGGCACCCTCCACCAGGCCCCCACTCATGTCTCCCACCACCCCCACCCCCCAGCACTGTGGGGAACCTGCCAGCAGGCCCCCACACATGTCCCCCTGGCCCCAGGTCCTGACGATACACAATCATGGCAGTAATGGCCAGCATACCCAGCACAAACACCCAGGCAAGGATTGCATCCACCCACATAGTGAATGCAATCACATGACACAACCCCAATGCCAAGTATGCAAAAGAACACATGTCTGTCACACACATACACAATGGGTGCAAGTGAATGTCAAAACCCATATCATGACATGTAACAAACCAATGAGAAAATAACACAAGTGTAAGAAAATATAAAAAATGTATTAAATACCAAAAATAAGTGAACTTTTCAAACATACAACGATGTGGCTAAGTAAATAAATGGCCCATGTCCGAGAACAAAAGTGATAAACAAAAAAACAAAGGAATAAAAAATTAAAATGATTTTGTCCAAAGCAATATCATGTCATAGGAAATTAATGAAAAACCATTACGTCATGGTGAAAACAATAAGAAATTAAAAGAATGTATCTCCCAAAAAAACAAACTATATACAGGAATGTTCCAGGGTCCATGAGCCCAACACCAAAAATGAAACCTACCACTAACTAATGAAAAATATATGTACAAAAAAGTGGCCATTGTCCGAGCGGTCCAAAATAATAAAAATAAATAAAGGAAACCTAGCACTAACTAACTAAATAACTATATACAAAGGCAGCGGACAAGTCCTGCGGCTCACTTGGTGATGTTGCTGGCCAGGGCATCATCGAACTCCATGTCGATGTCCTGGAGGCGGGACTCTGTCCTGGCCCCGAGGTCTCACAGGGACAA
This sequence comes from Ambystoma mexicanum, assembly GCF_040938575.1. Lineage (NCBI taxonomy): Eukaryota > Metazoa > Chordata > Amphibia > Caudata > Ambystomatidae > Ambystoma > Ambystoma mexicanum. The sequence continues at coordinate 295,501,869 of NC_090925.1, forward strand.
CCCCATGTCCACCTCAAACTCCCTGCGAGCTTCCTCGAGGCACTCAGCCCGCCTCAATGCCCGATGCATGGAGAACTCCGCCCTGACCATGGCGAGCCGCTCCTCTTCCGCCCGCTGCCGCTCCGCACCTATCCGCTGGCCAAACTCCTCCCACACGGAACACACCACCATCCCAGGGTTGCCCTGCCCTCCGGCCGATGCCTGCCCCTCTGATCTTGATGGCCCCGAGCCATGATGCCTCCCACGTCGAGCCCGCTGCTGCCTCCGACGCCACTGCCTCTGCCAGCACGACGGCATCCAGGCTGATGGAAACCACCGACGCCGTCGTGCACGTGCCCTGCCCGATGATGCCGTCACATCTTCCATCTGCTGGGGTCCACTTGCTGTGTTGTCCACCCCTGCTGGACCTCCGACTCCCAACTGTGGCAGGGATGGGATCCCCACCGAGCTGGCTGCATTGGTCGGGGCAGGTCCACAGGGGGCCCTGGTGGCATCTGGGCCGGAAGACGGCAAGGAGAACGACCGGTGGATAGCCTGCACAGAGGAGGAGAGGGCCGTCAGATTGGCCAACACATGCAGGAAACCCCCGAACATGGCCGATCCCAATTGGGCCACGTCGGCACGGTGCACTTCGTGATGACGTGCGTGCTCCTCCCGGGAAGCACGCACGTCATCACGAATCACAGCCGTGCGCATCGCGACCCCAATCAGGACCTTCTCCACGCGGCCAGGGGTTACCACGTCCGCAGGTGGAGGGGAGCCAGGTTAACACCGTAGATCCCTTACTGCTATGTATCAAAATCAACATGATTAAATTGTTCAAAAAAGTACCAAACTCTGGTATCATGCATTTTTATGAAATTCTCTGAAAACAAAAAGGGCAAATTTCTAGAAAGTTATTTGAAAAGTTTATTATTTAGACAAAGAAAATCCTGATGAGCATAAAGGTTGTAATAACAAAGAAGTATAACAGAAATTGTTAAAACACTCACAGTTGTAATTCACAATTTTGTTTAAAGAACAGAAAACAATCAATTATTCTTTTTTTGAGAAGCAGAAAAAAATATTTTTTAAAATAGGTTCTTCTTTGTTGTAAAGTCACAAAGAAGAAGTAAAAAAGGAATGGAGTACTAGTGGAGAGAAGATATATGGACGGTTCTTAAGGTAAACAGTTCTTCCTTCTCTACACAGAACAACCGTATCCTCTCAAACTCTAACTCCAATATTCCTAATGACAGGTCTGCCTACGTGTAGGTGTCAAAAAAATATTTCAAGAAAAATCAAGGTTGACATCATCACAACAACGTTTCGGCTGAAATGCCGCCTGTCTGGCCATAGTTTCTTTACATAGTTGAAAGTTGCCTTCCTCAGGGCGAAAGAACCTCACAACAGTTTAACCCTCAATTTTGTAGGCTGTGGATAAGTTAGAAAAACAGGCGTGAAAACGGGCTCAGGGGCCCACAACAGTAATGCCTGAAGAGTGGAACCAACAGGGCCCTTGGTGTAACTGCATCGAGTTAGGACTCACATTGGAAAAAAACAACAAATGTGGATTAAATCCTGTAACTAGATAGCATGCACAGTTGAAAGGTGCAGTCTGTGGAGTATATAGTGCGGAGAGCACATGCGTCGGGTAGCCTAGTGTGGTCCCATATCACTGGCATAGAAGGTGTACAGCCTCTATAACGACTTGACCAAAGTATAATGCAAAGTATAATGCAGATGTACGAGGGGAACAGCCTTTCTTGAAACCCTCTCGCATGGACATCCCCTCTACCTGCCGACGGGCCTGGGACGGGGCATCCCTGCTGGTGCATCGTGGTGCACTCACAGGGTCAGGGACAGTGACATGCACAGGCCCCTCGACGGTGACCTGTGCTGCCTCCTGCCCCTGGCCCTGGACTGCACCACTTGCACCAGCAGGGATGCTCCCACCAGGCCCCATGTGTGCACCAGTGTCGGCCTCCTCCTCCTCTGTGCAAACCACCAACCTGGATGGCTCCTCACCGTCTCCCGCCGTAGCAGGCCCCTGTGGGGGCTCACCCACCCCTTCCGCTGCAGCCGTGGGGGCATCCCCGCCGCCTTGCTCCACAGCGCCGTCTCCGCCCTCTTCTTCACTAGCCGCTGCGTAGAGGGAGACAAAGGACACAAGCATCAGGCTACTGTACAATGGTCCCCTAGACAGGAAGCAATAGCAGATGAGCACCACTGTCAAAGTACACTTCCATCATGTCCCTCCACAACACATGGGTCAGTCCAGGCAAAACACACACAGTAACAGGCATGGTGCATGCCATGGACATTTCCATGCATGTCCAATGGACTCTAGAAACATTCAATGATATGTAACTCACATGCATCATGGCTCATGCATATCACATGCACACACTTCACCTCAGTCACATCCATCTGGCCCCAAACACACCGAACACAGGCGAAACAAGGGTAAGTTGGGTGCGTCACTGAATCTGTGCATTGTCACACACATGTGTCATGCATCCATGGCATGCACAAGTCACAGACACGCAGGTCAGGCACACAGACATGGCTACCATATATGTACCTGGCATCAGCACCCATCCTTCACCCCCATCCATGTCCAGGTACAGAGACTGGCATGCTCTCATGTCCAAAATCTGCATAGGGCTCCCCATGCCGCATTTCAACACATGCAACAACCATGTGGGTCACACATCACTGGTCGCACATGCATTACCATGATGTCCCTGCACACATACATGCATACATGGCCCATGGCACACATACAGGCAAGTATCATAGAACCAGCACACCGCAACATGCCCTGTCTCACACAGTAATGCTTGGACACATACCGCTCAACTCCAGACGGGCCTCCCTCTCAAGGACCTGGGCGTGGAGCGCTGGGCGTACGCGTTCCAGGACCCTCTTCTGGAAGGAACTCATGCGGCCCCGGCCCCCCTCCACGAGGCGCCGGGCCTTCACAAGGGTCCTGGACCTCAAGTCCTCCCAGCGCTTCTTGATCTTCTGGACGTTGCGGGTTGCCACCCCCTCCGCGTTGATGGCAACCACACAGTCAGCCCAGATCCTCTCCCGTCCTACCTTGCTGGCGCGGGACGATCCAAAGAGGGCATCATACTGCCCCAGGACATGCTCCACCAGGACACCAACTTCGCTGGCAGTGAAGCTGGTGCCCCTCTGCCCCTCTGGCCTGGGGTTGCCACTGGTGCCAGATGTGGAAGTGCCCGACATGGCAACCCCAGAGGCAGGTGTGGGTGGGCAACTGGGTCCTGGGGCTGGGCTGTGGAGCGATGTAATCCCAGTTGGGAGTCTTCAGTTCCAGCAGGGGTGGACACAGCAACTGGACCCCTGCAGATGGCTGATGTGCAGGCACCAAATGGCAGGGCACGGTGGCAGCAGGCAGGCAGGCAGGCAGGCAGCAGCAGATAGCACGTGGGAGGCTGCTCGGGGCACTGGGGGGCAGTAACTCGGCCTTCTGGGCAGGAGCGTGGTGTTCCGTGTGTTTTCGGGTGGCCAGCTTGATACGGAGTGATTTGGCACGTGAAAATCCTGCACGTCAGCGTGAAATCCGAGGAAAGGCCCTTAGCGCGTAAGCGCGTCAGCACGCATACGCGATTCTATTGGACCAGAGTCCCTCAGCGCGTAAGCGCGTCTGACGTGACCCGCACGGGCGTTCCCCACTCAGCACGTGATGACGGAACACACGTGGAAATACTGCACGTCAGAGTGTCATCGCGTGATTGGCCTATGTACGTGTATTTCATTGCGTGTAATTGGACATAAGTGCGCGTACACGCGATTGGCCTATGTACGTGTATTTCAGGGGTGCGCAGGCACTTACACACATAAGTACGTCAGCGCACCTGTATGGCTGCTGCGTGTGAATTTCCACACGCTATTGGAGTGGGAACTAGATTCCAGGGGTGCGCGGGTCACACGCTCGCCTAGAACACGCGCAAAGCATTAATTTGCGCACTTTTCAAATAACAAGCCAGATGCCAGGATGAACATACCGTTCCTAGCAGCAGTGGCAGTGGGCTACCAAAGGAGGAGGAGGAGGAGAGTCAGGCCCAGAATATTCACACCCAGAACCAGCCTTTTCGGGATGCCTGATGACCAGGTGTATGGAAGGTACAGGTTTCCACCACACATAATACTGGACCTGGTGAGTGAGTGGGAGGATGACCTCACATCACCCACCCTGTGCTCTCAAGCACTCAGCCCCCTGGAGAAGGTCCTCAATGTACTGCACTTCTTAGCCACTGGATCATTTCAGCGGACAAGTGCCATAGTGGGTGGGGTGTCACAGGCCACCCAGTCACGCTGCCTACACCAGGTCTTGGACATCATCACTGCACGCCCATCAGTCCGCAGGCACATATACCTGCCCAGAACACCTGCTGAAAGGCATGCTGCCGCCCTGGATTTTTACGGAGTGGCACGATTCCCCAAAGTGCTAGGTGCCATCGACTGCACCCATGTGGCTCTACGTCCCCCCAGGGCATCTGAGCACATCTATAGGAACCGCAAGCACTGGCATTCCATCAACGTGCAGGTAGTATGTAATGCCAAGGGAATCATCACCTCAGTATATGCCAACTATCCCGGGTCCACCCACGACAGCTTCATTTACCGAATGTCCACCCTATGCCGGGACATAGATGCTGGGCGGCATGGCGATACATGGCTTCTCGGTGAGTATGTATGCCACTGCACATGCATGCATGTTGGATACTGAGCAAGGTCACAACCCCACCAATGATACCAATCACCACCTCCACAGGGGACAGTGCCTACCCTCTCAGCCCCCACATGATGACGCCAATTCGGAACCCCACCACGCCACCCGAGGTAAGATATAACACAGCCCACATTACAACCCGGGGCATAGTGGAGCGCACATTCGGAGTGCTAAAGTCACGCTTTCGCTCCCTTGACCGTTCTGGCGGGCAGCTGTTATACGCTCCCCCAGTAGTGTGCAGGATCATAGTGGCAGCATGTGTCCTGCACAACGTTGCAACACGCCGGGGCCTGCCCGTGGACATGGTGGTGGCCCCACATCCCCAACCACATGCACAGCCGCTGCGCATGGGAGGGGAAAGGGCACAAGGGGAGGCAGCCCGTACACAGCTAGTGGCTAATTACTTCACATAGTATTCACTCCCCTGTGGAGTGCACACTGGCCTGGCACATTCCATCTGACAATCAATGATGACTCAACCTGACACTGATCCTGAATGTCTGGAGCTTCAACCGTGAAAAGCATATCAGCCTGAGATTGTTCACCTGGAAGTGTTACAATGTGTGCATCCCTACCCACACACAACACCAATGCAGTTTTGTGAAGGAACACATTCAAGCAACCAAAATTAATACCCACTTTCTAAATGCAACAAGAGGACAGTGCCATGTCACCCAACCCATCCCCAGCACCGCCACACAACACACCGTGCCATGTCATGCTATGTGCAGGTAAACAAAGTAATCCCCACAATGTGACAAGTGTTGCGATGTACAGTGTCCCCAATTGAAACTTCCTACACCTGAAATGCTCACTGTAATGCAGGACAAACAACATACTTGAGCACGTACTACCATAAACATGACTTCAGTAATGTAATAAATCAGTTGTCTCACCACCTGGATATGCCTGCACTCCCACCACTTCCAACTGAACAGTGTTGGTGCCATGTAGAATTGTAGGTGCACTGCTGCCAACAAGGACCCCATCTCCAGACTAGAGGGCCTTGTGTAGACATGAGGAAGGGACCTGCAAATTGGGAGGCAGACACAGATGATGAGTTACACATCAATGCAACATGCAGTGTACAACACAACAGCAATATGCACTAGGAATGTATACACAGTATTGACTAGACTACCCACACATGTAGTGGGAGTCCAATGTCACCATGTACTTCAATGTCACTTGGGCACACCCTTTGCAAGCCCATGGAAACGGGAAGCTGGAGGGGTGTGTGTGCCTCAAACCCAGGCATCTGAACCTAATACATGACAAGCCTGCATGTGCCCAGCCACAATGCAGCGTATGCCCACAGGAACCACGGAAGCCAACAATGTGTCCCCAAAAAATTGGGAAAAATATAAAAATAAAAAGAAAATCAAAAATGGCCATTAAAGGGCCCGGGGGGGTTGGGGAGGCCACCCAGGAGGTCCGAGGTCAGGGTGCACACCAGAAACCACCTGTGTGGATCCTGGGGAAAAAAAACACCTCCATGGGCTCATGGCCCACACGGCTACCCTATTGTGGGAGTATCACTGCTGTCGCTATTATCACCCTGTGCAGCTGCATCCGGAGGTGGTTGCACTATGGGAGGCAGCCCACGCAAGGCCCTACTCTGTTCCTCCATGGCTGCAAGCATGCGGGTGTGGTAGGTCTCGTTCTGGAGGATGAGGGTGCGGAGGTCCCCATGCAACAACTCACGGGATGCCCGGACCTCCGCCCTCGTTGCTTGCATCTCAGCTGAGAGCGTACGGGTGAGACGCTCCAGCTGCTGTTCTGTCCTTTGGTGTGTTGAAGCCTCTAGCTCAACAAGAGTCGTCCTGAGTTGATGTAGCTCCTGCCTCAGGGCTTCCCTGTGGCCCTGGGACTCTATGGAGATGGCCTCCTGCAGAGTCGCCAGTGCCGCCCGCCTGTCCCTGTTGGACGCCAACATGTCCTCCCTGTGTGACTGGCAGATGGAGTTGTTTGCCTGCTCTAGTCGCTCCATCAGCCTTTCAGGGGGGACAATGGAAGTGGCCACCCTATCCATGGCCTGAGCCATCATCTCGGATGATGCTGCCTGTTGGGTAGCCATACCGTAAATGGATTGCTCCCATAAGGTATTGCCAGGTGGCGTACGGCCACCACGTCGGCGGGTACCACACCTGTCTGGGGCAAGGCGGACTGCGCCTTGCTGTGCCGGCACTGCCTGAGGCTGCAGGACTGCATTCCCCCTCTGATCTGCTGGCCCAGGAACAGGATCAGATGTCGCGGAGTGTGACCCTGCATCCGTAACCACCAAAGGCCTAGCTGCCAACACTGACATCCCCATTGAGGGTTCTGACCCTGGTGCAGGTGGGTGGGACAGAACAGATTCCCTCCCTGGAACACTCACCTGCGACGGCACATAGGTCTCATCATCCGAGTCAACAGCTGAGTACAGCTCGGGGGAGGTGCAGCCAGAGACACCCCTTGAGAGCACGACCTGCAGCACTTGTGGGTTTTCACCCACCAGCACACCACGTCCCTCACTGGTGGTTGGTCGGCCCTCGGACCCCTCCTGGCTCTGCACCATCTCCACAACCCCAGCAGTATCAGGTGCGTCTTCCCCTGCAATGACATAATGACAAAGAAATGGAAACCCGCATTAGCACCATGGCACACAATGAGGGCTGTGAAACAAGAGAACCAGTACTTGATTGACACATGTCCCACATGACTAAGACCCTCCCATGCATGCACCCTCACTGCGTATGAAGGGCAGGCAAATGGCACACACTCATTACACAAAGATGGAAGATGAACACATTTCATGCATGCAGCCTGGCAGTGGCATCACACATTGCCCTGTGATTGCCAGGTGACACACACATGCCATCACACAGATGGCATGTGCCATTGCTTTTGAGTGTAGATGGAGAGGAGGGCAGCACTTATTCATTCTGTCCAGTTCCCACATGCTATAGCTTTTCTAATTCTGACAGGTCTGGTTTATCACCTGGAGCTGCCAGTCCAATATGGTCCAATTGCACAGGGACATGTGTGAACATATGATATCCAGGTAACAAAGTAACTCCACTTTACCATGGCCATGCCATACATGTGACTAGAGGACTGAGGAATGCCTAGTATAAGTGGTGGAATGCATACAATCTGTCTGATTGAACATAGGAAAATAATCAACAATGTAGTGGCAAGGTGACACTTCAAGGCCAACTTGGGTGCTGTTGGGCTAGATGTCTACTGTTGGCAGAAGGGATACTGCAATGGCGAAATGCAGCTGGCCAGGATGTCTTGCATGAAGCACATGGCTGACCCATTCGACTCAGGCGCACACACTCTCACCTGGCACACAAACAGATGCCCTCACACACACACCATGCACATGGATGACACACACATGCATGTGCACTCACCGGACAATGCCTCGTAATCAGGCAGATTTCCCACGCCTTGGATCTGTTCCTCCGTGACGTAGGTCCCAGCGACTGACTCATGTGGAGTGAGTTCCATGTCTTCTACTGGAGACCCACCTCCAGTCACTAGAGTTGCGGCATAACTTGAGGCCAGCTTCTTCTTTGCCCTGCACTTTAGGTCATTCCAGCGCTTGTAGCAATCATTGGCTGTGCGCCTCACGAGTCCAAGGGCACTTACGATGTCCGCAATGGTCTGCCAGTGTGCCTGGCGTTGTGCAGGTGTGGTCTTGGATCCTGCAACAATGACCATCTCGTTATCATGTCCGGACACATACTCGACAAGTGCATTCAGTTCCACATCCGTGAAGCTGGGCTTCCTCGACGGACCGGACTGTGTAGCCGTGTCGGGGGCATCAGCCTGTGCCGGACGAGCACTCTTCCTCTTCCGCTTGGAAGGTGGTGGTGATCCTGAGTGTCCTGCGCCGCTCTGGACACTAGGGGCAGGAGCCCTGGTGGGCTCTGTATCAGGTGTGTGGGATTGCACACTCAGCATGGGAGTTGGTGCAGGCATTGGCTCAAGTGTAATGGTGTCATGGGGAATGTCAGCAGAATGGACTAGGACGGACACTGTCCTGGCTGGGTGTGTGAGAGCTGGGGTGGATGGAGCTGCAGCTGCCCCTGCAGCCTCTCCGCCCTGCCTACTTGGGGCAGCAGATGACCTTGCTGCCCCAGATCCACGTGGCATGATAGCATCAACGTGCACCAGCGCACGTGTCGTAGCCCTGCTGACCTGGAAGTCAGCCATGGAGTCAGCCAGGTCTGGTGCCACAATGGGCTGGTCCAACAAGGGCTGAGCATGGATGGTGTCAGCCACTTCAGCCTCAATGGGAGGGGGGGGGGATGATGGGTGCCCTTGACTGGTCCTCCACACATGGGGGGACAGGCTCACCCTGCAAGTTACGACCACGTCCCCTACCGGATCCACCACGGCCACCACTTGTGGCTCTTCCACCTTTGCCACCCTTACGGAATCCTCGCCTCCCAGCCATGGCACTGATATTAATGTGCGTATGGGAGTGGCTGTAGACAATTGTCCTGGGAAATTGGGGGTCAAAGGGGTTGGGTACCAGATGGTAATTGTACATTAGTGCTCTAGCACGGCTGATTGTAACCCCTGGGGAAAGATGACGGGTCACGCAACGCACAGGAGGCCCAAAAAAGGGAGATGACGTGCACGCAACCCCTCCTAGACCACGTGTGCAGAAAGAAAAACCTGCACTACGCTGTGGCACCCAGTAACACAAGAATGAACGTATGCGTGTCACACGCAGCCTAGAATGACCTCTGAAGGGGTAGGCTACACAGGGGGCAAGCACAGAAGTTGGATACGTGCGTGACTCACCGTCTGCCAGGTAAAGGAGCGTGAAAAATGAGCGCGTTTGGCTGGCTAAACCCCCGCCAAAAGAAGATGTGTACGCTGTCTGAGAAGTCAGGACAACAGTAGAAGGGGACACTGTTTGAGGGAACAGGCCCAGGTAAACCAGTACAAGAGGAATAATAGAGAAAAAGCTGTCAGAGGTAACAGGGAGTACGAACTGGAAACGCTGTGAAGTAAATCGCGTGTGAAACGACAAGAAGTACAGAATTCACCCACTCGCTCTCCACGAAAAGCACATAAAAGGAAATGGTGTTCTACATGTACCTTATATACAGGCCCACACGTACAGCGTCACTTACGCGGCGTGTACGTTCACCAATCACACGCTTTGTCACTCCTGCGTGTAGATCCATTTTCACCAATCACACGCTTTGTCACTTCTGCGTGTAGATGCATTTTCACCAATCACACGCTTTGTCACTTCTGCGTGTAGATCCATTTTCACCAATCACACGCTTTGACACTGGGACGTGTCACACAACAATTTCCTGCACGTGCAGGTGACTATAGGCGCGCATATGCTGTTGACGGGTTTACGCGCTAAGGGCCTTTCCTCGATTGACACGCTGACATGTGGGATTTCACTCCCTATCAGGCTGTCCACGCGTTCACACACGAGAGACCACGCTCCTGGCCAGGAGGCCAAATTACTGCCCCCCAGAGCCCTGAGCATGCTCCCACCTGCCATCTGCTGCTGCCTGACTGCCTGCTGGCCACGTGCCCCACAGTGCTGGTGGGTGGGGGTGTTGGGAGACATGGGTGGGGGCCTGGTGGAGGCTGCCCCTGGTGGCGGGGGGGTGGGGGTGGTGGGGGGCATGGGTGGGGGCCTGGTGGAGGCTGCCCCTGGTGGCGGGGGGTGGGTGGGGGTGGTGGGAGGCATGGGTGGGGGCCTGCTGGAAGGTGCCCCTGACTGCTGGGGGGGTGGGGGTGGTGGTAGACATGGGTGGGTGCCTTCTGGCAGGTGCCCCTGACTGCGGGGGGGGTGGTGGTGGTGGGAGGCATGAGCAGGTGTGCAGGGTAGTCCCCTGTGGTGTGGGTTGCATGCAGGGGATGTGGAGGGTGTGAATGGAACACCTGTGAGGACCCACCCAGCAGAGCCGCGTGTGAAACTTCCCGCGCACCCCTGTAAATGACGTACCCTAGTTTTTTGCATGTAGGATTTCACGCGCACCCCTGGAATTCCCGTAGCCTAGCTTTTCGCGTGTGAAACTTCCCGCGCACCCCTGTAATTGACGTACCCTGGCTTTTCGCGTGTGGAACTTCACACGCACCCCTGATATCGACGTGGCCAGGGCAATCGCGTGTGGGACTTCCCCGCACCCCGGGATACACGTACCCAGGGCAATCGCGCGAGTGACTTCTCGCGCAACCCGTTGTACACACACGCGCGAATTTTTGAACAGTGGGTGTCCGTGTTAATGGCGTACACCTTTGCACCTCATTTGTCCTTTGGGGTCACGGTATGGCCCATTGCTGTATGTGGGTGGTATTTGTTGGCGCAGGTTTTGGCGCACTTTCGTTAAGTGCGTCGGGACGCTACCGCCTGCTTACTTGTGGCGTACGTTTTTGGGCCTGTGCGCTGGTTTGATCGAGCGCTGTTTTGCCCTGTTCGAATCCATGAATACGTTTTGCCGGAGAGCGTGTGGGCGTTCCGCGCACTTGCCTCCTGTACTTTCCCCGTGCCGCCCACATTCTTCCCCATTCCGAGTGTTGTGCCCCATTTTATTCCCCATTCCGAGTGTCCCGCCCTGTGTTCCGCCTACTTTAGAGCTGTGCGCTGCGCTCGGAGTGATAGCGCAGTGGCCGTGGCGCACGCCGTTGGTTGACCTGTGCGCCGGCGTGCGCCGCACACTTTTTCAGCGCACGTCCTATGCTTTTCTTACGCACGGACTTCCATGAATCGACGTGCGCTGGTTTCCCTGCGCTTTTTGCTATTTTTCGGCGCAGCGCACGTATAGGCCCCTCTGCGCCGGAATTTTCGGCGCACATTTATTCCATGAATCGGCCTGCAAGTGTTTGTTGGTTTTATGGGGAAGAGGAATCATATCCAGGGCCCCATTAAAGTGGATGGCTTGGTTTCCAAACTGTATTTGTTGTTGCCCATTTCTGAAGACCGGAACAAATGGAAACTTCCCTTCAGTTCCAGAGATGTACATAAAGACAGCTGGAGACTAGGAGAAGGAGGAAGAATCAGCGAGAGAGTGAGAAATGCCGACTTGTGTGAGTGTGCAGAGGAGTAAGTCTCTCCCACGCAGAAGGAGCTGAGCCGAAGAGACACGTGTGGTGGCTGGTAACCCAGGGCAGTCTATGTAATGCTGCCACTTCGACAAAGTCAGGGAGTCCGACGAGCTGTGGGCTGCGGAGGAAGGAAGCACAGCGAGACCAGAATAAACGCACCAACGTCCTGCCTTTCCGACGCTGTAGTCCCGGAGAAGAAGAAGGGACACAAGGAAGTTGACCGTGCAGGACAGAGTCGGGTTGAGAACACGGATCCGTGCTGGACACAGAGAACGCCTCCACAAATGAGCAACGCCACTGGACAGAAGGTCTGAGGCACCGTAGGAGGAGCATGTGGAAGGCGGTGAGGCCACACCATAGCCCACACAAAGCTGATAACCTGAACACCTCAGGAAGGGGTGAGAGCAGCAAGAACCAAAACAGTGCCAAGCAGGCCAGTAGCCCACACCAGGCTATTAATCTGAATAGCCGAGGAGGAGATGATAGAAGCCATAACCAAATCAGGGTTGAGTAGGCCCGTAGCCCACACTGGGCTGATAATCTGAATAACCCAGGACGAGGTGAGAGAAACCACAGCAAAAACAGGGCTGAGCAGGTCCATAGCCTACCAGAGAATGGGAGTAGACTACCCCACCAGGGAATAAAGATAAAGATTTGTTTTTGTGAATTATTACCTATCCAAATCAGAAGAACATGTTAAGTTTAATAAGGAGAATACCGGAGAAACTATAAACTGTTTGGACTGGCTGATAAGGCTATGGTTTTCCCAAGAGGAAACCAAGAGACATTTATTTTGTTGTTGGTACTGCTACAGCAACAGGAAGGCTGAGAAAGACTTTGAGAACTCTTTGATGGGGTCAGGAAACCAGCCACCACTAATCTACCCAAGGGAGAGTAATCCTATCTTAAGTTATAACTTATATTGGGCTTCATTACGAGTCCGGCGGTAACCTGCCGTTTTCCAGCTCGGTTACCGCCGGACTCGTCTTACCATTCCGCCTCCGTGATTCCCGGAATTACGGGAGCATTACGACCCCGGTGTCTCGGGAATTCCGGAGGCGGAATTCGGTAAATCCCCATTCCCATTGAGTCCTATAGGACTCAATGGGAATGGGGAAGTGGAAACACCAGCACCATCTCGTGATGGTGCTGGTGTTTCCACGTCCGCCTACAGGCGGGCGGTGTTAAACACACCAGGTCAGACCTGGCGGGAACGCCACCTCCCGCCTGCAGGACTCGAGATGAGGCCCATTGTCTTTTTCTTTCATAGTGGTAGGGCAGATGTTAGGTTAGAATCATTTTTGACAGAGGATTCTTTGTAAGACGTCCTCATCTTTATTTTAAATAAAACGCCTTGTTCAAACATGTCCTCCGGTCTGTCTCCTATGTCTGACTTACCACAAAAAGCTGATAGAAGGTGACTGGGTGAAAGGTGAAAGGTGTAGGAGGCGTGGATTGAATAGAAAGGGGAAAGCAGATGAGAAGGGAATATAGGTAGTTTGATATTTCCACACTATTTTTCTTGCTTCTCTTTTGCTCTGTACTGTAGCTAAATTTTTGCATTTTTATTTTTTTATTATTTACAGGGCGGACCTAATTCGAGAGCAGTGGAGCGCTGTACAAAATGTGGGTAGCCAGCATTTGGAGTGGAATCTTTTAACAGTAGCACAGTACTGTGAGGCATGTGCGTCGGTATGTGGATCCATTGGAATTAGTCCTTGGTCAGGTGTTGTTGAAATAACAATGTTTTGAGAGATTTGTGAATTGGAGAATTGTAGGGGCATTCCGAGCTGACCCCGGGATCCAGCTCCAGAGAGTGGGTTCATGTCAAGAGAAGGATGGTTTGCGGGTCCTCTCTTTGTGAAAAAAGAGAAAAACATATATAGCCTTTGAGAACAGAAGACTTTTTAAGGGGTACTGGAGAGCATGTGATTTTTAAGGGATGAAGGGATCGAGGAGGAAAGCAGATTTCCCACTTGAGCACATTGGATGTTCCTGGACAAATCACGTTGTCAGCAAAACCTGGTGAGGTGACCATGATGTGTAGCACCCCTAAACACACAATTCCAACTGTAGAAAAGGACACATTAAAAAACATGGAAGATTTATAGCACTCGTGACAGCCATTAACTTCTTCCACCCTAAGCTCCACCCCCAGTCCCCACATACCCAGGGCCTTACATCAATTGTGCCCACACAGCCCTTTGCCTTAAATATGCCACTGTGTGTAATACTGCCACTGGGTGTAATTCCAACAAGCATCCTGATCCAAAATTCAAGTAGGTGTATGGGTAAGTGTCTCATCCCTGGTCCTAACAACTTGGATTCAAATCCAGGCTTCTGTACCTTTAAAAGCAGTGCAACGGCTGCCAACACTTTCTTTAGGGTACTCCTACCTACACCCATTCCCAATGGAAATTTGGCCCTCTCATCACAAACCTGGCCCACCAGGATGAAAGTTCCTAGAGCCGGGCCTCCCAATCAGAACAGGTTTACCTTTGATGTAAACCTTTCATGTTTACCTTTGATGTAAATTCGGGAGGATAGCTCAAGGGCAACATGCTCGCCTTGGAAGCAAGACAACATGGAGCACCACAGGTTTGATCCCAATGTCTGTGCTTAGAAACCTCTGACTATTAAGCACGTTATGAATAACCTATAATATCATATCATATCATATCTTCAAAACTCCTGAACCACAATGAAAATTCCTTGCAGCTCTTTTCATGTGGATGAACTCACTGACAGAGTCACTGTCCTTTTGCCCTGCACCAATAGCATTTTCCAGCTTGTACCTCATCCCACATTACCGACCCAGCATCACAATCTGTGGTGTTGGTAGGTCAAGAAGGACTCTCTCTTTCCTAAAATGCCAGTAATAAGCCACCAGTTCAACTTCTCCTTGAGAATTTCTGCCAGTGGACCCGACCCCTTGAAATGAATAGAATCCAGATTATTGTGGGTTTGACAGTGGTTGGCTAATCGGCTGTTAGATGATATTTTCCCCTGGATGCCAGGAGCATTGCTAGAGGTATCTATGCTTGGATTGTCAGACAAGTCATCTGCGACACAAAGGATCACACAGGACTTTCAGTGGCTCTGGAGTACTAATCCACTGTGTATGTCTACTTAACATTGGCAAAACAATATTACACTATCTTGTACAAAATCTCGTGCCTATGTAGACTAGAGATTCTATGTAGGAAGTAGGTGCAGTTATACACAATCTAACGCAAAACCCAGCTGGCTTACTTGTCTACACACTTGTGCTGTGAACAAACTCGCTTGATTTTCCAGTTCTAAGTGCTTTTTTGATCGCAGTTTCCCCGTGTGTACTTTCCTCATGCACTTTTGCTCAATGTATTTTTCACCAACGTAGTTTTACATTTGGGGGTTCCATCCAAAATCCCCTGGAACCAACCCTCCCACCCCTTGAAAGCACCCCCTGCTTTTCCCTACCCCTTAACACATTGCTTTTAAATTTTGCATTGAGTAAAAGTGCGCACAACTTGAATTCATACTTCTAAAACGTAAAATCTCCACAAATTGCTCTCAACACAACTGATTACTTATCGTAAAGGGGACGTTCCCACTTTGTCTTTTTTGGATATACACACATTCAATTCCTCAACTTAAGTGATGATGAATGTGACTCCGAAATCAACTGTCTATCGTGTTGATTAAGGAATGAATATATATTGATTAAAGATAAATCTTTTATTAATAAAAACATTTACAGGGTAATTCATGGAATTTCGCACAAAAGTGTCGCACGCGGCTGGCACACAGCGTGCCCGTGCGAATGTCTGCGCCAGCCGCGTGCGATAAAACTGATTTCCGCGCACGGCGTATTCATGGATTCTCGCATCCAAAACCATCCGCAGTGCAGCGTGGTGCAGCGAGCCTGCAGCAGCGCCAGTTACGCCCCCAAGAACGCCCTTGCGCAAGGAAAAGCCATCAAAATCCCAAAACCAGCGCAAAGGGCTGCGCCAACCCTGGACCGGTTTACCGGACTGCCAAACAGCAAACGCCAAGCGGGGAACGTGTATTACGGGTTTCGCAGTAACACGCGATTGGGGTGGGTACGTGTATTCCAGGGGTGCGCGTGTGTTTACACACGTGATCGGGCCGGGGGGAGCGGGTATGTGTATTTCAGGGGTGCGCGGGAAGTTTTACACGTGATTGGCCTGGGTGCGTGTATTTCAGGGGTGCGCGGGAAGTTTTACATGCAATTGGCCTGGGGGAGCGTGTGCGTGTATTTCAGAGGTGCGCGAGAAGTTTTACACGCGATTGGCCTGGGTGCGTGTATTTCAGGGGTGCGCGAGAAGTTTCACACGCGATTGGGCTGGGTACGTGTATTTCAGGGGTGCGCGAGAAGTTTCACACGCGATCGGGCCTGGGGGAGCGTGTGCGTGTATTTCAGGGGTGCGCGAGAAGTTTTACACACGATTGGCCTGAGTGCGTGTATTTCAGGGGTGCGCAAAAAGTTTCACATGCGATTGGGCTGGGTACGTGTATTTCAGGGGTGCGCAAGAAGTTTCACATGCGATCGGGCCTGGGGGAGCGTTTGCTTCAGGGGTGCGCGAGAAGTTTTACACGCGATTGGCCTGGGTACGTGTATTTCAGGGGTGTGTGAGATGTTTTACACGCGATTGGCCTGAGTACGTGTATTTCAGGGGTGCACGATAAGTTTTACACGCGATTGGGCTGGGTATGTGTATTTCAGTGGTGCGCTGGTGTCTTCACACGCGATTGTCCTGGGTACGTGTATTTCAGGGGTGCGCGGGAAGTTTTACACGCGATTGGGCTGGGTACGTGTATTTCATGGGTGCGCGGTTGTTTTCACACGCGATTGGCCTGGGTACGTGTATTTCAGGGGTGCGCGGGAAGTTTTAGACGCGATTGGGCTGGGTACGTGTATATCATGGGTGCGCGGGAAGTTTTACACGCGATCGGGCCTGGGGGAGCGGGTACGTGTATTTCAGGGGTGCGCAAGAAGTTTTACACGCGATTGGCCTGGGTGTGTGTATTTCAGGGGTGCGCGATAAGTTTTACACACGATTGGGCTGGGTACGTGTATTTCAGGGGTGCGTGGGTGTCTTCAAACGCGATTGTCCTGGGTACGTGTATTTCAGGGATGCGCGGGAAGTTTTACACGCGGTTGGGCTGGGTACGTGTATTTCATGGGTGCGTGGGTGTTTTCACACGCGATTGACCTGGGTACGTGTATTTCATGGGTGCGCGGGAAGTTTTACATGCGATCGGGCCTGGGGGAGCGGGTACGTGTATTTCAGGGGTGCGCGGGAAGTTTTACACGCGATTGGGCTGGGTACGTGTTTTTCAGGGGTGCACGGGAAGTATTACACGCTTGCCTACAACACGTATTCATGGAATCGAACGTGGCCAATCCGGAAACATGTACGCCAGCAGGAAGCAGGCGTACATCGACCCGCACAGCATAAAAGTGCGCGCAAACAACAAACAAGCTCAGCCGCCAGGATGAATATACCGTTCCTAGCAGCAGTGGCCGTGGGATACCGCAGGAGGAGGAGGAGGATAGTCAGGGCCAGAATATTTACACCCAGAACAAGCCTTTTTGGGATGCCTGATGACCATGTGTATGGGAGGTACAGGTTTCCACCTCACATAATACTCGACCTGGTCAGTGAGTGGGAGGATGACCTCACATCAACCACCCTGTGCTCCCAAGCACTCAGCCCCCTGGAGAAGGTCCTTAATGTACTGCACTTCTTGGCCACTGGATCATTTCAGCGGACAAGTGCCATAGTCGGGGGGGGGGTGTCACAGACCACGCAGTCACACTGCCTACACCAGGTCTTGGCCATCATCACTGCATGCCCATCAGTCCGCAGGCACATATACCTGCCCAGAAAACCTGCAGAAAGGCAGGCTGTCGCCCAGGATTTCTACGGGGTGGCACAATTCCCCAAAGTGCTAGGTGCCATTGATTGCACCCATGTGGCTCTACGTCCCCCCAGGGCAACTGAGCACATCTATAGAAACCGCAAGCACTGGCATTCCATCAACGTCCAGGTAGTATGTGATGCCAAGGGAATCATCACCTCAGTATACGCCAACTATCCAGGCTCCACCCACGACAGTTTCATTTACAGAATGTCTACAGTAAACCGGGACATAGAAGCTGGGCGGCATGGCGATACATGGCTGCTCGGTGAGTATAAATGCCACTGCGCATGCATGCATGTCAGATACTGAGTAATGTCACAACCCCACTAATGATACCCATCACCACCTCCCCAGGGGACAGTGCCTACCCTCTCAGAACCCACATGATGACGCCAATTCGGAACCCCACCATGCCACCCCAGGTAAGATACAACACAGCCCACATTGCAACCCGGGGCATCGTGGAGCGCACATTCAGAGTGCTCAAGTCACGCTTTCGCTCCCTTGACCGTTCTGGCGGGCAGCTGTTATACGCTCCCCCAGTAGTGTGCAGGATCATAGTGGCAGCCGGGGCCTGGCCGTGGACATGGTGGTGCCCCCACATCCCCAACCACATGCATGCCTGCTGGGCATGGGAGGGGAAAGGGCACTGGGTGAGGCAGCCCGTACGCAGCTGGTGGCTAGTTACTTCACATAAAATCACACCCCTGTGGAGTGCACACAGCCCTGGCACATACAAGCTGACAATCAATGATGAATCAATCTGACAATGATGATGCCTCAATGGACAGTCAACCGTCACAACCATACCAGCCTGAGATTGTACATCTGAAGTGTTCCATTGTGTGCTTCCCTACCTACACAAACACCACCAATGCTGTGTCATCAAAAGACACACTTATATGCTGCTAAAATCATTACCCCCTTGCAAGATACAACATGACAACAGGGCCATGTCACCCAACCTCTCCCCAGCACCGCCACCCAACACACCATGGCATGACATGCCATGTGAGAGCAAGCAAAGTCATCCCCCAAACATGACACAAGTGTCACAAAGTACAGTGTCCCGAATGGAAACTGGCCACACACAATATGCCCACATAAATGTAGAAAAACAACACACATGACCAAATACTTACCACAATACAATCCACATAGCATAAACATGACAGTACTAAGGTAAAGGATACATAGTCTTACAACATGAGAATGCCAGCACATCCACCACCTCCAACTGTACAGTGTTGTTGCCACGCACATCTGGAAGTCCACTGCTCACAACATGAACTCCATCTCCAAAGTGGACGGCCTTGTGAAGACATGAGGAATGAACCTGCAAATTAGGAGGGAAACATGGATGCACAAGCACACATCAATACACCATGCAGTGCACAATACAACAACAATATGCACTAGGAATGTATACACAGCATTGACTACAGACTGCCCACACATGTCGTGGGAGTCCAACGTCACTGTGTAAGTCACTGTCACTTGGGCACACCCTTTGCAAGCCCATGGAAACGGGAAGCAGGAGGGGTGTGTGTCTCACGAACCCAAGCACCTAACCCAAACTCAGGACAAGCCTGCATGTGCCCAGCCGGAATACAGTGGATGCCCACCGGAGCCACACAAGGCAACACACTGCAACAAAAAATCAAAAATCAAAAATCAAAAATGGCCATGTGTGGGCCAAGGGGGTGGGGGAGGCCACCCAGGAGGTCCGAGGAGAGGGTGCTCACCAACAGCCACCTGTGTGGATGTTGCGGAAAAAAAACACCTCCATGGGCTCATGGCCTGCACGGCTACGACATTGTGGGAGATTCATTGCTGGATTCGCTCTCCTCAACCTCTGCTGCTGCTGCCACAGGAGGTGGTGGTGCTATGGGAGGCAGACCACGCAAAGCCCTAGTTTGGTCCTCCATGGCAGCAAGCATGCGGGTGTGGAAGGTCTCGTTCTGGAGGTATATGGTGCGGAGATCCCCATGCACCACCCGACGTGATGCCCGGACCTCCGCCTGAGTTGCCTGCATCTCTGCTGAGAGCGTACGGGTGACGCGCTCCAGCAGCTGTTCCGTCCTCGTGACAGTGGATGCCTCAAGGTCCACAAGAGTCTGCCTGAGGTGCCGGACTTCTCCCTTCAGGGCTTCCCTCTGGCCCTGGGCCTCTAAAGAAATGGATTCCCTCAGATTGTCCAGGGCCGCCCGTCTGTCCCTGTTGGACGCCAACATGTCCTCCCTGAGTGATTGGCAAATGGAGTCTGTTGCCTGCTGTAATTGCTCCATCTGCCTTTCTGGGGGGACAATGGAAGTGGCCACCCTCTCCATGGCTTGAGCCATCATCTCAGATGATGCTGCCTGTTGGTTTGCCATACCGTATATGGATTTCTCCCATGCGGTATTGCCTGGTGGCTGACGGCCACCGCGTTGGCGGGCACCACACCTGTCTGGGGCAAGGCGAACTGCGCCTTGCTGTGTCGGCACTGCCTGAGGCTGCAGGACTGCATTCCCCCTCTGATCTGCTGGCCCAGGAACAGGATCAGATGTTGCGGAGTGTGGCCCTGCATCCGTAACCACCAAAGGCGCACCTACCAACACTGACATCCCAATAGTGGGCTCTACCCCTGGTGCAGGTGGGTCGGACAGAACAGTATCCCTTCCATGAACACATACCTGCGAATCCACATAGGTCTCATCCGAATCAACACCTGAAAAGAGGTCTGGGAAGGTGCAGCCAGAGACACCCCTGGACACTATGGCCTGCAGCAAGAGAGGGTTCTCCCCCACCACCAAACCACGTCCCCCACTGGTGCCCGATCGTGCTTGAGATCCCTCCTGGGTCTGCACCATCTCCTCACCCTCAACAGCATCAAGTGCGTCATCCTCTGGAAAAACATGAAAGACAAAAAATGGAAACAGGCATTAGCACCATGGCACACAATTAGGCCAGACAAGCTAAAGAACCAGTACTTGATTGACACATGTCCCACATGACTATAACCCTCCCATGCATGCACTGTCACTGAGTTGGAAGGGGAGGAAAATGTCAGACACTGATGACACCAAGATGGAAGAGCAACACATTAGCTGCATGCTGGCTAGCAGTGCCATCACACATTGGCCTGTGAGTGGCATGTCCAATCCACATACATGACACATGCCATCACACAGATGGCATGTACCATAGGCATGGCATATATGTGACAATAGGGCAGAGAAATGCGTAGTAAAAGTGGGGGAATTCAAACAATCAGCCTGAATGAACACAGCAAAATACGGAACAATGTTGTTGCAGGATGCCACTTCAAGGGCAACTGGCGTGATGTAGTGCAAAATGTCTACTGTGGGCAGAAGGAATACTGTAATACCCAAATCCAGGGCCGCAGAATGTATTGGATGAAGCACATGGGTGACCCGAACCACTCAGGCACACACACCCTCACCTGGCACTCAACCAGAACCCCTCCCACAAACAACATACACATGGATCACACACACATGCATGTGCACTCACCGGACAATGCCTCGTAATCTGGCAGTTCTCCCACACCTTGGATCTGCTCCTCTGTGACGTAGGTCCCAGCAACATGCTCATGTAGAGTGAGTTCAATGTCCTCTTGTGGAGACCCACCTCCAGTCACCAGAGTTGCGGCATGACTTGAGGCCAGCTTTTTCTTTGCCCTGCGCTTAAGGTCGTTCCAGCGCTTGTAGCACTCACCAGCTGTGCGCCTCACAAACCCAAGGGCACTTATGCTGTCCGCGATGGACTGCCAGTGTGCCTGACGTCGAGCAGGTGTGATCTTACACCCTGAAGTGATCAACATTTCGCCATCATGTGCGGACACATACTGCACAAGTGCATCCAGTTCGGCATCATTGAAGCTAGGCTTCCTTGGCGTGCCGGACTGTGTAGCCGTGTCTGGGGCATCAGCCTGTACTGGACGAGCACTCTTCCTCTTTCTTTTTGAAGGTGGTGGGGATCCTGAGTGGCCTACGCCGCTCTGGCCACTAGGGGCAGGAGCACTGGTGGACTGTGTAGTAGTAGTGTGTGATGGCACACTGACCATATGACTTTCGGCAGGAATTAGCTGAAGTGTGATGTTGGCAGGGGGAACCTCAGTCTGATGGACCGGGACCAACACTGTCCTGGCTGGGAGAGTCAGAACTGGGGTGGACGGAGCTGCAGCTGCCCCTGCAGCCTCCCCACCCTGCCTACTCGGGGCAGCAGATGACATGGCTGCCCCTGATCCACGTGACCTGGTGACACTGACTTGCATCGCCACCCGTGGCCTAGACTTTGCGACCTAGAAGTCAGCCTGGGAGTCACCCTGTGCCAGGTCAGGTGCCACAATGGGCCGGTCCGACAAGGGCTGAGCAGAGATGGTGTCAGCCACGTTTCCCTCAACCATGGGGGGGGCATGGGTGTCCCTGACTGGTCCTCCACACGTGGGGGGCTAGGGGTAGCCTGCAAATCCCGGCCACGTCCCCTACCGCGCCCACCACGCCCACCTCTTGAGGCTCGGCCACCTTTGCCACCCTTACCGCTTGCTCGCCTCTCAGCCATGGCACTGATGTTGTTGTGCGTATGGGAGTTGCAGTAAACTATTGTCCAGGGCAATTGGGCGTCAAAGGGGTAGGGTACTAGATGGAATTCGTACCCTAATGCTCTAGCAAGGCTGTATGGAACCCCTGGGGAAAGATGACGGGTCACGCAACGCACAGGCACCCCAAAAACAGAAAATGACGTGCACACGACCCCTCGTAGACCACGTGCGTGGAAAAATGAACCCGCACTATGCTGTGGCACCCAGAAACACAATAATGAACGTACGCGTGTCACACGCAGCCTACAATGACCTCTGAAGGGGTACGTGACACACGGGGCAAGCACAGTTGGTAAATACGTGCACGACTCACCGTCTGCCTGGGAAAAGAGCGTGAAAACGACGCGCTTGTGCGCGTTGGCATCACCCCCGCCAAAAGAAGAATGGTACGCTGTCTGAGGAGACAGGACAAAAGAAGAAGTGAACGCTGTTTGAGGAAACAGGTCCAAGAGAAAATCAGAAAAAAACTGACAGAGGTAACAGGGAGTATGAACTAGAAATGCTGTGAAGTAAATCGCGTGTGATTCGACAACAAGTACAGTATTCACCCACTCGCTCTCCACGAAAAGCACGTACAAGGAAATTACGTCCTACACGTACCTTTTAAACCGGACCATACGTCCGACGTCACTTCCCTTATACGCACTGAGGCCCTATCCTCCAATTACACGAGATGACACTGGGACGTGCAGTTCTCGGACGTGTAACATGCACCCAGGTTCACGGAAACACCCGCGCGTGTCACGTCACAGACGCGCCTGCGCTTTAAGGGCCTTTGGTCCAATGAAATTGCGTACCCACACCAATCACGTGTGTAAAACCTCGCGTGCACCCCTGGAATACACGTACCCAGGCCAATCGCGTGTGAAAACACCTGCGCACCCCTGAAATACACATACCCAGGCCAATCACGTGTAAAACTTCTTGCGCACCCCTGAAACACATATACCTGCTCCCTCAGGCCCGATCGCGTGTGAAAACACCCGTGCACCCATGAAATACACGTACACAGGCCAATCGCGTGTAAACTTCTTGCGCACCCCTGAAATACACGTACCCGCTCCCCCAGGCCCGATCGCATGTGAAAACACCCGCGCACCCCTGAAATACACATACCCAGGCCAATCGCGTGTAAACCTTCCCGCGCACGCCAGGAATACACGCACATGCTATTTTTGACACAGCGGGTGTCCGTGTTTGTCGCGTACCCCTTTGCACGTCATTTGTCCTAGAGGGCCACAGTATGGGACATTCATCACAGCTGTATATACATGCTTTTTGTTAGCGCACATTTTGGCGCACATTTTTTTCCTGCGCAGGGACGGTACCGCCTGCTTTCGTGTGGCGGACGTGTATGGCCCTGTGCGCGTCTTTGCCCGTGTGCTCGTTTGCCCTATTCGATTCCATGAATACGTGTTGTAGGCGAGCGTGTGGGCGTTCCACGCACTTGCCTCCTGTACTTCCCCTGTGATGCCCACATTTTCACGAGTTGTTCCCCATTCTGCGTGTAACGCCCCGTGTTCTGCCTACTTTTGTTGTGTGCGCCGCGCTATGTTCGATTTCGCTGTGGCCTTAGCGCACGCCGTTAGATGACCTGTGCGCCGGCGTGCGCCACGCACTTTTTCAGCGCACATCCCACATTTTACTTGCGCACAGACTTCCATGAATAGATGTGCGCTGGTTTCCCTGCGATATTCGCACTTGCACTGCGATTTTTTCAGCGCACATTAATCGGTTTAAGTTATAAAGTAACTATGCTGTTCTTATACATATTCGACCCGGAGCAAAATAAAAATCTTTCGGACCACAAATCCTTTACATAGTTTTAACTTTCAAATGATGTGAAGTTACTTTTGGAACATCCAATCACACACACTGACCAATTAAGTTAGAGACATGATACCCACCTCTAGAGCGGGGTTTCTAATCTATAAAAGTCCAAACCCATAGATTCTGTGGACTCACTTGATGACTTATTCACTGGGATGGACTGACTGACAGGAAGAAATAAAGATAGAAAGAGAACTGACAACAATAGAAAGGAGAATGGAATAGCTTGCTTACATTTTGTCCAATTCTGGATTAGCAGAAGTGCACTGTAAGAAAAACCCACCTGGAGCAAAAATCTCAGGCCTTCATCAATGGAGAATTCAGCAGACAGGCCCAATACAGAAGGAGAGAAACCAGGCTGTGGAGGGAAGTTAACCCATTCTTGCTGACTGATGTTCACCTGTTACTTGAGGGCGAGAATGAAACCAGTGTTTAAGAGGCTGCCCACCTGTCCATGAGACAGCCAAATATATTTCTATCTAAGAATAATGTTAAGGGGACATAGAATGACTTAAAGACAATATACTCTAAAGGGGAATAGATTAAACCAGAGCATTTATTTATTTGTGAGTGTGAGAGTACTTAGAGGGGTTATATAATAGACACATCCTGGGGAATTAGTACATATTTCAGAAGCATATGTGCTTCTGCAATTATAGATTTGATCAAATAGATCCAAATGGTGTGTACACTGGCAGAACTCCTGACTCGTTCTCTGTTCAATGCATAAGCACAGAATAATTATGTTGGTAGCGAAAATGCTATTTGACTGTGTACATACCTAGAAAAGTAGTGCACCCAAAGTCATTCCCTGGTTAGATCAGAAAGCAGAGTTCTCTTACTGGTGCTACACCACTCGAGACAAGGGGAACACATTATTTACTTCTACACATTTCCCCACCTTTAAATTGCCTATTGAAAATGATAAATGTACACTTGTACACATTAATACAATAGAAATACAGTAGCTGTAATTGATGGCCTGGGTGTAACGCTCACCTGATTCCCGTAGAGGCGCCGGTCTTGACTGGGCGTATACCGTATCTTCAAAGGTGATGTGTAACACACGGCTGGCTCTTTGGGCTGGACCTCTGTGCACTGTATGTCTGACTCGAAGGGTAAGATGTCTGCAGATAGAAAATATGGGATTAATGAACTGGGTTATTGAATGTCTCTCTCTTCTTCCCTTTCTCTTCTCCTGTAGAACCCCGAAGGTTAACGCTCTCACCTTAGGTAAGTGAACGCCGTGCTCTCCATCTGCCTCGGGGCAGGGTGCTGTAACCAGTTTCTTCACTGGATAAGGGGAGCAGGCCTCTTGACTTCAGAGGACTGCTGTCCGTCGTTTACTGCACGGACGGTAAGTTTCGAGCAATTCTAATGTCTTTAAAGTCTTTAGTAATGATGTCTCTTGTTTTGCAGGGTTCCGGCGATGGTGGATGACGGGCTGAAGTGAGTTGAAGATGGAGCCCGTGTGATTAATAGAAGCGCCTGGAAGCACGTAAGTAAGCGCTTGTTGCCTGCTTCACGATGCGCTCTAACTGTCTTTTTATTTTGCAGGTACAAGTTCGGAGCGGCTGCAGGGTGCCGGAATACCCACTGGGTTAGATGTGGAAAGGAGTAATGGCACGTGAGTATTAAAGTTCCCCAATGTCTTTAAACGCACCTTGTTTAGTCTTTCAGATGCGGGATGCAGCGCCGAAGGCCTCCGGAGCGTGCGAAGAGTTGGTAAGCTTTTGTCTTTCAGATGCCGGAATGCAGTGTGAAGACCTCCGGAGCGCACGAAGAGTAGGTAAGCCTTTGTCTTTCAGATGTCGGAATGCAGCGCGAGGCGTTGGTGACAGCCGATGGACCAGGTAAGTGAAGAGCTGTCACTGAAGACCGTAATGCTAACCTGTTCTTTCTTGTCTTTATAGGTGTTGCTGAAGACTGGATTCAGGATGGTAAGGCTTTTTCCTTAGGCCCAGGATAAGATGCAGAAGACACGATGAGCGTTCTGCTGCAGAGGATGCAGAATAACGCAAAGCAAGATTCATCCATCGGGTGTGGTTTAAATAGCCTCCTGTAGTGCTTAGGTGTCTCCTTCCACAGCCACGCCTAGGTAAGAAAAGAGTTCCTGCTTTCCAGAAGAGTTCCAGTGTTCTGAACCTAGGGAGTGGCTCCTGCCCCACCCATCAGGAAAAGTAGTTCCAAACAGAACAGGATTAGAGGCTCAACTGGCAGGCAAGTAAGAAGCATGGTCTGCTGCAGGTAAGTCCACCCAAGCATTATGAGCCCGGCGCTTCCAGCGCTGGGACTGGGCATATTTATGAGCCTGGTGCCACTGGCGCCAGGACTGGGTCCAAAAGGTCCCAATTGGGACTGGTTGGCACTCGGAACCTGGGTTATGGATCTGCTTCCAAGGGAGTTGGGAAAACCCTGACCTTTTGGAAGCAGAGATCATGACAGTACCCCCCCTCAAGGCCCCTCCCAAACCGGGCTTCTCCGGGGGTTTTGGCTTGTCAGGAAATGTTCGGTGAAATCTTTTGATTAGGCGAGGAGCGTGGACATATTCAGCAGGTTCCCAGGATCTCTCTTGGGGGCCGTAGCCTTTCCAGTCAATTAGGTAAAATAGTTTAGATTTGGAGATCTTGGAGTCCAGAATGCTTTTGACTTCAAACTCGAGTTCCCCATCAACTAGGATAGGTTTTGGAGATTTAGTTAGTCGGGTTTGAGGTTGCACGGGTTTTAATAGAGAGACGTGGAAGACCGGATGTATCTTCATGTGCGGGGGCAAGTCCAACTTGACCGCTACTGGGTTTACTATGGTAGTGATGGAATAGGGACCAAGGTATCTTGGGTTGAATGTGCGTGGCCCTTTTAGAGGTAGATATTTGGTGGATAACCAGACTTGATCCCCTACTTGATATTGAGGGGCTTCCTTCCGATGTTGATCTGCTCCTTTCTTGTATTGTTCTTTAGCCCTTTGAAGGTGAGAAACAGCTTCCTTAAAGGCTTGGGTGATTGTAGAATGCAGGTAGTATACTGCTGGTGTTTCAAGATCTTGGAGGGGATCCAACTCCGAGGTTCGAGGGTGACTGCCGTACAAAAGAAAAAACAGGGTTTTCCCAGTTCCCGAATGGACAGAGTTATTGTAGGCATATTCGGCTATCCAAAGGATGTCTTTCCAAGTTTTTTCAGTTTGTTGCAGCATGCAGCGTAAATACTGTTCCAGAGTTTGATTGGTCCTCTCGGTTTGTCCGTCGGTCTGAGGGTGGTGACTGGTCGATAGTCTCACATCAATTTGAGCCGACTGACAGCAACTTCGCCAAAAATGAGAAATAAATTGACTACCTCGATCCGAAATTAGAACCGAAGGAAAATCGTGCAGTCGGACGATGTTTTCGAGAAATTCTCGGGCCAGAGTTGCTGCTGTTGGCAAGCCTTTGAGCGGAATGAAATGCGCCATCTTGGAGAATAAGTCCACGATTACTAGAATCGTATTGTATCCGGAGCATGGAGGTAGATCGGTGATGAAGTCCATAGAAAGCGTATGCCAAGGGCGAGGTGGGATGTCAATAGGGCGTAAGAGGCCTGCTGGTCTTTCCTTTTGACTCTTGTTTTGGGCGCATACTCCACAGGACATTATAAAGTCTCTGATATCTTTTTTCCAAGACGGCCACCAGAAGTAGCGCTTGATCTTTTCTGAGGTCTTGGCTATACCGGGATGTCCTTCCATTAAAGAATCGTGATAACAAGAGATTACTTCTTTCTGTAAATCTGTGCTGGGTAGGTATAATCGTTCTTGGAAATACAATAAGTTGTCCTTTACTGCAAAGTCCTTTCCCTGCAGATGCCAATTCTGTATGTCTGCTGGAGTTACAAGTTGCCTGGCTTTATCCTTAACTTCCTCTATGGATTGTGTGGTGATTACACCCAGAATTCTTTGTTCGGGAATGATTGGTACAGGTTTAGGGTTGATCAAGTGTTCTTCCACTCCCATCCGAGAAAGGGCATCAGCTTTACCGTTTTTTGTACCAGGTCGATAGGTAATTATGAAGTCAAACTCGGCAAAGAATAATGCCCAACGGAGTTGTCTAGAGGATTGGGCTTTTGCGGTTTTCAAATATTGCAGGTTTCGGTGATCCACAATCACAATAACAGTGTGTCGGGCCCCCAGCAGATAATGCCGCCAAGCCTTAAAGGCAGACTTGATAGCCAGAAGTTCCTTGTCAGTAATCGTGTAATTGATTTCAGGAGGCGAGAATTTGCGGGACCAAAATGCCACGGGATGCAACTGATTGGTTACCGGGTCCTTTTGTGATAGAACTGCCCCCATGGCAAGGCTTGAAGCATCAGTTTCCACGATGTAGGGGAGTTCGGGGCGACGGTGTTTTAAGATTGGTGCAGAGATACATTTAGTCTTCAAATCCTGGAAAGCTTGTTCCGCCTCGGTAGACCATTCAAAACGTTTGTTTTTCTTTAACAAGGCAGTGATGGGCTGGACTATTCGAGAGAATTCGGGGATAAACCTACGGCAAAAGTTAGCGAAGCCTAAGATGCTTTGCACACCTTTTACGGAGGATGGTGATGGCCATTTGAGAACTGCATCGACCTTCTTTGAATCCATACGCACTCTGCCAGGTGATAATATAAATCCCAAGAATTCAACTTCAGTCACGTTGAAAACACATTTTTCCAACTTAGCGAAAAGTTTGTGTTGACGCAATCTTTCGAGGACCATTTTCACGTGTTTCCGATGTTCAGATTCCGATGAAGAATAAACGAGGATGTCGTCAATGTAAACAACAACACACACATCTATGAGCTCTCTGAGGACATCGTTCATAAAATATTGAAAGGCGGCCGGGGCATTGCAAAGTCCGAAGGGCATGACCTGATATTCAAATAGCCCATACTTGGTGCGGAAGGCCGTCTTCCATTCATCGCCCTCTTTTACTCGTACCAAGTGGTAAGCTCCTCTAAGATCCAGCTTTGTATATATGCATGCTTTTCTGACTTGGTCCAGGAGTTCAGGGATCAAAGGTAACGGATATCTATTCTTAACGGTGATCTGGTTCAGGGAGCGATAATCTATACAAGTTCTAAGGTCTCCTTCCTTTTTTGGAACGAAGAACAAAGCTGAAGAAGCAGGGGACTTGGAAGGACGAATAAACCCATTTGCCAGGTATTGATCCAGGTATTGTCGAAGGTGAAGGTTCTCAGGCTCGGTGAGGGCATAAATTCTACTACAAGGAGGAGTAGATCCAGGTATCAGGTCTATCTAGCAGTCATAAGACCTATGAGGAGGTAGAGAGTTAGCCTGATCCTTCCGGAAAACATCTTGGTATTCTAGGTATTCGGGAGGTAACTGGGGAGTCTCTGAAGAAATTGCTGCCAGTGCAACACCAGGTGGAGGGTGACAAGTAGAGACACATTCTGGAAACTGGACCGTTCTTGCTCGCCAATCGATCAGAGGATTGTGTTTCTCTAACCAAGGTATTCCTAGAATAATCTGAAACTGAGGGGCCTTGATCACATCGAACACGATCTTCTCATGGTGTCCATCCTGACTTACTAGCGTCACTTCTTGAGTGGTATGCGTTACTGGCCCGGAGGCTATCTCCGTACCATCCACCGTAGTAATGACGTCCTTTACAGCCTTGGGACAAAGAGTTAGATTCATCCTCAAAACCTTTTCATGATCCACATAATTGCCGATGGCACCGCTGTCGACGTAAGCTTCAATTGCATGTAATCGATCCGGATTATCAGGGCTAATGAGGACCATAGGTATCACGAAATGCGAGGTCACGGAACTGGTTTTCACGCTCGGCAAGAGGACCTCTATTCTTGTCGGGCGAGGTCGTTTCCCTGCTCAGAGTTTGTAACTTTGGTAACTGCAGCTCCTACTGCCTTCTTGGCAGGTTTCACCGGACAGTCTCGAAGAAAGTGCCCTGAGTTTCCGCAATAGAGGCATAATTGCAACTGTTTTCTCTTTTCCCGCTCCTTTTGTGTTAGAGGACCTTTCAGACCCCCTATTTGCATGGGTTTCCCGGAGTCTACTCCTTTGGAAGGAGTTGGCGGTTTGGAAAATACTCGAGCATCAAACTTGGAACGATCGGCCTTCCTGTTCTGCAGTCTGTGATCTATTTGAACGACTAAGTCTATATAGTCCGAACAATCTTGTGGGGGATTCACTACTTGGGCTAACACATCTTTGAGCTCTCCACGTAGACCTCTATAAAATAGCGTAATCCTTTTGTCCTCAGGCCATTGAGTTTCCACTATCAGTCTGTTGAAAGATGCAATATAAGCCAAAAGGTCTTGATTACCTTGTCGCAACAAAAGAAGCTCATTGTCCAAGGCCTGCCCCTGTGAATGTCTTGCGAACAGTTTTTCCATACTGAGCTGAAAAGCTTGAAAATCATGGAGGACCGGATCATCTTGATTTACTAGAGGGATCGACCAGTCTGCCGCATTGCCACTAAGGTACGAAAGCACGAAAGCTACTTTAGCTTGATCAGTTGGAAAGGCTGCTGGTCGGCATAAGAAATGCAACTGGCACTGATTGATAAATACTGCAAACCTCTTTGGGTCACCAGAAAATCGTTTGGGCGGAGCCAGAGGTACATTCCCAGGTAGGTTGATCTGCACTGGATTCATAGAGGATGTAGAAGGAAGATTTCCCCCAGATGCGGGTAACGGGGTCTGTCCGGCTTGTGACTGTAGCAATTGTCTAGCGAGATCATCTGTTCGCTCCTTGGAAATAATCAGTTCCCTTCTTAGAGCGTTCGTTTCCTGACGGGCTGCATGCACTTCTGCTCTTAGTTCCCCAAGTAACTGGGCTAGTTGGTCGGTATCCGAGGTTTCCATAGCGCCTGGACGGGAGTTTTGTGGTTGACTTTGCGTTCTGTAACGCTCACCTGATTCCCGTAGAGGCGCCGGTCTTGACTGGGCGTATACCGTATCTTCAAAGGTGATGTGTAACACACGGCTGGCTCTTTGGGCTGGACCTCTGTGCACTGTATGTCTGACTCGAAGGGTAAGATGTCTGCAGATAGAAAATATGGGATTAATGAACTGGGTTATTGAATGTCTCTCTCTTCTTCCCTTTCTCTTCTCCTGTAGAACCCCGAAGGTTAACGCTCTCACCTTAGGTAAGTGAACGCCGTGCTCTCCATCTGCCTCGGGGCAGGGTGCTGTAACCAGTTTCTTCACTGGATAAGAGGAGCAGGCCTCTTGACTTCAGAGGACTGCTGTCCGTCGTTTACTGCACGAACGGTAAGTTTCGAGTAATTCTAATGTCTTTAAAGTCTTTAGTAATGATGTCTCTTGTTTTGCAGGGTTCCGGCGATGGTGGATGACGGGCTGAAGTGAGTTGAAGATGGAGCCCGTGTGATGAATAGAAGCGCCTGGAAGCACGTAAGTAAGCGCTTGTTGCCTGCTTCACGATGCGCTCTAACTGTCTTTTTATTTTGCAGGTACAAGTTCGGAGCGGCTGCAGGGTGCCGGAATACCCACTGGGTTAGATGTGGAAAGGAGTAATGGCACGTGAGTATTAAAGTTCCCCAATGTCTTTAAACGCACCTTGTTTTGTCTTTCAGATGCGGGATGCAGCGCCGAAGGCCTCCGGAGCGTGCGAAGAGTTGGTAAGCTTTTGTCTTTCAGATGCCGGAATGCAGTGTGAAGACCTCCGGAGCGCACGAAGAGTAGGTAAGCCTTTGTCTTTCAGATGTCGGAATGCAGCGCGAGGCGTTGGTGACAGCCGATGGACCAGGTAAGTGAAGAGCTGTCACTGAAGACCGTAATGCTAACCTGTTCTTTCTTGTCTTTATAGGTGTTGCTGAAGACTGGATTCAGGATGGTAAGCCTTTTTCCTTAGGCCCAGGATCAGATGCAGAAGACACGATGAGCGTTCTGCTGCAGAGGATGCAGAATAACGCAAAGCAAGATTAATCCATCGGGTGTGGTTTAAATAGCCTCCTGTAGTGCTTAGGTGTCTCCTTCCACAGCCACGCCTAGGTAAGAAAAGAGTTCCTGCTTTCCAGAAGAGTTCCAGTGTTCTGAACCTAGGGAGTTATTGTTATTGTTATTGTTATTTTGCACTTATATAGCGCCTTATACACCATTGGTATGGTCTGAAGGCGCTTGTAGGTTGAACGCCCTTGGGAACCGAAGTTCAGATCAGTAGAGAGAGTAGGGAGAGTCAAAAGGTGCGTGTGAGCACCGGGTATGTGTGCAGCTCATGCGGTACTCGTGTAATAGCTGCTTCTTAGCGGTAGGTGTGGTGGTTGAGAGATCAGGAGAATGTGTTCGTTCTGGCAGGATTTATCCGGAACGGATGTGGCTGCGTTAGGCCTGAGGAAAACGCCTGGCTGGGGGTGTGGAACCAGCAGTGGTTACATAGACTGATGTGGAGTAAGCCGCGGAATGTTGGTATGAGAACAGTTATACCGAATGGTGTCATAGTATCTCTGTGTTCTAGTTGAGTGGTGATGTAAGGAGAGAGTAAGCATGGTGGTGTGGTATGATCGGTTATATGCTCTTTCACTGAGCACACTTCTAATTGCAACTTTCCCAGAGAGGGTACTGGGCGCACTTCTAAATACAGTTTTCCACAGAGAGGCTATTGGGCACACTTCTAGATTCAGTTTACTAGAGGCTATTGGGCACACTTATAAATGAAACTTTCCAGAGTGTCTATAGGATACAGTTCTATAGTCAACTTTCACAGATGCTATTGGGGACACTTCTAAATTCAACTTCACAGAGCGACTATTGGGAACACTTCTAAATTCAACTTCACAGAGCGACTATTGGGAACACTTCTAAATTCAACTTTACAGAGCGTCTATTGGATACACTTCTATAATCAACTTTCACAGAGGGTATTGGTTGCACTTCTAAATGCAACCTTCACAGCGATGCTATTGGGCGCAATTCTAAATTCAATTTTCTACGTAGTGGATTCTGGGCGCACTATTAAGTCAATTTTCAGAGAGGCTTTTCCAGAGAGGGTGTTGGGAACACTTCTAAATTCAATTTAATAGAGAGACTATTGGGCACACTTCTAAATGCAACTTTCCAGAGTGTCTATAGGATACATTTCTATAGTCAACTTTCATAGATGCAATTGGGAACACTTCTAAATTCAACTTTACAGAGCGTCTATTGGATGCACTTCTATAATCAACTTTCACAGAGGGTATTGGTTACACTTCTAAAATGCAACCTTCACAGCGATGCTATTGGGCGCATTTCTAAATTCCATTTTCTACGGAGAGGCTACTCGGCGCACTTTTAAGTCAGTTTTTCTGAGAGGCTTTTCCAGAGAGGGTGTTGGGAACACTTCTAAATTCAATTTACTAGAGAGACTATTGGGCACACTTCTAAATGCAACTCTCAGGGAGGCTATGGGTACACTTCTAAATTTCACTGAGGGGATAATGGACATACTTCTAAATGCAACTTTCATAGAGTGTCTATTGGGAACCCTACTAAATTCATAGCGAGGTTATTGGGCACACTTCTAGATGCAACTTTCCAGAGTGTCTATTGGGCACACTTCTAAATGCAACTGTCACAGAGGATCTTGGGTACACTTCTAAATTCAGTTCACCAGACAGGCTATTGGGCACATTTCTAAATTCATGGAGAGGCTATAGGGCACGCTTTCTTAATGCATCTTTCACATGTTAACATTTACAATTCCATCTAGATGCGACGCAGGCCGATATTCACAACTCCATCTAAGTGTGGATATGCTAACATTCACAATTCTATCCAAGTGTGGACATGCTAACATTCACAATTCTATCCATGTGTGGACATGCCAACATTCACAATTCCATCCAAATGTGGACATGCTAACATTCACAATTCTATCCAAGTGTGGACATGCTAACATTCACAATTCTATCCAAGTGTGGACATGCTAACATTCACAATTCTATCTAGGTGTGGACATGCCAGTATTCCCAATTCCATCTGAGAGTGGGCATGCTAACATTCACAATTCTGTCTAAGTGTGGACATGCTAACATTCACAATTCTATCTAGGTGTGGACATGCCAGTATTCACAATTCCATCTGAGAGTGGGCATGCTAACATTCACAATTCTATCCAAATGTGGATGTGCTAACAATCACAATTCTATCTAGGTGTGGACATGCCAGTATTCACAATTCCATCTGAGAGTGGGCATGCTAACATTCACAATTCTATCCAAGTGTGGACATGCTAACTTTCACAATTCTATTCAAATGAGGACATGCTAACTTTCACAACTCCATCCAAGAGTGGACATGCCAACATTCACAATTCTGTCTAAGTGTGGACATGCTAACATTCACAATTCTGTCTAAGTGTGGACATGCTAACATTCACAATTCTATCCAAGTGTGGACAATGCTAACATTCACAATTCTATCCAAATGAGGACATGCTAACTTTCACAACTCCATCCAAGAGTGGACATGCCAACATTCACAATTCTGTCTAAGTGTGGACATGCAAACATTCACAATTCTGTCCAAATGTGGACGTGCTAACAATCACAATTCTATCTAGGTGTGGACATGCCAGTATTCACAATTCCATCTGAGAGTGGGCATGCTAACATTCACAATTCTATCCAAGTGTGGACATGCTAACTTTCACAATTCTATTCAAATGAGGACATGCTAACTTTCACAACTCCATCCAAGAGTGGACATGCCAACATTCACAATTCTGTCTAAGTGTGGACATGCTAACATTCACAATTCTGTCTAAGTGCGGACATGCTAACATTCACAATTCTATCCAAGTGTGGACAATGCTAACATTCACAATTCTATCCAAATGAGGACATGCTAACTTTCACAACTCCATCCAAGAGTGGACATGCCAACATTCACAATTCTGTCTAAGTGTGGACATGCTAACATTCACAATTCTATCTAGGTGTGGATATGCCAGTATTCACAATTCCATCTGAGAGTGGGCATGCTAACATTCACAATTCTATCCAAATGTGGACATGCTAACAATCACAATTCTATCTAAGTGTGGACATGCTAGGATTCATAAAACTTGAAAATCCATGCTAACAATCATATTTCTGTCTAGATTTGGCGCAGGCTAGTCTTTGTGGTTCACTCGTGGTATGGTTAGCATTATACTGCAGGCAGTGTTTGATGTCCCGCCATTAATAGGTTTGGGCTGGTGGTCACATCTCTCTAATAATGCATGGTGCAGGTCTGTAGCAGTCTAGGCCATTGATAGGTAAGTTAGAGTGGCAGGAACTTTCTGGAGTAGAGTGATTGCTCTACTCCCCACCCATGCCACACTCACGGTTTTTGTTGGTGTCTGTTGGTTGCTGGCATCCTTGGCGTCCCCTGCGGACACCTGCAGACACTTTCTGAAGCCGCCTCTGTTGGAGCCGCCCTTGGCCTCGGGGCCCTTAGCCGCTGGGGCTGCCGGGCAGAGGGCTGCCCTGGGAGGACAAGTGATGAAGGGCTCACGGCCCAATCAGAGCGGGGATGGGCGGGTTGGGAGGCGGGAGGGGAGCGGGAATCAGGAAGAGGGTGCGGGGTGGGAGAGGGACGCTCGGAGGGCCTGGGGGCCCAGTTGGCACCCGAAAAATAGGCGGCGTGCCCGGATGGGCTTCCTCACCTTGCGCCGGCTGCCTGCAGTGAATGCAGGGGCTGGTGCGAGGAGGGTCATTAGACCCTTTCAACCTGGGCTCACGACCCAATCAGAGCGGGGATGGGTGGGTTGGGAGGCGGGAGGGGAGCGGGAATCAGGAAGAGGGTGCGGGGTGGGAGAGGGACGCTCGGAGGGCCTGGGGGCCCAGTTGGCGCCCGAAAAATAGGCGGCGTGCCCGGATGGGCTTCCTCACCTCGCGCCGGCTGCCTGCAGTGAATGCAGGGGCCGGTGCGAGGAGGGTCGCTAGACCCTTTCAACCTGGGCTCACGGCCCAATCAGAGCGGGGATGGGTGGGTTGGGAGGCGGGAGGGGAGCGGGAATCAGGAAGAGGGTGCGGGGTGGGAGAGGGACGCTCGGAGGGCCTGGGGGCCCAGTTGGCGCCCGAAAAATAGGCGGCGTGCCCGGATGGGCTTCCTCACCTCACGCCGGCTGCCTGCAGTGAATGCAGGGGCCGGTGCGAGGAGGGTCGTTAGACCCTTTCAACCTGGGCTCACGGCCCAATCAGAGCGGGGATGGGTGGGTTGGGAGGCGGGAGGGGAGCGGGAATCAGGAAGAGGGTGCGGGGTGGGAGAGGGACGCTCGGAGGGCCTGGGGGCCCAGTTGGCGCCCGAAAAATAGGCGGCGTGCCCGGATGGGCTTCCTCACCTCGCGCCGGCTGCCTGCAGTGAATGCAGGGGCCGGTGCGAGGAGGGTCGCTAGACCCTTTCAACCTGGGCTCACGGCCCAATCAGAGCGGGGATGGGCGGGTTGGGAGGCGGGAGGGGAGCGGGAATCAGGAAGAGGGTGCGGGGTGGGAGAGGGATGCTCGGAGGGCCTGGGGGCCCAGTTGGCGCCCGAAAAATAGGCGGCGTGCCCGGATGGGCTTCCTCACCTCGCGCCGGCTGCCTGCAGTGAATGCAGGGGCCGGTGCGAGGAGGGTCTCTAGACCCTTTCAACCTGGGCTCACGGCCCAATCAGAGCGGGGATGGGCGGGTTGGGAGGCGGGAGGGGAGCGGGAATCAGGAAGAGGGTGCGGGGTCGGAGAGGGACGCTCGGAGGGCCTGGGGGCCCAGTTGGCGCCCGAAAAATAGGCGGCGTGCCCGGATGGGCTTCCTCACCTCGCGCCGGCTGCCTGCAGTGAGTGGCTCCTGCCCCACCCAACAGGAAAAGTAGTTCCAAACAGAAGAGGATCAGAGACTCAACTGGCAGGCAAGTAAGCAGTATGGTCTGCTGCAGGTAAGTCCACCCAAGCATTATGAGCCCGGCGCTTCCAGCGCTGGGACTGGGCATATTTATGAGCCTGGTGCCACTGGCGCCAGGACTGGGTCCAAAAGGTCCCAATTGGGACTGGTTGGCACTCGGAACCTGGGTTATGGATCTGCTTCCAAGGGAGTTGGGAAAACCCTGACCTTTTGGAAGCAGAGATCATGACACTGGGCCTTTTATGTGTCCTTCTGAGTCCTGGCCTTCTGCCCATTTGCCTGAATGCCCGCAGCTCTCCTCAGGCCCAGCACTTGCCTTCGGGCACCCCTTGTCCTGTGCTGCCCCACAGGTCGGCACGCATTGTATGGGCTGATGACCCCCCTCTATACATTGAACATTGTCTGGCACTTTCCTGTTTGCCATCACAATTTCCGCTTGCACTTACATATTGCCTTGCAATGGTCTCCCTGGCACTTTAGCCTTCTGTGGAACCTCTAGATCTTACCCCTTTCCCTTCTCTCCCTCTGCATTTGCATGATCCCAATGTTTACAAAGCCTAGTAGGACTGCTCTTTTTTTGTATTTTTTTGTATTTTGCATACTCCATTGTCTTGCTGTCTTTCCCTGTTGCCTTCCCTTTGTGCTGTGGGCTCTTTGAAACAATTTTATTGATGTATAAGCATCTTACAAATACCCAATACAATAAAATAAATAAAATAAACACTGTTGAAGGGAATGTAGTGAATACACAGGTTAAAAATGCAGTTTTATTTTTGTAACCAATTTACATGCAGGAATATGAAGTAGCCTGTGAGTAAATTGAGTTTAATAAAATACTGTTTCAGATGCTCACAATTCTATTGTGTAGAGAGGATATGTATAACTAGTGGGATTTAGATAGGCTGGAGTTTTCTCATTTAATTTTGTTTTTATCGAATTCATGTTTTATCCTGAACCCTCATACACTTTTCAACACATGGTGTATAGGGGTTCAGGTATCAAATTTATAGCTGGCAAGATGCGTGTTTCTAAAGTCAAGCATATATATCATTGTCAATAGAATTGACCAGCTTGTCAATCATTCATCAATGTAGTAACAATGATGTCAGGATTTCAATGAGAATAATGATGTATAATATAATTTGTTTATGTTGAAATTGATTCAATTATTTATAATTTATAATTGTATTAATACATACACCTTCTGTGATACCCTGCATGTTTCCTGTCTCAAAAGGGAGGGAGTGGGGCTGTGAGGAAACAATGCTATTAAACTGGCATGTCCAATGTTCATAAAATGAAGTTCATTTAATTAATGAATACAAATTGTGCATGCCTAATTTGGGGTGGGTGGAATATTCCACCAAACTAGTTGTCACCTGGTTTAAACATCCAGAACTTATTGGCAATAGGGACATACCACTGAATGTCAAGGAACCTTTTTTATCCATCATTCTATTAAAGGGCAGAACTGTGCTCCATTCAACGGGATTCACTTTATTTTCATTCCATTTCATTTGAGGTAAAAGGTGCACTTTCAGGTCTGCATCGTATCCAGGCAAGATCTGAGATGACCAATGTCATCGGAGGTTGCCACTTTGAGGCAAGGTTGTCTGTGATTGGTGAATTGATTTAAAAGGACTACAATTTCGACAAATGGGCTCCAATGGTAACTCATAGAGGTTGAATATATTAAGGAGAGGATGGCAACCAGGTGGACAGGAAGGATTTGACAAGAAAGAGAGGAGATGTAGAAGAGTATCGCTGTATGCTGTCCTGCCTGTTAAAGAGGAAGAGAAAAGCAAATTGAGTACTATGAGGATGATGCCCATGTGATAGGTTATGAGAAAAGAGACACATGGGCAGTGATGTTGAAATCCACTTGGAGTTTGAGGAGGAGCAGGAGACAGGGGCCACCTTTATCAGTGGCTCTCTAAGAATTATTGAACGCCTGTATCCTGAAATTTGGTTTGCTGCTTCAGCGAGAGCAGAAGGCAGATTG
This sequence comes from Ambystoma mexicanum, assembly GCF_040938575.1. Classification (NCBI taxonomy): domain Eukaryota; kingdom Metazoa; phylum Chordata; class Amphibia; order Caudata; family Ambystomatidae; genus Ambystoma; species Ambystoma mexicanum. The sequence goes on from NC_090925.1 coordinate 295,540,899, forward strand.
TTAATGTTGCAGATGATTGTAGATGTAGGAAAAATGAATCGCCTCAAAGACCTCTTCCCAAAGTAATCAATTGATTGCTCCTTGAGGTATCATATCTTTGAGTATTGTTTTTCCTGAGGATTGATTGGAGAAATCTGACCTGCAAAATGACATTTATCATAAGCAATAGGGACTTTTGGGGGGTTATTAAACAATGGTGGCATAGGTTGGGAAAAGGCTTTTTCATTTTATGTTGCAGGTGAGATTATACCTGTTTTGGGTAGGAGTCAGGCATGTCTGTTTACTTCTTTTCTTATTTAGAGTCAAGGTTAATGCTTACCTGTGTGCAGTCGAGCAAGTAGGGGAGTGGTTGTCGTTTTGTACCAAGGCATCACTTCAATAATGTGCCGTGGACAATGACATATTTGTAGGTGGCTATTGACATTTTCATTCTGAAAATCTAGTGCTTCTAAAGTATCCAGTTTTTATTGTAATGTGTTCTTCGCTGTACAAGGTGCATTTGTAAGGAAGGCAAGGATGTCATGCATTGTAATTTATTATTGCTTTTCTTGTGCAAATGCTCGGGCAGAAATGCATTTAGGATTATAATTCAAGCTAACGATTCTTGTAATGTAACATATTGCAACACTGATGAAACAAAGCACTTAAATGCAGTCAAAAAAATAATTCCAAGAACAAATGGCACTATTCGAATTACTGTAGATTTCTAGGTGCTTTGTAGCATGTCTGTTACAACTGTTTTCAAGATTTCAGCTTCGCTCATTAACATTTTCAGGTTTTCTTCTGAACATCCTTCCTGGAGAGATTGACTGACTTAGTAAAACTGCTATAGTAGATCTTGGCTGCTCTACTATCCCCTCTGACTTCACTCTCAATATCTTTACAGCCATTAGGGGCACAACTAGACCGACTATTCAGGGTGGGTGCGGGGAGCAAATGCTCGAAATGTGGGGTAGGGACTACGTTCAGAGAATGTGTGTAGGTGTGGCCTTGGCAGTTTATAGACAATTTAGCACCCAGAGCGAAACATTCGAATGTGCTCCCACTCCAATAACCTTGAACCAACATTTTAAAATCATTACAATACAAACAAAAGCTCTTTTAATTAACTGTTAATTACAGTATTTGATAGCTATAGGCAGACAAGGCACAGAAGGCAAAAATACTGCAAAAAGTATTCACTTTCATTATCCGATGTGTATTCTCATTGTCTAAAACACACCCTCTTTAATTTTGCTTCGGCAAATCGTTAATTGCTGATGTCAGTTCTATGTTTTCGATCTTTCTGCTCTCATTTCCATATATAACTAGAGTCAATAGCCAATAGTCGATAGCACGCCAGTATAGCTATTTCCTCTGAGGTCATTAAAGCTTCCTGCCACTCTTCTGCCTCTTGTGGACCAATGTGAGTTTCCCATCTCTGCCAGAGGTTCATCAATGGGCGCGTATTGTGACTAACAAGTATCTGCTATAGAGGTCGAGATTGCCTTTCTAATGAGAAGGTCTGTGTGCGTATTAGCCTCTACCGGGCTATCGAAGATAGTAATTATTGTCCAATCCGTCTACCTGGAAGTTCTGTTGCAACTCTTTTAATGACTGTATCTGGCCTGCTACCGGAAAATCTCCCATGACTCTGATGTTCTTCCCATGCCAGTTATTCGCAAAGGATAGTTTCATTAATTCTGGTAGGTCTCAATTGTGCCATATCAGAGCCCTTGTAGTCACTACTTGTTGCGAAACTTCGGAGTGTCTCAGCCATTTTGATTTTCCCATGTAATACTTGTAACAGGTACCTGTCACACAGCCCATCCTGTTCTACCTGAATATGTGGTCTTCTCGGCTCTCCTCTCAGCTATCCTTTCACCACTGTTAGTTGAGAAGCCCAATAATACTGCTGGAGGTCTGGGAGCCTTATCCCACCCTCCTGCACCGAGTTTTACAGGTAACGTAAAGAGATTCTCAGTTGAGATTCTTTCCATATTAGCAGACCCTGACCGTAGTGTTGTGGTGCACATACAGGAATCTGGGCATTGACATTTTAAACATTGCCGCTCTCACAATAATGATATCATCATCTTTGACCAGAAATTAGCGTCTGCAAAGAAATACTCCATTAGAGGTAACAGGTTACATTCCAGGAATCCCATAGGCATTTTGACACATTTGCAAGCTCAAATATTGAAATGGTACCACTATAACCAGAAAGGGATAGTCATCAGGTATCACCAATTGACCCTATTGTACCAGAAATACAATGGACTTATTCCAGTTAACCTGTAAGCCACTATAGCCTCCATATATCTGTATGATCTCCATCACTCTGGTCAAGGGGCACCAGGGAACCTCCAAATACAGCAGCAGGTTGTCTGCATATAATGAGACCCATTCTTCCTGTCCTAGTGGCCCCACCAATACCTTCATGAGAGCGTCACCCTGGAGCCACAATACAAGGGGTTCCATGGCTAAAATAAAGAGTGAAGGAGAAAGAGGGCAGACCTGTCCCATTCCCCTTGTGAGCACAAAGTACTTTGATATACTGCATTTGACCCGAACCATCACCTGAGGTTCTGTGTACAACAGCTTGAACCACTGTAGAATTTTGACCCAAATTTCATTCTTTCCAACGACACCCAGACAAACGCAGAGTAAACAGATTCAAGCGTTTTTTTTTAAGTCAATCTCTAGTATAGCCAGTGGATTTGAGATGTTGTTTATTCTATCCAGGGCCTCGTAGAGTCTGCACATATTCATATGGGTCACTTTAGGTAGTAGGAACTCACTCTTATCCACATGGATCAAATATGGCAAGAGCATGTTCAATCTTGTTGCCAGCACCTTGGCCGGGACCTTTGAATCCATGTTAATGTGCTGCAGCACCTTCAAGCATTTGTTGCTCTAGATGAAATTACCATGCAAAATACTTTTGTCCAAATAACCAGACAGACTCAAAGGAGATGGTAAAATATTGCTTTGATCTCAAGAAGTAAAGCAGGGCGAATATACATACACTCATCAACTCGACTCATGCAGATTCAGACTGTATTTTCAATCATGCATAGTTTATATAATGCTAGATGAGTCATCTATGACGTAATCCTACATGGCAATCTTCAAAAGGTGGTTGGCAGGCTATTCTAATGGGTTGGCAACCCAAATCCAACCTTGAGCATTTGGCTTGTTAGAAACGAAAACCAGGTGGTGGAGATACGTCAGTTCTACCTTTGTTTCCCAACTTGACAATCTTCTTTCATCGGTAGGCCTCATGCCATTGTCTTCTGTTTCAAGGTTGACCTAGCCAGTCTGCCCAGTCTTGGGACATTCGAAGCAGTGTAGGTATACTGGTATCTTAGCTCCAGGCCTAATGAATAGCCCTTTTTGTGTGTGAGCTCTTCATCATGTGTTCTAAGACCATGAATTTGTCCATATCAATGGTGCTTTTATCATTATTTGATTCAACCTTTGCTGGGTGCAGTTCTTCTTTTGTCCTTTAGAGACTTGCTCACTCCATCCCATATTGACATGGGTGCCTTTTAATCACCCAACATTTGGGATCAGAAAATGTTTGTGCTCCTCCTAATCTTTAGAAAATATGTCCTTGTGCATGGTCTGCTTGTGGACACCCTTTGTGCTTTTTCTTCATCTCTCGAAGTAGCACCCTTGGTTCAACACCAATGTACTCCTCTATTTTGCAAGGAAAACAGCTTCTGTATCATCTATCCATGTTTAAAATCCCAGGCTTGTGCTTTTGAGGTAACTGGGTTGATTGACATTAGCCATCGTCCATATTGTTCTGATTGTAATCCTAAACGTTGAATATATAACTCTCCTAAGCAAGCTTCTATGTATTCTTTCGACCTTGTGTTTCAGCGTATTTACAGTTATTGTCCAGAGGGCCACTTCATTCTTCTTTATATTATTAACTACTGCATCATGGAATATATGTTTCTATTACTGTTTCAGTTACATTGTTTATTCTTATGTATTTTCATATAATTTTAACATATGATCATATATCTTCTTTCAGACACTTTTGCTGTCCTGAGGCTTTGTTTTAACGTACATTTATGTTGTGCATAATTTTATTCATGGTGGCTTTTCGACAACTCATCAAGGAACATCTTCATGGTAAGTTTATTCCACTGCTTCAATGTGAGGGTATCGTCTGAATGGCTGCCTGACTGCATATCATTTCTTGTACAACCTATGTGGTATGGACATGTCGCATACTTGGATAGAGGTTCCCAATTATAGCTCCTCATCTGTTATTCCAATAGGATGGGCGTTAGGGGGCGTTGACTAGGGGGAATGTGTCCAGTTGCTCCTCTACATTCCCCCCTCTAGTTGCATTCTCACCAGACTCTTTGCCTCCTCTTCTGCAATTCCTGCTTCATCTTCTTCAATCATCTCATCATATTCTCTTTTCTTCAGAACCCATATTTTTGTCACCCCCCCTCAGGTGGCCAGTGTTCTTTATGTGTTTATCCACACTCCAGGTCATCAATCAACATTCTCCTGCTGGTGTACAACATATATATTTTCCCACATATTCTTTTCTGATCCTGGGGATACTAGAACTTTGTTCCTGGAGGTGCAAGAAAGCTCTCCTTTATATTTTCACATGTACCTTCTTCAGTTTGCATCTGTTCTCCAGTATGCTCATTAATGTCAATCATTATTTTCATCTCAATAGCATTTTTGGCTGTTTTCTGACATGGTGGCAAGATGAGCATTTTGAGGCATAATCCCAACATTATTAATGGTAATATTGCTCCAGGTAGTTTAACAGCATTTGCCAATGAAGATGAAATCCATCCAATCAATGATGAACACCAATCATCTCCTGATGTTTTATCATTTTCATCATCCATCTGTTTATGCAAGGTTGTCAATATCATAATTGTCTCTGTCAATGACCCATTTTCTCCATCATGAGCAGGTTTAAATGTACAGCAAGAAGGTCTGATCTTGGCACACACGCCTCCTTCCATTGTTGTTACCAGATCCAGAATATACCTGTTCTGGAGAGTCATCAGGCTGATGGCTCTCAGTTCTTCCTTTATTGCATTGAATCCTTTTATTGTTGCATTGATGGTCTGCAGCAATTCCCATCTTGTAATCTGGAGCCACTTAGCATTTTCTGCTATTTGAAGTCCTGGTATGAATATAGATGTCATTATCATAGCGGTTTTGCTGAATAGTTTGTATTCATCAGGAAGGTCGTTGTAAGCATCTACGGACTTTGAGGAGAGGTATTTCTCTCATTTTAATCGATAGCGATGAAGTGATCTCTTCCTTCTGTTATATCTGTTCATTTTCGGGATCTCTTCAATACGGAGGTCACTCTGGGGAATCACTACTGCTGGGACATGTACATTTACTATGGAACACACTCCTGCCCAATCCACAAGCCCAATGTCTGGATCCACAAGCCCAATGTCAATCCATTAGAACTGCAGTTCATCCATTAATTCCTGGTACTTCAATTCATTCTCCACATCCTTTATTATTTCCAACATAGGCCTTGCCATCATTATTGAAGCAGGTTGTCACATTCTTCACTTGAAAAATATGCACTGGTCGTGCTTCATTCTCAACCCAGCTTAGTAGTCTTGCCTGCTTTGGCACAATTCTAGGCATTCATCATTCATCATCTGCACCTCGCGAAATTCCTGAATTTTTCAATAAGTGTTCAGGGCATGATATTAAACCATCTTTCCATCCAGTACTGGTTGCTACATGCCCCTACACCAGCAGCTGTGTTCTTTCCCAAAATCCTGGTTCTCCTGATTTTTCAGTCATCTCAGAGCAATTAATTCTCTTCATATCAACAATTTGTTGTGTCTTCTCTCCAAACTGGGACAGATACATACATATTTTGTTTGTCCATCCTAATCCACTCTCCATCCACTTTGTTTTTACATATGTGTCTTAATAGGGAAAAGTGTGTCTTGATCGCCATCTTAGACTTGCCCACTTCCCTTTAAATTGTCCTCTTGTAGTGCAGGCTGCTAAATGACTGAGACATTTTGTATCATGTGAAGCCATTTCTCTTGCAATAAATGTTCTTTGGCGCATTCATGGCATACAGTATTAAAGAAATTGGTCTTAATGAATTAAGACACTGCCTCTGCACAGTAGGCCACCAGATATTTGGGACCCTACGTCAATTACTTAATCTCCTCATCAGACGGTAACGCCTCTCCTAGTTCATCTCACTGATCAAGTCACACCAACTTGACGTCTGTCACAACTGCTGTCGACAGTCGATTACTCTGAGCACATGTGAGACTGTGTCCTGCACTAGGATTGTGACATGGGGGCTGGGGGAGGGTCCTTGTTGTGCAGAATTTGTTTTCGTTTACTTTGTTGTACTGAAAAATCAAAAAAAAGTTTTTAAAAAACGGTATTTTAATCTGGAAAATGGGAATAATGGGACTTGTAGCCGAGGTTTTATTTCCGACTTTCTCACTGCTTATAATATCTGTAAGTGCCAATGTCATAAGGAGAATGATCAAAATCAGAATCCCGCAAATCATTCCACAAATTGTTCTTTGTTTAGTACATGTTTTTCTTGGAGCTACAAGTCCTACTTGTTTGAAACATTTCCATTATCACCATCTTATTTTTGCTTTATGACAGTTTTTATCATTTTAACTACAGGTTCATAAATGTATAACAAGAACTGTTAATCAATTCTTAAAACAATGCAGCCATTTTTTGGATCCCTGGAAAAGGTTGGTATATTTTTATTCCTTCTTATTAATGCTGGGTAGGACTGAAGTATATAACAGAAAATAGCAAGTAAGAATACATGGACAATTGGCAACATAAACGTTTAAATATTGGGTTTCCTCTTTGATTATACCATAGTTTTCTCTATTCCAGTTCTAGAGACGATAATTCAATATTATTGTAGCTAAATTAGTTCATAAGTCAATACTAATCGAAAAATGTTTTGTTTTCTTTATCCAAATCTTTAGTCATCAATCTTGTGGTCATCCATTGCTGTCCTTCTCTTGCTTTGCTGTGAGGACTTGCTTCACTGGAAATGCTTGCTTCACTGTGGGCATTTGCTTGACTGGAAATGGGTGCAGGAGAGGTCAATGCTCCTTAACCTTCAATTTGATATTGTGAAAGTGGATCCAAGCACTACATCCTTTCAAATTAGCCACAGTAGGGCTTATATCCTCTACCTCAAATTAGCCGTCAAATTGAGGGGTGCTCCATGTGCATACCAATTTGTTTACTAATACTTTGTCCCATATATATACTGGTTATGTTTTTAATTTATTTCCCAAATTGTTAAGCTGATTGTCTTCTTTTTTTACATTTGACCACTCCTGTTGGTGCTTATCGGTTGAGAAATAAAATAAATACTTTGAGTTATTGTTTTTAAATAGTAATGCATTAATTCGCCTAGTGTCCTTGCTACACTGTGGGTGTCTGTATTTGCTCTATTTGGGGGGGGGCGGTGAGAGGAGTCCTCATCTGGCATCCAGTCACCAACTCGATTTACCTTCTGTTCTCACTGCCAACACTGCACTCAGTTCGGGCAATGACATCAGACACTAAGTACCAGTGGCGATCCTGCTCCAAAATCCAAGATGGCACCTCTGGGGATCTCGTGTCAGAACCCCAGCCCAACGGCATGAAAACAATCAAGCTGAACCAGATCTCCAGGGCCACTCATGGTTTACTCCATCCACAACTCTGGATATTGGTGGAGCACCTGTGGCTAATGAGCAAGGTCTATCAGGATGTTTAGATGGCGAGGAGTGGAGCTCTGAGGTTTCATGTCCTCTGCATGCAGCTCTTGGCCACGCACCCGGGTGTATCATGCTGAAGAACAGTTCTATGTTTTTTCATAGTCTTCTTTTTTAAAGTGTACACTTTGTTCATTCCTGGTTGTCATGAATGTACTCATGCACCTCTTAGAACACCTGTGATTTTAGAATTGACTTTTTGTTAAGTTTTAGATCCTCAGTGTTCGAATACCATCAAATGAGACAACATTTCAAATTCAGATTCCACATATTTCAACCAGTTGATCTGACACCCATTGTCACCATTTAATAAGTTGTGAACTCAGCTACAAGTCACACCGCTCCTTGTGTTGAGTAAAATTGAGTAAAATTGAACCCCATCGCAAATATAAAGGTATGGATTACCTTTCACTTATTTACATTTTTAATACAAACATAATCATTACACATTGATCTAAATGTATCTGATCACGAGGATACTAACAATCCAAGGCATAATTAAATCACTGAGAACATATCTTTCCTAGATCTGTCACCTATCCTTAAACATACATTAATTTTATATCACAGTACACTGCTCACTTCTCATGCACGCATTATTGCTTCACCATCCACATCTGCCATATACATTCAAACCATATGCATATGACCTGATAAAGGTATGATATAAGGGTATCACAAATCATTCATTTAATCAGACTATTGAACGTAATATTTCTTAGGGAGAACACAAACCTCTATTCTTTCCTTGAAATAATCTACAAAGTAACTGACTGGTTTAAACCAAAGGGACATTCTGTTGTTTTTTTATGAGACCCAGGTCTTAATCACGTGTAAAAACTCACCTTTGATGCCATGAGGGAGGTTGCTCACTACTTGCCCAATTCATGTGATGTATGTAAAACACAGTTTTCTTACATTTCGCTCCTTGCTTCATGTATTTCATTTATATTTGTATTGTGATCTTGTTTCAGTTTCTGAGTTAACTGAACACCTCTTTTCACATCCTGTTGGGCGATTATCTTAGGGTCTCCCAGATGAGGTGTGGGTTTCTTTAAAAAAGGTGTATGTTGATATGTTATGTTGTAATGACCATGTGTATATCCTGAGATCTGTGCAGCTTGTTCCTCACCAAATGGAGGGTGAATATTAGGGCTAAAGAACATATTACAATCTTCTAAGACATGCTTTTTCCAACAATGCCAATAGTTTGCTATTGACATTACCCTACTCTCCTGAGTCATAGGCCATCATTTTCACTGATTTGACATGGGACTCCATCAACATAGCCGTAACAGGATGATTACCTCTCACATTCACACAAAAAAGATGGCAGATTTGGTTTTTTGCAGGAGGACTAATAACTTTGGAAAATTGTCCTTGCAGCCTTAAGCAAAAGAGAAAGTAATACTAGCATAATTGTACGCTGGCTTGTGTATGGTATCCCATTACCATGTTCCCTGGAGGTGACCGATGCAGGAGAGTGCATCCATGCTGTCAGGGGCTTGTTGATTATGTGGGGCACATGATCCGCTGTGGAATTTGGAACCTGGCTTCCTGATACTCAACCTGGAAACTGGAAGATTGACACTGTTTGGTCCTCGATCTTCTAATAACTCAATGCTTGCCTTTTTAATTCCCTTTCCCTTTTTTGCTCTCCCTTTCCCAATCCTTCCCCATCACTTTCAATCCAACACCTCACGAAGAGCAAATCTTTTCAATCCACCCCCTCACTGTCTTCTAGCCTCATTCCTTTTGAGGGACCCCACATTATTCATCCACCTACTGTTATTTTGAAGAAAACCAGGCATATCTCTATAGCCTTTTCATTCATGATTTGCCTTTGCCATGTCCAGAGGCTCGGCTTTTGCTCTTTAATTACAGAAATTCATATTTTATTGTGAATCACCTTTAATCTGACAGAATGCTGCTGCCTATGTGTCCGCGAGTTTTGGTAAGAATTGACAACATGCCATCTTGAATTGGAGGACGGTCTGCTAAGGTCTAATCACATAATCAAGATCATATTCACAATATTCCTCAGTATATTGGACTTCAAAAAAACATGATATTTTCTCATTAAAGGAAGTTCCCAATACACAATAAAACAGGGTGGTCTCCCCTCTTCCCTTGATGCTAGCCTGGGTGCATCTATGCCTCTACATCTTAAATGAAAGAATTAACACATCCAGATCAAAAGGATGTTTTGTAATAGATTTGCTATATACATGCATGCCCGCTATCATGGCCTCCCCACCCTTCTGTGATGCTACAGATTTTGATATACACACTGCTTGTCATGAAGCTCTCCAATGCATCTACCACCTTTGATCTATGTCTATCACCCTGGTTCTCAGTGACACTGCTTTGATGACTCCACACAGTTCTAGGCCTTCTACTACATTGGAGGTCTAAGAGGCTTGCCATCTCTGATTCTGGAACTTTCCTTTCCATGGAAACCCCCACCCCACCATTTACAACCTCTCAGAGTTAATTTGAAATGGTCAGGCAGTTGCTCCTCTACTCGGGAAGATCTCCTTCAGACCATAAAAAGACGTTAAGCTTCCTAACTCTATCATTCACTCCTCCTCAAATGGCATAGATGGTGCAGTTTGGCCCCCCTAGTAATTTAAGACCTATCACACCTTCTAATTGGTTAGTATTTTAGGAAGATCTGCTGCTATTTTGAGGCAACCAAGTGGTATTTTTATGTCAAGCAGGTTCAATGGCCTTTCTACCTTTTAGGAGCCAACATCAATGTTGGGGAAACGTTGGGGCATTGTACAAATTATATATTGATGGTTCTTTACATAGGCTGCTTATCGTTACACCTTCTACTCTTTTCTTTGGACTTAAATCATTTTGTTAGGCCCTTTCCATGGTGTGATGAGCACTTTTCATTCTGATTAATAGCCTTACTTTCTTCCCTATCAGTGCATTGCTCACACCCTTCAATGTCAGAGATGTCTGATAAGTGCTCCTAATGACTAGCCTAAATGTGGTCACAGTATTTGCTGTAGTCATTCCCTTGTAATGATTGTATTACCCCATATGTGCAATTAGTTTTGCCTTCTCATTCTACTGGTTGCCGGGGACTGCTTGATTATATAGCTTCATCTAAATTTCATGATTATGTGTTACCCTTAGGTTTCTTTCCCATCAGTTGTTATTGCTATGGGTCACTAGAAGGCAATCTGCAAGTAATTTTCTTAAATGAAGAGTCTCACAGGGTAATTCATAGAATTTCGCAGAAAAGTGTCGCAAGCGGCTGGCGCAGAGTGTCCGCGTGCGATTGTCTGCGCCAGGCGCGTGCGCTAAAACCGATTTCCGCGCACAGCGTATTCATGGATTTTAGGCTCCCAAACCAGCCGTGGCGCAGAGTATCGCAGCGACCCAGCAGCAGCGCCAGTAACGCCCCCAAGAACGCCCTCGCGCAAGGAAAAGCCATCAAAATCGCTAAATCATCGCAAAGGGCTGCGCTAACCCTGGACCAGTTTACAGGGCTGCCAAACAAGGAACGCAAAGCGGGTAACGTTTATATCAGGGGTACGCGGGAAGTTTGACACGCGATTAGCCAGGGTACGTGTATTACAGGGGTACGCGGGAAGTTTTACACACGATTAGCCAGGGTACGTGTATTACAGGGGTACGCGTGAAGTTTTACACGCGATTATCCAGGGTACGTGTATTACAGGGGTACGCGGGAATTATCACACGCGATTTGGCTGGGTACGTGTATTACAGGGGTGCGTGGGAATTATCACACGCGATTTGGCTGGGTACGTGTATTACAGGGGTGCGTGGGAATTATCACACGCGATTTGGCTGGTACGTGTATTACAGGGGTGCGCGGGAATTATCACACGCGATTTGGCTGGGTACGTGTATTACAGGGGTACGTGTGAAGTTTTACACACGATTAGCCAGGGTACGTGTATAACAGGGGTGCGCGGGAATTATCACACGCGATTTGGCTGGGTACGTGTATTACAATGGTACGTGTGAAGTTTTACACACGATTAGCCAGGGTACGTGTATAACAGGGGTGCGCGGGAATTATCACACGCGATTTGGCTGGGTACGTGTATTACAGGGGTGCGCGGGAATTATCACACGCGATTTGGCTGGGTACGTGTATTACAGGGGTACGCGGGAAGTTTTACACGCGATTAGCCAGGGTACGTGTATTACAGGGGTACGTGTGAAGTTTTACACGCGATTAGCCAGGGTACATGTATTACAGGGGTACGCAGGAATTATCACACGCGATTTGGATGGGTACGTGTATTACAGGGGTGTGCGGGAATTATCACAGGCGATTTGGCTGGGTACGTGTATTACAGGGGTGCGCGGAAATTATCACACACGATTTGGCTGGGTAGGTGTATTACAGGGGTGCGCGGGAATTATCACACACGATTTGGCTGGGTACGTGTATTACAGGGGTACGCGGGAAGTTTTACACGCGATTAGCCAGGGTACGTGTATTACAAGGGTACGTGTGAAGTTTTACACGCGATTAGCCAGGGTACGTGTATAACAGGGGTGCGCGGGAATTATCACACACGATTTGGCTGGGTACGTGTATTACAGGGGTGCGCGGGAATTATCACACGCGATTTGGCTGGGTACGTGTATTACAGGGGTACGCGGGAAGTTTTACATGCGATTAGCCAGGGTACGTGTATTACAGGGGTACGTGTGAAGTTTTACACGCGATTAGCCAGGGTACATGTATTACAGGGGTACGCAGGAATTATCACACGCGATTTGGATGGGTACGTGTATTACAGGGGTGTGCGGGAATTATCACAGGCGATTTGGCTGGGTACGTGTATTACAGGGGTGCGCGGAAATTATCACACACGATTTGGCTGGGTAGGTGTATTACAGGGGTGCGCGGGATTTATCACACACGATTTGGCTGGGTACGTGTATTACAGGGGTACGCGGGAAGTTTTACACGCGATTAGCCAGGGTACGTGTATTACAGGGGTACGTGTGAAGTTTTACACGCGATTAGCCAGGGTAGGTGTATTACAGGGGTACGCGGGAATTATCACACGCGATTTGGCTGGGTACGTGTATTACAGGGGTGTGCAGGAATTATCACACGCGATTTGGCTGGGTACGTGTATTACAGGGGTGCGAGGGAATTATCACACACGATTTGGCTGGGTACGTGTATTACAGGGGTGCGCGGGAAGTTACACACGCGATTAGGCTGGGTGGGTCCTCACAGGTGTTCCCTGTACACCCTCCACGGCCCCTGCAGGCAGCCCACAAAACAGGGGACTACCGTGCACACCTGCTCATGTCCCCCAGCACCCCCACCCCCCAGCACTGTGGGCCACCCTCCACCAGGCCCCCATTCATGTCTCCCACCCACCCCCACCCCCCAGCACTGTGGGCCACCCTCCACCAGGCCCCCACTCATGTCCCCTTGCACCCCCACCCCCCAGCAGTCATGGGACACCCTCCACCAGGCCCTCACTCATGTCTCCCACCCACCCCACCCCCCAGCCACCAGGGGCAGCCTCCACCAGGCCCCCACTCATGTCCCCTTGCACCCCCACCCCCCAGCAGTCATGGGGCACCCTCTACCAGGCACCCACACATGTACCCCTGCACCCCCACCCCCCAGCAGTGCAGGGACACCCTCCACCAGGCCCCCACACATGTCCCCCTGCACCCCCACCCCCCAGCCACCAGGGGCAGCCTCCAAGAGGCCCCCACCCATGTCTACCACCACCCCAACCCCCCAGCAGTTCAGGGGCAGCCTCCACCAGGCCCCCACTCATGTCTCCCACCACCCCCAACCCCCAGCCACCAGGGGCAGCTTCCACCAGGCCCCCACTCATGTTCCCTATCACCCCCACCCCCCAGCCACCAGGGGCAGCCTCCACCAGGCTCCCACTCATGTCCCCTATCACCCACACCACCCAGCAGTGCAGGGGCAGCCTCCACTAGGCCCCCACTCATGTCTCCCACCACCCCCACCCCCCAGCAGTGCAGGGGCAGCCTCCACCAGGCCCCCCTCATGTCCCCTATCACCCCCACCCCCCAGCAGTGCAGGAGGAGCCTCCACCAGGCCCCCACTCATGTCTCCCACCACCCCCACCCCCCAGCCACCATGGGCAACCTCCACCAGGCCCCCACCCATGTCTACCACCACCCCCACCCCCAGCAGTGCAGGGGCAGCCTCCACCAGGCCCCACTCATGTCCCCTATCACCCCCACCCCCCAGCAGTGCAGGAGGAGCCTCCACCAGGCCCCCACTCATGTCTCCCACCACCCCCACCCCCCAGCCACCATGGGCAACCTCCACCAGGCCCCCACCCATGTCTACCACCACCCCCACCCCCAGCAGTGCAGGGGCAGCCTCCACCAGGCCCCACTCATGTCCCCTATCACCCCCACCCCCCAGCCACCATGGGCACCCTCCACCAGGCCCCCACTCATGTCTCCCATCACCCCCACCCCCCAGCAGTGCAGGGGCAGCCTCCACCAGGCCCCCACTCATGTCCCCTATCACCCCCAACCCCCGGCCACCAGGGGCAGCCTCCACCAGGCCCCCACTCATGTCCCCTATCGCCCCCACCCCCCAGCAGTGCAGGGGCAGCCTCCACCAGGCCCCCAATCATGTCTCCCACCACCCCCACCCCCCGCAGTGCAGGGGCAGCCTCCACCAGGCCCCCACTCATGTCCCCTATCACCCACACCCCCCAGCAGTGCAGGGGCAGCCTCCACCAGGCCCCCACTCATGTCCCCTATCACCACCCCTGCCACCATGGGCAGCCTCCACCAGGCTCCCACTCATGTCTCCCACCACCCCCACCCCCCAGCAGTGCAGGGGCAGCCTCCACCAGGCCCCCACTCATGTCCCCTATCACCCCCACCCCCCAGCCACCAGGGGCAGCCTCCACCAGGCCCCCACTCATGTCCCCTATCACCCCCACCCCCCAGCAGTGCAGGGGCAGCCTCCACCAGGCCCCCACCCATGTCCCCTATCACTCCCACCCCCCAGCAGTGCAGGGGCAGCCTCCACCAGGCCCCCACTCATGTCCCCTATCACTCCCACCCCCCAGCAGTGCAGGGGCAGCCTCCACCAGGCCCCCACTCATCTTCCCTATCACCCCAACCCCCCAGCAGTGCAGGGGCAGCCTCCACCAGGCCCCCACTCATGTCCCCTATCACCCACACCCCCCAGCAGTGCAGGGGCAGCCTCCACCAGGCCCCCACTCATGTCCCCTATCACCCACACCCCCCAGCAGTGCAGGGGCAGCCTCCACCAGGCCCCCACTCATGTCCCCTATCACCCCCACCCCCCAGCAGTGCAGGGGCAGCCTCCACCAGGCCCCCACACATGTCCCCCAGTACCCCCACCCCCCAGCCACCAGGGGCAGCCTCCAAGAGGCCCCCACCCATGTCTACCACCACCCCCACCCCCCAGCAGTGCAGGGGCAGCCTCCACCAGGCCCCCACTCATGTCTCCCACCACCCCCACCCCCCAGCCACCAGAGGCAGCCTCCACCAGGCCCCCACTCATGTTCCCTATCGCCCCCACCCCCCAGCAGTGCAGGGGCAGCCTCCACCAGGCCCCCAATCATGTCTCCCACCACCCCCACCCCCCGCAGTGCAGGGGCAGCCTCCACCAGGCCCCCACTCATGTCCCCTATCACCCACACCCCCCAGCAGTGCAGGGGCAGCCTCCACCAGGCCCCCACTCATCTTCCCTATCACCCCAACCCCCCAGCAGTGCAGGGGCAGCCTCCACCAGGCCCCCACTCATGTCCCCTATCACCCACACCCCCCAGCAGTGCAGGGGCAGCCTCCACCAGGCCCCCACTCATGTCCCCTATCACCCACACCCCCCGGCAGTGCAGGGGCAGCCTCCACCAGGCCCCCACTCATGTCCCCTATCACCCCCACCCCCCAGCAGTGCAGGGGCAGCCTCCACCAGGCCCCCACACATGTCCCCCAGTACCCCCACCCCCCAGCCACCAGGGCAGCCTCCAAGAGGCCCCCACCCATGTCTACCACCACCCCCACCCCCCAGCAGTGCAGGGGCAGCCTCCACCAGGCCCCCACTCATGTCTCCCACCACCCCCACCCCCCAGCCACCAGAGGCAGCCTCCACCAGGCCCCCACTCATGTTCCCTATCACCCCCACCCCCCAGCCAGCAGGGGCAGCCTCCAACAGGCCCCCACTCATGTCCCCTATCACCCACACCGCCCAGCAGTGCAGGGGCAGCCTCCACCAGGCCCCCACTCATGTCCCCTATCACCCCCACCCCCCAGCCACCAGGGGCAGCTCCACCAGGCCCCCACTCATGTTCCCTATCACCCCCACCCCCCAGCAGTGCAGGGGCAGCCTCCACTAGGCCCCCACTCATGTCCCCTATCACCCACAACGCCCCAGCAGTGCAGGGGCAGCCTCCAGCAGGCCCACACTCAAGTTCCCTATCACCCCCACCCCCCAGCAGTGCAGGCGCAGCCTCCACCAGGCCCCCACTCATGTCCCCTATCACCCACACCCCCCAGCAGTGCAGGGGCAGCCTCCACCAGGCCCCCACTCATGTCCCCTATCACCCCCACCCCCCAGCAGTGCAGGGGCAGCCTCTACCAGGCACCCACACATGTCCCCCTGCACCCCCACCCCCCAGCCACCAGGGGCAGCCTCCAAGAGGCCCCCACCCATGTCTACCACCACCCCCACCCCCCAGCAGTGCAGGGGCAGCCTTCACCAGGCCCCACTCATGTCTCCCACCACCCCCACCCCCCAGCCACCAGGGGCAGCCTCCACCAGGCCCCCACTCATGTTCCCTATCACCCCCACCCCCAGCCACCAGGGGCAGCCTCCACCAGGCCCCCACTCATGTCCCCTATCACCCACAACCCCCAGCCACCAGGGGCAGCCTCCAAGAGGCCCCCACTCATGTCCCCTATCACCCACACCCCCCCCCCCAGCAGTGCAGGGGCAGCCTCCACCAGGCCCCCACACATGTCCCCTATCACCCCCACCCCCCAGTCACCAGGGGCAGCTCCACCAGGCCCCCACTCATGTCCCCTATCACCCCCACCCCCCAGCAGTGCAGGAGGAGCCTCCACCAGGCCCCCACTCATGTCCCCTATCACTCCCACCCCCCAGCCACCATGGGCAGCCTCCACCAGGCCCCCACCCATGTCTCCCACCACCCCCACCCCCCAGCAGTGCAGGGGCAGCCTCCACCAGGCCCCCACTCATGTCCCCTATCACCCCCACCCCCCATCCACCATGGGCAGCCTCCACCAGGCCCCCACTCATGACTCCCACCACCCCCACCCCCCAGCCACCAGGGGCAGCCTCCAGGAGGCCCCCACCCATGTCTACCACCACCCCCCAGCAGTGCAGGGGCAGCCTCCACCAGGCCCCCACTCATGTCTCCCACCACCCCCACCCCCCAGCCACCAGAGGCAGCCTCCACCAGGCCCCCACTCATGTTCCCTATCACCCCCACCCCCCAGCCAGCAGGGGCAGCCTCCAACAGGCCCCCACTCATGTCCCCTATCACCCACACCACCCAGCAGTGCAGGGGCAGCCTCCACCAGGCCCCCACTCATGTCCCCTATCACCCCCACCCCCCAGCCACCAGGGGCAGCTCCACCCGGCCCCCACTCATGTTCCCTATCACCCCCACCCCCCAGCAGTGCAGGGGCAGCCTCCACTAGGCCCCCACTCATGTCCCCTATCACCCACAACGCCCCAGCAGTGCAGGGGCAGCCTCCAGCAGGCCCACACTCAAGTTCCCTATCACCCCCACCCCCCAGCAGTGCAGGCGCAGCCTCCACCAGGCCCCCACTCATGTCCCCTATCACCCACACCCCCCAGCAGTGCAGGGGCAGCCTCCACCAGGCCCCCACTCATGTCCCCTATCACCCCCAGCCCCCAGCAGTGCAGGGGCAGCCTCTACCAGGCCCCCACACATGTCCCCCTGCACCCCCACCCCCCAGCCACCAGGGGCAGCCTCCAAGAGGCCCCCACCCATGTCTACCACCACCCCCACCCCCCAGCAGTGCAGGGGCAGCCTCCACCAGGCCCCACTCATGTCTCCCACCACCCCCACCCCCCAGCCACCAGGGGCAGCCTCCACCAGGCCCCCACTCATGTTCCCTATCGCCCCCACCCCCCAGCCACCAGGGGCAGCCTCCACCAGGCCCCCACTCATGTCCCCTATCACCCACAACCCCCAGCCACCAGGGGCAGCCTCCAAGAGGCCCCCACTCATGTCCCCTATCGCCCACACCCCCCAGCAGTGCAGGGGCAGCCTCCACCAGGCCCCCACACATGTCCCCTATCACCCCCACCCCCCAGTCACCAGGGGCAGCTCCACTAGGCCCCCACTCATGTCCCCTATCACCCCCACCCCCCAGCAGTGCAGGAGGAGCCTCCACCAGGCCCCCACTCATGTCCCCTATCACTCCCACCCCCCAGCCACCATGGGCAGCCTCCACCAGGCCCCCACCCATGTCTCCCACCACCCCCACCCCCCCAGCAGTGCAGGGGCAGCCTCCACCAGGCCCCCACTCATGACTCCCACCACCCCCACCCCCCAGCCACCAGGGGCAGCCTCCAAGAGGCCCCCACCCATGTCTACCACCACCCCCCAGCAGTGCAGGGGCAGCCTCCACCAGGCCCCCACTCATGTCTCCCACCACCCCCACCCCCCAGCCACCAGAGGCAGCCTCCACCAGGCCCCCACTCATGTTCCCTATCACCCCCACCCCCCAGCCAGCAGGGGCAGCCTCCAACAGGCCCCCACTCATGTCCCCTATCGCCCACACCACCCAGCAGTGCAGGGGCAGCCTCCACCAGGCCCCCACTCATGTCCCCTATCACCCCCACCCCCCAGCCACCAGGGGCAGCTCCACCCGGCCCCCACTCATGTTCCCTATCACCCCCACCCCCCAGCAGTGCAGGGGCAGCCTCCACTAGGCCCCCACTCATGTCCCCTATCACCCACAACGCCCCAGCAGTGCAGGGGCAGCCTCCAGCAGGCCCACACTCAAGTTCCCTATCACCCCCACCCCCCAGCAGTGTAGGCGCAGCCTCCACCAGGCCGCCACTCATGTCCCCTATCACCCACACCCCCCAGCAGTGCAGGGGCAGCCTCCACCAGGCCCCCACTCATGTCCCCTATCACCCCCAGCCCCCAGCAGTGCAGGGGCAGCCTCTACCAGGCCCCCACACATGTCCCCCTGCACCCCCACCCCCCAGCCACCAGGGGCAGCCTCCAAGAGGCCCCCACCCATGTCTACCACCACCCCCACCCCCCAGCAGTGCAGGGGCAGCCTCCACCAGGCCCCACTCATGTCTCCCACCACCCCCACCCCCCAGCCACCAGGGGCAGCCTCCACCAGGCCCCCACTCATGTTCCCTATCACCCCCACCCCCCAGCCACCAGGGGCAGCCTCCACCAGGCCCCCACTCATGTCCCCTATCACCCACAACCCCCAGCCACCAGGGGCAGCCTCCAAGAGGCCCCCACTCATGTCCCCTATCGCCCACACCCCCCAGCAGTGCAGGGGCAGCCTCCACCAGGCCCCCACACATGTCCCCTATCACCCCCACCCCCCAGTCACCAGGGGCAGCTCCACCAGGCCCCCACTCATGTCCCCTATCACCCCCACCCCCCAGCAGTGCAGGAGGAGCCTCCACCAGGCCCCCACTCATGTCCCCTATCACTCCCACCCCCCAGCCACCATGGGCAGCCTCCACCAGGCCCCCACCCATGTCTCCCACCACCCCCACCCCCCAGCAGTGCAGGGGCAGCCTCCACCAGGCCCCCACTCATGTCCCCTATCACCCCCACCCCCCAGCCACCATGGGCAGCCTCCACCAGGCCCCCACTCATGACTCCCACCACCCCCACCCCCCAGCCACCAGGGGCAGCCTCCACCAGGCCCCCACTCATGTCCCCTATCACCCCCACCCCCCAGCATTGCAGGGGCAGCCTCCACCAGGCCCCCACTCATGTCCCCTATCACCCCCACCCCCCAGCCACCAGGGGCAGCTCCACCAGGCCCCCACTCATGTCTCCCTGCACCCCCACCCCCAGCACTGTGGGGCACCCTCCACCAGGCCCCCACTCATGTCTCCCTGCACCCCCACCCCCCTAGCACTGAGGGGCACCCTCCACCAGGCCCCCACTCATGTCTCCCACCCACCCCACCCCCAGCAGTGCAGGGGCAGCCTCCACCAGACCCCCACACATGTCCCCCTGCCCACAGGCCCTGACAATCCTCAAGCATGGGCCTCATGGCCAGCCACCACAGCCCAAAGACACAACCAAGTATTACATGCGCCCATGATACTACTCCAATGGAAACAATGTAAATGAACACATGTGTCTCACACACACACAATGGTTGCAAGTGAACCTGAAAACCCATATCATGACATGCATGAAAACAATGAGATGAAACCACACATTGAAGAATGAAAAAATCAAAATAATGTATTAAAAACAACAGTAATGGCAATCAAAACTAAACAAAATACACAAGTAAAAAAAAATAGAAAATTAAGCTGGCTGTCCCTTTTCAAATTAAAATCAATAAATGATAATCCAAAAAAATGTCTTCCAAAGTTCCAGTCCATAAAAAGTAAATGAAGGGAAAAAAGAAATAGAAAACCATTGCTCCATGGAAAAAAATATTCATAGTAAAAAAAATATCCAAATGCAAAGTCCAACTATGTACAAAGTATTCAGGGTCCATCATCCCAACAGAAGAAATGAAACCTACAAAAAAATCTAAAATGGAACTATATACAAAAGGTGGAGCAGTGTCCGTCGACTCCAAATAAAAATAAACAATAAAGGAAACCTATCACTAAATAACTATATACAATGGCGGCGGGCCAGTCCAGCGGCTCACTCAGTGGTGTTCCGGGCCGGGGCACCATCGAACTCCTCGTCTATGTCCCGGAGGCAGTCCTGTTCCATGGCCCCGAGGGTCCGCAGGGACGCCGACATGTTCACCTCCAACTCCCTGCGGATTGGCTCGAGACACTCGGCCCGCCTCAGGGTCCTCCGCATGGAGTTCTCCGCCCTGACCATCGTGAGCCGCGCCTCTTCCGCCCGCCGCCGCTCCGCATCTATGGCGTGGCCCAACCGCTGCCACACGGAAGACACTTCCCGTCCAGGGTCCTCCTGCCCTCCGGCCGATGCCTGCCCCTCCGATGTTGAAGGCCCCGAGCTATCGTGGCACCCACCTACAGCCTCCTGCTGCTGCAGCTGCTGCTGTCCATGTGCCCTGTCCGATGGTGCCTGCACATCCTCCTCCAGCTGGGGTGCAGTCGTTGATGTGGCCACCCCTGCTGGACGTCTGACTCCCGACTGTGGCAGGGATCTGTTGTCCACCAGCCTGGCCGCACGGTCAGAGGCAGCTCCACAGGGCACCCAGGTGACACATGGGTGGGAACATGGCATGGCGGACGACTGGGGCATAGGGGGTTCTGTGGAGGAGGGGGTCGGAACAAGGTCCAGGAAACGGAGGAATCCAGCCCTGGTGAGCTGTCCCAGTGGGTCAACGCGGTCAACGAGCCATGCGAGAAGACGTGCAGACTCATCATGAAAAGACTGCAGGTCAGCTCGCATGGCCCATTGACGCAATGCCACCCCACCCTGGACAGGCTCAACCTGGTGCAGGATAGCCACATCCGCAGGGAGAGGAAGGCCAGGTGTTGTAAGCCAATCCCCTCCCTGAGAACGGGTCTGGAGGTAGGCATCCCCGCTGGTGCAAGATGATGCAGGGACAGGAGCAGGGACAGGATTGCACACAGGCACCTCCGCGGCGGCCTGTGCTGCCTCCTGTCCCTGATCCTGCACTGCACCACTAGCACCAGTGGAATCCCCACCTCCAGACCCCGCCTCTGTCGCTTGCACGGACTCCTCCTCCTCCAAACCCCCCACCAACCTGGATGACTCCGTGCCATCTTCCTCCGTTGGGCCCTGTGGGGTCCCAGCTGCCCCTTCTGCTGCCGAGGAGTCCAACTCCAACCTCTGCCTCTTGGACCTCCCCTCGGCAGCTGCGGCCTGGGACACGGCACCGGACTCCTCACTCCCCGACGAGATCAGAACCTGGGAGGGGATCCGGGCCTTGCGTCTCCGGCTGGTGGTGCGACCCCTGCCGCTGTGCTCCACAGCACCTTCTCCACCCTCTTCATCAGTTGACGCTGCAGACAGGGAGAAAGAAAACACAGGCATCAGGGCACTGTACAATGGACTCATACACACATGACAGTTATACATGAGTGGCATTGGTAAACCTCAGACATGGCATCACAATCCCCAACACACATGTCATTTCAACTTGCACACATGAGCCATACCACAGCCATATTCCAACAGCCAGCACCATCCATTCACATACAACAGGATGAGCAGCCAAAGGTCATCCACACATCACATGCAACATAGGGAGTACACTACACATGCACACACACCACCAAACTTGCATGCATGTGTACACCTCCGCCAACTGTCGCAGTGTTCCGATCGACATCCATGTCACACCTGACAATCATTCCTCCACATCCTGTGCCATGCAAGCCCACACACACAAGCACCATCCATGTGTCACACATGAGACCCCTCGCATGTGTCACCCTCATGGCCCTGTACACCCCCCCCTACTTGCCCACATAAAAATACATGTTCAACCTGCACACTCCTGGCACACCACCACATGCACAGCTTACAATCAGTATGCATGTACACTTACCGCTCGACTCCAGACGGGTCTGCCTCTCAAGGACCTGGACGTGGAGCGCTGGGGATATGCGTTCCAGGACCCTCATCTGATCTTCCGACAAGTGGCCCCGGCGCCCCTTAGCATCCGCTGCCTTCAGGAGGCGCCGGGCCTTGTTGAGGGTCCTGGACCTGAAGTCCTCCCAGCGCTTCCTGACACGTTCGTAGTCGCGGACTGCCACCTCCTCCGCGTTGATGGCAGTCACGATGTCCATCCAGATCCGAGTCCGTCCTTCCTTGTCGGCGCGCAACCTTCCGAAGAGGGCATCATACTGCCCCAGGACATGCTCCACCAGGACACCAACTTCAGTGGCAGTGAAGCTGGTGCCCCTCTGCCTCCTTGGCCGGGGGTTGCCACTGGTGCCAGATGTTGCAGTGCCCGACATGGCAACCCCAGAGGCAGGAGTCGGTGGGCAACTGATTCCTGGGGCTGGGCTGTGGGGTGATGGAAAAGCAGTCGGGAGTCTTCAGTTCCAGCAGGGGTGGTCACAGCAACAGCACCCCTGGCTGATGTGCAGGCAGCAAATGGCAGGGCACGTGGGCAGCAGGCAGTCAGGCAGCAGCAGATGGCAGGTGGGAGCGTGCTCAGGGCTCTGGGGGGCAGTCATTCGGCCTTCTGGGCAGGAGTGTGGTCTTCCGTGTGTGAATGCGTGGCCAGCTTGATACGGAGTGATGCACGTGAAAATACAGCACGTCTGTACATTCATTGGCCCAAAGGCCACCAGCGTATGTGCGTCTATGAAGTCACGTGCACGTTGAATATGGCACACGTTTGAAATGTTGCGTGTTAAAAAAATGAAAGACACGTCCGAGTGTCAAAGCGTGTAATTGGTGGAAATGGCCTTAGCGCGTACACGCGGAAGTGACAAAGCGTGTAATTAGTGGAAATGGCCCTAGCGCGTACATGCGGAAGTGACGCTGGACGTGTGGGCCTGCATAAAAGGTACGTGTAGAACACCATTTCCTTGTACGTGCTTTTCATGGAGAGCGAGTGGGTGAAATCTGTACTTCTTGTCGTTTCACACGCGATTTACTTCACGGCGTTTCAAGTTCGTACTTCCTGTTACCTCTGACAGCTTTTTCTCTTTTTTCTCTTTTTCTGGTTTTCCTGGGCCTGTTCCCTCAAACAACGTTCCCTTCTACTGTTGTCCTGTCTCCACAGACAGCATACAATTCTTCTTTTGGAGGGGGTGTTGCCAACGCGCACACGCGCTTCTTTTTCACGCTCTTTTTCCTGGCAGAGGGTGAGTCACGCACGTATCTAACATCGGTGCTTGCCCCGTGTGTAGCCTACCCCTTCAGAGGTCATTCTAGGCTGCGTGTGACATGCATACGTTCATTCTTGTGTTACTGGGTGCCACAGCATAGTGCAGGTTTATTTTTCCGCACACGTGGTCTAGGAGGGGTTGCGTGCACGTTATCTCCCTTTTTTGGGCTTCCTGTGCGTTGCGTGACCCGTCATCTTTCTCCAGGGGTCACATTCAGCCTTGCTAGAGCACTAGGGTACGATTACCATCTGGTACCAAACCCCTTTGACCCCCAATTGCCCAGGACAATAGTTTACAGCCACTCCCATACGCACATTAACATCAGTGCCATGGTTGGGAGGCGAGGAATCCGTAAGGGTGGCAAAGGTGGACGAGCCACAAGTGGTGGCCGTGGTGGATCCGGTAGGGGACGTGGTCATTACTTGCAGGGTGACCCTGTCCCCCCATGTGTGGAGGACCAGTCAAGGGCACCCATAATCCCCCCCCGTCCCCCTTGGTTGAGGGTGATGTGGCTGACACCATCCATGCTCAGCCCTTGTTGGACCAGCCCATTGAGACCCCAGACCTGGCTGACTCCATGGCTGACTTCCAGGTCAGCAGGCCTATGACACGTGCGCTGGTGCACGTTGATGTCATCAGGCCACGTGGATCAGGGGCAGCAAGGTCATCTGCTGCCCCAAGTAGGCAGGGTGGAGAGGCTGCAGGGGCAGCTGTGGCTCCATCCACCCCAGCTCTCACACACCCAGCCAGGACAGTGTCGGTCCTAGTCCATCCTGCTGACATTCCCCCGGACACCATTACACTTGAGCCAATGCCTGCACCAACTCCCATGCTGAGTGTGCAATCCCACACTCCTGATACAGAGTCCACCAGGGCTCCTGCCCCTAGTGTCCAGAGCAGCGTAGGACACTCAGGATCCCCACCACCTTCCAAGCGGAAGAGGAAGAGTGCTCGTCCGGCACAGACACGGCTACACAGTCCGGCCCGTCGAGGAAGCCCAGCTCACGGATGCCGAACTGAATGCACTTGTCGAGTATGTGTCCGCACATGATAACGAAATGGTCATTGTTGCAGGATCCAAGACCACACTTGTACAACGCCAGGCACACTGGCAGACCGTTGCGGACATCGTAAGTGCCCTTGGAATCGTGAGGCGTACAGCCAATGATTGCTATAAGCGCTGAAATGACCTAAAGCGCAGGGCAAAGAATAAGCTGGCCTCAAGTCATGCCGCAACTCTAGTGACTGGAGGTGGGTCTCCAGTAGAAGACATGGAACTCACTCCACATGAGTCAGTCGCTGGGACCTACGTCACGGAGGAACAGATCCAAGGCGTGGGAGGGCTTCTGTTTGTGTGCCAGGTGAGGGTGTGTGCGCCTGAGTTGTTTGGGTCACCCATGTGCTTCATCCAATACATTCTGCGCAGCAGCATTTGGCCATAGCAGTATCCCTTCTGCCAACAGTAGACATCTAGCCCAACAGCACGCCAGTTGCCCTTGAAGTGTCACCTTGCCACAACATTGTTGCTTATTTTTCTCTGTTCATTCAGGCAGATTGTTTGCATTCCACCACTTTTACTAGGCATTTCTCAGTCCTCTAGTCACATGTCTGACATGGCTATGGTAAAGTGGAGTGACTTTGTTACCTGGATATCATTTGTTTAGACATGTCCCTGTGCAATCGGACCATTTTGGACTGGCAGCTCCAGGTGAAAAATCAGACCTGTTTGAATTAGAAAAGCTATTACATGGGGGAACTGGACTGAATGAATAAGTGCTGCCCTCCTCTCCATCTTCACTCAATGGCAATGGTACATGCCATCTGTGTGATGGCATGTGTATTTCACCTGGCAATCACAGGCCAATGTGTGATGCCACTGCTAGGCAGCATGCATCAAATGTGTTGATCTTCCATCTTGGTGTCATCAATGTGTGCCATTTGCCTCCCCTTCATACGCAGTGAGGGTGCATGCATGGGAGGGTTTTAGTCATGTGGGACATGTGTCAATCAAGTACTGGTTCTGTTGCTTCTCAGCCCTAATTGTGTGCCATAGTGCTAATGCCTGTTTCCATTTCTTTTCTTTCATGTCTTTGCAGGGGATGACGCACTTGATACAGCTGGGGTTGTGGAGATGGTGCAGACCCAGGAGGGGTTCCAGACCCGACCGACCACCAGTGAAGGACGTGGTGTGGTGGTGGGTGAAAACCCACAACTGCTGCAGGTCGTGCTCTCAAGGGGTGTCTCTGGGTGCACCTCCCCCGAGCTGTATTCAGGTGTCGATTCGGATGATGAGACCTAAGTGGCATCGCAGGTGAGTGTTCCTGGGAGGGATTCTCTTCTGTCCGACCCACCTGCACCAGGGGTAGTACCCTCAATGGGGATGTCAGTGTTGGCAGGTCCGCCTTTGGTGGTTACGGATGCAGGGTCACACTCCGCAACATCTGATCCTGTTCCTGGGCCAGCAGATCAGAGGGGGAATGCAGTCCTGCAGCCTCAGGCAGTGCCGGCACAGCAAGGCGCAGTTCGCCTTGCCCCAGACAGGTGTGGTGCCCGCCGACGTGGTGGCCGTACGCCACCTGGCAATACCGCATGGGAGCAATCCATATACGGTATGGCTACCCAACAGGCAGCATCATCAGAGATGATGGCTCAGGCCATGGATAGGGTGGCCACTTCCATTGTCCCCCCAGAAAGGCTGATGGAGCGACTGCAGCAGGCAACAGACTCCATCTGCCAGTCACACAGGGAGGACATGTTGGCGTACAACAGGGACAGGCTGGCGGCACTGGCGACTCTGCAGGATGCCCTTTCCATAGAGTCCCAGGGCCACAGGGAAGCCCTGAGGGTGGATCTCAGTCAGATCAGGATGACCCTTGTTGAGCTTGAGGCTTCAACACACAGAAGGACAGAAGAGCAGCTGGAGCGTCTCACACATACGCTCTCAGCTGAGATGCAGGCAACTCGGGCGGAGGTCCGGTCATCCCGTGAGTTGTTGCATGGGGACTTCCGCACGATTATCCTCCAGAACCAGACCTTCCACACTCGCATGCTTGCTGCCATGGAGGAGCAGACTAGGGCTTTGCGTGGGCTGCCTCCCATAGTGCCACCACCTCCTGATGCAGCTGCAGAGTCTGAGGAGAGTGTCCACAGTGATTCTCTCACAATAGGGTAGCCGTGTCGGCCACGAGCCCATGGAGGTGTTTTTTTTTCCCAGAATCCACACAGGTGGGTTCTGGTGTGCATCCTGACCTCGGACCTCCTGGGTGGCCTCCCCCACCCCCATTGTCCATTCATGGCCATTTTTGATTTTTTTTTTCATATTTTTTTTAACAGTGTGTTGCCTTGTGTGGCTCCCGTGGGCATCCGCTGTATTGTGGCTGGGCAAGTGCAGGCTTGTCCTGATTTTAGGTTAGATGCTTGGGTTTGTGAGACACACACCCCTCCTGCTTCCCGTTTCCATGGGCTTGCAAAGGGTGTCACCAAGTGACATTGACTTACACGGTGACGGTACTACTGTGGGTAGTCTAGTCAATACTGTGTATACATTCCTAGTGCATATTGCTGTTGTGTTGTTCACTGCATGTTGCATAGATGTGTAACTCATCATCCATGTCTACCTCCTAATTTGCAGGTCCTTTCCTCATGTCTACACAAGGCCCTCTACTTTGGAGATGGAGTCCATGTTGGCAGCAGTGCAGCTACAACTCTACATGGCGGCAACACTGTACAGTTGGAAGTGGTGGGAGTGCAGGCATTTCCAGGTGGTGAGACTACTAATTTCTTACATTCTTAATGTCATGTTAATGGTATTTTTGAGGGTCAGTAGCTGATAAGTGTTATTGCTAAATACCTGCTCAAGTGTGTTGTTGGTCCTGCATTACTGTGAGCATTTCAGGTGTCGCGAGTTTCAATTAGGGACACTGTACTTTGTGACACTTGTGTCATGTTGTGGGGATTACTTTGTTTGCCCTCACATAGCATGACATGGCATGGTGTGTCGTGTGGCGGTGCTGGGGATGGGTTGGGTGACATGGCAATGTCCTCATGTTGCATTTTGCGAGTGGGTATTCATTTTAGCTGCATGAATGTGTTTTTTCACGAAACTGCATTGGTGGTATCTGTGTAGGTAGGGATGCACACATTGTAACACTTCCAGGTGAACAATCTCAGGCTGATATGGTTTTGACGGTTGATTCTCCAGACATTCAGGATCATTGTCAGGTTGAGTCATCATTGATTGTCAGATGGTATGTGCCAGGTCAGTGTGCACTCCACAGGGGTGTGATTTCTATGTGAAGTAATTAGCCACTAGCTGTGTACGGGCTGCCTCCCCCGTGCCCTTTCCCCTCCCATGCGCAGCGGGCGTGCATGTGGTTGGGGATGTGGGGGCACCACCATGTCCACGGCCAGGCCCCGGCGTGTTGCAACGTTGTGCAGGACACATGCTGGCACTACGATCCTGCACACTACTGGGGGAGCGTATAACAGCTGCCCGCCAGAACGGTCAAGGGAGCGAAAGCGTGACTTAAGCGCTCCGAATGTACGCTCCACTATGCCCTGGGTTACAATGTGGGCTGTGTTATATCTTACCTCGGGTGGCGTGGTGGGGTTCCGAATTGGCGTCATCATGTGGGGGCTGAGAGGGTAGGCACTGTCCCCTGTGGAGGTGGTGATGGGTATCATTGGTGGGGTTGTGACCTTGCTCAGTATCTGACATGCATGCATGTGCAGTGGCATTCATACTCACCAAGCAGCCATGTATCGCCATGCCGCCCAGCTTCTAGGTCCCGGTTTAGGGTGGACATTCGGTAAATGAAGCTGTCGTGGGTGGACCCGGGATAGTTGGCATATACTGAGGTGATGATTCCCTTGGCATTACATACTACCTGCACGTTGATGGAATGCCAGTGCTTGTGGTTCCTATAGATGTGCTCAGATGCCCTGGGGGGACGTAGAGCCACATGGGTGCAGTCGATGGCACCTAGCACTTTGGGGAATCGTGCCACACCGTAAAAATCCAGGGCGGCAGCATGCCTTTCTGCAGGTGTTCTGGGCAGGTATATGTGCCTGCGGACTGATGGGCGTGCAGTGATGATGTTCAAGACCTGGTGTAGGCAGCGTGACTGCGTGGCCTGTGACACCCCACCCACTATGGCACTTGTCCGCTGAAATGATCCAGTGGCTAAGAAGTGCAGTACATTGAGGACCGTCTCCAGGGGGCTGAGTGCTTGGGAGCACAGGGTGGGTGATGTGAGGTCATCCTCCCACTCACTCACCAGGTCCAGTATTATGTGTGGTGGAAACCTGTACCTCCCATACACCTGGTCATCAGGCATCCCAAAAAGGCTGGTTCTGGGTGTGAAAATTCTGGCCCTGACTATCCTCCTCCTCCTCCTTTGGTAGCCTACGGCCACTGCTGCTAGGAACGGTATATTCATCCTGGCGTCTGAGCTTGTTAGTTTTTTGTGTGCAATTTTATGCGTCGCGGGTCAACGTATGCCTGCTTCCTGCTGGCGTATGTGTTTCTTTGCGCGTGTTGTAGGCGAGCGTGTGAAACTTCCCGCGCACCCCTGAAATCCACGTACCCAGGCCAATAGCGTGTGGAAATTCCCACGCACCCCGGAATACACGTGCGCTGATGTACTCGCGTGTGTAAGTGCCCGCGCACCCCTGAAATACACGTACATAGGCCAATCGCGTGTACGCGCACTTTTGTCCAATTACACGCGATGACACTCTGACGTGCAGTCTTTCCACGTGTGCTCCGTCATCACGTGCTATGAGGGAAACACCCGTGCGGGTCACGTCACAGACGCGCTTACGCGCTGAGGGCCTTTGGTCCAATAGAATCGTGTATGCGTGCTGACGCGCTTACGCGCTGAGGGCCTTTCCTCGAATTTCACACTGACGTGCAGGATTTTCACGTGCCAAATCACTCCGTATCAAGCTGGCCACGCGAAAACACACGGAAGACCACGCTCCTGCCCAGAAGGCTGAATTACTGCCCCCCAGTGCCCCGAGCAGCCTCCCACGTGCCATCTGCTGCTGCCTGCCTGCCTGCTTGCCTGCTGCCACCGTGCCCTGCCATTTGGTGCCTGCACATCAGCCATCTGCAGGGGTCCAGTTGCTGTGTCCACCCCTGTTGGAACAGAAGACTCCCGACTGGGATAACATCGCTCCACAGCCCAGCCCCAGGACCCAGTTTCCCACCCACTCCTGCCTCTGGGGTTGCCATGTCGGGCACTTCGACATCTGGCACCAGTGGCAACCCCAGGCCAGAGGGGCAGAGGGGCACCAGCTTCACTGCCACCGAAGTTGGTGTCCTGGTGGAGCATGTCCTGGGGCAGTATGATGCCCTCTTCAGATCGTCCCGTGCCAGCAAGGAAGGACGGGAGAGGATCTGGGCCGACTGTGTGGTTGCCATCAACGCGGAGGGGGTGGCAACCCGCAACGTCCAGAAGATCAAGAAGCGCTGGGAGGACTTGAGGTCCAGGACCCTCGTGAAGGCCCGGCGCCTCGTGGAGGGGGGCCGGGGCCGCATGAGTTCCATGCAGATGAGGTTCCTGGAACGCATACGCCCAGCGCTCCACGCCCAGATCCTTGAGAGGGAGACCCGTCTGGAGTTGAGCGGTAAGTGGCCAAGCATTGCTGTGTGAGACAGGGCATGTTGCGGTGTGCTGGTTGTCTGATACTTGCCTGTATGTGTGACATAGGCCATGTACGCATGTATGTGTGCAGGGACATCATGGTAATGCATGTGAGACCAGTGATGTGTGAACCACATGGTTGTTGCATGTGTTTAAATGCGACATGGGGAGCCCTATGCAGATTTTACACATGAGAGCATGCCAGTCTCTGTTCCTGGACATGGGTGGGGGTGAGGGATGGGTGCTGATGCCAGGTACATATATGGTAGCCATGTCTGTGTGCCTGACCTGCGTGTCTGTGACTTGTGAATGCCATGGATGCATGACACATGTCTGTGACAATGCACAGATTCACTGATGCAGCCTAGTTATCCTTGTATCCGCTGTGTTTGGGTTGTATGAGGCCAGATGGATGTGACTGAGGTGAAGTGTGTGCATGTGATAGGCATGACCCATGATGCATGTGAGTTTTATATCATTGTATGTTTCAAGAGTCCATTGGACATGTATGGAAATGTCCATGGCATGCACCATGCCTGTTACTGTGTGTGTTTTGCCTGGACTGACCCATGTGTTGTGGAGGGACATGATGGAAGTGTACTTTGACAGTGGTACTCATCTGCTATTGCTTCCTGTCTAGGGGACCATTGTACAGTACCCTGATGCTTGTTTTCTATGTCTCCCTCTACGCAGCGGCTAGTGAAGAAGAGGGCGGAGGCGGCGCTGTGGAGCAAGGTGGCGGGGATGCCCCCACGGCTGCAGCGGAAGGGGTGGGTGAGCCCCCACAGGGGCCTGCTACGGCGGAAGACGGTGAGGAGCTATCCAGGTTGGTGGTTTCCACAGAGGAGGAGGAGGCCGCCACTGAGGCGCACATGGGGCCTGGTGGGGGCATCCCTGCTGGTGCAAGTGGTGCAGTCCAGAGGCAGGGGCAGGAGGCAGCACAGGTCACTGTGGAGGGGCCTGTGCATGTCGCTGTCCCTGACCCTGTGAGTGCACCACCATGCACCAGCAGGGATGCCCCGTCCCAGGCCCGTCCGCAGGTAGAGGGGATGTCCATGTCACCTGACTCCCCTCCACCTGCGGACGAGGGGACCAGTGGCCGTATGGAGAAGGTCCTGATTGGGGTCACGATGCGCGCGGGTGCAATTCGTGATGACGTGCGTGCTTCCCGGGAGGAGCACGCACGTCATCACAAAGAGCACCGTGCCGACGTGGCCCAATTGGGATCTTCCATGTTCGGGGGTTTCCTGCATGTGTCGGCCAATCTGGCGGCCCTCTCCTCCTCTGTGGAGGCTATACGCCGGTCGTTCTCCTTGCCGTCTTCCGGCCCAGATGCCACCAGGGCCCGCTGTGGACCTGCCCTGAACAATGCAGCGAGCTCGGTGGGGATACCATCCCTGCCACAGTCGGGAGTCGGAGGTCCAGCAGGGGTGGACACCACAGCAACTGTACCCCAGCAGATGGAGGATGTGCCGGCATCATCAGGCAGGGCACGTGCACGACGGCGTCGGTGGATTCCATCAGCCTGGATGCAGTTGTGCTGGCAGAAGCGGTTGCGTCGGAGGCAGCAGCAGAGTCAACGTGGGAGGCATCATGGCTCGGGGCCATCAACATCGGAGTGGCAGGCATCGGCCGGAGGGCAGGAGGACCCAGGACGGGAAGTGTCTTCTGTGTGGCTGCGGTTGGGCCAGCAGATAGGTGCGGAGCGGCGGCGGGTGGAAGAGGCGCGGCTCACGAAGGTCAGGGCAGAGAACTCCATGCGGAGGGCCCTGAGGCGGGGCGAGTGCCTCGAGGCAATCCGCAGGGGGTTGGAGGAGGAGATGGCATCGTCCCTGCGGACCCTCGGGGCCATGGAACAGGACCGCCTCCGGGACATCGAAGAGGAGTTTGATGATGCCCTGGCCCGGAACACCACGGAGTGAGCCGCTGGACTTGCCCGCCGCCTTTGTATATAGTTCTTTAGTTTTAGGTTTCCTTTGTTTCTTCTTATGATTTGGAGTCGACGGACATTGCTCCACTTTTTGTATATAGTTGCATTTTAGTTAGGGTTTTTTGTAGGTATCCTTTGTTCAGTTGGGCACATGGACCCTTGGATGTTTTGTACATAGTTCTTCATTGGATTGTTTTATTTTTTTAGTTTTTATTAATTCACCATGGAGCAATGGTCTTTGCATTTATTTTTCTCTCTTGGATTGATTTTATTTTTAATGTGACTTTGGACGTTTTTTTGAATTGGGATTTGTAGTTTTAATTTTTTTTGACGGACATGCAGCTTATCTTTTTTTTATTGCCATTGTAGTTTGTTTCATTTCATTTGCATTCAATTTTTTTTAATACAATTTTGTTTTCATACTTCACTGTGTGGTATCATCTCATTGGTTTCATGCATGTCATGTTGGGTGTTTTCCCATTCAATTGCAACGATTGTGTGTGACGGACATGGGTTCATTTGCTTTATGAACATTGGGGGTGTAACATGTAATTTCCTTTTCCATGTGGGTGAATGGGTTACTTGGTAGGGCCTTTTGGCTGTGGAGGCTGACCATAACGCACATGATTGGGGATTGTGAGGACCTGGGTGCAGGGGGACATGAGTGGGGGCCTGGTGGAGGGTGCCCCTCAGTGCTGGGGGGTGGGGGTGCAGGGAGACATGAGTGGGGGCCTGGTGGAGGGTGCCCCTCAGTGCTGGGGGGTGGGGTGGGTGGGAGACATGAGTGGGGGCCTGGTGGAGGGTGCTCCTCAGTGCTGGGGGGGTGGGTGTTGGGAGACATGAGTGGGGGCCTGGTGGAGGGTGCCCCACAGTGCTGGGGGCGGGGGTGCAGGGAGACATGAGTGGGGGCCTGGTGGAGCTGCCCCTGGTGGCTGGGGGGTGGGGGTGATAGGGGACATGAGTGGGGGCCTGGTGGAGGCTGCCCCTGCACTGCTGGGGGGTGGGGGTGATAGGGGACATGAGTGGGGGCCTGGTGAAGGCTGCCCCTGGTGGCTGAGGGGTGGGGGTGGTGGGTGACATGAGTGGGGGCCTGGTGGAGGCTGCCCATGGTGGCTGGGGGGTGGGGGTGATAGGGGACATGAGTGGGGGCCTGGTGGAGGCTGCCCCTGCACTGCTGGGGGGTGGGGGTGGTGGGAGACATGAGTGGGGGCCTGGTGGAGGGTGCCCCTCAGTGCTGGGGGGTGGGGGTGCAGGGAGACATGAGTGGGGGCCTGCTGGCAGGTGCCCCACAGTGCTGGGGGTGGGGTGGGTGGGAGACATGAGTGGGGGCCTGGTGGAGGGTGCCCCTCAGTGCTGGGGGGGTGGAGGGTTGGAGACATGAGTGGGGGCCTGGTGGCAGGTGCCCCCAGTGCTGGGGGGTGGGGGTGCAGGGGGACATGAGTGGGGGCCTGGTGGAGGGTGCCCCAAAGTGCTGGGGGGTGGGGTGGGTGGGAGACATGAGTGGGGGCCTGGTGGAGGGTGCCCCTCAGTGCTGGGGGGTGGGGGGTGGGAGACATGAGTGGGGGCCTGGTGAAGGGTGCCCAACAGTGCTGGGGGGTGGGGTGATAGGGGACATGAGTGGGGGCCTAGTGGAGACTGCCCCTGGTGGCTGGGGGGTGGGGGTGGTGTTAGACATGAGTGGGGGCCTGGTGGAGGCTGCCCATGGTGGCTGGGGGTGGGGGTGATAGGGGACATGAGTGGGGGCCTGGTGGAGGGTGCCCCTGCACTGCTGGGGGTGGGGGTGCAGGGAGACATGAGTGGGGGCCTGGTGGACCTACCCCTGGTGGCTGAGGGGTGGGGGTGATAGGGGACATGAGTGGAGACCTGGTGGAGGCTGCCCCTGCACTGCCTGGGGGGTGGGGGTGATAGGGGACATGAGTGGGGGCCTGGTGGAGGCTGCCCCTGGTGGCTGGGGGTTGGGGGTGGTGGGAGACATGAGTGGGGGCCTGGTGGAGGCTGCCCATGGTGGCTGGGGAGTGGGGGTGATAGGGGACATGAGTGGGGGCCTGGTGGAGCTGCCCCTGGTGGCTGGGGGGTAGGGGTGATAGGGGACATGAGTGGGGGCCTGGTGGAGGCTGCCCCTGCACTGCTGGGGGGTGGGGGTGGTGGTAGACATGGGTGGGGACCTGGTGGAGGCTGCCCATGGTGGCTGGGGGGTGGGGGTGGTGGGAGACATGTGTGGGGGCCTGGTGGAGGCTCCTCCTGCACTGCTGGGGGGTGGTGGTGATAGGGGACATGAGTGGGGGCCTGGTGGAGGCTGCCCCTGCACTGCTGGGGGGTGGGGGTGCAGGGAGACATGAGTGGGGGCCTGGTGGAGGCTGCCCCTCAGTGCTCAGGGGTGGGGGTGCTGGGGGACATGAGTGTGGGCCTGGAGGCAGGTGCCCCACAGTGCTGGGGGGTGGGGGTGGGTGAGAGACATGAGTGGGGGCCTGGTGGAGGGTGCCCCTCAGTGCTGGGGGGGTGGGAGACATGAGTGGGGGCCTGCTGGCAGGTGCCCCACAGTGCTGGGGGGGTGGGGGGTGGGAGACATGAGTGGGGGCCTGCTGGCAGGTGCCCCACAGTGCTGGGGGGTGGGGTGGGTGGGAGACATGAGTGGGGGCCTGGAGGAGGGTGCCCCTCAGTGCTGGGGGGGTGGGGGTGGGAGACATGAGTGGGGGCCTGGTGGCAGGTGCCCCAAAGTGCTGGGGGGTGGGTGTGCAGGGGGACATGAGTGGGGGCCTGGTGAAGGGAGCCCGACAGTGCTGGGGGGTGGGTTGGCTGGGAGACATGAGTGGGGGCCTGGTGGAGGGTGCCCCTCAGTGCTGGGGGGGTGGGGGGTGGGAGACATGAGTGGGGGCCTGGTGGAGCTGACCCTGGTGGCTGCTGGGTGGGGGTGATAGGGGACATGAGTGGGGGCCTGGTGGACCTGCCCCTGGTGGCTGAGGGGTGGGGGTGATAGGGGACATGAGTGGAGACCTGGTGGAGGCTGCCCCTGCACTGCTGGGGGGTGGGGGTGATAGGGGACATGAGTGGGGGCCTGGTGGAGGCTGCCCCTGGTGGCTGGGGGTTGGGGGTGGTGGGAGACATGAGTGGGGGCCTGGTGGAGGCTGCCCATGGTGGCTGGGGAGTGGGGGTGATAGGGGACATGAGTGGGGGCCTGGTGGAGCTGCCCCTGGTGGCTGGGGGGTAGGGGTGATAGGGGACATGAGTGGGGCCTGGTGGAGGCTGCCCCTGCACTGCTGGGGGGTGGGGGTGGTGGTAGACATGGGTGGGGACCTGGTGGAGGCTGCCCATGGTGGCTGGGGGGTGGGGGTGGTGGGAGACATGAGTGGGGGCCTGGTGGAGGCTCCTCCTGCACTGCTGGGGGGTGGTGGTGATAGGGGACATGAGTGGGGGCCTGGTGGAGCTGCCCCTGGTGGCTTGGGGGTGGGGGTGATAGGGGACATGAGTGGGGGCCTGGTGGAGGCTGCCCCTGCACTGCTGGGGGGTGGGGGTGCAGGGAGACATGAGTGGGGGCCTGGTGGAGGCTGCCCCGCAGTGCTCAGGGGTGGGGGTGCTGGGGGACATGAGTGTGGGCCTGGAGGCAGGTGCCCCACAGTGCTGGGGGGTGGGGGTGGGTGAGAGACATGAGTGGGGGCCTGGTGGAGGGTGCCCCTCAGTGCTGGGGGGGTGGGAGACATGAGTGGGGGCCTGCTGGCAGGTGCCCCACAGTGCTGGGGGGGGGTGTGGGGGGTGGGAGACATGAGTGGGGGCCTGATGGCATGTGCCCCACAGTGCTGGGGGGTGGGGTGGGTGGGAGACATGAGTGGGGGCCTAGAGGAGGGTGCCCCTCAGTGCTGGGGGGGTGGGGGTGAGAGACATGAGTGGGGGCCTGGTGGCAGGTGCCCCAAAGTGCTGGGGGGTGGGGGTGCAGGGGGACATGAGTGGGGGCCTGGTGAAGGGAGCCCCACAGTGCTGGGGGGTGGGTTGGCTGGGAGACATGAGTGGGGGCCTGGTGGAGGGTGCCCCTCAGTGCTGGGGGGGTGGGGGGTGGGAGACATGAGTGGGGGCCTGGTGGAGCTGCCCCTGGTGGCTGCTGGGTGGGGGTGATAGGGGACATGAGTGGGGGCCTGGTGGAGGCTGCCCCTGCACTGCTGGGGGGTGGGGGTGTAGGGAGACATGAGTGGGGGCCTGGTGGAGGGTGCCCCTCAGTGCTGGGGGGTGGGGGTGCTGGGGGACATGAGTGGGGGCCTGGTGGCAGATGCCCCACAGTGCTGGGGGGTGGGGGTGGGTGGGAGACATGAGTGGGGGCCTGGTGGAGGGTGCCCCTCAGTGCTGGGGGGGTGGGGGGTGGGAGACATGAGTGGGGGCCTGCTGGCAGGTGCCCCACAATGCTGGGGGGTGGGGGTGCAGGGAGACATGAGTGGGGGCCTGGTGGAGGGTGCCCCTCAGTGCTGGGGGGTGCGGGTGCAGGGAGACATGAGTGGGGACCTGCTGTCAGGTGCCCCACAGTGCTGGGGGGTGGGGGGTGGGAGACATGAGTGGGGGCCTGGTGGAGGGTGCCCCTCAGTGCTGGGGGGGTCGGGGGTGGGAGACATGAGTAGGGGCCTGGTGACAGGTGTCCCACAGTGCTGGGGGGTGGGGGTGCAGGGGGACATGAGTGGGGGCCTGGTGGAGGGTGCCCCACAGTGCTGGGGGGTGGGGTGGGTGGGAGGCATGAGTGGGGGGCTGGTGGAGGGTGCCCCACAGTGCTGGGGGGTGGGGGTGGGTGGGAGACATGAGTGGGGGCCTGGTGGAGGGTGCCCCACAGTGCTGGGGGGTGGGGGTGCTGGGTGACATGTGAAGGGTAGTCCCCTGTGGTGTCGGCTGCCTGCAGGGGCCGTGGAGGGTGTACAGGAAATACCTGGAAGCACCCAGCCAAATCGCGTGTGGAACTTCCCGCACACCCCTGAAATCCATGTACCCTGCCAAATCGCGTGTGAAACTTCCCGCGCACCCCTGAAATCCACGTACCCAGCCAAATCGCGTGTGGAAATTCCCGCGCACGTACCCGGCCAAATCGCGTGTGGAACTTCCCGCGCACCCCTGAAATCCACGTACCCAGCCAAATCGCGTGTGAAACTTCCTGCGCACCCCTGAAATCCACGTACCCGGCCAAATCGCGTGTGGAACTTCCCGCGCACCCCTGAAATCCACGTACCCAGCGAAATCGTGTGTGAAACTTCCTGTGCACCCCTGGAATCCATGTACCCAGCCAAATCGCGTGTGAAACTTCCCGCGCACCCCAAAATACACGCACATGTTATTTTTCAGTCAGCGAGTGTCCGTGTTTGTGGGTACCCCTTTGCACGTCATTTGTCCTGGAGGGCCACAGTATAGGGCATTCATCATAGCTGTATATAGGTGCTATTTGTTGGCGCACCTTTTGGCGCACATTTATTACAGGCACAGAGACGCTACCGCCTGCTTTCTTGTGGCGGTCGTGTTTGTGCCTGTGCGCTGGTTTGACCGTGCGCTGTTTTGCCCTATTCGATTCCATGAATACATGTTGTAGGCGAGCGTGTGGGCGTTCCGCGCACTTGCACCCTGTACTTCCCCCGTGAAGCCCACATTTTGGCAAGTTGTTCCCCATTCCGAGTGTTACGCCCCGTGTTCCGCCTACTTTTGTTGTGTGCGCCGCGCTATGTGCGATTTTCGCTGTGGCCTGTGCGATTTTTGCTGTGACCTGGAGCACGCCGTTAGATGGCCTGTGCGGCAACGTGCGCCGCACACTTTTTTAGCGCACATCCGATGGTTTTCTCGCGCACTGCCTTCCATGAATCGATGTGCGCTGCTTTTCGTGCGAATTTCACACTTGCACTGCGATTTTCGCTATTTCACTGCGAATCGCACGTTTTTGGCCACTTGCGCCGCGCTAATTATTCCATGAATCGGCCTGTCAGTTTTAGTTTCTTTTTCCTTATGTTTGCCCCACATTCCCAGGTTCTGGTCGCTGTGTGCCCCTTCTCTGGCCGCCACCCGTGTATGATCTTTCCTCTCAGCTTTCCTGAAGACAGTGTGCAGTACATGTTCTTTCTTGCTCTAGCATTCAGTATGTTGCACCTGAGCGTACTAGAGGGATAGGGATTAGGGTTGGGTAAAAGAGTCCATGAGCACCAGCTGCTCTGATACCACTCCATCTGTTCCCTGTTCAGCTGTGTTTCATTCACTTCACAGAGAGAACTCATGAAAAAGAGGGAATACCATGAGCAAATGAGATCGGATAAAGAAGTGTGTGGAATTAGTTATTATGAACATCATGCGTCTCCATCTGCTCTCCCCTTCATATGTATGGTTTTAATGGCATCTGCTCATCTTCAGGCCTGATGTCTTTTTCCTCCTGTTTCGCATTGGTGAGGTTTCTCTGCATCTGTACCACTCAAT
This sequence comes from Ambystoma mexicanum, assembly GCF_040938575.1. Classification (NCBI taxonomy): domain Eukaryota; kingdom Metazoa; phylum Chordata; class Amphibia; order Caudata; family Ambystomatidae; genus Ambystoma; species Ambystoma mexicanum. The sequence continues at coordinate 295,579,719 of NC_090925.1, forward strand.
ATGGCCACCTGGACCCGTGGACCTTCAATTGGCCTTTTCTGTACACCTTCCAGCAGTATCACGAGAGGTGCATCACCTTTCCACACTTACTTCACCCCTTACACCCAACCATTTGTATTTGTTTCCAGAGCAAACTTCTAGCAAATCAAACTCACCTTGGAAAATAAACATATCATACTCTCTCCCACAAATATCCACCAACATATGCTTTAAAAAAATGTCATCCTCTTACATTTGATCGATTTAGTTTAATTGTTTCGACTGCCAATCCACCAACCAAACACTTCAACCACAGTAGATCTCTGGTAAACAAAACTGGCATAGGACTCCTGTAGTCCCCGAGCTGACCAAACACATCTGCAGCTCCTTAAGAGAAGAGCAGAAAAGGATTGTTGATGCAGGCCCATGAAGGACGTAATCTCACACAATGCCAAACCCAACCACACAAGTATTCAGGCAGATCTGCAGGATACCAGGGCATTGCTTTCTCTGAAATAATCTACCATGAGCCTGAACAATGGACATTGCAGGCACCAGCGTGAACAGGTTTAAGATAGTGCTCAGCTCTGGCAACTATCAAATGTCCTACTGATTTTGAGGTTTTGTGGAAATGGGAAGTAGAAATGGGAAATGGACTATAGTTTTCACCTCCTCGTCTCGAGAGGATAGGTCAGTGGCAACTCACCTTGGAAGCAAGACCACCCGGAGCAACACAGGTTCGATCCCCGGGTCCAAACTTAGAAACCTCTGGGCATTAAGTGTGTTATAAATAACCTATCATATCATATCCATTCAGTCAGACCACGATCACCCTCCTGTCTGCTGAGGAACTAGAGTCCAATAAAGGAGATCGCTCTTCTGGTCACTCTCATGTAAGCTCGAGATAAAATACCACTTGGGCCCATCAGACAATCTGTCACTAACATGAGGCTCAAAAAGTCACTTTGACACTGTCTGCCTGTCTGCCTGGCAGGCAAGCATGTTTAATGTGGTTGCAAGGTGGTGTGAGTATTTAAGTGTGTGTTGTGCATTTAAAGGCATTTTGCCACTGTCTTGATGTTTGGCAAAATGTTGTCAGTCTCATGTCCACCCTGACATTTACAGGGAAAAGGGCTAGTTTTGCATATTCAGTATACGTTACATATGTGTACATCACACATTTGAAGCAACACATGTACACATGTTATGTTATCTTGCATTTGTATAGCGGCTCCCGCGATAGCTCATGGCATTGAAGCACTTTTGCCTGCCAGAGATCCAAAGGAGAAGTATGATAGAACATTCAGTAGTGGTAGAGCAGAGCAAAGTCAGGTTGAAAGTTGGGATGAGGTTGAGGGATAGATAAGATGCTCAAGAAGGCATTAGAAGGAAAAGGTGGAGGATCTATGTGTAGATCTGGACCAAATTTCTCGTGGCACTAAACTGTATTCTTTGGGTAGCAGCCCTGAACGTAGAGATAGCTGGGGAAGAGGTATTCACTGCCCCAGGTGGTATGTATGGAATTTACTCACTGTATGGTGAGCTTGGGCGTGTTGAAGACATGACCAAGAAAACACAGGCGGCAAATCCCTTCTACTTAATTCCTTCCCTACACCCCCAAAACAACATTTGGGAAGGGGTTGTATGTCAGCCATCCGAAATTTGCCAATTTTGAAACAGCTCCCTGAAAATCAAGAAAGAAAAATGTTTTTGGTTTCCTCATTTATTTATGTTATGGTTACCAAATCCCTAGGATTGTGCACAATGTTCTTAAGGACACAAAGATTGTCTATGGCTTAGCTGTGGTTAGATATTCAAGCCTTTCACAGTGTAATGGTGAGCCAAGGAATGTACAAATCATACTCAAAAAAACAAAGCATGCAAAGCCCATCGATTCACTCCCCTGAGCCACACACGGCCAGGGACTGTAGATGGGAAAACTAGAAGTAAATATTTAACTGGGGGTGGGATTTCAATCACAGTTTTCATTTATTGATTGATTGATTGATTGATTTGTTATTCATTATGTGCCTATACACAAGTGTTTCAAGGCGCAACAAGGCAAAGGAGTGGGAACACTGGGAGGACAAGACAGCGATTTTACTAGGCCTCAAGCTACAAAACCATTATATTAAAAAAAGACAGTCACAAGAGCTGACCCTGCAAGTGCGCAAACAAGAAGGGCAGGAGAGAGGGTACAGGGACAAGTGCACTCAGAGCACCAGACCCCTGAGTAAAGTGCTGGGGGGCTTGTAGTACAAGGGGCAATTCCATATGAGTAGTGCCCAGGCGGTGCATACTGAAGTTGACCTGCTGAAGAAACAAAAACACCAGGAGGCTTCATTTACACAGAAATGCCCAATTCAGCCAGATGTTGAGTGGGATTGGATTTCGCTCTTCACATGCCACTCACACAGAAACGAAGTCGCAACACTGCAACTGGTTCCTTTATCACTTCTCTTCGCCGAGATTAAAGGGCCCAGGGCCAATACTCGCCATGACCAACAAAGTCCCTTGATGCTATATCTGTGTGAAATTGGTCAATTTAGCTTTTGCACATTTCCTTAAATCTTGCATTAAATGCCAGTTAAATTGGCAAAAATGTGTGAAATATAAAAAAAAGAGATGTTGTCAGTAGAGTGTGTAGTATATAAAGTTCCCAGTAGAAGGCTTTGTGGTTTCTACAAGAGTTTTCATTTAGTTTATTGCTAATACATTCTGCTAAATCATTTTGGAGGATTCTTTTTTTTTTTAGCAAGTAAAGCGAATACGCTTAATCAGAGTTGACCACTTAGTTTGCTTTCAACAAATCCTTCAGATCGTTCTTTGATGGGAATGTTTCCTTGCATTTTCACTGGAGGCATAATTGGAAAAAATCATCAAGTGAAAACTTTAGAATTGTGCCCAAATACACATTTAAGGCCACTTGGCCAATATTTCTAATCTTGTTCTACAAATATCCTATCTTTCAGGGTGCATTGAAGGGCGATCTCTTGGGATGGGTAACCGATCACCTTTCAGTCCAGTCTAAGGCCAGGAATGTGTTCTTCTGGACGTGCTGAGAATATTTCAGGGTCAGGGACTGATCCAGTAGTTGGCTGGTAGTCTTCTACACGGCCAACCAATGAGTGTCCTGGATTGGCTCAGATAGAAGATATGGACTAGCTGGCTTCCATCTTCATGAAATGCCAATGATAAGAGCTTCTAGTCTTCTGGTCTAAACTGCGAGTAGGTCTGGACAGAAGTGGAGATGTATACCACTGACGCCTTGCTGGCGTGCATGGGGGAAGAGAGTGGGGGATGCCATCCTTGACTGAGTACCATTCACACCTGGATTAATAACAATAAGTCGACTCGGAATGGAGATGTGTGACCCTCTCCCCTCAGAATCTATCCACAGGCCTTGCATTTCAGAGCAAAGTCCTGCCTTGGCCCAAGGCAGTCAGGAAGATCGCTGGAGCCTTTAACCACAGCCCATCTCATTTGGAAGCAAAATTCTGCAATCTCTTCCCACTTATGTCCCAAAACATCTCCCATACTCGGAAACGTAGAGGCCCCCTCATCAGAGCTCCCCGCCTCTCGTGTCAGGCCTATTCAAATAAAGTGTATCTGAGTTCCCAGTATGGCATCTAGATGTAGCACAGCAGGCCAAGCAGGTGCAATTACAATACGAAGATAGATTTAAAAAAGAAACAGCCAGACAAATGTGTTCCCTGCATCCTGATCTCCGAGCATACCCTTTTCATGCACTGGTCTGTTTCATGCACAGTGCATTCTGCTAGAACGTTTCGCTGCGTCTGATTTTAGAGATACTTGAAAAGAAGAACTCTTCAGCCTCCTAATCATCAAACATTAGACGCAGACATGAGATATGGGATGCAGAAGAGGTATGGTGCCCAACCCGAAATTATAGAATGCCATCCGCTCCCCCGCCCAATTTCCTTAATCAGGGCACAATCAGGATTTGTTGAACACCAAGCTCAGGACAAGGCCTTTTTAGAATACCATGGGCTGATGCCATGATCCGAGCAAAGCCCTTTTCCTCACTAGAAGTAGAACATGAGTTCTGATCTGCGTTCCTGCTGCCATAACTGGCCATCAAACTCCTGGTGCTCGCCACATCATGAATGCAGGTCCTGAAGCTACCATCCAAACATATGCATTTCACAAAATAAAGACCCTTTGCACACATGCACACATACATATGTACAAGGGACCCCATTACATGTGTAAGGTTTTTTGTTAAAATAAAGAATAGCACATATTAATATGAAAATGCTTTGAATGTGTTTGCTTTTTGCATAATGTACACAATACATAGGGAACACGTATTGAGATTAAAGTGCTCAAAATAATTAGAGCAATGAGTATGGTCCCCCATGTAAACCACTTTCACGAAACTCATCACACATACCCCAAACTCACCCCTCCCTCCACCGCTTAAATGATGTTCATGGCTATTTTGTCAGGTTCAGAACATGCCACTGTCTGCATGGAGGATCTCCATCTCCCCCATCGATCTTCTATCCCTCCTACTTGGTTTGGATGGATGAATGCAATCTGCTCTCATCCAGTGTGGCTTGTTGGTTGAACCATTATTCATCCGGTTCTTACCTATTTTCTCTCAAGTTGAATAATTCGGAACTCATTAGAGAGGGCTCTGTATTAAACTAATCTCTCACCCTGTGCCTTTGGGCCAGGCGGCAACCTATCAGCAATCGGTTGGCATCGCTCATTACTGACACTCGTTACTGGTTTAGATACCTAAGCACAGGGGAGTTGCTAGGTCTGGAAAAGACCCGGGGCTAAGCTAATGACGGAACTGTTGGGACTGGGGGCTAGCTAGTCTTTTGGCTGTAGCTCCTGAGATTCTATCCGGGGCTACAACCAAAAGATCAGGGGCTATAGCCCCCTTAGCCCCCCCCTAGCAACGCCCCTGCCTAAGCATGAAATCCATGGAAACACCCATGGCCACGCCCTGCTGCGAATACTTAATCCTGACCGAGTGGATGCCGTGGATGATCGGCAAGCTTTTGTGTGATGTTGATGTTATTGTGGTAGTTTGCATGCTATTCAAATTAGGGCTTTTTGTACGTCTGCATAGTCAATGTCCCAAATTGCTATTGATTGATTGATTAGGTATTTATAATGCGCCTATACACAATCGACCTCATTACGACTTTTGCGGAATGGGTTAACGGGCTCCGCTAATGGAGGCAGACCTGTTAAACCCATTCTGCTAAATTACGAGGTCCCCTCTCGGGACCTAGTAAGGACGCCTGGTAAAACCTATTAAAACCAAGCGTCGTTACTGGGTCCCGTGAGGGGACCAGGGAGCTAACAACGGGCCGGTCAGAATCGGCCCGTTGTTAGCTCCCGCTCCCATTCCCATTGAGCCCTATGGGGGCTCAAATGGGAATGGGGAAGGTCCGGGCCTGGGTTCCCAGTAGGAGGAATTACCGGGCCCTCCAAACTCAGAATGGCCTGGTAATTCCCCATTCAGGGAACCCGGACCCAGACCCGATTTTGGAGGCAGCCATGCTGCTAATAGCGCCATGGATGGCTACCTCCAAAGCCGTAATGAGGCCCGATGTGTATTGAATGGATGTAGGCAGAAATGGGTGAGGCTATCCAAAATTTAATTAATTTAATAATTCTACTTCAATTTGAAGCCTGGAAGCCCCATCTTAGTATCATGTTGGTGCTTCCATTGAGGAGTATGCATGATATGATATATGATATGGTATGATATGATATGATATGTCATTTATAACGTGCCTATACACAAGTGTTTCAGGGAAGGGGAACAAGGGAAGACAGACAACGATCCTACTAGGACAGGTGTCATTTAGATCGCACAAGTGCATGGGGAGGGGGAAAGGGAAAAAGTGTGAGGGGGAAGGGAGAGGGGAAAGTGCAGTACATGGGATAGTAGAATAAAGATAAATAAAAAACGGCCAGCTGGTGGCAAGTGCAAGGTAAGTGCAGACATAAGTGCTGGTAGGGGGACTGTAGGGATACAGAAAACAGTCCCCAGGTGCAGGGATTGCCAAGGAGGCAGTTCAGGTGGGCAACTGGTGGTAACCAGTGCAGTTTCTGTACGGAATTCAGCAGGGGATAGGGGGAGAGAAAGCAGAGGCAAAGAGGAAGGTTTTGAGGTGCTTCCGGAACCGGAGATGGTTCTCCTCAAGTTTCAGGGAGGCAGGAAGGCTGTTCCAGAGGGAGGCCCCTGCTGACGAGAGAGATCTACCACCGATTTGTTGCTTGGAAAAGCGACTGACCCTGAGGGAGTTGGATGAGGATGAGCGAAGAGCTCGAGAAAGAAGATATTTAGAAAGAGAGAGTTGAAGGTATTGTGGCCCCAGGCAACGGAAGGCCTTGTGTCAATGCAGAGGGTTTTAGACTTAATCCTCACAGCCACTGGGAGCCAGTGCAGAGATTTCAGTCCTGGAGAGATACGATCCCTGGGCTTGAGGCCAAGGACAAGTCTCGCAGTCCTGTTCTGGATAAGTTGCAGAGGGCGGAGTGTAGAGGCAGGCAGATTTAGATAGAGGCTGTTACAGTAGTCAAGCCTAGAGAGAACCAGGGCTCTGGAGACAGTGAGCTTCTGGGGGAAGGAGAGGAAAGGAAGAATACCTCTGAGGAGGTGCATCTGGTAGTGTGACTTCTTAGAGACGTCAGAGATGGGAGGAGAAAAGGAGAGTGTGTAGTCGAAGATGACTTCGAGGTTTTTAGCCTTACAGGTAAGAGCAGGAAGAGGGCCAAGAGAGGCCGGCCAGAGAGCTGCAGGGAAGGAGGGAGTGGGTGTGCTGATGAATAGAATCTCAGTCTTACTGGCATTAAGGCAGAGGTCATTGACGACACACCACTCCTGGATGGCAGACAGACAGTCAGAGATGAGGGAAGGAGAGGAGGAGGCTGAGGGGAGCCTGAAAATTGGCTGTGCATCATCCGCATAGCACTGAAAGTTGGGGCAAAGAGCGGCGATGCGGTGGGCAAGGAGTGCCAGGTATTGGTTGAACAGCCAGAGAGAGCGGTTAGACCCCTGGGGGACACCACAGGTCAGGAAAAAGATATCAGAGAGGAAGGACCCAAGTTGGACCTGGGAGGGTCAGTTAGAAAGGAAAGAAGTCAGCCATGCCAGATCCTGACCAGTGATACCCAGGTTATCATGGAGATGGTTGAGCAGGATGGCATGGTTGACAGTGTCAAAGGCAGAAGAGAGATCAAGCAAGATGAGGACGCACGGGGTGTTAGAGTTAAGGTTGGAGAGCAGGTCTTCACGGATGTTTAGGAGGGCAGTTTCTGTTCTTCTGGCAGCTCTGAAGCCAGACTGATGGTCATGAAGACAACCAACAGATTTGGTGTGGAGATTAAGCTGGGAGATGGCCAGTTTCTCCAGGAGCTTGCCCAGGAAGGGAGTGATGGAGATTGGGCAATAGTTAGCCGGGCAGCAGGGGTCGGCAGAGGGTTTCTTAAGAAGGGGGTGCACAAGGCAGTGCTTCAGGGGGGATGGGAAGACTCCCGTGGCGAAGGAGTGATTGCAGAAATCAGCCAGGGCAGGAGCCAGGGATTCAATGTGGTCCTTGATAGTTTTGGAGGAACAGGGGTGAACCTGTTTTTATGAGACTTTCATAGATCAGACTTGTCTAGAAACCTTGTCTGCAGAGAAAAGGGGAAAGGCAGAGAAGGAGGGATGGGGGTGGCAGCAGAAGGGCCTGAGGAAGAGCAGGGAATAGAGGGAGGGAGGCGATAGGAGGAGAGTGAGGACTTGATATCCTCAGTTTTAGAAATGAAGTGAGAAGTCAGTGGCATGCAGAGGGCCTTGGAAGGGACAGGAGAGGTAGAGACTGCGGCAGGATTGTCCAGTTCCTTGCAGATTTTAAAGAGTTCAGCCAAGTTGTTAGATGACGCAGAGATGCAGGCTTGGATATGAGCTCTCTTCTTGGTGAGGAGGAAGAGCCGGTATTGCCTTTGCAATAGGCGGCAGGCCAGTGTGTCGGAGGATGTACATGAAGCACGCCATATCCTCTCGGCCACCCTGCACTTATGTTTTAGGGTGAAGAGGTATGAGTCATACCAAGAGTTACACTTGGCTTTGGGCTTCAGGCGGATTCTCATGACAGGCGCAAGGATATCAAGAGTATCTCATATAGAAGAGTGGAGCGTAGAGAGGGCTGTGTCAGGGCGAGAGTCAGCCAAAGGGGGGGGGCGAGAAGGTGGAGGCGAAAGCCTCAACTGACACGTGCTTCATTGGTCGGATGACCGAGAAGGTGGGTGGCAGTGATGGAGGTGGCTTGGCCTGAGGGGTAGGGAGGGTGAGGTGGGAGGATAGGAGAAAGTGATCACTCCAGGAGAGAGGAATGGAGAGAGGGACAGAGAGGGGAAGGTCTGAGGAGATCAGAACATCGAGAGTGTGCCCTGCAGAATGAGCCAGGCAAGAGGGGAGAATGATGAGTGAGAGAGAGTCGCAGAGGTCACAAAAGAGTCCAGACAGGAGGCATCCAGGTGGATGTTGAAGTCTCCAAGAATGTGGAGTTGAGTGGTTGAGGCCAGGAGTGAGGAGGAGAGATATGCCCACTCAAAGAGGAAGGAAGAAATATGACCAGGTGGCCAATAGATAGTAGCCACAGTAAGGGAATGGCTAGAGGAGAGAGAGAGCTTGCAGACGAGGCATTCAAAAGCAGAGTAAGCCTGCATATGAGTGACAGAGACAGGAATCCACTCAGGGAAGAGAAGGGCTGTGCCTCCACCAGAGCGGTTGGGCCTGGGCGCAGAGAGAATCTTGCAGCCGTCAGGTAGGAGCGTGTCAAAGCTGGTGACAGAGTTGTCCATGAACCATGCCTCAGAGAGACCGAGGACATTGAGGTCAAGTTCTTCAAGAAGACAGCGAGAGTTAAGAGTGGCAATGTGGAAAAGGTTGCCCTCCTTGAAGGACTTTCAGGGAGGGGTACAGATCAGAGGTACGCCCTGCAGAGGTGTAGAAGGAGCCCGAGAAGGGGCAGAGAAGGAGGGAGAAGGCAAGGTAGCCACGGAAAGGGGAGGGGGAACAGTAGGAGAAGAAAGGAATTTGATGAGGCGCGGGAAGCGTCTATCAAAAAGGTGCAGGTTGGCCTGAGGGCCTTGGACCAAGATGGTCCCATTAAAGTAAACATTAATGATGACCTTAGAGGAGAGGAAGGAGGCAAGGAGGGCGTCCCGACGGGTGCCACCATTAGTGGGCAAAGCGGCATTATCAAAGCCAATAGTTTTCTCTTTTGCGTAGTGCATCAGTATCAGGTTCAGAGGTTGGGTAGATGGATGGATGAGTGAGAGGTTAGATGGAAGGGCGATCCACTGGATTGGTGGATAGGCAAGTGAGTGGACATGTGGGGCACTGGATGGGTGAGTGAGCGAATTAGTAGGTGGTTGGATGACTGAGTGGCTGAATGGATCACTGAATGGGTGGATGCGTGAGTACGTGGATTCACAATTTGCACATTTCACCTTTCGCCCTCCTCCTGCTGTACACAGATTGAAAGTGCTCACAGTCTGAGGTCCACAGGAGGGCATGTTGGTGCCAGTGCACACATAGCCAGGTATGCAAGCGCAGACTAGAACCAAAACACACTTTATGGTCATTCACATTTTCTAGAACGAGATAGCAAACGCATATCATCCAACCACCAACTCTGGCACCCGATGCCACAGATTCAGATTCCCCCTCATGCCCCCATCCCATTACTGCTGGCTCAAAGTGACACCCTATCGCCAACTTATGTTTCTTCTCTGTCCCCCCCCCCCAAAAGCTTCTCTGTAGTAGCTAGAGGCATGTGGAAGGCTTGCAGAGGGAAGGAACATTGGACAATGGAGCTAAGTTTAATGAACTTTTTTTTTATTTTTATTTAAACATACAGTTTTGTTACAAAAACTTTTGTTTTATTATCTAGCATCAAGTCTTCAAATTAAAAACCTCCATGTTTCATACTTATTCAGTTTCCCAGCAATTTTGATACCTTGCGAGTGATAAGTATTCCCCTTTTTTTTTTTTTTAAACAAGGAGGACTCCAATCACCCATGCTAATCAGCCTTGGGCAAGCCCAGGTTGGAAGAGGTTGACAAGTGGAAGCACAAGGAAGAGGGGCGCAAAGATGAAAGGCAATATGAAAGCAGACTGATGGGCCCAGAAGAAGACATCATAGAACTTTAGACCTTTATGAGACTTTATATGGTCTAGTGGCACTGGCATAGACCCAGTGACAGCCAACATACTCCCCAAATATGCTAGGTGTAGGTATCACAGTTTTTCAAACAATGTTCCTCTGATAGTGTTTTTGAGCAACACTTTTTCAAAACATTGTTATAGGTGAACAACTAGCACCTGCCATTTATAGTGCTGTGAAGGAGTGGGGGAAAACCTCTTTAGTTTCCAGTGCCGCTTTTCCCCCTCTGTGCTTATCTCGCTTTCTACTCCTCTCCATTGATGTGCTTCCTCGATCCCAATCCCTGAGGCCCTCCCTCAGCCCCCCTTCTTCCCGCATCACCCCATCTTTTGTGCCCTCCTCATTCTTCCCTAGTCCTTCCCCCTCACCACAATAACCCCCTGTATTTTGCTACAATTTCACCATTTTGGACCTGAACATCAGCATTATTTTTGTTTCGTTTGTGGCAACATACTGAGGAGTGCATTTTATAAGGCTACCCATATCCTCTATGGCTTTTATCTTGTTTTTCTTACATCTGCTTTAGTGCTTGACTGTGTGCCCTTTCTTCCCTGGCTATCAGAATGTACGGACAAATCATCCAGTAAACAACTCTGTCCCCTCTCTCTCCCGTGCACTTGCTAGAAGTGCTTCTATGCAATATCCTTATCATCCTCTGTCCATATGAACTGTCATTATTAACGCGCCTGCAAACAAGTGTTCCTAGGCGTGACAAGACAAGGGAGGGAAGAGAGAGGGAGGACGAGACAAACGATCTTAGCCTTTTGCCATTCAGATTGTGCAAGTGCAACAACACAAAGTGCAGGGGGAAGGGAGAGAGGGCAGTGTCAGGGAGTGGGAAGGGGGAAGTGCAATCAGGGCAGCAATGCTTTGAGCATGTGCAGCCAGGGCAGTGCGGCACTGGGTAAGAGCAAGTAGGCAGGGGACTGAAGAGGTTACAGCTACAGCCCCTAAGTGTGTGGTAGGCCTCGAGGCAGTACTAGGGAGACTGCTACCCAGTGACACCCAAGGTGTAGCCAAGCAACCAATAGGCACAGCAGACAGGTAGGTAAGCAGGGGAGAGAGAGAGAAAGCAGAGGAGAAAGGGGAGGTCTTGAGCTGCTTCTGCAACTTCAGGTGGCCCAGATCAAGTTTGAGTGGGGCAGGAAGAACATTCCACAGTGAGGTACCTGCAGAGGAGAGAGATCTACCCCCCACTCTTTGTCTGGGGAAGTGTCTGACCCTCAGAGAGTTGGAGATAGCTGAGCGAATGGCTCCAGCCTCAGAAAGACTTGTGGATGATGTACAGGGTCTTGAACTTGATCCTTGCAGTCACAGTGAGCCAGTGGAAAGATTACAGGGCTGGATAGATCCAATCCCTGCGCTCAAGGCGAAGGATAAGTCTTGCAGTCCTGTTATGGATTAATTGCAGAGGGCAGAGAGTAGAGGAAGACAGATTGAGAAAGAGGCTGTTGCTCTGGAGAGAGTGAGCTTCTGGGTGAAGTGAGAAAAGGAAGAATACCTCTGATGAGGTGCAGCTGGTAGTGAGCCTTCTTGGAAAGGTCTCTGATGTGAGGAGATAGGGAGAGAGTGGAGTTGAAGATGACACAAGATGACACAAAGGTTTTTTGCCTCAAGAAAGTGAAGGAAGAGGACCCAAGGAGGGTGGCCAGAGAGAGAGAGAGAGGGAAAGCGGGAGCAGGGGCCCCTTGACCATGCCATCTGCTGGCACCAGGGCTCAGCCTAAAATTGTCATCCAAGATGAAATGTGGGGATATCTTCAAAACCTGGGATTCCTCACTCCCAGACAGACAGAGTCTTCAACCTTCTTTGCTGGTGCCAAAGGAGGGACCAGAGTTGTCTGGATAGGGATCTATCCCTTGCTCAACTGGGAGTTCCACATGGAAGTCATTTGGCCTTATGACACATCCCAGATTTCTCACCCACTCCTGCCTCCTTGCTCTCTGATCAGTCCTGGGGGTTTCCCTGCTGCATTGGCTTTCTCTGCACTTCGAATGTTGCTTTTCCTAAGTCCATCCCACTGCTCCCTCAGGCTACAGTGCTTTTTCACTGCCTCCTTATTTTTCACCCTCCATGCTCACGACCTCAACCTGTGCCAGGTGGGCTGGTCTTGGTTCTAGTCCCACAGTTATACCAACTAAGTTAATGAAGGGCTAAAGCTGCTTGTCTTCTCAATAACGCGACTGTCACTTCCAAACCCTACCTTACTTACCATATGGCAATCGTCTGTCCTCTCATGCACTCACAGCTGTCTTGTGTACCCTGACCTAACTACTCTTGAACCACATGTTCATGTATGCATTTCCCTACGATTTCAACAACTAGACTGCATCATTCGGTTCCAAGTCCTGTTAGTCCAAGAGGCCTGATCGGAAGATTGATCACCACTTACTCTGTGCATTAAAATGTTCTGAGTTGATTAGAAATCGATGGGATTTAAGTCAAACATCAGGTTATATATTAAATTGATCCCACAAGATCATATGGTGGGTAGCTTTCGTCTTCATGTATACCTGTAGTTTTAACACTAATGGGGCGGCCATCTTGTAGTAGTGACATTACATTGTGTAGTTTTAGTTGAGCCGTCTACAATTTCTGAATATAAATGTATCACTACTGTCTGAGGGGACAGTGGCCAAAAATAACCACAACCATCACACATCTGCCAAAACTAAAATTAGGGTATATTATGCCATTCTATACCTTCATTCAAGCCCATCTTCCAACTCTTTGTAAGGAAGATGAGTTCCTGTTCACACATGAACAGGTTATTGTTCTCATTTCTTACACTATAATACTTAACCTGTTAAATGACTTCCCAGGTGAAGCTATGTTTCAAGGTCATGACGTGTTTTACCCATGGAGCTCCTTCTACTCTTGTTTTTCGAACAGCTCCTGTGCTCCATGATGCAGGTTTTTACTTTGCAAACAATTTTTCCTAGGTACCTCTTCCAACAAGGACACGCTACCATGTATACAATATCCGGGAAAATCACAATTCATAAATCCCTTTTGTATCCCTGGTGAGAGAGATAGCTCAGGGGCAACACGTTTGTCTTGGAACCAAGGCAACGCAGTGCAGCACAGGTTTGAATCCTGGTCACACGCTTAGAAACCATTCTCTGGTATTAAGTGTGTTATAAAAGAACAATTATAATATAACATCTATCTGGTGGGTAGGCCAAGGTCAATCTCTGTGATTTTTTTGTGAGTCAACATACCCCACATTTCCTGCATGGAAAGTGACCTCTCACTGGAGGCCGACCCCATGCCACAGTAATGCTTGGTTGACTTGTCTGTCTGCTTCTCATGTCATTTGTCATTACCAAGTCACATATGTTTTGACTTCTTTTAAGTGCACCGATAAGTCTTTTCGATCTATTCTCAGGTTTGTCAAAAACTTTCCAGTTCTTTGCTATAACTCTTTTGATTTTATATGACAAATAAGTGAACGTGTTAACACACAAGTGTGTTGTCTTTGTTTCTGTAGGTTGGTTCCAATAGGGTTATTATTAAAGGCATGTCGAACTGCTTTTTTAATAGTTCTTTTTAGGTAGCCTTTGTGCCTCAACTTGGAGATCAAAACGCCTTGCTTCCCTTCCAAAGTTACCAGCCAAGGCATTTGCAGACAAATGGGCCATTCGGTCTATTTCTTAGAGTAAAACACAATCGCAGCACAAAAGAAGTATTTGAGAAAGAGGCAGAGATCTTGAGCTCTAAGTTGCTCAGTCCTGGTTGCTCTGTCCAGCCCCTCACCTTCCCAGCCTCTTTGTCCTTCTCAACCCCTCTCTTTCAAACCCAAACATTCTTTATTCCTAATTCCACATTCCATATTCCAGTCTAATGGCTTCACTTGTGTGCATTGTTTTCTATATGAGTACATGTATAACTATTTAGCACATTGCATCCTTAGTTTTACTGTGCCACATTTTACATGGATTTATATATCGTTAATTGGATGTAGGCTTTCAGATTCTAAAGGGAGAAGAGTAGGATGCAAGGGCTATATTCATCTGCACTATGGTTAATACTAGGTATTACTTTTTTGTTTGAATATACCATTTGTAATGATCATATATTATCTGTATAAACATACATAAATGCTAAAGCATTAGAGGTGTCTTCATGTGTTTCTATGTATGAGAATAAATACTAAATTACACGTGTAATTTCTTGCTGTTTTACTGACAGTACTGTGTGATAAAACTGTGTAGGGAAGTATGATGACATCTAATAGTCACTTACACAAGGATAATAAGAATTGGTGGCTAGATATTCAGAGAGTTGGCCACAAACAATGTTGCTGTTCAATGGTAACGCTGTCATATTATATGGGGTAGTCGATTCATTTGGCATACAGCACAGAGCCACCTCTGCCTGGAGCCTTGCTTCAGCTATAGACCTTATCTGCTGCAGAGCCTGCCACAGCCCCAGGAGTGAACTCTGTCTGCCTCCTGGGTGTACATTAAGCTTTGATAAGCAGGGCCTGATGAAACTCGTGACACCACCTTCCCTCTCACCCCTATCACTGCTCCTTCCACACCTCTTCTCCTCTCCACTTAATCTTCACCCCGTTTTGAAAATTATTCCCTAACCCTTCCCACCCCCTTTGCTACCCAAAACCCCAACACCCCTTATCTGTCCACTTCAAACCATCCCCATAGCCTCATCCTTAGCCCCTCCTCCTACTCATACATGCCATTTCAACAGTCACAAATGGCTCTATGTTTGTTTGTTTTTTTATTTGTATGGCGCCCTGACCCGGGGGTAACTGGGCACAAAGAATGCATAAATAGTTTTAAAGCTTGGTTACAGACAGAGGCATGTTACGTATCAATATAAATACAGTTAAGTCATTTTACATAGTAGTTGCATAAACAGTGAATTATGAATATGTACAAAGAGTGGGGCATAGACACATTATATACATAGGTGTAGGCTGAAGTCCGTTTGCATCTTAGTTATAGAAACCGATTAGGTTACTATACATTTATTTATTTATTTATTTTTTTTATTTTTTTTTATTTATTTATTTATTTTACATTTATAAAGCGCTCACACAGCCCGCAGGCATCGAGGCGCTGTTACAGGAATTGTTAGTTTTTCTTAGTTGTGTTTTTTTTTTTTTTTTTTTTTTTTCTTCTTTGTCTTAGTTACGTATTTATAACGCGCTTAAACACTCAGAGGTTTCTAAGCGCGGACCCGGAGATCGAACCTGTTGTTGCTTTGTGTCGTCTTGCTTCCAAGACGCGCACCCTGCCGCTGTGCTATCCTCCCGGGACATTAGTGACTACAGTTCTGTAAGAGGTATCTGGGCTGGGTGCTGGAGGGCAGATCAGATGTCATTTAGAGCACAACCAATTCAAGGTTTTACGCCTGAAGCTGGAGAGGGATCGGTCAATTCTGAGATCTATGGGTAGTGCAATTCCAGAATTGGGCAGCTTTCACAGGAACTAATTCCTCCCGATTTAATAAGTTTAAATCTAGGAATGTTGAGGCAGATTGCAGTCGAGGTTCTGGAGGGGCGGGTAGAGGTTTTTCTTACAATTCTCTCAATAAGGTAAGGGGGTGCTGCCTTATTTAGGCACTTGAAAGTCAATGGTCCTCATTACAGGTCGGGCGGTCCAGAAACGTGGGTCCCGTGCCTGCTGGGCCTAGAGACCCAAGCTACTCCTCACTTATGAGCCCCAACAGGGTGAAACATGTTTGGGGATGCTTGTGGTCTTGTGCAGAAGGGATGTGACCTAGCAGTTCAGGCTGGACTTCCCCTTTTGGGGTGGGGCCAAGCCTGATTTGCATATGGTCTTTCCCCTTCTGTAATGGCTTGGCAGGCGAAGAACGATTGTCTGGCGGGCTGCCCCGAGCAATGCCAGTGGTTAAGATTCAGTCTAAACCTTCCAGCCATCACCTCTTTGTTTTTGCTGGAATAGCGTTAAGACATCTATACGGGAGAATTAACTGCACTGGTATTGACAGGGACTCCCTCTCTTCCTCCTTTTGCATCTATTTAGAATGGGGTGGCCTTATCACAAGTAGAGGGCCAATAAAGGACAGTATGTTAACTAACTATTAAGAGCCCAGTAATTGAGTCATCCAATTCCATCGGACGCAAAGGTCCCTCCAGTTGCTTTTCCAGGACTAGACCTTGATGGTCTGTCTCTTTCTTGGGTGGCTTGCCAAAGGGTATAGGTCCATGGCCTTTCATATTATTTTTGGTCTGACAGCATGTGAAGGTGACCCCACTCTGAGGCAACATTGAGGTGACCCTGACCAATCCTCAACAGGACATGCTCTGCTAATTAGTATGTATTGTGCCCTCAACAGAATACGCTGCATCAGGAAACGTCTGGTCACAAATGAAGCTGGGAATCTTTCTCATTAGCACCCGGGAGGGGGAAGCCAGCCAATCAGATGGCTAGGAACGCAGGCTTGAACCACAAGTACAAGCCTGCGTTCCAAGCTGCCTAACGGCTGTCTCCCCCCGCCATCATCCCCCCACCCTCCGTCTCATTCTTTTTTGTATCCCCCCATGACTCTACTTACCATATGTCTGTGGTGGCAGTTGCTGCCGCAACATCCCTTTGCCTCCTGCAGGCTGCCATGAAAGGGAAGAGGGGCTATGTATGGAGCCCTGCTTTCCCTTTCCATGGCGACCATCTTGGAAAAAGCTTTACCTTCTCTACAGCAGGATGCCACGTGCGTCTCGTTGTAGGAGAGAAAATCTTTTTTTTTTTTGCTCCCGGTTTACTGCTTTGGTAACCCAAGGCAGAGGTGGTAATGGCCTTCACCCCCCCTCCCCGTTCCAGCCGCCACAATGATCCCTAATTACATGACACTTCCCAGGTCCGACATCACACCCAGCTTCCAGAACCAGCACCGCAATCTATCTCTTTAAAGCTGCTAACACTCTCCTTTTAGGCTGATCCTATGTAAATTGTGTTGTCAGTCACTGTGATCGGAGGGATGTGGACGGCATGAAAGGGAAGAGGCGAGAGGAGGGACCACATGAGAGAGAGTACCCAGTCGAAGGAAGACCACCTGAGAGGGGGTACCAACCAGCCAAGCTACGAGGTTGGGAGAGCACAGTCCAGATAATTAACAGTCTTGGAACCCCGGAAGACAGCATTAAGAGAGACGTGGACGAAAGGACTACGGCTGACACCGCTTACATGAGTATAGGATACGTGGAAAGAGTTTGTTCCAGCGAACAGAAAAACCAGAACGGAGGCGATTGGGCCGTCCTTCCCGGACAACCGCTGGCTTTCCGGGGCGGGGTTCTGCTCCGAGTGCAGCATGGACCGTGGCAAGCCGAACGCCTTCACAGGCAGAAGCCGGCTTCCCACGCGGTTCCTTTCACAACACGGTCGAGGCCGTACCCAGTGACATGGAAGGCAGAGACCCGCTTCCTAGTTCACCGCCAACACTCACCTTCAGAAAGCGTCACAGAGACCTTCAAGGGTGCCAGACCTCTTCAAGACAGGGGTTCCTTGCGGGAACCCGGAGTTGGCGGGCCGGGCAGGCAACCCTCCTTCAAACCAAGAGAAAGGAGGCGGGGCTTACGGGGATATTTATAGAGAACCAAGCCAAGTCTGTGCTGATTGGCTACCTAGACCCCAACCCCTATATAAGGTAAAAACAAATGATGGACTAGGTGTCTCTTTGCCATTCTCTTCTAGGACTTCGAGAGAGAGAGAGCTGTGCCTGAGACGCTGTAGGCTTACGAGGACTAGCTGCAAGGTCGAGAAGCCACATCCATATTCCAAGAAAAAGAAGAAGCATTCTTGAACTTTTTGTTCCTTTTTGAATTCCTGTATCCTGAATAAAGGTTTTACTTAAGTTCCACTTCTGGCTGCCTGTCCCTCATTCACAGTCACATTAAGAGAAAAAAGCACGTGGGGAACACCAGTTAGCCTCAGCATACAAGTAGTTCTGATCCCCTGGTCTGCAAAAGACTCCTGCAATTGGAATCCACTATCAAACATATCGAGATGACGCGTATAGTAATGCATTGTGACCTTCAGAGGGATGTTACAGTCATTTAATCATTTTCCAGCTAGGCTATGGCATCCAGGAGGTGATGGTTATTCTGCCTGCATCATCAAGCTGTTTTCATTACTTGAATGATTGAGACACTGGGCCAGATTGTGAAAAATGTGCACAGAGGATGTGCTTTTTTCATGTGTGATCATTGCTGAAATACACAGGTCACCTTATTCTCCAAGGTGACCTGTGCATTTCAGGAGGGGCTGGGCAGTGGCTCAAAGATGCACTGTCCAGCCCAATCGCATTAATTAGTAGAGCACCATTGGTCGATTCATGGAATTATTTGCATGGGAAATAGGGGACTTGTCTGCCAAACTGCGTGCAAATCCGCGTTCCTCATTTCATGGAACCGACTGCACAGGACTTTGTTGGGACTTGTGTGGAGTTCACGTAGGCCTGGAACGTCTGTGAGAGGTGTCGAATGCCTTGCGCGAGAGACCATGCAGAGCGTGAGAGTGACTTGCGCAGAGGGTTGCGAAGGGGGCATAAAACAGAAAATGGGGAAGAACATGGGAAAAAGTGGGCGTTACGAGGGAGTTCCTGCAGGCAGTCCCTCGCACCCCCACATTTGCACCAAACAACACGTATTAACAGAACAACCTCCACAGCCTCTAGGCAGAGAAATTGTTACGCAAATCCCTCGATCAATACGCCACCCGAAGGCAGGCATAAGTACACTTGCGCATAGAATTTGCAGCACAGAGGTAGGTTTGCATGTCGGATTTAAGGGTTTGTGTACGCTACTGGGGCTCTGATCTAACTTAGGGGTGCATGTAAACTGTGTATTGGGGTGCAGGAACGCTTTGCGGGGGTTGGCACACAGATTTTCCCAGTTAAGACTGAGCTACGGTTTTTCATACGGACGTTGTCAGAGTTCCTGCCACTGTTACAGGAGCCTCTGCGCAGGGTTCCCGAGATGCAGGCCTGCTTACAGGGGACCCCACATACTGTTTGAAGGGTGCATGTATTGGCGCCTGGGAGAGTGCACAAAGGTAGCTGTTCTGCCTGTTTATGCTTTGCATGCAGGTGTGTCGGGGGCATTCCGGCCGCGACTTGCTATTACGGTTACTTTGCACAGTGAATTCCATGAATATGCAGGGCGCATAATTTTTATTCTGTGTGCAGGTTCGTGCAGTGTCCTTCTCAGCGCACGGCCCTTGCAGGATTTCTGTGCACATTTCCATGAATAGTGTGCTAAGTGTTTGCTGGGAACACATTTCACAGAGAGGAGGTCCTTAGGGGGCCTGTCTCTGTGAAAGGACAAAAAAAAAAAGCATTTCCATTTGGGGGTCAGAAATCTAGGTGGGGGAGCCGCGGCTTAAACTGCGGCTGTCACATTTCAAGAAAAAATCCTGACACAGTCAGAAATGACCCTGCCAATATTTGTGCCTCCCACTGAGCCTGTTCCCATTAGACACAGGGGGATGACCATCATTTCTTCCTATTCAAAAGTGCTTCCCATTTCTAGATTTGCTGTGCTCTTTTAGATTATCAGAAACACCCCCTTATTTACGCAAATGCACCAAGAGGGCAAAAAGGGGATCTGTATGAGTGCCAATCAGATACCCTCGTGGAGATCCATTCGTGCTAGCGGATCTCTTTACTTGCGCTTATTTAAGTTTTGTGAATCTAGTCCACAGGGTCCAACAGATAGACCTCAAACATTGTTATTTTCATGATTGATAGTTGAGTGCAGTCTTATACAAAGGCAGGTGCTTATCAGAAAAACATCAATCTATGAATTGCCAGAGCAAATGAAACAAATCGAACCAAGACAAAAGTGTTTTCCCAGCCACCAAATGTCTGGCTGATGGCGTAAAATCCGTAGTCCCCGGCAGGAGGCCCTTAGCAGTGAGTGTCATGACAGGTAGGAGCAGTGCTTAATTTGTGGGGGTGTGGCACTTATTTCCGAGCCCCGGCACTTATTGTCTCAGACTCAGATTGATTATTAAGTAATAATATCCAGAGCATCCATCAACCCCAATGAGCAGGTGTGAGCTGTAGTCTACCCCCAAATGTGGCAACACTGTTGAGAGTAGCTGTGGGTGGTGGCAGCAATGGTGGGGAAATGCCCTCCCGCATTGTGACAGGCGTGCTAGAAACTATTTGGGTCCTGGAACTTATTTTCTTACAAATTAATCACTGGGTAGGAGTCCGGAAGTGCGTGGACATGGCTGATGCCAGAGACCTCACCAAAATACGCTGCCAACGGATGGTAGTTGTGCCTTTGCTAACTGTTGGATCCAGAAAGGCTGACTCAGTTAGCTCAAACATAAAGACCCGATTAAGAAGTCATATCTACAGGGAGACAACAAATGGCAGCTATGTTTCATATGTGTGTTGTTTTGTTTCAAATAAACCCCATCTGTACATAACAAGTGAATACAAAATAACAAAGATACCATGCCATTTATCAAATGTCGAATAATCCAATAATAAAATGATAGGTATACTTTGAACATTATATCAGTAGCTTAACAAATCACAGTTCTGGCACCGTTTACATGCGCCAGTCTATCTCTAGGGTGGTGTTAAAAACGATTCCGATGCAGTGAACGGTGAACGCCACAATCAATGCACCATTGTCCTCAGTGTTTCCATATACGCAGCCAGGAAATCTAAAACACCTGTACCCCATGCAATTTTCCAGGATGCAGGTTGCTAACCTGATGCTTCACCTCTACAGTGTCAAACGCCACTAAAGAGGAGGCACTCTGGATATACTTAGATATAGGGGCAGTCTCACCGATGGACTGAGAGCCGAAAGAGGTCCTGGAAATCATTTTAAAAGTGGCCCCAGGTTACACATTTTCAGCAAGCCCAACCCATTTCCTATGAGAACATTTGGAAATAAAATATTTTACCACACGAAAGAGGGCCATGGTGCAGAGTCCTACAGGGAAATCGCCAGGGTTCCCTATAGGCCAGAACTCCCCTGGCCAGTGTATATTTTATTACTATTATTATTTTATTTATTTAGCGCTAAAAGAACTTTACAAAATACACTTAATACACAATTATTAAACAATTGATCTAAAAACACATCCTAAAAACCACATTCATTTGTTTACAAGATATTAAAAATATTTTACTATTTTGCATTTATATTTATACTTTACTGTGCCTATAATTAAAAGCCCTTATCTACAAACAAACAAACAGTTAAAATCCTAGTTGAAATCTAGGTTAAAATACGCAATGATCAAATGTACAAATACACATGCTACACTAAGTACAATACCAAGTATACGAAGATCTAAACACCAAATTCCTAAAATAACCAACTAACCAACTAGCCTTCCACCTCTGATTAAAAAGATGGGGGGGTCAGGGAAGTGTGAGGGGGGGTGAAAGGGTAGATAATGTCCTCTAGTATCTTCCTTATTCCTTATCTCCTAGATTTCATTATGAGGGAACTGGGCGAAACTTTCAAGCACACCCATTCTGTGAAATGAGCATTGTACTGTACTTGCATGGACTCTGTGGCGTTAGCTGACTGCACGTATTAGCACCCACGAGTCTGTGATCAGCTTGCTTATCAAAGCTGATAAAGAGGATCAGCTTCAGCATGTTCATGGCAATTCTTCATAAATAATCACATCAAACTATCTGCTGATTACAAATCTATACAACAAATTGTCCAATATTGAGAAAACTACCATGCATATAAGAGTAATTAGCACCCGGGCGGGGGTTGGGAAGCCAGCCAATCAGGTGGCTAGGAACCTTACCTTCCTCTCTGCGCAGAACGGCCTCCATGGAAAGGGAAGAGGGGCTCTGTACGGAGCGCCGCCTTCCCTTTCCATGGTCACCACGTTGGTAAAGGATTTTCCTTTGTACAACGGGTCGCCGCATGTATCCCGTTGTAGGAAGGAAAATCCTTTTTCTTTTAGCTTACCAAGTTGCCGCTTTGGTAACCTGGGGTGCTAATGGCCTTAACACCGGATCCTGCCCGCCGGATCGGGTGTTAATGCCACAGTCATTCCGACTTTTATATTCTCTTGAGACTTGAGGTACCAATGGACTACAAAGTCTAATTCGATGGGCAATCCCTAGACCAGCAAAATGTACCCTTTTCTACAGCCCTCCTGAGTGATTACCATACCATCATCTTGAAGGGATTTCAATATAATGGAGAAAAGGCTTAGCTATTCACATATTGTATTGTCCTAATCTGGTCTATGCATATTTATTTGGATGAACCCCATGTGTAATACTGCAGTATAGTCTATGTTTTCCACCATAATCACTTGCCTTTACTACCTGCATATCCTTTGGTGAAAATCTTTGTCAGCAGGCTACAAATAGATTTTTCTGACTGGTCACTCGATTGCGGAACTGGTAGCTGAAAATCTTCAATGACAATCGCCAGTAAGAATCTTCAATGAAACCTTGAAGGGTCTGCAAACTTTGGCTCTCTCGATCTTTTCAACTACACTCCCATCCACCCTATCCATCATAGCAAATGGTGAGCAGTCATGGGAGTTGTAGTCTAAACCATTAGGAGATCTACAGGTTGCAGACCCCTGGTACTTTCAATATATATACCTTCAGGGCTTTTGCACAAACAGGCCTCAGGCTGAGGGAGACCTTGACTCCCAGTGCTGCCGCCTTTCTGCCTATCAAAAAAGGAGGAAATTACAAAACATAAATAAATAATAATAATAAGAAGAAAGGGAGAAAAGGAGGGACTTCCTGCTTAAGGACTTTAATGGACTCAAAGCTTTTAAAGGTACAGAAGCATATTTTTTTATTAGTCTTTTTCCACATTCTTTATGTGTATACAACGCCTTGAAAACAGCTGTATTTTGGCACATTTCTACAGACACTTCATTATATTAAGAATAAGCTGTTTTATTTTCTTTCACAATAAGATATCCTGCATATAATGCTAACAGTGCTATTCATCATGCAACTTGGGGGTCTTTTGCCCTTTCCTTTTCTTTTTATTCCATGCTTGGTGCTTCCATGGCATATATTTGAAGGCCTCATACTGCAAATCATCTTTTCAGATACTTTCTGCCTTTAATCACAAATGTGGAGACTGCTTTGAAGGGGAAAAGGAAGGGAAAAAAAGGAATAAAGAGTTGAATGCATTTCTAATGTTGTTTGGCTAATAGCTCTTTATAATTATATCCTTGGTTTACTCCTTGTTATTCTTTAGTGTTCACTTTTAATCTTCTATCAGAACAACACTACATGAATAATATGGATGTAATCATTGTGAACTGAGAAATAATACGACTACAGGGCTGTCATTACTATTGTATATGGACTTCTCCACTGGCCTTCCTTTGCCCCACAAAATTACAAGTTTGTGGCTTATGCCGAAGACATTATAAGCACCGTCGTGCTTTTCAATTCATAAGGTTCCAGTCAAATACTCAGTATATCTAAATACTCTTTTGTTTATCAACAATAATATGGCAGGCAATAAAAAAAACATGACAACTGCAAAAGAGCCTAATATTTCAGCCTCTAACCTTAAGAGACCCAAAAGCGACTCACCACCCCTGCTGGGTATATCTGATCCTGCTATTAATGCCATATTGTCAGAAATCAGATCAATCAAACCCTTCATCGAGACCACAAATCAAAAATTACAACAACTAGATGATAGATGGAAGGGTTTCGACAATAGAATGGATGAGGTAGAAAGAAGAGTTGGTTTAGTGGAAGAGGTCTCTCCCAAAGTGGCATTACTTGAGAAGTCTATCAAAGACCTCCAAAGGCATAATGAAGACTTAGAAAATCGAAGTCGACACAACAACCTTCGCATCTAAGGCCTGCCGGAGGGCTCTGAAGGAAACAACACCATTGCCTTTCTACAGAAGTTTCTTTCAGCCATGCTTCACTTGCTTTCTGATTTAATACTCAACATTCAACGAGCACATAGAATTGGTAACTCATCCATCTCTACCCCTCCTAAAGCACCGTCTAGAAGTTTGATTTTTTATCTTCTGGAATATTCCTAATTTCAGCTCATCCTGTCTGCGGCCAAAGCCCTCATTTGGAATGGCAATCGAATATACATATCACAAGATGTTGCTAAAAGCACGGCTCAGCGCAGGAAAATATTTCTATCCTTTCATCCAGCCTTAAAGCAGCTAAATATCCGGTATGGTCTATACCACCCGGTTCATTCAAAGTGACACATGTAGGTCGTACAACCATGTTTGATGAACCCGCTGACCTTAGAGCTTTTATACGTTCCATCAAATCCGAAAGTATGGACACATCATCTCCAGCCAGCACCTCTACTTCGATCATTACATAATTAGATTCCTCCCGCATAAGACTTTCCATTATATACCTAATGCCATGATTATCATTCTACCATAACTTGTGGGATGGGTGTCCTCACATCGCCCATCTTCTATCCTGAGTCGTTTTTCTTTCTTTTTCTTATTGAACGACTCAGCGGGCGTCACCCATTCCTGCTATTTCACTCACCTGTTGTCTCCCCTATCCAGTCTGATACTAATTACTGTTCTGTTATCTAATTCCTTATTTTACTGTCTTTTATGATCAGACCCCCTACATCTCTACCCTTTACCCTACGTGTCATCCTCTTGTGTCGCTCTATGAATATCTATGACCCAATGCGTTGTTTTTTGGCACTAAAGTTCTACATTTATTTGGTTTCAGGTAACGTTATCATAACATTTGAAATGGTACAATGATCTTTAAATGTGTCACATGGAACATTAAAGGTTGTAATAAACCCATCAAGAGATGTAAGGTTGTATCTCATATCAACAAATGTAACCCTTCCATAGCATGCATACAAGAAACACATCTCTCCAGCAAAGAGGCATCAAAACTGAAATCCCGCTGGGTTAGGGAAATCATTTCCAGTCCTGCTGTTGCTAAGAAAAATGGTGTAGCTATTTTAATCAGCAAGAAATTCCCCTCCAAAGTTCTTGACCATATGGATGGGAGATGGGTTTGGGTCAAACTACGGATAGAATATACACTTGTTACCATTTTGAACATTTACGGTCCCACCAATCCTGACCCCAACTTTTGGGTTTCCATTAAACAATTGATACTTCAAAATAATTTTACCAATTTAATTATTTGCGGGGATACAAATCAGGTCCTTAATCCTTTTCTTGATAGAAAATCTAGTTGCCTATTCAAAAACAACAAATCACGCAAATCTTTTTTGGGTTGTTTATCTGAAACCGGCCTTGTTGATACTTGGAGATTATCTCATCCCACCTAAAATTGACTATACCTTCCACTCTTCTCCACATAACACCCTCTCCCGGCTTGATTACCTTTTCTCCGCTAAAACCCTTACAGGTTCTATTATTGACTCTAAAATAGAAACTATCATAATATCTGTTCATGCTCCAGTTTGTACCTCCTTTAGTCTTTCAGATGTGCATAAACCATCATCTCGTTGGAAACTTAATAATTTTCTTTTACAAGATCCCCAATTTATCCTTTCCGTTGAATCGTTTATCCAACAGTTTTATGCTGATAATCTAGATTGTGAAACATCGACAGTGAATAATTGGGATGCTTTTAAGGCGGCTCTAAGAAGGCACATTATGACTTATTCAGGGAAAAAGAAAGCTCAACGCAAAAAGCATCGAGATGACCTGTACTCTCAACTTACCATAGCTGAACAACACTATTACAGTGACTCCAACCCTATTAATCTTCGGCAAGTATCGGCCACACGCTTCCTAATTAATAAGGAGATCATTGATCTTGCAGCAGGAACCATTCTCAAATATAAAACACAATTGTATCAAACATCCAATAAGGCTGGTAAAGCACTTGCTTCTTATCTAAAAACTAAAAAAAGAAAAACATTTAATTTCCCATATCAAAGACTCATCTGGCACTGTATCTCATTATCCTAATGATATACTTATTTGCTTTAGAAAATTTTACGCTAACCTATACACTCCGGAGAACTCAATTCCTCATAACAAAATTACATCCTTTTTTGATAATATTAACAGATCCTCGTACCCTCAATTGGATTTATCCCATTTGGACAATGAGATCACTCTTTCAGAAATTTCGGAGACACTTTTTGATAGTTTATCTCAATGCCTTATTCCCAAACTCCAAAACTTATTCTCCTACTTTATTTCCCAAAAAGCCTCCTCTGGTTCCTTTTCAAAAGCCCTACTCATACTCATACCCAACCCCGACAAGGATACTTCTCTCCCTGGTAGTTATCGGCCCATTTCTCACTAAACGTTGAAAGCAACATTTTTACAAAAATTCTAGGATAAAGTCCTCTCTTCCTTCCCTAATAAAACCTGATCAAGTTGGCTAAGTTAAAGGCGCAACATTTCTTTCAATGCTAGACTACTCCTGGATGTGCTCTCCACCTTTCAGCCAAAAATAAAAAAGATAAACTGGGTTCCGCTGTTTTAGCACTAGATGCAGAAAAAGCCTTTGATCAGGTCAATTGGGACTTCATGTTTCAGTCTCTTCGCTGGCACGGCTGTGGTGAAAAGTTCATCTCACTTGTCAGATTACTTTACTCTTCCCCTAAATCTTCGATATTTATTAATGGTCTAACCTCCCCATTCTTTTCCCTTTACTGAGGTTCAAGACAAGGGTGCCCCTTCTCACCTATTTTATAAACCCTCTCACTAGAACCGTTATTAGAACTTATTAGATCGAACAAAAACATCCCCGGTATACCTTGTAGCACATCTCATATTAAAATAGCTGCATATGCAGATGACATCCTCATCCTAATTAAGAACCCTAAAATACACCTCCCTTATTTACTCAATGCTCTATCACAATTTAGCTCAGTTTCAGGTTACAAACTTAACAAAGACAAATCTGAAATCATGCCCCTCAATCCCTACTGTCTTAAACATGGCATTGATTTCTTTGGATTTAAATGGTGCAGTTCCTCTATTAAGTATCTGGGTGTGCGTTTTGCTCCTACTATCCAGGATACTTTTAAAACTCAATACCCAATCTTTATTAGACAGATTAAAAGAACTAATATCTAGATGGTCCCGCCTATATCTTTCATGGTGGGGACGACTTGATACGATTAAGATGATGCTGTCACCTATAATTTTATACTATCTACAACTCCTATGTGTTCCAATATCCCCTTCCTTTTTTAAATCTATTTATTCTATCCTACTTAATTTCCTCTGGGGGGCGGGCAAAAGCAAAAGGATTGCTTTGATCAAATTGAAGGTGACCTATGAAAAGGGAGGTGTTAGGTTTAAAGTATACCACGCTGCTTTTCTCTTAAAACAATCTAGATGCTGGTTTGCATGTCCCATAACATCAGATATTCCCACATGGTGTACTATAGAGAAACAGTTGGTGTTTCCTGTAGAAATAACTGAACTTATTTATGTATTTAATCATTCCTCGTCGGCCATATCAGACCCAATTAGAGCCACAATATCCGCCCTTCAATTCTTTTTATTTCCTCATACAAAATTTCCCCAAAAAATCCTCTCCCCTTTCTTATGGCATAACAGTAAGATCCTGATCAATAATAGAACCCTAAACAGAAAATCCTGGTTGAAAAAGGTATTAGATTTATACAACAAATCACAAATAGGTCCTCTATTCTTTCTTTTCAACAGCTCAAAAATCAATTCTCCATTCCCAACACAGATTACAATTTCTACAATAAATTAGTCAACTCCTGCTTTGATGCACTACATAGCTCCTCCAATGATATTTTAACTCTGGGGGCCTCTAGACTACTACAGTTTAAAATGCTTATAGACACTAACAGGCCGATTCATGGAATTAATGTGCGCCAAAAAAACAGCGCACGCGTGCGAAAACGTGCGATTCGCAGTGAAATAGCGAAAATCGCAGTGCAAGTGCGATTATCGCACAGAAAACATCGCACATCAATTCATTGAAGTCCGTGCACGCGCAAAATGTGGGATGTGCGCTGAAAAAGTGCGCGGCGCACGCTGGCGCACGCTGGCACACAGGTCATCGAACATAACAAAAGTAGGCGTAACACGGGGCGTCCCACGCAGAATGGGGAACAACTCGTGAAAATGTGGGCGTCACGGGGAAGTACGGGAGGCAAGAGCGCAGAACGCCCACACGCTCGCCTACAACACGTATTCATGGAATCGAATAGGGAAAAAGAGCGCATGGCCAAAGACGCGCACAGGCCCATACATGTCCGCCACACGAAAGCAGGCGGTAGCATCCCTGCGCAGGAAAAAAATGTGCGCCAAAGTTCTACACGCGCGAGAAGGCCCACACGCGATCGGGCCTTGGGGAGCGTGTGCGTGTATTACAGAGGTGCGCGAGAAGTCTCACACGCGATCGGGCCTGGGGGAGCGTGTGCGTTTATTCCAGAGGTGCGCGAGAAGTTTCTCACACGCGATTGGCCTGGGCGCGTGTATTTCAGGGGTGCGCGAGAAGTTCCACACACGATTGGCCTGGGCGCGTGTATTTCAGGGGTGCGCGAGAAGTTCCACACGCGATTGGCCTGGGCGCGTGTATTTCAGAGGTGCGCGAGAAGTTCCACACGCAATTGGCCTGGGCACGTGTATTCCAGAGGTGCGCAAGAAGTTCCACACGCAATTGGCCTGGGCACGTGTATTCCAGAGGTGCGCGAGAAGTTTCACACGCGATTGGCCTGTGCGCGTGTATTTCAGGGGTGCGCAAGAAGTTCCACACGCGATCGGGCCTGGGGGAGCGTGTGCGTGTATTTCAGAGGTGCGCGAGAAGTTCCACACGCGATTGGCCTGTGCGCGTGTATTTCAGGGGTGCGTGAGAATTTTCACACGCGATTTCAGCAGGGTACGTGTATTTCAGGGGTGCCGGGGAGTCCTACATGTGATTTGGCAGTGTGGGTCCTCCCAGGTGTCCCCTGTACACCCTCCACGGCCCCTGCAGGCAGCCCACACCACAGGGGACTACCCTGCATCCCTGGTCATGTCCCGCAGGCAGCCCACCCAACATGGCATGCCCCCCAGCAAAGGCACATGTCTCCTTGCACTACTGATCACCAACTCATGTCCCCTTGGACCCCCACCCCCAGCATTGCAGGGCACCTGCCAGCAGGCCCCCACTCATGTCCCACTCATGTCCCCCTGCACCCTCACCCCCCAGCATTGCGGGGCACCTGCCAGCAGGCCCCCACACATGTCCCCCAGCCAACATGTCATCACAATCTAGATCCCTGGCCCTTATGGTCAGCCTCCAAATGCAAAACACCCACTCGAGTATTGCATCCACCCACTTAGAAATGGCAATGACATGATAGAACCCCAATAGCAAGTTTGGAAATGAACACATGGCCCTCACATACACCCAATGGGTGTCAGTGAATCTCAAAACCCATATCATGATATGCATGATACCAATGAGATGATACTACACATTGAAGTTTGATGAAAAAAATGTATTAAAAACAGCATAAATGGAATTAAAAATAAACAAATGACAATGGAAATCAAAAACCAAAAGCAGCATGTCTGTAAAATAATGAAAAACGACAAATGTGTCCAAAGTGACAGTTCAAGAAAGTAAATCCAAGGTAAAAACAAAACCGAAAACCATTGCTCCATGGGTAAATCCCAAAATAAATTAAAAAATCCAACAGTCAACTATATACAGATAAACAAACCAGGGTCCATGATCCCAACTGAAGAAATGAAACCTACATAAAAATACTACCTAATAAAACAATACTATATACAAAAATGTGGCCCATTGTCCGAAAGGTCCAAAATAAATAAAAAAGCAAAGGAAACCTAACACTAACTACATAACTATTTACAAGGGCAGCGGGCTAGTCCGACGGCTCACTGGTTGTTGTCATGGGCCAGGGCATCATCGAACTCCTGTTCAATGGCTTGGAGGCAGGCATGTTCCCTGGCCCCGAGGTCCCGCAGGGATAATGCAGTGTCCAGCTCCAACTCCCTGCGAAGACCCTCGAGACACTCAGCCCGCCTCAGCGCCCTCTGCATGGAGTTGTCCGCCCTGACCATTGTGAGCCGTTCCTCCTCTGCCCGCTGCCGCTCTGCACCTATCTGCTGGCCCAACCTCTCCCACACGGAAGCCACTTCCATTCCAGGGTTCTCCTGCCCTCCGGCCGATGCCTGCACCCCTGATGTTGATGGCCCCGAGCAATGATGCCTCCCATGTCGAGCCTGCCGCTGCCTCCAACGCAACTGCCTGTGCCAGCACGACGGCATCCAGGCTGATGGAAACCACCGACGCCGTCATGCACGTGCCCTGCCCGATGATGCCGTCACATCCTCCATCTGCTAGGGTCCAGTTGCTGGTGTGTCCACCCCTGCTGGACCTCCGACTCCCGACTGTGGCAGGGATGGGATCCCCACTGAGGTGGCTGCATCGGTCGGGGCAGGTCCACAGGGGGCCCTGGTGGCATCTGGGCCGGGAGACGGCATGGAGTACGACTGGTGCATAGCCTCCACAGAGGAGGAGAGGGTCGCCAGAGTGCCCGACACATGTACGAGACCCCCGACCATGACCGCTCCCAACTGGGCCACGTTGGCACGGTGCTCTTTGTGATGACGTGCATGCTCCCCCCGGGAAGCACGCACCTCATCACGAATGACAGCCGTGCGCAACGCGACACCAATCAGGACCTTCTTCATACGGCCAGGGGTCCCCTCGTCCGCAGGTGGAGGGGAGTCAGATGACATGGACATCCCCCCTACCTGCGGACGGGCCTGGGATGGGGCATCCCTGCTGGTGCATGGTGGTGCAGTCACAGTGTCAGGGACAGTGACATGCACAGGCACCTCCACGGCGACCTGTGCTGCCTCCTGCCCCTGCCCCTGGACTGCACCACTTGCACCAGCAGGGATGCCCCCACCAGGCCCCATGTGCGGCTCAGTAGCGGCCTCCTCCTCCTCTGTGGAAACCACCAACCTGGATGGCTCCACACCGTCTTCCGCCGTTGCAAGCCCCTGTGGGGGCTCACCCACCCTTTCTGCTGCAGCCCTGGGGGCATCCCCGCCGCTTAGCTCCACAGCGCCGTCTCCGCCCTCTTCTTCACTTTGTGCTGTGTAGAGGGAGACATAGAACACAAGCATCAGGGTACTGTACAATGGTCCCCTAGACAGGAAGCAATAGCAGATGAGTGGCACTGTCAAAAATCACTTCCATCATGTCCCTCCACAACACATGTGTCATTGCAGGCAAAACACATGCAGTAACAGACATGGCGCATGCTATGGACATAAGCAAACATGTCCAAGGGACTCTTGAAGCATACAATGTTGTTTTTGGACTCACATGCATCATGGGTCATGGCTATCACATGCACACACTTCAACGTACTTTCATCCATCTGGACTTGTACAGCCCAGACACAGTGGATGCAAGGATAACTAGGCTGATCAGTGAATCTGAACATTGTCACAGACATGTGTCATGCATCCATGGCATCCACAAGTCACAGACACGCAGGTCAGAAACACAGACATGGACACCATACATGTACATGGCATCAGCACCCATCCCTCACACACACCCATGTCCAGGAACAGAGACTGGCATGCTCTCATGTGTCCATTCCGCATAGGGCTCCCCATGTTGCATTTAAACACATACACCAACCGTGTGCTTCACACATTACTGGTCTCACATGCATGACCATGATGTCCCTGCACACACACACGCGTACATGGCCTATGTCACACATACAGGCAAGTATCAGACAACCAGCACGCTGCAACATGCCCTGTCTCACACAGCAATGCTTGGCCACTTACCGCTCGACTCCAGACAGGTCTGCCTCTCAAGGATCTGGGCATGGAGTGCTGGGCGTACGTGTTCTAGGACCCTCAGCTGGATGGTACTCATGCTGCCCCAGCCCCCCTCCTCGAGGCGCCGGGCCTTTATGAGGGTCCTGGACCTGAAGTCCTCCCAGCGCTTCTTGACTTGCTTGATGTTGCGGGATGCCTCCCCCTCCGCGTTGATGGCAACCACAAAGTCGTCCCAGATCCTGTCCCGTCCTTCCTTGTCGGCGCGTGGTGATCCGAAGAGGGCATCATAATGCCCCAGGACAAGCTCCACCAGGACACCAACTTCCTTCTGACTGAAGCTGGTGGCCCTCTGCCCCTCTGGCTGGGGGTCGCCAGTGGTCTCGGATGGTGTTTGCCTCGACATGGCGACCCCCGAGGCAGGCGTGGGTGGGCAACTGGGTCCTGGGGCTGGGCTGTGGAGCGATGGTATCCCAGTCGGGAGTGTTCTGTTCCAGCAGGGGTGGACACAGCAACTAGACCAAATGGCAGGGCACGGTGGCAGCAGGCAGGCAGGCAGCAGCAGATGGCTCGTGGGAGGCTGCTCGGGGCTCTGGGGGGCAGTAATTCAGCCTTTTGGGCAGGAGCGTGGTCTTCCGTGTGCTTACGCGTGGCCAGCTTGATACGGAGTGATTCGGCATGTGAAAATTCTGCACGTCAGCGTGTGAATCGAGGAAAGGCCCTTAGCGCGTAAGCACGTCAGCACGCATACGCGATTCCATTGGACCAAAGGCCCTTAGCGCGTATGCGTGTCTGTGACGTATCGCGCACGGGCGTTGCTTTTCGTGGGGTGCGGTGCGTGTGTTTTGCAGGCGTTGGGGTTCACACGCTATTACTTCACAGTGGGTGGGTGTTGGCTATGCGTTCTTCTACACGCAAGGCAGACGGTGAGTGGTACCCTGCTCCCCCAGGCCCGATCGCGTGTAAAACCACCCGCGAGCCCCTGAAATACACGTACCCCGCTCCCCCAGGCCCGATCGCGTGTAAAAACACCCGCGAGCCCCTGAAATACACGTACCCCGCTCCCCCAGGCACGATCGCGTGTGAAAACACCGGCGAGCCCCTGAAATACACGCCCAGGCCAATCGCGTGTGGAACTTCTCGCACACCTCTGAAATACACGCACATGCTGCCCCAGGCCCGATCGCGTGTGGAACTTCTCGCGCACCCCTGAAATACACGCGCCCAGGCCAATCGCGTGTGGAACTTCTCGCGCACCCCTGAGATACACGCGCCCAGGCCAATCGCGTGTGGAACTTCTTGTGCACCCCTGAGATACACGCGCCCAGGCCAATCGCGTGTGGAACTTCTCGCGCACCCCTGAGATACACGCGCCCAGGCAAATCGCGTGTGGAACTTCTCGCGCACCCCTGAGATACACGCGCCCAGGCCAATCGCGTGTGGAACTTCTCGTGCACCTCTGAAATACACGCGCCCAGGCCAATCGCGCATGGAACTTCTCGCGCACCTCTGGAATACACGCGCCCAGGGCAATGGCGTGTGGAACTTCTCGCACACCCCTGAAATACACGCACCCAGGCCATTCGCGTGTAATACTTCTCACGCACCCCTGAAATACATGCACACGCTCCCCCAGGCCAGATCGCGTGTGAAACTTCTCGCGCATGCGTGTTCCCGAAACCCGTAATACTCGTTCCCCACTTTGCGTTTGCTGTTGGCCAGTGCGGTAACTGGTGCATGGTTGGCACAGCCCTTTGCGATGGTTTTGCGATCTTGATGGCTTTTCCTTGCGCGAGGGCGTTCTTGGGGGCGTAACTGGCGCTGCTGCAGGGTCGCTGCGCCACTCTGCGCCACGTCTGCTTTTAGAGGCGAGAATCCATGAATACGCTGTGCGCGGAAATTGATTTTATTGCACGCGGCTGGCGCAGACATTCGCACGGGCACGCTGTGCGCCAGCCGCGTGCAACACTTTTGTGAGGAATTACATGAATCGGCCTGTAAAGCTTCAAAATTCTACAACATTCTTATTGCATCCCTTAAGATATGTAGGATCCGTCATTAATGGGAAGACGACCTTGGCTACATTTTAGATGATCATACATGGTCTTTGCTTTTCTCTAGAATTAAACATATCTCTATATCAGCAAATATCTCCCAGCATTTCTTCTTCTTTATACATAGAGCATTCATTACACCTACTAAACTACTTTCATCTAAGATATGTAACAATGATAACTGTTGGTCATGTGGCGCTGCCTCTGCCTAATATGTGCATATGTTTTTTATGTGTCCTTATACTTTCAAGTTTTGGTAAGTATGGAAATACCTTAATGCTATTTTTTTCATTCTCTATCTGGATCACTTCAATGTAACTACACATGGAATGTGACCGTATTTAATCTCTCAGACTGCTTAGATGCTCCTTGCATTTTTTAAAATCTGAATATTACTCCTGATACTTAATGAATATTTTTATTATATGCTAAAGTGCCTTACTTCTTTATTTAGACACCCATGGTTCCCCCCTCTCCCTTCTATCTCTTGTTTGTCTTATGTGCGTCCAGTGTTTGTCTCCCCCCTATTTAATCTATATTAATGCAGAAATGTTTCTATGCTAAATTGTGCAAAGTATATGGTTATATTTTCTTTTTGGTTATTTCTTATTTATAAGGTTACACTGTTCAAAATATGTATAAGCATAATATGTTTATAGTCCATTCTATTATCTGTTATCAAGAATCTCTATTGTCTAACTATAGCTTATACATTATGTTTCGGATACAATGACTTTATTATTGAATACTATATTCTTCAATAACATCTATGAAAATCAAAAAAAAAGATGAGATCGAAAGGGATACTTTGGGAAGCAAACCTCTCTTGAAGATCTCTGTATTCTTTTCATTCTTTGTCTTATCAGACAGCCCATCAGCCGAGTCCTTCTGAAAGAGTTGTGTGAGAATCTGCATCTCTAATGTGTTGGTGCAGTAATTGTGAACGCTTTTGGATATGGACGCAGTAGGCATGCATATTGGCGGTTTGCATTATGAGATTGCGATCAGCATTACTTTGACTTGTTTAAAGATGCCAGGTATGAGGAAAGTGAGTATTTCCTCACAACTATGGTCACATTGCAGACCAGATGCAGCACTGCATTCTTGGAGTCAAAATACATGGTGAACATATATTTCTAGAATGCTAAAGAACCTGTTAAGGTTACAGGACCAAGTAGTGTTAAATTCAATTTGGTGTTGCTTTTTTTAGCATAGGCACACATTGCAATGTGGACACTATGTAGAGGTTGTTTGTATTATTGGTTTCAGATTTCTTGGACCTATCAGATTTCAAAGGTTTGGGGTATTTGAGTATTCAATAATTGGATGTGGTGTCACACCTTTGTCTATATTAGGACCTAGGGGTCGAAGTTAGTTGAGGATAGAAGTACATGTTGAGAATCTTATATGCTGCATGACTGTAAACTGAATGGTGAAATGGATCAGGTTAAGTATTCATTTTACCTTTTTGAGAAACATGTTTGTTTTAGATTGTTACGTGGTTGGTGATGGACTCTCGCAAGAGCAACATTGAGCACCTCATTTGTAAACCTTTTTGAAATATTGCCATCTGTGTGGGTATCACAACCATAGCTTTTTTATTTTCAGTAAATAAAATGATGCATGTAATTCTGTTGCTGTAAGAGAGTTCTGCTAATCGGACCCCCATTCATAATGCTCCAAGTCAAAATGGAAGTGCAAATGTATGCCTTTGTATAGAGTCTACAGACACCCGCAGCACCCGCTCTGCAGTGGCACAGGGCAGGTTTAAAGGTCACATGCGCTTTCATGATGGCTGCCAGAACGCAAAGTGACAGCAGAAAGAGGTGGCTTTTTCATCTTTTGCACCTCTGAGGCAAAATAATTGCGTACCTTAGTCAGTTTGGTGGCATGCAGATATTTGAAAATAACCTATGCCTGGTTGTGGCATGGTGACTGCTAAGAACACACAATCATCCAGCCACAGCAATTTGGTAGCATACAAGTATCAGCTCTGTGAGCAGGATTGCAGGTATTGCAGGGGTGTTGTGTATCAGCATCTGGTCTGGCTGTCTTCACTATAGCCACGTGGAACCATGTCCAGGTATCTGCCTAGTTGATCCTGCAGAGGAAGACTAAAATCATAATTCAGGGTAAGGCACCAACCCCCAGGAGTCTCTTTGGAACCAGTTAATTAAAAGAAGCACTGGTGTAAGAAATCCACACTCACACCAGGGTGTTGACCAATGGGGTCTCTTTTAAGTCAGCAGATAAGGGAAGCCAGAGGATAGAGGTAGGCTGAGAGAGGGGCCCAACAATCTTGGTTTCTGCTAGGGCTCTCTGCAGCTTCTTATGCCCTAATTCCCTAGAGGACACAACACTCTGACTATAATGTCAGATGGTAAAGAGCCCTTGTTAAAACAGCCTGAATTGGATCCCTTACAGCAAGCTTGCTTTAGATCAATCCCCAGTGACATTTTGCCATTGTAAGGAGGAGGTACCCTTTCATTCTTTTAATCATCTCTGGACACTCAGAAGAACAAGAATAATTCGCTGGACCTCTGTTGGTGTTACATTCTATCCAAAAGTCATCTGCCAGAAAGGTGAAAACAGAAGCCATCCAAGGCAGAGGCATGCTCTGTCCCCTAACCATCACCAGGGAACATTGTGCATGGATTTGCCTTTGGGCTGCTGCACACTCCATAAATGTTAATACATAAATAAATGAATGAATTGATGTGGGCAAATGTTGCTCTGCTGCCCATGGCATTGGAATCCAGATCCTACACAAGATGTGAAGTAACCCCTATAAGTTCCAGCCAAGCTCTTAGAGTTGAAGCTCAGAGCTGAAGGACTCATTTTGTCATGGAGACATTGGATTGGTCTCCCAGTAACCCAGAAGTCCTCCAGTACAGTTAGAATCCTGAGTGGGACCAAATTGATATGCAAATTGGTGTTTCTTCTCTGTGAAAGGTATAATGAGTTAAAAGGGGATTGTAACATTTTCTGAGTGGGAACCATCCCACAGAACAGCATATTTGGCTTTGTTCATTTTTTGGGTAGAGGGGATATTGATATTGATATTGATATTTTATTTATATCGCACTCGTACACAAGTGTTTCAGGCCATGACAATGCAAGGGAGGGGAACAAAGGTAAACAAAACAACGATCTTACTAGGCCCAGTGACATTGAGAACGTGCACGTGCATGGGAGAGGCCAGTGCATGGAAGGGGGCAGGGATGGAAAGTGCAGAGCAAAGGAAAAACAGATAAATAATATAATTAAATAAATAATAAAAGGTAATAAACAGTGGTAGTGCAGCCAGCAAGTGGCAAGTGCTGGGTTTAAGGCAGCAGACAGGGCATGTCTGATAAGTGCCGGAAAAAAGAAGGGGGACTGTATGGTTACTGGCAGCCAGTGGAGAGATTTCAGGGCTGAGAGATACGATCCCAGGGCTTGAGGCCAAGGACAAGTCTTGCAGTTCTTTTCTGGATTAGTTGCAAAGGGCGGAGATTAGAGGCAGGTACATTTAGAAAGAGGCTGTTACAATAGTCCAACCTAGAGAGAAACAGGACTTGGGAGACAGTGAGCTTCTGGGGGAAGGAGAAGAAAGGCAGAGTACCTCTGAGGAGGTGCAGTAGGAAGTTTGACTTTTTAGAGACATCAGAAATGTGGGCAGAGAAGGAAAGTGTGGATTCAAAGAGGACCCAGAGAGTCTTCGCCTTGCAGTTGGGGGTAGGAGGAGGGCCGGGGGAGGCCGACCAGAGAGTGAGGGGAAAGGAGGGTGAAGGGGTGCCGATGAGAAGGATCTCCAGCTTGCTGGCATTCAGGCAAAGATTGGTGGCGTCACACCAATTCTGGATGGCAGTTAGGCAGTCAGAGATGAGAAAAGGAGAGGAGGTGGCAGAGAGAATCCTGAAAATGAGTTGAGTGTCATCAGCATAACACTGGAAATTGGAGCAGAAAATGGCAATGCGATGGGCAAGAGTTTCCAGATATTGGTTGAAAAGCCAGGGCGAGAGGTTAGATCACTGGGGAACATCACAAGTAGAAAGGGAGATTTATTTATTTATTTATTTATTTATTACATTTATATAGCGCACAAGCAGCCCAGGGGCATTGTGGCACTGTTACTGGTAAGGAGACTTAGTTACAATGGGTACAGGTTGTGCCTTGGGTTATAGTGAGGCGGTGACCTTTGATCAGCTATCGGTGGTATCATACAACCTAATACATCATACATGATATTTATGAGGGCTTGGACATATGGTGTTGGTTAGATGAATAGGGTAGTTTTCATGGCTTTACGAAAAGCAGTCAGTGAGGGTTCAGAGCGCAGGGAGGTAGGAAGGGTGTTCCAGTGTAAGGCAGCGAGGTACGGGAAGCTGGAGCCCCCTGCTATGGCTCTTTTTACCCTGGGTACTGAGAGCATGTTGGCATAGGGTGACCTAGTGGGTCTTGTGGAGGAGACTGGGTGGATCCTCTGGGATAGGTACACTGGGACGGCGAGATGGACGCATTTGTGGGTGATGCTTAGCGCTTTGAACAGGATCCTTTCCTTTGGAGATGATAGGAAGGACCCAATTTGGACCTGGGAGAGTCAATCAGAGAGGAAAGAGGTCAGCCAGGCCAGAGCCTGATCAATGATACCCAGGTCGTCACGGAGACGGTTGAGCAGGATGGTATGGTAGACCGTGTTGAAGGCAGAAGAGAGATCAAATAGGTTGAGGACAGAGGGAATGTTAGAGACAAGGTTGGAGAGCAGATCTTCCAAGATGTTCAGGAGAGCAGTTTCCATGTTTCTGGCAGCTCTAATGCCAGACTGGTGGTCGTGGAGACAGCCAACAGAGTCAGAATGAAGGTTAAGCTGCGAGATGGCCAGCTTTTCCAGGAATTTGCACAGAAAATGAGTAATGGATATTGAGCGATAGTTAGCCGGACAAAAAGGATCATCTGTGGGTTTCTTGAGAAGGGGATGCACAAGAGAGTGCTTCAGGGGGAGAGGAAGTCTCTAGAGGCAAATGAGATGTTGCAGAAATCGGCAAGTGCCGGAGCAAGGGTATCTATGTGGTCCTTGAAGGTTTTAGAGGAACAGGGATGAAAATGTTTTGATGAGGCCTTCATAGATCAGACTTGTCTAGCAACCACATCAGGGGAGAAAAGAGGAAAGAACGAAAAAAAGGGTGGGGGTGGCTGAAGGAGGGTCAGTGTGCATGGAAGGAGAGAGAGAGGGGGTGGGGAGGAGAGGGTAGACAGGATGGCCCAGTTTATTTAGATAAGGTGAGAGGCAAGGGCATTGCAGAGAGCCTGGGAGGCACAGGAGGGGTAGAGACTGCAGCAGGGTTGGCCAGCTCCTTGCAGATTTTGAAGAGTTCAGCTGAGTTGTTAGATGCCGCAGAGACACGGGCTTAAATGTGGGGTAGGCTTGGCCTGGGGGAAGAGAGGGAGAAATGAAAGGAGAGGACGGAATGATCGCTCCAGGAGAGAGGCGTCGTCAGAGGGATGGAGAGGGGGAGGTCATAGGAGATAAAGATATCAAGTGTGTGCCCTGCAGAGTGAGTCAGACCAGAGGGGAGGGTGGAAAGGGAGAGGAAGTCGCAGAGGTCACAGAAGAATACAGAGGAGGAGCAAGGAGAGTCAAGATAAATATTGAGGTTACAGAGGAGGAGGAGTTGAGTGGTAGAGGCCAGGAGGGAAGAGGAGAAGTCTGCCCACTCTGAGAGAAATTAGGTGATTTGATCAGGATGCTGGTAGATAGTAGCCACAGTAAAAGATTGGCTAGGAGAGAGAGCCTGCAGACAAGGCATTCAAAAGAGGAGTATGTCTGTGTGGGAATGAAAGAGACAGGAATCCACTCAGGAACAATCAGGGCTACACCCCCACAGGACCGTAAGGATTTG
The DNA here is from genome assembly GCF_040938575.1 of Ambystoma mexicanum. Taxonomy (NCBI): domain Eukaryota; kingdom Metazoa; phylum Chordata; class Amphibia; order Caudata; family Ambystomatidae; genus Ambystoma; species Ambystoma mexicanum. The sequence goes on from NC_090925.1 coordinate 295,619,603, forward strand.
GGTGTGGAGAGGATCTTGTAGCCATCACGGAGGAGAGTGTCAAAGCTTGTGACAGAGATGGCCGTGAACCATGTCTCAGTAAGAGCAAGGACATCGAGGTCAAGTTCTTCAAGGAGGTGGCAGATGTCAGAGGAGTGTTTGACAGCAGAGCAAGAGTTCACAGGGGCAAGATGAAGAAAGTTGCCAGCCTTAAAGACCTTCCGGGGTACAGATCAGAGGTACGCACTGCAGAGGAGAAGGTGCACTAGGTGGGGCAGAGGAGGAGGAGAGAGAGAGGACAAGTTAGCCAAGGTGGGAGAAGGAGGGACAGCAGGAGATGAAAGGAAATTGATGAGGTAAGGGAAGCGTCTATCGAAGAAGAGGAGATTGGCCTGGGGCCTTGGACCATGACCATGGCATTAAGGTAGACATTAATGATGACTTTAGAGTAGTCAAAGGAAGACATGAGAACTTCCCTGCTTGTGCCACCATTGATGGGAGAGGAGGAGACAAGACAGAGCACAGAGTTCATATGAAGAGTCCATAGATCTGGCAAAGGAACCACAAAGAGGATGTCAGTGAGGGTCTGTCAGGAGGAAGCGTTGGAATATGTGTTGTGGGCTACAAGTAAGGCTGTTGCAGAAATCCCCTTCAATCAAAAAACCACATGGAAATAAGGCAGAAAAACTGCTGCACTTTTCGTTCCTTGGCACAAATATGTGACGGGCACTAAACACAAGAATGACACCAAAAGAAGTGCTCAGCATTGTTTTACCTCCATTTGAAATCATTTGAAAATGATCTACATGCAGAACGACACCACATTTGTTGTTCTGTTTTCTGAATATTAAAGCTGCACACATGACATCCAAGACTGCTTTGCAATGTTCTCTTGATTTCATTTTAAAAATCACAAAGTTGTGCCCTTCATTAGAAAACCAACCTGGCATGTTTTATTTCTGCTGAGCACCAAGATGTGAGGCAATACATTTCCAGAACAGCTAATGTACTGGGAAATGACTTGAAAGGCAAAGAATTTGGTTTTCCATGTAAACACAGATTGTGTTTTCTTTTTCTATAAACCATCGCACACAAACTGCTCTAAATGAAAGAAATAACACAGTTGGGGTCATTACGAGTCGGGCAGTAGAGGATACCGGGCACCGGTAAGGAGACCAGTGCAAGTAATCCCCTACCGCCCGATTCTGAGGTGCCCTAACGGGAACCCTTACGGGTCCTGTTAGGGGACCAGGCCATTAATTACGGGCCTGCTATTAGCATGCCCGTAAATAGCACCTTCTCCATTCCCATTGAGCCCTATGGGGGCTCAAATGGGAATGGGGAATAGTTGGTGCAATGGGGACTTACCGGTCCTGCTAGTTTCAGACTGGACCGGTAAGTCCCCATTGCACCACACCGGACTCGGCCCCGTTATTGGAGGCAGTCATGGCGCAAATAGCGCCATGACTACCTCCAATCTCGTAATGACCCCAGTGTTTCTTTTTCTCATGTCAATTTCCAAGAAATGTTTGGCAAAATATTTCTTTGTGTCATGAAACTGACCCTATCTGTAAAAGCATTCTGGAAGGTTAATTAATAAGGAACTGTGTGCTGCAAAAACTGCATTGGTAAACTCAAAATTAACTGAAATAAACACACATGTGAATTTGCTCTTCTGAAAATCAGGAAAATGGTGTTCAAAAGTAAAATGACAAATGACAGTGTTGTTTGCATAGAAACAGTATTGTATATGTGGGGCTTTACAGTGACATGGCTACCTAAAATGTACTTTATATTTATTCCCAAATAGACTTGGTTTCTGTTAAAAGAAAGAAAAAAAACCGTGGAAACCAGCAGTACAGGTTGGCCTAGGCACCTACTTCAAAGTTGTCCTGCCTTCCATGGGAAAAGAATTACCTCCACAAATGAACCAGCCCCCATGGGCACATGAAAGGGTCAAAGTGTGGGAGTTTGCAGCCTCGTCAGACTGGCCAGCATCCCTACCAAAAGGAACAAAGAACCCAAGGGGAAGCAGCATTTTCACTGAGAGGTGTGATTTTCTTTGACACCCCTCCCCAGCCCATCTGCCTGGCTTCAAAGGGCGTCATGGAAACCCTGTGTTTAGGCTGACCCAGGGGAAGTCAATTTGGTTGTGGGGGTGGCAGTAAATCCCCCTCACTGACAATGAAGATATTTTTCCCTGCAATCTGAATAAGCAGCAATGTGATATTAGGACAATTTTCATGTGATTTTTAAACAAGTACAATGAGAGCATGTGCATCCTTCTGGCATGTGGTGGACTGGAATGGCAGGAAAAATGCATTTCTAACTGAATTATAAATGGCACAGATATTAGACTTGATGAAAATATGTGAAATAGTACTGGGCATATGTGTAGCCATTTGCAGAATTTAAATATTATGGTTCTCATGGAAATGGTGAAATGGTGCCAAAGGGCGATGCAACATCACACAGAATTGGCGTTTGGACTGGCATATGCATATCTGCTTTCTATGATGGTGACTAGTATAGATTTGAAGTTTTGCTCCATAACTCATTTTTGTAAAAAATAAGCTTGTGAGACAAGGGGGGTCATAAAATGCACACACATAAAATGATGTAACTTCCCCTGAACCAATCAGCTTGGAGGGAGGAGTGGACACCAGTAGCCTGGCCTATCCCAGTAGATGGTAAGTTCAGAGTACTTCCCATCAGATTGTAAAATTCTATGATGCCACTCTGCTATATAAGGGGGAGACAGTGAGACACAAGGGATTTTTTAAATATTCAAGATTCCAGATTCAAAGACTCAAGAACCAGATCCCGAGGCAGCTGATTCTATCCAGGCAGGACCATCAAGATCCAGGCAGAACCACCCGTCCAGGTCCAGGCATACCCAATAATCAAGAGAGAAAGGAGGATAGGCAGCTGATCCCATTTAGGAGGATCCAGTGACCAGAACCTTTGCCCAGCTGGCCCATCCTGCCATCCACAGTGACCAGACCTTGCCCCTTTGACCCCATTCTGGAGAGTCCAGCTGTCCCAGTAACCAGATCTTTTGACCCCACTTCCCAGTGACCAGATCCTTGGCCCTGCTGTCCGGAAAACCTGTTGGCTGTCCAAATTACCAAACTCAAGGTTGCCTTGTACGTATCCTATCACCCAGTACCCAGAAACTGCATATCCCACTCTTTTACCTTTGCATCCTATTAAAATCCTATTAAAATCCCACTCATATCCCAAATTGCCAGAATCCTCTGTTTACTCGTTCCTTAGAAGAATCTGTGTTAGCCTATGTGCGTTAGTGTATTCCTGTACTCATTCTTTAAGTTATCTGTGTAAGTCCCTAGTATCATTTGAAATAATACATTCATTCCCCTATAAAGAGATTCACAGTGAGCTGGTTGCAATTCATACTCAACCACCTCATAACACGTGCCTTTCTTTAACAATTATAGTCTTTAAAATATAGTCTCAGTAGAACTAGTTATTGTGCGAATTTGCCCGTGTATTTTGCTTTTCTTTAAAAATCTGATTTGCATTTCCTATAGAAAGATCCTTACCATCATCCTATAAAGAGTCATCCTGTCCCATTTCTCATTTTGCCAGCTAAGCCCATTTTCTTAACTGCTTGTCATTTTAAAAACCTGTGTAAAATAAGAAATTGCAATTCTGCCTCGTGTGTTTTCTTGTGCATTGTTTCCCTCCCAAAACTAATTTTCTCACCTGTGTTCACATTGCTTTGGTGTCCTGCCCAGTAGCCTGTAAGCTTACTTTTCTCATCAGTGCAGCAACACACATTTCTGTCATAGCTATCCTACCACCAGTGTAAATGATCTATTAGTAACCAGTAAAATCTGAGTATGCCATTTTGCTCATTTTGAGGGTTTTCAATTTCGTTTCTGGCCTCCCATTGTGGGGTGGTGGGCTGAATCTTAAATCTGATTTTCCCTCTTCATTCTGACTCCTGCCACTGCTTTCCATCCACAAAGAATTTAGTCAGCAGGTGTTTGGGGGAAGTGTTGCAGGGGGAGTGCTTAGCCTATGTTCCATCTGTGAGTGTGAAGAAAAGTGATTTTGTTTCCATTTCTATTAAAGGTCTATGTAGATTATTTTATAACTGTGTTATAAGATTTAGCATTTGTATTGCCACGCTGTGGTGGCTGCTGCCCTAATTTTGTTTTGCTCTGATTTTTCATTTAATTCTAAAAACAAATAAATATTTCATTGTTCCACACCGGCCTGGTTCATGGTCCATTGTGACACAGGGTATTTGTTGTAGGTGGGTGTGAGATGGATTTGGGCCTACTCAAACCAAGAATCCAGGAATAAAATAAAAATAAAAACATTTTTATTGTGCGCTACCGTCAATGTCAGTGGAAGAAGTCCCTGACTGGAGTGTGCCGTGTCATAAAATCTGTTACAGTGTCAGCGATAGGAAGACCAGGGTTGGAGGCCAAGATATCCTTTTTGAACCTCTTCCTACAAGACTTAGTGAGAAGGGAAGGATATTCAATGGAGAATCAGTTGGAAAAGTTAGGAGAAACAGAAAGCACCATGGGAGTGGTAGCGAAGAAAGGATTAAGAAGTGAAAACCAAAGCAAAAACAGCAAAATTTGACTTTCAAACCAAAAGCAAAAACAGCAAAGTTTGTCTTTCGAACCAAAAGCAACAAACAGCAAAGTTTGACTTTCAAACCAAAAGTAAAAATAGCAAAGTTTAATTTTCCAATTGGGTTCAGATGTTAGCAAAGGGTTTTAAGAAGCAATGCTAATCAGACTGTAAACATGAGAGAGCCGAGCAGAAAGAACAATGAAAGTAAAAGGTGGTAGCAGTGAGTCCAGAAGGAGGGAACTAAACCATAGTTCAGGAGGAAACGATGTCAAGGCAGTCCAGATTTCTTAAAGGAGTGAGGTGGCAACATCATTGTAGTTAAGGTGCTTGTGTGCGGAGAGGACACCAAGTAGCGTTCTGGTAACGGACAGGGAGCAGACAGGGATCCCACAATTTTGTCACATCTGCCCCTTCCTTTCATCTGCTGGGCTCCCTTCTGGTACTTACCCCACCCATGGTGACATCTTGGCTGCATGATGTGGGACAGATGCCATTGACGACACCTTGCCTATCATTTTCTATGCCTCCACTTCTGGGCCAAGAGTTGCACACCACCATCTTGCTCACCAGTTGCTCTGGTCAACTATGTGGAGGCCAAGGATGATCAAGTGCTACAGTGATGCAACAAGAATTTCAGTGTAGGCTGAGCTATGAAAGTGTGGCTGCAGAAGGTTCAGCAACTACTATAAGAAACTGTGCCTTTATGGGGAATTCAACCATCCGCATGGGGAGTGTGCGATCACCTGGGCGCTTTTTTGATTTTCTGGACATTAAAATGAATGATGGGAGATCAACCTCTCAAAATCTGTGAGGACGTTCCGCACACATTTTCCTTGCTCACTGCATGCATAGTCACGTGTTACCTGGCAGGACACAGCCTACAAGCGCTGTCCTCGCCTGTCATCTGTAGCTGGAATGTGACAGCCACTTGTACATCAATGCATCTCAAGAAGGGGGAAGGCGACACCTTCCTCCGGCCATGGGCAGCCTAATTCAAATATCAAAGGCTGCATGGATCTGACCCCTGGTACTTTCAATATATATACCTTCAGGGCTTTTGCACAAACAGGCCTCAGGCTGAGGGAGACCTCGACTCCCAGTGCTGCCGCCTTTCTGCCTATCAAAAAAGGAGGAAATTACAAAAAATAAATAAATAATAATAATAAGAAGAAGAAAGGGAGAAATGGAGGGACTTCCTGCTTAAGGACTTTAATGGACTCAAAGCTTTTAAAGGTACAGAAGCATATTTTTTTATAAGTCTTTTTCCACATTCTTTATGTGTATACAACACCTTGAAAACAGCTGTATTTTGGCACATATCTACAGACACTTCATTATATTAAGATTACGCTGTTTTTTTTCTTTCACAATAAGATATCCTGCATATAATGCTAACAGTGCTATTCATCATGCAACTAGGGGGATTTTTGCCCTTTCCTTTTCTTTTTATTCCATGCTTGGTGCTTCCATGGCATATATTTGAAGGCCTCATACTGCAAATCATCTTTTCAGATACTTTCTGCCTTTAATCACATATGTGGAGACTGCTTTGAAGGGGAAAAGGAAGGGGAAAAAAAGGAAAAAGGAGTTGAATGCATTTCTAATGTTGTTTGGCTAATAGCTCTTTATAAGTCTATCCTTGGTTTACTCCTTGTTATTCTTTAGTGTTCACTTTTAATCTTCTATCAGAACAACACTACATGAATAATATGGATGTAATCATTGTGAACTGAGAAATAATACGACTACAGGGCTGTCATTACTATTGTATATGGACTTCTCCACTGGCCTTCCTTTGCCCCACAAAATTACAAGTTTGTGCCTTATGCCGAAGACATTATAAGCACCGTTGTGCTTTTCAATTCATAAGGTTCCAGTCAAATACTCAGTATATCTAAATACTCTTTTATTTATCAACAATAATATGGCAATAAAAAAACATGACAACTGCAAAAGAGCCTAATATTTCAGCCTCTAACCTTAAGAGACCCAAAAGCGACTCACCACCCCCGCTGGGTATATCTGATCCTGCTATTAATGCCATATTGTCAGAAATCAGATCAATCAACCCTTCATCGAGACCACAAATCAAAAATTACAACAACTAGATGATAGATGGAAGGGTTTTGACAATAGAATGGATGAGGTAGAAAGAAGAGTTGGTTTAGTGGAAGAGGTCTCTCCCAAAGTGGCATTACTTGAGAAGTCTATCAAAGACCTCCAAAGGCATAATGAAGACTTAGAAAATCGAAGTCGACACAACAACCTTCGCATCTAAGGCCTGCCAGAGGTCTCTGAAGGAAACAACACCATTGCCTTTCTACAGAAGTTTCTTTCAGCCATGCTTCACTTGCTTTCTGATTTAATACTCAACATTCAACGAGCACATAGAATTGGTAACTCATCCATCTCTACCCCTCCTAAAGCACCGTCTAGAAGTTTGATTTTTTATCTTCTGGAATATTCCTAATTTCAGCTCATCCTGTCTGCGGCCAAAGCCCTCATTTAGAATGGCAATCGAATATACATATCACAAGATGTTGCTAAAAGCACGGCCCAGCGCAGGAAAATATTTCTATCCTTTCATCCAGCCTTAAAGCAGCTAAATATCCGGTATGGTCTATACCACCCAGTTCATTCAAAGTGACATACCAACCATGTTTGATGAACCCGCTGACCTTAGAGCTTTTATACGTTCCATCAAATCCGAAAGTATGGACACATCATCTCCAGCCAGCACCTCTACTTCGATCATTACATAATTAGATTCCTCCCGTATAAGACTTTCCATTATATACCTAATGCCATGATTATCATTCTACCATAACTCGTGGGATGGGTGTCCTCACATCGCCCATCTTCTATCCGGAGTCGTTTTTCTTACTTTTTCTTATTGAACGACTCAGCGGGCGTCACCCATTCCTGCTATTTCACTCACCTGTTGTCTCCCCTATCCAGTCTGATACTAATTACTGTTCTGTTATCTAATTCCTTATTTTACAGTCTTTTATGATCAGACCCCCTACATCTCTACCCTTTACCCTATGTGTCATCCTCTTGTGTCTCTCTATGAATATCTATGACCCAATGTGTTGTTTTTTGGCACTAAAGTTCTACATTTATTTGGTTTCAGGTAACGTTATCATAACATTTGAAATGGTACAATGATCTTTAAATGTGTCACATGGAACATTAAAGGTTGTAATAACCCCATCAAGAGATGTAAGGTTGTATCTCATATCAACAAATGTAACCCTTCCATAGCATGCATACAAGAAACACATCTCTCCAGCAAAGAGGCATCAATACTGACATCCCGCTGGGTTAGGGAAATCATTTCCAGTCCTGCTGTTGCTAAGAAAAATGGTGTAGCTATTTTAATCAGCAAGAAATTCCCCTCCAAAGTTCTTGACCAAGGCGCTGATATGGATGGGAGATGGGTTTGGGTCAAACTACGGATAGAATATACACTTGTTACCATTTTGAACATTTTACGGTCCCACCAATCCTGACCCCAACTTTTGGGTTTCCATTAAACAATTGATACTTCAAAATAATTTTACCAATTTAATTATGTGCGGGGATACAAATCAGGTCCTTAATCCTTTTCTTGATAGAAAATCTAGTTGCCTATTCAAAAACAACAAATCACGCAAATCTTTTTTGGGTTGTTTATCTGAAACCGGCCTTGTTGATACATGGAGATTATCTCATCCCACCTAAAATTGACTATACCTTCCACTCTTCTCCACATAACACCCTCTCCCGGCTTGATTACCTTTTCTCTGCTAAAACCCTTATAGGTTCTATTATTGACTCTAAAATAGAAAATATCATAATATCCGTTCATGCTCCAGTTTGTACCTCCTTTAGTCTTTCAGATGTGCATAAATCATCATCTCGTTGGAACTTTAATCATTTTCTTTTACAAGATCCTCAATTTATCCTTTCCGTTGAATCTTTTATCCAACAGTTTTATGCTGATAATCTAGACTGTGAAACATCGACAGTGAATAATTGGGATGCTTTTAAGGCGGCTCTAAGAAGACACATTATGACTTATTCAGGGAAAAAGAAAGCTCAACGCAAAAGGCACCGAGATGACCTGTACTCTCAACTTACCATAGCTGAACAACACTATTACAGTGACTCCAACCCTATTAATCTTCGGCAAGTATCAGCCATACGCTTCCTAATTAATAAGGAGATCATTGATCTTGCAGCAGGAACCATTCTCAAATATAAAACACAATTGTATCAAACATCCAATAGGGCTGGTAAAGCACTTGCTTCTTATCTAAAAACAAAAAAATAAAAACATTTAATTTCCCATATCAAAGACTCATCTGGTACTGTATCTCATCATCCTAATGATATACTTAATTGCTTTAGAAAATTTTACGCTAACCTATACACTCCGGAGAACTCAATTCCTCATAACAAAATTACATCCTTTTTTGATAATATTAACAGATCCTCGTACCCTCAATTGGATTTATCCGATTTGGACAATGAGATCACTCTTTCAGAAATTTTGGAGACACTTAAAGGCCTGAATAAAGGCAAGACCCCGGGGCCAGATGGTCTTTCCACTGAATTTTTTGATGGTTTATCTCAATGCCTAATTCCCAAACTCCAAAACCTATTCTCCTACTTTATTTCCCAAAAAGCCTCCTCTGGTTCCTTTTCAAAAGCCCTACTCATACTCATCCCCAACCCCGACAAGGATACTTCTCTCCCTGGTAGTTATCGGCCCATTTCTCACTAAATGTTGAAAGCAACATTTTTACAAAAATTCTAGGATAGAGTCCTCTCTTCCTTCCCTAATAAAACATGATCAAGTTGGCTAAGTTAAAGGCGCAACATTTCTTTCAATGCTAGTCTACTCCTGGATGCTCTCCACCTTTCAGCCAAAAATAAAAAAGATAAACTGGGTTCTGCTGTTTTAGCACTAGATGCAGAAAAAGCCTTTGATCGGGTCAATTGGGACTTCATGTTTCAGTCTCTTCGCTGGCACGGCTGTGGTGAAAAGTTCATCTCCCTTGTCAGATTACTTTACTCTTCCCCTAAATCTTCGATATTTATTAATGGTCTAACCTCCACATTCTTTTCCCTTTACTGAGGTTCAAGACAAGGGTGCCCCTTCTCACCTATTTTATATATCCTCTCACTAGAACCGTTATTAGAACTTATTAGATCGAACAAAAACATCCGGGTATACCTTGTAGCACATCTCATATTAAAATAGCTGCATATGCAGATGACATCCTCATCTTCATTAAGAACCCTAAAATACACCTCCCTTATTTACTCAATGCTCTATCACAATTTAGCTCAGTTTCAGGTTACAAACATAACAAAGATAAATCTGAAATCATGCCCCTCAATCCCTACTGTCTTAAACATGGCATTGATTTCTTTGGATTTAAATGGTGTAGTTCCTCTATTAAGTATCTGGGTATGCGTTTTGCTCCTACTATCCAGGATACTTTAAAACTCAATACTCAATACCCAATCTTTATTAGACAGATTAAAAGAATTAACATCTAGATGGTCCCGCCTATATCTTTCATGGTGGGGACGACTTGATACGATTAAGATGATGCTGTCACCTATAATTTTATACTATCTATAACTCCTATGTGTTCCGATATCCCCTTCCTTTTTTAAATCTATTTATTCTATCCTACTTAATTTCCTCTGGGGGGCGGGCAAAAGCCAAAGGATTGCTTTGGTCAAATTGAAGGTGACCTATGAAAAGGGAGGTGTTAGGTTTAAAGTATACCACGCTGCTTTTCTCTTAAAACAATCTAGATGCTGGTTTGCATGTCCCATAACATCAGATGTTCCCACATGGTGTACTATAGAGAAACAGTTGGTGTTTCCTGTAGAAATAACTGAACTTATTTATGTATTTAATCATTCCTCGTCGGCCATATCAGACCCAATTAGAGCCACAATATCCGCCCTTCAATTCTTTTTATTTCCTCATACAAAATTTCCCCAAAAAATCCTCTCCCCTTTCTTATGGCATAACAGTAAGATCCTGATCAATAATAGAACCCTAAACAGAAAATCCTGGTTGAAAAAAGGTATTAGATTTATACAACAAATCACAAATAGGTCCTCTATTCTTTCTTTTCAACAGCTCAAAAATCAATTCTCCATTCCCAACACAGATTACAATTTCTACAATAAATTAGTCAACTCCTGCTTTGATGCACTACATAGCTCCCCCAATGATATTTTAACTCTGGGGGCCTCTAGACTACTACAGTTTACAATGCTTATAGACACTAAAGCTTCAAAATTCTACAACATTCTTATTGCATCCCTTAAGATATGCAGGATCCGTCATAAATGGGAAGACGACTTTGGCTACATTTTAGATGATCGTACATGGTCTTTGCTTTTCTCTAGAATTAAACATATCTCTGCATCAGCAAATATCTCCCAGCATTTCTTCTTCTTTATACATAGAGCATTCATTACACCTACTAAACTACTTTCATCTAAGATATGTAACAATGATAACTGTTGGTCATGTGGCGCTGCCTCTGCCTCATATGTGCATATGTTTTTTATGTGTCCTTATACTTTCAAGTTTTGGTAAGTATGGAAATACCTTAATGCTATTTTTTTCATTCTCTATCTGGATCACTTCAATGTAACTACACATGAAATGTGACCGCATTTAATCTCTCAGACTGCTTAGATGCTCCTTGCATTTTTTAAATCTGAATATTACTCCTGATACTTAATGAATATTTTTATTATATGCTAAAGTGCCTTACTTCTTTATTTAGACCCCCATGGTTCCCCCCGCTCCCTTCTATCTCTTGTTTGTCTTATGTGCTTCCAGTGTTTGTCTCCCCCCTATTTAATCTATATTAATGCAGAAATGTTTCTATGCTAAATTGTGCAAAGTATATGGTTATATTTTCTTTTTGGTTATTTCTTATTTATAAGGTTACACTGTTCAAAATATGTATAAGCATAATATGTTCATAGTCCATTCTATTATCTGTTATCAAGAATCTCTATTGTCTAACTATAGCTTATACATAGTTTATACAGTGGATTACTGCATTATCTTTCGGATACAATGACTTTATTATTGAATACTATATTCTTCAATAACAACTATGAAAAAAAAAAAAAAAGATGAGATCGAAAGGGATACTTTGGGAAGCAAACCTCTCTTGAAGATCTCTGTATTCTTTTCATTCTTTGTCTTATCAGACAGCCCATCAGCCGAGTCCTCCTGAAAGAGTTGTGTGAGAATCTGCATCTCTAATGTGTTGGTGCAGTAATTGTGAACGCTTTTGGATATGGACGCAGTAGGCATGCATATTGGCGGTTTGCATTATGAGATTGCGATCAGCATTACTTTGACTTGTTTAAAGATGCCAGGTATGAGGAAAGTGAGTATTTCCTCACAACTATGGTCACATTGCAGACCAGATGCAGCACTGCATTCTTGGAGTCAAAATACATGGTGAACATATATTTTTAGAATGCTAAAGAACCTGTTAAGGTTACAGGACCAAGTAGTGTTAAATTCAATTTGGTGTTGCTTTTTTAGCATAGGCACACATTGCAATGTGGACACTATGTAGAGGTTGTTTGTATTATTGGTTTCAGATTTCTTGGACCTATCAGATTTCAAAGGTTTGGGGTATTTGAGTATTCAATAATTGGATGTGGTGTCACACCTTTGTCTATATTAGGACCTAGGGGTCGAAGTTAGTTGAGGATAGAAGTACATGTTGAGAATCTTATATGCTGCATGACTGTAAACTGAATGGTGAAATGGATCAGGTTAAGTATTCATTTTACCTTTTTGAGAAACATGTTTGTTTTAGATTGTTACGTGGTTGGTGATGGACTCTCGCAAGAGCAACATTGAGCACCTCATTTGTAAACCTTTTTGAAATATTGCCATCTGTGTGGGTATCACAACCATAGCTTTTTTATTTTCAGTAAATAAAATGATGCATGTAATTCTGTTGCTGTAAGAGAGTTCTGCTAATCGGACCCCCATTCATAATGCTCCAAGTCAAAATGGAAGTGCAAATGTATGCCTTTGTATAGAGTCTACAGACACCCGCAGCACCCGCTCTGCAGTGGCACAGGGCAGGTTTAAAGGTCACATGCGCTTTCATGATGGCTGCCAGAACGCAAAGTGACAGCAGAAAGAGGTGGCTTTTTCATCTTTTGCACCTCTGAGGCAAAATAATTGCGTACCTTAGTCAGTTTGGTGGCATGCAGATATTTGAAAATAACCTATGCCTGGTTGTGGCATGGTGACTGCTAAGAACACACAATCATCCAGCCACAGCAATTTGGTAGCATACAAGTATCAGCTCTGTGAGCAGGATTGCAGGTATTGCAGGGGTGTTGTGTATCAGCATCTGGTCTGGCTGTCTTCACTATAGCCACGTGGAACCATGTCCAGGTATCTGCCTAGTTGATCCTGCAGAGGAAGACTAAAATCATAATTCAGGGTAAGGCACCAACCCCCAGGAGTCTCTTTGGAACCAGTTAATTAAAAGAAGCACTGGTGTAAGAAATCCACACTCACACCAGGGTGTTGACCAATGGGGTCTCTTTTAAGTCAGCAGATAAGGGAAGCCAGAGGATAGAGGTAGGCTGAGAGAGGGGCCCAACAATCTTGGTTTCTGCTAGGGCTCTCTGCAGCTTCTTATGCCCTAATTCCCTAGAGGACACAACACTCTGACTATAATGTCAGATGGTAAAGAGCCCTTGTTAAAACAGCCTGAATTGGATCCCTTACAGCAAGCTTGCTTTAGATCAATCCCCAGTGACATTTTGCCATTGTAAGGAGGAGGTACCCTTTCATTCTTTTAATCATCTCTGGACACTCAGAAGAACAAGAATAATTCGCTGGACCTCTGTTGGTGTTACATTCTATCCAAAAGTCATCTGCCAGAAAGGTGAAAACAGAAGCCATCCAAGGCAGAGGCATGCTCTGTCCCCTAACCATCACCAGGGAACATTGTGCATGGATTTGCCTTTGGGCTGCTGCACACTCCATAAATGTTAATACATAAATAAATGAATGAATTGATGTGGGCAAATGTTGCTCTGCTGCCCATGGCATTGGAATCCAGATCCTACACAAGATGTGAAGTAACCCCTATAAGTTCTAGCCAAGCTCTTAGAGTTGAAGCTCAGAGCTGAAGGACTCATTTTGTCATGGAGACATTGGATTGGTCTCCCAGTAACCCAGAAGTCCTCCAGTACAGTTAGAATCCTGAGTGGGACCAAATTGATATGCAAATTGGTGTTTCTTCTCTGTGAAAGGTATAATGAGTTAAAAGGGGATTGTAACATTTTCTGAGTGGGAACCATCCCACAGAACAGCATATTTGGCTTTGTTCATTTTTTGGGTAGAGGGGATATTGATATTGATATTGATATTTTATTTATATCGCACTCGTACACAAGTGTCTCAGGCCATGACAATGCAAGGGAGGGGAACAAAGGTAAACAAAACAACGATCTTACTAGGCCCAGTGACATTGAGAACGTGCACGTGCATGGGAGAGGCCAGTGCATGGAAGGGGGCAGGGATGGAAAGTGCAGAGCAAAGGAAAAACAGATAAATAATATAATTAAATAAATAATAAAAGGTAATAAACAGTGGTAGTGCAGCCAGCAAGTGGCAAGTGCTGGGTTTAAGGCAGCAGACAGGGCATGTCTGATAAGTGCCGGAAAAAAGAAGGGGGACTGTATGGTTACTGGCAGCCAGTGGAGAGATTTCAGGGCTGAGAGATACGATCCCAGGGCTGAGGCCAAGGACAAGTCTTGCAGTTCTTTTCTGGATTAGTTGCAAAGGGCGGAGATTAGAGGCAGGTACATTTAGAAAGAGGCTGTTACAATAGTCCAACCTAGAGAGAAACAGGACTTGGGAGACAGTGAGCTTCTGGGGGAAGGAGAAGAAAGGCAGAGTACCTCTGAGGAGGTGCAGTAGGAAGTTTGACTTTTTAGAGACATCAGAAATGTGGGCAGAGAAGGAAAGTGTGGATTCAAAGAGGACCCAGAGAGTCTTCGCCTTGCAGTTGGGGGTAGGAGGAGGGCCGGGGGAGGCCGACCAGAGAGTGAGGGGAAAGGAGGGTGAAGGGGTGCCGATGAGAAGGATCTCCAGCTTGCTGGCATTCAGGCAAAGATCGGTGGCGTCACACCAATTCTGGATGGCAGTTAGGCAGTCAGAGATGAGAAAAGGAGAGGAGGTGGCAGAGAGAATCCTGAAAATGAGTTGAGTGTCATCAGCATAACACTGGAAATTGGAGCAGAAAATGGCAATGCGATGGGCAAGAGTTTCCAGATATTGGTTGAAAAGCCAGGGCGAGAGGTTAGATCACTGGGGAACATCACAAGTAGAAAGGGAGATTTATTTATTTATTTATTTATTTATTTATTACATTTATATAGCGCACAAGCAGCCCAGGGGCATTGTGGCACTGTTACTGGTAAGGAGACTTAGTTACAATGGGTACAGGTTGTGCCTTGGGTTATAGTGAGGCGGTGACCTTTGATCAGCTATCGGTGGTATCATACAACCTAATACATCATACATGATATTTATGAGGGCTTGGACATATGGTGTTGGTTAGATGAATAGGGTAGTTTTCATGGCTTTACGAAAGGCAGTCAGTGAGGGTTCAGAGCGCAGGGAGGTAGGAAGGGTGTTCCAGTGTAAGGCAGCGAGGTACGGGAAGCTGGAGCCCCCTGCTATGGCTCTTTTTACCCTGGGTACTGAGAGCATGTTGGCATAGGGTGACCTAGTGGGTCTTGTGGAGGAGACTGGGTGGATCCTCTGGGATAGGTACACTGGGACGGCGAGATGGACGCATTTGTGGGTGATGCTTAGCGCTTTGAACAGGATCCTTTCCTTTGGAGATGATAGGAAGGACCCAATTTGGACCTGGGAGAGTCAATCAGAGAGGAAAGAGGTCAGCCAGGCCAGAGCCTGATCAATGATACCCAGGTCGTCACGGAGACGGTTGAGCAGGATGGTATGGTAGACCGTGTTGAAGGCAGAAGAGAGATCAAATAGGTTGAGGACAGAGGGAATGTTAGAGACAAGGTTGGAGAGCAGATCTTCCAAGATGTTCAGGAGAGCAGTTTCCATGTTTCTGGCAGCTCTAATGCCAGACTGGTGGTCGTGGAGACAGCCAACAGAGTCAGAATGAAGGTTAAGCTGCGAGATGGCCAGCTTTTCCAGGAATTTGCACAGAAAAGGAGTAATGGATATTGAGCGATAGTTAGCCGGACAAAAAGGATCATCTGTGGGTTTCTTGAGAAGGGGATGCACAAGAGAGTGCTTCAGGGGGAGAGGAAGTCTCTAGAGGCAAATGAGATGTTGCAGAAATCGGCAAGTGCCGGAGCAAGGGTATCTATGTGGTCCTTGAAGGTTTTAGAGGAACAGGGATGAAAATGTTTTGATGAGGCCTTCATAGATCAGACTTGTCTAGCAACCACATCAGGGGAGAAAAGAGGAAAGAACGAAAAGGGTGGGGGTGGCTGAAGGAGGGTCAGTGTGCATGGAAGGAGAGAGAGAGGGGGTGGGGAGGAGAGGGTAGACAGGATGGCCCAGTTTATTTAGATAAGGTGAGAGGCAAGGGCATTGCAGAGAGCCTGGGAGGCACAGGAGGGGTAGAGACTGCAGCAGGGTTGGCCAGCTCCTTGCAGATTTTGAAGAGTTCAGCTGAGTTGTTAGATGCCGCAGAGACACGGGCTTAAATGTGGGGTAGGCTTGGCCTGGGGGAAGAGAGGGAGAAATGAAAGGAGAGGACGGAATGATCGCTCCAGGAGAGAGGCGTCGTCAGAGGGATGGAGAGGGGGAGGTCATAGGAGATAAAGATATCAAGTGTGTGCCCTGCAGAGTGAGTCAGACCAGAGGGGAGGGTGGAAAGGGAGAGGAAGTCGCAGAGGTCACAGAAGAATACAGAGGAGGAGCAAGGAGAGTCAAGATGAATATTGAGGTCACAGAGGAGGAGGAGTTGAGTGGTAGAGGCCAGGAGGGAAGAGGAGAAGTCTGCCCACTCTGAGAGAAATTAGGTGATTTGATCAGGATGCTGGTAGATAGTAGCCACAGTAAAAGATTGGCTAGGAGAGAGAGCCTGCAGACAAGGCATTCAAAAGAGGAGTATGTCTGTGTGGGAATGAAAGAGACAGGAATACACTCAGGAACAATCAGGGCTACACCCCCACAGGACCGTAAGGATTTGGGTGTGGAGAGGATCTTGTAGCCATCACGGAGGAGAGTGTCAAAGCTTGTGACAGAGATGGCCGTGAACCATGTCTAAGTAAGAGCAAGGACATCGAGGTCAAGTTCTTCAAGGAGGTGGCAGATGTCAGAGGAGTGTTTGACAGCAGAGCAAGAGTTCACAGGGGCAAGATGAAGAAAGTTGCCAGCCTTAAAGACCTTCCGGGGTACAGATCAGAGGTACGCACTGCAGAGGAGAAGGTGCACTAGGTGGGGCAGAGGAGGAGGAGAGAGAGAGGACAAGTTAGCCAAGGTGGGAGAAGGAGGGACAGCAGGAGATGAAAGGAAATTGATGAGGTAAGGGAAGCGTCTATCGAAGAAGAGGAGATTGGCCTGGGGCCTTGGACCATGACCATGGCATTAAGGTAGACATTAATGATGACTTTAGAGTAGTCAAAGGAAGACATGAGAACTTCCCTGCTTGTGCCACCATTGATGGGAGAGGAGGAGACAAGACAGAGCACAGAGTTCATATGAAGAGTCCATAGATCTGGCAAAGGAACAACAAAGAGGATGTCAGTGAGGGTCTGTCTGGAGGAAGCGTTGGAATATGTGTTGTGGGCTACAAGTAAGGCTGTTGCAGAAATCCCCTTCAATCAAAAAAACACATGGAAATAAGGCAGAAAAACTGCTGCACTTTTCGTTCCTTGGCACAAATATGTGACGGGCACTAAACACAAGAATGACACCAAAAGAAGTGCTCAGCATTGTTTTACCTCCATTTGAAACAGATTAACTGAAATAAACACACATGTGAATTTGCTCTTCTGAAAATCAGGAAAATTCTGTTCAAAAGTAAAATTACAGATGACAGTGTTGTTCGCATAGAAACAGTATTGTATATCTGGGGCTTTACAGTGACATGGCTACCTAAAATGTACTTTATATTTATTCCCAAATAGACTTGGTTTCTGTTGAAAGAAAGAAAAAAAACGTGGAAACCAGCAGTACAGGTTGGCCTAGGCACCTACTTCAAAGTTGCCCTGCCTTCCATGGGAAAAGAATTACCTCCACAAGTGAACCAGCCACCATGGGCACATGAAAGGGTCAAAGTGTGGGAGTTTGCAGCCTCGTCAGACTGGCCAGCATCCCTACCAAAAGGAACAAAGGACCCAAGGGGAAGCAGCATTTTCACCGAGAGGTGTGATTTCCTTTGACACCCCTCCCCAGCCCATCTGCCTGGCTTCAAAGGGCGTCATGGAAACCCTGTGTTTAGGCTGAACCAGGGGAAGTCAATTTGGTTGTGGGGGTGGCAGTAAATCCCCCTCACTGACAATCAAGGACATTTATACTTTAAGATATTTTTCCCTGCAATCTGAATAAGCAGCAATGTGATATTAGGACAATTTTCATGTGATTTTTAAACAAGCACAATGAGACCATGTGCATGCTTCTGGCATGTGGTGGACTGGAATGGCAGGAAAAATGCATTTCTAACTGAATTATAAATGGCACAGACATTAGACTTGATGAAAATATGTGAAATAGTACTGGGCATATGTGTAGCCATTTGCAGAATTTAAATATTATGGTTCTCATGGAAATGGTGAAATGGTGCCAAAGGGCGATGCAACATCACATAGAATTGGCGTTTGGACTGGCCGATTCCTTGTGAAATATGGGATATGCATATCTGCTTTCTATGATGGTGACTAGTATAGATTTGAAGTTTTGCTCCATAACTCATTTTTGTAAAAAATAGGCTTGTGAGACAAAGGGAGTCATAAAATGCACACACATAAAATGATGTAACTTCACCTGAACCAATCAGCCTGGAGGGAGGAGTGGACACCAGTAGCCTGGCCTATCCCAGTAGATGGTAAGTTCAGAGTACTTCCCATCAGATTATAAAATTCTATGATGCCACTCTGCTATATAAGGGGGAGACAGTGAGACCCAAGGGATTTTTTTCAATATTCAAGATTCCAGATTCAAAGACTCAAGAACCAGATCCCGAGGCAGCTGATTCTATCCAGGCAGGGCCATCCAAATCCAGGCAGAACCACCCATCCAGATCCAGGCATACCCAATAATCCAGAGAGAAAGGAGGATAGGCAGCTGATCCCATTTAGGAGGATCCAGTGACCAGAACCTTTGCCCAGCTGGCCCATCCTGCCATCCACAGTGACCAGACCTTGCCCCTTTGACCCCATTCCGGAGAGTCCAGCTGTCCTAGTAACCAGATCTTTTGACCCCACTTCCCAGTGACCAGATCCTTGGCCCTGCTGTCCGATAAACCTGTTGGCTGTCCAAATTACCAAACTCAAGGTTGCCTTGTAAGTATCCTATCACCCAGTACCCAGAAACTGCATATCCCACGCTTTTACCTTTGCATCCTATTAAAATCCTACTAAAATCCCACTCATATCCCAAATTGCCAGAATGCTCTGTTTACCCTTTCCTTAGAAGAATCTGTGTTAGCCTATGTTCGTTAGTGTATTCCTGTACTCATTCTTTAAGTTATCTGTGTAAGTCCCTAGTATCATTTGAAATAATAAATAAATTCCCTTATAAAGAGATTCACAGTGATCTGGTTGCAATTCATACTCAACCACCTCATAACATGTGCCTTTCTTTAACAATTATAGTCTTTAAAATATAGTCTCAGTAGAACTAATCATTGTGCGAATTTGCCCGTGTTTTTAGCTTTTCTTTAAAAATTGGATTTGCATTTCCTGTAGAAAGATCCTTACCATCATCCTATAAAGAGTCATCCTGTCCCAATTTCTGATTTTGCCAGCTAAACCCATTTTCTTAACTGCTTGTCATTCTAAAAACCTGTGTAAAATAAGAAATTGCAATTCTGCC
The DNA here is from genome assembly GCF_040938575.1 of Ambystoma mexicanum. Lineage (NCBI taxonomy): Eukaryota > Metazoa > Chordata > Amphibia > Caudata > Ambystomatidae > Ambystoma > Ambystoma mexicanum. The sequence continues at coordinate 295,639,299 of NC_090925.1, forward strand.
TCGTGTGTTTTCTTGTGCATTGTTTCCCTCCCAAAACTAATTTTCTCACCTGTGTTCACATTGCTTTGGTGCCCTGCCAAGTAGCCTGTAAGCTTCCTTTTCTCTTAAGTGCAGCCACACACATTTCTGTCATAGCTATCCTACCACCAGTGTAAACTGATCTATTAGTAACCAGTAAAATCTGAGTATGCCATTTTGCTCATTTTGAGGGTTTTCAATTTCGTTTCTGGCCTCCCATTGTGGGGTGGTGGGCTGAATCTTAAATCTGATTTTCCCTCTTCATTCTGACTCCTGCCACTGCTTTCCATCCACAAAGTATTTAGTCAGCAGGTGTTTGGGGGAAGTGTTGCAGGGGGAGTGCTTAGCCTATGTTCCATCTGTGAGTGTGGAGAAAAGTGATTTTGTTTCCATTTCTATTAAAGGTCTATGTAGATTATGTTATAACTGTGTTATAAGATTTAGCATTTGTATTGCCACACCATGGTGGCTGCTGCCCTAATTTTGTTTTGCTCTGATTTTTCATTTAATTCTAAAAACAAATAAATATTTCATTGTTCCACACCGGCCTGGTTCATGGTCCATTGTGACACAGGGTATTTGTTGTAGGTGGGTGTGGGACGGATTTGGGCCTACTCAAACCAAGAATCCAGGAATAAAATAAAATAAAAACATTTTTATTGTGCGCTACCTTCAATGTCAGTGGAAGAAGTCCCTGACTGGAGTGTGCCGTGTCATAAAATCTGTTACAGTGTCAGCGATAGGAAGACCAGGGTTGGAGGCCAAGATATCCTTTTTGAACTTCTTCCTACCAGACCGAGTGAGAAGGGAAGGATATTCAATGGAGAAGCAGTTGGAAAAGTTAGGAGAAACAGAAAGCACCATGGGAGTGGTAGCGAGGAAAGGAGGGAGAAGTGAAAACCAAAGCAAAAACAGCAAAATTTGACTTTCAAACCAAAAGCAAAAACAGAAAAGTTTGTCTTTCGAACCAAAAGCAACAAACAGCAAAGTTTGACTTTCAAACCAAAAGCAAAAACAGCAAAGTTTAATTTTCCAATTGGGTTCAGATGTTAGCAAAGGGTTTTAAGAAGCAATGCTAATCAGACTGTAAACATGAGAGAGCCGAGCAGAAAGAACAATGAAAGTAAAAGGTGGTAGCAGTGAGTCCAGAAGGAGGGAACTAAACCATAGTTCAGGAGGAAACTATGTCAAGGCAGTCCAGATTTCTTAAAGGAGTGAGGTGGCAACATCATTGTAGTTAAGGTGCTTGTGTGCGGATAGGACACCAAGTAGCGTTCTGGTAACGGACAGGGAGCAGACAGGGATCCCACAATTTTGTCACATCTGCCCCTTCCTTTCATCTGCTGGGCTCCCTTCTGGAACTGATCCCACCCATGGTGACATATTGGCTGCATGATGTGGGACAGATGCCATTGACGACACCTTGCCTATCATTTTCTATGCCTCCACTTCTGGGCCAAGAGTTGCACACCACCACCTTGCTCACCAGTTGCTCTGGCCTACTATGTGGAGGCCAAGGACGATGAAGTGCTACAGTGATGCAACAAGAATTTCAGTGTAGGCTGAGCTATGAAAGTGTGGGAAACTTGAAACTATTTATCCTCAGAGTAAAGCTAATCAATCAGCCAGACCAGGAAGACATATGTGACATATTACTTGCTGTGGATGCATGGTAGGGTGAAAGGCAGGAATTGGGAGGTTCTGATAGGCTTTTACATTATCACAATGGATGGTGAGATGGGTCTGCGTGGAACAGGAGGCACATAATGTGAATATTGACTCTGACAATTAGGCGGGCGATGGGCCTCATTACGAGGTTGGCGGTACAACCCACCGGTAGCCGGCAGGTTGCCGCCAACCCTGAAACACTTTTTCTGCCATCTGACATCTCGGTGTTACCGGGATATCATAGGCGGCAATGAAACGGTTATTTACCATTCTTATGGAGTACCATAGGACTCCATGGAAATGGGAAACCAGTAGCACGGTTAGTAACGGTGCCGGTGCTTCAGGGAAAAGCATGCTGGTAGGGGCCTGTACTCCTGGCAGGTCAGGCATGCCGGGAGTTCTGTGCCCCTAGCGGCAAACATACAGTTTGGCAGTTTTGAAAGGGTGTCTGTACGTTTCTACCGGCACCTTATTTTCCAGACCACCAAACTCATAATGAGGGCCCTTGTGTAGATATTACTTAAAGCCAATGGTAATAACACTTCCTATTGCTCCCAAACTGCCTGTGCCAAGTGGTTTTAAAATGGGCATTGGCCCAATGGGGTGGCCATTGAGGGAAACCTGGTGAACCAAAACTAAACCAACCTGTCAAGCCCAGCGAAGAGCAATGCTAGTGCTGCTGTAATCATCAGCAAAACCATTAATTGAACCCCTATTTAGCAGGCCTGCCTAACTCAGCAACACTCTGCAATCACTAAACCAATTGGATCAGGTGCAGTGGCTGCAGAAGGTTCAGCAACTACTATAAGAAACTGTGCCTTTATGAGGAATTCAACCATCCGCATGGGGAGTGTGCGATCACCTGGGCTTTTTGATTTTTTTGGACATTAAAATGAATGATGGGAGATCAACCTCTGAAAATGTGTGAGGACGTTCCGCACACATTTTCCTTGCTCACTGCATGAATAGTCACGTGTTACCTGGGAGGACACAGCCTACAAGCGCTGTCCTCGTCCGTCATGTTTAGCTGCAATGTGACAGCCACTTATACATCAATGCATCTCAAGAAGGGGGAAGGCGACACCTTCCTCCGGCCATGGGCAGCCTAATTCAAATATCAAAGGCTGCATGGATCTGACATCCTATTGTCTAAACTGCTGGTGCAGCGCATACTAATAGGAGTTAATTGGATCAGGCCTGTGTCAGGCTTGATCACAGAATGGACAAGAGGAAGGCAGGACTAACACCTCTTGGATATGCATTGTGTCAACTTGAAGCTAGTTCCCACCCCTCTGTATGAAGGACAGTGAATGGCATGTTTGGGTCCACTATTTACCATATGCAACCCCTGCAGAATGGACTCCTTTCAGAGGGACGAAGTATGTGATTTGAGGGAGACAGAAGTCTGTTCTCACAACAAACTTCAAGGAAGACCTGTGCTTTGATCAAGAACCAAGAGGGCTCAGTTAACCAGAGAGACAGTTTGATCTACAACAGACCGGAAGATGGGTGGAACTTAGGAGCACATTTTGTCACCTCTTACCTGTCCTGTTGCAAAGCACTTTGGCCCTGACCTCACGCATAACAGAAGGTTGTTGATCGGGACCCTGGATTGGTTCCTTAAGGTAGGCTTAGCCTGCATCAGTCACTGGGGCCCATTTGGCTTTAAAAGAGGGCTGAGCCCCTCACTTAGCAGATCATCCGACGACTTTGAAAGGAGTAAGAAGAAGGACTCATTTGTACCTGGCTTAAGGTACAGTCTGCCTTATAGCTTCTGCAAGTGAACACAGGCCAGGATTTCCAAGGAGGAAGCCCAAACCCTCCCATAAACATCTCCCAGGAAACAAATGGAGATACCGGACACAGAAAGCCCGTCCAGCAGCTCCTGAACCAGTACCCATCCAGCACACAGCATGCCCTGCTAGGTTCTGCAAGCAAGCTTCCTAGGTGAGATGTGCCATAGAGTCTCTGAACAAATGACAAGGCAGTTGCTGGCAAAAACTCTTCTCAGCTTTGGACCATCCATCTTAAAGGATGACACAAGCCCTGCGAAGAAGCTAGGAGGAGTTCCACAACAAGCATCAACCAGCACCCATCTTTTAGGGACATTTTTGAGGCAGTCGAGCCCTCGAACTGCAACCTGCTGCACCACTGACTGTTGTCACGCTGCAGTCACTAAAGACGCCTGAGACACCTCGACCAGCATTCCAGATCTGCCAGCCAGAACAGAGACAATGATTCTTGACCCTGAGCTGCCGTATAGGCCAGACTGCAGCCATCCGTCCAGCCTCACTTGCCAAACTGCTTGTCGCCTGACAGCTGCAGCTGTCTCCCGTCTTGAGCTGCAAAGCGTCCTGAAACGGACTTGATGCTGTCAAGCATTAAGATAATCTCAAGCACCAGGTACATTGTGGTTCTGTGCCGCTGGTCCTTCTCTCAAGGCCCCTAGTGACATTTACAACCCCTTTCTGCTTTGGTGCTGAAACCAAATAACCTTGAACAGTTAAGACTGATTGCTTTACCGACTACCCTCCTGTCAGTATCCAGAATATATCCCTTTCCTTCATGAAACTGTCTGTCCTCTGTGTTCCTTTACAGTGTGGGTTATATTTTGTAGTGTGCTAGAACTGTCTGTTGTAATAATAATGAAGTAGATATTTTTATACAACCTTGACTGGACAGTCCCTTTTATCAATGGGTAATTGTATTTTCGCTGTGTTGAAACTAACCAGCGATCCACAACCTTGTAGTGATAAACCTGCCATTCCATCCACGTTACCAACATTGGACAAAGAGGTTTATAATTGACTTGTGTTTCTAATCTGTTCGGATCCCTTCTGGTGTGCTAGAGGTGTATGGCTGATTGATGGTTTAGAAACCAATATTCATTCCTGGACCACAGGTGCCTCGGAGGTTGATTCGTCGCAGCCTCCCCATTATTTACCCCATTAGGGCGAAATAGGGCTGTAAGTAGAAGGACGGCAAGTGCAAAATGGAAAAATGAGTGGTATGAATGCCCAACTGTCCTCAGTTACATACGTTCTAACTAACATTTGTGTACATGCAAGATATGTGTGGATAGCCACCATTCACATATTTGATATACAAAAACGTTCCACACCAAGATGGGCAAAATATGTGCAATGCGTGCCCATGTGTGTGCGTTGATGAGTAATTGACATCTTCCTATGAATTTTTAGCAAGTGGATCATTGAACAATAGGTGGCATGTGTGCCCCACTTTTTATCATTGAATCAGTTACATATGCTTTATTTATACATGCAGGACCTTTTCTGTGTTTGATGCAATCACCTATATTTCTTAGAACTGTTCCATATTCCCATATTCGTTTGTGAAAGAAATTTGGAAATAAGAGTGATGCATGCCAAACTGTCCACGATTTAATAAATTGCATAACTTAATTACAGTCAAATTAACTTAATTATTGTTAATTAAAAGGCCAATACATTTCTCAAAAGATCAAAGGTAGAACTCCCAAACCACTCAGTTCAGTGGCCTTTGATGTGCCACTGTGTGACTAATATTATTGGCCTAATGTGCTAAACGCATAATTTGAACTATGTTTACCAAATATTATTAAGGCAATAACCCTAAAGTCCCAATAAAGTGTACTTTAAATCCTACATGTTTTGACCAGGGTTAATGATCTTGCGTGTTTACAAATGTCCCATTTGCCACTCACATTCATTGTCAAAACTTAACTTAATCTCAAATTTACATATAAACAATTGCAAATTCACTTTGCCCAGACATAAACCCTGATTTACTGTTAATTGCTGAACTATAACATTTTCTTTTTGTAATATTGAATGTGCTACCATTATGTGGATTACAATAATGTTTCCATCACTTGAATAACAATATGCTCCACTGAGATACGGCTGTTGCTCCCCATTTCATGTGATAATCATTGCTCACAAACAAGTTGGTGCCCTCTGAGATTACAGTAAACTTTAGTCATCATGTCCTCTTACACGCTTCCTACCATCTGTGCCTGACTGCTGTTAGAGGCCAAAACCGAGGCACCACCAGTATAGAGGTGTAGACAGGGTAGGGCATGAGCTGGCATGGCCCACCCAAAATCTGTAAATGCCCATTCAGCAGCACTGTGTGGTCATTTACAGATGTTAATGTCACTGCTGTGGGCGCAACTACATTAGCTTCTGGGACCACTTGTTAGACAATCCCGGCTACACCTCTGCTCCAGGGTTGGACTCGGAACCCAAATAGGCCCTCGAAATAATGTTCTAAGTGGCTCCATATTACACATTTTCAGCAAGCCCAACCCTTTTCCTATGGAACTAAAATAGGTTCTCAAACAAAAGAGGCACAGGTTCCAGAGGCCAACGGGAAATCGCCAGTGTTCCCTATAGGCCAGCCCACCCCATGGCACCTCTCCTCTATCTGCAAGGGCTGAAGGCCATGCCCCCTCCCCTGCGCCCTTGCTGCCGACTCATTGCTGATGAGTTGTTACACAACACAACCTAAGCAGGATTAACCCCGGCTCCTCCCCTGGCCCTTCCTCCTCCGCACCGAACAGCACCCTGACACCTTCAGGACAGTCGCTCCTCCATAGGCCCAACACCCACTGAGGGAGCAGTGACCACATACGGTCACCTATGCCATAAAAAACTCCTGCCCAATCCTCTGCCACTGTGCGGGCTGTGCCATTCGCCCAAATAACCTTGGGGGTGGACTCGTCTATTTTTCCTGGGGATTCGGGGATCTCTCTTGTTTCCAGTTGTATTTCCCTGCAGGGACTGTCCATGCCCACCGTAGACCTCCACTGAGTGAAGTTAATTGGCAGAACTCAGATTGCATGGATACATTCAGGTGTCCCTTTAAAAGGCCAAGATTACAATACCAAGTCACCTGATATCTGTAGGACCAAATCCAGAGGTCCAAGCCCCCACACAGGCAGGGACACCCTAGGCCAAATACAGGGTACAAAGAGAAAGACCACACCCTGTCTCACATCAAGACCAGGGACATCATTTGGGGGTCGCCAGGGTCACAATTGTGACCACTGAGGGCCACAGTTGCAACCCCTGGGACTCCCTTGCCAACCCAACAAAAAATAAAACGGGTGCTCCTGGTGTAGCGGGCCCTCTTGCAGTGCACAGGGACCTGCCAAACCAGATCTGGTGGGTCCCCGGCCATGTCCTCACCCACCGGGTGAAGTCTGGGCAGGGGAGGCACTAAGTAAGGGTTGGAGCTGATTGTGACATGTGGCACATGTTAAATTCCAAGTTCAGCTCCAACCCCTTCTCCCTTGGCTTCCTTGCAGCTTACATACAGCAGCTTCCTGGTTGTTGTTTGTGAGCAGCATGGAGGAGCTGAGGGGGGCTGGAAGGACGGACTGAAGATGCAAGAAAAAGGTAAGAAGGCTTTTTTTGTAATATGATCTGTGTTTCACATGTGTGAAGTGCGTGCCAGATATATGTATGTGAAGGGTGGGGGAATGAGAAGTGATGTGATGTGTGTTTTTGAATGTTCTGGGTGGGTGGGTGTGTGCCTTTGTAGAGAATGCAATGAGTGGATGTAAGAGAAGGTGTGAGTCACTGGTGGGTGAATTAGAAGTTATGTGTTAAGGAGAATTCTAAAAATGTGCTAATTCCCTCCACCTTAGAGACCCCTAGCAACTTTGCTGGATTTTGAGGACTTGATATTCTTTCACCTGGAGAGAGTGAGAACCTTTTTCCCACTCTCTCATGTATTTTAATGTGATTTTATACACTTTGTTTCCTTTTGGTTATGGAATCTAACAAACTCCATAGGCATCATCTTTTACAATTGTGTCACATAGCACCTTCAGTGCAGTGGCACAGGGAAGTCTTTTAGATTTCCCAAGGTTTAAATACCTTCTCTGGGATAAACTACTGTTTCCCAGAGCAGTAAAGTGAAATTGACTTTACTTAGCATTCTACTTGCTAGACCCAGCACACCCTATCCTACAATAGGGTGCTCGAGTGGTTACCTAATATCCCCTGTGTCTAAATGCTCATGTAACATTTTGTATGTTATCCTTTCCTTAATTGACTGGCTGGCGGCAGTGGTTTCATTTTGTACTGCCAATGTTTGCATTTACCACGACCGTTCGCAGACCCAGTAACGTTCACCGTGGGAGCCATCTTTTTCAAAATGGCATCCAGCCATCCTTGTTAAAATGGTGCACAGTCATCTTTTTTCGCCATGTCTTTGTGGAAAGGTCCTTCTAGGATTTTTCTCTGCGTGTCAAACCAGGTTTGGTCGATTTGCTCATTCGCCTTTGGCGGGCTCCAGGAGTGAAACCCGCCTCTGATTTCAGAGTGTCTGGGGTAGGCAGGAAGAGAGGGAGGTGCCCGAAACTCCCTGTGCTTAGTCTCCTAAGAGACCCAAATGCACTCTGTGGTGATTGGCTGGCTGACTGTCCGGCAAGGACAGGCACCCTGCTGGGTGAATGATAGCTAGGCTGTAATGAATGGGAGACAACTGAATAAAAGGTGGAGTCTCTTGGCTTGGAAGGCAGAGTCTACCACTGGATGAAGGAACCGAAGAAGAGCTTGAAGAGGACGCCTGCTGTAACTCCTGGACCGTTGGTTGCCCCGGTGAATCCCTGCTACATTGACTACTTGCCAAGTTTGCATCGACAGCGAAGCCCCTGCAAGACCACTTCTCCCTTTGAGTTGGTGGGACCAATCAACTCCCAAGTAAGCCACCTGGACACCCATCTCAGAGCTGGTTGAATTTCCTCAGAGTTGCTGCAGGAAACCATAGAGCCAGGGTGAGGCACACCAGATTGTGTGCGTTGCTTGTAAGCTGGCCTAATGCTTTTGGAAGATCCTCCGGACTCCCATGACGCAGGACTGACCAAGCCTGACACCCCCCCCCTCAGTCGAGTGCGGGACCTCAGATGTGAATAAAGTCTACCTTGACAGCCAGGAACCGTGTTTATTTCTACTTGCTGTACCACAAGGAGCTGAAACTCGAACCACCCACTGAAAGTAAAGTTTGCTGTTTGCCAGCTTTGATGGTGCCAGTACAGTGCAGGAGTCCCCCGACGTCCTCCCTTTTGTCCCCACGACTGAGGCTCAGAAACAGTCAGATCTGCAGAGCTGCACAGGACCAGAAGTCTTCAGCTGCAGCTATTTTTCTTTACCAAGGTACTGTAAAACAAGTCTAAGAGAACTTATCTCTTACCGTGCTGCATTCTATGCAAAGACTTTGGCCTAGCCTATTGAATTGAATGACTTTTCTAAGTGCTATCTGAAAGTATTTGCTCTGCTTATGAAAATGTGTAACTTCTTGTGTTCTAATAACCTTTGCCTTTTACTTACTTTTTAAGAGTATTCTGAATGCCAACAGTAACGTATTAATGTCCCCAGCACCCTTGTTACTGAAGTCAACTGTGGGTGTAGGTTGTGTCTGTGGGTCATCCCAAAAGGGCATTGTCTGATTCAGAAACTCAAAGTGTACAATATTCAAGTATATTTGTGTGTTAATATTCTATTGCTCCCTTCTGAAGAAGGGTTTATATCTGACTGATAAATACATTATTAATTGTTTATGCAAGAAACCTTGAGTGTAAGAGTTTATTTGAATACCTGTAACTGTGAATCTTTGTGTACCTCCACTACAGCTCACATTTCCCCTCTTGAGATAAGCCTGGCTGCTCAACACGCTACCAAAACTGTGTAGTACAAGCTTATACCAAAGGTTGGGTTGCATATACCTGTAGTCATAGTTGTTTGCAGTGTTCCCAGAGGGTACTGCATTCAAACTTTGCCTAACATGATGTGATGTGTGTTTTTGAATGTTCTGGGTGGGTGGGTGTGTGCCTGTGTAGAGAATACAATGAGAGGATTTAGGAGAAGGTGTGAGTGACTGGTGGGCAAATGATATGTGATGTGTGTTTTTGAATGTTCTGGGTGGGTGTGTGCCTGTGTAGAGATTACAATGAGTGGATGTAAGATAATGTGTGTGTGAGTGACTGGTGGGTGAATGAGTATGACTGTGATGGCATGTTTTTGAACGTTCTGGGTGGGTGTGTGCCTGTGTCGAGAATGTAATGAGTGCATGTAAGAGAGAGTGTGAGTGAGTGTCTTGTGGGTGAATGAGTATGAATGTTATAGTGTGTGTTTGAATGTTTTGGGTGGGGTTTGGTGTGTGCATGTGTGGCGAATCGAGTGTTAGCGAGTGCGAGAGGAGATGTATGGGTGAGTGACCTGTGGGTGAAAGGGGTTGCAAGTGTGTGTAAAGCCCTGGGAGACTGGGGATCACTGGGGCATTTGTGCCTCATCCTTTATTGACTTTGCATGTTTTACTGGTATTTCTGTGTAAAAACAAGTTCATGTGTGCCATTCCCTTGCTAGACTTGCATTTTGGTGCAGTCAGTCTAGCCATTGTTTATGGTGGCATCAAATGTATTACTCAGCATCTTTAAAAAAACAAGCATGATAAGTAGTGTTACTGTTACGCTCACCTGATTCCCATGGGGGTGTCGATCTGGACTGGCCCGCTGTTGCTTCCACCAGAGTAACACGTAGAGCCGAGATGACAGACTGGACAGACCCACTTAGCTTCGTTTGTTGGACTCGTACGAATATCTTTCTGCAATGGAGAAGGGGAATTAACCTCCCGTAATCTGAGCGTTAACCCGCCTTCCCACTCCCCTTGTCTGCCCACAGAACACTACTGAAGTCCCCTCTTAATCTCACCTGATGATTTGGAAAGATGAGCTCTCCATCCTGCGTCGAGCGCAGGGGCGCGTAGGCGACCAGTTACTTCACTGGCGTGGAGGAATTGGCGAGTTCCAGTATTGACTCTAAAGTCCAATCGTTCGTAAGAGTTCAAAAGTCTGACCTTCACTCTGCCAGATTCCTTGCAGGTTGCAGATTTAAACCACTAGAAGAGTTCCAAGTGGCAATTGATAAGATCCTGGTAAGTCTATTGTGGATCTCCCCTTTGGGGCCGGGGTACAGCGATGATGCATTAACTGCGCCGACCCGAAATGAGGTGAGTACCCCCCTGAGGTAAATCAGGTAAGTCTTTGGGGTTAGGTTGTATTGTCCTTGTTTTCCCCTTAGGGGCTGGGGTGCGGCGGTGATGCAGAATTGACTGCGCCGACCCGAGATGAGGTGAGTACCCCCCTGTGGTAATCAGGTAAGTCTTTGGGGGTAGGTTGTATTGTCCTTGTTCTCCCCTTAGGGGCCGGGGTGCGGCGGTGATGCAGGATTGACTGCGCCGCCCCGAGATGAGGTGAGTACCCCCCTGTGGTAATCAGGTAAGTCTTTGGGGGTGGTTTGTATTGCCCTTGCTCACCTGTTTGTTCTTGTCTCCCCCAGGTGTTGAAGGATGGCCTGGAGATGCTGGGTTCGCGATGGAGTAAAGGAATGCAGCCCCGGATGGTGAGTTCAGCGTGGCGCTGCGAGGTGCGTGGCAATGCATCTGTGAAGGCTTCTCTCTTCCAGATCGACGATGTGCTGGATCAAGGATTCAGGTAAGGGTTTTGTTCTGATCTCTTCTCCTTCTCCTTTTCTTGTTCCAGGTGTTCCAGGGCTGAAGTGGGCGTGGCTGAAGACTGGAGCTGCTGAAGACACGGTGAGCGTTACGCTGCAGCACGCAGAATAACGCGAAGCACGTTTGGCTGTCCGGGTGTGGCTTAAATAGCCTTGGAAGAAGTCCCAGGTAAATATTCTTCCACAGCCCCACCCGAGAGGAAAGGAGTCCCTGAGGTAAAATAGTCCCTCTAAGCCTCATTTGGCTTGTGGCTTTGTGTAGCATGGTCTGCATCGGGTAGGTATGCAGCATGGTCTGCATCAGGTAAGTTTTCTGTAATGAGCCTGGCGCCATAGGTGCCAGGACTGTAGCCAAATAGCCCCTAACTGGGGTTTTTGGGCATGCTTCAAGTGGCATGATGCCTGCTTCCGGGGTTGCTGGGCCTGGTCTGGCTTTCCGGGGGCAGGCATTGTGACAGCACTCCCCCTTAAGGCCCCTCCCAAAGCCGTTCTCCCTCTCGGCCTAGGTTTGTCTGTAAATTCTTGGTGGAACCTTTTCACTAATTGAGGTGCATGCACATGGTCACTAGGCTCCCAAGATCTTTCTTGCGGACCATAACCTTTCCAATCAATGAGATAGAAGAGTTTTGATCTCACCCTTTTAGAGTCCAAGATATTCTTGACTTCAAATTCAGGTTCTCCGTCTATGAGGATAGGTTCAGGTGGGGTGGTTAGCCTAGTTCCTGGTTGCACAGGTTTCAAAAGAGACATGTGAAAAATAGGATGAGCACGCATATGACCAGGCAGGTCCAACTTGACGGCCACTGGGTTAATTATAGCCTTAATAGAATAAGGTCCCAAATACATGGGGTTAAAAGTCTGTGTTCCCTTGAGTGGTAAGTACTTGGTGGCTTACCATACTTGGTCCCCTACTTGGTATTGCGGTGCTTCACTCCTGTGTTGATCAGCATCCTTCTTGTATTTATCCTTAGCCTTTTGTAAATGTGCAGTCGCCTCTTTAAAGGCTTGTGTGATAACAGCGTGGAGATGGTCCACCGCGGGCATCTCTAAATGCTGGGGAGAATCTAGATCTGAGGTTTGAGGATGGTGACCATATATGGTAAAAAAAGGGCTTTGTTTAGTTCCTGAGTGTACAGAATTATTGTATGGATACTCGGCGATCCAAAGAATGTCTTTCCAATCCCCCTCAGATTTATGTAGCATACAACGTAGGTATTGCTCAAGAGTCTGGTTGGTTCTCTCTGTTTGTCCATCGGTCTGGGGATGGTGGCTGGTTGAAAGCCTAACATCAATTTGTGCCAGCTGGCAGCACTTCCTCCGAAAATGTGAAATAAATTGACTTCCCCGGTCCGAAATTAACACGGAAGGAAAGCCATGTAGGCGGACAACATTTTCAAGGAACTCCTTGGCCAGGATTGAAGCTGAAGGTATTCCTTTTAAAGGAATGAAATGGGCCATTTTAGAAAAAAGAACTACAATAACTAGAATGGTGTAATAACCATTGCACGGGGGTAAATCCGTGATAAAGTCTAATGACAAGGTATGCCAAGGAGTAGGTGGTATGTCTAATGGTTGTAATAATCCAGCGGGTTTTTTCTTTTCCCCTTTATTTTGAGCGCAAATGCCACAAGACATGACAAACAACTTGACATCTTTTCGCCAGGTGGGCCACCAAAACTGTTTCTTGATTTTGGCTTCAGTTTTTGCAATGCCAGGATGCCCTTCCATCAAGGTGTCGTGGTAATGAGAAATGACAAGTTTCTGTAGTTCCTCTAGTGGCAGAAATAGCCGGCCTTGGTAATAAGGTAGATTGTTGGTGACAGAATACTCTGGACCTTTCCTTGCCCAGCCCTGTAAGGAATCGGAATTAAAGACTTGATGGACCCTTTCTTCAATGTCCTCCAGAGAGTGTATGGATGTCAGACCAAGGATCCTCTGTTCGGGAATTATGGGTACAGGTTCTAAAGCTCTTTCTGTTTCTCCCATTCCAATTCGGGACAGGGCGTCAGCTTTTCCATTTTTACAACCTAGTCGATAGGTTATTACAAAATCATACTCGGCGAAGAACAATGCCCAACGGAGTTGGCGTGAAGATTGGGCCTTGGCTACTTTTAGGTATTGTAAGTTGCGGTGATCAGTGATGACCGTAATGGTATGTCTGGCGCCCAGCAGATAGTGCCGCCAAGCCTTGAAGGCAGACTTGATGGCCAACAGCTCCTTGTCGGTTATGGCATAATTTAATTCGGGAGCCGAAAACTTTCTTGACCAAAACGCCACTGGGTGCAGCCGGTTAGTTTCGGGATCCTTTTGGGAGAGCACTGCTCCCATAGCTGAACTGGATGCATCTGTTTCCACTATGTAGGGAAGCTCTGGGCGCGGGTGTCGTAATACAGGATCGGACGTGAATTTCTTTTTTAACTCTTGGAAGGTGTTCTCGGCTTCTTCTGTCCATGCAAAGCATTTATTCTTTCGCAATAGTGTTGTAATGGGATGTACAATGTGTGAGAAGTCCGGGATAAACCTGCGGTAGATATTGGCAAAGCTGAGCATGCTTTGAACTCCTTTGACTGAGCTTGGTGAAGGCCAATTAAGAATTGCGTCCACCTTACGTGTATCCATCCGGATTCCTTTCGGGGTCAGAATAAATCCAAGGAACTCTACTTCCGTAGTGTGAAAGATGCACTTTTCCAGTTTAGCATATAACTTATACTGGCGTAACTTCTCTAGGACTGCTGGGACGTGCTTTACATGATCGGATTCTGATAGGGAGTATACTAAGATATCGTCGATGTAAACGACTACACAAACATCGATGAGCTCTCGGAAGACATCGTTCATGAAGAACTGGAAGGCCGCTGGTGCGTTACACAGTCCGAAAGGCATCACCTGGTACTCAAATAATCCGTACTTGGTGCGAAAAGCAGTCTTCCATTCGTCACCCTCTTTGACGCGTACCAGATGATATGCCCCTGAAGGTCTAGTTTTGTGTATATACAAGCGTTCTTTACCTGGTCTAGTAGTTCGGGGATCAAAGGCAATGGGTATCGATTCTTGATAGTTATCTGATTTAGCGCGCGGTAGTCAATGCATGTTCTAAGGTCGCCTTCCTTTTTAGGCACGAAGAACAAAGCGGAAGATGCAGGGGACTTGGAGGGGCGGATGAAGCCATTAGCAAGATACTGGTCTAGGTACAGGCGCAAGTGGAGATTTTCAGGTTCCGTGAGGGCATAGATTCTGCTGCAAGGTGGTTGTGCTCCTGGTATGAGATCTATTTGACAATCATACGATCTGTGCGGTGGTAAGGTGTTTGTCTGCTCCTTTTGAAAGACATCCTGAAAGTCTTGGTATTCAGCAGGTAATTGTATGGCAGCTGGGATTATTGGGGCCAGTACTGAATTTAAAGTTCTCTTTGGGTAACAGGTGTTAGCACATTCTGGGAAGGTTAGTCTCTTCTCTCGCCAATCAATACAGGGGTTGTGTTTTTCCAACCAAGGGATTCCCAGTATCAGTTGAAACGGTGGAGCCTTGATTAAATCAAACACCATAACCTCTCAGTGTCCATCCTGACCCAGCAATGTCATCTCTGCAGTGGAATGAGTTACGGGCCCAGAGGCAATTTCAGTTCCATCAACAGTGGTGACAACATCGGCAGTGGTCTTTCGGGTGAGAGATAGATTCATCCTGGAAGCCAATCCACAGTCCAAATAGTTTCCTATGGCTCCACTATCTACGTACGTCTTTACCGGGGGATGCTGGATGGCTGCTATGGATCTATAAGGACCATGGGTATGCCGGGCGTGGTCGTTTCCCGAGTCAGGTTTCAAGTGGTTTTTGTCTGCTGCTCCTATAGTTTTCTTGGGTGGTTTTACAGGGCAGTTCCGAAGGAAATGACCAGTAGCTTCGCAATATAGACATAATTGCTGTTGCCGTCTTCTTTCTCTTTCCTTTTGGGTTAAGGGTCCTCTAACCCCCCCGATTTGCATGGGTTCTGAGGCATCTACCCCCTTAGAGCTTACGTAGGTTTTAACCAAGACCCTGTTTTCAAACTTGGTTCGATCCGCCTTTCTGGTTTGAAGTCTGTGATCTAACTGGACCACAAAATCTATATATTCAGCACAGTCTAGAGGCGGGTTCACGACTTGGGCTAAAACATCCTTGAGTTCTCCCCGAAGCCCTCGATGGAATAATGTAATTCGCTTGGCATCAGGCCATTCGGTTTCCACAACTAATCTATTGAAAGTTGCAATGTAAGATAAAAGATCCTGATTACCTTGCCGTAAGGATAAAAGTTTGTTATCCAAAGCCTGTCCTTGGGAATGTCGGGCGAACAGTCTTTCCATGCTTGTTCGAAAACCTTGGAAATCTCGAAGAATCGGATCATCCTGATTTACTAGCGGAATGGACCAGTCCGCTGCACTGCCGCTGAGATATGACAGTACAAAAGCTACCTTGGCTTGATCGTTTGGGAAAGCTCCAGGTCTACATAAAAAGTGTAAGCGACATTGATTCATGAATATAGCAAACCTTTTTGGGTCTCCGGCAAAGCGTTCAGGCGGAGCCAAGGGAACGGCTCCAGGAAGGTTTATCTGCACCGGGTTACTCGGTGGCACCGGAGCTGGGCTGGCCCCGTGTCCAGGTAGAGGTGTTTGTCCAGCCTGGCTTTGTAATAGCTGTCTGGCCAAATCATCTGTTCGTTCTTTTGATACTATCAATTCCCTCCTGAGGGCATTGGTTTCCTGGCGGGCGGAATGCACTTCGGCCCTTAGTTCTCCTAATAATTGGGCCAACTGATCAGTTTCCGAGGTCTCCATGACGCCCAGGTGGGTATTTGTGGGTAGGCTTCGCGTTCCGTTATGCTCACCTGATTCCCACGGGGCGTCGATCTGGACTGGCCCGCTGTTGCTTCCACCAGAGTAACACGTAGAGCCGAGATGACAGACTGGACAGACCCACTTAGCTTCGTTTGTTGGACTCATACGAATATCTTTCTGCAATGGAGAAGGGGAATTAACCTCCCGTAATCTGAGCATTAACCCGCCTTCCCACTCCCCTTGTCTGCCCACAGAACACTCCTGAAGTCCCCTCTTAATCTCACCTGATGATTTGGAAAGATGAGCTCTCCATCCTGCGTCGAGCGCAGGGGGGCGTAGGCGACCAGTTACTTCACTGGCGTGGAGGAATTGGCGAGTTCCAGTATTGACTCTAAAGTCCAATCGTTCGTAAGAGCTCAAAAGTCTGATCTTCACTCTGCCAGATTCCTTGCAGGTTGCAGATTTAAACCAATAGAAAAGTTCCAAGTGGCAATTGGTAAGATCCTGGTAAGTCTATTGTGGTTCTCCCCTTTGGGGCCGGGGTACAGCGATGATGCAGAATTAACTGCACCGACCCGAAATGAGGTGAGTACCCCCCTGAGGTAAATCAGGTAAGTCTTTGGGGTTAGGTTGTATTGTCCTTGTTTTCCCCTTAGGGGCCGGGGTGCGGCGGTGATGCAGAATTGACTGCGCCGACCCGAGATGAGGTGAGTACCCCCCTGTGGTAATCAGGTAAGTCTTTGGGGGTAGGTTGTATTGTCCTTGTTTTCCCCTTAGGGGCCGGGGTGCGGCAGTGATGCAGGATTGACTGCACCAACCCGAGATGAGGTGAGTACCCCCCTGTGGTAATCAGGTAAGTCTTTGGGGGTGGTTTGTATTGCCCTTGCTCACCTATTTGTTCTTGTCTCTCCCAGGTGTTGAAGGATGGCCTGTAGATGCTGGGTTCGCGATGGAGTATAGGAATGCAGCCCCGGATGGTGAATTCAGCGCGGCGCTGCGAGGTGCGTGGCAACGCACCTGTGAAGGCTTCTCTCTTCCAGATCGACGATGTGCTGGATCAAGGATTCAGGTAAGGGTTTTGTTCTGATCTCTTCTCCTTCTCCTTTTCTTGTTCCAGGTGTTCCAGGGCTGAAGCGGGCGTGGCTGAAGACTGGAGCTGCTGAAGACACCGTGAGCGTTACGCTGCAGCACGCAGAATAACGCGAAGGACGTGTGGCTATCCGGGTGTGGCTTAAATAGCTTTGGAAGAAGTCCCAGGTAAGTATTCTTCCACAGCCCCACCCGAGAGGAAAGGAGTCCCTGAGGTAAAATAGTCCCTCTAAGCCTCATTTGGCTTGTGGCTTCGTGCAGCATGGTCTGCATCAGGTAGGTATGCAGCATGGTCTGCATCAGGTAAGTTTTCTGTAATAAGCCTGGCGCCCATGGCACCAGGACTGACTTTATTCTTATGAGCCTGGTGCCATAGGCGCCAGGACTGTAGCCAAATAGCCCCTAACTGGGGTTTTTGGGCATGCTTCAAGTGGCATGATGCCTGCTTCCGGGGTTGCTGGGCCTGGTCTGGCTTTCCGGGGGCAGGCATCGTGACAGTTACCTCAGTAGACTGATGTTTTGGTGTAGCGGCCTGTATATTCTTCACTGTAGCATGACTTTTTATTAACTGAGCATGTATGATGAAGCAGGCAAGATACGTGTTCTTATGGGTCTAGACTGGCTTACATCAGAACCAGTTTGGACAGGTTTTCCTATTGTGACATGTCACTTTTAATGACCAACCAAAGGGAGTATCTACTTACATAGGAGCACTGGCATATATTGGCAGAGCATGTTTTGTGCCCAGTGCCAGTAATGATACTATAGAAAAACATCTTAAAATGAGCATAAGTATGGTTTTTTATGGGAATACTGGCATATGTTGGTGGAGCCAGCATGGAAATGTATGGGCACAGAAGCATACAAATGTTTTTTTTATACTGGCATATAATGCAGGGACCAGCATGGTAATGCATTCAAAATGCCCTGTGCACTTTTGGTGACTTACTTCTATTGTACTTTTTTCATGATTTACCCTACACCCTACAGAACCGATTGTTGGCCTTTTACCCAAATTTTCCCAGAAAGGGTGCTTTGTAATGTACCATTTAAACCCAATATTCAAAACATTTACTCTGAGGAGGGAGAAGAATCCCCCCATTTCCCTCAACCCATTTGTTAGGGCTCACTAGCTATGCACAGCTGCAATCACATACTTGTGGCAGATATTTACACCCTTCAAAAAACAACTCAACAGCCACCATTTGTGGACCAGACCCCGCCCCCTTCTCTCTATTTTACATTAAAGATTTAAGCTTTGATTGAAAAACATATTTACTTCTTTCACTTGCAGTAGTGTATGCCCCTGCAGCAGCATAATCATCATGGCCATTCTGCAGTCTGACAAAGGAGTAGTGTGCAGAGCCCGCATTGAAGTCTGCCAGTGAGTCCCTTGGTGAGAAGCAACTTGTGGGTGTTTTCAATTTTAAATAACTGTGTGGTGCTATGAATTTATGTGTGCAGCAATGATATTACATTAAATGTTTTTTTTTAAAGTCCTCAGGCACTCAGTGTTACGCTTAGATAAAAACTATGGGGGGATCTTGGGTATATTGAAACAAACTTTCCCAGGTACATTATCAGGTGCACTCCCCTCTGTGCATGCAGACCAGTCTAATAGGTTTAGTCTATCGTAGTGGTAGCTGAATCATATATACATTTATAAACAGGGAATTTTGTTGATACTAAATTCTAGTCAATGATTTAATGTTCAGGCCTGGCTTGTGCAGAATTTTTCTCCTGGTTAAACAGCAGCGCACGCCTCCCCAGGTCAGGCTGTTTAGGCTTGTTTAACACAGCAAAGCCACAGATAGCACATACTTCTGTGTCCATTGATCTATAGATGTTTCATACACTAGCTGTAGTCTGCTTTACAGTTTTCGGTTACCCTGTTAGAAATACTGCATTATGTATGTTGTACTTAAAGACCCCATGTCAAATCTGGAAAATGGCATTCCCCAAATGTGTAATCATTGACAAATCATGCCTCCCTCTGTGCCTCGGTGCTTATATCTGGCTGAAATGAGAGTACCTGGAAACACGGGTGCTAGATGCATCTAAAAAATCTGAAGTTCGTTTACCATCACTGCCTGTGATGTGACATGGGGGCAGGGTCAAATTACATCACTTCCTGTGATGTCATCAGGGGGGTCAAGGGATGTCACTTCCACTACCCCATGCCTTTGGGTGAAATGACGACCCTGAATTCAGGACCAATGCCTGTAAGCAGGCAATGCATCCACACAACATCGCCTTCCTCATCGTGGGGCGAGGGCAGGAGCCCCCCCAGCACCCCCAGCCCAGCAGAGGAACCACACGCCGAGCGGGGAACACGGACAGGGCTTGCCTGACCCTGTCCCCACACGGCGCCTGACTCGCCCATGCCGGGCGCAGCGCGGCCTGAAACCGAGGCTGAGCCTCAATTACATCAGCTGGAACCGCCGGCAGGCGGATTATGCCGGCGGCCAGCTTGAAGGCCATTCTAAGGCCTGTTGGGTGCCTGCTAACCCCCTCACTCCACTCTTCCTCATCGTGGGGCGAGGGCAGGAGCCCCCCCAGCACCCCCAGCCCAGCAGAGGAACCACACGCCGAGCGGGGAACACGGACAGGGCCTGCCTGACCCTGTCCCCACACGGCGCCTGACTCGCCCATGCCGGGCGCAGCGCGGCCTGAAACCGAGGCTGAGCCTCAATTACATCAGCTGGAACCGCCGGCAGGCGGATTACGCCGGCGGCCAGCTTGAAGGCCATTCTAAGGCCTGTTGGGTGCCTGTTTGGGGCCGTAGGAGCCAGGGGCCAGAATCTCTGCCCTTTCAACTCCAGGATCTTTCACTATCAGAAGCTCGCATCCGGAGCGCGAGCCGACCCACGCCGATGCCCACCTACGGCACCCAGCCACACCACGACGTTCCGGAGAGCCATCCACCATGGTAAGGCTCCCATGCCCCTGAGCGCCTTTGCCTGTAGAAAGACACCCGATTTTGCACAAGACTTTGTGCACGGGACCACGACATCGCTTTGCCTGACCTCCTCTGCCTGACCCTATGATGCCGGGCGCAGCGCGGCGCCATATCGAGGCTGGCGCCTCGTTGCTAGGCTACTAGCAGCCTTTGAATAGGCCACATCTGCCGGCAGGCGGAAACGCCGGCGGCCTCACCTGAAGGCCCCTGTTTGCACGCTGGAGCACGCTACTCTGCCCGTGCTCATACCTGCAGTACGATCTCTATGCCACCATCACAACCGAAGGCCGGTGGAGCAGGAGATCCCGCAACCTATTGCAGGAGCAGCAGGTTTCAGGAGCGTCGGTTACGAGCCCTGCCAGACGCAAGGTAGGCCATATGCCTCCCCTAGTTGTACTCCAGATTCCAGCCACTTGCCTGTTTTTTTCTCTTTCCTAGAACGCTTGGGCACCCATATGGGCCCTCTCTAGCATACGGCATCCAGCCTGTTTACCATTGCCACATGTAGAAACAGTACATGTATCTCAACTTCTACATTGTGCCCTATGGTCGCTAATAGACCACTCTTGACTTGCATTGTGCCCCATGGTCGCCATATTTGACTTACATTGTACCCTATGGTCGCTAATAGACCATGGTCGCTAATAGACCACACCTGCTCTGCATTGTGCCCCATGGTCGCTAATAGACCACACCTGCTCTGTACTGTGCCCTATGGTCACTAATAGACCACACTTGCCCTGTACTGTGCCCTATTGTGCCCCATGGTCGCTAATAGACCACACTTGATCTGTACTGTGCCTTATGGTCGCTAATAGACCACATTTTATCTGCATTGTGCCCCATGGTCGCTAATAGACCACATTTGACTTGCATTGTGCCCTATGGTCACCATATTTGACTTACATTGTACCCTATGGTCGCTAATAGACCACATTTGCTCTGTACTGTGCCCTATGGTCGCTAATTGTCCACATTTGATCTGCATTGTGCCCCATGGTCGGTAATAGACCACACTTGACTTGTATTGTGCCCTTGTGCCTTGACACTGTACCCAGCATGACAGCTGCATCTAGCCCGCCTGTTCTTGGCCTTCTCAAATTGCTACTGAAACTGCACCTAGCCTGATAGCTGCATCTAGCCTGCCTAGTCTTAGCCACCTCAATTGCCACCGAAACTACTCCTATCGGATTATTATCCAGTCACTTAGCATGTACTCCCTGGGTCTTGCCTACAGGTCACCCTGGCTACCACTGTATATCGCCCTCCTCATCACATTAGGAATACATCCACCTAAAATAAGCACCAAAGTTAACACTCTGAGTCCTTGCACCACATCCTATTCCACCCATTGCACCTGCCATATCATGCTCAACACACAACAACCCAATACTGGACTTAAAATGACCCACTATCCAGATAGCACCACCCTACAAAGGCCATGCAACACTGTAGACAGAAACCTTAGACTACGTGCTCGCCTGTCCAAACTGCATGAGCTACCAGCCAAGAAGGCTGAACTATCAAAATCCCGAAACAAAATACAGTTACCCTTGAAGGGTATTGCGGAACCTACTAGGAAACAGCCTAAGCCCAACAGACCCAAAATAAATAACTCCAAACAGGCAACTAAAGGTAGTCAGAATACCACCAGCCCTAACTTAGCTGACCACAAATCATATCTCAAAGGTGCACTTATAAACGCCAGGTCGCTAGTCGCACACGCCACAGAGATCTCAGATATCATTGCTACAGACAACTTAGACTTTTTGGCCATCTCAGAATCCTGGCTACATGATGCGGCTGGCCCAGCCTTATCACTAGCAGTCCCAGACAACTATACAATCCTACGTGCGAACAGACTTACCTCCCGAGGTGGAGGTCTAGCAATCATAGCTAAAACTAGCCTGGACATGAGGATCATCACTACTACCAATATGCAATCCTGTGAATGCCTCACGGTCAAAATAACCATCGCCAACTCCCAAACCCTAAACATCATCCTCATCTACAGACCACCAGGTCCTATCGGAACCTTCTCTGAGGACATCTCGACATCCCTGTCCAATAACCTAAAAAATACATCCCAAACAATAGTGCTAGGAGACTTTAATCTAGGCTATAATGACAATAAGGACACCCAATCGTCAGCGATTGCTCTGACCTTGAAAGAGCTGGGATTCATCCAAAAAGTTGAACTACCCACCCACAACAAAGGTCGCATCCTTGATTGGATAGCAGAACATAATTGCAAAGTAAATATTACGGATTCTGTACCGCAGATCTGGACTGACCACCACCTGCTATTATTCTCAGTGACAACCCACCGGGTCACTGCCCCGTCCTCACTTGCCCCACCCTTGCCAACGAGAAATAAAAAACTAATGACAGTAGAAAATCTAATGCCCGTTATAATACCTAAATTAAACTCACTACCCGACTGCATGGACCCCAATCTGTTAGTCGAACATTATAATGCAGCCATGTCCTCAGCCCTGGATCACATAGCCCCGCTCAAACTAAGAAATAGCAAACCTAAAAAACACCTCAATTCTTGGTTCACGCCCCACCTAAAAAATCTTAGGCTGGCCAAAAGAAAACTTGAAACTATTTGGAGACTTTCCCCATCAGC
This sequence comes from Ambystoma mexicanum, assembly GCF_040938575.1. Taxonomy (NCBI): domain Eukaryota; kingdom Metazoa; phylum Chordata; class Amphibia; order Caudata; family Ambystomatidae; genus Ambystoma; species Ambystoma mexicanum. The sequence continues at coordinate 295,661,994 of NC_090925.1, forward strand.
CAAAAATAAACTCAACCTCTCCAAAGCCTCCTCCCAATACAAGAAAGAAATATTATTAGCCAAACAAGAAACCTACAATACTAGAATATCCAACTCAAAATCTAGTGTCAAAGAACTGTTCAGCATTCTGAAAGAATTGGAAACACCCATTGTACCCCAAGAAAACTGCACCAAGGATAAAAAATGGTGCTCTAGCATACAACTTGCTTTAACAAACAAGGTAGCAAACCTACAAACCAAAATTGCCATCAAGAAGGCATCACTAACACCACACATCCCTCAGAGCTCAGCGCCACCGCAACAGCCCAAGTTGGGAACCCGTTTCTGCTTCTCTAAGGTATCGCCCATAGCGGTAGAAAAGGTCATCCTGGGACTCAAACCGTCTAACTGCAAAGGCGACCAATGCCCAGCACAACTCATCAAGGATGCTGCAAGAGAACTGTCGCCATTTATAACCAAACTAATCAACTCTTCCTTCACCTCAGGTTCAGTACCGATCAACCTAAAAGAGTCCTGGGTACTGCCACTACTAAAGAAGCAAACCCTTGACCCTACCATTCCGACTAACTTCAGGCCCATCACGACTGTGCCCTTTCTCCTAAAAATTTTAGATAAAGTGGCTTACTTGCAAATTCAAAGCTTCCTAGAGTCTAACCACCTACTTGGAATCCATCAATCAGGATTCCGCCCGCAACATGGGACCGAGACAGCGTTAATAGATCTTAAGGCCCAAATAGACGATTGCAGAGACAATGGCCAAGCGGCCCTACTTCTCCTCCTGGACCTATCAGCGGCATTCGACTTAGTGGACCACACAGTCCTCTGTAGTCACCTCGACTCGGCAGCCCACTTCTCAAAAGAGGCCATAATTTGGATCAAGTCATTCCTGAGTAATCGGACCATGAGAGTCTTCGCTCCATCAGCCTCAGCAGATCCAATCCCTATAACATGCGGTGTTCCACAAGGGTCTTGTGTGTCACCCACCCTCTACAATGTCTTCACGAAGCCTCTCTTTGATGAAATGGATCATCTGGGTATCGCCTACACTAACTACGCAGACGATACCCAGATCCTCCTCCCGCTCTCAGGAGACTACGCCAAGGACCTGGCCCTAGTGAACAGGATCTATAGCATCGTTCAGGCATGGATGGCCACACACGGCCTATGCCTGAACGATGATAAAACTGAGCTTATCATCCTGGGCACCACTACCTATATATCCAAACTCAGCCCCGATTACGACAACTTCATTATTGATGGGAACAACATAAAAGTAGCTCATGAAGTAAAAACCTTAGGATTCTACCTAGACGCCACCATGAACTTTACCAAACAAGTTAACTCTCTAGCTTCTGCCACCGCATATACATGCAAACTTATCAGAGCGAGCAAACAATTCCTCTCCACAGATAGTTGCATTACACTTGCCAGAGCCTTGATACTGTCCAAATTAGACTATTGTAATGGACTTTACATTGGAGCTAATAAACAGACCATCCACAAAATTCAAGTGCTCCAGAATAATGCCTTGAGAGCAGCACTCAAGATTAATAGAAACGAGCATATATCCTCGACAAGAAGAGAATACAAATGGCTCGCCACCATAGACAAAATTCATCTCAAAATCGCTTCCCTCACCCACAAATGTATCAACAACAAAGCTCCACCTTACCTCATGGATAGATTACGCAAAAGGACTTCTTCCAGACCTACCAGAATAGCCAACGCAAACTGCCTCCAAGTCCCGCGTTTCAAACTTGCCACTATAGGAGGAAATAGCTTCCCGGTCAAGGCTGCGCAGTTATGGAACTCCCTCCCGCATGATGTCAGAGAACCTCAGCCTTTCGCAAAATTTAGACAAAACCTCACTAGGTGGCTGAGAGCCAACGACAGCTAACTAGTCCACTTGTCACATTGTACATTACTGTATATAACTATATATTACGTGAACAGGAGCATGCTCCTCGCTCCCCTGTCCTGATCTCTCCTTGCTCCCCTGTCCTTGATCTCTCCCCAACGACAGCTAACTAGTCCACTTGTCACATTGTACATTACTGTATATAACTTTATATTACGCGAACAGGAGCATGCTCCTTGCTCCCCTGTCCTTGATCTCCCCTTGTTCATATCTGCTTGCTGTAATATTGCTGATGTCTATGTCTACACTTCCTGCCTTTTCCTGTATTTGCAATTAGCCGAGCATATCTGTAACCAAGCTCAGCGCATCTCTGCACCTTCATCTGATTTCTATGTACCTGTAACCAAGTTGAGCATATCCTTGTCTGTTTGCGCCCTGATACTCCAGGGTTTGGCGCGCTATACAAATAATAAACTAAACTAAACTAAACAACAGGATGCCTGACACTCATTCCCTGTGTGTCATTCCCGCCCCCCGCCCCTACCATCCCGCCACCTCCAGTAGCATTGATCGTCGCCCCTGCATCCTTGATTGGGCTGGAAGCGGCTCTTCTCGGCTCACGCTTTCTCTTGGGTGTTTGGTGGCATTAGATGTTATCTTGATGCATTTTGTTAATGCCTTACAGCGTTTGCACAAAGACGGCCTTGCGCTGGCAGACTGCCCTGTGGGGAAATCAGGAGAAGTGTTGACAAGCCTGGCTTCTGACACGACGGGCGCAGAATGCCTGCCAAGCAGCCGGCTCTACCACAGTCCTATCGACCTGCGAGAAATCCTGCGGATTTCACAAGAGCCGATTTTATTAGCTGAACAGAGCGCCTATTATAGTGCCCGTCAATATGGAAACCTAATAGTTTCGTGACATACCACCTCTTGTGCACACTGTACCCTAAAGAGCACAGCTTTGAATCCACTGAACTTTCCATCCTTTCAATTTCAATAAAACGAGCACCGCTTTGTTGGGTAATAACACAACTTATCAGCGCCTTGAATTATTCACGTAGTAGAGGATGCTGTGTAAATGTTATCATTACGGTTCAATAATAACATAGCTCTCAACCTTTTTGGTCCACACCGTGGGTGGAAACACCTGATTTTCTTTTTGGGGGTGAGAGCTTTATTGAAGTGACTGGGCGTGTGGGGGGCTTGGCGGATGACTAAAATGATTACAGTGCGGGTGACACCTGCCAAAAGCGTGTGAGTTGCGAGTTATGTCTTAACATCCCATCAAGCAAGAGTCACCTGTATAGGTTACAGTAATTTCAACTCAGAAATGTACAGGGAAAAGCCAGACCTCTGCGGTTGCACCTGGATGCTCTTCCGGGAAGGCAGAATCCCAGAAGTTGGGTGATCATGGAAAGCCATAAAAGTGTACACTAGCTGTACCCAACAATTCATTGCTATGATGCCTGATACATTATGTGATGTCCCTGTGGTAATGATGCCTGATACAATATGCTTGTCCCTACGGGAATTATGCCTCAAACCCCATGTGATACTCCTTCTGCAATGATGCCTGATACATTATGTGATGCCCCTTTGGTAATGATGTCTGAAACCCCATGTGATGCCCCTTTGCAATGATACCTGATAATGTACATAATGTGATGCCCCTTTGGTAACGATGCCTGATACATTATGCAATGCCCCTTTGGTAATGATGCCTGATACATTATGCGATGCCCCCACATCAACACACAATACCCATACACAAAGAGCAACAACCACACGCAAAACCAAACCAACACTCACAACATCCTCTGTCCCTATAAAGGGAGCACTGGTTAATGCCAGATCTCTAACTACACATGCACTGGATATCACAGACATCATCACCACACATAATCTTGATTTTCTTGCGATATCAGAAACCTGGCTACACTCTGCTGCGGGTCGGGCATTAACTGTAGCCATTCTACCCATCTACACTTTTTTCAGGAAAGACTAATCACACTACAAAAGGGGAGGTGTAGCCCTGACTGCCAGAGACTCACTAGTCATTAGAGATTAACAATGGCACACCCAATGCCAGTGAAGTGCTGTCCCTCAAAATCACCCTCTAATATCTAAACATTAACCACCCACATAATATACAGAGCACCCAAGCAAATATGTACCTTTGAAGAAGACATCCTACAAGTCCTCTAACACCAAGCCCTCTTCACAAATTCTTCTCCTAGGCGAACTGAACTTGGTATTCAACAACGCTAATGACAGCAACACCCTCTCCCTTACCTCCCTTACCAACGCTCTAACTGCACTTGGACTCTTTTTTTAATTGTATTTTTTATTTTATTGGTTTCAATACAAACCTTACACAAAACAAAACAAAACATGGACAGTTGGACTCTCCCAATGCATCTCCCAATGCATCCACAGCCCCACCCAAGCCAAAGGACGGATACTCGACTGGATTGTCAAAATGAACTGCCCCATTACCATTACCTCCAGCTAATCTTATCCGTGATCAGACCACAACATGATAACATTCACCCTTCCCACATAGAAGAACCCTCATAACACTGGCAACTGCAAACTCCCCAACATCTCGTGCAATTGAAAAAAACATCACGGAAACAAATATCCTTCCATTACTATCTGATATCACCACCTACTGAGCAACCATGCCAGACAAATGACAGCCCTGACTGACATCTACAACTCAACCATGGCACAAGCCATCAATACTGTGGCACCGCTCACTCAATGGAAAGCCAGACCCCTCTAGCACCGCAACTCCTGGTTCACTCCAGACCTAAAGCCTAAACTCTTTACTATTCTACGCAAACTAGAAACACCATCCATCCCCAAAGACAAGATGAAGCAGTTTGCATCAACGTTCAAAACGCACTGCTTGGCAAACTGTACTCTCTTCAGAAAAAGATTCAACAAAATCAGAACTCCCTTACCTCAACCACCCCTACTAAGACAACACCACCTCCACCTGCACCCTTGGCATTCCACTATAAGCCAGTCTCACAACAAAAAACCATGAGCATCATCCAAAGCCTGAAACCCACAAGATGTCAAGTCAGCACCTGTCCAGCTACTGTAATTAAGGACTGTGCCCTAGAACTGGCACCCTTTATCAGTGCCCTGATCAATGCTTCCTTCACCACCTGTGAAGTCCCTGCCAACCTCAAGCATACATGGGTCCTCCCCCTACTAAAAAGATCTCTTTAGATCCTGACATCCCCACCAACTACCAACCCATCACCATGGTCCCATTCTTACTCTAAATACTGGCTAGAGTAGTATATCTCCAAATCCAATCCTTCCTGGAAGCTAGCAACCTCCTGGTCCTAAGATAATCAGGATTTAGACCAGCACATGGCACAGAATCAGTTCTCCTGGATCTAAAAAAACCGATGGCCGAAGCCAAAGAATCTGGCAGGGTCTCCCTCTTATTTCTTCGAGACCTGCCAGCAGCCTTCGACCTGGTTGACCAATGCATCCTTTGCCAGCACCTTGCCTCAGCTGCGCATTTCTCAGAACAAGCCACTACTTGGATTTCATCCTTCCTGTCCAACAGATCCTTCAGAGTCATCTCTGACATAACCCCTGCCCCACCCGCTCCAATCTCCTGCGCAGTCCCCCAAGGCTCCTGCATTTCTCCTACACTATATATCATATTCACGAAATCACTATTTGACAGCCTAGACAGTCTCGGAATCTCATACACAAATTATGTGGATGACACGCAAATACTTATACCCATCTCAGGCAACTATACTACCGACTCCACCGCCCTGAATTCCATCTATCATACAGTCCAAGTATGGATGGCTGCCAACATGCAATGCCTAAATGACAAGAAAACTGATATCCTCCTGACAGACTCACAGACCTCCCTCAACAAACCTCACTACAAGTATAAAGCCTTCACTATCGACAGTATCACCATACCGGTATCCAGCATCTTAAAAACACTGAGAGTATACCTGGATGCCACTCTGTCCCTAAACAGAAACATCAGCGCTATCAATTTCTCAGTAGTATATACGACAAAACTCATTCATGCCTCCAGACCGTTCCTGTCCCAAGACAGCTGCTTCACGATTGCCAGGGCCGTCATAGGGTCCAGGAAGGACTACTGCAATGCACTCTTTGCAGGGACCTCCAAATGAAACCTCAACAAACTCCAGGTAATTCAAACAACGCCCTCAGAGCCGCACTAAATATTCCAAGATGTGAACCCATTAGGCAATGCTTCCTTTTAAAAACACTAGCCATCACACATAAATGCATAACTAACACAGCACCAAGATATCTATAAAAAAATAAAAAAAATAATGCAATCTTCTAGACCCACCGGATCGATCTACTTCAACCACCTAGCCATCCCGCCCTGAAGACTGAAAAATGCTGGCGGTGCCAGCTTCCCCGCCCTCACTGCATGACATTGGAAAAATCTGCCACACAAACTGAGAGCAGAACCCTCAGAAGCAGCTCAGAACCTTCTTGTTTTCCCAGGACGCCATAGCCAAATGAAACCTAGACACTGGCTCCCACCCTCACCACCCACTCTGTGCTGTGTACTCTGAGACTGCTGCACCACCACAGTCACTCTCCCTGCACCCGTACCTCTGCTTATGCACCTGTATATCTGTAATTGTCTCTCTCTACATCCTATTCATGTAACAAGCTCCCTGATGCCTCAGGGCTTGGCCCGCAATAGAAATGTTAAATAAATAAAGATTAAAAATATGCATAGCTAACTCTCTCATTGAGCTCTCATTCTCTGTTTGTGTCTGTCTCATACTCTGTGGACGGGAACTGTGTTGTTAAGTGCAACCGTTGCAAACTTTAAAAGTAGAATGAGAACAGCAGCAACAGAGGAATACCCTTAAGAGGCTACTGACCAGGTATTTGGAGATATACCTTGTCAGCATACCTTGTCAGCATGTGTCACCTGCAGGAATGCCGCCATCACATTAAGGGTGCTTTGTCTATGCAGGGCGAGGTGATGGAGAAGTGCATAGGCTCTGTGGGTGGGGTTCTGACAGACCTTGTAAGGGCCCAGAGGAATAGGCTGCGGTGTCCACATTTGTGATTATTTTCTATTGTTTGTCAATTATGAGTGTTTTTGCATCCTGTACCAAATGCACATGTTCAGCAACATTTCAAACCAGTCAGTGGCCAGCATGCACGATTGGTGCTGTGGTACTCACAGAAACAAGAGATGATTAGTTTTGATCTGAGTGTGGTCCTTTCCAAGAAGGAAGGACATTTTACGAGAAATTATTTACATCAAACACTTTATTTAATTGTGCTTACACTCTAAATTGTCTCTTTTTAAAAAAAATATGCAATGTTAATTTCTAATGTTCACTTTCGGTATATTTTGTAGTCATAACAGTAATGATACACTTGCATAACAAACACATTATTGTGCATGCACATTATCAAAGCCTAAAATAATCACATGTATTGTTTTCTGATACAAGGTTATCATTAAAAGATGAATGTTCTAATATGCTCTTTTGTAATACCCTTATGAGAAAGTGTAAGGGGACACAAATCACCAATTAGGGTTCCTGGCTATGAAATCAAAGATCATTTGGGAAACGGAAACTAAGGATGACCACATATATTATTTGACAAGTATGCATGCGCTAAAAAGGGATGTATTGTTGAATTGCTAAGTATATAGTGCACACTGTGCTTGGTGTTCATTTCAAATTAAAATGTTCATAACTATGAACCATACATACTTAGTCGCACAACTTTAGAATTCATATGTGAGGATAACATGGGCATGACACCGTTAGGCACTGCTTGAAGAATTTTAGAAAAAGAGAGTGTGAGAGGAGAAACAAGGCATCACAGTAAGTATTGCTCTGCACTTTCCCAGTCCCCCCAGGCAAATTCATCTTTAGCGAATTATATATTGAGCATCAGGGGAAATAGATACAATTCCTTACAGCCTCACTCTGATTTGGTAGTAAAGATACCGCAGGGAAACACTGCTGCGCCACATGTGCTGGGCTATTCTCCTGCTGCATGCCACATATCAAGAAGAAAGTGCTACAGCCGCGTGCAGAGTTCAGGTATGTACAAAAATGAGAAGATTATTTTTGTACACCTGATTCATGGAATTATTTGGGTGTAAAACGGGGAATTGCGTGCAATTCTGCCTGCAAATCATTACATCACCATGCAAGCATGCACGTGCGATGAAACATGGCAAAAACAACACACGTGGCGCCTGCACTGCAGCAAACATGGCAGGACGTGCCAGCGAACGACACAAGAGTTACTAGCCATGACAGCAAGGGATAGCCAGCCTCTCCTTGGGAGACCAAAATGGTCCCACTGGCACGATGACCCTGAGTTTTTAACGTGTTGCGCTGCCATGCTTTCAGGTTTTTCCCCGATGAGTCTTAACCCCAGGACTCAGCAGCAACGCAAATGCTGATGGACATTTTGAGGTACTCAAAGGTGTTCATTATCACAGGGGCTTCCTGGATTGGACCTGTTACCAAATAAGTGTCATTGACTTGGCAGAAAGGACTGCATTGCACCACAGCAGCGACGATTACTCCCTAGTGACTGTACCATCTTCCCCACATCCTCTCATGGGTAGAATCGAAGCCCAAGAGTCCACTAGACACTGAGTCCAAGTTTGCATGCAAATATTTGGGTCATTAATAAGTAAAGTTTCTGCGCCTCTCCCGCAGAAGACCATAACCACTGCCAGTTGCAAGTAGCTTTGTCTAGATCCCAGGGCTTCAGTACCTAGACAATGCTTTGCGCTCTACACATTTACTGCAAACTCCTTAAATAAATGGGCCATATTTAAATGATGCCTCCCCTCAAATGTCCCTATAATTCAGGTGAGGAATGTGTTACCCTTTATGACAATAATCCATTCCACTGTAAGAGCTAGACCCTGATTGCTCGGTCAAGTCGGGCCAGGGGGAGAAAAGGAAGCTAAGGAACAGTCTGCCTTGCCCAGATAGGGAAGTGAACCCAGCTCATAAACTAGGACCAGAGAAAAATCCTGACACTCCTGAACCAGGGAGAAGTGTGGTCCAAGGATTTACGACATGTCATACATATGGATTCTGTACAATTAAATGGCCATGCATTGCCATTTGTGTCTACAGCTGTATGTACATGTGTGCACTCAAGGCAAACGTTTTTATGGTTGAGGTGCTGATGCTAGTGGGATTAAGGTGTACCTCCTATAGTCTATCAATATTTGCATTCATTCATCTTAATAGTGTTATGTAGTCTTTTTTGTTTCCTAGGTCTGCATCATGATCTTGAGCCACTCATGGTCATTCATTGAAAGTGGCAGTGCTGGAATCATTGTGAGGAATCCGACCATCGGCACGGTAGGTGTGCGCTCACCATGGCTTTTTTGAAATTGCATATGAAATTCAATGATGGTAGATCAACATCTGGAAAATGTGTGGGGCTAATCTACACACATTTTCCTATGTCACTGCAAGACATACTCACAGACCTGTATATTCTGGGTGGACACAGCATACAGGTGCAGTTCTCCTGGACAGAATTGAATGTGACATTCAGGAGTACATAAAGGCATCTCAAAAGGAGGAGGGGGAAAACCTTCCTCCTGCCATGGTCCACCTAATTAAAAAACGAAGGCTCCATGGATCTGCCCTATCCTTTTTTGGCCCTGCAGGTGGCAGTGACACATACTGATGCTATTAAATTTAAGCAGGCACTCGAGAGGCCTGGTCACAGGGCTAACAAAAGACAGGAAACCCCAACACCTTTGATATGCATCTGTGTCAACCAGAAGCCAGCTCCGCCTCTTAATATCAATGACAGTGAGATGTCATGTCTGGTACATGTGTTTACAGCAGGCAACGCCTGCAGGGAGACACATTTCAGAGGGTAGGAGTATGTGATTTGATGGTGACAGAATGTCTGTTCTCGTACAACTTCAAAGGACACCTGCCTTTAATCAGGAACCACAGAGGGCTCAATTAACCAGAGAAAGTCTTAATTCACAACAGACAGGAAGATGGGAGGGACTTAGTATTACATGTTTTCATCCCTTTACCTTTTCTATTGAAAAGCCCTCTGGTTATGACCTCAAACATACAGGAGATTGTTGGTGGGGACCCATGATTGGTTCATTAAGGTAGGCTTAGCCTACACCAATCACTGGGCCCATTTGGCTTTAAAGGGAGGGCTGAGCCCCTCTTGAGGAGTGATCCTCTGAAGAATTTGCAAGAAGTAACAAGAACTCATTTGGACTCTGACTGAAGGTACAGTCTGCCTTACAGCTTCTGCCAGTGAAAGAAGGCCAGGATTTCCAAAGAAAGAAGCAAGACCCCTCCCCTAAACATCTCCCAGGGAACAGAGGGAGACCTGGTGTCTCATTAAGCATTCCACAGCTTCATAGTATCTAGATTCTCATCTTGCTCAAAATCTCAGATGATATTAAAGAAAATGGCATTTGATTGACGAACTGAGAGTGAATTGTGAATACTGTTTTGAAGCTGTCGATATGAGCAGTTAGAATTGCTCAATACCGTAGTTAGAGAAACTAGATGGCATATTCGACTGTCTCCATAATAGGTGAGCCACTTCATAAGTAAGTGTGGAGGATTAGTTTCCACTAGTCGAAAAGGGTGAGCAAATTAGTGTCACAGATGGGCGGTTTTCCCTTTCATAATGGAGGATAGCACAGGGGCAACGTGCTGGTCTTGGAAACAAAACCACACAGAGCAACGCAGGTTCAAATCCATGCTTAGAAACTGAACTCTGGTGCGGTATTAGGCACGTTATAAAAAAAACAATTAAATAAATAAACAACGCATGTCATGCAGCATGAGTAACACAGCGGGATATCACCATGGTGTATTGTTAACAAGGCGGTCCAGTTACGAGGTCTGTAGTTTTGGGGTGTGGTGAAGGCGAAGGTTGCAAGGAAACACCTGATTGGAAGAGGTGTTTTAAGAGAAAGGGGTAGATTTGATCGAAAATATTTTAACTAATGGAGAAGTGACCGAGTCAATTTTACCGAAAATCGAAATTAACTTCTTACTTTAAAAAAAATGTTTTAATGGTGACGGGGACCCAAGTGGCCCCCCTTACCCCTGCCTACCCTAACATTTACCCTTACCCCACAACCCACCTCTTATGCACTACACATTTACCACATTACCTACCATTTTCAGCCAAATAGATTTGGTCACTTCTTCTTAGGTAAAATCACATTCGGTTAAATCTACGGTATCGGTTTCAAGGTGCTAGTTTGCAGGCTGCACTAAGGTAGCATGAAGAGACAAAATTATCGAATGCCATGTGTCATGTGTGACATAAAAAAGTGAATATATAGCATATGTTTGTCTGCTTGCAGAAGAGCAAATTAAAGGTTCCTGTATGCGAAGAAACAAGTGTATATAGAACTAAGAAGACTGTAATACACGTGAAAGATTAATGTATGCTGACTGAAAAGGAAACCTGTATGTATCATATAACGAGTGGTGCAACACTACACAATGATGGCTTTTAGACAAGCACGCATTGTGCGTTCAAACAGCACCCTACTGTGCTATATAAAGATTTTTTCAAGAAAAACAACCCCTGAAGAAGTTGTGTTGATTAGTCCTCTAGCCAAAGAGTAACGAAACATTTGGGCAGGCTTAGAAATGTGATATGTGATATGCATTTTTAATGAATGAATGAGCATGAGTGCAGTGCGTCAAACAGCCTATGAAGAGTTATGCTTTATAGGTTCTCTTTGTCACAAATATAGTGCTTGATGGTCTTATGGAATACAGTTAGGGTGTACAAACTAGAAGAACAGCAGAACATTGATTTTTTACTGATAGGTTTTTAGGAATTGGACATAAGGCATTTGTTAAATTTGATACATTCAATAAATGTATGCAATACTGACATAGGCGGTGAATTGATGGTTTCATACATACGGATTGTTTTGTTTATAGATAAGTAAATATCAGGTGCCCCGTATGTTTCTTTCCCTGGTGTCTCTGTTGATTGTATGTTTGGGCGTTATGTGATATGATATACCCTACCCACATGGTCATGCATTGTAGAAGGTGTTAGTTGATGGGATCTTCTTATGAGTATACCCTCATGAACAATCATTGGAGAAGGGGTTGGGTGATGACATATTCAAGTGATACCATAAACCCTAACAACAAGACCATTCACTGGAGAAGGTGTTTGATTATGTAATAATGTGATATTGTAAACTATCGAAATTCATTGAAGAAGGTGTTATGTGATATAACAAGTAATACGATATACCCCACCCACATGGTTATGCATTGTAGAAGGTGTAAGGTGATGGGATCATCTTATGAGATAGACCCTCATGGACAAACTTTGGAGAAGGGGCTGGATAATGACATATTCTAGTAATAGCATTAACCCTAAGATCAAAGCCATGCACTGGAGAAGGTGTTAAGTGCTTGGATACTCTGATGTAGTACACACTCGTCGCCATGCATTGGAGAAGGTGTTGGGTGATGGAATCATGTGACAAGGTATACCATACCGCCATGGTTGTGGATTGGAGATGGTGTTAGGAGACGGATCATATTCTGATGTACACTCTCATGGCCAAACTATTCTGATGGCTATGTAAGTATGTACATACGTATGTATGTATACCTGTATGCACAGGAGTTATAAAGCACAACCCTAGATGCGAAGCAAGGGTATAAGGAAATATTATCCCCATATATATGGTCGCCGTACATAATATCGCCGGGAAAAGGTTGTGGCGATATTATATGGGTGACCATATATATGGGGATAGGGGCAGCCAAAAAAAGGGTTTGGGTTTGCAGGGGTGTCCCCCGCATGTTCCATGCAATAATGTCCCCACAAAAAACTGCAATTTTTCGGCGATATTTTTGCATGGCGATATTTTTGTGGGGGACATTATTACATGGAACCGAAGCAAGAGATCACTGTACACAGTGGGGGCACCCAAAGAGTTTCAGGCTAGGCATGGGTTTTTGTAGAGGATTCTGACAAGCGTAGTGACAGCAGGAGTTGGGTGGACTCTGGATGGGGGACCATTGAAGTAAGGTTCAGTGGAGCAATTGTCTTTTGTTGCCGTTACTCGTGGAGTGGCATGCACTCATCACATTGTAATGTACCTTAAACCCATTAACCTTGCTGATGGTATTTGTATCTTGCAGGTCATGTTGTTTGTTTCGTTAGAAATATTTCATACAGACCCAAATCACAGTATTGTGCAACTTATCTTGCTCTTATAGTTGTCCTCTTTGTAATGCAGTCTGCTTCCAGGTGGGGCTCACATTTTTATCAGATTAGAAATGTGTTGCTGTTCTTGTCTATTATGCTTGTAATCATCCATATGGTGTTACCACATGAGCTACTTTTCAAAGGAGAATTACAGTAGGCACTTTGTATTTTTAATACATTTGTTTATAATACATTTATTTGCCATCTGTTAATGGCTTTTTAAAAATGCATATTAAATTAAATCAGATTAATCTGACTTTTTTCCAGATGTAAAATAAGCACAAAGAAAGGCATAGATAAGTTGATGAGTTCTTTATGGACGTTTTGGACTTATGTTTGGGAATGTCGGAAGCGGTTGCTAAACGGTGTCAGGCAGTACAGCTTGACGAGTCTCGTGCTCAATGACTTGTACTCTAATATCCTGATCAAACCTCGATTCAATGCAATAGTTCCAACCATCTGCGCTGAGACAGCATCCACCCGCAATCCACCAGTTGCCTGGGGACGTTTGGAAGGGCACGGTAAGGCACTCCACAGCTGCACCTTAGTGCTCGCTGCTGGTTGGTTGCTGGCCGGCTTTAGTAGGCAGACGGGAATGCCGAGCCGGGCACCCGAGCCCCTTGTTTCACTAGGAAGCAATGAGTCCGAAAACTGTGCGCAGAAAATTGTGACTGCACAGAGATGGTTGAAAAAAGCTGAAATGGCAGGAGGGAACAGCAACTGTAATTTACACAGTAAGGGCCATATTCATGGAATTATTTGCTTGCTAAACAGGGACCTTGCATGCCAAACTGAATGCAAAATCCCATTTGTCGATTCATGGAATCGACTGAGCAGGACTTTTTCGTACTTTGAGGGAACTTCACTCAGGCTCGGCACGTTTCTGCGAGCACCCGAGTGCCTTGAGCGAGACACCACGCAGAGCTGGCTGGTGCAGAGAGCAGAGAAGGGGGAGGAACTCGTAAAATGAGAAAGAACAAGGGAAAATATGGGTCTTACGAGGGATGTCCCGTAGGTAGTCCATCGCAAAGGTAAGATCTGGTGTCGAATGTAAGGGTGCTTGCGTGCAGCCGGGGTTCTGATCTAACTTAGGCGTGCGCGTGTGCAGTGTAGCGGGGAGCAGCAATGGTTTATGGGGGTTTGAACGCATATTTTCTGAGTTTTACCAGAGGGACGATAAATTGTGTGAATGTTTTTGGGGTTCCGGTAACAGTTACGGGGGACCGTGTGCAGAGTCCCCAAGATGCAGGCCTGCTTGCGGGGGACCCCATGAACTGTTTTCTGGGTGCATTTATATCTGCCTGGAGAGCACGCAAAGGTAGCTGTTTCTGACTATTTTTGATTTGCATGGGGGCACGTCGGGGGCGTGCTGGCTGCTACTTGCATATACGGTTACTTTACGTGAACAATTCCATGAATATGCAGAGTGCGCAGAAAAACTTCTGCACGCAGGCTCGCACAGAGTCGTTCTCGATGAGCAGGCTTTGCGGGATCTCTGAATCCAATGAGTAAAACCTCTAAATCTGAGTCTGCTGCACAGTCAGATCATCTTATTGATTCCGCCATTCACCCGACTATTCTCTCAATCTCTAGATAGGATCGATCACTTCATGACAAGTAGTGATTGAAATTACCCTCTATATTCCTGATATCAATTTTAAGGGCATAAAGGGGAGAAGCAAGTGAAAACAATCAAAGTAAATGTGTTATTACACCCAAAACAGGAAAGAAAATATCAGACTTTTTCCCTCTGCAGGGAGCCAGCACTGACATAGGAACAACTCTGTTAAGAAACTCTAATCTGTTTGCATGAAATCAGTATGTTCGAACTTGATGAATTGGACATTATGATTGCGCCTGAGGAGTCCATGATCTTAACCACTGATGTTTCGAGGTCAATAATTACTGAAGGGAGAAATAGTGAGGAATCTGTTTCAAGTTCAGCCACTTCCTCTAAACTAATAGGACAGTCCCAACTAACACAATACTTTTTGGGATGCAAACAAACAGATTAAGCTCTAGGGACGTCCCTTGCGACCTCGACAATAAAACCTCCCAAAAACAAAACATCTCTTTTTTTTTGTAATGCAAGCTCCTGGGCTGTGGCCAGCACCATGTAGCTCTTTACTTCTGGAGTGGCTTGCATTCTTGTTCAGGCCCCTTAAAAAAAAAATAAGAAGAACAGGAGTGCCACAAGTCTAACACTTTCAGCAGTGACCCTAAATAAGAAAGAATAGGAATACCAAATAATGTGTCTTTCTGCAATTCTGTACACTAATTGCTAGACTCATTAAAGGTTTATTTCAGGCACACTTCAGGGGGTGAGCCACTAATTTAGTCTGTTCTTAAACGCCTCAACTCAGCCTTTCATCCTTCTGAGGTCGATAAATGAGTACCAATACAGGTTGGGTGATATTGGCTGTGTATGTTTTCTATATAAAGCGCTTAAGCGTAAGTGCTATATAATAACACATCATTATCATTTGGCCATGGATGTCTGCTTGCATTCACAGTAATTTGGTAATATGGCCTATACACACTGATCTTAACGATACATATGGCGATCCATTCTTGTATGAAATATACATCACATTATAGTGATATTGTAACCATATTTTTCGTAGTGTAAAATGCTATGTGAGTCCACTTCCTGTTTTTTCAACGGGTGAAAGATCGTGTTCCATCGCTTCCCGCGATATCACTTCGGGGTGTGCTCAAATGACATCACTTTCTGTGATGTCATCGGGGGGTCAAGGGTCGTGTGATGTCACTTCCGCTACCCCTGGCATTTTGGTGAAATTACGTCCCTGTTAAGCTCACATCTCTGACAATATCAGCATTAAATGTTGTTTTGAAGGCATTTGTAAATCTCTTGAGTGAAATTAAACTCATGTTGGAAACTTGGATCTCGCTACCATTAAATCAAAGGTTCCCCACTTTCTCCGGTAACCCGTCTACAGTTATGTCGCAGAATTCCAACAATGGGCAAACTGATTAAATTTCTATATTGGAGGATTCGATCAAGCGCTTGACCGCAAACGAAGTGACACAGAAACAGATGACCATCGAGGTAAATAAGAATGTCATTGGGGAAGATGTGAGAACAGCAAGTGAGAAAAAAAAAGAGGCAAGTGGAAGAAAGCGAAGAAGGTGACCAAAGCACCATTTAAGAAATCTAAAACCTAACCAAAGAAAGTGGAAACAAGTAAAACTTCACAACATGTGTTGAAGGGGCACCATTTAACTGAAGAAGCTGCACATCATGCAGTGGAGACTTCGAGCTTACTCTCCATGACCACTAAAATGTATAAACAAATGCAACTCACTTTCATTACAGTCAATCAGGAGGGAGATGAAAACGTGGAGTGTCGGAAGAATGAGGTTAAACAAGGTAAAGGAACCTTGCATCTGAATGTAACCAGCAAACCTCAGTCAAGATCAGTACCCGTGATCAGGTTGCACAAATCTTGCAAAAAAGGGCAACAAATAATGACCATAAGGGAGTTATCCAGGTCAATGGTGTAAAGAACTTACAATTAAGACAGGACGTAGTGGATACCAGCCCCTGCTGCCATGCTTTGTCTAAGAAAAGCCTGAAGTCAGGCCCCCATACATGTAGTGCTGTGCATGTGCCACCCAAAATTTTGAACCATGACAAAGACCCTAAATATAACAATCACAATATTTCATCATTTCTGATCTTGGCATCTATATTTTGGACTCAGTGTTCTATCACGTTGAACCGCTCGAACATCTTTAATGAAGTATCTCCGTATTCCGCTGCATTACCGCACTGCCCAACTATTAGTTTGGCAAAAAGTTGAAGGAGCTGTAAACTGGAGTTAAATCCACCAACTTTCTGCCCGATTTCGGCAGAATTACTTCTGGAGTAATTCTGCCAAAATGCCCCATGGAGTTCAATGTACTCCAATTAAATTGGGACTAACATCGCCACCACCACTTGTAATCCAGCTGCAATACTAAGTGGCAGTAATTCCATTCCTCCCTCTGGAACAGCCTCCCTGCCTCTCTGAAACTCGAGGAGAGCCACCTCCAGTTCCGGAAGCACCTCAAGACCTTCATCTTTGCTTCTGCCTTCTCTCTTCCTCGCCCCTGCTGATTTCCTGTCTGATACTGCACTGGTCACCTGGCTACCCTGTGATTTCAGGCCCAGGTCCTTACCCGCCCAATTACACACCCGCACTGCCTCCCGGTAACCCTTGTTCTTGGGTCTGTATCTATAAACCTACAGTCCCCCTATCTGCACTTTTGGACACCTGCTGTCTGCACTTACCCTTGCACCTGCCACCTACTGGTGGCACTTCTTATTATTGTTTTGATCCCCTGTACAGTACTGTGCCCCCTTCCATTTCTCCTGGCACTTTTCCCTGGCACTTTTCCCCTCCGCTCTACCCTGCACTTGCGGGATCTCAATGTCACTTGGCTTAGTAAGATCGTTGTCTCTGTACTCCCTCTGTTCCCCCTTCTATGCCTCTTTGCACCTTGAAACACCTGGGTATCGATGCGTTACAAATGCCATATCATATCATATCATATCATTGCGACAAGAGGAATAGATTACATTCGAAAGATTCCAGGAGACAACACCTGCAGATTCTGTGCTACCATGCACAAAATAGAGACCCTCTAACACATTTGATAAATTGTCCCGTGCTACAAATTCAGAGATTGTCAACGTACACAAGATGTGTCTATGAATAGAACAGGTTACATACAGATGAATTCTGGGATCGATGGGAGAAATATTTCTCTGACAATATTCGTGACATTTTTAAGAATGTTAAAATTGATTATATTGTGAAGAAATGTACAAATATGAAAGAAATTAATATAATTGTAAGGATTGTGTTACTACTTACGGTAATTTAATTTAATTAATATGTAATGACTGGATACTTTAATGGACTTATTTAGAATTCTCTTTATTCTTTTTTTCAGTCCTTTTGTATAAGGTTTGAATAAACCAATACAATAAATAATTATTTTATAAAAAGGCACATCAACATAACACCAGGAATTTGGTTAAATCTCAATATAGGTGCCATTAGTAAAATCAGTTAAAAATCTCTCCAGGAAAAGTAACAAATCTAGTTAATTTTGTTTTAGTGTTGTCCATGGTAATGATGTTAACACATGACGGCAAAGACAACACTTCCAATCAATACCATCACTGTTTTTTTGTATTTTGTTATTAGCAGGCAGAGCTGCATTGGCATAGCAATATTCTGGAATTGCAGTGTGTGCTGCAGGTCAGGCTTGAGGTTCAAAATATACACCATTTTGGAAGGCCCTCTTCTGAGAATGAACATGGTGCAAGTAGGCTGTTCTATTGAATGTTTTCCATTCACGAGGGTCTACAACTATGTTGTAGCTCACTGCACCCTTCACAGAGGAGAAATATCCATTTGCATTTCAGTCACAAGCCACAAGGGCAGTCCAGCAGCAAACTTCTCGGCAATTCTTCACTGATCAAGCGTACCGTCAGCAACCCCAGACCCATGTTTAGCCTTGTTGGGCCTCATCAGTGAGGTGACGCTCAGCCTCTGTTAAGCACAGCGAGCAACGGGTCCACATTTAACTTTCCCCAGGTTACTTAGTGTAAAACACCAAGTTTTACAAAACTAACAAGAGTGTGGGGAACCTCTCTAATGATACCAATTGTACTGCTGATGGTACTTTTGTTCAGAGGAGAATTGCCTAGCATTTCGGTGCTGGACTGCCCCTGTGGGTGGGACAAAGACTGATATGCAAATGCATATTTCTCCTTTGTAATAGGTGAAGGGAGCTAAAACATGGTTGTAGACCCTCCTGCGTAAAATACATTCCATAGAACAGGTTATTTGAACCATGTTCATTCTCAGTAGTAGGACTCCCAGAATTGTACATATTTTGACAGGCTCGAGGTTCAGTGCTATTGTGGCATTCTCCTTTCTTCCTCTGTGTGCTTGTAGATGTGTGTGTGTGAGTGCTGTGATGTCATGAGTGTGTGAGATCACCCAAAGAGTGTTTCCCCTTGAGGCTTCCAGGAATGTCAGAGTTGGCTACCTGGCACGTGGGAGATAGTGGTTTTTCCATCTCCCTTTGTACTTAAGATGTACCTGTAACTATGAACTTAATACATGTAACTTAAATCCAAGACATAGTATGTTTTGTCACTACTACTGGAATGGCAGGGGGTGTTACATGTCAGGACTGATGCGATTTAGCACAGCTGCGTCAGCCCCATAGGGAACTTGTGGGGGAACAATGTGATGTTGCAGTAGGCCACGATTCCGATTCTCTTTCAGAGTTCGACGCAAAATCAGACCCATGTCAGGATTGCAACGTATCACACAGTTGTGTATGGATTCTATCGAATATGTTAGCAGCTATTCCCTTTCTGAATGCTGTGATGTCATGGCAAATGTTATGGACTTCATAATCAACTGGTGTGACATAATGGCAGATGGATACATCATTTTCACTGTCAGTGTGACAAATCAACATCCGAGAACCAATGGTCCAGGGAAGAATATCGGTTTCTAAACTATCAATCATCCCCACAACTCTAGTACACCAGAAGGAATCCGAACAGATTGTAAACACATGCAAATTATAAACCTCCTTGTCCAACTTTTGGTAACGAGGACGGAACGGCAGGCTTATCTCCAAAAGGTTGTGGATTGTTAGTTGCAGCACAGCAAAAATACAATTATTACTCAATGATAAAAGGGACTGTCCAGTCAAGGTTGTATACAAATATCTACTTTATTATTATCACAAAAGACAGTTCTAGCATAATTATGAAATACCACCCACCCTGTAAAGGAATGCAGAGGACATACAGTTTCCAAGAAGGAAAAAGCATGCACTCTGGATACTGACAGGAGGATAATCGGTATAGTAAATTATCACAACAGTTCAAGGATGCTTGGTTTCAGCACAAAGGGAGCAATGCGTCTTAAAATGTCACTCACGGCCTTCAGAGAAGAACCAGGGGGACAGAACCACAATGTACGTTGTGCTTGTATGTCGACAGGGTTGAGTCAGTTTCATGGTGCTTTGCAGCTTCTGCAACACATTTCAAGATGGGAGACAGCTGCGGTTATCAGGTGGCAACCAGTTTGGCGAACAAGGCTGGTCGGACGGCTGCAGGTTGGCCTACACAGCAGTTTGGGGTCTGGAATTGTTGTCTCAGTGCTGGTGGGTGGTTCTGAAGCACTGGTTGAGGTGTCTCAGATGTCTTTAGTAACGGTAGTGTAACAACAGTCAGCAGTGCAGCTGGTTGGAACTGGAGGGGCCCGACTGGCTTGAAAAATGTCCTTTAAGGTGAATGTCGGTAAATGCTTGTCCATGCACTTCTAGCTTCTTCACTGGGCTTGTGTCATCCTTTAAGGCGGATGTCCCAAAGCTGAGGAGAGTGGTGCAGGCCACTGCCTTGTCCTTGGTTTGGTTCAGAGACTTTCTGGCACTTGCCATGTATGAAGCTGGATGCAGAGCCTAGCAGGGCACTCTGTGTGCTGACTTGGTATCGTGTTCTGGAGCTGCTGGATGGTCCTCTGGATTCAGTATCTCCCTCTGTTCCCTGGGAGATGTTTAGGGAAGGAATCTTGCTTACCTCTTTGGAGGCCATTGCCTAACTTCACTGGCGGAAGATATAAGGTAGACTTACCTTCAGCCAGGATCCAATGATGAGTTCTTCTTGCTATTCCTTGTAAAGTCATCAGATGATCTGCCAAAAGAGGGGCACGGCCCTAATTTAAAGCCAAATGGACCACAGGGATTGGTGTAGGCTAAGCCTACCTTAATGAACCAATCCTGGGTCCCCACCAACAATCTCCTGTATGCGTGAGGTCATAACCAGAGTGCTTTGCAACAGAAAAGGTAAAGTGGTGAAAACATGTAATGCTAAGTCACTCCCATCTTCCTGTCTATTGTAGATTAAAGGACCTCTGTGGATATTGGAGCTCTCTGCGATTCCTGATTAAAGCGGCAGGTCTCCCTTGAAGTTGCGGCGAGACCAGACTTTCTGGCTGAGTCAAACCACATACTCATACCTTCTGAATGGAGTCCCCTGCAGGGATGACTACTGTTAACAGGTAGTCCCAGGCATGACATTTCACTGCCAATCGCTACTGAGTGCGGGAGCAGGCATCGGGTTGACACAGTGCATATGAATGGGGGGTTGGGGTTTCCTGTCTCATATATTAGCCTCTGCAGCCGGAACCCATGTGGGCCTATTTGAATTACTCAAATTAGTATGCAATTTGCTGCCACCAGCTACATGGACCAACAAAAGGACATGAAAAATCCATGGTGCCTTTGTTTGTTAATTAGACTGGCCATGGCAGGGGAGTTAGGTTCTGCCTTCCAGAGATGTAGGCTGTGTCCAACCAGAGTACACAGTTCATGCGTACATTGTGCTGTGAGCATAAGAATATGTGTGCGAACTAGCCCTACACATTTTACAAAGTTTGATCTACCATCATTCAATTTCATTTGAAATTTCAAAACAAGCCCAGGCAAGCACACACCCAGCATGCAGATGGTCACCACACAGTCAGGTATTTAATTTGTTGCTGTGGTATGAGGGGGGAGTGAGCATCGTAATTTATAAGTTTCATATAATTCCCTCATTACTCCGTTTTATACCCCCTGCAGTGCCAGTACATAAAGGACAATACATAACATAACATTTTAGATGGGTAACTTTCAACTATTGTGTGGATTCCTCCTAGCAGTTCCCAGTGACATCACAGTCACCAAGTGCTTTGCTCGCATTCTCTGTCAGATGTGACTCAGGACCCCAGAAGCCCCTGGAGTATTGTGTCCCCATAGTTGAACATTACCCACCTGCAACTATAAATATGACCAGAGTCGGGGACACCCCATGACCTCCTTTCAGACCAAAGAATGGAAGTGACCAAATGAAATAGGCAAGACACCAGAAATACAGTTCTTTGATGCCGTGCAAAACACGACGCTCACCCCAAAACCTATAGCGGGTTCTTTATATAATTGGGCATGAAGTGAAGCTGCTTCATAATTTCACTGTTTCATTCAGTGGCCGGGCTGCTGTGTCTCGTACGCCAGGATGCAGAGTCAGACATGAATCACGCACATCGCAGACTCTGTGACTCCCGGGAGCGAATCGCTCCTTATAATTCGAAGCAAACAGTTGTCGCACACAGCGAGCGATAAGTGGTCCCTAAGGAGAGGTAGCAATTTCCAGGGGCAGCAGCCTGTGTAAAATGTCGGAATGCTTCCTCGCATTAAGTCGGTGTCAATGCGTGACGGGAATCCTTCCTCCCTGCTTAGGGCTGAGATGTTTTGTATTATTTGTATTTAGGGGATAGTACCAGTCGTAACATACAACAGTAAGGACACAGGAAAGAGGTTCCTATAATTGGGTCATTTACTAAGGTCGGGCACAGGTTGTAAGGTTGAGAGGACTGCGTTTAGGAGGAGTGGCCTTGGAGATGATGAAAAGCTAGGAGAAAATGACCCTACGGTGTTATCCCTGTGGGATGTACTAAAGAGATCCATGGGGAAAGATTGGGGTATTGAAGGAAGGGTGCATTGAATGTAGGGAACTGCAAACCTGTGGATTTAGGGAAACTGAGGCTGAGACATCGGAATTCCATCCAGTGGCGAATGGCAGGGATGGTATTTCAGGGGTGAAGGAAGGACAAGTCGATGTGGGTGTCATCGGCAAACAGGTGTTGGGAGAAGCCAAAAATTATCCATTTGCAAAGTAAGGGTGTATATTGGGTAAAACAGAGCAGGTCAAGAATAACTGCAGGACTTCCATCTCCGTGGGGCGAGGAGGGTAGACGTCAGAGGTATCAATCTTCAACAAGATGTAGAAAGATCAGCCTGAGGGGTCTGAAGCAATCCCAATGAGTCCTTGATGCCTATAGCAGAGATTGTAAGAAGGATTGACATGCGGTCCACAGTATTAACGGAGAGGATTGACATGCGGTCCACAGTATCAATGGAGAGGATTGACATGAGGTCCACAGTATCAATGGAGAGGATTGATATGAGGTCCACAGTATCAATGGAGAGGATTGACATGCGGTCCACAGTATCAATGGAGAGGATTGACATACAGTCTACAGTATCAATGGAGAGGATTGATACGGGGTCAACAGTATCAATGGAGAGGATTGACATGCGGTCCACAGTATCAATGGAGAGGATTGACATGAGGTCCAAAGTATCAATGGAGAGGATTGATATGAGGTCCACAGTATCAATGGAGAGGATTGACATGCGGTCCACAGTACCAATGGAGTGGATTGACATGCGTCCACAGTATCAATGGAGAGGATTGACATGAGGTCCACAGTATCATTGGAGAGGATTGACATGCGATCCACAGAATCAATGGATAGGATTGACATGCCGTACACAGTATCAATGGAGAGGATTGACATGGGGGTACACAGTATCATTGGAGAGGATTGACATGAGGTCCACAGTATCAATGGATAGGATTGACATGCGATCCACAGAATCAATGGAGAGGACTGACATGGAGTACACAGTATCATTGGAGAGGATTGACATGCGATCCACAGTATCAATGGAGAGGAGTGACATGCCGTACACAGTATCAATGGAGAGGATTGACATGCGGTCCACAGTATCAATGGAGAGGATTGCCATGCGATCCACAGTATCAATGGCGGCAGATAGAGCAAGGAGGCTGAGAACAGAGGGGAGTCATGAGCGCTAGGCAACTGCGAGGAAGCTGGAGATAAGAGCCAGTGCTCTCCAGAGTGCCGAGCTTGCATAGGCCACTGCACCTCAGGTAGTCAGTGAGTCAGCAGTCCAGGACGTTATGTGTATTGGTTGGTTTATGCTGGAAGTAAATGTTCCAGCTGCAGTATTTCCATTCAAGCCCATACAGTGACTTAGCATGAATGGGTGTAGGTGGCGGGATAGTGGATGGGTGAGAGCAGTACAGGGGCAGGGGTGGACTCGCCTATAGGGAACTCTGGATATTTCCTGGTAGGCCTCTGCACCCTGGGCCTCTTTTGTGTGGTATTTCCACGTTTTCCCATAGGATAAGGGTTGCGCTTGCAGAAAATGTGTAATATGGTGCCACTTTGAAAGTTATTTCCAGGGCCACGTTTGGTTCCCAGTCCGACCCTGTACAGGGGAGGTCATGTGGGACGCCCCTGTAAAAAAAACAGATGCTGTAAGCAGTGTTTTTTCCACCAGCAAACCAAAGCAGCATGATCATGGGATGGAGAGGATCCACATCCTAGGGTCAATCACTCTGGTGCAGCTGCAATTAGCAGCACACCAGGGGCGGGAGGGGACAGGATGCAGGGTAATCCTACTATTAAGTGGACCACAACATTTCCATAAAGTAAAGGTAAAGTAAGCGCTCTCTCTTACCGCGATAGCAAGCGTTGGATGGGGTAAAGAGAATGGAGAGGGGGGCTCTGGGGCAAGATGCCAGTCAGGCTGCCCCTGAATTTGGAGATTTTCAAAAAGAAGTGCGGCCGCCAGTCATGACCAGAGAGCGAGAAGGAGACCTAGCGTAGGTGAGAGGAAGGGAGCAGCATGGCACGAGGGAAATGGAACAGCTAGCAGGGTGGGAGCATTGAGGTTTGTGCAGCAGATGGATTTCACAGGGTAAAGGGCAGTAGTGAGCAGACAGAGATTCCCTGTAGGAGATAATAAGGGCAGGAGAGCAGGGCCCCAGCCAGCAGTGCAGGTGAAGTCTCTGTTCTGAGATCTGAAAGCAAGGAGATGGAGGCATACATTGACAGGAATCGGATTGCTTGGTCAGGCTTATGTCAAGCAGTAGAAAGCCTATTCAGAGACATGTCAATGCACGGTGCCATTGCTATGGCGTCATTCACATCAATACACCAGTATACCATGACGCTGGTAGTACATCTGCCAACACAAGTCTGATGAAATTAGTGGATTTCGTACTATCTGTATAAAGACTCTAAAATGTCCCATGAGCCTGGACTCAAAAATTGCACAGGAATTGATGCCATATGACATTTGTTCCTCATGAAATTACAGGAAATAACTTCATCGATTTAAACAACAACTGACTTTCTTTATTTATTTTCACATTTATAGAGCGCACTCAACCTAAGGGCATCGAGGTGCTGTTACAAAAGCTGTTACACAAGTTAAAATTCAAATCAGGCCAGCATCGGGGTGATTTTTCAAGATTATATTAAGCAAAGGGCCCCGTTTTTAATGCTCTTCTAAAGACCGCGTAGGATTGTTCGGCTCGCAGGGCTGGCGGCAGAGCATTCCAATGTGTTGCTGCAATCGTTGGGAAGCTTCAACCTCCGACTATAAGAGAAATATAAATACAATAACAAAGTTACTAAAGAAGACACATATTTTAGCTACAGATTTTGCATTAACTAGGTATTGCCTTGATGTGCTAAGAGTGTAGGCATCAAATAAGAGGGGCACACCCAGCAGAGCCATCAAAGTCAAGGGCAGCACCACAATGTGCCAGTACAAGTCATATGGCATGTTATTTCCGCTTCATGTCAGTTATAGATTTAAATGATAGGGATATGATATGATATGATATGAAATGATTTAATGAGAGATGGGGTGGTAGTGCGCTTTACACCATTACAATAAGGCAAAACAATGATATTTTTATGTCACACAGGTCATCTTCAAGGCTGAGTAGTTAGAACAAATTAATAAACACAAAAACAGAAAGGTTTTTTTAAAAATACAAAAACAAACATATTTTCGATGTTGACATACACATCAAAATTATAAAGCAAAACAGTGTTGAGATAGGATACACACCATGAGAAAATAAAGATGACATTGTCCACAATTGCATAAAGAATTAAGTGTGTCACATTAATACATATTAACCAGAAAGTATTAAGACATAAATACAACAAAATGCAAATGTAAGGATGCATTGCATACCACGTGTCAGGTTGAGAGGGAAGAACAGAATTTGCGAAGGCGGTTGAAATAACACAGGAAAACAAGCAGAAATCACAATGAATAATAGTAAACAGAGTGGTATATTGACATATAAATTCCATATTAAATGGTTAGATATGGTATTTGCTATATTTCATGCTCAAATACCACATTAGTGAACTCGGTACCCTGCATTAGCCTATGGCACCGGAATCATCCCACATGCAATTCGAGCACTAGTCACCTAAAGAGAATTGTAGTGAGGATTACCTCCAAGAAAGAAAATCTGAAGCAGCAAAGGGCTGAATAAAAAGGAGTGCTGAGATGGCACTGCAACCATTTAGTGTGACAAGTGAAACAGAATTCTGATGAATAAGGTAGTATAGTGTGGCAAACAATAGGTAAACTACCCAGAAGAGGGGAACACTTAGAGCAGGTGCGAGTCAAGTAAGGAAGGGTAATATACTGTGGAACCTTACCGTGCACAACTATGGTTAAGGAAATCCTGAAGAACTCCTGTTTAGAAAACCAATACCATCAGATATCAAGTAGGCTAGGATAACAGTTATGCAAATGGGAAACAAATTGAAGGCATATACCTAATGGAGGGTCGCGTAATTGCACAACTCAATGAAAAAAATGTCGTACAAATGACAAGGAGAGAAAAAGTGAGGCTGTGATGGCCGAGTCAAATATATCGCCTGAAAGATAGTAAAAACAGAGGCACTCGTATAGTTCTGAAGGCTCTAAATAATATAGTCAAAACAGTTGTAATTTGAGAAGATGAACAGTCATTCAATGACATATACTTACTCGTATAATCGAGTAGCACCACAGTGAAAAGGGGAAATCCCAGAAACAACCACTCAAGGTGGCGTGTATTGTATTAAGGCTGCCGCGTACGTCACAGAAGTGACGTAGGCGGCGTCGCGAGCAAATTACGTCACGTTGATGACGTAAATAGTAAACAAATCCGATCCGTGAGTAGGACAGTAGATCTGGTGCTATACATAGGAAAAAAGAGGGGTAGCACAATATTGCGTGACAGAATAACGTGAATAGAATCAAAGAGAGGTTCAATGTAATTGCCGCACGGACGAGATCAACTCTGAGTGTGCATCACATTGCGGTAGTGACGTAAGTAGTAAACAAAGCTGATCCGTACATTGGAGAAAAGCATGGTAGCACATTATTACATGACAGAATAACGTGAATAGAATCAATGGGAAGTTGAATGTTGTTGCTGCACGGACGACATCAACTCTGAGTGTGACCCAAGTGAGTAGAGAAATGTAAATAAAAGAGTCCCCCATAGAGACATGTAAAAATGGGTATTAAACGACAATGGGTGTGCCTGTGTTATCCGATCATTGCAGGCTCCATTATATTTTGTCTTTACAAAAATAAGTATAGTGACTATGCGTCCTGATTAGATTCATTTTTGCACGCATGATGTTACATGCCACTTAACACTGCTCATCTGCCAGTCTTGAATTGAAGAATACTTCATGATTACTTTTTTATGGCTATCTTGCGCACTAGTAAGTATTAGCTTCTACCCATTGTCGTGTAATACCCATTCTTGCATGTCTCTATGGGGGACTCTTTTATCTATATTTCTTTACTCACTTGGGTCACAAGAGTTGATCTCGTCCGTGCGCCAACAACATTCAACCTCTCTTTAATTCTATTCATGTTATTTTGTCATGTAATAATGTGCTACCCCGCTTTTCTCCAATGTACAGATCGGCTTTGTTTACTACTTACGTCACTACCGGGATTTGCTCACGACGCCACCTACGTCACTTCCGTGACATATGCAGCAGCCTTAATACAATACATGCCACCTCGAGTGGTTGTTTCTGGGATTTCCCCTTTTCATTTTGGTGCTACTCGATTATACGAGTAAGTATATGTCATTGAATGACTGTTCATCTTCTCAAATTACAACTGTTCTGACTATATTATTTAGAGCCTTCCATAGCTCTCAACCATTTATGTCGCAAAGGCGGGTGAAAACACCCGATTTTATTTTTGGCGGGTGAGAGGCCCATTGAAACGAATGGGCGTGAAGGTGGCTTGGCGGGTGAGTCAGCTGTTTACAAGGCGGGTGACACCCGCCAAAAGCGTGTGAGTTGAGAGCTATGGCCTTCAGAATTATACGAGTGCCTCTGTTTTTACTATCTTTCAGGCGATATTTGACTCGGCCATCACAGCCTCACTTTTTCTCTCCTTGTCATTTGTACGACATTTTTTTCATTGAGTTGTGCAATTACGCGACCCTCCATTAGGTATATGCCTTCAATTTGTTTCCCATTTGCATAACTGTTATCCTAGCCTACTTGATATCTGATGGTATTGGTTTTCTAAACAGGAGTTCTTCAGGATTTCCTTAACCATAGTTGTGCACGGTAAGGTTCCACAGTATATTACCCTTCCTTACTTAACTCCCACCGGCTCTGAGTGTTCCCCCCTTTTGGGTAGTTTACCTATTGTTTGCCACGCTATACTACTGTACTACTGTATTCATCAGAATTCTGTTTCACTTGTCACACTGAATGGTTGCATTGCCATCTCAGCACTCATTTTTATTCAGCCCTTTGGTGCTTTAGATTTTCTTTCTTGGAGGTAATCCTCGCTACAATTCTCTTTAGGTGACTGGTGCTTGAATTGCATGTGGGATGATTCTGTTGCCATAGGCTAACGCAGGGTACCGAGTTCACTAATGTGGTATTTAATTTGCAAGATAGCAACTACCATATCTAAACAATTGATATGGAATTTATATGTGAATATACCACTCTTTTTACTATTACTCATTGTGATTTCTGCCTGTTTTTCCTGTGTTATTTCAACCGCCTTCGCATCTTCTGTTCTTCCCTCTCAACCTGACACGTGGTATGCAATGCATCCATACATTTGCATTTTGTTGTGTTTATTTCTTAATACTTTATGGTTAATATGTATTAATGTGATACAGTTAATTCTTTATGCAATTGGGGACAATGCCATCTTCATTTTCTCATGGTGTGTATCCAATCTCAATACTGTTTTGCTTTATAATTTTGATGTGTATATTAACATCGAAAATATGTTTGTTTTTGTATTAAAAAAAACTTTTTTGTTTTTGTGTTTATTAATTTGTTCTAACTACTCAGCCTTGACGACGACCTGTGTGTCTAAACACGTGTGGGTTGTTCGTGACCCTATTAAAACATCAAAATATCATTGTTTTTCCTTATTGTAATGGTATAAAGCGCACTACCACCCCATCTCTCATTAAATCATTTCATTAGTACCAGCCAGGGTGGACTGGTTGGCGGGAGTAGGATTGCTGCTTGCACCGTTTGATTAACAATACTTGATCTTAATATAAACAGTGATCACTAGTGCAAGGATACCTAGCTGCGAATCCACATTCTTGTTTACGATGATATGATATGATATGGCATTTATAACGCTCCCATACACAAGTGTTTCGAGGCGCAACGAGGCAAGGGAGGGGGAACAGCGGGAAGACAACAATCTTACTAGGCCAGATGTCATTCAGATCTCATAAGTGCATGGGAAGGGGAAAGGGAAAAGCTTGTGGGGGAGGTAGAGGGGAAAGTGCAATACATGGGATAGTAGAATAAATTAGATAAAAGAACGGCCAGATGGTGGCAAGTGCAAGGAAAGAGCAGACATAAGTGCTGGTAGGGGGGCTGTAGGGATACAGAACAACAGTCCCCAGGTGCGGGGGTTGCCGGGGTTGCCAAGAAGGCAGTATAGGTGTGCAATTGGCAGGGCCTGGGCCCAGGATCAGAAAGGGTGGTCAGGTAACCTGTGCAGTTTCAACCAGGAATTCAGCAGGGTAGTGGGGGAGAGAAAGCAGAAGTAAAGAGTAAGGTTTTGAGGTGCTTCCGGAACCAGAGATGGTTTTCCTCAAGTTTCAGGGAGGCATGGAGGCTGTTCCAGAGGGAGGCCCCTGCCGAAGACAGAGATCTACCACCAACTCGTTGCTTGGAGAAGCGACTGACCCTGAGGGAGCTGGAGGTGGATGAGCGAAGAACTCAGGAAGGAAGATATTTGGGGAGAGAGAGTTGAAGGTATTGCGGCCCCAGGCCCCAGAATGCCTTGTGGACAATGCAGAGGGTTTTGAACTCAATCCTCGCAGCCACTGGGAGCCAGTGCAGAGATTTCAGTCCTGGAGAGATACGGTCCCTGGGCTTGAGGCCAAGGACAAGTCTCACAGTCCTGTGCTGGATAAGTTGCAGAGGGCGGAGAGTAGAGGCAGGCAGATTTAGATAGAGGCTGTTACAATGGTCCAGTCTAGAGAGAACCAGGGCTCTGGAGAAGGTGAGCCTCTGGGGGAAGGAGAGCAAAGGAAGAATACCTCTGTAGCTGGTAGTGTGACTTCTTAGAGACGTCAGAGATGTGAGGAGAGAAGGAGAGTGTGGAATCTAAGATGACCCCAAGGTTTTTAGCCTTGCAGGTGGGAACAGGAAGAGGGCCAAGGGAGGCCAGCCAGAGAGCTGCAGGGAAGGAGGGAGTGGGTGTGCCAATGAGTAAAATTCCAGACTTACTGGCATTAAGGCAGAGGTCATTGGCGGCACACCACACCTGGATAGCAGACAGACAGTCAGAGATGAGGGAAGGAGAGGAGGAAGCCGAGGGTAGCCTGAAAATGAGCTGGGTATCATATGCATGGCACTGAAAATTGGGGCAGAGAGCAGCGATACAGTGGGCTAGGAGTGCCAGGTATTGGTTGAACAGCCAGGGAGAGAGGTTAGATCCTTGGGGGACACCACAGTTAGAGAAAATGATATCAGAGAGGAAGGACCGAAGTTGGACCTGGGAGGGTCGGTCAGAGAGGAAAGCGGTCAGCCACGCCAGAGCCTGACCAGTGATACCCAGGTTATCACGGAGACGGTTGAGCAGGGTGTCATATGACCATATGATGAATAGAACCTAACATGGCCAGGCTTCATGTATTCAGGTACTGCCCCTGTATGCCAGTCCTAGCCTCAAATGGCAGGCACAAACACCATATGCAAGATACAGCCTTGCATTCCCAGGTACTTGAGTCATGCGCTAAGAGCAGCATAAAATGCTCAAGAAATGCTGCCTTGTACTGTATACTCTCACAAACCAGGTTTAGTGGTTATATTTAAAGTATAGTGTAGTATACCCAGCCTCTACCATCACTTGTGAAGCACAGCTAGCATACCCAGGTACTGCCCTATTATGACAGTAATAGCCTCACATAACCTGAACATGGACAGCACAAAGTACATTCCAACAGGTGCATGATACATTATTATTATTATTATTATTATTATTATTATTATTATTATTATTATTATTATTATTATTATTATTATTATTTGTGTATAATGTTTACTCTTTAGAGTTGTGACATGTTCATTGCCCATGTTAATCAATGCTCTGATTGATTGTGTAATGATGGTCCACACTGCCTCAGTGCTTGATGGCCACACCGATGGCAGTGAAGAGATATATACATTCCATGTAATATAACTATTAAACTGTATTCCTTTAATACTGCCTTGTTCTGAATATTGGCCTAAGCCCATTCACGTTGCACAGAAAACAGCGTTTGAAATGCTCTGATTTCTGATCAACTTCGCTGCCATTTTAAGAGCTATCTGCCATTTTGATTTTAACTCTTGCTTTGTGTCCTAAAATGGTGGACTGTGTTTTCAACTACAGCAGAGCAGAGCAACCTTTGAGTTGTGTCAACATTTAGGCTGATAGAGAGCAGACTGTTTGTTCTGTGCAAAGAAACCTTGCGACTCATATGAACTGCAATTCAAGTGTTGTCTGCGCTCACAAGCCTCATCCTCATCCAAACAACAGAACAATGTAGAGCAAACTCAAACTCTGTGCTTTGGTTGTAATATATTGTGTTCTTTCTTGAAACTAGGTTTACTATGAGCTGGAGACCCAATAATGCCATTATATCTTCACGGACAAGTAAACTTTTTAAATATGTTGAACAATATTGTAATATTTGTCATGTAAACTGGACATAAACCCTAGCATGTACATTATTAGTTCGGAGAGGGGCTGGACAATGATTGGAGAAATGTATAAAACAGCATACATTAAGAGGTATGCACTGCTGGTACACACTGCAAGGTGT
Organism: Ambystoma mexicanum; assembly: GCF_040938575.1. Taxonomy (NCBI): domain Eukaryota; kingdom Metazoa; phylum Chordata; class Amphibia; order Caudata; family Ambystomatidae; genus Ambystoma; species Ambystoma mexicanum. Next base: position 295,694,225 of record NC_090925.1, read on the forward strand.
TGGGAGCGAGATAGCTACCTGTTTTGCTTTGAATTCTGTACAGAAATAAAGATACTTGTATCTTTCGACCAGTGATTGGCGTATTTCATTTTGTGGTACTAAACCTCGATATTTCTTTGGTCTTTCGGGGATATTCTTTATATATATGACATTGAAGGTATAGCCTTATATGCCCAGTTCTGCCATCATGTGCCATGTTTAACCTTAAATGCCAAATGTAAAGTACTGGCATATTATTCCAGCTATATATCTTCACATGTCATGTATATCATTTGTAATGTAACACCTGCTTGCTAGCATCTTATGTCAAGCACCAAGTTGCTCCCATACTATACCAAATGCATACTTATACCAAAGAACTGCCATCTTAGACCATGTATAGCCTCACATGCATAGTCATATGCCAAGATGCAGTTATGAGTTCTATGTTAAGTGCAAAATACAAAAGTACTATGACTGTGTAAAACTATGCTAGTTTAAGTCACACACAGTGGGGATAGTCATAATATGCAAGGTGCAGCCTTGCACAGGTGCTGACACCTTGAGGTAAGTGGAGCCTCACATGTCCAAATGCTGACATCCTGCATGATGTATAGCCTAAACTACCAGGCCTCTCTAACACATGGAAACCGTAGCCTCACATGCCCTGTTGCTAAACTCATATGCCAATGGATTTCTCATTTCATCAGTTAGTTCCACCCCATTTAGGGAATGGCCTCATACGGCAGGTAGAGGCACCATGTACAAGGCACACCAACACATGGGTAGGTGCAGTCGTATGTCATGTGAAGCAGCTTATTTGTAGTACAGCTGATAACATTCCATTTCTGGTATATATATCATTCAGCATCTGTCTGTGTGTTCATTGAACCTGCAGAGAAGCAGAACTTCAGTGCTTCATGAAAGAGTTTGACTGTCTGCATAATAAAAAAATAGTCCAGACGTGAACCCCTTGCTCACTTTGCTCAGAGAGGTACAGCTCCACCTCACTGATGAGGCCCAACAAGGCTGAAACACGTGTATGGGGTAACTGTTGGTACTCTTGTTCAGAAGAGAATTGCCATAGCATTTCGGTGCTGGACTGCCCATGTGGGTGGGACAAAGACTGATATGCAAATTAATATTTTCCTTCTGGGAAAGGTACAGTGAGCTAAAGTGTGGCTGTGGACTCTCCAGTGGGTACCTTCCCAAAGAACAGGTCATTTAGCCGTGTTCGTTCTCGCAGTGGGGCGCCTATGGGATATTTTTTGATTGTTTAAGGGACTTAGGTTTAGTCACCCTAAGTTTCCTAGGGTCATCCAGACGTGGACCCCTTGCTCACTCTGCTCAGAGAGGCACAGCTCCACCTCACTGATGAGGCCCAACAGGGCTGAAACACGTATATGGGGTTGCTGTTGGCACTCTTGTTCAGAAGAGAATTGTTATAGCATTTCGGTGCTGGACTACCCATGTGGGCGGGACAAAGACTGATATGCAAATGGATATTTCCCTTCAGTGAAAGTTACCTTGAGCTAAAGTGTGGCTGCGGAGTCTCGAGTGGATACCTTCCCAAAGAACAGGTCATTTAGCCGTGTTCGTTCTCGCAGAGGGGCGCCTATGGACTTTTTTTTGACTTTCTACATATTCTCAAACAAACTTCCCCTCCCACAGTTTCACCCTTTTTGACTATTATCCTGCCAAAAATCGAACCTTCCACTTTGCGTGATGGGACACTCCAATATGGAACAGAACAATGTAAGCCTGATTCTTGTAATCAATTGTAAAAAAATAAACTTTAAGAATGTAAACAAAGTGCAGAACCCAGAATTTGCAAAAAATTATCCGGGGACCAGTGTCTGCTAACTCCTCCCTAACCTCACACTCCATTTCAAACCCTCATGCAAGCAGCATTAGCCAGATATGTAACATCACACAATACACTTCAACCCCACAGATAGCTTCTGCGTGTGGCCTATTGATAACATTACTAGACAGCCTTTGGGCCATCTCCTAACGTTATCATTACCATCTCTGTGTGAACGCAATGTTTTTTAGACTGTCTTGTATTTGGGCCCCAGCCCACTGGTGTGGCCATCGCCAATGGGCCGCGGCGGGAGCGCTCTACACACCACTCCCCACAGTTCAGCTACAGAGAAAGCAGCATTGCAAAGGAAACATGTTGCATAGCTACTACCCAAACAGAAGATGGCTACAGCCTGTCTTCCTGGACATACATACTATGTAATTACTTAACCTTCCACACATGGCATTAGTAACAAGGCTGATTCTTTAGCCCCAGCAGGGGCCTTTGCTTTATTATTATTGCTTTATTAAACGACTACTGGGTGCCCCTCGCCATTGCACAAGTCTGTGGCTGACATGCACATGGGGTTCTGCTATAATCCTACGTATTTTTTATTGTGTCATATCTTCCTATTTTTGAAAAATTGAAAAATCATTAATCTTCCGAAATCGCCTTTACTGATAGCACATGGACTGACCCCGCCCTGTGCCCGGTGAATGGGCGGGGTTGGTCAGATTTCACTATCGCCAGTACACCCTGTAACAGAATTTACGACACAGCACACTCCATACCAGGACTCTTTCCACTGGGAAGGGATGTGGCGCACAATAAAATTGCTTTCAACTTTATTTATTTCGGATTCTGCTTGAGAAGGCACCCAACGCTACTCACACCCCCTTTACAAAGACCCTGTGTCTCAATGGACCATGACCAGGCAGGTGTGTTATAATAAAATATTTATTTATTTTTAAATCCAAATGCAAAATCAAACAAATCCAATTGGGGTGATAATATACAGCAAATGTTATAATTCAATTAATATAACTTTCTGACATCAGAAACATAAGTTTTAAATGGTGATGGAAGCAAGATCACCTTTGTCATACTTTTAGATGGCACAACTGTTATGCACTCCCCCTGTGAAACTCCCCCAAACCCCTGCTGACTAAATATTATGTGGGTGGAAAGGAGCAGCAAGGAGTCAGAAATAAGAGGGAAAAATCGGATTTGAAATTCGACCTACCATGCCAGAATGGGAGGCCAAAACGAAAATGAAAACCTTGAAAAAGGAGCAAAATGGTAATCTGGGTGCTCACTGGATACTTAAAGGTCAGTTTACATTTGCGGTAAAAGAAATAGGATGGGAATTTGTGTGGCTGTGCTAAAGAGGCAAAAAGGCTTACAAGGTACTGGACAGGGAACTAAACAACGTGAACACAGGTGTGAAAAATCGACTTTGGGAAGGAAAACAATGCAGCAAAAATCACATGTGGCACAATTGCAATTTCTTATTCTACACAGACTTTAAACAAGGAAACAGCTATGAAAATAGGCTAACAGTCAAAATCAGAGATCAGTTCTGATGATGGGGAACAAAGGCACATTGCAGATAGGATAATGGAGTGCAAGGATGACTCTTATGTGGTGACAGTATGGTTTCTCTATAGGAAATATAAATCAGATTTCTTTTTAGGAAAGCAATTACACAGGCAAAATCGTTTTTTATAGTACAATAACAGGTTCTACTGTTTACTATATCGTAATGACTAGATTATTAAAGAAAGAGACTGCACGCAAGGCGGTTGATTTGCAATTTTAACCAACTCGCACCGCACACCTTCTTATTGGCCAATTGATTAATTTATCTCAAAAATTGTACTAAGGACTTACAAAAATAGCTGAAATGATTTGAAAAGAATTACGATAACACACATATACTAACACAGATTATTTTAAGGCCAGGATAAGCAGAGTCTGCTGACAATTTGCGAAGTTACTAGGGTTCTTATGGGATTTTTATAGAATTTGGACAGAATGCAATGTACAGAGCGGGGTATGGAGTTTTCGGTACTGGGGAGGGTGATGCTTACAAAAAAGCACTTGAGTTGAGTAATTTGGACAGCGAACCCGGGTCTCTGGACAATGAGGCAAGGATGTTGTCACTGGGTAGCGGCTGTGCTCTCCTTTAGGGAACAGCTTGGCAGCAGGGGTCTGGTCACTGTGGACAGCGGGGCATCAGCTGGGCAAAGGGTCAGCTTGCTGGGTTTTCCCCAAGGGGTCAGCAGCCTTTCCCCCTTTTCCCTGAATTATGGGGAGGAATCTGGTTCTGGATAGGTGGTTCTGGATAGGAGGTTCTGCATAGGTGCCTGGATCAGGGTCAGCTACCCCTGGACCTGATTCTGGAGTCTTCGAATCTTGCAGGGTGAATTTTGAATAATGAATCACCCAGTGCCTCTTTGTCTACCTCTTATATAGCCAGGATGACATCAGAGCATGTTTTTAATATGGGTGGATGTAATCTAGACATACCCCTGGCCTAGGATAGGTCAGGTAATGAATGTCACCGCCTCCCTCCGAGCTGATTGGATTGATGGAAGTGACCCCCAGCCTTTTGTCCCACAAGCTGAATTGTTCACAAAAGGAGTTATAGAATATAACTTTATATGAACAATAATCACCATAACAAAAATCAGATAGGCAGATCCCCTATTTCACAAGGAATATGCCAGTTCCAACACCAATTCTGTGCACTGCTGCTTTGCCCTTTTGGCACCATTCCACAGTTTTCAGGAGAAATACAACGCCTAAAATTCTCCATATGTGCATATTATCATTAGGCATATTTTCCCCCAGTTTCATGTCTGCACCCTTTATGATTCACACTGAAATACAATTTTTCTGTCATTCCAGTTCACCATGGACTACTAAGACAAACCTAGTCTCATTCTTTGTGTCTAAAAATCCCATAGAAATGTCAAAATATCACATTACTACTTGTTCAGGGTATTGAAGTAAATGCCTTAATGTAAAAGGTTCTTTAAAGTCTATGGAGGGCATTTGTCAATGCATGGGCGGCCCTTCAAATCCCCACAGCCAGCCTGCCCCTTCTGGGCCAGTCTGAACCACAGGGTTACCAAGATTTCCCTTTGATCCTAGGCAGTTGAATCTGAGCAGGGGTGTCAAAGGAATGTACACTTCTTTGTGATAGGGCTAGTTCCCCTGGGTCCATTGTCCCCTGCTGTAGAAATGCCGGCCAGTCTGATGAGGTCACAAATTTCCACACTTTGACCCTTTCAAATCTGTGGAGGGGCTTCCTTTCCCATGGGAGCTGGTACCTTTGAAGTACCTGCCTTGCCAAACTGGTTCTACTGTTTTCAAACATTTTTTTTCTTTTTCTCTCTTTCCTTCACAGAAACCAAGTCTTTGTGTAAATAAATATAATATACAATTAAACCAAACCCCACCACCACACAAACAATACTGTTCCTGTGCAAGTAATGGCCTTCTTTCACATTTCATTTTCAAAGTGTCATTTCATTGCTTTACAAAAGCGGGTTTACAAGTATGCTTCGTAGCTCATGTTCATTTCACAAAACGCGGTTTCCTGGGCTTTCATTTTCTGAAAGGCTTTTACAGATCAGGTCAATTTCTGAGCACAGAAATATGCTTGCAAATAGTTCTCTTGGTAATTGACACACGGCAAGGGAAAAGCATCTTTTCTTTGAAGTTCCTTGCATGTTTTAGTTTATTGTAAAATGAACTCCGAGCCGAGCAGATTTGATGCATATTCTCTGCTCCTCATGGACTTGATTTAATGGAAACATCGCCATTCTACAGGGCTAGTTTGATTTCATGGCATTCAAACATAATACACAGGCATGGCTGTGATAAATGGAACAAATTATGTGATGTAAAATGAAAAGAGTCACCAGTGCAATGTCACCCAAAAATGCAGGTAATTTTTCTGGTGCTGCCTTGAATTTTTCACTGACAGAAGAGAAATGGAGGTCTCTCATAGGTATATGAAGATAACAGGGAGTACTTTATTAGTTATTTTCTAGAATTCACACGGAGAACAGCAAATGCAGCCATTCTTGGGGTGGCTGTGTTTAGCTCTTGCCCCAGATGTGTTCAGCAGACAAAGCACAGTCATTTTTGGTAACTGCTGAAATGCAGTTTTGGGATGCAGGGGATTTCTGTTGTGGCTGGTAAATGTACCCCACATAATCCCCCCCCCTGCTTTCACAGGACTTCTTGTTGATGGAGAGTAGAGCAAAGTGGGGTTCATCTGGTAGAGTTCTTCTTTCATCAGGGAATGGCACCCCAGGATTTCCTTCCGTCTTTCGGTAGGAGAGTATGGAGCAGCACCCACTTTCCTTCCTTCCCTTTCTAGGTCCCCGGGAAGGTCCTCACCAGCTAGGAGGTAATGGAGTTAATTATCTAATAGGAGATCGATAAAAGCAGTTTTTAGAATATTTAACTGGAAATGTTCCCGGAAGAGTTAAAAAAGTGGAACAATGCGTACAGTTACAATTTTCTGTGACTAAAACATTTCTCATCTGCACCATCAAAGCAAGCAGATTACTCAACTAGACCAGAACAACAATTTTTAAAACACATTTCTTTTTCATTTTTACAGTGATAATAAAGTACTCCCTGTTATCTCCATATACCTATGAACCTACATACCTCCCTCTGCTTTTTCTTTTTCTTTCTTCTCATTATTCAGATATCTCCTCTGTTGGATTTCCCTTTGGCTCATCAATCAGCTGCAAAGTGTGTCTGGTGTGACAACTTTTTAACTGATTGATGTGGACCTATTTCTCTTCTGACAGCTCTCCTTTGGGGATGAGGATCCTGTAGGACCAGGCTTGGGATGGTGACCTCCTCTCCACTTTTAAATTTCAATGGCCTTTGGTAGCAATGGGGCTGACTGGAAGGCTTTCTTTTGGATTGCCAGGGCCCTTGGGGTTACCCTCCAGTTGGGGCCGGGTTTGGCAATTACTTGGATCCAAATTGATTCCGAGTCAGTTGAGAATGTTATTGCCTAAGTAAAAGGCAGATCGAGCGCCTCGCACAACCCAACAATTATGCTCTATGCTTTTACCAGGGACAGAACTGTTTAGCATACAACTGCTAAGCAGAAGATGTTTGGAATGGGGAATTTGCAGGCCCCACACCCACTAATAAACTGACTCAACAGCGGGAAAGGTCTGGTCTTTTGGGAGTTTCCTGAATAACGATTTGCTGATGAAGCTTTCTTCACTATTCAGGCCAATTCTGGTGAGAACAGACACCCTCCCCTCATTTAACTTAATGGGGAGGAACAGCTGTTCGCCCTTCTTCTGAATCTCAGCCAAGCTTTGAGCTGGTTTTTCATCACTTTTGACTACAGGATTGCAATGGCCATTGAACAATTAATCAACTGCAAAACAAAGTACGCTATCTATGTAATCATGTGCATGTAAATTGATGTACATTGGCGTACCAATAGGGAACTGAGATTTAGAATTCACAAACATCTGCCTTGTAACATCCCAGGAAGCAAGTTATCCAATGTCCACCCACTGGCAAGAGAGGCACCAGCGAGACAACCAAAGCGGCATACAATTCATTGTGATTGAATTAGTTAAAAGTGACCTCAGAGAGGTGACTGCAAGCTAAGATTGTGACAACGGGGAGCAAGACTAATATGCAAATATAGATGTGTCAGCAAGGGACTCTATACTGACCATGAATTGAATGTTTTTCTCTGAACTGTGTACATGCTATCCCTCCATTGTATCCTTACACCCATCCCAATTGACCACCTAACTCTGCTTTTAGCATCATTCACATGATAGGCTTTGCAAACAAGCCAGCTGCATGAAATGCAGCCAACCACCCCCCTCTTTGACCCTATTAACAACTCCTGATGCACCTATGCACCTTTCACTCATCCACCCACAAACCTCACCCCCATGTCATTGTTGCCATTATAGACAACTTCCACCACTAGCACACAAGCTTGGCCACCACTTTCCTGCATGGATGTGACCCCAGGTATCCACAGGTACGGGTGTATCTGCACCACCATCTGTCTTGATAACCTACTCCATCACAGTCCCATTAGAGGCATTGCAAACACATTCTTATGCCATGCACCATTGGAGGCAGTTTGTGTCTCGCTTTGAAACCCTGCAGGCACCAATAAAAGCCCCCATAAACTCATGGGGTACCTAATTGGTACTAAAGACTTCACCCCCTTGTAATTGCCAATCTCTAACCATGGCCTCCTGCACACACTGACAATCAGTGCTATACCAGCCTAAATGGTACTTGTTAATAGAAACCCACTGTTAAGGTTTCTTCAGTAAAAACAAACACACACAAACAAAGAAAAAACAAAATAATCCTTCTGTAGTAAGTGCAATGGATCCCTTCACATTCCACTCATGTGATTGAGCAATGAGTCATAGAGCTTCATGTTGCACGTACCACAACCATCCCATTGGATACCTCCAGGACCAATCAGAGCCTCGCTTTGCCACAGCCAATTAGGAGCACCAGCTTATTTAAGCCACAATCTAAGATGGTGGCCAGGATCGAAAGATCAATGTGACCGCCCATCTGAATACAGTAGCCAACTGGCCCACAGGTAAGCACTCTAACAGGCATGTTCTTGGCCCCAGTTATCAGTTACTTGGCTCACCTGAGTCTGGCTCTGCATTTAATTTAAATTCCCTGCCTTTTAATATATACTTACTTCTCTGCCACAATTCAGAAGGGGCTCTGGCTTAAGTTTACTTCCCTTACTTCCCCTTTATGTTTACTTCCCTGCTACCATTCAGCTGTGGGTTATTTTAACGTATGTGCCATGACACAGCACAATTTTAGGAACACCTTTTCCACTGCCCCATACCTAGATGATAGGGGCGGCACATAACAACCCTCCTCCTCACCTCTTCCCCCTGGTCAGGCACCTATCGATAGGAGTGGCAAATATACAATCCCCCACCCCCTTCTCCCTTTTCCCCCCTCTTCAGGTACACTCTTATTTTTCCAGAGCGAGGATCCGCATCTTTATGTGCTCACTATTCGCTCCTTGGGCATTAACATGTCCCTCCTCCATGCCCCTCACCCCAACCTGGGTTCTCCTGCTCCACACCACAGCCCTGTAATGACTGGTTGCACTGATAGGCTCCCTGCCGCATCACCCTTTAACTGTAATAGTACATGGCTATAATTTAATGATTTCATACCATGCCCCCAGACCATGCACAGCTATAACATAAGTTTGCATCCCATGCCAGTATCTCTCGCCCATTCAATTCATGGCATGGGATACAATTGTCCTATGGCCAGTGCTGTAACTTACACACACCTCAATTTCCCTTTGCAGGTTTATACAACAAGAGCCTATTGACCAAGCTCATCAAACATAATGTATGCTTTGTGATCAACACACACGGTAAGACACACGCATCACAGCTCCCTACCCATAAACATAGGGAATTGCATCAATCCCTCAATTATTAACAGCAACATTTTTTTTTCTTCCTTCCCTCTTTTCCTTCCTTGATGCTATGATACAATTTTCAAACAACATGTTTCATTGGAATGCATATGTAATCCTACATAACTGTAAAAACTCACAATCACCTTATTCATGTCACTCATAACAACCAATGTACACCTGGTTCACACAACTCTGTATACACACTACCTTGTGCACCATGCCTGTAAATGTGCCTATTGAAACCTCATGAATGACACAAGAACTGTCTTATTCTCAACTAAACTAAATTAATTCAGTGTCCAAAACACTGCACTGGTCACCTTCACTCGGGTAACTATTTTCCTAAACTGCATATGCATCACACCTTTTTCTGTCACTGCAGCCTTGAAAAAGACCCAGGTTTGGGTCAAAAAACATGTCGGCTGAGTGTGTTAATAAATCATCAACAAATATAAAATGACAAGACTGCTCCAATTTTTTGCAAATTCTATATAGAATCATACAACGAGTCATAACTTCAATGTACCAGTGCCCCGGTGATACTGGTTCTTCAACTCAAATTCAATATATATATTTGTGATGTCATCTTTGATGTCCTGGGTGTTAGTCTTAGCAGTGCACGGTGGTGGCGTGAGTTATGGTTGCTTAGCTTACCATAACTGGCGAATTTTTCGGTTTTACTTTGAACCATAACGCCCTTTAACAAAACAAGGTTTTTATTAGCGTAACTTGACCATAACCTCCCTTTATCAAATTTTAATTTTACTGAATATACATATTCATAGTGTAAATTTGATAGATGTTAACTAGGATTCCCTTAATTTATATACATGTAACATAGAACATACTGAACCCCCAGCTAGTGATTTTGATGTCTGCGGACTGTGCGTATGTCCGCGGACAGACGCGGACAACATCAACACTACCCAAAAACTAATGGGGTATCTTAAATTGTTTTATCACGCCATATGAACACTGCGCAAGTTCAAAAAGCAGCACACAAACACGTTATATGTAATAATAAATAAGAAGTGGAACCTATATATCTAACACATCAACCATCAATTTAAATAACATATGTACTAAAATGGAATATACCAAAACAAAAAAGATATGCTTCCAACATAATTACCTCACTGAAACTGCACAACTAGGAGCAACAGCAGACCTACAGAACAGTAAGAACACAATTTACCAGAAGCTAGTAAGTAAACTTCATTTTTCTTATATATTTCTAAACTTTCTGTATTAGATACAATAAAAGTAATATATATTTTTTTTTTACACAGAAATTTTCAGTACTTTAGAATTGCTTGAGAAAAATTTCCCATGTGAGGAAATGTCTGAAGATAGTGATACTAATAATAGACACATCTCTATATAACCAAATTAATAAGCATGACTTTATGTGCACTTAACATATATATTTATTTTTAACAGACCATACAAACATTGAAAATAATACATCAAAAGAGACATTAGAAAATACTCTGCAGCGCATGGAACAGAAAATGGACATGCTCATGGAAAATGTCAATCTTTTGAAACATTTTGTTGAGGACCACATAAAAGAACAAATTAAATATCATTGTCCCACATGTACCTGTTCAGCCCTCTCCATATCCTAGTCAACTATCCCCAAACCCTCCCCACCAAGAAAAACATTATGATGAGACTTCCATCCCTTCATCTCATCCTATCCATCCTCTCGAAACCCCCAATTCCCCTGTGTTTGTGTCAGTTTCTGCTTCCCCCTCTCTATCATACATTTTACATCTGTATATAATTAAAAAAAATATTATGTGTTTTTTAATTCAGTTCTTTGTGTCTTATTTTTTTTTAAAAGACAGTTCGGATGTCCGCAGACAGCACAGGTGTCCGGGATGTCCACAATTAACCAAAATGGGGTTGTCCTAAGGACATTATACCTGTCTGTACTGTCCGCAGGCAAGATGAAACTGTTCTAAGAACACACGCAGTGTCCGGAATGTCCGTAATTCACCAAAATTGGGGTGTCCTAAGGACACTAAACCTGTCCGCAGGCAAGATGAAACTGTTCTAAGAACACACGCGGTGTCCGGAATGTCCGTAATTATCCAAAATGGAGGTGTCCTAAGGACAATATTTATGTCCGTATTGTTCACAAGCAAGTTGAAACTGTTCTAATAACACACACGGTGGCCAGAATGTCTGTAATTATCCAAAATGGAGGTGTCCTACGGACACTATACCTGTCTGTACTAACTATAGAACATCTACGCACATGCGCACCACACCCATAAGTCCTACGAACATTGCGCCTGTCCAGAACTGTCCGTCTCACTTGTGTCGCACTTTTAATTACTTTCAGGACCCGAACACTGTCAGTAGAACACCCGTGCACTTGCGCACAGCCATTTCTGTCCATTTGGTGTCCTGCGGACACACTTCTCCTTCGCGGACGTGTTCGCAACGTCATCATGTAACCGCACCCAAGCGGAGCATGTGTCCTGAATTGCGGACAGTGTCTGGGTCCCCTAACATTTTAAAAGTACTTTTTCAGACAATCTAATGTATTTATAGTAAAAATTAACCATACCACATGTCCCAGACAATGACCCTGACATTCTACATACTTTCTGGAACTTTTTGAGCCTTTTTTGGGTGTTCGATCTTTCCTCGGACAGCGTGGGTGTCCGCGAAGCGCGCACCCGCACCCCTATAAAAGGCCACACTCCAGAGCTCATCCTCATTGTGCTTCTGGCTATCTGACAGAGCATTGTCTACTTTGGCTGCTAATCTTCCAGATTTTGCTGTTCTTGCTGCTTTCCATCAGACCTGATGGCATCAATGCTTGCTGCTCCAGCTGGTGCTACATCTGTCTCAGTACCACCCCCAGCCCCTCCACCACCAACACCTCCCTAAGGGCCTGAAGAGGGGAGCAGGCGTGAGGATGTAGAGGAGGAGGATGAAGAGGATGACAAGGATGAGGTAGTGGAAGTCCCTACTACCAGCACTCGCCGTGAGTCTTGGGTGTGGCGGTTGTTTACCATTCATGGTGACGTACCAAAAGCTTGTGTGAACAAGGTCACCTGCAACCAGTGCAAAAAGACGCTGAGTCATGGGAGGCCTGGTTCATACAACTTTGGTACAACATCTATGAAGCGACACCTAAGGTCGTTCCACGGTGGGGCCATTCGCAAGGTTGAACCTTGTAATCAATGTAGTAGGTTGAGTTCCTCTACCGCATCCCTCCAGCTGCTTCACAGGCAATCCATGATGCTGTTGACCCTAACCTTTTGAGGGTCACAGTTTTGTGTATGTACTGTGATGCAGTACTCTGCAGGGGGGAGAGTCTTCGGAGTGCTTTCAAGACTACGGTCAAGGAGCATGAGAAGGTCTGCCCAATACCTAAATAAGGCCCACCCTACATCTTCCTCTCTTTACCTGCCCTTATCCCCGGGGTTGGTGTCCCTTTCTTACCCTCCTTTCCCCTCCTCTCCTAGTGTGCTGTGTGTAAAAAACCAAAATAAATATAAAACAACAAAAATCCCACAAAATAGGCTCTTTTCAGAGCCACCTTTCAAAGTCTAAAAATAGAAGTGGCAAATAAATTGAGCAGGACCCCGTGCATTTTTTAGATGTCCGCTGCCAGTTCGGGTGCAGCCCTATCAAAACCATTGCACTTTTCTCTGGGAGGAAGGGGTAGCTTTGAAAAGAGCCTTTTAGTGGGTTTTTTTGTGTTTGAAAAACTTGAAATAGTCAACACCTACTGCAAAATGGATGGCTATTATTCCAAAAAAAGGTTGCAATGCATTTTGTAAATTTCTCAGAAAAATCTGATTACCAGCATACGTAAGATGGACTACATCTATGCAAAAAATGTATGTGCTAAGAAACATAATATTTTCATTGTGAAAAGAGGACATGCCAACATCTCTTAGAAAGGCACAAACAACCTTATTGACATTGCGCCTCGCTTTCTCCATTTCTGGACCAAATGAAGAAGAACGCAGCCACATTTGTCTCTCCGCAATACGAAAAAAAAATACTTGGATATTTGGAAACATGTCCATGACCTTCCCAAGTCCTTCTTTCATTGCAAATTGCAAAGCAATTCCAGACACATGTCCTAAACTATTCCCTCCACAATTAACTATAATTATGTCTGGACGATGCTCTGTCTCTAAAGTAGCAGAGAGAGGTACCAAGTCCAGCCACTTCATTCCACGCACTCCATGCCAGTGCACTTCCACATGTGGGAATCCAAGATCTACAGCTACTCCACAGCGTTCTGCATGCACCTCCAACCAATGTATCCATGAATCTCCCAAAACCAGATAATCTGTTTTCTGAAACACACAGCCATAGCTATCTGTTCTTCTCTCAGGAAAAAGACTTTCTGACAAACTCTCTCCTTACACAATACACCCAGTAAACTTTACTGACCAATCCCTTGCTCTGCTCTTTCTCATTTGCATGCCTCTCCACCCCAAAATTCCCATATGTAATACGCGCTGTCCCCGGACTACCGCCATGTCCGCGGACATATCGAAAATCTGAGCGTGGTGAATGTAAATTTAAATAGTGTGCCCCATTACCCCTTTGAGGTAGGCTCGGAAAAGAGCCGTTTATTTTTTTCTCATTACCTTCTCCAAAGCAACCCTTACATTCCAAAACAGCATGGCATTTCCCAAAAAAGATAAGGAAATGCCATCTTCTTTAAAATAAACAGCATTACTGAAATCAATATTCTCATTATTACAGAAAAAGATACCAGCTCTAAGAATGAAAGCACACATGCCTCGGTTGATTGCACACTTAACAAAGTTTTGCTGAGGACAAAAAACTGAACTATTGTCCCCTATTGCCCTAGGTAGTAATCCAAATAAAATTACTTTGGCATTTGGAAGGATGTTCATTACTGCTTGAACCAAGTGTTCCAAACCTGCCAACAAAGTAGAGGCACTGACATTGCCCGAATGGAAAGCACCATAGTGCAAAACTTCCTCACAGGGACTGTTCATCCTGCCCATATTTTCATAAACTTGTACAATTCCCTGTACATTGCAATCAGGCACAGTGCTCCACACCACCTCCACTCCTTTAACATCAAAATTGTTTGCCACATGCCTGCATTGAGCATACTGTTGTAAACCATGCACAAACATATCTCCAAGCACCAACACCCTACTTTCTCCACCTCTGCCATCTTCACTTCACACAGCCTCTTTCAACACAAATCCACAACCTCAACATCTGATTGGCTGATCCCTACAGTCCCCTTTCCATGCTGCATTTGCTGGAAAACCCCGGATGTGGCACGCACTGTCCGCAGACTGCCGCGGTGTCCACGGACCGCGTAACTCTTAGACAGCCCTTCTACCCTTTCCACTTCACTCTCTCTGCCATTCCCTCATTGGATACAACTAGGCAGTCACACAACCATCCAACAATCACATCCAAGACCTCTACATCTTACTCCATCATCAGAGTTCAGCACTTCAAATGTACTGTTGATCACTCTGAATACAAGTCTCATATCATTGGAAAGCACCTACTACAAAAACTACTGTACAAGTCTCCAAGATTTCTACTTACAGCTCCATGCATATCCACATGCATGAATACAAACGACAGGTATGCATATTTTATTCAGAATACGTGTACAACTCTTATGAATGCATATAAACAGGGTAATGCCAGTAAACCTGTATAACCTATAAAATGAACGTATTGCAATTTTACCCATCTGCTATAATCAACTGTCACTTCCAAACCTGTCTGCTATCTACAACTCAGCTTTAAAAAAACTAAGTAAATTTCATACACTTAATATTCTACTCCTTTGCAAAGCATGTTGAACTAACATATTGTAAATAAAATATAAAGGCTGCACATAGTCAAATGAAATGCATGCATACACTATGTTCAGATATCAAACAAGAATACTACTACAAAAACATAAAAATCAACGTCTAAATTCACATCAGTGCTATAAATACATAAAATTACTAACTTCTTTCTTTTACAATTGCAGTGAAGACCACTCTCCTGATAAGCAGCAGCATCTGAACTACAAACAACATCTCCGAAGAAACCTGCTCATTCCACAAAAAAAGAGTAAGTACAATACTACCTTAATATGCTTACTGTTGCTCAAACACACTGTGTCGTTCATTCTGTAATTTGTTCAACAAAAAAAACAGAGATTTCTGAACCATTCTGCCCACAAATCCCCATTTATTAAACAGGGATTAGCAGGCAGAATGGCACACAAATCCCTGTTTTTTGGAACACAAATAACATAAGTCAACCCCTAGAATGTCAGTATTACAAAACAAAGAACTGTTTTAATTTTATACCATTAGATTTACTATTAGTGCTTCTCCTCACCACTAGCCCACTTTCTACTGTCATCTGAACCACAGTATAGTAACACACAAATAGAAGAATAGCCTTCCCATCTAATTGTAGCTGCCCAATGCACAATCACACACCACCACATACATCTTTACCATCATACTCAGACACTCATGCACACAGCACACATACATTGCAGAACAGCCCAACCCATACCTTTTTTTTTCAACAGACCCCAAAGAATGCCTGCAAAAAGCAAGTCTGTAAAAGCAACGCTGAAATAGAGCAAATGAAAATAAAAGTGTCCAAAATAAGCATCATCTATAGGAGAGTTTGTATAAAAAGTAAAAAAAAACAGGAAATACAGTCATTTAGAGAAACAAAACAAGCTTCCAGTACAGAAACTTTGCCTCCTCTATCAAAATGTAAAACAAAACAGAAAATGATTAACAAGAATTCAGCTACCACTACTGCTAAAACTGCTGCTATAAATCTTGATATAGTGGCAAGTAACCATACCAAAAAAAGTATTTTAGCAAAAATATTCTGCCACAGAGTCCTTCAGAATCTTATAAAAACAGGAGACAAATCATGCACAACCCTTAAAACCTACCATAGAAAATTAATCTTAGAAGCTTTGATAGACAGTGCAATCCTTCTCAGCAGATAGTTATTTAAAACAGAATGAAACCACTAACAAAACTAAATACTAATTTACAAAAAAGACTTCTCAATAAATGTCAACAAAAATAACTTCTTAAATATCTGTTGAGGTGAATGGAGTCACACCACGAGCACAGAACCATATTTTAATGAAGAAGAATACAAACAAAAGCAAACAAACACAATTGCCATACATAGCAGTGAACGAGGTTATGACAAACTTAATAATACCATAATGCAACAAGAAATACTGCTTAGAAAAATATCCCCAGAAAACTCAGTATTACCTCTCCATTTGACTGAATCAGAACATCCAGTATGCAAATGGCCATGCATGTCAATGTGTAACATTGCCAAAACATCTTTCAAATCTATACACCAGTTCCTCAATCAGTATGTGAAAGGCAAAGACAAAATCAAAATGAAACTGCTGCAAAATATGGATACCTGTTCAGTACGCAAATAAACAGGAATACAAGGACCTTCATTAGCCTGCTTTTCAGGACCTATTTGCAAAAGCACCTTCCATCATATCAAAATGATATCAACACATCATTCAACTATAAGACATCTAGTCTATAAACTGCACTATGCTAAAAGACCTGCTTTAGCACTAGCCAATTTAAATAACAATCTTCTACATGGTACAACCAAAGACCTACTCGAAGAAATAGAGCATACCCAGAAAACATATTTTGGAAGTGAAAGCCACTTGCAAAATGCTTTAGCTTTACAACAGACTAGCAACAATTGTACAGATGGCAACCTTCTACTACACACATACAAAAAAGAAATAATAACATTTAAAAGTACTTCCGCTGAAGTACCAAACCATGTGTGTGTGTGTTGCCGCAGATCTTTTTTATAAAAGTAACACAAAAATTATAGACATAACATACAAAATAGAAAACAATGAAGATTCCAAATGGTTTGAATTAACTCTACCTTATAGCAGAAAACAAATACGAAATAACTGACCCCTTAATACTTTGTAGTTACTGCACTACAAAACTGGACAACAATCAAACTCCTTCGCGTGCTATCACAAATAATTTGGAATTATACACACTACCAAAACCCCTGCAACAACTGAATTTATATGAGAGCATCATAATTCAAACAGTGCACCCATTTCAAGCAATAATACACATTAAACCAAAAACAGCAAAATTACCTCCCTCTGAATTGGTGAAAGGCATTCGTGGCAAAGTAGTTTATTTACCATTAGATCTTAAAGAAAATGTGCACACTCTGGGAGTGCAACGTCCAATAGAGCAATCTTTAATTGTCTTAGTAAATGGTGTACCTACAAAAGACAAAATAATTTGTCAACAACTCGTAGACTTACATAAAGTTAGACAAGCCTTGCAATATCTAAAAGACAATAATGAATACTACAAAGAAATAAATATTGAAGAAAATGTAAGGGAAACAACTGAAATAATTCAAGAGTCACCAGAAACTGGTCAATTTCAACTTCTAGATCCTGCTACAGTATCCAATATTTTAGACCATTATACAATTCATCCATTACACTCTGACACCATAGATGATGCACTAGAAATGTACGAAATGCGACAAACCAAAGGATCACCAATCAGCATATGCGAAAAAAGTATAGAAGCACGTGCTTTTCCACTACTCTTTCCTACTGGCAAAGGAGGAAGGTACGATAATAGACCTATTTAGATAACAGCATACCGCTCATTACGAATGTATTCTGGAGATCCCAGATTTAGACAAAATGTGGAATACATATTCCACCTACTCTTTGAAAGTGAACTAGCAACTCTATTTTACGGTGTTGCACACACATTGAAATCAGGAACCCACTTTCAAAATATGTCAGCTATGCAATTAATACAAAAAGTGCAAGAACAAGATGAGGTTTTACAATCAAGCAATACAAATCTGTAAGCAAACATGCGTGGTACTAAAGAGTACTGGTTCCAACGTCACAGAGATGTACGTTGTATGATAAGAAACCTTGGAACACCCACTTGGTTTGTTACATTAAGTTGTGCAGAATATGCATGGGAAGATTTACATGATTTCCTACGCATAGCTAACAAAAACAAAACTAACATAGATATATTAACACCTGGAGAACTTTGCTCTCTAGATCCTGTTAATGTTTCAAGATATTTCCATCATCGTTTCATTGCTATGATACACTTTATTTGTAATAAAACTGTTCCTCCCCTCGGAGAAGTGCAACACTTCTTTTGGAGAAAAGAATACCAAGCCAGAGGAGCACCATATATCCACATGCTTTTATGGATTAAAGATGTTCCTAAATTTGGTCAAAACAGTGACGCCACTGTTTTACAGTTTATCGAAAAAAATGTCTCTTGTAAAATTACATCAGAAAGAACAAATAGTGATCTTTATGCACAAATTGTACAATTGCAAAGACACAAATGTGGCAAATATTGTCGGCGCAAATACAAAAACAAAGGGAAATACTACACCAAATGCCGCTTTGGTTTCCCTAGACCAGTTACAGAAACAGGTGAATACAGAAACAGGTGAAGTGAACAACTTCATGTCTTCAGTTAGACATAGGGGCCGATTCATGGAACAAACGTGCGCCGAAAATCTTCGCGCAAGCAGGCGCAAGCGGAAAAAAACAGGCGCAGTGCGATTCATGGAAGTCCCTGCGCGTGTTTACCTCGGGATGTGCGCCAAACCCGTGCATGGCGCACACGTCACTGCAACATCCCGAAAGACGTGCGCGACGCGCACAGTGAAAGCGCACAACCTCGGCGCATACACTAGAAAGTGGGCGGAACACGGGGCGTAACGCGTGGAATGGGGAACAACTCGCGAAAACAAGGGCGTAACTGGGGATGTACTGCAGGGAAGCAGACGGAACGCCCACACGCACCCGAACCACACGTATTCATGGAATCGAATAGGGCAAAGCCACGCACAGCGAAAGACACGCACAAGCCGATACACGTCCGCCACACGAAGGCAGGCGGTAGCGTCCCTGCGCATTACAAAAGGTGGCAACATACAGCAATTGTGCGAGCGGGGCACGTGTATTTTGGGGTTGCGCAGGAAGTTACACACGCGATTGAGCGGGGTACGTGTATTCCGGGGGTTCGCGGGAAGTCACACACGCGATCTGGCCTGGGGGAGCGGGCTACGTGTATTTCAGGGGTTCGCGTGAACATTTTCACGCGATCGGGCCTGGGGGAGCGGGCTACGTGTATTTCAGGGGTTCGCGTGAACTTCTTCACGCGATCGGGCCTGGGGGAGCGGGCTACGTGTATTTCAGGGGTTCGTGTGAACATTTACACGCGATCGGACCTGGGGGAGCGGGCTACGTGTATTTCAGGGGTTCGCGTGAACATTTTCACGCGATCGGGCCTGGGGGAGCGGGCTACGTGTATTACAGGGGTTTCGCGTGAACTTCTTCACACGATCGGGCCTGGGGGAGCGGGCTACGTGTAGTTCAGGGGTTCGCGTGAACATTTACACGCGATCGGGCCTGGGGGAGCGGCCTACGTGTATTTCAGGGGTTCGCGTGAACTTCTACACGCGATCGGGCCTGGGGGAGCGGGCTACGTGTATTTCAGGGGTTCGCGTGAACATTTACACGCGATCGGGCCTGGGGGAGCGGGCTACGCGTATTTCGGGGACGCTCGGGAAGTGACACACGCGATTGAGCGGGGTACGTGTATTTCGGGGGTGCGCGGGAAGTTACACACGCGATTGAGCGGGGTACGTGTATTTCGGGGGTGCGCGGGAAGTTACACACGCAATTCCATCAGGGTACGTGTATTACAGGTGTGGGCGATATCAACAGGGTACGTGTATTACAGGGGTGCACGGGGAGCAGCACACGTGAATTGCACATGTGGGTCCTCCCAGGTGTTCCCTCTACACCCTCCACGGACCCTGCAGGTGGCTCACACCACAGGGGCCTACCCAGCACATATCATGCAGGCACCCCACCCACCATGCCCATGCCCACCAGCCAACCCACATGTCAACTTGCACTACTCCCCCCAACGCATGTCCCCCTGAACCCCCAGCCACCAGGGGCAGCCTCCACCAGGCCCCCACCCATGTCTCCCACCACCCCCACCCCCCAGTCACCAGGGGCACCTGCCAGCAGGCCCCCACCCATGTCCAACTCATGTTCCCCACCACCCCCACCCCCCAGCAGTGCAGGGGCAGACTCCACCAGGCCCCCCCCCCATGTCTCCCACCACCCCCACCCCCCAGCAGTGCAGGGGCACCCACCACCAGGCCCCCACCCATGTCTCCCACCACCCCCACCCCCCAGCCACCAGGGGCAGCATCCACCAGGCCCACACCCATGTCTCACACCACCCCCACCCCCCAGCAGTGCAGGGGCAGCCTCCACTAGGCCCCCCATGTCCAACTCATGTTCCCCACCACCCCCACCCCCCAGCACTGTGGGGCACCTGCCAGCAGGCCCCCACCCATGTCCAACTCATGTTCCCCACCACCCCCACCCCCCAGCACTGTGGGGCACCTGCCAGCAGGCCCCCACTCATGTCCAACTCATGTCTCCCAGCACCCCCACCCCCCACCAGTCAGGGGCACCTGCCAGCAGGCCCCCACCCATGTCCAACTCATGTTCCCCACCACCCCCACCCACCAGCACTGTGGGGCACCTGCCAGCAGGCCCCCACCCATGTCCAACTCATGTTCCCCACCACCCCCACCCCCCAGCAGTGCTGGGGCAGCCTCCACCAGGCCCCCCCATGTCTCCCACCACCCCCATCCCCCAGCAGTGCAGGGGCACCCACCACCAGGCCCCCACCCATGTCTCACACCACTCCCACCACCCAGCAGTGCAGGGGCACCCACCACCAGGCCCCCACCCATGTCTCCCACCACCCCCACCCCCCAGCAGTGCAGGGGCACCCACCACCAGGCCCCCACCCATGTCTCCCACCACCCCCACCCCCCAGCACTGTGGGGCACCTGCCAGCAGGCCCCCACCCATGTCCAACTCATGTTCCCCACCACCCCCACCCCCCAGCACTGTGGGGCACCTGCCAGCAGGCCCCCACCCATCTCCAACTCATTTTCCCCACCACCCCCACACACCAGCACTGTGGGGCACCTGCCAGCAGGCCCCCACCCATGTCCAACTCATGTTCCCCACCACCCCCACCCCCCAGCAGTGCAGGGGCAGCCTCCACCAGGCCCCCCCCATGTCTCCCACCACCCCCACCCCCCAGCAGTGCAGGGGCACCCACCACCAGGCCCCCACCCATGTCTCACACCACCCCCACCCCCAGCAGTGCAGGGGCACCCACCACCAGGCCCCCACCCATGTCTCCCACCACCCCCACCCCCCAGCAGTGCAGGGGCACCCACCACCAGGCCCCCACCCATGTCTCCCACCACCCCCACCCCCCAGCACTGTGGGGCACCTGCCAGCAGGCCCCCACCCATGTCCAACTCATGTTCCCCACCACCCCCACCCCCCAGCACTGTGGGGCACCTGCCAGCAGGCCCCCACCCATGTCCAACTCATGTTCCCCACCACCCCCACCCCCAGCACTGTGGGGCACCTGCCAGCAGGCCCCCACCCATGTCCAACTCATGTTCCCCACCACCCCCACCCCCCAGCACTGTGGGGCAGCCTCCACCAGGCCCCCCCATGTCCAACTCATGTTCCCCACCACCCCCACCCCCCAGCACTGTGGGGCACCTGCCAGCAGGCCCCCACCCATGTCCAACTCATGTTCCCCACCACCCCCACCCCCCAGCAGTGCAGGGGCAGCCTCCACCAGGCCCCCCCCTGTCTCCCACCACCCCCACCCCCCAGCAGTGCAGGGGCACCCACCACCAGGCCCCCACCCATGTCTCCCACCACCCCCACCCCCCAGCCACCAGGGGCAGCATCCACCAGCCCCACACCCATGTCTCACACCACCCCCACCCCCCAGCACTGTGGGGCACCTGCCAGCAGGCCCCCACCCATGTCCAACTCATGTTCCCCACCACCCCCACCCCCCAGCACTGTGGGGCACCTGCCAGCAGGCCCCCACCCATGTGCAACACATGTTCCCCAGCTAACATGTCATCACAATCTAGATCCCTGGTCCCTATGGTCAGCCTCCAAATGCAAAACACCCACCCGAGTATTGCATCCACCCACTCATAATTTGCAATTACATCACAGAACACCAATTGCAAGTTCCGAAACAAACACATTTCCCTCACATACACCCAATGGGTGTCAGTGAATCTCAAAACACATATCATGAAATGCATGAAACCAATGAGATACCACACATTGAAGTTCACCAAAAAAAATGTATTAGAGGAAACATCAATAGAATAAAAAAAGAAATAACAGAAACGTGAATGTACAAAAATGAAAAGAAGCATGTCCGTCAAAAAAAGCAAAACCAAAAATAAAAATCCAAAGTAATGTCCAAAGTCGATGTCCACAAAACAAAATCCAATGGGAAATGAAAAAGAAAGCCATTGCTCCATGGTCAAAAATAGAAAAATAAAATACAATCCAACTGTCAACTATGTACATGGGAACAACCCAGGGTCCATTATCCCAACAGAATAAAGGAAACCTATCTTACTACACTAACTAATAAAAAAAACTATATACAAAAATGTGGCCAATGTCCGAAAGGTCCAAATAAAATAAAAACAAAAATGAAACCTAACACTACCTAGAAACTATGTACAAGGGCAGCGGGCTAGTTTCACGGCTCACTTGTGGATGTTACGGGCAAGGGCATCATCGAACTCCTCCTCAATGTCCCGGAGGCGGTCCTCCTCCATGGCCCCGAGGGTCCGCAGGGCCGTCGCCGTGTCCACCTCCAAACCCCTGCGGATTGCCTCGAGGCACTCGGCCCGCCTCAGGGCCCTCCGCATGGAGTTCTCTGCCCTGACCATTGTGAGCTGTGCCTCTTCCGCCCGCTGCCGCTCCGCATCTATGGCGTGGCCCAACCGCTGCCACACGGAAGACACTCTCTGTCCTGGGTCCTCCTGCCCTCCGGCCGATGCCTGCCCCTCCGATGTCGAAGGCCCCGAGCCTTCATGGCTCCCACCATGTTGCTGCTGCTGCTCTGCCTCTGCCCGTGCACTGCCTCCTGCTGCCTGCACATCCTCCGCCGGCTGGGGTGCAGTCGTAGATGTGGCCACCCCTGCTGGACGTCCGACTCCCGACTGTGGCAGGGATGCCTCCTCCACCAGCCTGGCCACACCGTCAGAGGCAGCACCACAGGGCACCCAGGTGACTGATGGGTGGGAAGATGGCACAGAGGACGACTGGCACATAGGGGGTCCAGTTGAGGAGGGGTCGGAGCAAGCCCCATCAGACGGAGGAATCCGGCCTGGGTGACCTGTCCCAGCAGGCTGACGTGGTCAACGAGCCATTCGAGATGACATGCAGTCTCTCCATGAAAAGACTGCAGGTCACCTCGCATGGCCCGTTGACGCAACACCACACCAGCCAGGACAGGCTCAACCCGGACCTGGATAGCCACGTCCGTATGCAGAGGAAGGCCAGTTGACGTGAGCTCATCCCCTGCCTGAAAACGGGTCTGGACGTAGGCATCCCTGCTGGTGCAAGATGATGCAGAGACAGGATCAGGGACAGGATTGCACACAGGCACCTCCGCGGCGGCCTGTGCTGCCTCCTGTCCCTGGTCCTGCACTGCACCACTAGCACCAGTGGGATCCCCACCTCCAGACCCCGTCTCTGGTGCTTGCATGGCCTCCTCCCCCACCAACCTGGATGACTCCGTGCCATCTTCCCCTGTTGGGCCCTGTGGGGTCCCAGCTGCCCCTTCTGCTGCCGAGGAGTCCAACTCCAACCCCCGCCTCTTGGACCTCCCCCCGGCAGCTGCGGCCTGGGGCGTGGCACCGGACTCCTCACTCCCCGACAAGATGACAACACCGGAGGGGAGCCGGGCCTTGCGTCTCCACTGGCGGTGGGATCCCCGCCGCTGTGCTCCACAGCACCTTCTCCGCCCTCTTCATCAGTTGACGCTGCAGACAGGGAGAAACAAAACACAGGCATCAGGGCACTGTACAATGGACACATACACACGTAACAGTTGCACATGAGTGGAATTGGCAAACCTCAGACATGTCATCACAATCCCCAACACACATGTCATTACAACTCGCACACATGAGCCATACCACAGCCATATCGCAACTGCCACCACCATCCATACACATACAACAGCATGAGCAGCCAAAGGTGAGCCAGACATCACATGCAACACAGGAAGTGCACCACACATGTACACACACCACCACACTTGCATGCATGTGTACCCCTCTGCCAAGTGTCGCACTGTTCAGACGGGCATCCATGTCACATCTGCCAATCAGGCTTCCACATACCGCTGTCACATGCATCCATGTTGCATCACTGTTGCACCCTTGTCAAATACACACACATGCACATGTACACAGTGCTGATACATGCAGCCGAAAACAACATACATGCGTGACATCACGGACATGTCTACTTACATACACATTCATCCAAACATGTGTGCCCACACAACTGCATTTGGCATGCAAGCCTACACACACAAGCACCATCCATGTCTCACACATTACAGCCCTCGCATGTGTCAGCCCCACGGCCCTGTACACCCCCACCCATACTCGACCCCATACAAACAGATGTGCAACCTGCACACTACCGAATAATCACCACACGCACTGCTCACAATCAGGATGCATGTACACTCACCGCTCGACTCCAGACGGGTCTGCTTCTCTAGGACCTGGACGTGGATCGCTGGGGATATGCGTTCCAGGACCCTCATCTGTTCTTCCGACAAGTGGCCCCGGCGCCCCTTGGCATCTGCTGCCTTCAAGAGGCGCCGGGCCTTGTTCAGGGTCCTGGACCTGAAGTCCTCCCAGCGCTTCCTGACATGTTGTAAGTCGCGGACTGCCACCCCCTCCGCGTTGATGGCAGTCACGATGTCAGTCCAGATCCGAGTCCGTCCTTCCTTGTCGGCGCGGGAACTTCCGAAGAGGGCATCATACTGCCCCAGGACTTGCTCCACCAGGACACCAACTTCGGTGGCACTGAAGCTGGTGCCCCTCTGCCTCTCTGGCCGGGGGTTGTCAGTGGTCACAGATGGTGTTTGCCCCGACATGACAACCCAGAGGCAGGAGTGGGTGGGCAACTGGGTCCTGGGGCTGGGCTGTGGAGCAATGGAATCCCAGTCGGGAGTCTTCGGTTCCAGTAGGGGTGGTCACAGCAACAGCACCCCTGGCTGATGTGCAGGCAGCAAATGGCAGTGCACGTGGGCAGCAGGCAGTCAGGCAGC
Source organism: Ambystoma mexicanum (assembly GCF_040938575.1). Taxonomy (NCBI): domain Eukaryota; kingdom Metazoa; phylum Chordata; class Amphibia; order Caudata; family Ambystomatidae; genus Ambystoma; species Ambystoma mexicanum. The sequence continues at coordinate 295,719,828 of NC_090925.1, forward strand.
AGCAGATGGCAGGTGGGAGCGTGCTCGGGGCTCTGGGGGGCAGTAGTTCGGCCTTCTGGGCAGGAGCGTGGTCTTCCGTGTGCATACGCGTGGCCAGCTTGATACGGAGTGATTTGGCACGTGAAAATCTGCACGTCAGCGTGTAATTCGAGGAAAGGCCCTTAGCGCGTAAGCGCGTCTGCACGCATACGTATTTTCATTGGACAGAAGGCCCCTCAAGCGCCCCTGTGACGTGATGCGTACAGACGTGCATGCGCATTTCAGCGCGCGTGAAAAACTGCACGTCCGCGTGTAATACGAGGAAAGGGCCATGCGCGTATGCACGGCAGCACGCATATGCGATTTCATTGGACCAAAGGCCCTTAGCGCGTGAGCGCGTCTGTGACGTGACGCGCACAGGTGTTTCCCTCATTGCACGTGACGACAGAACACACGTGGATTTCCACCAATCGCGTGTGAAAGTTCCCGGCACCCCGGAACACACGTACCCAGGCTAATCGCGTGTGGAACTTCCCGCGCACCCCGAAACACACGTACCCAGGCCAGTTGCGTGTACGCACACTCCCCTCGGATCACACGCGATGACACTCGGACCGTATCCGAATACGGGAAACCCGCGCACGGCAAAAGACGTGCACAGGCGTCAACGCGTCTGCCACACAAAGGCAGGCGGAAGCGTCCCCGCGCACAGCATAAAAGTGCGCGCAAACAACAAACGCGTATATACAGCTACGATGAATGCCCCATTTGTCGCTGCACTGATCGTGGGACACCGCAGGAGGAGGAGAATAGCCAGGGCACGCATTTTCACACCACGGACAAGCCTTTTTGGGATGCCTGACGACCAGGTCTATGGCAGGTATAGGTTTCCACCCCATATCATCCTAGACCTGATCAGGGAGTGGGAAGATGACCTCACATCCCCCACCCTTTGCTCCCAAGCATTGAGCCCCTTGGAGAAGGTGCTCAATGTCCTGCATTTTTTGGCCACTGGGTCATTTCAGCGGACCACTGCCATAGTGGGGGGGGGGGTCTCACAGGCCACACAGTCACGCTGCCTACACCAGGTACTAGCAATCATGACAGCGCGCCCCTCAGTCCGCAGGCACATATACATGCCCAGAACACCCGCAGAAAGGCAGGCCGTTGTCCTGGATTTTTTCAGGGTGGCACATTTCCCCAAAGTGCTCGGTGCCATAGATTGCACCCATGTGGCCCTACGTCCACCTAGGGCCATTGAGCACATCTACCGAAACCGCAAGCACTGGCATTCCATCAATGTACAGGTGGTATGTGATGCAAAGGGAATCATCACCTCTGTCTATGCAAACTACCCTGGCTCCACCCATGACAGTTTCATATACAGAATGTCCGCCCTGAGCCGGGCCCTGGAAGCTGGGCAGCATGGCGACACATGGCTCCTAGGACAGTACAAATGCCCTTGCACATGCATGCAAGTCACACACAGACAAATATCCAAATTCTAATAATCTCAACTATTATCATCTCCCCAGGGGACAGTGCCTACCCTCTGAGCAACCACATGATGACGCCAATCCGGAACCCCACCACACCACCCCAGGTAAGATACAACGCCGCCCATATTGCAACCAGGGGCAAAGTGGAGCGCACATTCAGAGTGCTCAAGTCACGTTTCCGCTCCCTTGACCGCTCTGGTGGGCAACTACTCTATGCACCACCAGTAGTGTGCAGGATCATTGTCGCAGCATGTGTCCTGCACAATGCTGCAACACGGCAGGGCGTCCCGGTGGACATGGTGATGCCCCCACATCCCCAACCACAGGTGCTGCCCATGGGAGGGGACAGGGCATGTGGCGAGGAAGCCCGGACCCAGCTTGTGGCCACATTTTTCACCTAAACTCGCACCCCTGCGGAGTGCACACAGGCCTGGCACATACCAGGTGACAATTGATGATGACAAAGAGGCAGTCAACTGTCACAACCTTACCACCCTGAGATAGTTGCCATGGAAGTGCCACATCGTCTGCATCCCTAGCTACTTAAACACAAGCTATCCTGTGTGACCAAAAGGCACACATATGACATATGACATGATATGGGCCATACACAAGTATTCCAAGGTGCAATGAGGCAGGGAGGGGGGAACAAGGGAACACAGAGAACGGTACTACTAGGCCAGGTGTCATTGGGATTGTGCAAGTGCAGGGGTAGGGGGAATGGGAAAAGTGCAAGGGGAAGGGTGGGGGGGAGTCCAGTACAGGGGAAGTAGCCCAAACAAATAATACATAGGTCGCCTGGTGGCAACTACAAAGGTAAGTGCAGACAAGTGCTGGGAAGGGAGGGCTGTAGGGATAGAGAGACAGTACTGCAGTGCAGGGGTTGCCAGGGAGGCAGTGCAAGTGGAGAGTGTCTGGGCCAGGGACCAAGGTCGGTGAGAGTGGCCCAGTTGCAGCTCCTGTGCAGTTCCAGTGGAGAATTCTGCAAGGGAGAGGCAGACAGTAAGCAGAAGCAAAGAGGAAGGTCTTGAGGTGCTTCCAGAACTGGAGATGATTCCCCTCAAGTTCAAGTCAGGCCGGAAGTCTGTTCCAGGGGGAGGGCCCTGCTGCGGAGAGAAATCTACCCCCAGCTAGTTGCTCTGAGAAGCGGATGACACGGACATGCAAGGTGTGCATCACACACACCTGCAAACCAGGCCATGGCCATCACTGTCATGTCACTCAAACCCTCTCAAACATCAACATGACATGGCACGCAATACCCATACACCAATGCAGTAACGATAAGGTACACATTGCCATGTCCTAAATGCACAGTGGCATCGGACACTGCTGCCTGACCCGGAATCAGATGAAATGACAGACCAACAACCTCACACCCAAAATAAGTCATTTCCAAATGCATTACAACAGTTGTAGACGTAACATCACAATGAATGCCTGTCTACATGCACATTATGCATTGCAAAATCAACACTGCAGCTCATGTGTGCAGTGTCCTACTCCTGCATCACAGCACAGTGAACAGCCATTGTGTGTGATGCACACCCTGAGCATCACATCTAAGTGACAGACCACGTCAAACATCAAATTAGGCATGTACTGGATCCATGATCGGTCACAGAACATGTGCTGCCGGGACACAGTGGGCACCAGAAGGCAAACAGTGTACACGTGTATATGCAAGGGTGGGAGTACATGTAGTGCATCAGAGTGCAAGTGTGTGGTTCTGCAAGGACATGCACTCCACATATGCATGTGCACTCAAGTGACCATCAGTGTTCCCTACACATCACATGTGAACATCCACCATGTGTACACCCCAGCATGTCAAACCACAACTATCCCCTCGCACCTGAAAGGAAAACACAACACATGAACAGGCATTGATCAGCAGAACACAACATGTACATGGGATACCACCATTACTATGTCAGAGTTCCCATCACACTGCAGGGCAAGGCAACTATCAACAACAACCCCCCCCTCCCTCACAAATGACCATGACCCACTGAACAACTGCACCTGGGTCATGGAGCCTCCAAACCTCAATTCCACCTGGCCACAGGATCATCTTTACCCTTCGTCACCATCTCCCACCTTGTGTGTAAAAAGATGCCTGAACCCTCAGAATCCACACTCATTTTCCGAAATCACAAAATCCAAGGCATAAAAAGGAACCCAAACACCCTCCAGTAGATGACTTGACGTAGCAGTACCTCACAAAGGCCAAGTACTACCACAATGATGCAACAACCAAGGTAGCACAGCAAAACAATGTCACGACAGGATGTGAGACATGTGTGGTACATGACATAGGATGATGCACCATGAATGGATGTGTACTGTCAGAGGTCCCCTGTACAGGCGTGGGAGTGTCACGAAACTACCACCCCCATCATGTCCCGGGTGCCTGCAAGGTCAAACTCACACAGGCCCCTGAGACCCTGGTGGGGAAGGAGGTTCAGGGATATGCAGTCGGGACAGGTGTTGACACACTGGATGACTGGAATGAGCGGCAGGAGAGGGGAGGAGGAATGACACATGAAACTAGGGAATGCACGAAAATGTACAACCTGCATGAACACATACACAATCCAAACAGACTTGGACATCATTGTCATGGCCTTCTGTAGTCCAGGCTCAGGAGTAGTACGAACCAACCACCCCCTCTAGGGTTTTGGCGCCTGCAAGTTCAGGGCTTACACAGGCATCCGCAACCCCAGTGGGGAAAGAGGGTCAGGTAACGTTGCTTGGATAGGCACGGGAAGCAGGAACACCGGGTAGAGGGTACAGGTTTCAAAATTGCATAGGATCACGGGTGATTAGGGAGAAAAAAACATACCAAATTGAACCACACATACATCCATGCATCAGTACACTCCCCAGCAAGCCTATGCAGAGCAGTTTGTAAGAAAAACAACACAACACTTAGCTCTGGTTTTGAGTGCTGGCCTCCTGCCTGCGCACTCTCAGGTCCGGTTACAGGAGCACTGCAATGCTGCAAAGAGAGACACAGTCAACAACCTGTATGTGCCAATTGCACAAAAACACAACACCAAACATGCCCCATAGCAACAGACAACTCTACAAACAGACAATCTGTGGTTGATGCTTCGTACCCATATATAACATCACCCCTGTGACGGGTCATACACAGTCAATGCAGTAAGGCAGCCGCTGCTGGGTGCGTGGCAAATGGAACACCAATGTGTCACAATTCACACAACATGCAATGTTCCCTGGGTAAGCAGACAGACCCATATAGCAAGCCATGACTACAGAGCAAGTTGCATACCACCATGACCGAAACAAAGTTGGCAGTGCATTTATCATGAAGTACGTGGAAAAGACATGCACTGCACCCGAGTATGTCCCTTGCTGCATGTCCTTGTGAGCTGCCCCTTTCCATGTCTCGGAAGGCTACATGGTTGATACAAGTGCCTCAATGGACCTTGGTGTACCGGAGGGTATGTGCCACTGCCCCTGCATGTGTCCCAGGCAACCCTACTATCAGCAGCCATCAGTCCACAAACACATCTGAGCTGCATTGTGTGCTTCAACACGAATATTCGTCTAAGCTCACCCTCAGTGCTGTGACTAAGCCTGCATGTGCAACTCGCCTGGTGCAAGCTTTGCTGTGTCGTGGCCCCCCTGTGATGCTCACCTTGCCTGGAGTTCCTTGGAACATGTCAGCAGTTCTAGGATGTGGGTCTACAATCACTGTGCCTCTGCTTCTCCACACATGTGCATGTGGGCACCAACAAACGGGTCCAGAATTCCGTCGTCCAATGGGACATGTCTGCTGGCAAAGGTGCTCTGGAGGCTCATCCCCCTGCAGAAAGGGCATGAAACACATGATTAATGCTTCAAAGTCATCTGTGTGTGTCTCATCAGGCATCTCAATACTTGACCATGTCAGAGAGTCACATCACAAATCACACCATCAGTCCGTCTTTCACCTCCAAAGTGTGGAACACTATCTACAGCATGAATTGCAACAAGCACATGTACAGGAAAGATAAGAAACATACTACACAATGCATAGCAATCAATGTCCACATTAATTATGACACACCCCATCTAGCAAAAACTGAACAGTGGACAATGACACCTAAATCATCCCCACTAGGGGTGTCAACACAAGTCACACAGCACCAGACATGCCACAGATATGACAGTCCAATGCCCTTGTGTAAAATGCTGTAACACCGAACCATCCTTGCGAGCCCATGGATAAGGGAGGCAGGAGTGGCATATGTGAGTCAAGGAACCCAAGCAGCAAACACATACACAAGACAACCATGAAGGGCCCAGCTGGAACAGACAGTGGATGCCTTCAAAAGCCACAAAGCACCGCACCGTCACATGAAAGCACAATAGACTAGCAATTTTAAACTAAATCAACTATTAACTAATTACACTAACTATGGAAAACCTACATTACCTATTTAAACTAACTATCAAACAGAAACTTAACTAACTAAACTAAAAGAAAAATCAAAAATGGCCACATACGACCCGGGGGGGGAGGGGAGGCACCCAGGAGGGGGGAGGTACAGGGTGCTGCTCAACATCCACATGCGATGATGCTGAGCCAAAAAAAAATCCTCCATGGGCTCAACGCCTGCACAGCGCGACCTATGTGGGAGATAGATGGTCGTCCGAGTCTGGCTCATCCTGGAAAGGAGGACGTGGCACAGTAGCCTGGCCACGCCTAGCCGCAGCTTGCCCCTCATCGGCAGCAAGTCTGCCGGACGGGTGAGCCTGGTTCTGTGTGGCGATGGGACGTAGGTCTGCATGCAGAACCTCCCGTGATACACGTGCTTCCTCTTTCAAGGTAGCACGTGTAACACGGAGTTCCTCCTGCAAGGCCTGGCTGGACAACCGCTGCACCTCCCGGCAAGCCTGTAGCTCAGCCGAGATGGTACGCTCAAGCTGTGTAAACCTCTCCTCTGCCTGCTGCCTCTGGGACATCATAAGGACACCCAGAGTGGATCTGAGGGAAGCATACTCCTCCCTCAAGGCATCCATGTGCGCCTCTGCGTGAGCAGCAATTGCTTGACGCAGAGACGACATTTCAGCCTGGCGTGCCTGTCTGAGGCCGCCATGCCCAGCCTGAGCGAGCGGGCCGTGGGCTGTGCCGCCTGCTGCTGGAGAAGCACCTGCCTAGCAGTGGGGAGCACAGATCGGGCCACACGCTCCATGCTCTCAGCGATGTTCTCCATTGCTGCCCCCTGCCGTTCGGAATTGGCAGTCATGTCTTGCTCCCACTCAGTATACAGCGGTTGCGCGCGGCGACCGCGTTGCCGGGCTTGACCCCTGCGGGACCCAAGGACCGGGGGTCCTCGCTGTGTTGGCACCGCCTGCGGCTGCACGACTACATGCCCCCGTCGACGTGATGTCCAAGGCACATCAGTGACTGGTGTGGAGGGTGACCCTGCGTCCCGATCCACCACGGGCGGAGGAACCAAGACTGTCTGATCCCTCAGTGCAGGGGTCGCAGACAGAGGAGTGTCCACATCAGGATCACTCACCCCTGACACATGGACTTGATGGTCATCCAACTCAACATGGACGTCAGAGTCGTCATCAAGGCTGGACTTCCAGAGACAAGATGGACTGCAGCACTTGGGGGTTTTCGTGGCCTACCACCCCACGACCCCCACTAGTGCCGGGTTGATGTGGCGTTACCAACCCTGTGTCTGGCATGACAACACCATCCTCTGCCTCCATTGCATCATCACCTGAAAAATAGAGAGGAAAAGGTCAATACACATGTCAGAAGCACATGACACACACACACACACCGACAGCAAAGGCATCAGGCAGACATGTGACACACAACATATGACCTGGCATGCATGCTGGGTATACTTTGAATAGCTTCTGTGATCAGACCTGTTGAAAGGTGGCAGTTTCCATGGAAGTGGGTCTATGCAGTGCAGAAAATGTGTACGCCACTCACTACCTACATGTACAAGCACTACATGGTGTGTGCCAGGAAATGTGAAGGCAGTGCAATGTCAAAATCAGACATCACGTGCATTGTGCATTCAATGTGTACCATGCCTAGAAGCCAAGCACCCCTCCACCCCAGTACCAAAGCAGGGATGTCTAGCATGGTATCAAAAGGCTGACCATACACCTGTGTATTGACAGGCAGTGTTGACTGGCATCAACAGCTTCATGTGATTCAAATTACAACACTGCAAATGATGCTGGGACAGTGGGCAGAACACATGATGGAAACTCCGGAGGCCACCCACGTGTGAAGAAGACACAACAAGAGTTGGACAGAGTCATTGGCCATTGAACAGGCTGAGGCCTGTGAGCCACACAGATTGTCAGAGCCTAAACATGTGTGCAACGCAGGACTGAGGCACAGTTGACATGGGAAGGCTGATGAGATGGCAGGCAATGTATGTAACCAAGGACTTATATTACAGTGATCATCCAGTCAAGGACACATAGGGGCATGCGTGCAATGCACATGGAGCATGAATGGGCACTCATGTCCCTGCGGGACATCTGACCCATGCACAGTACAAGTGAGATACCCTGCATCGAGTACTAAGGCTGTACCACATGGCATATGTCTGGCAGATTCCACGCTGGAAGTTAGCATCTACACAGGACACATGAACAAGAAAGTACACATTGGCAAGATTGGAGCAGACCAGTGCAAAGGTGGAACTGGGGTGCAGAGTGGCGGAGGAGGGGCAAGGGAGCATGCCTACATGGAGCCCCGCATGCAGGCAGAGGAGACATGCATGAAGGTAGCATTGCATTACTTACACATCAGAACCATGTACATGTCACATGTAGCAGCAATCATGCACAACACATCCCACAAGTGAAACACACACGTCCTCAACAAACACGCATCAACACTCACTGGACTGGGCATCAAAGTCCAGCTTCTCTCCCACTCCTTCGACCAATTCAGGTGGTATGAACTCCGCAACGAGAGCCTCATGCGGAGTGAGTTCTTCCTCCTCTGGTGCAGGCCCACCGCCAGTCACCAGAGTCAAGTTGTAATTTGAGGCACGCTTGGCCTTAGTGCTGCGCTTGATGTCATTCCAACGCTTTTTGCACTCCTGCGCCGTGCGCACCTCATGGCCGAATGAACTGACATGTTCCGCAACATGCTTCCAGTGGGTGTCACGTTGGGCAGCCGTGGTCTGACTATTGGCACCCACTAGCATGTCACGGCTGTGGCCCCGCACGTAGTCCACGAGGAAGTCCAGTTCCTGCTTACAGAAAAGCTTCTTCCTCGACGTGCAGGAGGTCGTGGCTGTGTGTGGGGTCCCAGCCTGTGCTGCAGGTGCAACCTTCCTCCTCTTGGACTGTGGTGCAGACCCTGGCTGGCTAATGCCGCCCTGACCAGCATGGCCAGTGGGTTCGGTGGATTGAGCCAAGGGAGTGGCAGGTGGAGGGATGACCAGAGGCCTGACTTGTGTCAGTGGCAGCTGGGTGCCCACTAATGGACCCTGCACAGCAACATCAGCTGTGGCAGGGTGGTTGGCCGCAACGGTCCTGGTTGGCAGACTCACAACTGGGGTGCTGTTGGGTGCATCTGCCCCTGCACTTGCCAACACCCGGCTGTTCGGGGCAGCAGATGACATGACTGCCCCAGGGACACGTGTCTTGGTCTGAGCAGGCCGGCCTGCCCCTATGGTTTCCACCCTGGCCTGTTGGAGATCTACCAAGGGCTCTTCAAGTGCCAACGCTGCCTGCGCTGGCAGACCCTGAGCCTGGGTGGCGGTGTCCACAGCTGCACCTGCAGCTACCACCACCCTTGGGCCCGATGGAACAGACTGCTGGGTCATATGGGTGCCAGTGCCAGATGCAGGAGCTGCATCCCCCGGAACCACAGGGGGTGGTGGCATGGCTGCACCGACACATGGCACAACATTGTGCTCAAGTGGCGCACCCCTGCCTCTTCCCCCTCTGTGGCTGCCCTGGACACCCTGGAGTCCCCCTACTCCCTGGTCACCACGGCCATGTCCCCGACCACGCCCGCCACGAGGAGTATGCCCAGCTGAGGCGCCCCTCACCTTTGGTGGCCTCCCAACCATGGCACAGATGTAGTAGTGCTGGCACAGATGGAGTGGTGCCAATGGGAGGTGTACACCACAATTGACCTGGGCAATTGGGGTGAAGGGGGTGGGAAGCAAGATGTTAACAGCCCACCTGCACCTGCAAGGCTGTATGTGACCCCGGTGATGTGGTGACGGGTCAGGCAACGCTCAGGCACCCCAAAACTGCAGTAAAACCATGCACGCAACCCTGCAGCCTACGTGCGTGGATTCAACCTCCCGCAGTACGCGGTGGCACCCAGTAACACGAATAACGCATACGCATGGGACACGCAGGCTACTATGACATCGAAAATGGGTGCGATACACAGGGGCACCCGCAGTGGGAAAAAGAGCGTGTGTGACTCACCGTCTGACTAGCGCGATGCAGAAAAACACGCGTAGCCAATACCCCCGCCAAAAGAAGAGATACGTTGTTGATAGCTGTGAAGTTGTGAATGCGCGTGAAACAACAGGAAGCAGCAACACACGTCGGTCTCCACGAAAGGCACGTACAGCGAACTGCTGGGCCCGCTCACCTTTAACCCGTGCTGAGGGAAACACACGCGTGCGTCACGTCACTTACGCGCATAGGCCCTTTCCTCGTATTACACGCGGACGTGCAGTTTCCACGCGCGCTTACGCGCATGGCCCTTTCCTCGTATTACACGCGGACGTGCAGTTTTTCACGCGCACTGAAATGCGCATGCACGTCTGTACGCGTCACGTCACAGGGGCGCTTGCGCTTGAGGGGCCTTCTGTCCAATGAAAATGCGTATGCGTGCAGACGCGCTTACGCGCTAAGGGCCTTTCCTCGAATTACACGCTGACGTGCAGATTTTTCACGTGCCAAATCACTCCGTAACAAGCTGGCCACACGTATGCACACGGAAGACCACACTCCTGCCCAGAAGGCCGAACTACTGCCCCCCAGTGCCCCGAGCACGCTCCCACCTGCCATCTGCTGCTGCCTGACTGCCTGCTGCCCACGTGCACTGCCATTTGCTGCCTGCACATCAGCCAGGGGTGCTGCTGCTGTGACCACCCCTGCTGGAACCGAAGACTCCCGACTGGGATTCCATCGCTCCACAGCCCAGCCCCAGGACCCAGTTGCCCACCCACTCCTGCCTCTGGGGTTGTCATGTTGGGGCAAACACCATCTGTGACCACTGACAACCCCCAGCCAGAGAGGCAGAGGGGCACCAGCTTCAGTGCCACCGAAGTTGGTGTCCTGGTGGAGCAAGTCCTGGGGCAGTATGATGCCCTCTTCGGAAGTTCCCGCGCCGACAAGGAAGGACGGACTCAGATCTGGACTGACACCGTGACTGCCATCAACGCGGAGGGGGTGGCAGTCCGCGACTTACAACATGTCAGGAAGCGCTGGGAGGACTTCAGGTCCAGGACCCTGAACAAGGCCCGGCGCCTCTTGAAGGCAGCGGATGCCAAGGGGCGCCGGGGCCACTTGTCGGAAGAACAGATGAGGGTCCTGGAACGCATATCCCCAGCGCTCCACGTCCAGGTCCTAGAGAAGCAGACCCGTCTGGAGTCGAGCGGTGAGTGTACATGCATCCTGATTGTGAGCAGTGCGTGTGGTGATTATTCGGTAGTGTGCAGGTTGCACATCTGTTTGTATGGGGTCGAGTATGGGTGGGGGTGTACCGGGCCGTGGGGCTGACACATGCGAGGGCTGTAATGTGTGAGACATGGATGGTGCTTGTGTGTGTAGGCTTGCATGCCAAATGCAGTTGTGTGGGCACACATGTTTGGATGAATGTGTATGTAAGTAGACATGTCCGTGATGTCACGCATGTATGTTGTTTTCGGCTGCATGTATCAGCACTGTGTACATGTGCATGTGTGTGTATTTGACAAGGGTGCAACAGTGATGCAACATGGATGCATGTGACAGCGGTATGTGGAAGCCTGATTGGCAGATGTGACATGGATGCCCGTCTGAACAGTGCGACACTTGGCAGAGGTGTACACATGCATGCAAGTGTGGTGGTGTGTGTACATGTGTGGTGCACTTCCTGTGTTGCATGTGATATCTGGCTCACCTTTGGCTGCACATGCTGTTGTATGTGTATGGATGGTGGTGGCAGTTGCGATATGGCTGTGGTATGGCTCATGTGTGCGAGTTGTAATGACATGTGTGTTGGGGATTGTGATGACATGTCTGAGGTTTGCCAATGCCACTCATGTGCAACTGTCATGTGTGTATGTGTCCATTGTACAGTGCCCTGATGCCTGTGTTTTGTTTCTCCCTGTCTGCAGCGTCAACTGATGAAGAGGGCGGAGAAGGTGCTGTGGAGCACAGCGGCGGGGATCCCACCGCCAGCCGGAGACGCAAAGCCCGGCTCCCCTCCCTTGTTGTCATCTCGTCGGGGAGTGAGGAGTCCGGTGCCGCGTCCCAGGCCGCAGCTGCCGGGGGGAGGTCCAAGAGGCGGAGGTTGGAGTTGGACTCCTCGGCAGCAGAAGGGGCAGCTGGGACCCCACAAGGCCCAACAGGGGAAGATGGCACAGAGTCATCCAGGTTGGTGGGGGGTTTGGTGGAGGAGGAGGCCATGCAAGCACCAGAGATGGGGTCTGGAGGTGGGGATCCCACTGGTGCTAGTGGTGCAGTGCAGGACCAGGGACAGGAGGCAGCACAGGCTGCCGCGGAGGTGCCTGAGTGCAATCCTGTCCCCGATCCTGTCCCTGCATCATCTTGCACCAGCAGGGATGCCTACGTCCAGACCCGTTTTCAGGCAGGGGATGAGCTCACGTCAACTGGCTTTCCTCTGCCTGCGGACGTGGCTATCCGGGTTGAGCCTGTCCTGGCTGGTGTGGTGTTGCGTCAACGGGCCATGCGAGGTGACCTGCAGTCTTTTCATGGAGAGACTGCACGTCATCTCGAATGGCTCGTTGACCACGTTAGCCTGCTGGGACAGGTCACCCAGGCCGGATTCCTCCGTCTGATGGGGCTTGCTCCGACCCCCTCCTCAACTGGACCCCCTACGCGCCAGTCGTCCTCTGTGCCATCTACCCACCCATCAGTCACCTGGGTGCCCTGTGGTGCTGCCTCTGACGGTGCGGCCAGGCTGGTGGAGGAGGCAATCCTGCCACAGTCGGGAGTCGGACGTCCAGCAGGGGTGGCCACATCTACGACTGCACCCCAGCCGGCGGAGGATGTGCAGGCAGCAGGAGGCAGTGCACGGGCAGAGGCAGAGCAGCAGCAGCAACATGGTGGGAGCGATGAAGGCTCGGGCCTTCGACATCGGAGGGGCAGGCATCGGCCGGAGGGCAGGAGGACCCAGGACAGAGAGTGTCTTCCGTGTGGCAGCGGTTGGGCCACGCCATAGATGCGGAGCGGCAGCGGGCGGAAGAGGCACGGCTCACAATGGTCAGGGCGGAGAACTCCATGTGGAGGGCGCTGAGGCGGGCCGAGTGCCTCGAGGCAATCCACAGGGGTTTGGAGGTGGACACGGCGACGGCCCTGCGGACCCTCGGGGCCATGGAGGAGGACCGCCTCCGGGACATTGAGGAGGAGTTTGATGATGCCCTGGCCCGTAACATCCACAAGTGAGCCGTGAAACTAGCCCGCTGCCCTTGTACATAGTTTCTAGGTAGTGTTAGGTTTCATTTTTGTTTTTATTTTATTTGGACCTTTCGGACGTTGGCCACATTTTTGTATATAGTCTTTTTTATTAGTTAGTGTAGTTAGATAGGTTTCCTTTATTCTGTTGGGATAATGGACCCTGGATTGTTCCCATGTACATAGTTGACAGTTGGATTGTATTTTATTTTTCTATTTTTGACCATGGAGCAATGGCTTTCTTTTTCATTTCCCATTGGATTTTGTTTTGTGGACATCGACTTTGGACATTACTTTGGATTTTTATTTTTGGTTTTGCTTTTTTTGACGGACATGCTTCTTTTCATTTTTGTACATTCACGTTTCTGTTTCTTCTTTTTTTATTCTATTGATGTTTCCTTTAATACATATTTTTTTTGGTGAACTTCAATGTGTGGTATCTCATTGGTTTCATGCATTTCATGATATGTGTTTTGAGATTCACTGACACCCATTGGGTGTCTGTGAGGGAAATGTGTTTGTTTCGGAACTTGCAATTGGTGTTCTGTGATGTAATTACAAATTATGAGTGGGTGGATGCAATACTCGTGTGGGTGTTTTGCATTTGGAGGCTGACCATAGGGACCAGGGATCTAGATTGTGATGACATGTTGGCTGGGGAACATGAGTTGCACATGGGTGGGGGCCTGCTGGCAGGTGCCCCACAGTGCTGGGGGGTGGGGGTGGTGGGGAACATGAGTTGGACATGGGTGGGGGCCTGCTGGCAGGTGCCAACACAGTGCTGGGGGGTGGGGGTGGTGTGAGACATGGGTGTGGGCCTGGTGGATGCTGCCCCTGGTGGCTGGGGGGTGGGGGTGGTGGGAGACATGGGTGGGGGCCTGGTGGTGGGTGCCCCTGCACTGCTGGGGGTGGGGGTGGTGGGAGACAGGGGGGGCCTGGTGGAGGCTGCCCCTGCACTGCTGGGGGGTGGGGTTGGTGGGGAACATGAGTTGGACATGGGTGGGGGCCTGCTGGCAGGTGCCCCACAGTGCTGGGGGGTGGGGGTGGTGGGGAACATGAGTTGGACATGGGTGGGGGCCTGCTGGCAGGTGCCCTACAGTGCAGGGTGGTGGGGGTGGTGGGGAACATGAGTTGGACATGGGTGGGGGCCTGCTGGCAGGTGCCCCACAGTGCTGGGGGGTGGGGGTGGTGGGGAACATGAGTTGGACATGGGTGGGGGCCTGCTGGCAGGTGCCCCACAGTGCTGGGGGGTGGGGGTGGTGGGAGACATGGGTGGGGGCCTGGTGGTGGGTGCCCCTGCACTGCTGGGTGGTGGGAGTGGTGTGAGACATGGGTGGGGGCCTGGTGGTGGGTTCCCCTGCACTGCTGGGGGGTGGGGGTGGTGGGAGACATGGGGGGGCCTGGTGGAGGCTGCCCCTGCACTGCTGGGGGGTGGGGGTGGTGGGGAACATGAGTTGGACATGGGTGGGGGCCTGCTGGCAGGTGCCCCACAGTGCTGGTGGGTGGGGTGGTGGGGAACATGAGTTGGACCTGGGTGGGGGCCTGCTGGCAGGTGCCCCACAGTGCTGGGGGGTGGGGGTGGTGGGGAACATGAGTTGGACATGGGTGGGGGCCTGCTGGCAGGTGCCCCACAGTGCTGGGGGGTGGGGGTGGTGGGGAACATGAGTTGGACATGGGTGGGGGCCTGCTGGCAAGTGCCCCACAGTGCTGGTGGGTGGGGTGGTGGGGAACATGAGTTGGACATGGGTGGGGACCTGCTGGCAGGTGACCCACAGTGCTGGGGGGTGGGCATGGTGGGGAACATGAGTTGGACATGGGTGGGGGCCTGCTGGCAGGTGCCCCACAGTGCTGGGGGGTGGGGGTGGTGTGAGAAATGGGTGTGGGCCTGGTGGATGCTGCCCCTGGTGGCTGGGTGGTGGGGGTGGTCGGAGACATGGGTGGGGGTCTGGTGGTGGGTGCCCCTGCACTGCTGGGGGGTGGGGGTGGTGGGAGACATGGGGGGGCCTGGTGGAGGCTGCCCCTGCACTGCTGGGGGGTGGGGGTGGTGGGGAACATGAGCTGGACATGGGTGGGGGCCTGCTGGCAGGTGCCCCACAGTGCTGGTGGGAGGGGGTGGTGGGGAACATGAGTTGGACATGGGTGGGGGCCTGCTGGCAGGTGCCCCACAGTGCTGGGGGGTGGGGGTGGTGGGGAACATGAGTTGGACATGGGTGGGGGCCTGCTGGCAGGTGCCCCACAGTGCTGGTGGGTGGGGGTGGTGGGGAACATGAGTTGGACATGGGTGGGGGCCTGGTGGAGGCTGCCCCTGCACTGCTGGGGGGTGGGGGTGGTGGGGAACATGAGTTGGACATGGGTGGGGGCCTGCTGGCAGGTGCCCCACAGTGCTGGGGGGTGGGGGTGGTGGGGAACATGAGTTGGACATGGGGGGGCCTGGTGGAGGCTGCCCCACAGTGCTGGGGGGTGGGGGTGGTGGGAGACTTGGGTGGGGGCCTGGTGGTGGGTGCCCCTGCACTGCTGGGGGGTGGGGGTGCTGGGAGACATGGGTGGGGGCCTGGTGGAGGCTGCCCCTGGTGGCTGGGGGGTGGGGATGGTGGGAGACATGGGTGGGGGCCTGGTGGAGGCTGCCCCTGGTGACTGGGGGGAGTGGGGGTGGTGGGATACATGGGTGGGGGCCTGGTGGAGGCTGGCCCTGGGGAGTGGGGGGTGGGGGTGGTGGGAGACATGGGTGGGGGCCTGGTGGAGGCTGCCCCTGCACTGCTGGGGGGTGGGGGTGGTGGGAGACATGGGTGGGGCCTGCTGGCAGGTGCCCCACAGTGCTGGGGGGTGGGGGTGCAGGGGTACATGAGTTGCACATGGGTGGGGGCCTGCTGGCAGGTGCCCCACAGTGCTGGGGGGTGGGGGTGCTGATAGACATGGGTGGGGGCCTGGTGGAGGCTGCCCCTGGTGGCTGGGGGGTGGGGGTGGTGGGAGACATGGGTGGGGGCCTGGGGATGGGTGCCCCTGCACTGCTGGGGGGTGTGGGTGCTGGGAGACATGGGTGGGGGCCTGGTGGAGGCTGCCCCTGGTAGGCTGGGGGGTGGGGGTGATAGGAGACATGGGTGGGGGCCTGGTGGAGGCTGCCCCTGGTGACTGGGGGGGTCGGGGTGGTGGGAGACATGGGTGGGGGCCTGGTGGTTGTTGCCCCTGGTGGCTGGGGGTGCAGGGGGACATGCGTTGGTGGGCAGTAGTGCAAGTTGACATGTGGGTTGGCTGGGGGGCATGGCCATGGTGGATGGGGTGCCTGCAGGACATGTGCAGGGTAGGCCCCTGTGGTGTGAGCCACCTGCAGGTGCCGTGGAGGGTGTAGAGGGAACACCTGGGAGGGCCCACACGTGCAATTCACGTGTGGTGCTCCCCGCGCACCCCTGTAATACACGTACCCTGATGGAATCATGTGTCGAACTTCCCCCGCACCCCGAAATACACGTACCCTGATGGAATCGCGTGTGGAACTTCCCGCGCACCCCTGGAATACACGTACCCTGCTGATTTCGCATGTGTAACTTCCCCTGCACCCTGAAATACACGTACCCTGCTGATATCGCGTGTGGAACTTCACGCGCACCCCTGAAATACACGTACCCTGCTGAAATCGCGTCTGGAACTTCCCCTGCACCCTGAAATACACGTACCCTGATGGAATCGCGTATGGAACTTCCCGCGCACCCCTGGAATACACGTACCCTGCTGAAATTGCGTGTGTAACTTCCCCTGCACCCTGAAATACACGTACCCTGCTCATATCGCGTGTGTAACTTCACGCGCACCCCTGAAATACACGTACCCTGCTGACATCGCGTGTGGAACTTCCCCTGCACCCTGAAATACACGTACCCTGATGGAATCGCGTGTGGAACTTCCCGCGCACCCCTGGAATACACGTACCCTGCTGAAATCGCGTGTGGAACTTCCCCTGCACCCTGAAATACACGTACCCTGATGGAATCGCGTGTGGAACTTCCTGCGCACCCCTGGAATACACGTACCCTGCTTAAATCGCGTGTGCAACTTCCCCTGCACCCTGAAATACACGTACCCTGATGGAATCGCGTGTGGAACTTCCCGCGCACCCCTGGAATACACGTACCCTGCTGAAATTGCGTGTGCAACTTCCCCTGCACCCTGAAATACACGTACCCTGATGGAATCGCGTGTGGAACTTCCCGCGCACCCCTGAGATACGTGTACCCTGCTCGCACGGGCCCAATCGCGTGTGGAAATTCCCGCGCACCCCTGAAATACACATACCATGATGAAATCGCGTGTGTAACTCCACCTGCAACCTGAAATACACGTACCCTGATGGAATCGCGTGTGGTACTTCCCGCGCACCCCTGGAATACACGTACCCTGCTGATAACGCGTGTGGAACTTCACGCGCACCCCGAACTACACGTACCCTGATGGAATCGCGTGTGGAACCTCACGCGCACCCCGAAATACACGTACCCTGAAGGAATCGCATGTGGAACTTCCCGTGCACCCCTGAGATACGCATACCCTGCTCGCACGGGCCCAATCGCGTGTTGAAATTCCCACGCACCCCTGAAATACACGTACCCTGCTGGAATCGTGTGTGTAACTTCCCCTGCACCCTGTAATACACGTACCCTGATGGAATCGCGTGTGGAACTTCACGCGCACCCCAAAATACACATACCCTGATGGAATCGCGTGTGGAACTTCCCGCGCACCCCTGAGATACGCGTACCCTGCTCGCACGGGCCCAGTCGCATGTGGAAATTCTCGCGCACCCCTGAAATACACGTACCATGATGAAATTGCGTGTGGAACTTCCCGCACACCCCTGAAATACGCGTACCCTGCTCGCACGGGGCCAATCGCGTGAGTTACTTCCCGCGCACCCCGGTGATACACGTAGCCCACTTGCTGTGCTGGTACAGGGTTAGCGCAGCCCTTTGCGCTGGATTGGGTATATTGATGGCTTTTCCCTGCGCGAGAGGCGTTCTTGGGGGCGTAACTGGCGCTGCTGCAGGGTCGCTGCGCCACTGTGCTCCACGGCTGGTTTTGGTGGCTGGAATCCATGAATACGCTGTGCGCGGAAATGGATTCTTGCGCACGCGGCTGGCGCAGGGATTCGCACGCGCACACTCTGCGCCAGCCGCGTGCGCCACTTGTGCGCTGAATTCTATGAATTACCCCCATAGTGTTAAAGGTAAATCACATAAGAACACATATTACATAAAAAGAACAGAAGAAGCAAAATATATCAATGATTACAATGCAATCATTGCCCTCTTATGGAATGCAAACATAGAAGTGCAGTACATTGCAGACAATTCCACTGCAGTTGCATGATATGTTAGAGCCTACTTAACAAAAGCAGAAAAAACAGAGCTTCATGGCCTCTGGAATGATCTATCATTGGACAAAATACTATCTCAGAAATTGTACAGCTTAGGCATAAAAATGCTCTCTCATACAGAATGTGGCTGCTATGAAGCTGCAGACCGTTTAACCGGTACTGCTTTGTATGGAACATCTGAAAATATAGTATGGCTAAGTCTTGGTCCTGTTAAATCTAGAAAAAGAGTTCTCAAATCATATAACGGCATAGAAACAATAGCCAAAAATGATCCCAACAGCCAAGAAATGTTGAAAAACAATTTACCAGACACATACTACCCAAACAGGAGTACCACTTTGGAAACCGTGTGTCTATACCACATAGCCCAAAACTTCACATACAACAATAATATAAAACCTGATGAAAAAAACGGTAGATACAGAGTGACAAATTGTGAAGGCAGCTTAGTGAAACTTACCAAACCAAGCTTAATTAATCATATCAAATTGTCATTAAAAACTCCTCAACATAAAGAGCTATATTACATGTCCCTGCTACAACTTTTTAAACCATGGCGAAAAGAAGCAGAGATACTAGATAACTATGACTCCTATGAACACGCTTTCAAAGCAAATGAAAGCACTATAACCGATGTAAACTTTACAAAGTACAAAACAATGTTGCACAATGAACAGCAACACGAAGAAGAACTCCAGGCCCAACTGGACAAGGACACTCCCGACAGTAGTCAACCTTCTGTAACAGGAAGCAAAGAACCACTGGGACAGCCACTAATAGCAAATGAGGCAGAATTAGCTATGACAGAAGTAGAAAACATCATGAGTCAGTATGAAGAAGATACAGACGACTTAACTGTACTACAATCAAAATTGAACAAAGAGCAGCGTACCATTTTTCAAGAAGTAACAAAACAAATTGCACATGGTGTACAACATGAAAATAAAGAATGTACCTGCCAAAATTACAAACCTATACTGCTGTACGTCAATGGTGAAGCTAGTTCAAGTAAAACATTCTTAATCAAAATCATCAGCAAGTTCCTTCAACAATTGACAAACAACAAACTGTCAGCTGTTGTAACTGCCCTCACAGGTTAAGCTGCCTACAACATAGGCAGTGTCACTTTACACCGATTTCTACTCCTTCCAGTAGAACACCAATAGAATATTACAAACTTTCTACAGAAGCTGCAATGGAACTACACAGAGTGTTAAAACAAATGAAAATGCTACTAATAGAGGAAGTGAGCATCGTCTCCAACCTAATGCTGGCTTTGATTCACCTCAGATTACAAGAATTACTTAAAACAAACTACGAAGAGCTCTTTGGAGGAAAACACATTATTCTTTTCGGAGATCTTCTTCAATTGACACCAGTGAAAGGTGAACCTATTTTTAAAACCTTAGGACACAACTCTGCCATAAAACTATTGGCAGCATAGGAAATGTCAACCTTTGGCAACATTTCCAATGCAGAGAATTAACAGAAAACATGCGCCAATCTGCAGACCTCACTTACGCCAACATTTTAAAAAGTATTAGAGTTGGTGTACTATCTCAAGAAGCACAAGCAATATTTAAAACCCGGCACATCCATGCACTTTATGGCCATAACTCATGTGCTACTGATGTCATGGAACAATTAGCACACAAAAATGTCAATTCTATGTCCTTAATGCCAACTCTTGCAAGCTGTTCCAAATTCAATGAAACAATGTTGAAAAAAGAAATGCAACCAATAATTGAAATTTGCTCCACAGACAAACTGGACGTACATGGTATGACACTACCCATGTGTCAACAAGCCACAACAAGACTAACTACCTTAGAAAATTCCAACACAGCTGGTTTAGAGAAAATATTAAAATTATCTTTAAACTGTAGAGTAATGCTTAAACGTATCCTTGACGTGGAGCGAGGACTAGTTAATGGAGCACTGGGTACAGTTGTTGGCTTTCAAACATACCCACGTGACAACAACATTCAGTTTGTCAATATTCTCTTTGACAAACTTTCAGAAGTAAAAAGGATAGGGCGCTCAACAGCTCGATTCCTTCTTTTCAAATACATGCATGTACGCAGAGAACAATTTTCTCTAACTCTAGCATACGCAGTCACCATTCAGAAATCACAAGGTCTTACCTGGATAAAGCATTGATAGATATTGGAAACACAGACTTAAAAGAAGGCATGAGCTACGTAGCACTACCACGCTTACGTACACTTGACGGTCTAGTTCTAATCAACTTTGATGCAAGTAAAGTAAACGCTGATATTCCTTGCATTTTAGAAAACAATAGACTACGTTCACTATACACCCCCCATCTAAAAACATATCCTGTTCCACAAAAAGGAAAACATTGTAAAAGAAAACTACTTCAAACAGAAATGCAACAGGATCTCACTGCAAATCCTCCAAAGAGAGTAAAAGAAGCTAAAACTTCATCAATTACTACAACCAAAGAAGAATCTATTACTCAAAGTAACTCAGGTACTTCTTCAAAGAAGCAACACACACTCCGAAAAAAGGACTTGGACACAGAACTATCTGGTCCCTTCAAATTTTCAAATATAACTGGTGTAAATTGCTACGCAAATGTAGCAATCAATATTCTATTTCAATTGCCACCAATTGTTGACAACATTTACTTACACAGTACAGACCAATTGTGTTTGCAAATGTTAGTCCTTCATACAAATGCAACCAAGAATCCTGACAACACATATAGTGTTCATGGAATAAGACAAGAAAAGAATTGGACTACTGTGCTGGAATGGTGAAATTCACTATGAACTCACAAGAAGATCCACAAGAATGTCTAATGTACTTACTACAAGTACTGGAAAACAAAACCATACCTATAAATGAAATCTTCCAGATTTCATACATGTGGAAACATACACGCACTCTCTGCAACAAGATGCAACACGAAGAATTCCCTAATGAACGTTTTGTGTATGTATCGATACCTAACTGTGAATCCATTCCATTTCAGCAACTTGTACAAAATGCAAACCATGGCAGATTATGTACTACCTGCAATTCAGATAATCGCTCCACCTTACTAATACAAACACATAGTAAATACGTAATACTAATGCTTCTACATTAGAATGCAAATGGTACTAAAAACAACTGCAAGCTGACTGGATTCACTCATGGTAAAGTATCACTTGGTAAGAAAACCTTCACAACCATAGGTGTATTCTACCATGCAGGAACCACAACCAATTCAGGTCACTACACTGCATATATAAAAAAGAATTGTGGATGGTTCGAATGTAATGATAGTACCATTACTTTAAAACAAAGATTACCAGCAAATCTCATAAACGCTTATTTAATATTCCTAAAATCAAAATTTAATAACTAATCTGTGCATAAACATTAATAAAACTTCAATTAAAAAAACTATGAACAGTTAGAATATGCCACCAGATATCTAACTGCCCCAGGATTCTGCAACAACCTAATAGATAAATCAATACCACTAAATTATAAGAAGAAATAAACAGTTAGAATATGCCAACAAGTATCTAACTGCCCCAAGATTTTCCAACAAAAACAGTTAAATCAATACCACTGAAAATAACAAGAAATAAACAGTTAGAATACACCAACAGGTATCTAACTGCCGCAAGATCTTGCAACAACCAAACAGATAAATCGATACCACTGAAAAATAACAAGAAATAAACAGTTAAAATACGTCAGCATGTATCTAACTGCCCCAACATTCTGCAACAACCCAACAGATAGATTAGCAACTTGAGAATATCCAGATAGAACATTAGCTAGAAACAACACGTAAACACTGAAAACACAGAAATAAATTTACTGTACCAAAACAAAAAAAGTGTTTTTTTTTATCCATAATGGATTTTTATTCCCCACAGACCCAATGATTTAAGCAACAAACACAGAAACTGAGCAAATTGCACAGTACACTGGTTTGTAATCTACTAAATATGAGGGTCAAAATGAATCAGCAATGTCTATTATTCAATGATAAGTCTTTATAAACTACCAACACTAACATGATCTTTTCTTTTATCACAGAAATTGACAAAGAATATATGTACTCTACTTACCAAACCAAACAGTCAGTATATTATAATAAATACAACTCATAAATACTGCTCCATAACACAACCATTGAAGCAAACATGTACCGTACACCACAATAGAAAATGTCTACTTCCATGGATATGTTATACTGCAGTGCTTGTTACCAAACTCTAAAATCTTAATGACATGACGTAGCCAAAACTTCACATACAAACTATACAAATCAAACAGTACATAAACTGTAGATTTGCAAATATTTCATAGATATTCCATTCTATGGGTGTGATCTATGGGTGTGATATGCTGCGGTGGTTGTGGCCATGCACCCAAGACTCTAGGCCCTGGCCACAACCTCTGCAGCATATCAAACCCATAGAATAAAACATTTTAACTATGCCATATGGGCATATATTATGTCTGCGGACACTGCGCGTTTTCTAAGAACAGTTTTATTTTGCTTGCATACAGCACGGACAGGTATAGTGTCCTTAGGACACCTCCATTTTGTTTAATTACGGACATCCCGGACACCGCGCGTGTTCTTAGAACAGTTACAACTTGCCTGCAGTCAGTACGGACAGGAATAGTGTCCTTAGGACACCTTCATTTTGGTAAATTACAGACACCCCGGACACCGTGCGTGTTCTTAGAACAGTTTCAACTTGCCTGCGGACAGTACGGACAGGAATAGTGTCCTTAGGACACATCCATTTTGGTTAATTATGGACATCCCAGACACCGAATGTGTTCTAATAACAGTTTCATTTTGCTTGCGTACAGCACGGACAGGTATAGTGTCCTTAGAACACCCCCATTTTGGATATTACGGACATCCCGGACACCGCACATGTTATTAGAACAGTTTCAACTTGCCTGCGGAGAGTACGGGCAGGAATAGTGTCCTTAGACAACTCCGTTGTGGTTAATTACGGATATCCCAGACACAGAATGTGTTCTAAGAACAGCACGGACAGGTATAGTGTCCTTAGGACACCCCCATTTTGAGTAATTATGGACATCCCGGACAGCGCGGCTGTCCGCGGACAAGACAAACACAACAGGGATGCCTGCCACCTAAATAAATACAGCATTTCACCTATCTCTTACTCCCCCACCCTCCCTAAACACTCTTACACACCAACACACTTGCCAAAGTTGTATTTCTCCCCCATTTATCATTGCGCTGTCCGCGGATGTCCGCGGGTCTAAGATGGCAGGCGCATCGGAACAATCTGATGCACTTCACGCTCTTCACCATCCAATCAGCGAACACGTCACATGTCCGCGGACATGATGTGAGCCGATTAGCCAATCGGTTTCCTGTCCGCGGAGCGAACAGGGAAATGTGTCCACAGTGCGGACATAGATATCACTAATTTTATTATACCTTCTTTTTGATTGTTTTTAAAAAAAACTACTGGACGGATTTTCACAAAATGTACAAAAGCACACTTTCGGGACCAAGCCGCTGCTTCTGCCTCAAATTTGGTGAAAATCCATCCAGCGGTTTGGGCGGTAGGCGTGAGCACATCTTTTCCCGATTCAGTCTATGGGAAAAAAGAAGTTTTTGGACCCTCCTATAACTTTGCCCCCCTGGACCAAACCTCACCAAATGCAAAAGAATTCAGAGTGGGCCATATACTTTTCTTGCAAAGTTTAGTGAGGATTCGTCCAGGGGTAGCGAAGTTATAAGCCGCCCAAAAAATGCTCTTCCTATGGGATTAGCAACTACACCATAACTACACAGCCTCTACCGTGGCTGTATAATGTGTTATGGAAAACAGAACAGCCCTTTGTAGCCACAGTCTCAAAGCTAGTGTTTAAGACCATTACCTGGCATGCCCATTTCTCTTTCAAATTACTTGAATTACTTCCCTGCCCCTGGCATTTCCCCCCACTCCCTGTACTCCTCTGCACCCACCCCCCTGTATCCCTTTTAAAACAAAACCAACAACACTCTTTGCTATACCTTGTCTTCATTTTTCTCTGGTCCTCTGTGTGAGATGGTGAGATTTCTCTGCACTTTGTAATGTGATTTTGAGTTGGTGTGGAGGAATGAATGGACTGTGGTGATAGGCATACCTCTACGTGGTGCCACAAAGATCAGCAGATTAATAAGCTGTACAAAGTTGCCTAATTTATTTGTATATTTAAAGTTTGGCATTGCATGTGTTTTGTGTATATATATATATATATATATATATATATATATATATATATATATATATATATAAAAATCAACTGATATGCCAAATATGCAAAAATACACATGTGTGAAGGAAAGTTGTAGCACTTAAAAAAAAAAAACAACAACACCATGTAGAAAAGAAACCCTGCACACACGACCAAACCGCTTGCTCAAAAAAAGTCTTTTATTGCATTTCAAAAAATCTCGTGCAACCAACACTGCCTAATGGCTTAAAAGGGGAAGACACAATTACCATGCCTCCCTTGCTGACAATCAGGCTTTTTTCTTCCCAAATACGTGAAAACACATTTCTTTTATAAAACAGGAAACGGGTCAGCATCTGTATTAAGCTCCTTCCATTTGCTTTTAAGTACCCGATCATGTGATCGCAAAAGGCTGTAGTAGTAAACTCACAAATTTGCGGCCATCTTTGAAGGAGTTCAAAGTGACTAAATTTCGGTTGGCGCTAATCCCATTTTAGCAAATGCTATAATGGAAAGTGAATAGAAAGCGCGGGAGAAGGCGCATACCAGATGCCATACCCTATTTCCTGACAAAACATTAAAAACAATAATGATGTGTTTATGAGCTCCAGTGCGCTAAAATATCATTAAATGGTTTGGTTTCATCCTCCGTGATGAAA
Source organism: Ambystoma mexicanum (assembly GCF_040938575.1). Taxonomy (NCBI): domain Eukaryota; kingdom Metazoa; phylum Chordata; class Amphibia; order Caudata; family Ambystomatidae; genus Ambystoma; species Ambystoma mexicanum. The sequence goes on from NC_090925.1 coordinate 295,745,228, forward strand.
ACCACAAACCATTGCACTCCATGGTACGGAGTGTCCTTAACGGAAGCCAGAGAAAAGTGCAGCCCATTCCTCTGTTCACTCAAATTATGTCACATGTCCTTCCTATACGCGTAACGTTGCTTGAAAAGAACTACACGCTAATTGTACACGAGCAACGCAAAACCCCCAGAAATTCGCCAGTTATGATAAGCTAAGCAACCATAACTCTTGTCACCACTGTGCACTGCTAAGACTAACACCCATGACATCACAAATGTCATTGATGACATCACTGACGACATCACATGTGTATTTACTTTTCATTAAAAGTCTATGGAAGGGATTATTATTATAATGTTGGCATAAATCTGTAAGAGGATATTGGGAGAAATATCATGAGCTACGTAGATCATTAAGCAATGCATTGCTATAAACACCATTGTATTACGGAATTCTTCACAGTATAGGAACCTACTCTTGTAGAAACATAGGCAGTGTGTGCACCATACATCATAGAGGTGGAATTTTCATAATGTTGCCATGTTGGATAGTAAAATGATACATATTTTGTAGTAGAGTTTTGCATACTGTGAAACATGTAATAAGTAGGTAATGAATACTCACTTACTACTTAATTCTACTATTACAGACATAAAATAAAGAGAGCACAACTTATACAAATATGAGCACATACGCCAGAAAGTAGCAGTACTACTAGAAAGTGTTCATAACTTAACTGATTATCTTCATGAACAGAAATGATTTCTGTGTTTCAAGCCTGCTTCTTCCGCTTTGTATATGTACCATATGATATGACTGGGCCCTAAGGAAAGTAGTGTAAGAATAACACATATAAATATGACTATACAGGGAAAGTAAAGTAAGCATAAATGCAGCAGTACTACCACAAAGTGTTCATAACCTAAGTGAGTATCTTCATGCACACAAATGATTGCTGTGTTTCAAGCCTACTTCTTCCTCTATGTATATGTATCATATCATATGAATGGACCCTTAGACAAGTAGTGTAAGAATATATGAGAAGGGTAAGGTTTACAAAGATAGTACATTTTCAGTTTTTAGTTGCTGTCTGGCAGTGAACAAAACCACCTTGCCTAGATATGTCAGTACAGAAAAAAAGACAGAGCCAGACATGTGATGTCATCATTAATGTCATCAATGACATTTTTGATGTCATCGTTGATGTCCTGGGTGTTAGTCTTAGCAGTGCACAGTGGTGGCGTGAATTATGGTTGCTTAGCTTACCATAACTGGTGATTTTCTGGGGGGTTTCAGTTTTACTTGTAACCATAACATGCATAGATTGTTAGTAGTTCAAAGTAACTATAACGTCCCTTTAACAAAGTTTTTGCACTGAATTTGATAGATTTTTATTACGGCAACTGAAACATAACATCCCTTTAACAATGTTTTTTTAACTGAATTTCATAGGTTTTTACCAGGATACCCTTAGTCTGTATAGATGTACCATAGAGCATACCAAATGGATGTCTGCATGCTGATGGGCACAGTAACCGCTGACTGTGCGTCTGTTCGTGGATAGCGGATATCATTCAAACTGCTGAAAAAGGCAGGGGTTCTCTTACATAGTGGTACCATTCAGCAAAGAGATGGAACATGTACAAAGAGCACCATGTATGTGCATTGCAAGGAAAAATGAAGTAGGTCTGCTAACTCTGTACTTGTGAAACAAACAGAGCAAATGCATAGAGTATACACGATAATGGAATGCACCAACATGCAAAGTAACGTCTCCGTGCAACAATATTACCGCACTGCTGCTTTACATAGAAACGAAGAAGGAAATGGCCGAGTAAGGACTGCAAAGTATTGAGAGCAGAACGTCACTACAATGCAGTAAGTACACTGAAGTTTCTCCTATAATTGCACAACTTCTGCAGTGTACAACATGAAAAACCATGATAGTTTTTTTGTACGCAGCAATGCGAACCACCCTAGAATGGCTGGAAGAGAATTTCCCTCTTGACGAAATGAGTAACAATAGTAACTCCATTGGTACGCAGCACAGTGTAAAACCTAACAGATATTTATATCTTTAAAAGGACATACTGGAAATGAAAGGAATGCAGGAACGCTGTAAAAAGCAACTTAGATAGCCTTAGAGGCATGGTCTAGTAAAACATTTTATTTAAAAAATAGATAAGCAACATAAAAAGAAATACTAGTATTCTCTTTTTTAAAACTTCCTATGTAAAATTTTGAGCTATTCAAGCTCAACGTTTGCAAAAGCAAGCACATGGGCGCATCCATTTTGTGAAATGGATGCCCCCCTGTGCTGGCTTTTGCTTTTGCGGCACTAATGAAGGAAAAGCCAGCCAGCTGTAGTAAACAAAAGCTACCGCTGGGTGGCTTTCCCTTCGTTAGTGCTGTACGCGGAGGACGGGAACCGGAGACCAGAGCAGGAAAGCTGCAGCTGAATCTCGGTAAGTGCTATTTATTTTTTTAAAAAAATAAGCACTAGCTGGGTTTTTTTTCCTAAGTTTTCCGGGCTGGAGGAGAAATAAAACCGCAGCTTTAAAAACGTTGTATTTATGTTTGCGGTCGCTTTTGAAGCGACCGCAAACATAAATACAACGTTATTGTGTTGTAAAACGCTGCGGTTTTTCTTTCCAAGTTTCTCAGGCTCCTCCGGCTCGGAGGAGCCTGAGAAACTCGGAAAGAAAAACCGCAGCGTTTTCCAACACAACCGCATTGTGTTTCTGCCTGCTGTGGCTATCACTTTGGGTCTCCCGTGCTCAGCATTTCACAAAATGGATGCGCCCATGTGCTTGCTTTTGCGAATTTTGAGCTTGAATAGGTCAAAACTTTACATAGGAAGTTTTAAAAAAGAGAATGCTAGTATTTTTTTTTTAATGTTGCCTATCTATTTTTTAAATAACATTTTTTACTAGACCATGCCTTTAATATCAAAATGGAACAATTGCTAAACAATTTAGCTGCCTTAAAAGATGTTGTACAAGGACATTTTATTGGAGACATGAAATACCACTGGCCTACCTTCACGTGTACCCCTTCCCCATTTCCCAGCCCACCATCCCCAACAAAATCCCTGTGAGCAGAGACGTTACGATGAGACCACAATCCTTGGCTCCCCTCATGACGAACTTGTTGAATTCCCAAATTCCCCTGTGTATGTATGCATTTGTGCTACCCCTTCCCTTTCCTAATAGTGTCTATGTTTCTTAGAAATTAAAGGTGTACATGTAAAGTGTTGGTGGGTGTTTGAGTGGCTTTTCCTTTTGTGTTAAAATTGCATGGTGAGTCTGTGGCGCACATTACTTTCCAAGATGGCTGCAGGTAAGCAAAATGGAGGTTTCCTAGGGAGACTCCACCTGTTTGGCGTGTGTGCAATCTCAATGCAGGTATCCGTAGGATTGCAGTACTAGACGCATGTCTGCATCTTCTAATGCACTTTTAATTAGTTCTGGGAGAGCACATCTGTCTGTTCCACAACTATGCGCATGCGTATGTCATCCTCTGTGTCCTGGTAAAACTGCCCCTGTTGCCAACCCTACCGATTCATGCTATAGGCATTTCAAGCAGTCCTACTGCCTACAGATTCAGATTTTGGTGTCCAAACCTACCAATTTATGGCTGCAGCAGGCCTGGCTGCCTGAGCCCCAGTGGGAGCAAGGAACAGCATCCTCCAGTGCACGGTGGGCATGTTAAATGGGCCATTCATTTGATTGATATGCTGCTTGCCCTTGCATGACCCTTGAAACAGACACACCATATCTGCACTGAGCACCGTAAAGTGTGAAGTTGTTGACTGTGGTTTGTAGAGTTACAGAACGGATTTTACTGAAAGTGTGACCGTCTCTAGTCAGTCTGGGAAATGGCATTGCTGTTGCTGCTTGGTTACTCCCATACAACTAAATCTAAGGACAAATTAATAAACAGCAGAATCTTTGGATCTCAAAGAAAATCAGTGGTGGTTTCAAAGGTACTGTGGCCATGTGGGACTGCCTGAATAATTATCTTCTTGCTCCACATAATGAAGCTGCGTTTCTCCTTGTTGAAGGCATTCTTGTATTTCAGAATGTACTCATCTCTGTGAATGCTGGTGCTACGGCTAATGCTCTGCCATCAAGTGACTATACTTTGCCTTTGATCCACATATTGCTATATTTGAAGACTTACAATTGCCATTTTTTTGGCATGACAGATGCAATACATTTTGCTGCAGTTCAATATCTGCGAGAACCCGTTGCCCGTGTTGAGAGATTCAGAGAGATGGCCGCGCCACTGCACAACTTCTTTGTGATTAGTGCATCAGACGTTGGATATATACATTCGATTTAGTATTGTACTGTTAAGAGCAAACTGATTTTGGTTGCTTTGTTGACAGGCAAGAAGGAGGCAACAGAGAGGGTATTGGGGGCGAGATAAACTCATGGGCTTTCATTCCCAATGTGTGTCCAAATCCCTGTCCACGCTTTGTAATAGCTATTGTAATTATCTGCTAGCAATAATATATACACTGCTATAATGTTGAATTTTTGACAAAGTTTACATTCACGGTTGAATTTTTCAGGGCCCCCAAAAATGGAAAAGTGAAGTAGCAACGCTTATGTTTTCGGACAGATTGGTTAACATGACAGAGCGGTCTAAAATGCATTTGAAAAGTAGATTTGGTTTCAGGCGTGGAAAGCGATAGAACTCTAGTACCACATATACTCACTTTTTAAGAAGTCTAAAAATATTCCAGATACCTGGCTACGTAATGTCAGACAGTATTTTTCTTTCAACTCCTGTTACTTTTTAATCAGAACTTGGAGCCTGATTCATTCACATTCTGCACGATTCAAAGGGACTTTTCACTGCTTAAAAATTACTTTGCACTTCAGACACAAACCCTGATTTATGGAACTGTGCAAAGTTTATTTTTGCAGTGTAAAGTCAGTGCAAGGTCATTTAGTACTGCAAGAATAACCACATGCACTGACTGTGAACTGTGCAAAAAATCCATGAATCGGGCCCTTGGTGTGTTGTGTTGTTTGTGTAATGTCACTCTCACTATTGTGAACCTTTCTCTGACATTTTTCCCATGCTCTATCCTTTTCAGTAGCTCAGCAGGTATGGGTTTGTACATGAGATGGACATGACAGTGCACATGTGTTTTTTCCTTTAAAAAAAACCCATAGACCAGAAAAGTAAAATTACAACGACAAACCAGAAAAGCACACTTTATTATTGGTTTTTAAACAATTTTCTAATGCAATGGTTCCCAGCTCCAGGGCACAGTAACACAGATTCTGTCTGTTAAACCAACTTCTTAAAATTGTTTCATATAGAATAAAATAGCATAGAAGTCTGCAACCTTTGGCGCTCAAAATGTTTTCGACTACAGCTCCCATATGCCCTAGCTATCACTGTCAATGCAGAGGGATATTGGGATTTGTAGTCCAAAACATCTGGAGATCCAAAAGTTGAGGACTCCTTTAGCAGCTCCGGCCACAAACATCCTGTGCATCTCACAGCTGCCTCTCTGAGCTCTTCCATGCATACTGTTTGTTCAGAGCTACGAGCCAGTGCTCTGTCTCACTACAGCATCAGGGCATTTCCACTGTTTCTGGCATAAGGAACCCTGAGCCCCAGGGGACGCGGGGCAGAAACATTCCCTCAGCCAGCAGCCTCATAACACAGCAATATATTTCTCTCTATATCACTTTCGTTGTGGGGCTTTAAATGAGCGCTTTGCAGCGCTCGTCTTACAAGCTGCATTTGTTGGAGGCTTTGTGGCTGTCACTTCACTTTGGGTATACAGAAGTGTTATCACGTCATTGCCCTTTTACACTGTCATACTTAAAAAAAATGGTAATTCATTTGTCAAAAGTAGAGACAGCATCAAAGCCTTTTCACTGTTTTAGTGGAAAGTGCCCATGAGGCACAGGGAGGCCCTCAGCAACTACCTCATGGGCTTTCATTGGTTGCAAGGACTCCACAGCAGCCTTAGAAAAGGCCACACCCCAGAGATGTTCCACATTTTGTTTTTGGCTTTTCAGAGCAGACAATGCCTTGTGCTTGAATTGCTATCGGAGAAATTCTGCTGTGCTATATTACCTTTGCAACGAATGGCAACCATGGCGGCTGCCTCTATGCCAGCGGCACCCACACCCTCACCACCACCACCTCCTTCCGAAGGGCCTGGACAAGGGAACAAGCGTTCTGATGTAGATAGGGATCCAGAGGAGAACGAGGATGAAATTGACCAAACCCCAATGTCTGCAGCCAGCGTGACTGCTGGGTGTGGAAATTGTTTACCAGCGTAGGAGATGTGGCAAAATGTTGTGCTAACCAGGTGAGATGCACTTACTCAGGCGCAGAAAACCTGGCTTGCACAGCTACGACACCACCTCCATGCAATGACACCTCAAATCGAAACACAAGGTAGCAGTGCGCAGGGTACTGCCCTTCTAACAATGCAGTAGTTTACTTTCCTCTACAGCATTCTCTGCATCTGCTCCTGCCAAGACCGGGGACACTCCTGTAGGGCATCGGATCCATAAAGCATCTTTGCAGACCATATGCTGCGCAGCTGACCCTTACCTGTCAAAGGTCATTGTATTGTGCATGTACTACGACGCGGTACTCTGAAGGAGGGAACAACTTCGAAGGGCTTGCAAAGGTTTGGTCCGGGAGCATGACAATGACTGATGCCTACTTAAGTGAGGGCCACCCAACATCTCTCTGCACTTGCCCTGTCTTATCCCTGTGGATGGTGCCACTTCCGTACCCTCCCTTCCCTTCCTTGCCTTCTGTGTCATGTGTTACAAGACCAAGAAAGATACAAAACAAGGGAAAAAGGAAAAGAGTTCAAAAAAAGGCTCCTTTCAGAGGTCAAAAACCGAATTGCCAATGAAAGGAAGCCGGCTGGCGCGGATACTACACGCGCCATAGATTGTACGGTAAATAATGGGAGGCGTGGCTCTGTGAAAAACATTGCAGTCGGGTTCGGGTAGAAAGGGTTGGCTGTAAAAAGAGGCTTTTTTCATGTTTGTAAGCATTTTGAAGGGTTGAAGGGTGCAACACCAACTAGGCAAATGCTTGCTTTACTTCCAAAAAGGGCAGCAATGCATTTTGGATAGGTCGCAGAAAAACCTGATTGCCAGGATCAGTAAGATGAACGCCATTTGTGGGAAAAATGTTCGTGCTATTAAACGTAATATTTACATTGTGGAAGTAGGACATGGCCACATGTCGGAAAAAGTCACAAATAGCCTTTTTGACAATGTGTTTTGCTTTCTCCATTTGCGGACCAAATGAAGAAGAACACAGGCACATCTGTGTCTGCGTAATGCGACAGAAAATGTAGGAAGGAGTTCAGAAACAGACGCATGACCTGGCCAAGTGCCACCTTCATCGCAAACTGCAGACAAATTCCGGTAACATGTCCTAAACGTTTCCCTCCAAAAGGAAGAATAATAATGTCTGGATGTTTTGTTTGCGCATCACCAAAGTGGCACAAAGAGGAACCAAAATCAGCCACTTCATTGCATGTACTCCATACCAGTGCACATCCACATGATATAATCCAAAATGAGCAGCCACTGCACAGTGTTTTTCATTCACTTTCAACCGATCTATCCAGGACTCCCCCAAATTCCATACACTCTGCCTCCTGAAACACACAGTCATAATCATAGGCCATTCCTCTCTATAAATACATCTTCTACCACAGTCTCTGCATATGCACCACACCCAGGATCCTTATTGAGCAACCCCTTAGCCTCCATAGTCCCATTTCCATGCCTGCCACCCTCAAAAGCTCAAAAGGATATGGCACGTGTATTCCTGCAACTAACGTGGTACTAACGTGGTATCCGCTGACTTATCGTGCAGTGTGCCGGCGTGGGGCAATACATTTCAGCCAGGGTAGTGGATTTCATCTTTGGTGGTGGCTCTGAAAAGAGCCTTTTTTTGTAGGTGCTTTCAAACACCTTTTATCTATTTATTATAGGGGTTTTTGTTTCCTTCTCCTCACAATCTTACAATAACCTCTTCAACACATCCTGTAGATGGTAAAACAAAATACAATTTCCAATGGTGGACAAATCAATTCCATTTGCATGGAAAAGGTACACATTTTGCAAACCAATGATGTCATTGTTACAGGAGTACATCCCACCAGTGCACAACAAATCACAATGCTTCTGTTGATAAGACACCTTTCGACCTCTGGCTGGGAAAAAAGTACATTTGGATAGTCCCATACTCTTCTTGGTGGTATTTATTAGAAAACCCCCTTGGCAGTGGGAAAAATTCACTTAACTGCTTCCATTGACTTCTTTAGTTTATGAAACAAACGTGAACAAGCCATGTAACCCAAATGCAGGGCTCCATAGTGTGCCACGACAACATGAACAGTAGTGAAAGTGGCCGCTTCTCTGCAAAGTGCAAGCACAACCCCGACACTGCACACATCGACACTGCACCACAAAGCCTCCACTCCTTCTAAATCGAAATTGCCATCAAAGTCTCTTTCCAGGGCACACCTGTGCAGATCTAGCACAAAGGCATCACCCACGGTCAACACTGTTCGTCTCTTCATCTCTGTCAGCCTCACTACACAGAGTAATGAAAAAAAGTATTACTACCCCTTCCTGTGAAACACACCTTCAGCACCTGATTGGATCATCTCCACAGTCCCATTCCAATGCCCAGCATGCTGAGAAGGGCAGGATGTGGCATGTGCGCTTCTCCAAGTACAGCGAGGGCCATGTCCCAGTAAAGCAGGAGCAGTCCTTCTTCCCTTTCGACTATTTCTTTCCAGCACTCCCTCATTGGGTACTATTAAATAGTCACACACCACATCCACCGATCACATCCAAGACCTCTGCATGTAACACTACCATTTCTGTACAACACTCCATATGTACCGTTAAACATTCAGAGTGCAAGTCTCCTGTGATTCCAGTAGAAAGTTCTGTGAAACTATCCAACATTCCTGCATCCACATTCATCCACATTGGCACCCATCACCACAAAGTACAGGTATCAATATTCTTTCTACAGTATTTTTACAACTCTGTTATAAGTGCCTCTGAACAGAGTACCTGCCACTGAACAACCATAATGTACTCAAAAAGCATACTGTCATTTCTCCCATCACCTACCATTAAGTGCCACTTCAATGGTATGTGCTTTGAAAGTTTTCATTTACCCATATCAGCCATTGCAATATCCAAACAGGAACTCTTTCCTTCTGACAATGGTGCAAATGTTTTTCCACACTAATGCATCTCCTACAAAATTCATAAAATGATTGAACAAAAGCAGCACTGAATGTATCCTTCCAACCTAAACCAAGTACATACATTGCAGGCATAAAAACACGGTGCCTGCCACTTACCTTGCACACTTCACAGAATGTAACATTAGTTAAAAAGGCAAATAAATGTATGCGTGCATTGACAACACTACCAATTGTAAATGTGGATACATAAATCCAAGAAGTGCAATAATTGCTGTACTCATGTAGGAAGCAAAAAAGTTAATGGAATTTCACAAACAAACACATTTTCCTTTCCAAGCTGTACACCTTTCCAAACCTTTTTCTCACCCTTCCACAACTAGGACTAATCCATTTGCAAAGTAAATAGTCTTACTCCAATGCACACACTTACTAAATGGCACATCCTACGGTACACTTACCAATCAACCACGCACCCCCTTACCAACAATGCTGATGCTCTCAAATCCTCAATCATACACAAAGCCATCCAATTAAATACACACACTAAGTCTTCCCGCCAACACATCCTCTTACCCTTTCATGTAATGCATTCTCCAAATGCAGTCAGTATGCCATTAGCAAACACATTGTTTTATGGTCTTCTTTAACAGTTGCAGTAACCACCTCTGTCCTAAAAGCCAGTGGTGTGTCAACTTCAAAATGCAAACCAGAGGAATCCTACTCTGGACAGCCAACAAAGTAAGTACAATGGTATCATGGAGGTGCACCTCTTACTAAGGCAGTGCAGTGTTCTTGTATATTAAGGTACACAATTGCATCAACCCACTGGTATTTGCTTCATGCTTACTAAGTGCACCTCAGCAGTTGCTCACTTTGTGTTATCATGTCGCCGGTATTATAGTATCTCCCAGATAGCAATATAGCATTCCCACCGTACACTAACACACGATTACAAAATCACACACCTCTATCTGTATTCCTACCCTTATATTCACCCATTCATGCACGGATGCACACATATACATCACAAAATCTACAGACCTACTTTTTTCTTTTTTCTCCAGCAGCTGCTATAGAATGCCTAGCAAAAAGGAACTCAGTAGAAAACAACACAGAAATAGCCCAGCTGCACTTAAAAGCATAGAACATAGCCATGCACCCCAAGCAGATTTTGTATATAAAATGGAAAGACAACAGCTAATACACAATAGAAAACAAAAGCACCTACCAGTAAGGAAAATGTAATGCCTCTTTCAAAATGTAGAAATGAAAATAAAGGTAGTGAAAGGTACTCAAAAGAGTGCAACTGTCACTACTGGTAATGGAGTATGTGCAAATGCTAATGACACCACAAGGAAGCATTCCAAAAAAATATTTTTACAAAAAATGTTCCACTACAGAGTCCTTCAGAACCTTATAAGTAGAGGGGAGAAATCACGCTCAACCCTTAAACCTTACCGCACAAAAGTAATCCTGGAAACTGTTGTAGACAGTGCAAAGCTCTTAAAATGAAAAATCTTTCAATTAAATTTAATGGAAAAGAAGCCATTAACAAAATTACTCTGTAAACTTACACCACTACTTAGAAATAAACACACTATCAGCATAGATACCTTCACAAAATCAATACAGGTCAGTGGAGGTACAGCACCAGCACAGAGGCATACTTCAATGAGAAATCATACAAACAAGAGCAAATAAATCAAATTGCCATACATAGCACTGTACGAGGGTATGAAAAGGTACACAATAGCATAATGGAAGAAGAAACACTGTTTCCAGAAATATCCCCAGCAAACTTAGATGCCACTGTCTATGGTACCGAACCAATGTGGTGCAGCTACAAATCGCCTTGCACATCAATTTGTAACGGTTGCCACAACTCTATGAAGTTGTTGCAGCAGTTCCTCAAGTATGTAAAAGTCAGCAACAACGGAAAAAGTAAAATACTACAAACAAATGCACAGGAGAATGAGGACATTTGTAAGCCTCCATTTCTGGACCTGCTTGCAAAAGCACCTTCCACCATGTCCAAATGTTAGCAACACACAATTGTACTGTAAGAAATCTTGTTTACAAAATGTAGTAAGCAAAAAATACTCAGACACAAAACTGCCTGGTCCATTCAAATTTTCATACATTTGTGGTGTAAATTAGTATTTAAATATAGCAAGCAAGGGTGTATTGCAAATAGCGCTAATTGTTTAAAACATTTATCAAAGCGGCTTGGAATGTTCCTAGATTACATTGAATCTCTGTACACACAAGCATTATATTAAGACTTTCGTATGAGCGCACTATGGCTAGCCACGTTTACAAAATCTTGGGTTAGCAGTGGCACAGACATTTGCCCTTTGCGTAGATTGGATGTAGAGATTGCACACATTCTTCTGTTTTTCTGCCCAAGTCTTAAAGCCCTGAGAGCCTTTTGTTTGAATCATATTTTCAGGGCCGTTAGAGTAGTGACTGCTGCCGATGCAATAGCCGACCTGGCCTTAACACAGGACCTGGATTTTATCAGTTCAGTAGCCAATTTTATTCACCGGGCCTGGTTTAAAAGACCCATGTTATGATGTGGGCTAACTATGTTCACCTGATTAATATGTCTACCTTTATATTGCCCAGTTGTCCCTTCTCTGTCATTTTAGAAAAACGTGTTTGCATAGGGTTGCAAGCATTTTCCCCTTGACCAAGTTATATATTAAGGTAATTGAAGAGCTGTGAGTTATTTCTCTCAGTATTGTATGATGTTTTCCATTGTGTATTGGCCGATTATATCGAATATATTTATGTTTACCAGATTTTAAGTGATTTATTTGCCTTTTTCTTGTATGGCTAGGCTGGTTTAGTACACAAAACCACTTGGAAATTAAAATAAATAAATAAATGCAACACACTCAGCTACAGCCAAGAAATATAGTCTACACCTGCCTACCAAGGCTGTGACTTGTATGTGTTACGCCTGCCAAAAGATGGTATCGCGTTCTTTCATCGATAGTTGTAATTTCAATGTTTTTTTTTACGAGTATATTTTACCAAAAAAACTCATTGAAATATATAGGGAAGGTTGGAAAAGTGTATATAAGGGGCTGGGGGGTCGGGAATAGGTAAAAAACAATAGGGGATTGAGGGCTTGGGGGAAAACCCCCAAAAAATAAAAATAAACCTATTTTGATGAGTTTTTGTCAGTAAAAAAAACCTCATAAACACCTATTGAAATTACACCTCTCAATGAAATGACATAGAACCCAAAGGTTGATGCGCTCAGTGAAAGACATTGGGCCTCATTACGACCGTGGCGGTCTGGAAATAACGGTGGCGGTAAACCCGCCGCCACCGTTGTTTCCGGACCGCCTGATCCCGACCCCTGCAGGCGGGAGGTGATGTTCCCGCCAGGTCTGACCTGGCGGGTTTAACACCGCCCGCCTGCAGGCGGACGAGGAAACACCGGCAGCATTACAAGATGCTGCCGGTGTTTCCATGATCCCGATTCTCATTGAGTCCCATAGGACTCAATGGGAATGGGGATTTACACCATTCCGCCTCCGTGATTCCCGGTAAACCGGGGTGGTGATGCCCCGGTAATTCCGGGAATCACGGAGGCGGAATGGTAATACGAGTCCGGCGTTAACCAGGCGGTTTTACCGCCTCGGTTAACGCCGGACTCGTAATGAGGCCCATTGTATATACTCTCTTCCTGCCTATCAAGAAATATTTCTGTATTTCATCAACCTGTATTTGGTAGGCCACTGAAAGACAGCACACTCACCAGTATAATGTCCTCCAACATACCTACCAATATAAGACTATTTCTCTACAACTTCTAACTACTTTTTGGTTTGCCCACAAAAAAGAAAATGCACCCAGTTTCAGTCACTGAATGCACTCTGTTGCCTCTAAGGAATTCTATGATGTTTTATTCATTCACAACAAGTACTCTTTTGGACTATTCACGTAGGGCCTAGTCCCTCACAGTCACGTTATGCCTACCAAGGCATAGAGGACTTTTTCTCTGCAACTGGTATTTGATGTGGCCACTAACCCACAACACACTTGTTTTCAGACAGTAAATATCTCACACAGCCTAACAATTAGTATAGATATTTATCTGTGTTATTTGTATTTAATATATACACAGAAAGACAAGGTGCCTCATTATGAGCTTGTCAGTAATTCAGAGATATATGTGCAGAATTACCACCAAAATCATTTACCATTACCACCACTTGTGGTTACATTGATTATGAGTGGTGGCAAGGTGGTGTAAATCCCCATTTTTGGATTCTGTAGGACTCCATGATGATTATTTTTAGATATATGACGAAATTAATTCTGGATCTCTAAATCTGTAAATTTTTGAGGTAAAGATAAAGATTTACCTGCAGCTATCTGCTGGTGGTAAATCCTTCACTTTACCCCCAGAACTCGCAATATGGTAGCATGCGAAATCAGTGGTAAATTGGTAGTACCACCAATTTACCACACCTTTTACCCATAAAGTAATTCACGTAATGGGACCCAAAGCACTCAATTGCTGACATTGAGTATCATTTCCTTCTACCTGCCAAGAAATATGATGTGTTTGCTCTTCAACTTTTGTTTGGTATGGTATGGTATGGCCTGATCGCACACTCTGTTACAGTCAATGAGGGGCATGTTCTGAGTCCTCATGAACGAATATCCGATAACGCCCGTCTTTTATGGGCTACCAAAAATTCATAAAGTACTGAAGACTCCACCAATGAGACCTATCGTAGTAGGCACCAACAGCATTTTTAACCCTCTGGCAACTTATGTTGACAAGGCACAGCAGCCTACCGTCCAGAGCACTAGTACCTATCTGAAGGATAGCACAGATTTTCTTAATCATCTCAACACATTAACAACCATCAAGGAGGATGACATACTTGTCTCTTTCGATGTACAAAGTTTATACACATCAATCCCGCATCAGGATGGACTGCAGGCATTAGAATGGGCTCTACTGAATAACAACTGTGAAGCTAATAAAACTTTCATTTTGGAACTGAGTAAAATCATACTTGTTAACAACTACTTCAGGAATAAATCGCAATTTTATTTGCAAGCATCAGGAACTTCGATGAGTTCTTCTATGGCCCCAGCATATGCTAACCTCTTTATGTTCCACTTAGAAAGCACATACATACAACATTGGAAACAATCAGCACCAGTATCTATCATAAACCCACAGATGTTAATAACTCCCTCCACTACTTGAGCCATCATCCCGATCATTTAAGGAACAATATACCCTACAGCCAATTTGTACGTCTTAAAAGAATTATGTCAGACACCACACCATTGGAAACAGAGAACCAGTTATTATCAGAGAAATATGGGAAAAGAGGTTATCCCAGTAATATAATTGAAAAGGCCAAAAACAAAGTGGACCAACTTGAAAGAAAGGATCTCCTTATAAACAGGAACAAATCTAAGGATATCCCTTTCCTACATACATTGAGATATTTGGCACAAAGCAACCTTCTCCCCAGGATCATAAAGAAAAATTGGGGCATCAATAAGATGGACCCACAACTGGACAGATTGTTCCCAAAACCACCTCTTATAGCATACAAGAGGGGCAGAAATGTTAAGGATCTACTAGTAAAAGCAGAAAAACCGAAACAAGATAAACAGCCAACTTTGATGTCAAAAAAGATGGGCACGTTTCCATGCCTAAATTGGGGTAACTGCAACAATGTAATGAGAGGAAGTTATGTAAGACACCCTAACAGTGGTCAAAAGATCTGACTGATGTTCTACACTACATGTGACACAAAATCAGTCATTTATGGGCTGAGTTGTCCCTGCAGAATATTTTACATGGGTCAAACTATCAGAAAAGTGAAGGAAAGGTGGAATGAGCATAAGAGTAACATACGTACCAACAGTACCAAATCCCCCGTAGCAAGACACTTTGCCCTTAATCAACACACTATTGCACAACTTAAGGTTATTATTCTTGAAGAGGTCAAGAAGTCACCAAGGGGAGGGAATCATATCAGACACATGTGCCAGAGAGAATTGGATTGAATTGAGAAATTAAACAGCCTTTCTACCAACGGTATGAACGAAGACTATAATCTGGGAGCCTTTCTATAAGGTCCTCTGATGTTGATTAATAATGCATAACATCGGATTATTGTACAATTGACTTTAAAAGTATCCTGATACTGATACCATGTTTAATTTGTTTAATAATGCATGTCTACAAGTTATTTTGATGAAAAAGATCTGTTAAATGAATGTACCATCTGTAAGAATAATGTACATTTTTTTGCTAATAATTCAAAGTGTTAACCTGAAAATAGTAAGCGTTGTTGGTGTATTGTAGACAAAAGAGTTAATCAAGATGCAATACTTATGAGGACGTCGAATAGCAGGTATACTCAGTACTAAACAAAAGACATGGGGCCTCATTACACGGTAGGCGGTAAGGGAATACCGCTACCGGAAACGAAATACCGGTAATGGTATTTTCCCAAGCCGATCACGACCCGGACCCACCGCTATTAGTGGCCCCCTAAAGTATGGCGCCACCAATAGCGGCGTGGCCGCTTGCGCGCGACCCCCACACCGTAAACAGCGCCATGGCGCAAATAGCGCGCAATCACAACCCATGCGTACACGGCAATACCGGCATCCCAAAGACCCAAAAAGCATGTACCGGCATGGCGCTAATAACAGCATCGAAAACCACACGTTAAGAGTCCTGAGCAGTGTTCCCATCTGCCCATCTGCCCCAGGTGGACACAACCAGCACAGGTGGAGTCAATGGAGACAGCCAGCACTAAAGAGCACACCACACCCCTTCCCACACCCCTTCCCACAGCAAGATGGTCCCAACACCAGCAGCATGACATAGGCCTGCGTACATGACTGCAGTGCAGCACCAACAACAACAGGCAGCACCGAAGAGACGTAGGAGTAGGAGTAGGAGGAGGAGGCCGAGACCTGCGCAGCAAGCACCACTGGGGCACCCAGAAACACCACAAGGGCAGCCAACAAACCCCCGGAATCAAGGCGAAGATGACCATGGTATGTGTAAGGCACAACAAAATGTGCATCTGATAGAATGTGCCTATGGCACCATGCAAACACCAGATGAGCATGATGTGGATGTGGATGAGTATTGTCGAAATGCCCAGCCCGGACATGCAAGAGGCGATGGCATGGCGGGACAGGATCCGCGTCAGCATCGGAATCAGGAATAGCATCAGGAACAAAGGTGGAATATCATGCATGGAGAGACGTGCATTGTTGCCCTTGTGGCCGTCTTGAGGCCCACAAAGGGCCCTCTCCCAAAGAAAATCACACATACACAATGATGGAGACCATGCCTGTTTTTCAACTGCAGAAGAGTGTATTTTGAACATAACGTGTACAGAAAGTGCATAACCCCAACTGTGCAAACACCCTCCCCCCCTCCCCCACAACACCCCCGAATACACCCTCCCCCCCTCCCCCCACAACACCCCCGAATACACCCTCCCCCCCTCCCCCACAACACCCCCGAATACACCCTCCCCCCCTCCCCCCACAACACCCCCGAATATACCCTCCCCCTCCTCCCCCCACAACACTCCCATGTGAGTTCCAAGGCGTGAACATGTCCTTCCCCAAATGTGGCCGATATTCCTTGTTGGCCCTATTTGTTGGCTCCTTCTTCGGGCGTTTGCGATGGTGTGCGCCTGAGGTTGCGCATAGAGCGGCGTAGGGGGCTTGTCTGCCGCAAACTCCCAGAGGAGGCTGGGCCTGTTTCCTCCTGGGTAGGGAGTGGACATCTGCCCTCAATCGCCTCCGCAATGCGGATCATGGCCTGCCTGAGTTGCCCCATCTCATTGCATATGCGGTTGGTGCATGCCTCCATGGCCTCCCTCGTCTGGCGTGCGAATGCACCAATGTCCTCCCTCAGGTGCCCTGTCTCTGCCACATGTTGACCTACCAGACCAGCCATTTCGGTCTGCCTCTGGTAGATGGCTGATAGGTCAAGTCCCTCGTTGTCTGCCGGTGGAATGGCTGATGCGCCTGGATCAATAGCACTGGATTCAGGCGTAGGTTCCAGGGGGCTCCATGACACATCATGTGTGTGGGCGGGCGATCCGCCTTGGCTGAACGGACCTGGTGAAAACATTGGGGATGCGAGTAAGTGGCGTGTGGGGATGGGGCTCTGACTCAGATCCTCATACAGCGGTGCTTCCTCTGCATCGGAAAGTGGCCCAGTGGCTGCTGCCTCACCCGTAGAGCTGGTGGCAGCAGAGTGCAGTCCCTCCATGCTGCCTTCAATTGATGGGAGACACACTCCCGTGGTTACCACAACAGCGGCAGGCATGGCCTCTGGCTGCGTGGCACTGCTGCTCCTGCTGCCTTTGTCCCGGTCACTACTCTTGGGTCCCCTAGAGGATGTTGCGTGGTCCCCGGTGGCATCCCTCCTGGCTTTTTTCATGGGTGTGGGAGTGGGTGCTGACGTGCGTGGCTCCTCATTTTCTGTGTGTGATCCTACAGGGGTGATAAGAAGGGTAAATCATCATCTATGGGTCTACCTGCATTAGGGCAGATGTATACGTCATGCAGTTTGATGCATTTTGGGGTCATCATTGTGGAGGCATGGAATGGGGATGTTGGCTGGCTCATGCATGATTGGCCCTGTGTTGGTGGGTATGTGATGATGCATGCATGTCTGTTTGTGGCTGGACGCCCGCCCTCCACGGCATTCATATGGACACATGATTGTGGGACCCCTCACCCTTCACTGCGCATTTTTGGGTGCATACACTCACCTCCATCCGATTAAACGGCCACGCCATGCTCCATATCGCCGACCCCCTCTATCGACTCGACTCCTATTGTGGAGGCACATATCTCCTCCCACTCCTTCATCTTCAAGGGGGACTCTGCGCCACCTCCTGTGGCCATTGCCATGTTGCGGTTCACAGATAAAATGTTGCGCACACGCACCCGGAGGTCGTCCCACCTTTTGCGGCATTCCCTGACACTCCGGGTGGTGGTGCCCACCGCACTGACTTTTAGCGCGACTTCGGCCCAGATGGCCTTCTTCTTAAGGAGGGCCTCCCGCCGCATATCGTTAACAAATACTACTCCTGCATTTGCAGCAAGTGTGGTGGTCAGCATCATTAGTTCCTCATTAGTGAACTTTTCTTTGCGCTGGCGATCAGCAGTTTTTTTAAGCGCCTTCGGCATCCTCGAGCTACCCGGTATGGTTCCTGGTCGGAGTTGCCTGGATATATGTCCTGGATGCAGAGGATGGCAATGGATTGTGTTTTTTGAAGATGGCCGCTGTGCTCTTTCCCGTTCCTGTGCGACGACGTAATTTCCGGTTCCGCTTTTTAACGGTGTGCGGTAATGGCGGTGTCCGCTATTTACGGGTAGCGGGAGGGCGGAGGCGCTATCGGCGGTTTTGCGGGCACCGGTAAGGGGCTTTTTGGGGTATTTAGCGGCAGGGCGGAATGGTCATTTACGGCATGGCGCTATGCTCGTGTCCGCGTACTTGTGATGGGACGCTATTTCGAGGGCGGACGCGCTAATGGCGCCATGCCGTAAAATTCCGATTTTTTCCGCCTACCGTGTAATGAGGCCCATGGTTCAAGTGTCTACATATGTCATTTATCCCCCACGATATTGAGGCTTGTGGACATTTGTATTGGCATGTGGTAGAATGTGAGCATACTGGACTTCCAAATAATCACTGGATGATGACTAGACTGAGAAATTCGTTAAAAGATTGGTAGTGATATCATATTAGCTAATCTAATTAGACAGTGTCACGTTGGTAGACAACCTGATACTTGATGCAATATTAAATCAAAGCCTTCTTTTGAGCTCTTACGCTCACCGATTATTTTTATTTTTATTCTAGCTTTCAATAAATTGCGTCATAAAGTAAACAAAGGGACGTCACCACGTTATTACGCGATGACATCATCACGCTACGTCACGTTACGTGTATTTAACGGTGGCCATTTTGGTGAAGCCGTTTTCACAAGTGTACAGGGATTCCAAATGAGCGAGTCCCCATTCAGGTAAGATTAGATACTTGACCAGTTAGGTTTAATTCATAGGTTGAGTGTGTCCCCTACGCTAAAAGCTAGATAATACCTTATTACAATATCTTTACAGGCACTCCCTCCAATTGATTTTGACGCTACAATCTTGATACCCCAACGGGATACAAGGATATTGCTCTTGCAACCACGCACAAATGTGCTCTAGAATTTCAAAAACAGGTAAGCTAGCCGCCACCTTCATTAATCATATGACCCCTGGGCATTCTAATGAACTGATATGTTTTGAGATGACCCTACATACGTTTATACATCTCATTACAGATGGTTGATGAGTTCCTTCAGATATACCATTTTGACCTCGGTGACTTATTAACTACGAACTATCGAGTCACGACATACTAACATGGTAAGAGTTACTAATAGTACATGGTACTCTAACTATTTGGTGACCCTTGATATTACTTGTAACTGAAAGTTTAATCTACTATATGAGTTACAGTGGTATCTTTCATTTTATGCATGATTTTGAAATCGCAGTTATGGCCATCAACAAAACTTCAAATAATTGATTAAATCCCACTTTGGTCTTAACCAATCTGCTGTACAGGTAAATATTGTAACATACTTTCTATCTAACTAATTGAGATTACAAACGTAACTGTAATACTTCTTCTTAACATAGTAATTTATTGTTAGTCTCTTTCATTGTTTTTAGGATGGACATGAATGCATAAATCAAGATGGCACTTTGGTAGACAACCAAAAAGGAAAGTGAAAGCTTGATAGACATCTTCTGAAGAAGGGGATATTCTGGCCCCGAAACGCGTAAAGAGTATTGTACTACAGAGCATCATACATCTCAAAATATCTGGGATTATACGCACTAAGTTGAATGATGATTTGATGTTTAGTACATATGTCTATCCAAGACGTACCAATTGAGGTTTGATGGATTGGTTGATTCAGAGTATGAAGGAATAGCTTCTACCTCAACTGTGAACTTTAAAAAGATTAGTTTATTTGATATTTAATCAAATTGTCATTCATTTATAAAAAGAATGTGTTTGTTTGAAAAATCCTTTTTTTGTAAAAGGACTTATAATTTATATAAAGTTTCATGTGGTAAAATGTGATGAGTTTGGTTGTTGTTGCAACATTAGGGTGTGCAGGGGACGGGAGTGTTCCACAAGTTTGTGGACACCTGTTGTTTTCACATGTCACATGTCTGGGTCCCGTACAATGTGTAAACATGGCAGTGAAAGTGGAAGTGCACTTTTTTTCTGATCTCACAGATTTTCTTCAATGTGTCAGTCAGAGTAGGGGAGCAGTATGGAATTAACAAGTCTGCATGCTTTTGCTGCTCCACCTGACAAGCATTTGATTTTCATGCTCGCCATAAAGCAATTGATTCATATAGAATCCCCCTTAATTTACCATCTGGAAAAAGCAGGCAGACATCCATTCTAAATGACTCCTTCAATTGTTAATTGTAGGAGGCATTTCTCTTTGGCACAACATTACTGGAGTAAATGCTAGTTCACCTGAGTTTTATCTTTAACTTTTTCACTATGTGATGGAAATGAAAAAAAATTGGAAGGAGGGGACCTGTTTCACTATGTGATGCAAATGAACATGGACCCCTCTGTGCATTTTCCTTGTCTCAAAATGAAATGCTCGCCATTGAATTTCATTGCTTCCTACCTACCAAAAAAAGTTTTAAAAAAATCTCTAAATGTAGTATTTACTACGACCACTAAAAGATAACTCTATTATAGACACTGAATAAAAAGTATTTGCTGTGGACATTTGATGCAACTCAGTCTGCTGCAGACACTAACTATAATCTCCTTCTGCTTGTTAAAAGTGCAAACGTTTTGTCTGAAACTGATAACTACTATTTGGCATAGTTATTGACATATGGCACAGTCTCTCACAACCACCACATCTAATTTAATCCACTGTCTGCCTGCAAACAGGTATCTGGTGTTATTCACCTCACACTGACAAGAAATGTCATGTACGTTTATGTTAGTAGAAGTGACAAAATGGCATTTTCTATCTCAATGTCCTACCTGTCCCCCACTTAATCTTATTTCAGTTTGATAGCTCTCCCTCAACTAAATCCTGTTAACTAAAGCATACTATACACTCCTTCGACCCGCCTGATCTTCCTTGACCACTTCTAGTCTCAAATACTTCTCCCCTTTCTCTCCTGCAGAATTGGCACCAATCTTTGGCAACACCAGACCATCTTGTGATCCCTATTGACCTGTTTGCTTCAAACAGTCAAACACTTAGTCTCAACCACCTATTGAGCTCTGTAACGTCTCCCTTTAATCTGGACTCTTCCCTGCCTCCTTCAAATCTACAACTGTCTACCCTGGTCTGATGGCCCACATGTCCCAGAGTACTATCATCCAGTTTCTCCCCTTCTCCATTATTCAAGGTCCTTGGGATCACTAGGTATCTTCAGGAAAATAGCATAGGTGATCCACTTCAATCTGGCTTTCATAGTAAATTCTCCAAAATGATTGCACTCATGCATGTCTCCGATGTTCTTTCTGATTCTCACACTCACACTCCAAAATCTCTTCTGTACTCATCCTCTGCTGTTTTTTACATTTTGACCAATCCTCTCTCCTCCTCACTTTCCATAACCTTGGGTTTTGCAAATTTGATCTTGCTTGGAATGTCTACTTTGTGGAAGGTTACTCGTTAAAATCTTCTGGGAATAGGAACCTCTGACCATATCCCTCTTCCTGTCAGCACCCCTGCCTTTGGCCACTATTCATACTTTATATATCTCTAGCCTGGGAAGACTTATCCCTCCTTTGGCTTTCCCTATTACTAATTGGCTGACAACCCTCAAATCAATTTCTAATTTCTCTCATTCACCACAGTCATCTTGGAACGGATTGCTAGTTGTCTCACTGAACCCTTTAGTACATTCCTCTCCACCTCTTCCTGCTGAATACTTAAGTACTTAAGTAATGGATGTCATTTTTCTTCCATAATCAAATGTCATCCCTCCCCTCTCCTATCACCTTCAGGTCTGACTGTGCTCCTTCAAACAAGGCTCAGAGCCTTGGTTGGGGACCTATTTCATATGTACCTCTGACTTCAACAATTCATCACTACCAGCATCGCTGCTGCTCATATTGACCTCCTCAACATTCAGAACAGTCATCCATTTCTTACTCATCACTTCTATGAAAACTCAAATCTTCACCCTAAATTCAGTAAGCACATAGTAGTGCCATTCCCCATCACCCCCCCACCCTTTGGGATGTACGCATCGATCAATGGTTACACATACCCTAAGAATCACAAGGACAACTGGTGTATATTTGGAAACACAAGATCAAATTTATTGGAGTCATACAACATTTTGGGGGATGGTCCCAGCCCAAAGCAAAGTCATATCTCCTAAGGTAGCCATTGGTTTGTCGGGCTTGTCATTGTATAGTTCCTGGGGACACTCATCACTTCCGGTTTGCAGAGTAGTGGACGTCTCCGCTTGTGATTATAAAGTGCCAAGCAGTCTTGTTCGGGGCCACTGAATCTCGTTGACGAGAAGTCTCAACTGTCCATAAAGGACTCAGTGCCTTCGTCTGAATTTGGCTTGAGTGCAGCCATCGGGAAACTGCCCACGGCTGAAACTGCAGCTTCAAACTCCTCCCCGGCTAGGACTGCCCCAGAACTCTGCTTGTGACAGAAAATAAATGCTATTATGAACAAAACTTATGAACAAAACATGCTTGCAAACATACACCCTTCAAAGTCCCCTGAAATGAAAAAGCAATCAGCAACATCCTGAATTACATATAACTGAATGAATCCCTATTACCTACTCAGGTAATTGGAGCTCTGTGCACCTACTATCCTTCTGAAAGGGAAAGCGAGGGAATGACTTCAGGCGTGAGGCTGCAAGAAGAGAATGAGCTAGGCAGCCCCCTTACCTTATAACTACTCCCCGGAGCCCAGCCAGATGTGGCTGGGCCCGATGATGCCTCTTCCCTTCTGAGGGAGGAGCCGAGGTGTATGTACCCCTCAGGGGGGTGGCTAGATGGGTGGCCCACTGTGTAGGCTGTCCCTCTAGTGCCCCCTGTGGGGGCTGGACAGCCCCTTAGCAGGGCCATCTCCCATTAACCACCCCCCCTTCGGGGGCAAAGCATCATGCAATGGTTACACAGACGCACCACTAGTTCGGACGCACTTTCCAACAAAGGCTCTATTTTTGCGCTATTTTAAAACCAACTTGTCCTCACACAATGGGTCGGTAATACCCTTCACGCCCTATATCACTTAAGGCAATAGCTGACACCACGTTGCCCACACGCCCTGGAGCATTTATGCACGCATGGCATTCACCATTACACAAACGTCCAACAGTGTTCACTAGACTAGGGACACCCTCACCCTACTTCTAGACGTTTGTATGGACGCTTCATACTCACGTCCATCTTTGGTTTTTTACATACGAGGGACCTTTTTAGGCCCTCCTTTAGCTGATGGGATCCTGACCAAATCGATTCCTCAGGAACCCATGGCTCCCCCTAGTGCAGTCTCGCACCTACCATCCAGCACTAATCCTTGGATGGTTCTCTACAGCATCTCCACTGCTACCACAGCAGCAGGTAAGCTGTTTTTCGATATGGCAATACTAGGCCTCAATTATGAAACAATAAATAACACAATGAGACCCTGAGATCCTTACAAATCCTTCTCTATTCACAGACAAAAACGGACTACACCACATTTGGTGCTCATCCTGAAGAAGGCCAACACCATCCAGGCAACAATTCTGCCTTCCTGGCCAAAACACACCTGTGTCGATCCCCAGTGACACAACTGCAAATACCCTTTTTCGTGTATGTCTTGTAGATTATGTTGTGTACACCCCGTGTTTACGATACCCTGGACCACCCCATGTCCCGGGTGCACCACTGTACAAATGCATGTTCTTCTAACTGTTGTATACCACTGTGCCCTTAGGTGGAACTCTGTACTTCAACACAAAAGAGGTTAATACTCAATCTGTATTTCCACCAAACTCAATCACTCTTGTCCGTTCTTTTTGAGCCTTTCATGCTTATCGAAAGCTATGTAAACTAATTGAACAATAACACTTGTGGTTTTTCTGAAATAAACTCTTCTATTCAGAACCGTAGCCTGCTGATTTGTAGGATCTCACCTCCTGATTATTTTTGATTATTATATATTTGGATACAGAAGATCACATTTATTAGAGTCATACAACATTTTGGGGGGTGGTCCCAGCCCTAAGTAAAGTCACATCTCTTTAGACTTCTAAAGTAACCCATTGGTTTGTCAGGCTTCTCATTATTTTATAGTTCCCGGGGACACTTGTAACTTCCGGTTTGCAAAGTAGTGGACATCTCAGCATCTGATTATAAACTGCCAAGCAGTAATTAATTGGGAAGGCTGAACCTCGCTGCATTGATGAGGAGTTCCAACTGTCCCTAAAGGACTCAGTGCCTGTTGTCTGAATTTGGCTTGAGTGTGGCCATCGGGAAACTGCCCAGAGCCAAAACGCAGCGTCAAACTTCTCCCCGGCTAGGACTGCCCTGTAATTCTGCCATGCTTAGGGGGTGGCCCCCCACATCTGCCAATGCCTCCACACACTGAAGTTATACTTACCAAAGAATCTAAATGCAACCAGCCTTTAACAATACCCCCAGTAGCGCTGTGAGGAAGAGATCATTCCCCTTGTTGGTTAAATTATCCCCATCAGCATTGTAGAGGGAAGAGACCAAATTCAAGTTACAGTGTCTAATTAATCCCAAGCACTCAGCTCTTGTAAATGTTTCAATTCCTCTCTTCAGCCTCCTTCTAGATTTTTCCATCCCTGCGTGGGATGCTGTACCCCACTGTTTTAATGTGGGTGCTACGTCTGACCAAATTATGTCTGTGCTGTGCAATTCTTGTGCCAAGATGCACAGAGCCACTTGTATCTCAGCCAACAAGCCAACAGGTGGCCCCTCTCCATGATGGCGAGGTAATTTCCACCCAAGTCTATCACCCTAACTCGGGGTGCCGGTCTCCACTGCAGCTGCCTGTGCACTGTGGGCAACAAGGAATGCCACCTCATACCAGGTGACCCAAGCCAAAACCACCTTATTTTTTAGAAATCCTAAATCGGGACTCAAAATGCTTTCTCAGCTCGAGCTACAAACGAATGCCCCATAATCCATATTGTGTCCTCTGTAATACAAAAGCATAGAATCATAAGGGTTAAAAAAAGGCGGATATCAGCACATCAATCCTTCCTATGCAGATACTTCCCTCTGCTCAGTACCCAAAGTGAGGTCAGGCTTGCCATGCGACCTCACATTGGTAGCGGTTTGAAACCCATCTCTCAATTTTCTTAATTGCCGGAGCGGGTATCCCTTGCATGAAGGCAGTGGCGGTGTCACCTATCCGAAAACTGTGCGAGGACCAGCAATTATGATGTATTCCCAAAGCTTCCAGTGTTTTAGGCAGAATTTTTCTAAATTCTTAGGTGGTTTTGGCGCTCCACTAGCATGCATAAGGAGGGGGCCCAGCTGCTGGGCCCGGATCGCCAAGAAGGACCTAGGAGCAAGACTGGACAGCTGTCACTGCAGGGGGCCACGTACAGAACAATCCACTTTCCTTTACCCACCTGGTCAGTCTTACATTGCCTCAGATTGATCTTTAACCCCTCACTGTCATCCCTCAACACAAATGAACATCATCCAGTGCGAGGGCCTTTGCCGGCTCGTCCTGCCTGCAAGCTGACACTAATTCACTGACCCAAAAAGCCCCAGAAAATGCCAGTGTGAATGCTGCCCTAAATAATGCCACTTTAAATGCATCCATGCACACACTGGGAAGGGCGTGGAATACTTTTTGCCATAAATCAAAGTCAATGGGTTTCCGGCCATCCTAATTGGGTCCCTCTAACCGGCCCCATCCCTTCAATGCCATGCGCTCCACAAAACCCTTGGTGGGGGGTCACCTTTTCCCATTCATTTGTAGTAAAAGGCTCTGGCTGCCAGGTGCTCCACCAGCCATCTCCTGCTCTTTCCTTCCCTGTGTGCCCACACCACAAACACAGGCACCTGCTCTTCCAGTGCACAGTCTGTTTTCTGCAATGCTTTCGACACACACAGAAACGTACCATAGCCCTGCTGGTACCTGGACCTAATGTCTGGTGTGAGCAATCACTCTCCTAGAACGCCCTGTCAATGACACCAGCTGCCACCACTCGCTCTTGAACAGTGACCCCTCCATCTTTGCCGTAGGATGTGCATCCTGGAACTTGTGCCACTGAAAATAAGAAAGAGCATCAGCGGCAACATTAACAACACCCTGCACATGCCAAGACCTCAACTCGATATTCCTTTGTAAGCAGATATCTACCAACCTCCTCAAAGGGCTTAGAACAGCAGGGCATGATGCAGACTGTTATGGCTTGAACCACTGCTTTGTTGTAAGACCAAAAGCACACCCTTTTTTTATCCAATTCCTTAGCCCACAACGTGAGTGCTATGACAATAGGGAAGAGCTTTAGCGCCATGATATTCTTCGGCCTCGCCTTCTTGTGCCACTGGGTGGACCATTTCTGTGTGCATCACTCCTGGCCCATGATTACTCCAAATTACCTGACGGATCTGAGTACATCTGTACTTCCCCACTTGTTTGCCACAGGGCTCTACATAACTGTACCCCGATAAACTGTAAGAGGAAAGACTGCCACATTTGTAAATCTTCTTTTAAGCCTGACCCCGGCCGCATATGGTGATGTCTGTGCCCTAGCCAATCTGTGGGCAAAAACCCTGCCTTCGGGAATAACCTTAGAAGCAACATTTTACTCCCCCAATAATTGGTGGACTTTTTCCAAACTGCTCCTGTACTTTGATAAGTTGCTCTCCATCTCAGCAATCAACTCATGTACTTTCTCCCATGGCAACCCTCAAGTACCCTTTCTTGTATCTATTTCAATCCTTTAAAAGGTTAATACCTCTGTAGGTCCCCACGTTTTTTCCGGTGCTAGTGGAATGCCCATCCTGTCCATAAAGTTTTAAAGGAAGATATCACAAGAGCGCAGTTCATTGAGCCTTCCCTACCCATAAACAGGAAATCATCTGTATAGTGAATGATGCTTTTCCCGTTGCTCAACCCTGTGCGCCACCCATTCTAAAAATGTGCTGAAAGCGTCCAATAGTGTGCAAGACATAGAGCAACCCATTGACACACATTTGTCAATGTAGAAACTGCCATCCCATTGATGTCCCTATAGATGAAAACTGTTTTGTTGTACAGGTAGGAGTTGGAATGCAGATTTGATGTCTACCTTGGCCAAGAGAGCCCGTTTGCCCATGCCGGAAACTACAACCATGGCCTGGTCAAAGGACAGATAATGCACTGAGCAGTGGTTCTCATCGAGCCAATCATTGACTGAGTCCCCTTTTGGGTATGACAGGTGGTGGAACAATCTGAACATGCTCTGTTCCTTCTTGGGCATAATGTCGAATGGGGAAACTATGCAATTAGGAAGGGGTAGGGGGTGAAAAAAATGGCCTGCCACCCAGCCCAGTTCCAGTTCTTTCTTTTTTTTTTCTCTCACCACTTGTGTTTGTTGAAGTGCGGAGGGGAGGTTTTTGGCCACCCGACCCATCAATGGTCCCTCAAACTGCCAAGCAGTAACTTTTACGAAAACTCTAATCTCCACCCTTAAGCTCAGCAAGCACATATCCGTCTTAAGTCAACTCCTTGGCCTTCCTTTCTATGCCAACCTACCTCACTCCACAGTCCTCAACGTTGCTACCCGCACTCTCTACAACCAACCCAACCTCCCTCAATTTTCCCAACCGGCACTATGCTCGTTGGCTCTCCATACTCAACTGCTCCCTTTTAAAGTTCCTTCTCCTTGTATCAAAATCTATAAATGATCTTGCTCATGTGTACCTATCTGACTGTATCTCTGTCTACTCACCATCTAATTCCCTCAACTCCTCCTCTGCTCTCAAACTCACAGTCCCATTCCTCATGCCTCTCTTCTCTTCCGCTCTTTCACTCTCCTCTTCTAACTCCTTTCGGACCCCTCCCCCCCCGTGCATCACAATCAAAGACAGCCCAACTATGGACGGCTTTACTGATTGCCCGACATGTCACTTACCTGCCAAGGAGGGAGATCCCCCTGCCCTCTCCTCCATCCTCCCTACCTGACCCAGTAATCACTCCGGTGCTGTGTAATAATGTAAATTTGTATATTCTGTATAGTTCTCCATTTTAGTTTGAAGCTCTTACCCATCTAGGTAAAGTAAATGTTACCTTTGTAAGTCACCTGCTTCTTATTACATGGCCACAGCAGTGGCCATGTAGTTATGGTTAAGTTGCTGTTTCCATAGGAAGAGCACTTTTTGGGCGGCGGCTTATAACTCCGCTCCCCCTGGACGAACCCTCACCAAACTTTGCAAAAAAAGTATATGGGCCACTCTGAATTTTTGCAAAGTTTGGAGATGTTTGGGCAACGGGGGGGCAAAGTTATACGGAGGGTCCCAAAACGTCTTTTTTTCCCATAGACTGAATGGGGGAAAAACTTTGCGCACGGCCACAGGTGAAACCGCTGGACGGATTTTGACGAAAGCTGCGGTAGGTACAGGGGCTTGGTCCAGAAAGCGGGCTTTTGTATATCTGGTCACCATCCGTGCAGTATGTTTCTTTATAATTATCAAAAAGTAGGTCTGAAATAATTAGTGATATCTATGTTCGCTCCGCGGTCACACTTCCCTGTTCGGTCGACGATCAAGATACCGATTGGCTAAGGGGCTGGCATCATGACCGAGGACACGCGACTTCTATGCCCATTGGCTGTTGCAAGACGTGTTCTGCGTCAGATGGTTTAGATGTGCCCGACATCTTGGATCCGTGGAAAGCGGAGCAACAACCAGCGTACACATGCTTTTTTCATGAAAATATTTTGCTGTGTCATAGAGCATTGGGAAAGGTTCAGACAGTAAGACATGGTTGATCAATGCATTTGTTCTTCGGTCGTCATGATGTAATTTCTATGGACACCTTGTACGCACAGTAAATGTGGGGTGTAATAACGATAGAACTTCAGTCCATGTAGTGGACAGGAAATTTGTAACTGTTGAAAGCACACGCGTATTGGTAGGTAACATTGAAATTGACAACATGCCGTGAATGCATTATTTTTTCCAATGGCTATTATTATATTCATTAGTACGCCGCCATGGGTGGCACATGCTACGGTGGTTGTGGCCAGGGGCTAGAGCCTTAAGATAAATGCATTTGTTCTGGGGGTCGGTCGTCATGATGTAATATCTATGGACATCTTGTACGCACAGTACACTTATACCTACTTAATGACATATGTTCTATGGCCTCCTTGTATGCACAGAAAATGAGGGGTCCAATAAGGCCAGTATTTCAGCCCGTGCAGTGCACAGGGGAGTTGTTACATTTGTAAGGACACGTATGGTGTTAGGGAACATTGAAATTGACAACATGCCGTGAATGCATTATTTTTTCCAATGGCTATCAATATATTCATTAGTACACCACCATGGGGGGCACATGCTACAGTGGTTTTGGCCAGGGCCTAGAGTCTTGGATGCATGGCCATCGGCCAAAGGCCGAAGGCCTTAATTACAAGACTGTAGACCCTGGCCACAACCACCGCCACATGTGCACCCATGCACACACCCGTAGTGTTGCGTTTTGATTGGAAAGTTGTGGGGAGTGCGTGCAGTGTTGGGTGCATGGCCAAAGGCCATGCACCCAAGAACAAAG
This sequence comes from Ambystoma mexicanum, assembly GCF_040938575.1. Lineage (NCBI taxonomy): Eukaryota > Metazoa > Chordata > Amphibia > Caudata > Ambystomatidae > Ambystoma > Ambystoma mexicanum. Next base: position 295,775,294 of record NC_090925.1, read on the forward strand.
TGGTAAGTATTAGACCTGGAAGACACTGCACACCCATCCCATGTAAGATCCACAGACATACAGCTAGGAGTGAAGCCTCTGGGCAGACGCACTGAAGGATAACACACCTACAGAATAACCCCCACTGCCACACATCACTGAGGTAGTTGTGGGGAGACCCTGCACTCTTGGGTGCAGGGCCGAAGGCCATGCACCCATAAATACAGTTATACCTACTTAATGACGTATGTCCTATGGCCTCCTTGTACCCACGGAAAATTAGGGGTCCAATAAGGCCAGTATTTCAGCCCGTTCAGTGCACGGGATAGTTGTTACATTTGTATGGACACGTGTGTTGTTAGGGAGCATTGAAATTGACAACATGCCGTGAATGCATTATTTTGTCAAATGGCTATTATTTTATTCATTAGTACGCCGCCATGGGTGGCACATGCTACGGTGGTTGTGGCCAGGGCCTAGAGTCTTGGATGCATGGCCGTCGGCCAAAGGCTGAAGGCCTTACTTCCAAGACTGTTTGCATTGTAATCATTTATATATTTTGATTCTTAAACACTTTGTCGAACTGAAGACATGAAGTTGTTTACTTCACCTGTTTCTGTAAATGGTCTAGGGAAACCAAAGTGGCATTTGGTGTAGTATTTATCTTTGTTTATGTATTTGCGGCGACAATATGTGCCACATTTGTGTCTTTGAAATTGTAAAATCTGCCCATGCAGCTCATTATGTGTCTGTTGTGAAGGGATTTCACATGTCATATTTTTGGATAAACTGCAAAACAGTGCTATCACTGTCGTGCCCAAATTTTCGGTGCACCTTTGATCCATAACAGCATGTGAATATGTGGTGCTTCTCTCGCTTGATATTCTTTTCTCCAAAAGAAGTGTTGCACTTCTCCAAGTGGAGGAACAGTTTTATTGCAAATAAAGTGTAGCATTGCAATGAAACGATGATGGAAATATCTTGAGACATTAACTGGATCTACAGAGCCAAGTTCTCCAGGTGTTAATAGATCTATGTTATTTTTGTTGCTGTTTGCTATGCGTAGTAACTCATGTAAATCTTCCCATGCATATTCTGCACAACTTAGCCTAACAAACCAAGTTGGAGGTCCAAGGTTTCTGATCAAGGAAATGCTCGTCTGCGTGCAGTCTGATCCAGTATTCCTTTGTACCACGCATGTTTGCAAACAAATTTGTTATACTTGATTGTAAAACCTCATCTTTTTCTTGTACTTTTTGTATTAACTGCATAGCTGACATATTTTGAAGGAGCGTTCCAGATTTAAGAATGTGTGCAACTCCATAACATAGTGTTGCTAATTCACTTTCATAGAGTAGGTGGAATATGTATTCCACATTTTGGGCCTCATCACGACTTCGGCGGTAACCCTTAAATCCAGCGGTAGCGCTATTACCGCCAGATTTAAGGGTCCGCCGAAACAGGGCTTTGGCGGATTTCGCCCCAGCTCTGAGCTGGGGGGAAATCCGCTGAAAATTCGGGCTATTACCGCCGGCGGGAGATCCGCCGGCGGTATTAGCGCGAAGATTCCCCATTGAGCCCAATGGAGAATGGGGCATTCCCGAATGGGCTCATTGGGGAATGGGGACTTACATTACCGCCGAACTCGTGATCCGGCGCTATTAGCGCCGGAGAGTTCGGCGGTAGGGCTAATACCACCCGCGCTAATAGCGTTACCGTTACCGCCCAAGTCGTGATGAGGCCCAATCTGGGATCTTGCAAATACATTCGTAATGAGCGGTATTCTGATGCCCCAATCTGAGTGGGTCTATCATCGTATCTTCCACCTTTGCCAGTAGGAAATAGCAGTGGAGAAGCACATGCCTCTACTTTTTTCCCAAATACTCATTGGTGACCCTTTGGTTTGTCGCATTTGGTAAGTTTCTAGTGCATCATCTATGCTTTCATTGGAATGCAATGGATGAATTGTGTAATGGTCCAAAAGAGGGGATACTGTAGCTGGATCCAGAAGTTTGAATTGTCCAGTTTCTGATGGCTCTTAAATTATTTCAGTTGTTTGCCTTAAGCTTTCATCAATATTTATTTCCTTGTAGTACTCATTATTGTCTTTCAGATATTGCAATGCTTGTCTAACTTTGTGTAAGTCCACTAATCATTGCCAAATTTGTGTGTCTTTTGTTGGTACTCCATTTATCAAGACTATTAAAGAATGCTCTATTGAACGTTCCACTCCTAGTGTGTGTACATTTTCCGTTAGATCTAATGGCAAGTAAACTACTTTGCCACAAATGCCTTTCAACAATACAGAGGAAGGTCATTTTGCTGTTTTTGGATGAAGGCGTATAATTGCTTGAAATGGGTGAACTGTTTGAATTATTATGCTCTCATACAAACTGAGCTGTTGCAGGATTTTTGGTAATGGAAACAATTCCAAATTATTTGTAATAGCACGTGAAGGAGTGTGGTTGTTGTCTAATTTTGCAGTACAGTAACTGCAACATATTAGGCGTTCAGTTATTTCATATTTGTTTTCAGCTAAAAGGTACAAAGCTAATTCAAACCATTTAGAGTCTTTATTGTTTTCTATTTTGTATGCTATGTCCACATTTTTTGTTTTGCTTTTGTAAAACGTTCTGCAGCAACACACACACACACACATGGTTTTGTACTTCAGCCGATGACTTTTTAAATGTTACTATTTCTTTTCTGTATGTGTGTAATAGAAGGTTGTCATGTGCAGAATTGTCGCTACTATGTTCTAAAACGGTTGCATTTTCTATGTGGCTCTCACTGAACCTGGACTTTTTGCATAGTATATTTTATAGACTAAATTTCTTACATTGGAATGATGTACTCATATTCTTTTGATATCATGGAAGGTACTTTTACAAATAGGCGCAGAAATGCAGGCTAATGAATATCCTTTTAGTCCTTTGTATTTCTGTACTGCACAAATATCCATATTTTGCAGCACTTTCATTTTACTTTTGTCTTTACCTTTTACATATTGATTGAGGAACTGACGTAAAGATTTGAAAGCTTTGTTTGGAATGGCACACATTGATGTGCATGGCCATTTGTACACTGGACGGTGTGGTTCTGCTGAATCGAGAGGTAAATTTGATTTTCTCATACCCTCGTCCACTGCTATGGATGGCAATTGTGTTTGTTTGATTTTGTTTGTATGCTTCTTCATTAAAATATGGCTCTGTGGTTGTTGTGTGACTCCATTCACCACCACAAACATGCAAGAAATGATTTTTGTTCACATTCTGTTTATTGCTGAGTTTATTTTGTAGTTTGGTACTTTGTTTTGTTAGTGCTTTCATCCTATTTAACACTAATATGAACAACTTCCTTTGAGAACAATTGCACTGTCCACGAGTGCTTGTAGAATTAACTTTCTACGGTACGTTTTATGGGGTGAGGATGATTTTGGTCCTCTTCTTAGTAGATTTTGAAGGACTCTGTGATGAAACATTTTTGCTAAAATACATTTTCTACTATGGGTTCTTCTTACACTATCAGGATTATTAGGGACATTGTTAGCTGTACTGGCAGCTGTTTTTTTACAACATTTCTGTGTTTTGTGACACTTTTTGATGGAGGAGGTACAGTTCCGGTAGTTGAGACTTCCTTTATTATGTTACCCAACTGCATTAGCTGGTTTGTACCAAGATTCTCTACAAACTCTACAACAGGTGGATGCTTGCATTGGGCAGTTTTATTTTTCTTTGCTCTAATTCTGCGTTCCTTTCTACGGAGTTGCTTTTTGGTAGGCATTCTCTGTTGAGGAAAAAAATATACTTTGGTCTGTTGTCCAATTTATGTGTGCAGTGTGCATGTGTGCATAAGGCTGATGGGGAAGCTCTTTGTCATGGTGTGTCAACGTAGGGTGAACTCTAACAATCATTTGGTAAGGCTACTTTACTGTTTGTATACTACTACAATGTGCTTCAGATGAGAGTACAAAGTGGCCTACTTGCGAAGAGAACCATTATTAATAACCAAAATGCCAAAAACTTGCTACAGCAACTTCTTTTCACAATCTAACCTTATAAGTATTATCTATGTTATTTTAGTACCAAACACACAGGGATTTGTCAGCCATTCTGCCTGTTATTTTTTGTTCAATAAATGGATATTTGTAGGTAGAATGGTTTACAAATCAATGCTTGCGTTGGTGCCCAAAATAAACAAATAACCCACGCAGCCTCTTTAAGGAGTAGTTACAATATAAAGGTTGTACTGTACTTTTTATGCAAGATGACCAGGTTTCTTTGGATTTGTCGTCTGCAGTGTAGATTCTGTTGATTCTCAGGAGAGTAGTCTTCACTGCGAATTAAAAAAACAAAATCAATTACTTTGTGTGTTTGCAGCAGTGATGGTACTGCAGACATTACTTGCAAAATGGTACTTGAAAGTCTTTCAAAATAACAAAATCTTTTAAGGGTATGGAAATGCCTTGTTCTTTACAAAGTGCACTATTCATAGGAGAGAGGTTTGTAAGCGATAGGACAAAGTACTATATGGGGAAACATTTTGTACTTGTTAATGAAAAGCACAATGTCAAAAAATTGGGTGACCCTCAGAAGGAAATGTCAGCACTACAATCGGGAGCGCATACTATTCTCATATGATCACATTGCAAGTAGCATTACTGTAGGCTGTACAGAGTACAGAACTCTGACATTTTCACATAAAAAATTGAGGTCTGCCCTAAATAGGCATGCTTGCAACGTATGTACAGGTTATGCGGAAGATAGTAAGCAGTCGTGCGATTTGTGAATGACAAATCGGCAATCTTGCACTTTAAAGGGGGAGCGTTGTCATGTATTTCCTATGGACTTTAAGCAGCATTATTTTGTCTAATTTAAATCATAAGGCTTCCACATGTTCTCTGATTAAAATATACATACCTGTACTCTATACTGATGCATGTGGACATGGAGCTGTATGTAGAAATTCGCAATCCTTGCACAGTTGCTTGTGAAGTAGGTGCTTTGCAATGGTATGCGACATCCATACAGAATCATCGAAAGTAATTTTGAAGTGCGCAATGTTGATGACCGAGTTAAAATTAGCGATGTTCTATGTGATTGGTGGATGATTGTGCAACCGCTTACTTGTGTCCAATGAGGGACTCGCTTTGGTACCGCAGTAGAAAGGGTGGAAGGACTGGGTAAGAGTTACGTGCCGCACGTAGGCAACACTTGTCCACTGGTAGGGCATGTCACATACGGGTTTCTACAGCAAATCCTGCATGGAAAGGCGACTGTAGGCATCAGCCAATCAGATGTTCACATTACTCTTTTGTGTGGAAAGACAGTGCGCACACTGAAGATGGCAGAGGTGGAGAGGGTCAGGGTTTTGATGCTTGGAGACATTTTTGTGCAAGCCTTACAACACTATGCCGAGAGTAGGCATGTGGCACTCCATTTCAATGTGCGAGGAGTGGAGGTGGTGTGGAGCGCTGACACTGATGCCAATGCTGCGGCAATTCTGCAAGTTTGTAGAGACATGCGTAGAATGACCACTCCTCATGTGGTAATTTTGCTCTCCTGTGCTTGCCATTTGGGATACCTGACTTCACGTACTTTGTTGGCAGATTTGGCACAGTTGGTTGAAGCACTAATGACCATCTTCCCAATAACGAAAGTTATTTTTTCTGCTTTACTCCTGAGAGTACAATGGAACAACACTTCTGTTTTCTGTCCAGATGAAAGCATCGGGAGGTGTATCATCAATCGCGGCATGTGTGCATTCATGCTACGAGTTGGTATGTTTTTTTGCAGCCACGAAAACATTGCTCCAAGCAATGCGCATTACTTTGAAGGAGATGGTGACGCGCTATCTTCTTGGGGAAATGCAATGTTCTTTTGGAACATAAGGCTTGCTTTAGAGAAGGTTCTGTAATGTTTGAAAGAGTAAAGCAAGGACAAAAAATACAAAAAAATACATAAAATACCAGATGTCTGTACGGTATCTGGCAGAGCCTACCTTAAAGGGGAAAAAGGGGAATAGTACATTAATGTACCGTCGTCACGCTCTGATCCTGTACATGTCCACGAACATCACGGTAGTTAGCAGCCAGCACATATCACCACCGGGGATTCAAGGGTGGAGGCGCATGTAAATGAGAATGAGCGGAGCTAGGGATTGGTCCATAAAGTTCAGTAGGTGTGTTCTGACCGATGTACTTTAGCAAGACCGCCTTTACCCTCACAGGAGACCACACAGCCATGGCTTTCCATGCTCGAAAACAGATTATCTGGATTTTGGGAGACTTATGGATACGTTGGTAGAAGGTGCAAGCAGAAAGCTGCAGTTTATCTACAATTCTCAGATTTCCACATGCGGACGTGCACTGGCATGGCGTACGTGGCATGAGGTGGCTGGACTTGGTACCTCTCTGTATTACTTTACTGACAGAGCGTCCTCCAGATATACTGATCATTCATTGTGGAGGAAACAGTTTAGGCCATGTATCTGGAATTTCTTTGCAATTCTTCTGTGTTTGGTCCACAAAGGGAGAAAGTGAGATGCAATGTGAATAAGGCTGTGTGTGCATTTTTAAGAAATGTTGGCATGTCCTCTTTCCACAATGAACACATTTTCACATTTTATTTTGCAGCGCTTTCATTTTCCGCAGAGATGGAGGATTCCACCTCACAATGCTGGCAATCAGATTTTTCTTCGCAATGTACAAAATGCATTGCCACCTATTTTGCAATCACACTAACCTATCTGACAATCCGTTTTCCCCAATCCACTGTTTTTGACCCACACAACACACCACCGAAAGGCTCTTTTCAGAGCCGCCACTTACTCCCAATGTACACTTTATTGCGTTTGCTCCGCTTGCACCCTTCCTTTTTTCCTCTCCGATTGTCTGCAAACTTTTTCAGAACTCCGCAGGGGTCTACGGCCGTCACTTCATAGTTCTATTGTTATACTGAGAAAGGCGGCTCTGAAAAGAGCCTTTTCTGTAATTTTTGTTGTTTTTACGTTCATTGCTTAACAGCACATGGCACACTTGGAGAAGAGGCGAAAGGAGGGTAAGGAAGGGACACCAGCCACGGGGATAAAAACGGGCAACTGAACAGAGAAAGATTTAGGGTGAACTTTATTTAGGTAAGGTGCAGATCTTCTGGTGCTCGGTGACTGCAGCCTCAAAAGCACTTCGAAAACTCTCCGCCCTGCAGAGTACTGCATCACAATACGTGCATACTACTGTCACCTTTTAAAGGTAAGGGTCAACAGCATTGCGAATGGCTTGTGAGGCAGCTGGAGGGAGGCGCTCCCCCACAGGAGTGTCTCTTGTGGTGGGAGGATCGGATACTGAGGATGTTGTGGAGGAACTCAAATGACTACGCTCTTCACATGGCACCACCTTGAGAATGTCCGCAGTGTGGAACGAAGTGAGGTGTCGCTTCATGGTTGTCGTAACAAAACTGTACGCTCCAAATCTCACGCGACTCAACACCACCTGGCACTTGTTACACTTCACCAGGTTTGCACGTGATTTTGGTACTTTCCCATAAACAGAAAACAACCGCCACACCCACGACTCCCGCTGAGTGCTGCTAGTGCGGAGTTCCTCCACTTCATTCTCTTCCTCCTCTTCTTCCTCGATCTCTACATCCCCACCCATATATCTCTCTGCAGGCCCTTGGTGAGGTGGTGGTGGTGGTGCTGGCGGGTTCGGGGGTGGTGCAGGGGCTAATGACCCAACAGCAGCCATGGAAGCCATATCGATTAGTTTCCTTTTGGTCACTATAGCAGTAAAGGCAACACACCTCAATCTGCTTTAGCTAGAAGGACAATGAAGATGCGCTCGGGGGTGTGGCCTTTTGTAGGGGTGCAGGGGTGTGCCTTGTGACCGTCATCCCTACAAAGCGGTACATACATTTTACACAGCAAGTCCTGAGGTGGCCTATTGTTTGGAATGTGTGAAATTACATTTTTACACTCTACAATACTTTGCCTTGTGTCTGCAAGTTCATTTGTATTGTTGCGGAAGCACACCAAACACAGACATTAGTCCCCATGCTCAGCGTAGGTGAGGTCACATGATGACGTCCTCAACACATCCGCCCCAGTAATGAAAGTCCCCTGGACAGCAAATGCAAAGAATCAAATGTGCGCATGCGCACAAGTGTCCTACGGACAGTGTTCGGGTTCTCAAACTACTTCAAAGTGCGACACAAGTGAGACGGACAGTTATGAACAGGCGCGATGTTCACAATACTTACGTTTCTACTGCGCATATGCACGCATGCTATGTTCACTGTAAGGACAGTTCCAGTGTCCTTAGAACAACTCCATTTTGTTTGCCTATGAACTTTCCGGCCACCGTGCTTGTTCTATGGACTGCACCATTGTGGCTGCGCCTGATACGGACCGCTATACTTTCCTTCACACACTCCCATTTTCCTCATTTACACCTATTCCGGACATCTGGTGTGTTCAATGATATTTGTGATGTCATCTTTGATGTCCTAAGGGTTAGTCTTAGCAATGCACGTAGATGGTGCGAGTTATGGTTGCTTAGCTTACTATTATGGGGGAATGTGCAGTGGTGTTTGGTTGCACTGTGAAGTATAACATTCATTTAGTGACATTTTTTTACTGATTGTACATATATATGTATGGCAGGGAAGGAAAAGAAAGGGGCTAAACAAGTGATGTTGTCATTGATGTCATCATTGACATTTGAGATGACATCTTTCATGGTCTGGGTGTTAGTGTTAGCAGTGCACAGGGGTGGTGGCAGGGTTGGGGGCTTAGTTTACCATAACTGTCAAATTTCAGGGGTTTTTCGGTTTTAATGTAAAGCATAAAGGGGAGGTGGAAAGTTTTTTTAGTGAAGTGTACAAGTTTTTGTTAGGGAAACTTAACCATAACGTCCCCTCAACAAAGTTTTTTTTGTAGTGTATATATATACATATTTTATGCTTTGTTTAGTCCCAGATCTATGTGTCACTTTCGTTGCACCCTCATAAATTGGCTCAGTACTTGTTCTCATCTTGGTGGTATTATACAGGTACCCTTCATGGTAATGCTTCTGCCATCTGCAAAAAGTGGAATTGTAAGTAACATATGATCAAAATTGAGTTCACTGTCTTCAAATAAATACAAACACAAATTCAAAGTATAAATACTAAAAAGTTCAAACTATTCCTCAACCAAAGCCTAATTTTGCCTTCTACATCTCTCTTTGAACTCAGTCCTATTGATGTCCTAGCTCAACCTCTGCCTAATCAGACTGCTCACAAGATCGAACCACGCCTGAACCATTTATATGCTTACATTTTCCTGAGCCACTGATAACTGTCACAGATTACCTCAAGAACACACCAACTCTTGAAGACGTTTTCAGGATTTTTTTGTGGGGGGACTTTTGAATCAGGGCTGCACTAAGAGATGCCCCTCTCTCTCTTGTCTCCTGTGGGGTATCCCCTCTCTAGTCAAGGCATCCCTAAATCACAAAGTGGTCACTAGAGATTGGTAGCTGGTAGCTCCTATGCTCTATGATTTGTCTGGCTACTCATTACAGCCTAACGACAATTGCCTTCTCTCTCTGACTCACTCTTGGAATTTCAGGGTGGATTCTAGGTCCCACACAAACTAATAGATCTTAACAAGAGGTGTCTTTCATCACCCATGACTCACTTAGCCTCATACTCTTTTGCTCCTCCCCAGATGGTCTCTCCTTTCTCTTCCTTGCTTCTACTCTAACCCTTTTCCAACTCCAAGTCGCCTCCCGCTGATGTTCTTCTGTTTCCTGATACTATTTCTCATGCTCAACTGTTCCCCCCTCTACACTATGCTACTCTCCACTCTACTAGCCTGCCATCTCCATTCTCCCTCTACACAATACTTTACCGTTCCTTCTGCTATGGTCACCCTTCTTTTCCTCTCCCATTCACCTGATACACTCAATTTCACATACACCTCCACTCTATATAACCCCCTACTTTGACCCATAAACTCAACTCAGTCACTCTCTTCACTCACCATATGCACGCTCCAACAACCAAGTACCGCTTTCTCTCACAAACCAATACTTCACCTTTCACATGCTCTTATCAATTCTCCTCCATGATCTGCTAAATCATCATTCCTCCTCTTAGTTTCTCGGTCCACCTTCTGCTCTTTTGACCTCACCCAAACAACCCACGCTACCTGGTTTCCTGTGTCACCCTTAATACTGCTCCTCCCTTTCCTATTGGTCGTGAAGTGCACTGTTGTGATGTGCTTATGGTGTCCTGTGCCCGCTGGCCATCTATGAATGCTGTCAAAATGTTGGTGCTAGGAGTGATTGGTAGCTCAGTTGAATGTTGTTGAGTGTTGCTGTGTGTGAGTGTTCTGAGAGTGTCAGTTGGGTGTTAGCTGAGTGTGTCTAATGTCCACTCCCTGACACTAACTGACAATCTCCGAATTACACCCCAGGAAAACTTCAACCCTAACCAGTGGTTCTCTAGGCCACCGGCCAAGTGATAAATACACAACTCCCAATTTGACTTGGTTCCAAAACTTCACGCCGGGACCTCCTCAACATAAGCAGTGTTTTTCTAGGCCACAAACTAAGCAATTGAAATAAAAACACTATACCCACGTAAATTCACTGCACCCAATACAACCTGGTGTCACCAATAAACACCAAATAAACAACTTATAACCCCAACTCAACCTGGTGTCACCAATAACCACAAAATAATCAGCACATGCCAGGGAAATGTCATTTAGTGATGAAATGTGTTTTGCTTTATCAGTTTAAGGAAAGGTTATTTTTGAAGTGGTTTTAGGAAAAGATGTTAACATCATAAAAAATATATTAACATTGTTACATGTGCTAGGAGAATTCTACCAGGTGTGGCATTAAAAGTGCTGGTGTTGAGTTGTCTTTTCACATGCGCGTTATAATTAACCCATCATATCATATCATACCATTGTCTTGTGCGAGTGGATGACTAAATGTTTTTTGTTGAGGCCTGGAAAATGCTAGGTTACAGTGATAGACTTGTTTATTTGTGACTGTGCACTTCATTGTTTTTTTTGTTTGAGGTTACACAGTGTTTTAGGGATGCATATTGCTTTTTTTTCCTAAGGGGTTTCTAGTTGTCTAGGTTAGTGACGGCTAGGAAGGGTATTTTGATATAGGGCATATGTTATACCTAAAATAGCTTTTCAGGAAGGAATGTGTGGATTGACATCTAGATAAAAAAAATACCTAGGTGTTTAAATAAAAAGAGAAAGGTATCAACTCTGCAAGTTGGGTTTAACAAAAAGCTTCTAAAGTCTGGCTTGCGAGAAAGAGGTTGTTAAGGAAATCTGCACTTATGGAGATATATGTATATATATATATATACATATATATATTCAGTAAAAAAACATTGTTAAAGGGACGTTATGGTTAAGTTGCACTACTAAAAACCTATGAAATTCACTAAAAGAAATTTGTTAAAGGGACGTCATGGTTCCAAGTAAAACCGAAAAACCCCTGAAATTCCCCAGTTAAGGTAAGCTAAGCAACCATAACTACACCACCACCGTGCATTGCTAAGACTAACACCCAGGACATCAAAGATGACATCACAAATGTCATTGATGACATCACTGATGACATCACAAGTGCATTTACTTTTCATCAAAAGTCTGTACAAGGGATTCTTATAATATTGACAACAAAGTGTCAAGGATCATGGGAATAAATATCATGAGCTATGTAGTGCATTAAGCAATGCGTTTATATAAATAACATCATATTATGAAGTTCTTTACAGTATACTACGCTACTCATGCATAAACATAAGCATTGTGTGCAGCATACATGATGGAGGTGCAATATTCATAATCTTCCATTGTTGACTAGTGAAATGATAAATGCTTTCTTATTAGAGTTTTGCGTACTGTGCAACATGTAATAAGTAGCTAATAAAACCCACTTAGTACATAATTTCATTATTACATACAAAACACAAAGACACAACAACACATACAAATATGAGTATATACAGGGAAAGTGAAGAACGCAGAAAAGTAGCAGTAGTACCAGAAAGTGTTCATAACCTAACTGATTATCTTTATGCACAGAAATGATTGCTCTGATTCAAAGCTACTATTTCCCTAGGTATAACTATCACATGATGTGACTGCACCCTAAAGAAAGTAATGCAAATACAAATATGAGCATATCCAGAGAAAGTACAGTAATAAAAAAAACAGCAGATCAATAAGAAAGTGTTGATAACCTTACTGATTGTCTTCACACACAGAAAGTATTGCTGTCTTTCAAGTGTGTATTTTCCCTATGTATATTTTTCATATGCTGTGAGTGGACCCTAAGTGAATTATTGTAACAAAATATTTGACGTATAAGTCTAAAAATATAGTACTTTTTGAATTTTTTGTTTCTAATTATCACTGGCCAAGATAAATCACTAAAGAAAAAAAAGTGAGTCAGACATGTGATGTCATCAGTGATGTCATCAATGACATTTGTGATGTCATATTTGATGTCCTGGGTGTTAGTCTTAGCAATGCACAGTGGTAGAGCGAGTTATGGTTGCTTAGCGTACCATAACTGGGGAATTTCAGGGGTTTTTCAGTTTTACTTGGAACCATAACGTCTCTTTAACAAAGTTTTTTACTGAATTGCATAGGTTTTCAGTAGCGCAACTTAAACATAACGACCCTTTAACAAAGTTTTTTTACTGATTTTCATAGGTTTTCAGTAGTGCAACTTAACCATAACGTCCCTCTAACAAAGTTTTTTTTACTGAATTTCATAGGTTTTTAGTAGCACAAGTTTACCATAAGGTCCCTTTAACAAAGTTTTTTTTACTGAATTCACATATACATAGTGTGAATTTTATAGATGTTTACTAGGATTCCCTTACTTTATATACATGTAACATAGAACATACTTAATTCCCCTGCTAATGATTCATATGTCCACAGACTGTGCGTATGTCCGCGAACGGATGCAGACAACTTTAACACTACCCACAAACTCAGGGGGTATCTTAAATTGTTCTATCAAGCCATATAAACACTGCACAAGTTCAAAAAGCAGCACATAAACACATTATATGTAATAATAAAGAAGAAGTGGAACCTATATATGAAACACATCAACCACCCATTTAAATACCATATGTAGTCAAATGGAATATACCAAGACAAAAAAGATATGCCTTCAACATAATTACCTCACAGAAACTGCACAGCTAGGAGCAACAGTAGACCTACACAACAGTAAGAATACAACCTACCACAAACTAGTAAGTAAACTTCATTTATCTTATATATTTCTAAACTTTTTGTATTAGGGACACTAAAATTAATATATTTGTCTTTTTTACACAGAAATGTGCAGTACTTTGGAATGGCTTGAGGAAAACTTTTGACGGGAGGAAATGTCTGAAGACAGTGATACTGATGGTAGACACTTCTCTATATAAGTACATTAATAATCATTACTTTATGTGTACTTCACATATATATATATATATATATGTATATTTTTTTTTAACAGACTATACAAAAATTGAAAATAATACACCAAAAGACACATTGGAAAATACTCTGCAGCGCATGGAACAAAAAATGGACATGCTCATGTAAAATTTCAATCTTTTGAAACATGTTGTGGAGGACCACATAAAAGAAATAAATAAATACCATTGCCCCACATGTACCTGTTCCCCCTCTCCATGTCCCAGTCAACTATCCCCAAACCCTCAACACCTAGAAAAACGTTTTGATGAGACTTCCATCCCTTCATCCCCTCCCATCCATCCTCTCAAAACCCCTAATTCCCCTGTATTTGTATCAGTTTCTGCTTCCCGCTCTCTTTCATAAATTGTATATCTGACTATAAAAATATTATGTGTCTTTTAATTAAATCCTTTGTGTCTCATTTTATTTAAAAACCAGTTAAAGTGTAAGCAGACAGCGCGCCTGTCCGGGATGTCCGTAATTAACAAAATGGGGATGTCCTAAGGACACAATACCTGTCCGTACCATTTACACTCAAAGATGGAACTGTTCTTAGAACACACTCGGAGTAAGGGATGTCTGTAATTGAACAAAATGGGGGTGTCCTAAGGACACAGTATCTGTCCGTACCCTTCGCAAGCAAGATGGAACTGTTCTTAGAACACACCAGGTGTCCGGGGTGTCCGTAAATTAACAAAATGGGGGTCTCCTAAGGACAATATACTTGTCTGTACCATTCGCAACCAAGATGGAACTGTTCTTAGAACACACCCGGTGTCCGGGATGTCCGTAAGTGAACAAAATTGAGGTATCCTAATGACACTATAACTGTCTGTACCGTCCGCAGCCAAGTTGAAACTGTCCTAAGAACATGCGCAGTGTCCGGGATGTCCGTAGTCAAACAAAATGGAGGTGTCTTAAGGACTTTATACCTGTCCGTACATTCTACAGAACATCTACGCACATGCGCACCACACCCGTAAATCCTGTGAACATCGCGCCTGTCCGTATCTGTCCATCTCACTTGTGTCGCACTTTTAATTTGTTTGCGGACCCGAACACTGTCCGTAGAAAACCCGCGCACATGCGCACGACCGTTCCTGTGCATTTGGTGTCCTGCGGATACACGTTCCGTTCGCGGACATGTTCCCGAGGTCATAATTTCACCGCACCCACGCTGAGCGTGTGTCCTAATTTGTGGACACTGTCTGGTTCCCCAACCCTTTAAAAGAACTTTTTCAGACAATCCAAATTATTTTACAGTAAAAATTCACCATTGCACATGTGCCAGACAATGACCCTGCCTTTCCACATACTTTTTGGAACTTTTTGAACCTTTTTGGGTGTTCGATCTGTCCGCGAAGCGCACCCCTCTACCCCTATAAAAGGCCACACCCTAGAGCTGATCTTCATTGTACTTCTGGCTATTGCAGATTGACTTTTGCTGCCTTTTCATGATCTTGCTGAGATTATTTCATCAACCCTGATGGCAGCCCTGGCTGATGTTGCTATGTCTGCCTCAGCACCACCCCCAAACTCTCCACCACCACCACCTCCCCAAGGGCCTGCAGAGGGGAACAGGCATGAGGATGTAGAGAACGACGATTAAGAGGATGAAGAGGATGAGGTAGAGAAACTCCCTACTACCAGCACTCGCCAGCAGTCTTGGGTGTGTTGGTTGTTTACCATTCATGGTAAAGTACCAAAAGCACGTGCGAACAAGATCACCTGCAAACAGTGCAAAATGGTACTGAGTCGTGGGAGACATTGTTCGTACAGCTTGGTACAACATCCATGAAGCAACACCTAACTTTGTTCTACAGTGGGGACATTCGAAAGGTGTACCTTGTGATCAACGTAGTGGGTTAAGTTCCTCTACCACATCCTCTGTTTCCGCTCCTCTCACCACAAGAGACACTCCTGTGGGAGAGCGCATCCCTCCAGCTGCCTCACAGGCCATTCATGATGCTGTTGCCCCTTACCTTTCGAGGGTCACAATATTGTGTATGTACTAGGACGCAGCACTCTGCAGGGGGGAGTGTCTTCAAAGTGCTTTCGAGACTACGGCCACAGAGCACCAGAAGACCTGCTACCTACCTCAGCAAGGCCCACCCTACATCTTCCTCTCTCCACCTGCCCTTTATTATCCCTGTCGTTGGTGTCCCTTCCTTACCCTCTTTTCCCCTTCTCTGCTAGTGAGTCGTGTGTAGAAAACCAAAAAAAATATAAAACAACAAAAATCCAAAAAAAAAGGCTCATTTCAGAGCCGCCTTTCACAGTTTAAAAATAGAAGTGGCAAATAAACAGTGCAGTGCCCTGTGCATTTTTTTGAAGTCCACGGACAGTCCCAGGACATATAAAGTTTTAGGGTGCTGCCCTAGCAAAACCAATGCACTTTTCTCTGGGAGGAAGTGGTGGCTCTGAAAAGACCCTTTTGGTGGTGTTTTTGTGTGTTTGAAAAACTTGAAATCATCAACATCTACTGCAAAATAGATGACTGTAATTCCAAAAAAGGTTGCAATGCATTTTGTACATTTCTCCGAAAAATCTGATTGCCAGCATACGTAAGCTGGACTCCATCTCTGCGAAAAATGTATGTGCTACGAAAGATAATATTTTCATTGTGAAAAAAGGAAATGCCAACATCTCTTAGAAAGGCACAAAGAGCATTAATGATATTGCCCCTCACTTTCTCCATTTGTGGACCAATTGAAGAAGAACGCAGCCACATTTGTCTTTGCGCAATACGAGACAAAATTACTTGGGAATTTGGAAACATGTCCATGAACTTCCCAAGTCCTTCTTTCATTGCAAATTGCAAAGAAATTTCAGACACATGTCCTAAACTGTTCCCTCCACAATGAATTATAATTATGTCTGGATGATGCTCTGTCTCTAAAGTAGCACAGAGAGGTACCAAGTCCAGCCACTTCATTCAACCCACTCCATGCCAGTGCACTTCCACATGAGGGAATCCAAGATCTGCAGCTACTCCACAACGTTCTACATGCACCTCCAACCAATGTATCCATTAGTCTCCCAAAATCCAGATAATCTGTTTTCGGAAACACACAGCCATAGCTATCTGTTCTTCTCTCAGGAAAAGACATTCTGACAAAATCTCTCCTTACACAACACACCCAGTAAACTTTACTGACAAATCCCTAGCTCCGCTCATTCTCATTTGCATGCCTCTCCACCCCAGAATCCCTGTATGTAATACGCGATGTCCGCAGACGAACGCCATGTCTGCGGACATATCAAAAAACTGAGCGTGGTGAATGTAAATTTAAATAGTGTTCCCCATTTCCCATTTGAGGTTGGCTCTGAAAAGAGCCATTTCTTTTTTTTGCAGATGCCTGACAGACACCTGTTATTTTGCATTTTTTGTTTTTTTTTTCTTCTTACTTTACTACATAAATCTTCACATAACCTTCTCCAAAGCAACCCTTACATTCCAAAACAGCATGGCATTTCCCAAAAAAGATAAGGAAATGCCATCTTCTTCAAAATAAACAGCATTACTCAAATCAATATTCTCATTATTACAGAAAAACATACCAGCTCTAAGCATATAACTGTTCATCCTGCCCATATCTTCACAAACTTGTAGAATTAGCTGTACATTGGAATCAGGCACAGCGCTCCACACCAACTCCACTCCTTTAACATCGAAATTGTTTGCCACAGGCCTACATTGAGTATACTGCTGTAAAGCATGCATAAACATATCTCCGAGCACCAACACCCTGACTTTCTCCACCTCTGCCATCTTCACTACACACAGTCTCTTTCTACACAAATCCACAACCTCAACATCTGATTGGCTGATCCGTACAGTCCCCTTTCCATGCTGGATTTACTGGAAAACCCCAGATGTGGCACGCCCTATCTGCGGACAGCCGCGATGTCTGCGTGGTGCGTAACTCATAGCCAGCCCTTCTACCCTTTCCACATCACTCTCGGTGCCATTCCCTCATTGGATACAGCTAAGCAGTCACACAACCATCCACCAATCACATCCAAGACCTCTACTTCTAACTCCATCATCAGAGTTGCGCACTTCAAATGTACTGTTGATCACTCTGAGTACAAGTCTCATATCATTGGAAAGCACCTACTACAAAAATTACTCTACAAGTCTCCAAGATTTCTACTTACAGCTGCATGCATATCCACATGCATGAATACAAACTACAGGTATGCATATTTTATTCACAGTACATGTACAACTCTTATCAATCCATATAAACAGAGTAATGCCACTAAACCTGCATAACCTATACGTACATGCCAATCCTCCCGATTTAGGCTCAAGACTCCCTATTTTTAATTGAAAAATCGCACTATTTTTTACTGTCTCCCACCTAAATTAATGCTAATCCCAATGCAATCCTATGGGAAAAATAAATGTTCCCGATTGCTGTGGTGAAATCTCCCTCTCAGGGGCTCCCGATTGTTGGCATTTTTCCCATCTACTATAATTAACTGTCACTTCCAACCTGTCTGCTATCTACCACACAGCTTTAAAAAACCAAGTGAATTTCATACACTTTAAATTCTACTCATTTGCAAAGCATGTTGAAGTAACATATTGTAAATAAAATATAAAGGCTGCACATAGTCAAATGAAATGCATGCATACACTATGTTCAGATATCAAACAAGAATACTACTACAAAAACATAAACATCAATGTCTAAATTAACATCAGTGCTAAAAGCACACAAAATGAATAACTTCTTTCTTTTACAATTGCAGTGAAGACCACTCTCATGAAAATCAGCAGCATCTGAACTACAAACAACATATCCGAAGAAACCTGCTCATTTCACAAAAAAAATAATATGACCTTATTATTCTTACTGTTCCCCAAACACACTGTGTGGTTCATTCATGTAATTTGGGCACCAAAAAATAAATAGATTTCTGAACCACACAAATCCCCATTTTTTTGGAACACAAATAACATACTCAACCCCTAGAATGTCAGTATTACAAAACAAAGAACTGTTTTAATTGTATAGCATTAGGTTTACTATTAATGCTTCTGCTCATCACTAGGTCACTTTCTACTCTCATCTGAACAGCAGTTTAGTAACACACAAATAGAAGAATAGCCTTCCCAAGTAATTGTAGCTGCCCAATGCACAATCAAAAACCAACACATGCATCTTTCCCATCATACTCAGACACTCATGCACACAGCACACATACATTGCAGAACGGCCCAACCCATACTTTCTTCTTTTTTTTCAACAGACCCCAAAGAATGCCTACCAAAAAGCAAGTCCGTAGAAACCAACACAGAAATAGAGCAAATGAAAATAAAAGTGTCCAAAATAAGCATCCATTTCTACCAGAGTTTGTACAAAAAGTTCAAACAAAACAGCTAATACAGTCATTTAGCGAAATAAAACAAGCTTCCAGTAAAGACACTTTGCCTCCTCTATCAAAATGTAAAATGAAACAGAAAATGATTAACAAGAATTCGGCTACCACTCCTGCTAAACTGCTCCTACAAATCTTGATATACTAGCAAGTAACCATACCAAAAAAAGTATTTTAGCAAAAATCTTCCCCCACAGAGTCCTTCAGAATCTTATAAAAACAGGAGACAAATCATGCACAACCTTTCAAACCTACCCTAGAAAATTAATCTTAGAAGCTTTGATAGACAGTGAAATCCTTCTCAAAAGAAAGTTATTAATTTTAGTGTTAAACAGAATGAAAGCACTAACAAAACTAACTACTAAATTACAAAAGAAAAACTTCTCAATAAACGGAAAGTCAACAAAAATAACTTCTTAAATATCTTAATGAAGAAGCATACAAACAAAACCAAACAAACACAATTGCCATGCATAGCAGTGGACGAGGTTATGAAAAGATTAATAATACCGTAATGGAACAGGAAATACTGCTTACAAAAATATCCCCAGAAAACTCAGAATTACCTCTCCATTCGACTGAACCAGAACGTCCAGTATACAAATGGCCATGCACGTCAATGTGTAATGTTCCCAAAATATCTTTCAAATCGTTATGCCAGTTTCTCAATCAGTACGTGAAAGGCAAAGACAAAATCAAAATGAAAGTGCTGCAAGGACATTCATTAACCTGCATTTCAGGACCTATTTGCAAAAACATCTAACATCATATCAAAATGATATCAACACATCATTCAACTATAAGAAATCTAGTCTATAAACTGTACTATGCTAAAAGTCCTGCTTTAGCACTAGTCAATTTAAATAACATTCTTCTACATGGTACCCCCAAAGACCTACTCTAAGAAATCGAACATATCCAGAGAAAATATTTTGGAAGTGAAAGCCACTTACAAAATGCAATAGCTTTACAACAGACTAGCAACAATTCTACACATGGCAACCTTCTACTACACACATACAAAAAGGAAAGACTAAAATTTAAAAGTACATTCGCTGAAGTACCAAACCATGTGTGTGTGTGTGTGTTGCCGCAGAACTTTTTATAAAAGTGACACAAAAACTGTAGACGTAACATACAAAATAGAAAACAATGAAGATTCCAAATGATTTGAATTAGCTCTCTACCTTATAGCAGAAAACAAATACGAAATAACTGACCCCTTAATACTTTCCAGTTACTGCACTACAAAACTTGACAACAAGCAAACTACTTCATGTGCTATCACAAATAACTTGGAATTATTCCCACTACCAAAACCCCTGCAACAACTCATTTTATATGAGAGCAACATAATTCAAACAGTGGACCCATTTCAAGCAATAATAGGCCTCCATCCAAAAACAGCAAAATTACCTCCCTCTGAATTGGTGAAAGGCATTTGTGGCAAAGTATTTGTACTGTATTTGTATTTATTTTTGTTTATATAGCGCTTCACACCAAAGCGCTGCACATTTTAACAACAGGATACATATGACAATAACATTATAACAGTAACAGTGGATGCAATTTACAATTGAGAATCAGACCAACAAACTGGCTGTGTAATTACATAGCCTGCGGTAGCGGCCATGTAGTTATGGTTAAGTTGCTAAACCTAGAGGAAGAGCACTTTTTGAGCTGCTTGTAACTTTGCTCCCCCTGGACGAAATCCTCACCAAACTTTGCATAAAAATGTATATGGCCCACTCTGATTTTCTTTGCAAATTTTGGTGAGGTTTGGTCTGGGGGGGCAAAGTTATAGGGGGGTCTCAACATTTTTTTTCCCCCCATAGACATAATGACAAAAAACTTTGTGCACGCCTACAGCTAAAATGGCTGGACGGATTTCCACCAAATTGGCAGCAGGAGCGGTGGCTTAGTCCCGAAAGCGTGTTTTTGTTAATTTGGTGTAAATCCGTCCAGTAGTCTTTTTTCAAATGACCAAAACGTAAGGCAATAAGTGTGTGATATCTATCAGCGGACAGGACACCGATTTGCTAATCGGCTTGCGTCATGTCCGTGGACATGCAACATGTCCGCCAATTGGATGGAGTGAGGCATGAGGTGTGTCACATTGTTTCGATGGGCCCAACATCTTGGATCACAGCGCGGCAGCGAACAGAGGCAAAATGCAATATTGGGGAGTGTGTTGGTGTGCAGGAGTGCTTCGGGAGGGTTGGGGAGTAAGAGGTGGGTCAAATACTGTATTTGTTTAGGTGGCAGGTGCCCCTGATGTGTTCGCCATTTCTGCAGTCTTCACGGCTGTATGTGGACATAATAAATGCACTACTAGCTATTTTACTTTAGTATGATGTTGGTTTTGGGTTGTTAGTAGAGCATTGATTGTAATTAATATCCCCTATAAGTAGCCCACATATCACAGTCAAAATGTTTGGTAGCATAGGTGTGCTATGCTGCGGTGGTTGTGGCAAGGGCCTAGAGTCTTGGGTGCATGGCCGAAGGCCTACCTTCGGCCCTGGCCCTAGGCCCTGGCCACAAGCACCGCAGCATAACACACCCATAGAATCAAACACCAATCAAATATCCACACCCAAAAGTGTGTGTACTGTTTCATTTGTAGAGTTTGTATGTGAAGTGTTGGCTAGGCTATGCAGTTAAGATTGTAGAGTTTGTAACAAGGACTGCGTCATAAGATACCCTTGGAAGTAAACATTTTGGATTGTTGTGTATGGTTAGATGTTTGCTTGAATGGGTGTATTATACAGCAGTGTGTGTGACTCCATTTGTTTTATACTTCCTGGTTGAGTTTTTTGTGGTTGTATGCAGTTTTTTCATGACATGGGTAACTGGACCAGACATACTTTTTCGATCTCTGTGATAAAAGAAAAGATCATATGTTAGAGTAGGTACTTCATAATGAGTTATTGCATTGCATAATAGACATTTTTGTATTTTATTGGCAATGTATGCATTTTTTACATTTTTACAGGGTAAATGGAAGAGATTGTACAGAAAAGCATGCAATGTATGCATTTGTGAAGGTGTGGGAAATAAAGCAGAAGGATTTCATATAGAGGCAGTGGTGTTGTTTGAGTTGGGAGCCTTTCTAATGATATTGTCTGTGTGTGTGCTTGAATGAAGATACATGTACTTATCCTGGCTGCGTGTAATTTTACAACACACTGGACAGCCTTTTTCATAATTATACTGTTATTTCTTCCATCCTTTAATATGAAATAGCATTTTTTTAGATAGCTGTGTGAGTAAACAAAAAAGTTGGAGAGCAGATAGGTTTGCAATTGACACTTCTTGATAGCAGATGGGAGAAATGACAGTAAGTTCATTTTACAGTTTATACAGGCTAAGTGGAAGTTACTCTGTTTATATGTATTCCTAGAAGAGCTGTACATGTACTGTGTAGAACATATTCATAGCTGTAGTCTGTGTTCATGCATGTGGATGTGCATGAATCTGCAAGTAGAAATCTTTGAGAGTTTTATAGTAGTTGTTGCTGTAGGTCCGTTGCAGTCACAGCCAAATTGTACTGAGAGTGATCAATAGTACATCTAAAGTGCTGATTTGTGATGATAGAGTTGGATGTGGAGTTCTTGGATGTGATTGGTGGATGATTGTGTGACTGCTTAACAGTAGCCAATGAGGAAATGGTGCAGAGAGTGAATTGGAAAGGGTAGAAGGGCTGCCCCAGTGTTATGCTCTCCGCGGACACCACGGCTGTCCACGGACAGGGCGTGCCAAATCTGGGGTTTCTCAGCAAATCCGGCATGGAAAGGGGACTGTAAGGATCAGCCAATCAGATGTTGAGGTTGTGGTTTGTGTTGAAAGAGCCTGTGTCTAGGGAAGATGGCAGAGGTGGAGAAAGTCAGGGTGTTGGTGGTTGGAGATATGTTTGTGCATGGTTTGGAGCAGTATGCTAAATGTAGGAATGTGGCAATTTTGATGTTAAAGGAGTGGAGGTAGTGTGGAGCACTGTGCCTGGTATCATTGTGCAGGGAATTGTACACGTTTGTGGAGATATGAGCAGGGTAAACATTCCACATGTAGTTGAGGTCTGTCAGTGCCCTTACTTTGATGGCTTATTTGGAACACTTGGTTCAGGCAGTAATGAAAATACTTCCAAATGCCAAGGTTATTTTTTCTGGATTAGTACCTAGGGCAATATGGGACAATAGTTTTGTTTTTTGTCCTCAGCAGGTGGAGAGAGGAAGATGTAGGGTGTGCTTTATTGAGGTAGGTCGCAGACCGTCTCATTCTTTGTTTTACAGTAATGTTGGTATCATTATATTTGACTCAGCCACACTTCATTTTTATATATGCAGTGTAGTGACCTGCATTGGTTGTGGCTCCTGCGTGGTAGATTATACCTACTGTTGTGAAGGTTTTCTTACCAAGTGATAGTTTACCATGTGTGAATCCAGTTAGCTTGCAGTTGTTTTTGGTACTATCTGCATTATAACGTAAAAGCATTACTATTACATATTTACTAGTTGTCTGTATTTGTAAGGTGGCAAAACCCCCACACTGTTCATCTCGCTAGTGAGCGAAAGTGGGATAGTACAAATACATGGGTGAAAATTATAGGCCTCCAATATATAACTGCGGCCATGGGGTCAGGGGACCACAGCCTGGCCGGAGGGGGTTGCAGCAGGGTTTGCTTGGACATTCTCGTACAAGCACATTTTGTCAGGGCTCGAGACTTGCTCCTTTGAAAAAAATGTACGTGATTTTCTGTGTGAAGAGGAGATGGGCTGAGGTGACAGGTGTGTGGCCTGGCTGTGGGAGATGCTTGGAGAGTGCAAAGTTCTCCAGAGGACCAAAGTAAATATGTAGAAATGTCTCCTGCATTGGTGAATGGTAGCAAACAATTCATATGTTTTTCAAAAACGTTCTAATGCCACTATGATCTGAAGGGCTATTAGCTCCCATTCTGAGTGAGGTCAGCGCCGTTGAATTTTTGTTTCCGAGCTGAGCAAACCAACGCATCGTACACAGTATAAGGTTCAATTGTTTTTCGACCTTGAAACAAAGGGAGGATTCCAAAAGGAATGCATGAAGGGACAGATGTAACACTTTCAAATATGATAAGGTTCACCATGCCAAAACTGGACAAAGGAATATGTAATTTGATTTTATGAAAATATGTTGACCTGAACGGAGTGTCTGCGTTACGCCGATAGAATGGAAATGCTGAATATTATGTAAGTTTTACTTTCAACGATTTTACAGATGAACCAGTCAATTTATCATTCGCCGACCATTATTGGTGCTTACATTGTACTCGGTTGTTGTTTGTGGTGTATTGCAACGGCAGGCAATTACAACTTGTGTGTGTACTTGGCTTTGTCCTGGGCACATGGGCAGTCCAGCATCGAGATGCGTGTAGTGCACTAGTGGGTTCCCTCAGGTTCCACAAATGCGTAATTCAACGCTAATATTTAATAAAAAATTCTGTCTATGGGGTAATTCATAGAATTCAGTGCAGAAGCAGCGCACGTGGGCAGCGCGGAGAAGGAGCATGCGCCAGCCGTGTGCGCTAAACGGCATTCTGGCGCACCACGTATTCATGGATTTCCCAAGCAATTTGGAGTCGTGGCACAGCAAACATCCCTGAGCGCCAGTTACACCCCAAGAACACCCCTTGCAAAAAGCCAACAAAATCTCCAATACGGCACAAAGGGCCGCGCTAACCATGGACCAGCTTACAGGACCGCTACACTGTAATCGCATGAAAAACGACATGTACCCCGCTTGTGGCAGACAAAACACGTGAAAATGTACTCATGCACTCCCTTGAATAGGCGTACCCCGCAGGCAGCAGCCAAAACGTGTGAAAATGTACTTGTGCACCCCCTTCAATACGGGTACCCCACTCGCAGCAGCCAAAACGCGTGAAAATATCCCCACGCACCCCCTTCAATGCACGTACCCACTCGTGGCAGCCAAAACGTGTGGAAATCAACCTGCGTACCCCCTTGAATACACGTACTTCACCTGCGCCAGGCAAATTGCAGCTAATAAGTTCCCACTGTGGTGTGGGCTGCCTGCGTGTCATTGTCTGGGGTAATGGCCTGCATGCGGGGCATGCCCACGGGTGTAGGGTGGTCCCCTGTGGTGTGGGCTGCCTGCAGGATATCGTCAGGGGTGATGGGCTACCTGCAGGGCATGGTCAGGTGTGATGGGCTGCCTGTGGGGCATGGTGAGGGCGGATGGGCTGCCTGCAGGGCATGGTCAGGGGTGATGGGCTGCCTGCGGGTCATGGTCTGGGGTGATGGGCTGCCTGCGGGCATGCCTAGGGATGTAGGGTGTTCCCCTGTGGTGTGGTCTGCCTGCGCGTCATGGTCTGGGGTGATGGGCTGCCTGCAGGGCATGGTCAGGGGTGATGGGCTGCCTGCAGGGCATGTTCAAGGGTGATGGACTGCTTGCCAGCCATGGTCTGGGGTGGTGGGCTGCCTGCGGGGCATGCGCAGGGGTGTGGGATGGTCCCCTGTGGAGTGGACTGTCTGCGGGTCACGGTCAGGGGTGATGGGCTGCCTGCAGGGCATGTCCAGGGGTGATGGCCTGCCTGCAGAGCATGGTCAGGGTGGATAGGCTGCCTGCAGGGCATGGGGAGGGTGGATGGGCTCTCTGCGGGACATGGGGAGGGGTGATGGGCTGCCTGGGCATATTCCAGGGGTGTGCAGGGAGTTTTACATGCGATTGGCCTGGCGCGAGCCTGTTACGCGTATTTCAAGGGGTGCGCCAGGAGTTTTATACGCGATTGGACTGGCGCTAGTGGGGTAAGCGTATTCCGAGGGGTGCGCGGGTAGTTTCACATGCGATTGACCTGGCGCGAGCGGGGTACGCATATTCCGGGGGTGTGCAGGGAGTTTGACACGTGATTGGCCGGGCCCGAGTGGGGTACGCGTATTCCAAAGGGTGCGTGGGGAGTTTCACGTGTGATTGGCCTGGCATGAGTGGGGTACGTGGATTCTGGGGGTGCGCGGGGAGTTTGACACGCAATTGTACTGGCGCGAGTTGGGTATGCATATTCGAACATGGGGAGTTTCACACTCAAATGGCCTGGTGCGAGCGGGGTACGCTTATTCCAGGGGTGCGCAGGGAGTTTGACACGTGATTGGCCTGGCACAAGCGAGGTACGTGTATTCCGGGGGTGCGTGGGGAGTTTTACATGCGATTGGGCTGGCGCGAGCCGGGTACGCGTATTCCGGGGTACATGGGGAGTTTCACACGTGATTTGCCAGTCTGGGCCCTCCCGGGTGTGACCCTTCCCTCCTCCCCATGCCCCGCAGGCAGCCCACACCACAGGGGACACCCCTACAACCGCTCCCCATGCCCCACAGGCAGCTCACACCACAGGGGACACCCCTACAACCGCTCCCCATGCCCCGCAGGCAGCCCATCCACCCTTACCATGCCCCGCAGGCAGGCCAATACCACCATGCAATTGGGAGCTCCAATACATGTCCCCCCACCCCACCCCCATTGACAGCAACCTGCCAGCAGGCCCCGACACATGTCCCCCCACAACCCCCCCCAGTGACAGCAACCTGCCATGTCTCCCCAAACACCACGTCATAACAATACAGACCCATGGTCCTAATGCCAACCGAAATCCCCCTGCCTCCCAGTACAAACACGTAACCATCCGCTGCACCCACTCCATACTAAATTACCCATGCCATGAGAGTCTGAAAAGAACCAGCGTGCCCATGAATAAATGTCCAACAGAGCCACACAGTGGCAACACATGACTGAGGCAATGCTCATAGAGACATGTACGAAACCAATGAGAGTAGACCACACCAATAATGAAGATATATGAAATGTATTAAAAAGAAAACAAAATGACATATTGAAAACCACACATGCAAATGAAGAAATAATGAATGCAATACCAAAAAGAAAGTAAAATACAATGAAAAACAAAAATCCACATCGCCAAAGTCCATAGAAAGGAAAGAAAAAATAAAAAGCATAAAAAAGCATTGCTCCATCAAATGACGTCATAAAGAAATTATGTACATGTCTGGTACTATTTACAATGAAAGTCAGAAGGGTCCATGATGACAAAACAAAATGAAACCTACAAAAAAGCCTATGTAAAACACAACTATATACAAAAAGTGGGAGCAAAGTCTGTGTACTCCAAATCATTAAAAAAAAACATATGAAACCTAAACCTAAAGAACTATATACAAAGGCGGCAGGCTAGTCCCACGGCTCACTTATTGATTTCCTGGGCCAGGGCATCATAAAACTGTGCGTCGATGTTCTGGAGGCGGGCCTGTTCCCTGGCCTCGAGGTCTTGCAGGGATGCAGCCATGTCCTCCTCCAACTCCCTGCGAGTTGCCTCGAGGCACTCAGCCCACCTCAAAGCCTGGTTCATGAAGTTCTCCGCCATGGCCATCCTGAGTCGTGCCTGCTCCGCACGCCACTGCTCCGCATCCATCTGCTGGCTCAACTTCTGCCACACGGAAGACACTCCCAATCCTGGGTCCTCCTGCCTGCCGACTGATGCCGCCCCAGGGATGTTGATGGCCTGGAGCCATGACCACTCCCACCCTGAGCCTGCTGCTGCTGTGCACGTGCCCTGCTTGTCGATGTCTGCACGTCCTCCATTTGTTGTGGTCCAGTTGGTTGGGTGGCCACCCCTGCTGGACCTCCGACTCCCAACTCTGGCAGGGATGTGTCCTCTACCAGCCTGAATGCTGGCTCAAGGGCAGCTCGACAACTGGCGCATAGGGGCTTCAGTTGAGGAGGGGGGCGCAAGAAGGTCCAGCACACGGAGGAACCCAGTGCCGACGACGTGTCCTAGTAGTGCGACGCGGGCCAAACAGGCATTCAAAATTACGTGCATTGTCCTCACGAGAACCCTGCACGTCATCCCGAATACCACGTTGGTGCAATGCCACACAAGCTAGGACAGGCTGAACCCGGTCACAAATAGTGTTTGTGCCCTCCCCGTCCTTCTCATGCAAAAGAATAAAACTGGCACACCCCAGACGGGGAATGAGGCAAAGAGAGCAGGCTGCGAGAGTTCAAAGGAAGGTTTATATAAGTAAATGGCATTCAAAGATCTCTGCTGCCTCTGAGAGCGCTCTGACCAAAATTAATGTTACAATACATTTTATAGGGCAAATGACGCAACTAACATAGGATACTACGTCGGTCCCGGATCGGACAGTCCATATGGTGCCCATGGTGTGGGTGGCATCTCTTCCTCCGGGTTGGCTGCTTGGTTGGCGGGAGGATGGACGTCAGGCATCTGTGCTCCGAATGGGTGAAGGTCAGGTCGCTGTGAAGCAGGGTGGTCACTAGCTAAGCTAACATAATATATTCTCAAAAATAAATAATAATCGTTCGAAGTCTTTGAACAACTCATCATGTCTCTATAAACTTCACATGTATCTATACTATCAATAACATCGGATTATAAAGGCCTTAGGTTAAGGGCCTTGACCACCATAATACACCGGTTGAAGTGAGGGTCTGTGTTCATAAGAATCTCTGGTATGTGACATTTGTTAGTGGTAGCAACGATATACTGCAGCAGGGGTCTAATGTTAGATGGGGATCTCTTGGGTGGGCATCATGGCGTGGTCAGCGGTCTGGCACATGAAAGGAATACCTTGCAGGGGCACAGGGTCACAATGGCAGTAAGTTTCCACTGGCAAAGGTGCGGGGGAAAGGACATGTTTGTGGAGATGAAGGAGCTATGTGCTTAGCTCATGCTGGTTCACATGCAGGACAGTGATCTCAGAGGAAGAGTGATGTGTTACATTTATTATTTGTTGCAAGTACCTCCGGCTTCGGCGTGAGAATGGAGCCGCCGAGTTTTCCAGTCAGAGTGGGCAAGATGGTGGGGGCCAGGTGCCCTGCGCGTCTGGCCTTTGCGAGAAAGGGAAGATTAGCGTTTTGTACTATCGCAGTGAGGCCTAGTCACCAAGATGGAGTCGAAAGGGGGTACAAAAATGGATGCCCTGTGTCCTGCTCAGTGGTCCCATCTACGCAAATGTTAACCAAAGTCGACATCGCATAAGGGCAAGGGGCGAACCCACCACTGGAGGCACTTGGTCCGGGTTTTGTACTGAGAAGTAAAGGATGCGAGGGGCCTGCTGGCCCTTTGCTCCCACACATTCCCCCCTTTCATTACATCTAAAGTAACGAATTATAACACTTGTTTTCTTTCATTCTCCCTTCGGTAGTACTCAGCTTCAGCAACTGCTTCTTCCCAGGCTGGGGTACCTTTTATTGGCATCCATGCTCTGCATAAACTTCTCAAGCTATTACCTCTTCTTGCATATTCGTCTGGAGTGCATGTTAGGTATATCCCACCATCCCCATCCATGTCTACCCATACCTCTTTATACTATTGCAATTCTCCTGGTTCCTTGATGGTGGTGTGGTATAAATTATCAACCCTGTCCCCATATTGCCTATAGATGGCAGTCATCCTGTATTTTGGAGTGTTATCCTGTTTGTATTTGTGCATCTATCATAGTTGCTACCATTGTCGGTCGGCCCATTGTTACCATCATCATAGTTGAGGTAGGCATACTTTTTGCACAATACCGGAGTCCTAATTGGCACACGCAGGAGAATAGCAACACAAAGACGATGACAGGAACGAGTATTTTCATCATCACATTTACCCATGATGGTATCCAGCTGAACATGTTGTCAAACCATGTGCTTTCTTCTGCTCCGCCCTCTGTTCTCATCCTCTCTCCTAAGTTGTGAACTGCTGTTATCACATGTGAGAGTGTCCCGTTGTCTGCATCTTCAGATGGCGCAAATGTGCAACACGCTGCCCCTATTTTTCAGCAAACACCACCGTCTATCGCCGTGAGGAGATCTAGAACATATCGGTTTTGCATTGTCATTAGGCGCAAGGCACGGAGCTCTATTTTTATAAGGTTGAATCCTTCTTCAGTGTCATTGGCCAGTTGGATTAGCTCCCAGTGCACTATTTGTAACCATTTGGCATTTGCTCGTGCTTGGAGCCCTGGCGCTAGGAGTGATGCAAAAAATGTCTCTGCGGATGAGAAGAGCTTGTACTTTTGTGGGATCTCAGCAAGGAGTTTTGATGATTCAGACCAAATATAGTTAGATGATCTTTTACTTCGTGATAACTTTGTTTTCAACTCATGTTCTGACAACAGTTCATAAGCTGGAGGTTCTGTTTTTACTTGTTGGGGCGCTGTCGAAGGGGCAGCCGATTGCCCTGCTGCCGATTTGCCAGCTGATTCCCCTGCTGCCGATCTGCCAGCCGATTCCCCTGCTGCTCCTTGGATATGGCTTTCGGGTATTACCATCAGGGCCGTATGGAGGGTGGCTAAGGCACAAGTACCTTTCCAGGATGCAGGTAGATGCAGGTAGGCTTGTTTCCTGCAAATCTAGTACATGTCCATGAGTGCTGCGGTGCCTTTCTTCATATCAGGTATCATTATTGTCTTGTTGCATTTCCTTGCCTCCCCCATGTTCACTTTGCCTTCCCCATGAAAGCATAGTTTGTGAGGTACTTCTTTTTGTATTTTTATAGGCTTTTCCAGTGCTGTGATCCATGTTAGCTTAGTGACGTGTTGCGACCAAATAGGGGCACACGCTTCCTTTATCCATTGGAAGGTGTCCTCAGATAGTCTCCGGAGCGCTTCTGCTTTGCACTCGATTGTTTCATCGTGCCATTTGTTCTCTGCATCCCTCATTCCTTTTATGACAAGAAATGGCTCTCTGATGCAAATTACTCCTTGACGCCGGTCGTGCATGTTCTCTCATTTTCCAGCCTCTCTATAGTGACGGTGTGTGCCTGGAAGGTGCTTTTTATCCTACACAGCACTAAGTGAATCAAACATTGAGCCTCCGACAAGGGCACTTCCTGTGTTACCAACATTTTGGGTGTCCCTGATGCATGCGGTATGAGTGAACAGACATAGCAGCTTTCATTTGAGGCTTGCTTTGCCCTAGCACTCATGTCTGAATACCATTTGTTAGATTGATCAGGGTGGCGGGGGTCTTCTATTTCATCTAATCCCAGGTCATGATACATTTCGTATCTTTTCCTTCCCTGCCCCCTTTTTTCTCTCCTTTTTCCTCCCTCCTTATAGCTTCTCACTTTTTGATAATGTATTGGGAACATTCCAGCCCAGGCAGTATCATTGCTGTTAAATATGGCATGTGTTTACTCGTCAGTAGCAGAAGCATAATATGAGGTAGGTTCTATGGTTGTCTGCGCATGCCGATTTGTGCTGGCTAAGTTACTCGGCCAATAATAGTCGCCATCATATTTATTTGATTCATAATCATTACTCATATTTATGCCTGGATGTGACAAGGAGACAATTGTTGGATCAGCAGGAGCGTGCTCTGAAGTTTGTGTTACATTTGTATCGTTAATACCAATGATATATGTTTCTCCCCATATTGTCTTCACTCCAGTCCATATTAGGCTTGACCCTTCTCGTATCAGCTTAGCCCCGCTCCCCCCTTTATGCATGTCATTAACCAGAGATAAGAGAGTGTAATACCAGGCCATGAAGAACAACATCACAGAAAGCAAAACAGCAGCGCATTTCAAAACACATTCAACATTGCTAAACTTATTTGCCCTAATGGCACCCCTATTGCTATCTAACATTAACCTGCTCTCTGCGAGTGCACTTCGTACATTATATATATATATATATATACATATATATATATATATATATATATATATATTTACACATCATGTTTACTCATTGTTTTCGTTTATGGTTGCTGTACTTATTATTATACATTTATATAGCAGGAGGAAGATATAGTGATGAAAAGAGAGTGAAAGGGAGAAAGATAGAGAAGTAGGGCAAGGCAAATCAGAAGGCACATCATTGTTTTTGCTCCTTACAAGTTCCTTGTTTCATTTGATCAGGTTATCATTGCTTCACGACCTCACTTGTAGTACCACTTGCACATTCCTGTTCTCTCTGAGGGAGTGTACTATTGTGTGCCCTCCTCACATCTGAGAAATGCACCCAATATTTCAGTCCCTTTACTTTCACTGCAGTGGGCGTACTGTAAATCACTTCATATGGGCCATGAAACCTTGGTGAATTCCATCTCCTGACAAAACTCCTCACATATACCTGTGCTCCTGGCATCAGCAGCCCAGTTGGGCTATCTGTAGCTGGCCTGGTAGTATCAGTTGCCACATTTTCAGTAAAAGGCAGTGCTATTTGTCGCGCTATGCTGCGTACTGCGCGCGTCAGCTGAGTCAAATATTCTTTAAATTCTTCCCCCAGCACTGCGGCAGCCCTGTGTGCATCTGATGTTCTCCTAATCGGGGAGAGTGGTGTGTGTATTCGCCTCCCAGTCACCATTTCATGGGGGCTCAAATGGTGGTCCTTGCATGCTTGCGTTCTGAGTTGGAACAGTGCTAGGGGCAAGCAATACACCCAGTTTTTCCTCAGTGTATTACACAATTTCGATAGCTTACTCTTGAGCAGACCGATGATCTTTTCCAAGAGTGACGTTACTTCTTTGAAGAGGTCATTCAGAAAGTGCGTGCCATTGTCCGACCGTATCACATCACATATTCCCTACCGGGAAAACACTTCTCTCACCAGAAACTTTGCTGCGCACTTCGCGTCTGGGTGGGGGCATGGACCCTCCTCCACCCACCTTGAGAAAGGACATACTACCACAATTAGATATCTTGCCCCGTTACATCTCTCTCCCATATTTGCATAATCTATGTGGAGCTCTCTGAAGGGCCCTGCCAGTCATGGCAAAGTACCTCGCAATGTCCTCAATGTAATCCCTGAATTGTATGTTTGACATGTTGTACAGTCTATGATGAATTTTGACAAATGTTCCTGTAAGTTGGGGACAAACCAATGTTCCTGAATGTCTGCGGCGATGTGTTGTTTCATGGGCTGGAAAGTGCAGCTGTTGGAATGCTAGCTCTAGTAATTCTACTGACATCACTACCTTCCCGCGGTCTGCTGCCTCCAAATGAGGTCTGTGGACGATTGGTTACATCCCAGCTTGCTCCATAATTCTTGTTCCTCCAATGGTGCTCTCCTCTGTAACTCTATTAGCTGTGTTATGGGCATGTTACTATAGGCTTCTTCTCGTGGTTCTACGGTGGCGGCTTTAACAATGCACTCAGCCGCTGGTGTTATATTGAAATATGAGGCCTCCTTCGCTGCTGCTTCGGCTGCCGCGTTTCCCAATGAGATTGAATCTGTGTTGTTGGTATGGGCTTGGCATTTCACCACTGCCACTACTGATGGCTCTGCCAACGCCTCTATTAATTCATTCAATAGTGTGGCGTGCTGCACTGGTGGGCCATCTGCACGTCTGAACCCTCTTCTTCACCAGCGTGTTAGTCCTGAATGGACAGTGGTTGTTGCATATGCTGAATCTGAGTATATAGTCACTGTGCATCCTTTGGCTGTACGTAATGCTTCAATTAATGCAGTTAGTTCAGCCGCTTGTGCGGAGTAATGGGACGGGAGACGCTTTTGGACGATTGTTTCATAGCTATCTTCCTTCATTCGTACTACTGCCATCCCTACATGCTTCTCTCATGTTTCTGGGTTTATTGATGCTGAACCATCTATGAAGTATATTTATCCTTCCTGCAGGGCATTTTCACTCGCCTTGGGAATATCATCACCCTCCCCCTCATAGGTTGCACAGTCGTGTTCCTGCATATCCTCCATAGTACATGGCTCTGTAATGAATGTTGCTGGGTTTACTGTTTTACACCTGACCACATGCATGTTGAGGCTTGAAATTATTATCTCATATGCGGTTGCCCTCTGCGTTGTCAGTGTTTATTTTGACCGCTTAAGAATCGCAAATAATGAATGCTCTGCATACAATGTCACCGAACATCCCATTACAATGGTGGCACTTTTTTCAATGGCGAAGGCCGTGGCTGCAAGGGCCTGTTCGCACGTGAAGTCACCCTGCATCACTGCATCCAGTGTTTCGCTGTGGTAAACCAATGGCTTGTGGCCTAATGATGTTTTCTGTGTCAACACTGCCGTCATCAGTGTTCCATTGCAGTGTGAGAACAAGAAAAATTCCCTCTCATAATCTTTGTTCACGAGGACTGGAGCCTCAGCGATAAGGTCTTTCAGTCTGAAGTACTGAGCCATCATGTCATGTGTCCATTTTATTGGGGCTCTACTTTTTTGTGCTTCTTTTAATGCTTGCAATAATGGGCGTGTGTATGCTGCATAATCAAGGATCCATGCTCGGCAATAGCTACATATGCCAAGAAATGTTTCCATGTCCTTCACTGTCTTTGGTATTATTATGTTACGTAAAGCAGCTGCCCTGTCAGGGAGCATTTGTTTTCCATCTTTCGATATTAACTGTCTGAGGTATACAACTTCGGCAAGGCAATATTGTAGTTTCCCTTTATCAACGTTGTATCCTTTGGTGGCTAACACAAGTAAATTGTCTACGTATTGTATAATGGTGCTCTCTACATCTATATTTCCAATGTCCTCTCGTAATACTCTGTTAAAAATACTTGCGCTTTCGAAATATCCCTGTGGAAGTCTGCGATGCTCATATCTGTTATTTCCCAGTGTGAATGATGTGAGGTACTACGATCCTGGGTCAAGTGGTATGGAGAAGAAGGCATTCTTCAAGTCAACCACAGTAAAACATGTAGATTCTTTGGGTAGACTGCACAGTATTGATGCCGGGTTAGGCACTAGCGGGAATTCTTTTTGAATGACGTCATTAAGTGGGCGGAGATCTTGGATCATCCTCCACGCCCCTCCTTTTGCTTTTTTAATCGGAAAGATGGCTGTGTTACACAGGGAGTTTGATGGCACTATTATACCTTGGTTCAGGAGTGCATTTATTGTCTCCCTAATCCCTTCCTCTGCTTCTCTGGATATTGGGTATTGTTTCACTCTTGGCGGTATGGCACCTGGTTTGAGTTTTATCTTTATTGGTGTTACTTCATGTAATGACCCTACATCATGTGGGCCTGTAGTCCAAATTTCTGGTGCTACTTTGCCATGTCTTCCTCAAATATTGTTGGTGGGGCATTAACACTAGCCATAAGTGGGTTGTGTACCTCTCTGTACTGGATCATAATATCACACAGTATGCTTATTTCCATTATTATCTCTCCATCATCTTCGTTGTCAGTGAATAGTTCTTCGTCAGTTAGATCTCTTAGCATTATGTTTGGATCTATGCATAACACAGTTCTACACTTGCTCGATACCTGAACTGCCTTGATGTCTATGGACATTATAATGCCTGGCACGACGTCCGTATTCGCAATTGGGCGGAATACAAAGTCTGATGGTGTCCTCCATTCTTTTCTCGTTATCTCAGGTACTACTTGGGCTAACACTTTGATGCCATAGATAAACATGTCTATGTCAATGGGTATCCCTCGCACCACAACTTCATTCATCATCGTGCTAATCATTAACATTGCTCGCACTGGGCATACTCCTGGGGTGGAACACACTATTCCCCGCTCGGTAAATTAAATTGTCATGTTCAATTTACTTAGCAAATCTCTACACAGCAAGCTGATTGGAGCGTCTTCGTGGTACAGTAAGGGTGCGCGCACTGTTTTTCCCCCCACTGTTATATCAAGATCTTTGGTGTAAGGAACTTTTAAAAAAGCCCCAGAGAACCGCTGCGTTTCCAAATTCCTGCCTGAGAGCGGAAACTGCCCTTCCATAAGACATGATTTTTCCGCTCCTGAGTCTACCACAAAGATAAACTGCTTATTTCCTATCTCTGCCCCCACTAATGGTTCCTCTTCTGCACGTAGGGTGGTGGATAGGACTGGACACGCAAGTGCTCCCTGCAAGTGCTGTCCTAATCTGCGCACCTTTCTTGTCTGGGCACTGAGAAAACATTATCTCCAACTACTGTTGCGCCACGCACCATGCAGGGGCACCATGTGCAGCTGTCACGAAACTGTTACTGCTGGTGTTTCCTACAGTGTTTTGTCTTGTCATGGGCTGTGATGCGCTGTGATATGGTTGTGAGGGTGGTTGTCTTTGCTGCATTTGGGGTTTGTTATAACACTGGTCCTGTGGTCTTTCCCCTCCCATTGGTAATCCATAGGGGCTACCTGGGTGTGGGCATCCCCATACCTGTTCATTGTCCACGGGTGGTTGCCCTTGGAAATACCCTGATGGCCACATTCTGCAATATCTTGAATAGTGTCCCCATCTCCCACAGTTCCAAAATGACCCTTGCTGTCCTCCTCTCATCCCTCGGCCACCAAATCCTCTATTCCCCATGCCTCTGAACCTCCCTCTCTGGCCATGGTACCCACCTCGTCCTCTCGCCGGCCTTTCTTGCCACTGTGGTCCTCTGTGTTGCTCCTCTCTGTTCCACAGTCCTTGTTCTCCTGCTGCCCACAGCGCTGCTATTCCGACTGGCCTGCTTCCCGCACTTTCAT
Source organism: Ambystoma mexicanum (assembly GCF_040938575.1). Classification (NCBI taxonomy): domain Eukaryota; kingdom Metazoa; phylum Chordata; class Amphibia; order Caudata; family Ambystomatidae; genus Ambystoma; species Ambystoma mexicanum. The sequence continues at coordinate 295,811,628 of NC_090925.1, forward strand.
CCCCCTCGTTCTCTCTATCTGTTATGCTGGCGTTTATGGCGGCAACCTTCACTAATTTATTCTGTACCAGTTTCGCTTTGCCTGCCAGCCTTTTCTGTGCTATCTCCTTTTCTCTCTCTTTGATCCTCCTACAGTGGTGCACAATTATGCTCTGAATTTCAGGCCAACCCTTGGCTTCTATCCCAGCTATCTTGTCCAAGGCCTTCTGTACCTCCTTCGGGAGCCCTTTGTTGATTATGAAATAGAACAAGGCGGTGGATTGGTTCCACGCCGTACCAGTTTCGCTTCTCCACAAGTCTTGCACCCGCAGTATGAATTGCGTAGGATCCTCGTTCTCCTCCATTGTACATTGCATTACCAAATGTAAATCTGGAATATCTGGAAATGTGCGCCGCAATGCGTCCCATACTTGTGCTCGAACATTGTTGAAGGGTGATCCATTGTGGCGGTCACAACTCATTGTTACTCCTGGGAACCCCACCTTTTCCCACACAGCGTCTGCTTGATCACCGACTGCGGACACTAGCAAACTTTTTACATCACCTATTGGTAACGGTACTCCTGCCGTGTTCTTCTTGAACGCATGTATCCATTTCCCTGCCTCTCCCGCAAGTGGGGAGAAGAGTTTCAACAGGTTATTGTTGTCCATCTGGGCCCACGGGATATAGTGTGGTCTACCTGCTCCATTGTGTATCAACGGCATCTGCAACCTATGCTTCTTTCCTGTCTTACTTACCGTCCCTTTCTTTGCCTTACTCAACAGCATATTCCCTACTTGCTGCCGTAATCTACCCTGCCATCGTGGGGGTGATCGTGGATCTAAGTAATCAAAATGATGTGGCAGTGGGGATCCTACAGCTGCCACTCCTTCCTCGTATTTGTCTAGATCACTCCACACCTCTTCTATTTCTTCTTCTTGCTCACCATTCTCCTCTTGTCCTTCCCCTCGCTGGCTTTCTGTGGTGGCTGGGTGTATGATTCTTACTGGTTTATCATTCAGATGGAACAGGAACTCTCCCGATCGCCATTCTTTTTCTCACCCTTGTGATGTGGGTGTTCCCTGAGACAATATGGACTGCACTGGTCCTGGCGTGGCTGGTGCTGATTCCCCTGTTACACTTAGCAGGGGGTGAGATCTGCTACGGACACTGGTGGTACTTAACCTCCCCCGGTAGCATTTGACCCCTGTCACGCGGTGCTCTTAGCCGTGTTTTTTCCATTTGTGCATGCACTAACTGGCGGTCTAAATCTCCGGTTAATCGCGCTAAATTTACAGGGGGCACACTTGTTGGGCTATGAAGGCCTTTGTCATATGGCGGTGGCGCAGTGGCTACTGCTCAACTTGGGGAGGCGGGGGTGGGGCACGCTGGTATATACAGAGGCTCACTGTATCCTACTGCTGGTCTTGTCATTAAGGGGTATATTTTGGTTGTATCATTCTCAGCTGTGGTCGTTGTGCATTCACCCTTTGGTGTTCCGCTTACCTCTTCCTGTGTTTTCTGTTTTTCGATTGTTTTTTCTGTATTTACCTCTGCTGTAGGGGTAACTTCCTCAAACATTTGCCACAGGTCCAATACCTCTCTTCTGTTCTGCAACTGTTTTCCCTTATATTTTGCCAGTAAATGTGTGGATACTAAATCTAACACCCTTTTGTCAAACGACCCTCCCTCTGGCCAAATTGGTGTCACGCTGTCCCCTTTTATCTCCGTCACCCATTGAACGTAGTATTTCTGTATCCTGTCACTATATAGTGGGAGATGTTGGCAAATGTGAGTTAATGGTGTTATTCCCCCATGACGATGTTTCTCCCTTCGCTTTGTGTGCGCGCTTGCACTCGATCCTCCCTCTAATCACACCCATCAACCACAGTTCTTTTTTATAGGTCAACAATATATTAAGCGTTTCTCAATTACTGACAGTTATTGTACATCAATATTCAACGTTACCTTTGTAATCATTGCATTTCCAATTTCAACATTTCACTTTTGCATATATAACCCCTTACCAACAAATCACTTACAACATTTTGACATACGTGACAATAATGGACAGAAAAGACATGTAACACATAACATGCACTACCCCTTGTTCCCATTACTGAACACTTTTTATCCTCCCCCGCAGGCTACTCTTCTCATTCACTCCCCACCTCTTACACTGTCTCACTCTTTCCCAAGAATTCTTGCTCACGCGAAAAATGAATATTCTAAATAACTACTCCGAGTCTACTCAATATACGAGACCCCTACTATTTTCTCTTTATCTTCTCTTATTTATCTGCACTGGACGAGACAATGCTACACGGCACCGCTTTCTACCCCGTTCGGGCTAGGATACCTCTTCTCTTCTTCCTACTTCTCACAAAACCTAATGGCCATGTAAAGAATAGATCAGAAAAGCCTCAACATCACTCACACAGCCCCTATTCTTGGCTTTAACCCACTACCACCTGTTCCCCTGTTCCCTTATTTTCCCCCTTACCTTTCTTTGGGAACTTTCGCAACTGGCACTCACGCGTTCAGTCAGGTAATTTGAGGGTCACCGTTCACGGTCTGACCCCAGTCACGTCCGCACCCCAACCAAGCCATGGCCCGCCTCTGCGAGCAGCTTTTTCAGTTGGGCATTCGTCAACCGGGAACCCTTGACCCTTTCTTCTAGTGCGCACAGGCTGGTCAGCTGCGGAGGCGATGGTTTTGCTGGGGGGCGTCGCGGATCTCGCCGCACGGTGCGGGCCTCAAGGCACCTCTCCAAATCACTTCGCGGGGGGTCACCAAATGTTTGTGCCATCCCCGTCTTTCTCATGCAGAAGAATAAAACGGACACACCCCAGACGGGGAATGAGGCAAAGAGAGCAGGCTGCGAGAGTTCAAAGCAAGGTTTATATAAGTAAATGGCATTCAAAGATCTCTGTTGCCTCTGAGAGCACTCTGACCAAAATGAATGTTACAATACATTTTATAGGGCGAAAGACACAACTAACTTAGGATACTACGTTGGTCCCGGATTGGACAGTCCATATGGTGCCCATGGTGTGGGTGGCATCTCTTCCTCCAGGTTGGCTGCTTGGTTGGCGGGAGGATGGACGTCAGGCATCTGTGCTCCGAATGGGTATAGGTCAGGTCACTGTGAAGCAGGGGGGTCACTAGCTAAGCTAACATAATATATTCTCAAAAATAAATAATAATCGTTCGAAGTCTTTGAACAACTCATCATGTCTCTATAAACTTCACATGTATCTATACTATCAATAACATCGGATTATAAAGGCCTTAGGTTAAGGGCCTTGACCACCATAATACACCGGTTGAAGTGAGGGTCTGTGTTCATAAGAATCTCTGGTATGTGACATGTTTTAGTGGTAGACAACGATATACTGCAGCAGGGGTCTAATGTTAGTTGGGGATCTGTTGGGTGGGCATCATGGCGTGGTCAGTCGTCTGGCACATGAAAGGAATACCTTACAGCGGCACAGGGTCACAATGGCAGTAAGTTTCCACTGGCTAGGGTGCAGGGCCAAGGACATGTTTGTGGAGATGAACGAGCTATGTCCTTAGCTCATGCTGGTTCACATGCAGGTCAGTGATCTCAGAGGAAGAGTGATGTGTTACATTTATTATTTGCTGCAAGTACCTCTGGCTTCGGTGTGAGAATGGAGCCACAGAGCTTTCCAGTCAGAGTGGGAAAGATGGTGGGGGCCATGTGCCCTGCACATCTATCCGTTGCGAGAAAGGGAAGAGAAGCGTTTTGTACTATCGCAGTGAGGCCTAGTCACCAAGATGGAGTTGAAAGGGGGTACAAAAATGGATGCCCTGTGTCCTGCTCAGTGGTCCCATCTACGCGAATGTTAACCAAAGTCGACATTGCATAAGGGCAAGGGGTGAACCCACCACTAGAGGCAGTTAGTCCGAGTTTTGTACTGAGAAGTAAAGGATGCGAGGGGCCTGCTGGCCCTTTGCTCCCACACAATAGCCACGTCCGCAGGGAGAGGAAGGCCAGTTGTTGTATGTGCATTCCCTCCCTGAAAATGGGTCTGGACGGAGGCATCCCTGCTGGTGCCGGATGATGCAGTCATGGGATCGGTACAGGATTACACACAGGCACCTCTGCGGCAGCCTGTGCTGCCTTCTGTCTGTGCCCCTGGACTGCACCACTAGCACCAGTGGAATCCCCCCTTGCAGGCCCCGTGTATGGGGCTTCCACACCCTCCTCCTCAACCAAACCCCCACCAACCTGGATGACTCCGTGCCCTACTGCTGCTGAGGAATCCAGCTCCAACCTCCGCCTCTTGGACCTTCCCTTGGCAGCTGCGCCATGGACGTGGCGCAAGACTCCTTACTCCCGGAAGATAAGATTACCTCGGAGGGGAGCTCACATGGCAAACACACACACGCACCTGTACACCATGCACGTACATGAAGGTGGAACCATCATCCATGTGTCACACCCCAAACATGGCATAGTACATACTCAGAAATGCTAACATGTGTGCATCTCCACATGCAGTTGTGTGTCATGCTTTGGAACACCATGCATACACCATTGATGTCCGTCACACATGACTGGATTCACATGCAGCACGGTCATGTCCCTGCACATACACATCCATACATGGGCCATTTCAGACATGTGTCCAAGCTGCACACTCCTGGCACGCCTCAACATATACTGCGTCCAATGAGCACGCATGGACACTTACATCTCGACTCCTGATGTGTCTGCCTCTCGAGAACCTGGAGGTGAAGCACTGGGTAAATGTGTTCCAGGACCCTGATCTGGTCGTTGGTAAGGCGGACCCGGCACCCCATTGCATCCGCTGCGGTCAAGAGGCACCAGGCCTTCCTGAGGGTCCTGGACCTGAAGTCCTCCCAACGCTTATGGATGTGGTGCAGATCGCGGGTTGCCACCCCCTCCACGTTGATGGCACCCACGATGTCCATCCAGATCCTCTTCCGTCCATCCTTGTCGGTGCGTGCTTGTCCGAAGAGGGCATCATAATGCACCAGGACTTGCTCCACCAGGATGCCAACTTCTCCTGCAGTGAAGCTGCAGCCCTCTGCCTCCCTGCCGGGGGTCGCCACTGGTCCCAGATGGAGAATGGCCCGACATGGTAACCCCTCAGGCAGGTGTGGGTGGGCAACTGGGTCCTGGTGCTGGGCTGTGGAGCGATGGAACTGCAGTCGGGAGTCTTCTGTTCCAGCAGGGGTGGTCGCAGCAACTGGACCCCTGCAGATGGCTGACGTGCAGGCACCAAATTGAAGGGCACATGGCCAGCAGGCAGCAGCAGATGGCTTGTGGGAGGTGGCTCAGGGCTCTTGGGGGCAGAAAAATGGCCTTCTGGGCAGGAGAGTGGTCTTCTGTGTATTGTCGCGTGGTCAGCTTGATGCAGAGTGAATTGGCATGTGAAAAAGCAGCATGTCAGCGTGTAATTCGAGGAAAGGGCCTTAGTGCGTAAGCGTGTAAGTGACGTGATGTGTGCAGGCGTTTCCCTCGGTACGGGTGCATAGTGAATCCGCACGTCCAAAAACAGCACGTCCGCGTGTGATTCGAGGAAAGGGCCTTAGTGCGTAAGCGCGCCAGTGACTTTATGCGCATGGGCATTGCCTTCAGCATGGATTAAAGGTCCAGCGGGGAAGCAGTCCAGTGTTCATGTTGCTCGTGGAGACCGACGCGTCTCTTTACTCTTCTGCATTCACACGCGATCACTTCACAGCGTTTGAAGTTTGTACCTCTTCTTTTGGCGGGGTGTTGCCTACGCGCACAAGCGTGTGTGTTTTTCTTTTTCTTTTCCACGCAAGGAAGGCAGTGAGTCGTGCATGCTATTTTTCCCACTGTGGTTCTCCCTGTGCATCGCGTACCATTTTCGAGGTCATAGTAGCCCACGTGTTCCATGTTTTTTGTTTCCCTGGGTGCCACACCGTACTCCTGGAGGTTAAATCCACACACGTGGGCTACCAGGGTCGCGTGCACATTTTTCTTTTGAAATTTTTGGATTTTTTAAAAAAAAAGTGTCCATTTTTTATTTTTAGTATTTTATTTATTTTTTCAATTTTTTGGGGGGGGCCTGAGCATTGCGTGACCTGTCATTTTTTCCCAGGGGTCACAGAGAGCCTTGCAGGAGCACAGCGGTACCTACTCCATCCAGTACCCAGCCCCCTTCAACCCAATTGCCCAGGACAATTGTTGAGTGCACCTCGCATCGGCTATTTGCCATCTGTGCCATGGTTGGGAGGCCACCAAAGGCTAAGGGCGGCAAAGCTGGCCGTCCTCCCAGGGATGTGCGTGGTCGGGCACGTAGGCGCGGAGACCAGGGGGGACAGGGAGTCCAGGGTGGCCAGTGTGGCTACAGAGGGGGAAGAGGCATGGGTGCCCCACTGGGGCAGGATGCCCAGCCACATGCTGGTGCAGACATGCCACCACCCCCTGTGGCTCCTGGAGATTCAGCTGTTGCATCACAACCTGGCACCCATATGACCCATCAGCAACTTTCATCTGCTGTCACGGGCCCACCGGTGGTGGTAGCTGCAGGTGCAGCTGAGGGGACCACCACCCGGGCTTGGGATTGGGTAACGCATGTTGGGTTGCGTGATGAGGACTCCCAGGATGATTTCCATCTTGTCAGGAGGTGCATGTCACATGTGTCCAGTGTAGCTGTGACCGGGGCACACGTATCTGGTACAGTTATGACATTTGCTTCCCCAAGTAGCAGGGTGGTGGTAACTGCATGTGCAGATGCAGCCGACACCACCCGGCAGTGAGTCAGACCCAAGCCAGACCTACCATCCTCATTCAAACACTCACTCCCTTGGTCCAGTCCACCAGCGCCACTGCCCCCACTGATCAGGGCCACATTGGCCAGTCAGGGTCAGTACCACCGGCCAAAAGGAGGAAGCGTGCTCCTGCGCAAGAGGCTGAGACCCCAGACACGGCTCTGGCCTCCAGCATGTCGAGGAAGAAGCCTTTCGGCAAGCAGGAACTGGACTTCCTTGTGGACTGCGTGTCGGCACACAAACAAAATATGCTTGTGGGCCCACAGTGCCATACAATGCCTCCCCAGCATTGGGTCCACTGGCAGCATATTGCAGATGGTGTGACAGCCATGGGATTCCAGGTGCGCACGGCTCAGGACTGCTACACGCGTTGGAATGACCTCCAATGCTGTGCAAAACAAAAGCGTGCCTCCAATTATTCCATGTCTCAGGTGACTGGTGGTGGGCCAGCACCAGAGGAGGATGGACTCACTCAGCATGAGGAGATCACTGCAGAGTTCATCCAGGAAGAACAAATCTGTGGCGTGGGAGAGAGGATGGATTATAATGCATTGTCCGGTGAGTATTGATGCGTGTTACTCAATGATAGGTGTGTTTGGCGTGTGTGACCCTCCCAGCTACAACTTGGGTCCTTCCTTTCATGAATGTCCCTCTCTAACTATGGTGTTCACCAGGGGTCTTACCTCTCGGCCTGGCTTTCCAAACAGCACCTGGCAGCTCTCGCCTATTGCATTTTCATTTTCTGCTACAACTTCCTGTGCTATGCTGATGACACTGAACTCATTTTCAGGCTGCCCTCGGCCACCTCTTCTCCCTCCATCATTTCTGATAGCTTCATTGCCATTTTAAATTGGTGTACTGCCAACGATCTCTATCTAAATCCTTTCCCCCTCACTCTCTGGCCGGCCGCCCTTGGACCTCCTCCTACCCCCACCTGCAAGGCCAACAACCTCAGGGTAACCTTTGACCCACACATTTGTTCTCCGCACACATTTCTGACGTCTCTTGAGATATATTAAGTTCTTGCTTAAACTCCTCAGGGGTACTGTGCCTTTCCTTCCGCTCACCTACAAGCTCACTGTCTCTCAAGCTCTGGTTGTCTCAAGATTGGACTACTGTGACAGGCTCTTTCAAAATTCTACCTGCCTCCATACGTTGCCCTCTACCACTAATTCAGTACAGGACTGCAAGACTTGTCCTTGGCCTCAAGCCCTGGGATCCTATCTCTCCAGCTCTGAAATCCCTTCATTGGCTACCAGTGGATGCAAGGATTACATTTTAGACCCTCTGCATTGTGCACAAGGATTTCTGGGGCCTGGATTCAAAATACCTTCAACTATCCCTCTGCCAATACCTCCACTCTCGAGTCCTTTGCTCCTCTACCTCACTCTCCCTCTGGGTCAGTCGTTTATCAAAGAAACAAGCTGGGGGCAGATCTGTGTCTACAGCTGGGACCTCACTTTGGTTCAGCCTACCTGCCACATTGAAACTTGAGGAGAAACATCTCTGCTTCTGGAAGCACCTCAAGACCTTCCTATTTGTTCCTGCATTAGCCCCTCTTCTCCTCAGCAGAACTGTTTCCTCTCTTGGCACTGTGCACCTCTGTCCTTCGGGCCCAGGCACCTGCTCACCCTGACTTCCTGCTGCACTGCCTCCAGGCCTCCCATTGCAATGCGTCCTGTACATGTACCCATACAGTCCCCCACTCTTCTTCTGCACTCATCAGATTTGCCCTATCCAAAAGATCTTGCACTTGCCACTTGCTGGCTGCACTACCACCTTTTGAATGCCTATTCTATCATTGGACTTAATTTTCTTTCTTTGGTCTCCTCTGTTTGAAACGTTCTACTTCTCCCCCTTCCAGGGACTTCAACCCTTTATCCCTTCTCCATGCACTTGTGGGTTCTCAATGTCACTGTGGCCAGTATGATCGTTATTTTCATTTTCTTTTCTACCTTGTTCCCCTCCCTTTGCTTGGTTTCGCTCTGAGCCACTTGTGTACAAGGGCAATCCTGATGAGATGTCATATCATGTCATATACATCCTTTGTCCTTGGTGCAGTGTGTCTCACTCTGACTGTGCTGATGGCAGTGGCTCACCGTGCACATGTGTGCACATTCATGCTCCATGTACATTCTATGTATGACCCTAGGTGTCCTTGACCGCCTGCTCATTGTAGTATGTCTCCAGGATGATCCATACGTCATGTTATTTGGACAGCCATTTCATGCTCACTGTGGGTCTGTGTGTCATCACGCACGACTTTAGGGTGTCCACTTCTGTGTCGTGCACAAGGCTCCACCTGTTACAGGCCCCTGCCTCTTTTCAACTGGTGTTGTGTCTTCTGCATGCATGTGTGTACTACTGATGGTTCCTCATCTGTCCTGCGTCATGTCCACTTCTCATCGGCTGTAGTGATGTTTGACTGACAACATGCAATAGCATGCCAACACTGTCTGCCAATGCATAGTTCTGTGATTAACCTTTCATTGGCCTGCAGTGCCTCCCTGCTATTGCCCAGAGGGTGGGTGTTTCACGGTATCCATGCTACATAGTGCATGTCATTTGCACATGAAGGCTGCAATTTCTCTTACACTGCCATCACATTTGGAGATTGACATCACTACGTACGTGTTGATGTTGGAAGTTGAGGGGGCACGCATGCACTGCACCGCACACACCCACTCCTGTGCCAAGTTCAGCCCTTCAACATGCCTACACAATGCTGCTGTGTGATAGTGACCTGCCATGTCCCTCCTTTTGCTGTATAGAAACACAGTAGCGTAGGTGCCTCCTGTGACACATGTACCCTGCATGGTCAATGGTTGTTGAGTGCTGCACGTGAACATGCATGTTACATGTGTCATAGTGTGTTTGGTGTGATTGCCAGCTGTGGCTATTTGTGTGTTCCCACATGCTTATGCTAAGTGCCATCTCTTGGTTGCCATCTCTCATTTCTGCCTTGGATATGTGCCTGCCAGAGATTGTGTGCGATGCAGGTGGTGGGCAACATGCAAAACATGTGTTGGCTTCACATTTTGCACACATCCTTTTCTGCTTTCGGGATACCCTTGCATTGCAATGCCACTGGATTCATGTTGGGGTTTGAGTTGCGTGTGACATGTCTGCTTCATGTGTGGGCTGTCAATCTTGTGATCTGTATGTGTTTGGTATGTGCTACTGACATGCATGTTTTTGTTTCTTTTGTTTATGTTACAGGGGATGATGCACTGGAGGCAGAGGATGAAGATGTCATTCCAGACACAGTGGTCAGTTCACATGACCGACCAGGCATCAGTGGTGGTCGTGGGGTGGCAGCCCACGAGAACCCACTGGTGCTCCAGGCCATCATGTCCAGAGCAGACTCTGAGTCAGGCTCTGATGTATTCTTTGACCACTATGTTGAGCCGGATCTGCATCATGACGTGTCGTCACCGGTGAGTGATCCTGTTTTGGATTATCTTCTTTCCGCAACACCTGCAGTAGGGGGCCAGGCGGGGTTGGAATGTCTGCCTGTAGTGGTTATGGGTGCAGGGTCACACTCCACAAGAGTTAGCCACGTTCCTGGGGCATCAAGTCGATGGAGGGAAGCAGTCCTGCAGCCACGGGTGGCACCAACCCAGCAAGGACCACAGCTCCTTGGGCCCGGCTGGTGTCGTGTCCAGCAACGCAGCGTGCACTACCGGGGTCAACTGAGTGGGAGCATGCTGTTATTGCCACAGCACAGCAACAGGGGGGAGCAGTTGAGATGATGGCTCAAGGTATGGAAAGTGTGGCCCGTTCCATCCTCCCCCCTGAAAGGCAAGTGCAGCTCCAGCAACCGGCTACGTGGTCCATGTAAAGCTCACTCAGGCTGGACATGGCGGCCTCTGACAGGGCGCACCGGGCTGAAATGGTGGCTCTGCATAAAGCAATTTCTGTTCAGGCAGAGGCACAGCGTAAGGCTCTGAGAGTCAAACACCAAACCCTCCGATCTACTCTGGGTGCTCACATGATGGATGACAGTAGGTGGGCAGAAGACAGGATGGAGCGGCTTGAAAGAACCATCTCAGCTGAACTCCATGCAAGCCAGGAGGTACTCCGTACATCATGTAAGGCCATGCAGGCAGAACTCCATCTTACAGGTGAGTCCTTGCAGGAGGAAGCACGTTGGACACGTGAGGTGATGCATGCTGACCTACGTGTCATTGCCATGCAAGACCTGGTTTACCAGACCTGAATGCTTGCTGCCGCTGATGGGCAAAGCGCGGATAGGCATGGTGAGGCAACTGAGCCACGTCCACCTTCGGATTTCCATCCAGAGGGTGTAGACGACAACCTATCTCCCACATACCAGCCACTTGAGATCATACAAATGGTACATAAGGTTCTATATAAATGCAAAGTAACATAACATAACAAAACATAGGTCGGGCCGTGCAGGCGCTGAGCCCAGTGAGTTTTTTTTTTAATCTCAACATCTACACATGTGGGTGTTGAGGTGCACCATGTACCTCCCCCCTCCTGAGTACCCCTCCCACCTCCTGTGACATATGTGGCCATTTTTATTTTTTTATTATTTTTTTCCTGAATGTTTTTTTTTCTGCAAGTAATTTTTTTTTAAACAAAATAATTTCCTGCAAGTATTTTTATTTTTTTATTTTCCTGCAAGTAATATTTTTTTCCTGCAATAATCTTTTTTTTTCTTGCAAGTAATTTTTGTTTTTTTTTATTTTCCTGCAAGTAATAATTTTATTTCCTTTTTTTGTCTATTGTGCTTTCATGTGACAGTGTAGTGCTTTGTGGCATTTGAAGGCATCCACTGTGTGTTCCAGCAGGGCCCATTCATGCTTGTCTCGTGTATGTTGTTTGCTTGGGTTCCTGACACATATGCTGCTCCTGCTTCCCCTTTCCATGGGCTCGCAAGGATGGCTCGGTGTGACAGCATCTCACACAGGTGCATTGGGCCTCCGTCATATATGTGGTCAGCCTGAAGTCCTATTTGTGTGTACACCCCTAGTGGGTATTCCGGCTGGCTTCTCCAATGTATGTCTGCACTTCATTTAGGTGAGTATTCTGTTGAATGTGCATTTCATCATGTTGCTTATGATTTTTTTATGAATTGACTGTCTATGTTCATGAACTTCCGGCTGTAGGCGATAGCATGCACCCTTTGGCTGTGTTACACACACTGATGGTGGGAGGGGTCCGTGTGCTGTCAATTTTGCATTGGGACACTTGGCCTACAGTGATTTTGATATGCCACATGAAAGCTGCATGCTGAGTTATCCTTGTCACCATGCGTTTCAACAACTCCCAATTCCTTGCTTGCCCTGCTTTGGCCATCTTTCAGCCCTGCCCAGTGTTTTGTTGTGCAATTTGAAATATGGCCACATTGCTTTTGACTTGACTGTCCTGTTTGTGGCCTGGACCTGCTTCTCCCTCCCATTGGTTTTACTTGGCCCTTGTGACAATCCGGCCAACCAGGAGGCTGGAGCCTGCCACCACTACCAAATGCCCACAATGGAGGTCCTGTCTACACCTGTCCACTCCTGTCCACCACCTTTCTGGGTCCCTTGATTGTCCCCCTGTCTTCCCTGCCTCCTGCCGTTCTCTACTGGCCCCCTGCCAGTCTCCCCCTGTCTCCCCTGCCCCCTGCCTATCTCCACCTGCCCCCTGCCAGTCTCCCCCTGCCTCCCCCGCCCACGCCTGTCTCCACCTGCCCCCTGCCAGTATCCCCTGTCTCCCTTGCCCCCACCAGTCTCCACCTGCCCCCCGCCAATCTCCCTCTGCCTCCCCCTTCACCATCACCCCCTCCCCTTGTGCACAGTCTTCTTTCCATCTGCCCCTTTGTGTGCTTTCTTTCCCCTTCCCCCCTTCTGGCTTTACACCTTGGCCCCCTCCTCCCTTCTCTCCTCCTTCTCCCTCTCCACCACCCTTTCCCCTACTCCTTTTCCTCTGTCTGTCTTTTTCTGGCACTACCCCAATTGCCGTCAGGCATGGTGATACGTAGCCACTTGTTCTTTGCAGACACTTCCCCCTCTGCCTCCATCCATCCACTCCCCATCTTCACCTTTTTGAGTTTTATTTTGGCACTTACTTTTATATTAAGTCCCTCCACCACTGATTACAGGTCGTCTGGTCCCACTTTTCCTTTCGTGTTTCTTCTCACCCTCCCCAGCACTATCTTGATTATTCATCGACCTGCCATAGTTTGTCACTTGTTTTGTTACTCTCCTCACCTCTTCCCTCCTCTTCCCTCACCCCCCTCCTTATGTGACTTCTGCACTGCAACTATTGCTGTCAGGCATAGCAATGTTGATGCTAGTTTTGTTTTCCCACATTCCCTCCCGAGACTCTCCGTTATTGTTACAAGCACTTGTACTATGTACTTTGATTTGATTGTTCATTTTCACATTCTGGACTGTTTGAAGGACTTGTAGGAAGGTACTGTTATTCTCCCTTGTTCCCTCCCTCCTTGTGGCGCTTTGATGCTCTTTGTTTGTAGGCCCTATAAGGATTTTCAATGAATAAGTGATTGCTCATTGTCTGCCATTGTCGATGTGGGGCACTCTGTACATGATATGTTCTGCTGGTCAATGGCTGATCCTATGGTGGGTTTGATTTTGAGGTCTCTGGGGATTGGTGTGGTTTAACACACAAGGGGGTCCTTGAGTGCAATGTTCGCATGTGCTGTGTACAGGACACTGAAGCTCACTTCCTTTCACATGCATGTATTCAATGCATGTCCCTACTGAATACAAGCACTTATGCAACACCACCCCACACCAAATACGGCAACACCATGTGCACCCAGATTGCCTTCTTAGGCATGCTGTGTCCCTACAATCCATATTCACTTCTGATTCATTGATCGTGTACATGCATCACAGGCTGCTATTTTGTTGATTGTACTTATTTTTCATGGTGCTCAAGGAGTTTCCCCTACGCAATGCACACTCACATTGCTGTCCGGTGAGCGGTGTGTTGCAGGGGACACACACGCAGCACACAGTGTTTGTAATGCCAATTTGCTACTGTCCAATGTGCATGGCAACAGGTATTCTAACTTTTGTTGCTTGCACCACTGGTGGCATCCATTTGTGCCACAGTTTTCAGGGTGTGAGGTTTTGGCCAGTCATTTCTTCAGATTCTATGTCAGGTGTAATTGTCTGGTGCCTATTTACATTTCTCACATGGTACTTCATGACTATTGTGTCATGTGTTGTGCATATGGTTTGATGTTTTACCGTTGCATACCATGGTATGTTGTGGCAGACGGGGGTCATGGGGGTTGGGCGGGCTTGGGAGGCATACCAGTACTTTCATGCCCTGTTTTGCAGGGATGTGGGTGGGATATGCACCTTGCATGTGTTCCTTTTAGTCACATGGGATTGACTGTGTTTAAGTATCTAGGGATGCACACAATGTGGCACTTCCGTGGACACATTCTCAAGGTGGTAAGGTTGTGACAGTTAACTGTCCCTTTATCATCATCAATTGTCACCTGGTATGTGCCAGGCCTGTGTGCACTCCGCAAGGGTTGGAGTTTAGGTGAAAAATGTGGCCACAAGCTGGGTACAGGCTGCCTCGCCACGTGCCCTTTTCCCTCCCATGCGCAGGGGCCATGCATGTGGTTGGGGATATGGGGGCATCACCATGTCCACTGGTACGCCCCGCTGTGTTGCAACTGTGTGCAGGACAGATGCTGCCACAATGATCCTGCACACTGCTGGGGGTGCATATAGTAGCTGTCCGCCAGAGCGTTCAAGGGAACAGAAGCATGACTTGAGCATTCCAAATGTGCGCTCCACTATGGCCCTGGTTGCAATATGGGCTCCGTTGTATCTTACCTGGGGTGGTGTGGTGGGGTTCCGTATTGGCGTCATCATGTAGATGCTCAGAGGGTAGGCACTGTCCCCTTGTAAGGTGATAATGGTTGTCATTAGTTGGGCTTGAGTATTTGTCTGTGTGTGACATGCATACATGTGCACAGGCATATGTACTCACCTATGAGCCATGTGTCGCCATGCTTCCCAGCTTCCAGGGCCCGCTCAGGGCGGACATTCTGTATATGAAACTGTCATGGGTGGATGGACCATGGATAGTTTGCATAGACAGAGGTGATGATTCCCTTGGCATCACATACAACCTGCACGCTCATGGAATGCCAGTGCTTGCGGTTGCGGTAGATGTTTTCAGTGGCCCTAGGTGGACGTATGGCCACATGGGTGCAATCTATGGCACCGAGCACTTTGGGGATGAATTAAATTTGTGATGTCATCTTTGATGTCCTGGGTGTTATTCTTAGTAGTGCACGGTGGTGGCGTGAGTTATGGTTGCTTAGCTTACCATAACTGGTGAATTTCAAGGGTTTTTCGGTTTTACGTGGAACCATAACGTCCCTTTAACAACGTTTTTTTTACTGAATGTCATAGGTTTTTAGTAGCGCAACTTAACCATAACTTCCCTTTAACAACGTTTTTTTCACTGAATATACATATATATATTCAGTAAAAGAACTTTGTTAAAGGGACGTTATGGTTCAAAGTAAAACCGAAAAACCCCTCAAATTCGGCAGTTATGGTAAGATAAGCAACCATAACTCACGCCACCGTGCACTGCTAACACTAAAACCCAGGACATCAAAGATGACATCACAAATGTCATTGATGACATCACTGATGACATCACATGTGCATTTACTTTTCATGAAAACTCTGTACAAGGGATTCTTATAATGCTGACCAAAAACTGTCAAGGATCATTGGGCTAAATATCATGAGCTAATTAGTGCATTAAGCAATGCATTGATATAAAGGATTAGTCCAGAGGGAGCGAAGTTATAATCCACCCAAAAAATGCTCTTCCTATGGAAACACCAACTTAACCATAACTACATGGACGCTACCGCGTCCATGTAATATATATATATATTACTTATATATTATTGCCCTGCGGTAGCAGCCGTGAAGTTATGGTTAAGTTGCTCAACTCATAAGAAGATAAGAAGAGCACTTTTTAGGCGGCTTATAATTTTGCTCCTTCTAGACTAATCTTTACCAAACTTTGCAAAAAAAGTATATGGCCCACCCTGAATTGTTGGTAAGTTTTGAGAGGTTTCATCAAGGGGGGACAAAGTTATAGGTGGGGACCCAAACATTTAGTTTTTTCCATAGACGCAATGGAAAAAACTTTGCTCACGCCTACAGTCTGCACACTGGCTGGAAGTACTGTAATAGTATGTGTACAGATGTGGACAGGGTGTGTGGCAGCTGGCTTATTGGACTGCTTCGAATTCTTGGGTGTATGACAGCCTGTGCACTGGGTGCGAGTAATGTAATAGTATGTGCACTGAAGTGGACAGGGCCTCAGGTGACACCCGTGAGTCTGCCTACTGGTTGCAAGTACTGCAATAGTATGTGTACAGAAGTGGGCAGGGCTTGTGGCAGCTGCCTTATTAGACTGCCCGAGATTCTTGGTTGTATGAGAGTCTGCCCACTGAGTTCAAGAATTGTAATAGTATGCATACAGAAGTGGACAGGCTCTCAGCCGCTTGCCTTATATGTGTGAGTTGTGGCCACTGGCCAGATTCTTCGGTTTATGGCTGTATTATGCTGTGATGGTTGTGGCCTGCCCCTAGATTGTTGGGTGCTGTGGAGTCTGCACATTGGGTGCCAGCACTGTAATAGTATGTGTACAGCAGTGGACAGGGTCTTGGGCACCTGTATTGTGTGTGTGGGTTGTGGGCAATGACAGGATTTGTGGTTGCATGGGTGCATTATGCTGTGATGGTTGCGGCCTGCCCCTAGAGTCTTGGGTGCTTGGCTGTATTATGATGTGATGATGTGATGTTTGTGGGCTGCTCCTAGACTTTTGGGTGCATGACAGTCTGCTCACTGGTTGCAAGAAAAATAATTGTATGTGTATAGAAGTGGATAGGGACTCAGGTGTCTCGATTATGTGTGTGGGCTCTGGATAGATTTTAGGGTGCATGGCCATATTATGCTCTGCTGGTTGTGGCCAGGCCCTAGACTCTTGGGTGCATGGCCCACTCTCAGGCCCCTCTACCACCTCTGCAGGGCATACCTCAAGCCTGTACCCCTCCACGGAAGTCTTTCAAGTGTAGGAATCTGCTCCACGTTCCTACTTTCAACACTCGCTCTCCTGTCAAACCTCTTCCGACAACTGCTGACTCCTCAAAGAAATTGATCTGGATGTCCTTGGTCTCACTGAGACATGGTTCACCGCCAGCTCTGTCATGAGTTATGAAACTCTCCTCCCTAATGGCTACACGATCCTCTCCAAACCCAGAACCAACAGTCCAGGAGGTGGTGTAGCTCTGATCTTTCTGGAGTGGATTCCTGTTTCTGTCATTCCTATGCAGGCCTACTCCTCCTTTGAATGCCTGGTCCGTGAGCTCTCTATCCTCCTGGCTTTTCATTTACTGTGGCCACCATTTAAAGGCCACCTGACCAGGGCGCCCTCTTTCTCTCTGACTCAGCTGACCTCTCTTCTTCTCTCTTTACCTCTACCTCTCAACGTCTCTCCCTCGGAGACCTCAACATCCATCTGGATGCTTCTAACTCTTCCTCTGGACTCTTTCAGAATCTCTGCAACTCTCTCTCTCTCTTTCTATTTTACCCTATGTCCTGACACACTCTGCCGGACACACCCTGGATATTCTCATCTCTTCAGACATCCCCCTCTCCAAACCTCTCACCACTACTCTCTCTTGGACTGACCATTTTCTGCTCTCCTCCCACCTGACACTCTATGTCCCCCAGGTGAAGCCGACCACAGCACTGCCACCCACCTTCTCGGTCATACGGCCCGGGCCATGAAGCATGTGTCAGTGGAAGCTTTTTCAGGTACTATCTCTCCTCATCCTACTCCTGCAGCTGACTCACACTCTGACACAGCCCTCTGTAAACTGCATCTCTCTATCTTTATGATTTGGACTTCGCCACACTAAATCGCAAGTGCAGGGTGGCTGAGAGGTAGTAGAGGGCATCAAGTGCATCCTGTGACAAACTGGCCTGCTGCCTGCTCCAGTGGCATTACAGACTCATGTCCTGTCCAAGAAGAGAGCTTACATACAGGCCTGCACCTGTGTGGCCTCTATCAACATGGCCAAACTCTTCAAGTGCAAATCTTTTTATGATTTGGACTTCGTCACACTAAATCGCAAGTGCAGGGTGGCTGAGAGGTAGTGGAGGGCATCAAGCGCATCCTGTGACAAACTGGCCTGCTGCCTGCTCCAGTGGCATTACAGACTCACTGTCCTGTCCAAGAAGAGAGCTTACAAACAGGCCTGCACCTGTGTGGCCTCTATCAACATGGCCAAACTCTTCAAAATCTGCAAGGAGCAGGCCAATCCTGCTCCAGTCTCCACCTATCCTGTTCCCTCCCAGGCTCTCTGCACAGCACTGGCTTCTCACTTCACCATTAAAACTCAGCACATCCTGTCCTCTCTCTCCTCTTCCTTTCCCTCTACCTCTCTCTGCCCCATCCGACCGCCTCACTCTCTCCTCCTCCTTTTTCCTTTTTACCCATGTTCACTCCTGACAATGTTTCTAGACAAGTCTGAACAATGAAAGTGTCGTACAAGCAGGTGCTCTCCTGCTCCACCAGAACCATCGTGGACCACTACGACATCCTCGCTCCAGCCTTGGATGATTTCTGCAATCACGCTTTCCCCACCCCTTAAAGCACTCCCTTGTTCACTCCCTCCTTAAGAAGCCTTCAGCCGATCCTTCCGCTCCAGCAAACTATCGCTCAATCTCATTCACTCCTTTCCTGGGCAAACTCCTGGAAAAGCTGGCCATCTCCCATCTTTCTCTGCATGCTGAATCTGTTGGTTGTCTCCATGGCCATCAGCCTGGCTTCATAGCAGCCAGAAGCATGGAAACTGCTCTCCTGAACACAGGTGAAGACCTGCTCTCTAATCTTTACTCTAGCCTTCCTTCTGTCCTCATCCTCCTTGATCTTTCCTTTCCATTCAACACGGTCAACTATGCCATCCTGAACCATCATATTCGTGACAACCTGTGCATCATGGATCAGGCCCTAGCCTGGTTGACCTCCTTCCTCCTGGATCGACTCTTCCAGATCCAACTTTGGTCCTTTCTCTCCACCACCTCTCTCTCCACATGTGGTGTTCCCCAAGGATCGAACTTCTCACCATGTCTTTTCAACGTTTACTTGGCATCTCTGGCCCACCTCATCTCTACCTTCTCTTCTAAATTTCAGTGTTATGCGGATGACACTCAGCTCTCCTTCAGGCTCCCCTCCTCTCCTCTCCTCTCTCACTCATTCTTGATTGTCTATCCCTTATTCAGGAGTGGTGCACTTCCAACAATCTCTCCCCCAATGCTAGTAATACTGAGATCCTTCTCATTGGGACTGAAGCTCCCTCTTTCATTTTGGCCACCCTCCTTCTCCCTCTCCCTGAGCCATCCCGAGAGGCAAAAAACCTTGGTGCCATCTTCGACTACACGTTCTGCTTATCACCTCACATCACAGACCTCTCCAAGCAGTCCCACTACCAGCTACACTTCCTCAGAGGTGTTCTTCCTTTTCTCACCTTCCTCCAGAAGCTCACTTTCTCCAGAGCCCTGGTTCTCTATAGGCTAGACTAATGC
Source organism: Ambystoma mexicanum (assembly GCF_040938575.1). Lineage (NCBI taxonomy): Eukaryota > Metazoa > Chordata > Amphibia > Caudata > Ambystomatidae > Ambystoma > Ambystoma mexicanum. Next base: position 295,831,018 of record NC_090925.1, read on the forward strand.
AACAGCCTCTTTCTAAATCTACCTGCCTCTACTCTTCGCCCTCTGCAACAAATCCAGAACAGGATTGCAAGACTTGTCCTTGGCTCAACCTCAGGGATCATATCTCTCCAGCCCTGACATCTCTCCACTGGCTCCCAGTGGCTTCAAGGATCAGGTTCTTAAGCATTTCCTTGCCGGGCCCTGCGCTCATCCACCTCCAACTCTCTGAGGGTCAGATGCTTCTCCAGGCTTCTCCAGGCAGAGAGTGAGGGGTATATCTCTCTCCTCAGCTGGTGCCTCCCTCTGGAACAGCGTTTCTGCCTCTCTCAAACTTGAGCAGGACCACGTAAGGTTCCTGAAGCAACTCAAGACTTTCCTTTTCACTTTGTTTTTTTCTCTCTGTATCCCATGCTGATGTACTTGTCTGTTGTGCTAACTGGTTACCTGGCAACCCTCTGAACCTTAATTGGCACCAGGCTCCTACACGGCCAGCAGCCCCATGCATTGCCTCTGGACTTACTGCATACTTAGGGACTGTATCTGCAACCCTACAGTCCCCTGCCTCCTTGCACTTACTCAAAGCCGGCCAACCTGGAAGGCACTTAGTTGAGACTTGCCGTATTGCACTTACCTTCTCCCTCCCTCTGGCACTTCTCCGCTCCCTTCCACCTTGCACTTGCACAATCTGAATGACACAAGGCCTAGTACGATTGTTTGTTTTGTCCTCCCTTTGTCTCCACTTCCCTGTCTTGTCGCACTTAGAAACACTTGTGTACAGGTGCGTTATGAATGACTTATATCATATCTTATCATATTGTCATGGCAGGGCTTACCTTTGAAACACATGTTTCAATCTAACCCCGAGGTGTTTGTCAAAATATTTTGTGAAATAGATAAGCAATTGCAGAAAGAACAACATAAGTTCATAATGCTGATCCACATGTTTTTTTTTAGTGCAAACTCGGCACCAGAACACAAACTCTGATTGTTGAATGAGTAACTAGAAACCAGGTTGGCAATCAAAAGACATCAGAAGGTCTGGTCAGTATAATTGTAAATTCACATAGACCATTATTAATCTGCCACCAGTCCTTGGGGTTTCCCAACCATGTATAATTTGTATCAGGGTTTCACCATGTTTAAGGGCAGCCCCCGGCAGTTGGAACTTTTTATTCCAGTAGGCTGTTTGCAGTAATAGACATGCAACTATGCCACTGGCATGTTGCCAGTCTAGAAGCCAGCTGCTGGTGGTATCTGTAGACAGTCCTAGCAGAGTTTTATGTGTGCAAAATACTTTTCAGAATGGAGCATTATGAAAGTGAGGTCTGGTAAACTGATATCAATTTCTGAGATATAATTACCGGCATCATTGTGTATTAGAAATTAAGAAGGTTCAGGCTTGTAAGCCCTCACAGATGTCATTCTGTCATAAATATGCATTATCCTTTTCTGGTCACTCTCGTACTACTCTCTCTTTGAAACGCTGCCCTGACACCATCCCTCCCTTTTACACAGGTGCAGCAAAGTGATTGGTATGATGAGGGTTTTGACTTGTGTATCTGCTTCTCCGTTAGGTTACTTCATGTGATTAGCACCAATAATGGTTCCAGCTCCTCCCCATGTGTGTGTGTATGTTTCATCCAGACACAGAATGTGTGCATTCTGTTACTGAACCTCTTTGTCCCATGTTAGGTTTGGTGGACTTGTCATAGCTGCCTTCTGAGCTGTCATTTTGACTCCTTCATTCAAGGTAAACACTGCAATCTTCAATTGTCGGCATGTGTGCAATGAACACAGTGCCCAGTCACTATGTTTTACTCTTGCTGGCGCAGTTCTTACTTTTTGTATACTAGGGTTTGTGCACCTGAGGTTTTCTGGTTTTCCAAACCAACATCCAAACATGGAACTGCAAACAGAGCTTAGAGACTTTTGGGGAATGGCTAAACTGTCTGCAATGACACATATTTTCTTGGAGGCCGAGTTTACTCGGGATTATTTCCTTGGGAACCCAGGGCTGATCTGAACTTGATTCTAGATTATTTTCATTGGGTACCAATAGGCCCTTATCTCACAGGGAAATGTATTAGTCCTGTCCTTACCTGGATAGCCACTGGTACCTGAATAGCCTTCAGGCGGCATAAGGGATCTATGGGTATACTCAATTTACCCCTTCAAGGGTCACATCAAGAGGTGGGTTGCTCTTCCTGGCCCCCAAAGTTTCCTAGTCTCTCTCCCGGGGGATTTGCAAGTGACCTTGTCACAGTCTGGATAATATTTGCACATTGATTCACTGCAGGTTTGACAGTAAGCACAGTGCATGGGTCTAGCGAGTCGTAACTACCGGAAATGGTCCCAGTTCACTTTATTGTAATGGCCACTGTTTTTAATATCCCATTCATCCAGAGCCTCCGTAACATACACACATTTCCCATTTTAGGCCTCACTGGAGCGCCAAGCTTCCTCTCCTTGATAACTTGATCCGGGATCTTCCTTTCATCCCTGTCAGAACTATCCCGACTCCAAGCAGTGCCCCATACTTTTTTATTGTATGGCTTTTAGGCAATGCGTTCCCCTATGATTACTTGATTTCTGCTCTTTTGTTACTTTTCTTGTTTGAAGATACCATGGCACATGGAACCTAAAAAGCAGAGTGCATCCCCCTGCTAATCTAACAAGCACACAAGACCCTTCGCACATTCTTCCAAGCTTGAAGTGATTAGTGCCTTCGGCTTAATCCAGCTGGGCAACATCTTTCAACTATTAATTATGCAGACCTAATTTCAAATGCTCCTGACCAGCAGGACTCTACTGAGAGCCAGAGGATAAGACCTGGGATCAATATGTTGTTAGCGAATAAATTGAAGTGTTTGTCAGTACATAATTAGCTTGCTGCCAAGAGAGGGTGGGGGAAGCCTGGCCCTGTAATCCTTATGTGCCATTTGTATAGTGTTATTCTGAAACTGACATGGCCTTCTTGAGCTAGGGCCTCTCCCCGTGTTTAGAGAGCTCTCCGGTCCTGGGATTCGGTTGAACCATTGTCTGACTATGCCTGCAGACAACAGCATACATGATCTTTGCAGGTTGCAGACATAAAGAGTATAGCTAACTATTTGCAAAACTCTTAAATCCATTGACATCAAACACACGTTTTATATGTTCACTAGAAGGAGTCCTTGGGACAGTAGACATATGGTGGCTTTCTTCTTGTAAAAGTATGCAGGTTCTCATACCTCCTTCTCAGAGATTTGCTGGTTAAGATACCAAGTTAGCGAGACTAACGGTTTATAGTGATTGCATCGAATGCCAAAGCATCGCATGCCTTAGCATCTAAAAATAAAACAATGAAAAAAAGCATCAAATGCATTTTTTCCCATTTTTTTTATGGGGGCCCAATATCCTGTTTTTTACCCCTTAAAACTCATTATAATTAAAATAAAACCTTTACCTTTGAAAACTATGCATTCAATGCTTTTTTTCGATGCTTTTGGCATTCAATGCTTTGTATTAGATGAAATGACTGGATACCAGCCGAACAGTAGGGAGGGCTTTGAACAGGGGGATTTGTTGGTTACAACCCAGTTCAGCCTGCCAGGTAAAGATTTATTGCCATGTGGTGTAATAACTGGGGAGCTAGGGGTAGCTTCCTTCTTAGGGAAAAAGCTGGTTGCCAGGAGTAGATAAACGATTATTTGCACAATAACAACAACAGCAAAACTATAAAAGAAGGCTAACAAGCAAATCCCAGGCTTTGGCACCAGGAGGATTCCATGGCAGAATTAAAGTAGCAGATGCCAGGAGCAGAGTGGGAATCCCGGCCAAGGGTACAGTGGGCAATGTGAGTGAGTGTATCCCGTTAGGGAAATCCTCAAATCCTAGCAACCAAATTGGCTATTCACATTTCCCAAGTTTACTTTGTCAGAGTTTAGGCACTCCCAGGGTCTACATGTCAGGGAACTAAATTGTCATGGTGTCTGGTCATTTCCAATTTTGTTGTTATTATTCCTGGCATGTTCCATAAATTGCTCCACAATCTTAGAAGGAGACACGTGCAATCCACTGTGGTTTACATGGTTAACTAGTCCAGATGTTTCACATGTATACACTTTGTGGTCGTTTTCTGAGATAGTTATAATCTAATGATGACATTCTTGTGAGCCCCACTGTTTCAAGAATTCTTGTAACCCTCTATTGCTTGCCATTTGTGGCAAGGTGCTCTTCAGACATGTGGTGTCAACTAGTAGTGAATGATCCGGCAACATTGGTTGCCTGGTTCTCCAGTGAGAAGAAATCACTGGAAAGGAATCACTAAGGCGAGTGTGTGTTGTGTTTACATGTGTAGAGAGGTGGGCAATCTTTCAAGCTGTGCTACATCTCTATGTACACTGTAACTGCACTTTGTGCATTGAACACTGTTAGGCAGAATCACCTGCAGTGCCCTTTGGGAACACTACAGGCAATTAGGACTACAAGGGTAAGCACAATTTCACCTTTGGTACAAGCCTGTACTACACAGTAAAGTGCTAGCGATGGCTGAGCAGCCAGACTTATCTCAAGAGTTTAAGTGAGCAGTAGAACAAGTTACACAAAGGACCAACAGATACATCCAGGAGATGTCCAAGTATGCCACGCAGAAGTCCCAAATCCCAATCCTCCTTTGGAATGTAGCAGGTGTATTCTTTAGTCCAAAATGCATTACCTTAAACTGGTAGAGGCCTGCTGGGGTGGAGAATGCAGTTTTCTCCTTGTCATGTTCTGTCAGGGCTATTTGCCAATAGCCTGACGTGAGATCAAATGTACTGAGGGGTACTTAGCTGAACTAAGTTTATCCACCAGTTCATCTGTCCTTGGTAAAGGGTGGGCATCAGTCTTGGTGACTGCATTAAGAGCTCTATAGTCCACACAGAATCTCCACTCCTTGGATCCTGCCTTTGAAACTAGAACAACTGGACTAGACCATGGACTGGTAGAGGGCTCTATTACCCCGAGATCAAGCATCTTTTTGACCTCCTCCTTTATGTGGGATCTTACATGATCTGACATCCTGTAACCTCGGTTTTTGACAGGTAAACAGTCACCAGTTTGAATATCATGCTGGCCCCAAGGGGTCAAGCCTGGTGATAGTGAAAACAGTGAGGCAAATACATTTAACAGAAACGTGCAATCCTCCTGTTGTTCAGGTGTCAAATTAGAAGAGAGATTAACTCATTCGATTTTCTCATCTAAAGGCTGGCCTCTGAGTGGGTCAGGTAGAGGTTCACTATCCTCCTCCTCTTGAGCTGAAGCTAGAAGCAACGCTCCCACTTCTGGTCTTGAGACATAACCTTTTAAACGGTTGGTGTGAAAGACTCTGGGAGCCTCCTTAGGATTGCCTAAATCAACCAGATAGCTGACCTCTCCAAGTTTACCCACAACCTTGAAGGGTCCTATCCATGTGTCCCGTAAGGCCCTCTGCCTTGTGGGTACCATAACTAGAACTAGCTGGTCTTGAGTAAACTCAACCATGTTGACCTTCTGGTCATGCCAATGCTTTACCAAAGCCTAACCTGCTTTCAATGTGTCTGATGCTTCTGCCATCATGTGAGACATTCTCCTCCGGAGACCTGTCAAATAGAGATTGACTCTCACTGGCTTGGGGGAAGGCGCACTCTCCAACCCCTCCTTAATTGGGTCCAAGGGGCCTCTAACTGGATGGCCATAAAGAAGTTCAAAGGGACTAAATCCAACTCCCACCTGAGGGACTTCTCTATAAGCAAAGAGAGGGCATGGCACTAGAAGGTCCTACTTTCTTCTAAGGGGTTCCTCTAAAGCACCTATCATGGTCTTCATTTTACGGTTGAACCTCTCTACCAATCAATTTGTCTGAGAATGGTAGGCAGTTGAGAACTTTAAGTTATTCCACAGTTTTTCCAAATAGCCTGCATGTAGTGGGACATACAATTGGATCCCCTGTCAGAGATAACCTCCTTAGGAAAACCTAGCCTGGTAAAAATACTAAGTAGGGCCTTAGCAACAGCCTGAGCTGTAACAGTTCTCCTAGGTATGGCTTCAGGATACCTAGTAGCATGGTCTTCTACAACCAGGATAAACCTGTTTCCTGAAGATGTGGGATGGTCTAAGGGACCAACAATGTCGATTCCTACCCTCTCAAAAGGAACCCCCACCACTGGGAGAGGCACCAAGGGTGCCACATTCTTGACTCCACTCTTTCCAGAGGTTTGGCAAGTGTGACAGCTCCTACAGAACTTATCTACATCAGACCCCCACTTAGGCCAGTAGAAATATAGAGAGAACCTTTCCTTGGTCTTCTTAAAACTTAAGTGACCAGCCAAAGGTATTTCATGGGCTAACTGTAGGAACTGGAGTCTGCTTTCAATAGGCAATACAAGTCTTATGTAGTCCCCTGGGATAGACTCAGTCGGCTCACTGTAGAAGAGGCCATCTTCCCAGTACAACCTATGCTTCCTTGGCTCTTGCCCATCCAGCTGGGAAGCTGCCTGTTGGCGAAGACCTTCAAGAGTAGGACATTCTCTTTGACCTCTGCTGAAGTCTGCCATACAGGGTCCACCTTCTGCCATTAAAGACTGCACCTCAGGATGGTCTGCTGGATCCATATCTCAAACAGGAACAAGGTCCTCTTCCAGCTCTGATTCCTCAGCAGCTGATTCAACCACACAAAAGCTTGTGTGGTTGAATCAGTGTCTATTGTCAACACTGATTCAACCACAGGTGTGACTTTGGACAGTCCTCTTGGGGATGTCCTCGTTGGTAGCACAGGAGTGCTGGCTGGTTTCTTACTTGAGGTTTTAGGTTGCCCCTTTTCCTCCTTCTTCTTAGAAATTGCAGTCAGTAAGTCCTGTGGATTGGGAGTTATAGTCTCCTCTATAATCTCCTCTGGAGAGCCCCTTAAGGTTCTCTCTCTGGCCTTCCTAGTCTGTTCCTGTTTCATTTTGTTGGGAGGCCTGGGGGTGCTTGATACAACTCCAAGAGTGTTTAAGTCATTACCCAAAAGGACTCTCCCAGGTACTTCACTCTGCACACTTACAGGTATCTTGACAGTCATGGCATTGTACTGGATGAGAGCTGGTAACTGAGGAAGCATTTGGACAGGGCCTCCAGCAAGCTTAGTTGGAAACTTGGGTGCCTTAGCAACATCCTCTTCCTTGAAAAATGATTCAATCACTACAGTTATGCTGGCCCCAGTGTCTCTAATGGCAGGGGTCTCCTGACCATTCACAAGAACACGGTCTTTGTAATACTCTTTAGTATTGTCTGGAATAGAGTTATACACATCTAAGTTCTGTTGTTCCCACAGACCCAGGGCTACTAAAGAAACACTGGCTGGGACTTTCATGGTTCCTCAGCCAGTAAGTGAAAGTTTCCACTTGCCATTGGTACTTCATCCACTAGGGAGAAGGCTAAGGAGACAGTGTGGACCCTTGAAGGTTTACCCTTACATCTGGGATCCCTTTTCACATGGTCAGTTGACCCACAAGCAAAACATTTACCAAATGTCTTTATGAATGGGGGTTTGTTCTGACCACCTTCATGTTTGTCACCAGGAGGTATACTAGCCTAATTTTGTTTCCCTTGTGGATTACCCTTGTTATATTTGTGGCCCTCTTTTTTTTAAAACTTTGGTTTTATTGGTAATTTTTCAGAAAAAGAAACAATGACAACACCGGGAGCAATATGAATATCACGTTTAACATCATCATCAAACCCCTGTGGTCTCCTTCCCTCCCTCCCCCCTCTCCTCCCTCCCCAACTCCGACCCTCCCCCCAGATCAGTGTTCCATCGAAAAACCGATCGCTGGAGTCGACCTCAGTACTCATAGTTCGGTGCCTTGGAGCTGTGCTATGCGTTCCCGTAAATGCTGGCCTAGACGGATCCGCTGTCTCCCGGGCCGTGGGTTACACCATTGTCCTTGAGTGGTACTCTCTGGGCTCCATCGCCCTCACGCTCCATGTTGTCCGCATAATGTCAGTGAGCATCCCACCCCCATGCCTGGTAAACCCCATACCAATTTGCCTGGAAGGTGCTCGATTCATTGTTTACCATGGCCGTCAGTTTGTCCATGAGGAACATGTTCTTAAGTTTTTTTAGCCAGTCTTCCTTAGAGGGGGTCTCCGGGCTTTTCCACCTTTGCGCTAGGGCCACTCTTCCTGCTCGCAACATGGTCTCCCACATTCTTGGGTGCCTGTATATTTCCGCCTCCTCCGGCGGGAGGCCCAACAACATTGTCAATGGATTGAGTGGGAGTAGTTCCTCGGTGACCTGCGCCATCCATCCCCGTACCTTCTCCCAGAACCCCTGCACCTTAGGGCAGAACCACCACATGTGACCCCTTGTCCCCACTTGGCCACATCCTCTTGGGCATCTGGGGGACACTGTCATGATGCCTACCCCCGGGCATCCGGATCAAGCCCATCAGCCCCGGGAGCAGGCATCCAGACATTTACAAAAACCCCAGCAGCCCCAGCTAGGGGCTGTCTGGGTTCAGTCCTGGCACCGTAGGTACCAGGCTCATAATAAAAATCAGTCCTGGCGCCATAGGCGCCAGGCTCATAGACATTACTTACCTCATGCAGACCATGCTGCAAATAAATCCAAGCCAACGTGAGGCCTAGATGGGACTATTTTACTACAGGGACTATTTTTTACTTGGGTCTGGTCCTGGGGAACTTCTTTCCTGGGTCTACTTTGGAGGCTATTTAAACCATGCCCGAACAGCAGCACATGCTTTGTGTTATTCTGCATCCAGCAGCGTGACTCTCACCGTGCCTACAGCCAGCATGCAGTCTTCTGCCACATCCGCGTGCCTACAGCCAGCATCCAGTCTTCTGCCATGCCCACCTCGAATCCGGAGCTCCTAGAATAAAGAGGAAGAAAAGGACAAGGTTAGAAAACAAACTTATTTCAAATTTCTCACCTGATTCCGGATCCATTTCATCTCCCGACCTGGAAAGTACATCAGTCCTGCACGCGTCGCTTCGCCAGCTCCAGCACGGCGCCATATTCACCAGTTCTCACAGCATCTTTCGATATGGCACTGTCTCCATCATTTCTTCGCCGTACTCCGGCACCTAGGGGCACAAGAATAACAAGGTGAGCCAAGGGAATCAACAAATACCTCTTACCACCATAGACTTACCTGATTTACCACCGGCGGTATTATTCTCCATATCTTCATATGCCGCATCTGTAAAGAGGGAGAAAAACAACACGTTAACGCATGCAATAGTTACCGGACAGCGTTGGGTAACACAGACTCTTACCTGAACGCCAGCAGCAGCTACGAGACCTTCTTCTCACGAACTCAGTTGCAACTTAAAGAAAGAAGGGGACAAGAGTGAACATTGGGCACATTGAACTCTTTGAACTTGATACTTACCAATCCCGCCTGGCACTTCAGAGTCAATGCTTACCGGAACTCTCCCAACGCCTTCAAACCAGTGAAGTAACTAGTATCTACGCGCCCCTGCAAGACACGCAGGATGGAGAGCTCATCTTTTATAAACATAAGGTGAGGTTACTAAGGGGATATCGAAGGTGATTAGTGGGGGAGAGCGAGAACAGTTGCTAGGCCATCACTAAAACCCACAGGTGGCTAATCCCTGTCTCCACTTGCAGGAAAATACTTCTTCGGGTCCAGCAGACAAGACTAGGTGGGCCAGTCCAGACAGTCATCTCTGCACTATGCATCACGTTGACGGAGACCGCAGCTGTCCGGGTCCCGTCGACACCCCTGTGGGGTCCAGGTGAGCGTAACAGACACCCCCGAGAACATTTTGGATAACTTCAATGGGTCTCTATGCCATCCCTGTAGGATCTTAAAGTTGCGCTCCATGTCCGATGTAAACAGGTTCGCATGGAATGCTATTTTAAATACCCTGGACCATGCATCCTCCGAGAGAGCCTCTCCTGCCAAGTCATTTCAGAACCCCCGAAATCCTCTCCTCCCTTCCAAGTTAACAGTATTCAGTATATGGTACATTTTGGATACTACCCCCTTCCTTGTTGTGGCCGTGTCTAGTAATTTTTCAAAAGGGGTCAACTGTCTCCGCAGATTCAGGCCCCAAGTCTGGTCACAGAGGATGCCCTTCAGGCGCAAGTATTCAAAGACTGAAAGAGACCCCCGCCCAAGCGCATCTCGCAGCTCCTCGTATTCGAGGAACTCGCCCTCCTTGAACAGTTGCCCCGCCCATTCCAGCCCCCCATCTGACCAGGACTGGGCATTCCTGAATCCCCTGCTACCCAGTCTGAGCGGGTGGCCCCAGAGCGAAGACATCGGGGAGGGCCATGAAGTGAGGTATGCAGTTGTGGGACCTTCTTTCCAGATCGACCAAAGTATTCCCAGGGTTGGGTGGGTCTGCAGTTTATTTGGGATGTGTTTACGCGGCAACCACAAAAGGTTGCGTACTTTCAGAGGGTGGGCATCCATGTCCTCCAGATAAGACCAATAGGTGCCCATCCCCTCCTTCATATGCTCCAACAGGCCCCTTTAGCTGGGCGGCCCGGTGGTAGAGAAGGAAGTCCGGCAGCCCGAAACCACCCTCCTCCCTAGGTAACGTTAGAATGGCCTTCCCTATCCTCGGGTTCCGCCCTTGCCATACAAACTCTCGGACTGCCCTCTGTAAGTCTTGAAACATCTGGTCAGGGACCCCTGTTAGGAGTGCCGTGAAAAGATACAGCAGTCTTGGGAGGATATTCATCTTCACAGCTGTCAATCGCCCGTATCAGGACAGGATCATACCTCCCCACCTCCTCAGATGTGATTTAGTCTCTGCCATAATGGCCCATAATTCGCCGAAGCCAATTTTGAGAGATCTCTCGTGAGGAGCACACCCAAATACCTAATGGAGTCCCTCCCCACCACAATCCCTGCACACCTATCCCGGTGGTCCAGCCCCGCGTCCTGAGCCCTCATAGGGAGTAACACTGATTTTGATGCGTTAATTTTTAGCCCTGAGAATTGCCCAAAGGTCGTCATCAGGGACAGGAGGGGGGGAGCGAGGAGCTGGGCTCCACCTGGTATGCTAGAATATCATCAGCAAACAGGGAGAGCTTAAACTCCACCTTTCCTCTTTTAATCCCTTTAATGTTGGGGTGGGCTCGGACCGATATGGCCAGGGGCTCCATCGTCAGGAAATATATTAAAGGGGAGAGTGGGCATCCTTGCCGCGTCCCCCGCGTGAGATGGAATGAGTCCGAAAGTTCTCCATTCACCTGCACTCTCGCCGTTGGGGCCTCGTATAGGGCGGAAACCCAGTTCCTGATGTGAGCCCCGAAGCCCATTCGACGGAGGAGGAGTTGCATGTACCTCCACTCTACACTGTCAAAAGCTTTCTCAGAGTCCAGGGAAAGCAGACTTGCATCAAGGTCTGATTCTTGGGCATGGTGGATTAGGTCTATCGTCTTCCTGATGTTATCAGAGCCTTGCCTGCCCCCTATGAACCCCACTTGATCCCTGTGAACCAGCTTGGGCATTATCCCCTCCATCCGTTTGCCTATCACCTTGGCCAGGATCTTAACATCTATATTGAGGAGGGAAATCGGGCGATATGAGGAGCATTCAGTGGGGTCTTTGCCCTCTTTGGGCAGAACCACGATTATGGCCCTCATCATGGTATCCGGCAGAGAGCCCCCCTCTAACACCCCATTAAACACCCTCACCAGGTGTGGGGCTAAGCTAGCCCGAAACCTCTTGTAGAAGTACACGGAGAAGCCGTCTTCCCCCGGGGACGTTCCCACCTTCATCCCACTGATCGCGTGCTCTACCTCCTCTTCCATTACCCGGCCCTCTAGACCCTCCGCCATTTCACCTGTCAAGGATGGGATCTGGATGGAGTCCAGGAAACCCTCAATCTGGGTGTCATCCCCGTCATACTCTGACAAGTATAACTTTTCATAATAACAGCGAAAGGCTGCTCCAATGTTTGGGGTGTCGCGATCCAGTGATCCCCGATCATTCTTCACCGCCTTCACCGTTCTGTTCCTCTGAATCTCTCTGAGTTTCCAGGCCAGGATTTTGTCAGCTCTGTCCCCCTTCTCATAATATTTCTGTTTCACTAGTTGGAGGCTCCGCTCAGTCTTATGTAGCAGGAGGTCTTTCAACTGGAAAGACCTCCTGCTACATAAGTTTGTAGTTTTCTAGGGAGGCAATCTGATCCCTTTCCAGGGGTGCCTCCGGGAGGTCACCCAGCTGAAGTCGGGCTATCTTTTCCCTCAGGGACTTTTCCTGGGCCTCCCTCCCCCTCTTTTTCTGGGCTCCCATTCTAATGAGGACACCACGTAAGGTCGCCTTCAAGGCGTCCCACAGCATGTGCGTGCCCACCTCTCCATTGTCATTCAACTCGAAGTACTCCGAGATGGCGTCCTGCACTTCCTGTGCCAGGACTTCGTCCTTCAACAGGGAGTCGTTACATTTCCATCGCTCTCTGCTACCACTCTGCCATCCCCCTATTATGGTGGTACGGACCAAGTCGTGGTCGGACCAAGGGACCGGGTCAACCCTGTGGCCAGAGACATGTGGAAGAAGGGGTTCGTCTACCAGGATGTAGTCTATACGGGAGTATGATGTGTGGATTGCTGAGTAGTATGTGAAGGAGGGGAGCCCTGTCCTGGGAGTCGGAATGGTGTCCACCAGGCCCAGCTCCACGTTGACCCTCTGGAAGGTACGGGCCATGGTTTCATCTGCAGCCCTAGTGGATTGGGGCCCCAAGCGATTTCTATCCACTTTTGGGTCTAGGACCATATTGAAATCCCCCCCCAACACCAGCATCCCATGAACAAACAATGTCAATCTGTCCTTCACTCCCTCCCAGAATTGCGCCTGGCCTTCATTGGGACCATACACAACTGCCAGAGTCAGAGGGAAGCCCCGCAAAGAGCCCCTTGCCAGCAGATATAGGCCCTCTGGGTCCTTCACCGTGGCTTCCACTTCAAAGCCAACATCCCTTGCTAGCAGTATGGCTACCCCCCTTTTCTTGGTTCTGTGGGATGCGCTTAGGACCTCCCCGATCCCGCCTCCTTGCAATTTCGGTTCCTTCCCCCGAGCCCGGTGTGTTTCCTGAAGAAAGAACAGGTCAAGCTTTGCCCTCCTGAATTCCCTGCAGACTAAGGATCTCTTGGTTGGGGTGTTCAACCCCCGCACATTTAGGGAACCCACGCCTAGGGCAGGCAGATCCTCACCCATTGTCTAGGATCAACATCTTACTGGATAGCTGGCTCATGGCACTTTTCCTCTCCTGCTCCTTTTGTGTTCTCACCTGATCTCCCTTGCTCCCTCCCCCCGCCCCCCAGGTGGGCCTTAAACCTGTCCCCAACAGCCCCGTGGTCCCCCCTCCAAACTGAACAACCCCAACTATTCCTTCGACCCCCACCCCCCACCCCGGCGTCCAGCCAAATAATTCCACCATTGCTGGTAATTGGCCGGACCACCAGCCTACCGCCTCTGGCTGGGCTAATGTCAGAAATCACTTCTCCTTGAGCAGCCCTCTTTCCCCCTGCCCCCCAGCCCCCTCCCCCAGGTAGCCACCATACTTGCTGTTTTGGGAGGCCCCTTACGTCCTTGGACCCCATGGTCCTGGAAGTTAACTCGTCTTTGAGCCAGGCTGGACGTCGTGATCGTGAACCAAGACCTTTGCCCGGTTTCCCCGTACCCCTTTTTCACTTTCAGATTGGTGTTTAAGCTACCAGACTACCCCAGGCCCGACCGGCCTGCTCTTCCCTGTCCGGGTCGGCGTCCTCCCTGTCCGTCATCGGGGATGGCGGGTTCAGTTTCTTAAATTTCCGTGGACCCGTCTTATTTCTCCTCTCTCCTTGTGGCCTGCGTTCTCTGGCTCCTTCCGCTGCGAATCCCGTGGGTTCTCTCTGCGGGGACGGGTCCGACACATACTCTTGGATGGCTCCCCTTATGTCCTCCTCTGTAATCAGGGTCGACCGTTGATCCTCGTACTCGAACAAGAGGGAGAAGGAGTACCCCCATCTATAGCGCACCCCCCTTCCCTTTTAGCATTTGTGTTAGAGGGCGGCACATCCTGCGTTTGGCCACCGTGTATGAAGAGAGGTCCTGGAAAATAGACACTTGTGCATTGTTATAGGTAATCTCCCGTGTCTTTCTGGCCTCCTCCAGAACCTTCGCTTTCTCAGTGTAGTAATGAAAGCGGACTAGAATTGACGTGGGCCCCAAGCTCTGCCCCCCGCTCTGTGGACCCGATCAAACGTTGGTTCGGTCGTCATCTCGTCCGAGAAAAGGAGGGTGATGATGTCCCTCACCACCCGGTTTAATTCTCTTTCCGTTTCTCCCTCTGAGTCCTGCACCCCAAAGATTCTGAGGTTGTTTCTCCGTTCCCTATTTTTGAAATCCTCCATTTGCCTGGCCCTCTCCTCGTCCCTTTTTTCTAGAGCGGCTATTCTCAGGGACATGTCCATCTCTTAGGTCGTTGCTGAGGACTGGTTGGTCTCCAGCTGCAACAGTCTGTCCTCGATCTTGTCCACCCTACGGTCCATGTTCTTCATTTTCTGGGCAATGTCCGCCCACATGTCTCTGATCTCCTGCAGGACCGAGGCAAAGCCCTTTTCCATTGTAAGGGTGGGCGGGGGTGAGGTCTCGGGCTGGGACATTCTGGTCGACCGTTCCGGGTCACTAATCTCCCTTCTGGCATCCTGGTAGCGGTACTCCTGGAGTGTGTGGCGCCAGCTCATTCGATCTCCCTTTCTCTCCCTCCCAGCGGGATCATCGGCCCCTTCCTCGGGGGCCGATGATCCCGCTGGGAGACTACCCTCTCTCCTTCGGGCAAAACCACTCCGTGGGGAGCTATCTTTGAGCGGGCACACGCCCCACCAGCCTCCAGCGGGGCCCTCACACTCTTTACACTCCCTTTTCCGGCTGCTTGTGGTCGTCTGTCCCTGTGGTGGGGAGGTGGCGACGATGTGTGTCGAATTGTGATGGGATGAGGGTCCAGGCTAGGCCCTGGGGAAGGGGGGCGCAGCACCCACGGCATGCTGGTTAGATACTATCAGCCATGTTTACTTCAGAGTTCGTCTTCAGGCGGGCACTCGCCCTGGGAAGGAGCCCAGGGGCCACCACCTGCCTAAGTCTCCTCCCGCCTGGGCCTCTCGCCGGCCGTGTCCGCTGTTGTCTGCTGTCCACCGCTCTGATGGCCCTCACCAGGGTCCACTGGACGGGGCCTTGGTGCCCCTGTTGCTCAACTCTGTGTCCGGGAGCTCAGGTCAAGCAGGCTGCCTCTCCTTTGGAGGGTCTGGGTCCACGGCTCGAGTCGCCGCCGCCTGGGGCTTCCACTCCACGCTGGTAC
The DNA here is from genome assembly GCF_040938575.1 of Ambystoma mexicanum. Taxonomy (NCBI): domain Eukaryota; kingdom Metazoa; phylum Chordata; class Amphibia; order Caudata; family Ambystomatidae; genus Ambystoma; species Ambystoma mexicanum. Next base: position 295,846,315 of record NC_090925.1, read on the forward strand.
CGTTCTCCTGTGCCGCGGGGCCCCGACGGTGGAGTACCCGCCGGAGCGCCGGCATGCTCTGTGACCAGGGTACAGTGGAGAGGTCAGGCACGCTTGCAGGCCTCAACAGCTACCGTGCACCACGACTCCCCGTGCAGCTCCGAAGGCGGGCGGGGCCTCTCGTGGATTCTCTCGTTGGGCCACGAGGCCTCGTTCTCAGGCACCCGAGGGTCTTTCGGCGTCACTCTTTCACCCGGGGGGTCCCCCGGGGTTCACCGCCACCAAGAGCCACAGATATTTCATGGTGGGGTCACGGGGGGGGCTCAATCCCTCAACACGGACCAGTTTCGGCGGGAGCAGCGTCTTCAGGCAGCCATCGCCTGTGCGCCTCCTGGTGGCCTCCCGAACTTGTGGCCCTCTTTTGGAGTGGAAGTATTTGAATTCTCTTTGGTATCTTTCTTGTGCTGCTTCCCCTCATCCTTTGTTAAATGGAAATCATATTAGTGCTTCCTTTTGATTTATATTGGCCCAAGCCTAGTCGCTCTGCGAAGAAAACCACATTGCAAAGTTCCGATTTTGGATCGACTTCGCTGCCATTTTAGAATCATCCGCCATTTTGATTTCGGGTCATACATTCTCTGTTCTAAAATGGTGGACTGTGTTTCTAACTTGCAACCAAGCCTCCTGACCTTTTGAGTTCTGTTAATGGTTAGACTGTCCGAGGGCCGACAGTTTAGACTGGGTAATGAGACCTTGTACTATGTATGAATTGTTGTCCCAACATTGCTACGCTAACAAGCCTCATCCACAAATACACATCGGTGACAATGAAGTGCAAACGCCAAGCATGGACACAGGCCGAACTAAATTGTGTTGGGATATAGACTAAGGCTTACTGAGGGATCCGAGAATATACATCACCATTGTAACTTGATGGAAATGCAAACTCATGTAATCCTTCTGCATATTATTGTATAAGCTGTATGTGAACTAGGCACAAACTCTAGACCACAGATTATTAACGAGAAGAGGGGCTGGACAATATTGTTGAAACTGTATAAAAACATGAATGTTTAGATGTCCAGCACTCTCTCTCCTCTCTTTGACGGGCTGGTGCTCATTTCGTGGTTTTGAGAGCCAGTTATCTATCTGCATCTATTTTTCTTTGTAAACTGTGCAGAATAAAAGATCTGTGAATCTTTATAGCCCGTGTTTGGTGTACTTCCTTTTGTGGTACTCAGCCTCGATATTTCCTTGTTTTTACAGATGGTGCCCGAATAGGGACCCTCAAGATTGATGCCATCTTGTTGAAATGTTGACGCGGCTATCGGACCGGGATCGGACAGTGAGAAAGGGGGTCCCTTCTTCGATGAGACGCGACACCTCAACAGTACTGCACGACCCGATCCCTGGACGGTGAGCATGCGGTCCAAGACACCATCTTGACGAGGGTCCATATATCGAGGCAGGCAGTTTTGCTGTTGTGACCAACCGCGAGGGTCCTTTGTTGTCCTTAGTAATCCGATCGGACCTCCCTTAGTTCTTTGATCAGGTGAGTCGTGCCCCGATTCCTAAGTATCCTGATATATGATTTGGCGCATTGTTCTCGCGATTACAATTATTGACCAGGTAACACCAGTAATCTGACATGCCTGGGAAATTGTCTGCCTATTTCAGGGCATTATTCCGCAGAGACAGACAATCTTTGGAATTTGGCCGTCTGGCACCACAGGAGGGGTCGCCGGCATGTACTATGTACTTTAAGTACGGAATTGCTAGTACAGTGTTTCATGATATTTGGCACAGACAAACTAGACATGCTTCCGAACTTCAGTGGCCAATCAATGGTAGCTTTGAGATTTCTCGTATAGAATATTTAGAATCTATGTTATTAAAGAAAAAAGCTAAACCTGCAGCATTTGATGTATTACAAAATTGGAAAAAAGAAGTTATGCAGCAGCTTAAAAGTAGAGAGAAACATGCGTGCCCACATATGTCGAACGCCGAGAAAGCGTTATTGTATGATCAACAAAAACAGTCAGAGTCAGTTAGAAACATGGACAGGGCTTTTCAACTTGGCATCCAGAAAATATACCCGTCTAAAGATTTTCATTCATCAGATGAATTGATTTACAGCCTTTTAAATGAATGAAGGCCTGGTGCCACTGCATCACCTCCTTGTGTACCTATTGCTGTTGCTTTACCTCTTCCTGCTGTTGTTCGTCCTCGCATAGTAATTCCTGCACTTCTTATTGCTCCTCTGCCACTAGCTATTGCTCCTCTTGCTATTGTTGTTCCTCCACCTGTACCCCCACCTTTGCCTACTGCTATGGGTTTGGTAGATTTGTCTTTTGCACCAGTGATAGCACCTTCGTTACCTATTATACAAGACTTATCTATTCTTTCTCTTCTGAGTGGTTCAGTTCTACTTGTAGTTGACAAAGGAGCGGGATCGAAAATTGTAACTCGTAATACAGTTCCTAAAGAAAGGAAGCGAGAGCTGAATGCATGGGCTAGACAGTGCATGGAGAAAGGTGAACAATCTGATGTTTTTGCTACACTCTCTAATCTAGAAGGTTTTCCTGACAAAAATGTTTTTATTGAAGGACTGGGAATTCATTTATCCATAATGTGGAAGAGACTGAATGATGCAGATCGCCCACAAGGGTTGAGGAATTTGAATGTTTTAGCATATTCAATAGATACTGCGGAGAAAGTATTTGAGCACGTCAAGAGGGTATTTGAGTATTTTCAGATTTTAGTGGACAAGATTTAAGCACAGAGTCTGGAAAACGATTATTTGTAGATAAACTTGTGCGTGGACTTTTACCTGACATCCAGTCGCAAATTATGACTTCTGAGAGCGCTTGGCAAGCTAAGTCTCAGTCTGAAGTGTTGTACATGGCTCAGTATTATGAAAACTGAGTCAATAATGAGAAGGAAAGGATCGAAAAGAAAAAGGGAGATTTGAAAACTAAGGTGTTGTTGCAACAGATTATTAGAGGTCCTAGAGTGGGTGGTACACAGTTTATGGGACAGTATGTTCCACAAGGTAATGTGCCGTTGGGTCCTGTACATGCGAACCAATGTGCTTATTGCAGACAAGAGGGTCATTGGTGAGCACAATGCCCAATCCTCCACCCGAGATCGAATAACACATTTGGTATCATGGGTAAACGATCCAGAGGCCGCCCTGGGGGTCCTGGTAGAAACCAGTTTCATCAGAATTCTCCGTCTTTTTCAGAAGACAATAAGCCATCGAGTAAGGATAATAGAAACATTTTTGATCATCCTTCTACTGCTTATCTCTCTGAAGACCTTCCCTTCAATGATATATTGTATCGCTAGGATTGCCCGAAGCAGGGTTTGGAACCAACGCCCATTCCCGTTAATCAGAAAGGTCCCTACGTTGAAATGATAGTGGAAAATAGGAAACATCTATTCTTGATAGATACAGGAGCCCAGAAGTGTTCCATTGACCATTCACGGGTTCCAGACTTCCACTGTCTGGGCAAACTAATGTTTCTGTAGGGTTTTCTGGTACGCCAGTGGTTAGTCCGGTTTCTTTGCCGGTACTGATTTCACTGGGTCCATTCACGGATCACTCTCCATTTCTTTTGACATCAAACTGTGGTGAGAATTTGTTGTGGTTGAATCTGTTGAAGGAATTAAATGCGGTAATTCATTGTTCTTCGGATGGAGTGCGTTTGACGATTTCACCACAGTAATTTTCTGCCTCACAGTTTCTGATTAGACCTTTGCCGCCAGAATTTAGTGACGTTCCGGAGAGTTTATGGGCGATTGACGATAATGATGTCGGTATTTTACAGATTGAGCCTGTTAAAATAATTTTGAAACCAGGAATAAAGTTGCCAAGTATTCCACAGTATAAGATTTCGGTTGATGGTGAGCAAGCTTTGAAGTGTATAGTTTCCGATTTTGTACACTGTGGTGTAATTCTAGAAATTGCAGGTAGTTTGTGCAATAGTCCGATTTTACCGGTGTATAAGAAAGGAGATAATGCTATCCCTTTTCATTTTATTATTGATTTACGTGCTATCAACAAGATCGTTGCTCCACAATTTCCTATTGTGCCTGATGTGACAACGATTTTAATGATGACTCCAGCTTCTTCTACTCATTTTAGTGTCGTAGATTTTAAGTTTGCCTTCTTTAGCATTCCTATACACAAAGATAGCAGATACTTGTTGTCGTTCACCCTATGGGGATGCTCATTTACATTCACTCGTGCACCACAAGGGTACACGAAAAGTCCAAGCATTTACAGTAGGGCTTTGAAAGAGCAGCTTGATACACTCGAGTTGCCTGCTACTTGTACATTGCTTCAGTATGTCGATGACCTTCTTTTAGCTGCAGATTCAGAAAGTGCCTGCAAGGAGGGCACCGTGTTATTGCTTATTCACCTAGCAAAGCATGGACATAAAGCTTCATTGAAAAAGTTTCAATATTGTCGACAGGAGGTCGCCTATTTGGGCGATCTCCTGTCAAAGGAGGGAAGAAGATTGACGCCTGAACGGATTAAAATCATTTCTAGCATGTCTGTCCCAAATAAATAGAAGGAAGTCAGAGCCTTGATAGGGATGGCTTCTTACTGTAGGCAGAGGATCCCGAACTTCTCACCAGTGATCAAACCACTGTTGGCTTTGACAAAGAAGGGCATTTCTTTGCCATTGCCATGGAACTTGGAACACCAGAAAGCTTTTGAACTGCTCAAGATTGCACTGTGTTCAGCACCAGTTTTGGACACACCAAATTATGAAAAGGCCTTTGAGTTGTATGTGTATGAACGCAATGGATGTGCTTTGGCTGTGTCAACGCAGGAACATGGGGGGAAGAAGAGGCTGTGCAGGTACATTTCCTCCACTCTTGATCCGGTTGCATGTGCTTTGCCGAGATGTCTGAGAGCTGTTGCTGCTACTGCTGTGTCTGTAAAACAGAGCGAGGGTATGGTCCTAGGCCATGCTTTAACCTTGTTGGTACCTCATGCTGTAGACGTTCTATTAAATAGAATGCAAACACAACATCTCACTTCCACACGATTAACGAGATACCAATTGATCTTGTTTTCAGCGCATATAAAAATTAAGAGATGTTGTGTACTGAATCCGGCTGATTTGTTACCTCTTCCGCAAGATCGTGCTTGCAGTGACGAAATGTCACATGACTGCCTTTATACTACAGAACAAGAAACTAAAGGCAGGATTGATTTGAAAGACACACCTTTGAACGACCCGCAAGGGGAGCTGTTTTGCGATGGCTCCTGTTTCAAACTTCTGGATGGTACATCCACTGCTGCTTATGCCATCACTACACTAAGCATGATTGTGGAAACCAAAAGAATTTTGCATAACTCTGCGCAGGCCACAGACATTATTGCATTGACTCGAGCTTGTGAACTTTCCGAAGGGCTTAGAGTGAATATTTTTACTGAAAGCCAGTATGCTTTAGGGGTAGTTCACAACTTTGGTAGAATTTTGGCAGAACAATTTTTCTTGACCTCACATGAAACGAAGATTCAATATGGCACCTTGATAGTTCAGCTACTCTCAGCGCTTGCACTTCCCACTCATCTAGAAATTATGAAATGCGCTCCACATCAGAAAATCAAAGATAATGTAAGAGAAGGGAATGCTTTCGCTGACCAGATAGCCAAACAAACTGCTTTTGATCTCTATTCAGATATGTACACTACAAGGGAAGCCACAAATGTCTGTACCATAGACGAAGGAACTGATTCTGTAAAGAAAATCTAAGCCGATGCCACTTTCGCTTTCACTAAGCAATGGTATCAAGGCTTGGCAAGGTTGGATGATGATGGGTGTTGGGTGGATAACCTAGAGGGAAAATGGATGCTGCCAGATGCGTACATCACTATAATGGTTTCAATGGCTCATGGTCCCACTCACATATGCGCTAGGAAAATTTGTAAAATGTTAGAAAATGTCTAGGTAAATGTTAACCTCCCGAAAACTGCTGAGCGTTTTGTCCAGAGTTGTATGGTTTGTCTACAACACAATATGGGGAAGGGTACATCAACACCAAGAGGTAGTTTTGGTCTACCTTCTATCCCTTTCAAGGTGATTCAATTTGACTTCATTGAAATGGAGCATTGTAATAATCTGAAATATGTCCTGGTTGTTATTTGTGCTTTTAGTAAATGGGTTGAAGCCTTCCCTGTAAAAGATGCCACAGCAATGACAACGGTGAACCATGCTTAAGGAATATTTTCCTAGGTTTGGTTTGCCGAGGGTCATCTGGTCAGACAATGGTCCACATTTTATCGCTGCTGTAATTCTACAAATATGTGCGGGATTACAGATTGATAAACGGTTCCATTCGGCCAGACATGCTCAGAGTGCTGGATTGGTAGAGCGGCACAATGGAATTTTAAAGAACAAGCTCGCTAAGACGTGTGCCGGCACCAATTTGAAATGGCGGGACGCCTTACCGATAGTGTTACTCTCCATGCGCACAACCCCACAGACTAGAACTGGGCTCTCCCCGTATAAGGTGGTAATGGGTAGGCCAACTAACATTTGGAATCTTCCTAAACCTAGGGCTTTGAGGGATATAGAGCACGTACTTCTTTCTGAATACTGTGAACGGTTAACTAAAAATCTCTATTTGATTCATCAACAGGTGCAAGAAGCCCTCCCAGCCAAATACGAGGGGCCAGGTCACAGCATCCGACCTGGTGACTGGGTGCTAACCAACGCATATGACTGAGCATCCTGTCTCGCACCGAGGGCCCCATCAGGTCCTATTGGCCAGGCAGACTGCTGTACGAGTAAAAGGGAAGCGTCACTGGATCCACGATTCGCATGTCAGGAGGATACCTTTCCCTTTGCCACACGACGAAGAAGATAAGGAGAAACGTACTTGCTCTGTTCCCAGCGATCATTCAGCATTGAGCAGCACTGAGAGTGCTTTGGAGACACTCCCTGAGCCCGCGGGGCCTGGGGAAACTGCTTCCTCGTCTCCACACTCTCCTGCAGATCCTTTTGCACCTTTGGCCGGTTCTGCTGCAAATTCATCACTTCTATCAGGAAGCAACGACACACTGTTCACAGATCACATGGTACCAGGAGTCACAAGGTACAATCTGCGTCCATGGAGCTAGACTTACTGCACGGTTATGCTGTGCCAACAAGGAAAATAATCACAGAGCTTGTCCTTTGTCTCTTTCTGCACTGAAGGAAAGAAGGTGGCTGGGGATAGGGAAAGACTAAGAAAATGCATGATCAGGAGATCACCAGCAAACAGACTATGGAGTTTTCGCAGGAACTTATCGGTGAAGAGCTTCCAGGAACAATGCGGTCATCGACCCTACTTGTGCGGTACAGACAATCGCTTGTGTGGCCAACAATCATAATGGATGAACAAATACATGGTCTTTCAAGACATATTGTTTTCTTGCAGTTGTGTTAACCAGTTTCATAGTATTAGTTGCCTTAGAATGTTGGTATATGGAAGAAGTACACCCACTTGAAACATTCTTGCCTATTGAGAATGTCCCTGCTGTATCTACACCTTTCGTGCATCTGCACACTCTATCTCCTAGAGACTCTCAACATAGACAGAGCTATCACAATAATACATTACTGCTTATACTGAACGCAACTCATGTCATTTTGAACAGGACTAACAGCTGGATTTGCTCTCATTTACTGCAACATGGGAAAAAAGGGTTAGGCTGGTATATTCATCCTTTGCCTTTAAGTACTGCATGTTATGATTCTCTACCGGCACTATTCTTTGGCCCATGGAATGATAGCATCTCGGGGAACTTTGATGGGACAAATTTAAACAAATTTGAAAGGCGAGTCCTAACGCCTCTGGGATGCTCACTCTTCGGAAATAGGAGCAAACTTAATGTCGCTTCTATTAGGCCTTCTGATAGACTGTCCCGAATTTTTCAATCTATGATTTCTTTTAAGATGGCTCCTATATGCAATAGGGATGCCACACCATATTCTCACACTGTTAACCATAGCCCCAACTCAGTTTCTTTCTGCATGCAAAGGAATGGTACTCAGTCAATGGGTGATTTCAAGGGTTGCACTAATGTTGCAAACTTGACCAGTGAGGACAGACCTTTGTATGTAGGCAAACCTGTTTACTTCGTTTGCGGGAATGAAGCTTATCCATGGCTACCTAGGGATTGGCAGGGAACCTGTTATTTGGGAATTCTGCTACCAGGGGTATTTATAGCTAGTACTACTGAAATCTCTAGGGCTCGACCTAGGCAGGACGAGAGCGGTGATACTCCTTCACAAATTCTGGGTGATGTAGCAAAATCTTTTGTACCATTTTGGGGGCAAATTATGAATTCTGAGGATATTCATAATTTGCGAGAGTACTGGAGAAAACCATCAACCGGACCACTGACATACTCTATAACATGACTCTAGAGTAAAAGGCAATCAGATTAGTGGCGCTAAAAAACCGGATGGTGTTAGACATCATCTTGGCTGAGCGTAGTGGAGTATGCAAATTAGTGGGGTCCGCTTGCTGTGTTTTCGTACCAGATTCCTCCCCAACCACCAATACAAAATCTGCACGTCCTGAGTTCAGAAGTACATGTTCCCGAGGGAAACTGGGATCTTAGTGTTTGATTCTGGGACTTCTTACGATCTTGGGGATGGAAGCTTCTCTCGGTCTTATTGATAATTCTGGGTGTTCTGTTGTTCTGTTGTTGCTGTATACAATGACTTCCTGCCATATGTTCGATGTTAGGGGGATGTTGTGCACAGACTATGGGAATGTTAGGGTCAAAGGTACATGCACCAGAAAAAATGACCAGCGGATTTGTGATGAAGGAAATTTCCATCGCAGATCTTATGGCGATTGATATATCTGATGAATGTGATTCAGGTTGTATGGACATTGAGACGTGGAGTTACTCGTAAAGCGACTTGTTTTTAGTTTAGCACTTGGTTTAGGCCAGAAGGAGGGTTTGTTAAACAGAAATCATATTAGTGCCTCCTTTTGATTTATATTGGCCTAAGCCTAGTCGCTCTGTGAAGAAAATTGTGTTGCAAAGTTCCTATTTTGAATCGACTTTGCCGCCATTTTAGAATCAGCCGCCATTTTGATTTCTGTTCGTACATTTTCTGTTCTAAAATGGTGGACTGTGTTTCTAACTTGCAACCAAGCCTCCTGACCTTTTGAGTTCTGTTAATGGTTAGACTGTCCGAGGGCCGACTGTTTAGACTAGGTAATGAGACCTTGTATTATGTATGAACTGTTGTCCCAGCATTGTCAACACTAACAAGCCTCATCCACGAATACACATCGGCGACAATGAAGTGCAAATGCCAAGCGTGGACACAGGCCAAACTACATTGTGTTGGGATATAGACTAAGGCTTACCCAGGGATCTGAGAATGTACATCACCATTGTAACTTGATGGAAATTCAAACGCATGTAATCCTTCTGCATATTATTGTATAAGCTGTATGTGAACTAGGCACAAACTCTAGACCGCAGATTATTAACGCGAAGAGGAGCTGGACAATATTGTTGAAACTGTATAAAACACAAATGTTTAGATGTCCAGCACTCTCTCTCCTCTCTTTGACGGGCTGGTACTCATTCTGGAGTGTTGAGAGCCAGATAGCTATCTGTATCTATGTTGCATTGTAAACTGCGCAGAATAAAAGATCTGTGAATCTTTATAGCCCGTGTTTGGTGTATTTCCTTTTGTGGTACTCAGCCTCAATATTTCCTTGCTTTTACACCTTCTTCTGAGTTACCCCAGAATCCTTGTGAGTAGCCCTGTTGGCAACCCACAAGTCAGCAGTCCTTGCTAACTTCTTGGGATCAATTTCTTTAGAGTCACCCAAGTGCTTTCTCAGCTCAGGAGAGCAAGCATCATAAATACATTCCAACATAAACAGATTTCTCATACCGTCCTAAGTGTTCGCTCTGTAACCCTTAACCCATCCATCTAAGTTTTTCAAACATTCACTCACCCAGGTAGCCCAAGGGGTACCATCATGCTTTTTGAGGGTCCTAAACCTCTTACGATTCTGAGAAGGTGTCTTCCCAAATCTAGCTAGTTTCACAGTTTGATACTCCTTTCTGTCTATATCCCCCAACTCCATTACCATATCAGTTGCAACTGGAGGTAGCCTAGAAAAAAGCCAAGGAATCAACTGATTCCCTGTAATGTCTTGAATCCCATGGTTATATATTCGAAAGCAGCCAACCAATCCAAAATATCAAGATTAACCTCATACATACTTACTGCATATTTGGCATGCAAGGCCTTTTAGGACTGGAAGAGCTAGAGGACTCTGGGAGGGAACCAGTTTCAAGAGACAACTTTTTAATTTCAAGTGCATGATTCAATTCCATTTCTCTGAGTCTAAGCTTGCTTTCAGTTTGAGCTTGGATTCTCTTAAATTCTAACTCAAGTCTCAATTGTTCTAAAGAGACAAATTCAAGACATAGATCTGGACCTGATGGGGTGCCTGTGGTCAAAGGTTGAGGCCTATGAGCTGGTAGAGGTAAGACAGGGCCTACATTCTGAGACTCTTCTGCCTCATCTAAATCATCCACAATATTAGAGCTGGGCTCTGACATATTATCATCCTCATCAACATTTTCCACATTTGCTGCAGGTGTGGGGGTTTCAGACCCACTCCTCAGACTTTGGTATTCTAACAACTTTTCTATCAATTCAACCTTTTTGCCTTTTACTGTGAGATTCCTAGCTTTACACATATCTCTCAATTGATCAACAGTTAAAGTCACTAGGGTGTCCTGTCTGTAACTTTCCATATCAGTCATGATAAAAACAAAATTGCTTTACTAATGTTGCTTTGCCTTGGGAGGATTATTTGAACAAAAGTAAAAGTAGCACTCTAAATGTAACAAGTATACTTTATCCTCACCGCTGTATACCAGTGTTATGCAGAATCACCTGCAGTACCCTTTGGGAACACTACAGGCAATTAGGACTACAAGTGTAAGCACAATTTCACCTTTGGTACAAGCCTGTACTATACAGTAAAGTGGTAGCGCTGGCTGAGCAGCCAGACTTATCTCAAGAGTTTAAGTGAGCAGTAGAACAAGTTATGCAAAGGACCAACAGATACAGTGATTCAAATATACCCTTACTCAAGGTTTCTTGGTAAAAGGATATACATTTATTTACTCAGTCAGTTAGAAAACGTTACACTAGCATAAGCAGCTCAATATCACACACTTATAAACCACAAAAATAGAACCGGAAATTAAATGAACAAGTTTAGTTCCAAATGAAGTGGGAGCAAAATGGCACTTCAGATACTTAATAAAGGGGTAAAAAGACAAGGTTATAAGAATAGACATCCCAAATACATTCATAGGCAGGGCAAATGGATTCAGCTAAATAGAACAAGCGATTCTTCTCAATAGGCCTGGGCCAAAGTCAATGGTTCAGAGTCTTTTGTATAGGATAACACAGTTCAGGTAGATAACGGTTAAGTCTTTGCAACGTGGATATGAAGAATTTGGCTAGGCGAAAAGTTTGACGAATGTTAAGGGAAGGACAAGTCTTAGTAGTTGGGGAAAGTTTCACGCACTTTCTCAATGGCCGAAAAGATTTCCGGACCGCGTTTGCACAGTACCTTGTAAATGAAGAAGAGCTGTAGCTGAGGCAGTTGTTCCTGGAAGTTCAAGTAGATCTCGCTGTTCCTGAGCTTCAGTCATGGGGACAAGAAGGAGGATGTCGAGTTTCCTGCACTGCCCAGGGATGAAGCTAAAAGCTTTAGCAAGACGTGGGTTTAAGGTGTGAGTGCCTTAAAGTCCACGAGCTGGTTTCCTTTCCTCTGGCTATCCGGTTTTCAACAGCACTCTGATGGAAATTCGACCAGATGGGGGGATTGTGTCCAGGTGGCTTGCGAGTTGGTTGTTCCCACCAAACTCAAGGGAAAAAAGTTAACCTTGAAGGGATTCTCTGTTGATGGAGTTTCAGGCAATTCGGACCTGCAGCAGGGCTTGACCGGTTGTCCAGGAGTTGCAGCAGTCCTCTTCCTTCAGCTCGTCTTCGGTTCTTTCGTTCCAGTGGTCGACTCTGCTTTCCAAGTCCCATAGACCTGCTTTTAAACAGTTTTCCCCCATTCATTACAGCCTGGCTGTCACTCACACAGCAGGGTGGCTGTCCTTGCCGGACAGCCAGCCGGCCAATAATGCAAGAGTGCTTTCAGGTCTCCTAGGAGACTAAGCACAGGGAGTTCCGGGCACCTCCCTCACATCCTGTACACCCCAGACACCCTGCACCAGAGGAGGGCTTCAGCACTGAAGCCTGCCAAAGGCCAATGAACAAAGGGACCAAACCTGGTTTGGCATGCAGAAACAAACACAAGAAGGACCTTTCCTAAAAGAAATGGTGAAAAAAGATGACCAGAGTCTGTTTTTACAGATAGGTCTTGGGGGACATATTTAAAAATCACAATAGTTGATCTAAACCACTGCCACCAGCCATTTAAAGTAGGAAAAGGTAACATTTTACTTTTACATGTGTTTTTTGACACAGGGAAAGCTAAGCAACCCCACCAACACTCTATAGGAAGATAGGGTGTGCTGGGTCAGTAAGTTTAAAGAGACTTGTAAAGCCAATTTAACTTTACACGCTCTGGGAGACGATAGTCAGTCCCAGAGAAGGTGTTTAAACCTTGGAAAGTCTGAAAGACAACCCTGTGCCATTGCACTGAAGATGCTGTGTGACACACAAAAAAAGATGATGCCTATGGAGTTGTTTGAAAACTCCATAACCAAAGAACACAAAAGTAGAACACACTGCAAATTGAATAGCACTTGGTACAACCCTTGCTCAGCTGAACATTGGTCATTAATTCTTTGCTTGGGTATGTCAGTGCCAGCTACTAGACTAGATATCAGGAACATTCTGGTCTGGAACCCATAACTGATGCTAATAATCCTGCCTGGTACCCTTCACATCTGAGGGTTCTGGAGTTTGGAGCTGGTTATGAACTTAATATAGGGACATATTCCTCCTAAAAATGCAGGTGCGTTTGCGAGTTTGAGGATCACTTGTCAATTCTACCAGAATTGTGGAAAAGGTGCAAAGTGTGTTGTAAAAGTTAACTCTTCAGTGTGGACACGAATTCTGACTCACAATTCAGTGACATTGAAAAATAGGTTCCATAAGAGGCTAAGACCACCGACCCCAGCTTCGAGACCGCATGGTGTCCATAATACCAAACACTATTGGCAGCAAACACTATCCCTGGTAGCACACCGACCATGCAGTGGAACAATGGATGTAAGACAGTTTTGATCCACCTTAAAAACTGGTCCTCCTTCATAGATGTTCAGTGCCTGTTTATTCCCTTAATATCCTTTCCAGAATGTGGAATTATGCTATGTGAGAGTAATTATGGTATTTAATGTTTCAAGGAGATCCTTACTCTTCATCAATTGCTACAATAAGAAATGCAACATTCATTAACATTCAAGAGACACCTTCTTAGTGACATGTTACATTAGAACTATTCTTCAAAATGTACAAAAGCACACATATGAAATATCTCAAAATTAACAAACAATGCTTTATCAGTGTGATGAATATAGCAGTTTCAATAAAAAAAATACCAGTGATCACTATAGCAACAAACAGGAAGAACAGACTGAAGAATATGATGTTATCAAAGAAAGAGAAAATAAATCCAGACCCAACTAGTGCTGTGTGACTCATAAACATACATGCAAGGCTTAATGACAAAACACAATCCAGGACTTCTGATTCTTTTTACCGTTCGGAAATTGACTGTGTATAAAAAAAAAATATTAATTGGTCATTTAAATATCTATCATGTGGATGGGGCATAATTTGTTCTAAAAATAAAAAAATAAATATCTCAACCGTCGATTTTGGATATCAGGTTTATGTTCAATCAGAGTATCTGTTTGTTTGTTTATTAATTTCGAATGCGCACCAGACCCAAGGGTATCATGGCGCAACAGTTACAGTATATGCAAAGCCTAGGTTCACCGGTTTCACAATAAAGTAATTTACAGGACATTGACAAATCGAATATATAAATTGTTACACAGTGGAAATCTTACAAAGCAAAAGAATCAAATAAATACAATAGGTGAAAACATTGTTACAATGCAGGGTGCTCGCGTGGAAGAGGCTGAAGATCAGAGGACTTGAGCCAGTTTATATAGTTGAGTCGGAATTACAGGTACGGTTGATCTTCTCTGATGGTATGTGGCAGGAAGTTCCATAGTTGGGCAGCTTTGACGGGGAAGCTACAGCTGCCATACCTTTGAAAGCTTAAATCTAGGGATAGTGAGACAGTTGGAATTAGAACATCTTGTGGGTCTAGTAGAGGTTTTCCTGTGGAATCTGTCCGTGAGATAGATGGGCTGCGTTATTCAGTGCTTTTTGGGTGAGGGATGCAGTTCTAAGCAGAAATTTGTTGAGGGTCGAGAACCAGTTATTTTGGCGCCTAATGTGTGATTTTCTAGCTACACCGAGAGCCACTCTTAAGGTGTTGTTTTGGAGGATTTGTATCCTCTGGATGATCAATTTGGTAGCCACGATATAGAGGGCATTGCAATAATCGAGCCTCGAGAGTATAAGGGCTCTGGCCAGTATAATGCAGTTTTCGTTAGAGAGAAGGGGTTTGCCAGTTATAATGAGCTTATATGGCAGATGCCATAGCATTCACTTGTTTGGTAAAAGAGAGGGTATCATCAGTGTAGAATCCAAGGGTCTTAACCTCCTTCACAACCTTGATGAGGTTACCATCAATTAAGGAGGAGTAGACCTGGGCTAATGTTTTGAGATTAGCGTGGGTGCCCAGGATGATAAGCTCTCTTTTGTCATCATTCAGGCATAGACCATGTATAGCCATCCATGCCTGGGTGAAGAGGTTCACTCTATTCACCAGGGCCAAATCCTAAACGTAATACCCTGAAAGTAGAAGGAGAATCTAAGTATCATCTGCATAGTTGGTGTAGGTGATACCAAGATGAACCAGATCATCGAAAAGGGGCTTAGTGAATATATTGTACAAAGTGGGGGAGACACAAGATCCCTGGGGCACAACACATGTGATAGGGATAGGGTCTGCAGCTGCTGAGGGGGAGAAGACCCTCATGGTTCTATTACTTAGGAATGACTTAATCAAAGTTATAGTGTCTTTGGAAAAGTGGGAAGCTGAATCCAGGTGGCTGCATAACACCTTGTGCTCAAAAAGGACAAATGCTGCCGATAGGTCAAGCAACAGAAGGAGGGCAGTTTTCCCCTTATCTCTTAGTTCATCAACTTGGGACTTAAGGTCGATAAGGGGGTCTCGGTTCCATGTAATGGGCGGAATCCGGATTGTCGTGCTCCTAACAGTTTGTGATTTTCCAAATATTTTTGAATTTGAAGGTAGGCAATCTTATCGAGGAATTTTAAGAGAAAAGGCACTGTTAAAATGGGACGGTAATTAGTAGGTATACATGGGTCGAGGTTTCGCTTTTTTAGTAGCGGGAGCACCCATGATTGTTTGAGATTCATGGGGATAGTACCGGATGCAAAGGAGGCATTGATGAGTTTGGAAATGAATGGGGCAATCTTTTGCTGCATCCTTTATCAACTGGGCTGGGCAGAGGTCCCCCTGGCAGTTGGACGGCTTAAGAGAGAGTATAACTTTTTCTACCTCCAATATGGAAGTTTTGGTAAAGTTAAAATGGGCAGGAGAGTCGGCTACTGGTTCTTTGGGGTGTTGGTCCGGAGCAGTTTTGAGCATGTGGGAGAGAGAGTTCATTGATGCCTTTTTTAAAGCTATTTTGCTTTGGAGGTTGGATGGCGGTAGCGCTATTACTGCCGCATTTAAGGGTCTGCACAAATCACGGGTTTGGCAGATTTCCCCCCAGCTCTGAGCTGGGGGGAAATCCGCTAAAATTATGCGCTCATACCGCCGGCAGGAAATCCGCTGGTGGTAAGAGCGTGAAAATTCCCCATTGAGCCCAATGGGGAATTCCCGAATGGGCTCATTGGGGAATGGGCAATACCCGTTCCGCCAAACCCGTAATCCGGCGGATCACGGGTTTGGAGGTAGGGCTGTTAACACTGGCGCTAATAGCGCCGGCATTACCGCCCAACTCGTGATGAGGCCCTTTGTTAGAAAGTGCCTGTTGTATTTCTGAGCACCAAGATTTGTCCTTGATGCAAATGTCAGGAATAGGGATGGGAGTTTCAAGTTCCTTGAGGATGGTAAATAATTCTTTCATACTGGAATTGGCATTAAAGATGTGTTTGTTATAGGAGTTGCGTTTGTCTAGACAGATTTCTTTTTTGTATTGGGATGAGACTTTGGTTAGTTTGGTTTTGTTAATTTATGACGGGAAGGATCTCCAGGCTGTTTCGCAATACTTCTTTAGTTGTCATAGCTCCATTAGCTGTGGGGTAAACCGCTTTTTTAGGTGGGATTTGGGCTTGCTGGGTCTGAGTTTAAGTGGGGCAATGTTGACTAGTGAGGTTAGCATGATTTTGTTGTATTCATTAACAAGAGTTTCTGGGTCTAGATTGTCTGCAAGCGCATTAAGGGGAGGGAGGATTGCAGGGATCACCTTGTCGACAGTAATGTTCTTTTTATTCCTTGTTACAAAAAGGTAGGGCAACAGGTGTAGCTAAAGGAAGTGGTCTTACGGTTAAGAGGGTAAATGACAGGAGGAAGTGGTCAGTCCAAGGTTGAGGTGTGATGCAGGTGATATTGACAGTACAATTATAGGCAGCCACCCAGTCAAGTGTTCTCCCTTTGTTGTGAGTGAGTTCACTGATTTTTTGAGAGAGACCAAGTTCAGACAGGATATTGGCAGTGGCTGTGGCATGCTTGTCTAATGGGTCGTTAAAGCCCAGGTTAAGGTCACCTACAAGAAGAAATTGGGATGACATTTTAAGGTTGTTAGAACGTATGTTATAGATGTCCTCCTCAAATGTTCCAGTAGGGCCAGGAGGTCTGTAGATGAGGTGAATGGTCAGGGTCTGGGAGTTAACCAAAGGCAGTTTGACAGTGAGGACTTTGCAAGAATGGGTGAGCTGGGTTGGAGCTAGTCTCATGGAGAGGCTGGCTTTGGCAATGATGGCGATGGCTCCCCCTCAAGCTTTATCTCTGTCCTGTCTAAGGATGGTGTAGCCGTCAGGGACGGCTAGCCCAAGAAAAGGTCCTGCCACTTCATGCAACCATGATTCAGTAATGAGCAGAAGGTCCAGATTATCAGCCAGTATCAAGTCAAACACGTCTGTGGCATGAGCAACAAGTAAAGACTGGTGGGGGGTATCTGTACTTCTGCCCTCTATATTGTAGGGAAAAAAGCACAGAAACCCCCAGCCAATCTGGTAGCAATGGATGAGCAGCCAGGCTTAAGCTTTCAAGAGGTATTGCAGGCTGGTTCTTAAGTACAGTAAATCCCCAAAGCCCCCACAAAGGAATGTCCACATACTATGTTAGGTGATAATACAGCTTGTTTACATAAAATAAGATTCAGTAATAATATATATATATATATATATATATATGTATATATATGTATATATATATATATATATATTAATATTACTGAATCTTATTTTATGTAAACTATATATATATATATATATATATATATATATATATATATATATATATATATATTCAGTAAAAAAACTGTGTTAAAGGGACGTTATGGTTAAGTTGCGCTACTAAAAACCTATGAAATTCAGTGAAAACACTTTGTTAAAGGGACGTTATGGTTCAAAGTAAAACAAAATAAAACCTGCAATTCGCCAGTTATGGTAAGATAAGCAACCATAACTCGCGCCACTGTGCACTGCTAACACTAACACCCAGGACATCAAAGATGACATCACAAATGTCATTGATGACATCACTGATGACATCACATGTCTGGCTCTCCCTTTTTTCCCTTTACTGACATATCTAGGCCACATAGTTTTCTTCAGTAACAGTCAGGAAGTAAAAATTGAAAAGGTACTATATTTGTAGACTTAGGGTCAAGTCACCATATGAAAAATATACATAGCGGAAGACACATGCTTGAAAGAGAGCAATCCTTTCTGTGCATGAAGATAATCATTAGGGTTATCAGCACTTTCTCATAGTTTTATTTTTATTACTCTACCTTCCCTGTATATGCTCATATTTGTATACATTATACTCACTCTCCTTTCCTTTGGTTGCAGTCACATCATGTGATACACATACATTTGGTAAGTAGCAGCTTTGAAACAGAGCAATAGTTTCTATGCATAAAGACAATCAGTTAGGTTATAAACTCTTTCTGCTACTACTTCTGCTTTTTTGTTTACTTCATTGTCCCTGTATATTCTCATATTTGTATGTGTTGTTGTCTCTTTGTGTTTTGTCTGTAATAATGATGTATTAAGTGGGTTTTATTATCTACTTATTACATGTTTCACAGTACGCAAAACTCTAATAAGAAAGCAGTTATCTTTTCACTATTCAACATGGCAAGATTATGAATATGGCACCTTCATCATGTATGCTGCAGACACTGCCTATGTTTCTGCATGTGTAGCTTAGTATACTGGATAGAACTTCATAATAGAATGCTATTTATATCAATGCATTGCTTAATGCACTAATTAGCTCATGATATTTATCCCAATGATCCTTGACAGTTTTTGGTCAGCATTATAAGAATCCCTTGTACAGAGTTTTTATGAAACGTAAATGCACATGTGATGTCATCAGTGATGTCATCAATGACATTTGTGATGTCATCTTTGATGTCCTGGGTGTTAGTGTTAGCAGTGCACGGTGGCGCGAGTTATGGTTGCTTATCTTACCATAACTGCCGAATTTCAGGGGTTTTTCGGTTTTACTTTGAACCATAACGTCCCTTTAACAAAGTGTTTTCACTGAATTTCATAGGTTTTTAGTAGCGCAACTTAACCATAACGTCCCTTTAACAAAGTTTTTTTACTGAATTTCATAGGTTTTTCGTAGCGAAACTTAACCATAACATCCCTTTAACAAAGTTTTTTTACTGAATTTCATAGGTTTTTAGTAGCACAACTTAACCATAATATCCCTGACTTTAAATACATGTAACATAGAACATACTGAACCCCTAGCTAGTGATTTCGATGTCCGCGGACTACCGCCATGTCCGCGGTCGTATCGAAAATCTGAGCGTGGTGAATGTAAATTTAAATAGTGTGCCCCATTTCCCCTTTGAGGTTGGCTCTGAAAAGAGCTGTTTTTTTTGTTTTGTTTTGCAGATGCTTGACAGACACCTGTTATTTTCTATTTTTTTTCTTCTTTTTTTCTTACTTTACTCCTAAAATCTTCACATAACCTTCTCCAAAGCAACCCTTACATTCCAAAACAGCATGGCATTTCCCATAAAAGATAAGGAAATGCCATCTTCTTTAAAATAAACAGCATTACTGGAATCAATATTCTCATTATTACAGAAGAACATACCAGCTCTAAGCACGAAGGCACACATGCCTCGGTTGATTAAACACCTAGCATTGTTTTGCTGAGGACAAAAAACTGAACTATTGTCCCATATTGCCCTAGGTAGTAATCCAGAAAAAATTACTTTGGCATTTGGAAGGATGTTCATTACTGCTTGAACCAAGTGTTCCAAATCTGCCAACAAAGTAGGGGCACTGACATAGCCCAAATGGAAAGCACCATAGTGCAAAACTACCACATGGGGACTGTTGATCCTGCCCTTATCTTCACAAACGTGTCCAATCCCCTGTACATTGCAATCAGGCACAGTGCTCCACACGACCTCCACTCCTTTAACATAAAAATTCTTTGCAACATGCCTGCATTGAGCATACTGTTGTAAACCATGCACAAACATATCTCCGAGCACCAACACCCTGACTTTCTCCACTTCTGCCATCTTCACTACACACAGTCTCTTTCAACACAAATCCACAACC
The DNA here is from genome assembly GCF_040938575.1 of Ambystoma mexicanum. NCBI lineage: Eukaryota > Metazoa > Chordata > Amphibia > Caudata > Ambystomatidae > Ambystoma > Ambystoma mexicanum. The sequence continues at coordinate 295,866,249 of NC_090925.1, forward strand.
TCAACATCTGATTGGCTGATCCCTACAGTCTTCTTTCCATGCTGGATTTGCTGGAAAACCCCGGATGTAGCACGCCCTCTCCCCGGACCACGTAACTCTTGGACAGCCCTTCTACCATTTCCACTTCACTCTCTGTGACATTCCCTCATTGCATACAGCTAAGCAGTCACACAATACGGAGAACGTCCTCAGAACACCCCCATTTTGTTTATTTTCGAACATTTCAGGACACCGCGAGTTTTCTTATAACACATGCAACTTGCCAGCGAACAATACGGACAACGTCCTCAGAACACCCCCATTTTCTTTATGTACAAACATTTCAGGACACTGCGAGTGTTCTTCTGGCTCACTCTTTTTTCTTTTGCTGACATATCTAGGCCACATGGTTTTCTTCAGTAACAGTCAGAAACTAAAAATTGTATTTTATTTGTAGACGTATCCTACAAGTAGGTTCTTATAGTAATTCCCTTAGAGTCCAGTAACATCATATGAAACATTTACATAGGGGAAGACACAAGCTTTAAAAACAGCATTATTTTCAAGCAAATAAATGATGATTTCTCTGTTTCAAATCTGCTATTTACCCTATGTATATGTATATTGGTATGTGCTCTTGTCTCTTTCTGTTTTCTCTATAGTAATGCTATTATGTAATACATGGGTTTTATTAGCTACTTATTACATATTTATCAGTACACAAAAATCTATTAAGAAACAATTATCATTTCATTATTCAACATATTAACATTATGAATATTATAACTTCATCTTGTACGCTGCACACAATGCTATGTTTCTGCATTAGTAGCTTAGTATACCAGATAGAACCCCATAATAGAATGCTGTTTATATCAATGCATCGTTCAAAGCACTAATTAGAGTATGATATTTATTGCAATGATCCTTGACACTTTTTTCGCAACATTATAATAAGAATCCCTTGTACACATATTTCATGAAAAGTACATACACATGTGATGTCATCAGTGATGTCATCAATGACATTTGTGATGTCATCTTTGATGTCCTGGGTGTTAGTCTTAGCAGTGCACGGTGGTGGCGCGAGTTATGGTTGCTTAGCTTACCATAACTGGTGAATTTCAGGGGTTTTTCGGTTTTACTTGGAACCGTAACGTCCCTTTAACACAGTTTTTTTATTAGCACGCAAACAATATACAAAGATGGAGTGTAAAAAGCAATTTCTCAGAGATGGCTGAACACAGAATGTTGCAAACTAAGAATTTATGGTTGTTTACAGTGAAGGTCAGCTGCTTCCATTTTTTGCTCGCGTGCCGGAGAGGCCCACGGCTCGCACTATTAGGTTCTATTGTTTTTTGACCTTGACAGACAGGGATCATGCTAAAAGACTTCTTTTGAAGGAGTGTTGCAAAAACGTGAGACACGATAAGGATGACATTTCTGAAACGAAACCACTTTTATATATTATATCACTATGAGAAAGATTGTTGGCACAGACGGAGTCGTATTTTGGGACTGCACTACGCTTAGACAATGGAAAATGCCAATATAATGTAAGTAACCCTTTAGATTATTTTATACCGGAATATAATAACAATAGCATGGCGTAAAAGCCCAGTAAAGTTGTACTTGTTTGTTCAATGAGGCAAAGTGTTTTCTACCGCGCACTATCACCGCCAAATTGGTCCCCTGTCGCTTAGAGGGCTCTGAAAGAGGCAGAGGACAGAGGACAGAGGGTGGGTTAATGGGAATAAGTTAACATACTCCGTTGCTCTATCCTCGCTAGCAAATAGTTTCATGCCCTAATAAATAAAATGAATATTTTTAATGAAGATCGGCTGGTGAGACTAATTTATGTTTTTTAAAACAGGTATGTCCTTCCGTACTGTCAATGCCACGATTTTCAGACCCCGGCCGACGGATTTTTTAACTGCCAGGTGCAGCTACTTCTAAACAACTTCATGACCCTCACCGTTTTATGGGACAATCGCCAAGGACCAATATGCCCTTACGCGGTACTAGCGGCTAGAAGCAACATACCAACCATTATGGTGGTCTAATGCCTCGTTGTTGGAACAGCCTTCTGATTATCAGTGAGACCATAGTGCTTCTTTTATCATAAACCAACACCCTGTGTACCGCAAAGGAACAGCGCGTGACTCAAGATGAACTTTTGCGGATCGACAGCAAAGACAAATGCAAATCACTGAATATTCTCTAAACATTTGATGTCAAATAAAAGTACTTTACAAAATGTACAATCTTGCTGTTTGCTTTTAAATCGCAGTTTCATATTCCGAATTGTTACGCTCTGTGTTGTGAGATGATCTGTGTTGTTTTCCGGGTTCTGTGTAAAGTCGCGTAGGACTGGAGACGACTGGGCGCGTTTGGGTAGGCACCCTGTACCGTCACGGAGAGAGACAGGGAATATGAATGCTTTGATAATGTCAGGCTTAAGGGCGGGAGATATGATTTAGTGTCGCAAAAGCAGGTCAGCCAGGTCGATGGGTCAAGTGATAGGATTATCACATAATGTCGACGCACAGCAGCCTGATTTATCGTTTGTTTAGTGGACAAAAAGTCGGGTAAGGGCCATAGGAAATTGTAATGTCAACGGAGATAAGGAGGGTTCTTAGAACACTTTCAACCTGACAACGAACAATACGAACAGTGTTCTCAGAACACCCCCATTTTTTTTAATTGCAAACATTACTTCTACGTCCACTCTTCCTTGTCCCAGTACTTACTTCATGAGGCCCCCGCCTCCGACACAGGACCCTCTTCTATTTCTTTAAATTCCTATAACTCCTCCCCCACATCCACGTCACTCAGTTTCATATTACCAAGCCGGAGCATGGGACATTCCCCGCAGGGAGGGTGAGGAGGGCCGTCAGTACTATGACGAGGAAGAGTAGGACTAGGAGTAATGAAGATTGCCAGTAAGTAATCAGAGCATTTCAGGACACCGCGAGTGTTCTTAGAGCACATTCGACTTGCCAGAGTACAATACGGACAGCGTCCTCAGGACACCCCAATTTTGTTTATGTACGAACATTTAAGGACACCACGAGTGTTCTTAGCTCAATTTTAGCTTGCTTGCGAACAAAACGGACACATACTCCGTCCTCAGAACACCCCACCATTTAGTTTATATAGAACATTTCAGAACAGCCGTGTTGTCCACAGACAAATCGAACACAACAAAAGCATCTAGCATATAAAAAAAACAGAACATTGAACCTATCTCATACTCCCCCACCCTCCCCAAACACTCTTACCCACCAACACACTCCACTAAATACAATTTTTAATACAAGTTTCACTGCGCTGTCCGCGGTCATCCGCGAATACAAGATGGCAGGCTCCACAGACAATCTGACGCACTTCACGCACGATGCCGTCCAATCAGCGAACACGTCGCATGTCCGCGGACATCACGCAAGGCGCTCGGCCAATCAATGCACTGTCCGCGGAGCGAACCGGGAAGTCCGTCCGCGGAGCGAACAGAGATATCACTAATTTTTTTGCCTTACATTTTGGTCATTTTAAAAAATAAACTACTGGACGGATTTACACCAAGTTTGCAAAAGCACGCTTTCGGGACCAAGCCCCCGCTCCTGCCGCAAATTTGGTGTAAATCCGTAAATCCGTCCAGCGGTTTGGCCTGTAGGCGTGCGCAAAGTTTTTTCCCATTATGTCTATGGGAAAAAACAAAAGTTTGGGACCCCCCCTATAACTTTGACCCCCCTGGACCAAACCTTTCCAAACTTTGCAAAGAAATTCAGAGTGGGCCAAATACTTTTTTTTGCAAAGTTTGGTGAGGATTCGTCCAGGGGGAGCGAAGTTATAAGCCACCCAAAAAATGCTTTTCCTATGGAAACACCAACTTAACCATAACTACATGGACGCTAACGCGTCCATGTAATATATTTATATATAGTTATATATATTACATGGCCCACGGTAGCAGCCATGTAGTTATGGTTAAGTTGCTAAACTCATAGGAAGAGCACTTTTTCGTAGTTTATAACTTCGCTCCCACTGGAGGAATCCTCACCAAACTTTGCAAAAAAATTATATGGCCAGCTCTGAATTTTTTTGCCAAGTTGGGCGAGGTTTTGTGCAGGGGGGGTGGAGTTATAGAGGGGTCCCAAAACTGAATGGGGAAACATTTGGCGCTCAGCTACAGCCCGAACGGCTGGATGGATTTTCACCAAATGTGCACCAGGAGGGGGGACTTGGGCCAGAAAGCGTGCTTTTGTGTGTTTGGTGGAAATCCAACAAGTCATTTCTTTGTAAAATACTGGAATGCACATCACAAAAAATTAGTGAATCTGGGTCCGCTTCTCTGATCCATTTCCCTGTTCGCTCCGCGGCCAGAAATGTAATTGGATCGCGGTACGGCATGGTGTCGGAGAAGTTTGGACGCAGCCGGTGGTTGGCTGGAGGGAAGCGTGCTGTGCGTCAACATTTTTTGGGAAAGTGCCATGGTGTACCGGAGTACAGTGCGGTGGCAGAAGGGTCTCGAAAATGTACTGTACGGAATGCGTTGGCGGAAATAAGGAAAGGAGAGGGTGGGGGTGTGAGAAGTGGTTCATTTGACATAGGTAGGTAGGTGGAAGAAGACTGAGTAATGCCTGCAGTTTTCACGCATAATGCGTCAAGTCGCGGGTAGCTAGACAGACAAATACTTTGTGTGGTGATTGGAGGCAGGGGTCGTAACAACCCGATAGCTTGTGCCGCAACCTGTTTGCGCAGACCTCTTTACGTGGTGAGTGGTGGTATAGCAATTTTCGAAGGGCAATGAAGGGCACATGACATAGGTTGCCAACCGATTGTGGGTAGTTTGGCAGTGACACAATAGTTTGGGAATGGAAGTGGGGTCGGCCATGGTATGTGAATGAAAGTGTAGAGGGGTGCAGGAAAGGGTGTTTTCTTTCTACATTATGGTAACTGGTGAAATTTGTTGCTACATAGTTACATGCTGGTGGGCAGGTTGCGTGGGAGTGTTGGTGGTAGTGCTCTGTATGTGGATAGCCGAAGTTGCTGACATGGTGGAATGGATGCTGCCATTTGGTAGCAGTGACAGTGTTGCAGGCCTAGACTGTTGGGTGCATGGCTAGGGCAGTGTTATAAACCGATTTTGGGTACCTTGGCAGTGACCACAATAGTTTGGGAATGGAAGTGAGGATGGCCATGGTATGTGAATGAAAGTGTAGAGGGGTGCAAATAAGAGTGTATTCATTTTACAATATGGTAAGTGGTGCAATTTGTTGCTACATAGTTACATGGCGGTGCACAGGTTGGGTAGGAATGCTGGTGGTAGTGCTGTGTATGTGGATACTCGAAGTTGGTGACATGGAGCAATGGATGGTGCCATTATGTAACAGAGAGAGTTTTGAAAGCCTAGACATGCAATCAAGAGGCTAGGAGTTTCCGACACACTCAGCAGTACTGCATTTTGGATTGTGCAGCAGCTAGCGGGTGGTGACCTGTAAATAGTGGGTGTAGAGCATATTTGAGATGCAAGAGAGTAGGAGAAGTGAGCTGCAATGCGTACATGTTTGGTTTTGCAGATGAACACACAGTTATAACATGGTCATTGCTGTGTGCTTGGCGATTGTGGTGTGAAAAATAATGCAGTGTGGGAACTGGGTGCTGGGTTTGCATACTGAGCCCACTTCTTGGACAAAGCCACAGCCTGGATTACTTTGTTCCTTGCTAACAGTTCCATGAGGGTTTTCTCCCCCACCGCCACCGCTGATCCCTGACCAGTGTCTTGTGGACTCCCCCAAGGATCATGCGTGTCCCCAACACTCTACAATGTGTTTACAAAACCCCTTTTCGATATTTTGGATTATCTGGGTGTCACCTATACTAATTACGCCGATGACACCCAGATACTTATCCCTATCACAGGCGACCACAAAGCCGACTTGATTATTGTAATGCCCTATACCAGGGCTCTAACAAATGCAATATCAAAAAACTACAAATCATCCAAAACAACGCCATCAGAGCGGCTCTCAATTTACCCAGGAACCTCCATATTTCTGACACCAGACGGAGTCTTCGCTGGCTTTCTGTCTCCCAAAGAATCTCTCTCAAAGCACTTGTGCTCACAAACAAAAGCCTCGCTAACCAAGCCCCTAGCTACCTAGCCAGTAGATTTACACCACACACTTCCATGAGACCACTCAGAAGTGCTCAAACCAACTGCCTTGCTATCCCGCGCTTCAACCTCCAGAGATCTGGTGATCGTAGCTTCCGGTCCTAGCCTCAAAACTATGGGACTCACTACCCAATCCACCTAGTGCTGAACCTACCTTCCCGGCCTTAAAGCGTAGAGTCAAAACTTGGTTGTCTACCCAAGACCTACCATGATTGTGTTCCTGGCCTTGAGTCACAACGCTTGCTAGCAACCTTCTTCTATTTTCCCTACTGTAATTTGTACATATTCTGTATTTATCTTCTTACCTTGTTCAATCTGTACAACTTGTGTATTATCTCTTGATGCAATGTCTGGATATACTGTATGTCGTGTATAATTTGTGTTTTCTTGTATATATCTAATCCCATGACTGTACACACTTCATTGCTTTGTTTTTCTGCTTGGAACTAAGTGAGGCACCCGGATGCCATTTGGCCTGGTGCGCTATACAAATAAAATAAATACAAATACAAATACATACTGTTGTTTTGGAAGAGGATATGGTAGAAGTGCGCTTTCACTGTGCTTGGTAACTATGGTGTGTGCTGAATTGTTGAAGTAGGGCCAATGTAATGAAAACATTGCGGGTAGGTTGGTAGTGACATAATACTTTGTGAATGGGTGTGGGTAGGGGTGGTGGAGGCTGTGGTATGTTTGTACATTTTCTGGATCGTGACCTGTTTTCGTGATTGTGTGCAATGCAGAGGTTCAGTATGTGATTGATGGGTGTGTGTACAGGTTGGGTAAGTGTGCTGGTGGAAGTGGTGTGTATGTGGATATGCGTAGTTGGTGATATGGTCACATGCATGATGGCATTATGTTGCAGTGCCTCTGTTTAAGGCCTAGCTTATTGGGGGAATGGCCGAAGGCCGTGGGCCATGCTTGAAGAGCCTAGCACTTGAGGAAACCCATGCCCCTAATGCAATTTTGACTTTGTATCTGGTAGAGGGTGGTGACCTATAAAGAATCGTTGTGGAGTATATTTCAGATGCCATAGAGCAGCAGAAGTGAGGTGTCATGTGAGTATGTTTGGTTCCGCCAGTGAGGTTGCTGGACGGAGATGGTAAACTTTTGGATGTGTTATTGTAGATGGTGCAATGAAAAGTGACACAGTGTGGGCACTGGGTGCAGTGTGTGCATACTGGCAGTATGCCAGATGGTATGATTGAAGGGTAGTTTGTATGGGTTCCATACAATGCTATATGCAGATTTGTTGAAGTAGGGCCAATGGTGTGAAAATGTTATGGTTAGGTTGGTAGTGACACAATATTTTCTGAATGGGAGTGGGTAGGGTGATTGAGGCTGTGTTATGTTTGTGGATTCAGCTAATAGCAACCTGTTTTTGTGAATAGGTGTTTTATGGTGTGAAGGAGTTGGGTTGTAGTGACGCTACATATTTTAACTTTATGCACAATTTTAAGCTGCCCACATGGTCGCATGCATGGATTCATAGTGTAATGCTGGGTGTGGGTAAGGGTGTACAGTTGTGTGCATGGCAAAAGGTGTGCTGGGTGTGCCGCAGGGTCATTGTGATGCTAAAATAGGGCATCCTATATGAAACGTTTGTGGTGGAGGGGCTTTGGAAGGAAAGGGAACATGCTCTCAGAGTGTTTAACCGGAAATATGGAGTTGTGTATAGAAATGATAGTGTGAAATGCTGTTGATGTTGTAGATGGATCAAAGAAAAGTCACACAGTGTTGGTACTGGGTGCAGTGTGTGCATACTGGCAGTATGGCAGATGGTGTGGTTGAAGTGTAGTTTGTATGGGTTCCATACAATGCTATATGCAGATTTGTTGAAGTAGGGCCAATGCTGTGAAAATGTTGTGGTTAGGTTGGTAGTGACCCAATATTTTCTGAATGGCAGCGGGTAGGGGTGATCAAGGTTGTGGTATGTTTGTGGATTCAGCTAATAGCGACCTGTTTTTGTGAATGGGTGTTTCATGGTGTGAAGGAGTTGGGTTGTAGTGACGCTATGTATTTTAACTTTATGCACAATGCCAGCTGGCCACATGGTTGCATGCATGGATTCATAGCGTAGTGCTGGGTGTGGGCAAGGGTGTACAGTTGTGTGCATGGCGAAAGGTGTGCTGGGTGTGCCGCAGGATCATTGTGATGCTAAAATAGGGCATCCTGTAGGAAACATTTGTGGTGGAGGGGCTTTGGAAGGAAAGGGAACATGCTCTCAGAGTGTTTAGCCGGAAATATGGAGTTGTGTGTAGACATGATAGTGTGAAATGCCGAGGATCTTGCAGATGGTGCAATGAAAAGTCACGCAGTGTGGGTACAGGGTGCAGTGTGTGCATACTGGCAGTATGGCAGATGGTGTGGTTGAAGTGTAGTTTGTATGGGTTATATACTATGCTGTGTGCAGATTTGTTGAAGTAGGCCCAATGTTGTGAAAATGTTGTGGTTAGGTTGGTAGTAACACAATATTTTGTGAATGGCAGCAGGTAGAGGTGATGGAGGCTGTGGTATGTTTGCGGATGCTTCTAATTCCAATTCGTGAATGGGTGTTTTATGGTGTGAGGGAGTTGGGTTGAAGTGCCGCTACATATGTTAAGTTTATGCACAATGTTTGCTGCCAACATGGAAGCATGCATGGTATCATAGTGTTGTGCAAGGTGTGGGCAAGGGCGGACTGTGTGTGAAGGGCGATAGGTGTGCTGGGTGCGCCAGAGGATCATTGTGGATGCTGAAATAGGGCATCCTGTAAGAAAATGTCTGGTGGAGGGGCTTTGGAAGGAAAGGGAACGTGCTCTCAGAGTGTGTAACAGGAAATATGGAGTTGTGTACAGAAATTATAGTGTGCAATGCCAAGGTTAAGTATGTGATTGGTGCAGGCATTTTTGAAATTGTATATTCGGCAATAGGCGGCACTAAGTTAGTGTTGGAAGGTTCGAGTGCAAAGGGAAGAAGTATTGTGTGGGGCAGAAGTATTACTGGGGCGTGGCCCTAGCTGTAGGTGGAAATGCGCACGTGCCACATCATAGCCTTCTGAGCATGGAGGCTTTGCAAATGAAACTGTGGGGATTCTCCAATAAGGATTCGAGGGTGTGGTTGACCGGAAGGGGTGGTGACATTTCACCCAAAGTTCGATGCAGTGAGGTTGGCAGAAATGGACAGACAGCGAGTGCTTATAATCGGTGATACCTTTGTGCACCATCTCCACAGGTATGCCGTGGAAAGACTTTGATACTGACTTTCAGTTGGAAGGAGTGCATGCTTTTTGGGGCACAGTTTATGTGTGGGGTTTCGGGTGCATGGACCTCCTTTTTTCAAATATGTGTCCTCTGTTGGTGCTGTAGATGTGATGGTCGTGCATTTTGGAGGACTACATTTGGCGCACATGTCGGGCTCTCGTTTGCACGCTTACTTAAAGAAGTTGCTGGCAGCTTTGATGCAGATGTTTCTGAGTGCAAAGGTGATTTACTCAATAATGACACCAACAGGACAATAGGAGAATGCCAGTGTAAATTGTGCACAGCAAGAGGTCGGGGGATTTTCAATAAACAGAAGCATGTGCGACTTTATGTACTGTACTGGGATGTTCTGCATGGACTATGAAAACATTACTAACCAGCTAGATTTCCAGGGGTTTCAAGCAAATGGCATTTTTTTTACCTCCATTGGCAATGCTGTTGTGTTTGCCACTCTGCACGAAGCGTTGCAGAGAATTCTGTGGAAATGTAAGATAAGCGTTCATCTTCAGGCAAGAAAAATGTGAGGAGCAGAAGCAAACAGACAGTGAGCAAAAGAGAGAAAAATAAGGAAAAATAATGGTATGAATGCACGTACATAACAAAAACTCGATAAAAAGAAAAAAACAAATATAAGTGTTTTTAGAGAAAATCCTAAAGCCACAATGCCCACCCCTGTTTCACATTCCTCCGACCCCACCAAACACCCCCAACTGACCCTGAACCCCACCCCCCTCCAGTTTCTAGCATGGTAAGGCCGCGGATTCCGCTACACTTTGAGGATTAGATGTGGCATTTCCGGCTCTTTTCAGGATGGCACATATGACATTGGCCATGTGGCGGCTAAGCCATAGGGAAATGTGGTGGCTGGTTGTGGTGTGTACATGAACACTGTGAAAGAAGGTTAGTTGGTATCGATAAATGTAGGAGGCTATGGTGAAAGTGTGCAAGGTTAGGAGCGTGCATCCTGTTTGTATGTATGCACTGCTATATACATTCCCTGCTGATTTTGTGGGTTCACTTTTCCGACATTTGTCATGCATGGATTGCAGTGGGAAGACCATATTCTGAAGTTTACAAGGTACGTGGCTGGCATCATGTTGTTATGAATGCAGTGTGTGTATTATATGATATGATGTGCTATGGTATTTTGTGCCATTTTGATCCCGCCTACATACAAGTGTGCCAGTGGCGCGCCGAGGAAAGGGAGGTGGAATGGAGGCCACACAGAGACATTGATTCCTCTAGGACAGCCGACATTGAGAGTGCAGTTTTTCTATACTGTGAGTATGGAAGAGGGTATGGTAAAAGTGCAGCTTATATGTGCTTGGTTACTCTGCTGTGTGCAGATTTGTTGAAGTAGGCCCAATGTTGTGAAAATGTGGTGAGGTTGGCAGTGACAAAATATTTTGTGAATGGCAGTGGGTAGGTGTGGTGGAGGCTGTGGTATGTTTGTGGATTGTGCTAATTGTGACCTGTTTTCGTGATTGGGTGTTTTATGGTGCGAAGAAGGTGGGTAGAAGTGCTGCTAAGTATGTTACATTTTTGCATAATGTTAGCTACCCACATGGTCGCATGCATGAATCCATAGTGTTGTGCTGGGTGTGGGGAAGGACTGGACTGTTGTGTGCATGGTCAAAGGTTTGCTGGGTGCACCTCAGGATCTTTGTGGATGCTGAAATAGTGCATTCTTTAGCAGAAGTTTCTTGTGGAGGGGCTTTGGAAGCAAACGGAACATGCACTGAGAGTATTTAACGGTGTGGGATATGTTTACCCATTCCAATGTGCCCCACTGTATCACTGTACTGAAATGGTGAAAGAAACAACCCAAAATGACCGCGCTGACTTCTGTGTGGGCCAAAATCTTCAAAACTCTGTTTTGCAATAACCAAAAAATGGCTGCACCACCCTGCCAACCCCATTTCAGGTGGGGTAAAACAAGAGTTATCACTGCAGGAATGTGCCAGTGTGCTCTGCCACAGTCAACATGGAGCAAAAGTGAATGAAATAGCATCATTGTGCTGAAAACCGAAAATGCCTTTTAAAATGTTTGCTTTTCAACCTCAAAAAGTGCTGTTTTGGTGCTAGATCCATTCATTTCTACTGAATCATTGAGATTAAAAGGGCCTTGCAATGCCCAGGTTCATCCAGTGTGGCTCAGAGGAACCGGGCCTCATTGACTGACAGCTCCTGGCAACAGAATCTTTGTAAAAGCAAAACAGGGAATGTGTATTCATTTTTCCACAGGAAACACAGCTAAAACTTTGCAGCAAGTATCAGAATTAGCTGTGCATAGAGAAACTCTAAACAAAGGCATGATCCATGTATCCAGGCTGCAAACAATCCCAACACTCAAGGGAAGAACTAATGCTGACTAAAATGTGTATTTGTTGCAGATGAAAATTGGATTTAAAGACATAAGTTTAATGTGCTTTTTCAGGAATAAAGAGAAACAAATTGCCTGTTGTAAAATAGATTCTTGTGTAAAGGCTTACTTGTTTAAGAATGTCAAAGGATTGCTAATGTTAAAAAAAAACACCTATTAACTGTGTTTAATTTTATATGTTTAAATGAAAGAATCAACTATATAAAAAAACAACACTGCTTTGACAGTTCTTAGCCTGAGAAAGATTGTCACCTCCACTGCTGGCAGGAAAGGCTAATTGCTGCTGGGAGGCCTTGGATACTCATAACAAAGGAACTTCATGAAACATTCGTCTTTGCCCCAGGCGAAGACAATAGCAGCCTTGGGCACTTATCCTTCCAGGGGAGGGGCAGGAAGCTCCACTCTCCAGGGAGAGGCCCCTCATTTAACTTCAAAGGACTTGCCATTTCCTCACACTTGGGAAGAAAGAAAAAAAATGGACATGTGACTCTTGGGTTTAAAATGCTTATTTTGCCACTGAACTTCAAGACTTTTAACTTGGCAGCCAGAATGAGAAAATATATGAAAAATGCATACATGCAAATCTGAATTTATGCTAGTCATTTGAAAACTTGGTGGAATTTCTTATTGCGTAAGGAACAGAAGTTACAAAGAATGACCATTGCGCAGAAACTATTAATGTTGCAAACCTAACGTTGTGTACACTTGTTCTAGGGGTAATTGTGCATGTATGTACAGAATTGGGAAATGTTAGGCCAATCCTTTCATAGTTAAAATTGCCAAAATTCAACAGAAGGACTGAATCAGGTCCCACCGACTTGGGAGTTGGATTGGAATGCGACCCACGAAATATGTGATTTATGTATCTTATTTTCTTAGGGGGCATAATTACATAAATATGTATTTGTGGGAAAGTTAGATTTTAGTCCCAATAGTTATGGGAGGTTTCCAAATCATCTCATAAACCAAGACATCCCTTTCTGTCATCCAAACAGCAAAAAGCAAGGGGGAAACTGTGTCTTTGACCAATCACATCATTGTGGGTGTGGGTTGTAAGTCTGCCTCTACCAGAAACCTTAGTGATGTAATTTGGCATGATAAATAAGGGAAACTCAGAGCACACACACACACACTGGTTCCTGACTTCATCCTGATTTCTGGCCCATTGTGTTCCTGAATTCTACATCTTGTTCCAGATTCCAGATTCTTTGCAAAGCCACGGCCTCTGCATTGCTGAACTCTTTTTTAGATAGGCACAAATTCTGAAACCATCCCAAAACCAAAGGGAAGCAATTGTATCCAGTTTGGCTTGCTACCATAAATGCGTGCCTATTCCAGACTCGCCATCCCACTGATCTACAGTATCCAGCAACCAGAAGGGCCAATCCAATCCAGTCCAGTCCGAGGTGCCAGTCCAGGTGACCAGAACCGCCCCGCTGATCCAATTCCACCGAATGTGCTCTGCTGTCCATTGTTAGACCCGACCTGTGGGATGACCAGAACCCTTGATGGTCCAAAATCCTGAAATAAAGTGTACTGTAAGTATAAATAGGAATCAAAGTAAACCATAGCATATCTTGCCTTACCTTGTCCTACCCAATCTAAACTATCTTGTCTTTACCTTAAGAACCTATAATATTGTCAAAACCATTCTTGCAACCCTGTCTGTGATTCCTAGTGTTAGCACTGATTGTTCTCTTCATTCTTGTTTTACTACACCATAAGGTATTAGTGATTTTGATGAAATAAAGTAATTCCCATAAAAAAACGGGGTATCCCCCACATGAAGGGTTACAAGCGGCTCTGTAACTGTGGTAAATCACAGGTGACTTTCTCTTTTTCTTAGCCATTAACAGGGTAATTCATAGAATTCAGCGCACAAGTGGCACACGCAGCTGGCGCACAGTGTGCGCGTGCGACTTTCTGCGCCAGCCGCGTGCGCTAAAATCCATTTCCGCTCACAGCGTATTCATAGATTTTAGCCTCCAAAACCAGCCGTGGTGCAGAGTGGTGCAGTGACCCTGCAGCAGAGCCAGTTACGCCCACAACGCCTCCCCGTGCAGCATGCACAGCGCACAAATCCCGTACATGGTGCACAGGCCCCGAACCACGAAAACGCCAGTAAAACTCCCTGCACACCCCTGTGAATACATGTACACCCCGGCGCGGGGTCTTTCACATGCGATTGGCCCTGTGCGAGCGGGGTATGTGCGTTACTGGGGTGTGCGGGAACTTTCACACACGATTGGCCCTGTGCGAGCGGGGTACGTGTGTTACTGGGGTGTGTTGGAACTTTCACATGCGATTGGCCCTGTGCGAGCGGGCTATTTGTGTTACTGGGGTGCGCGGGAACTTTCACACACGATTGGCCTTGTGCGAACGGGGTACGTGTGTTACTGGGGTGCGCGGGTACTTTCACACACGATTGGCCCATTGCGAGCGGGGGACGTGTGTTACTGGGGTGCGCAGGAACTTTCACATGCGATTGGCTCTGTGCGAGCAGGGTACGTGTGTTACTGGGGTGCGCGGGAACTTTCACACGTGATTGGCCCTGTGCGAGCGGGGTATGTGTATTACTGGGGTGCGCGGTTACTTTCACACGCGATTGGCCCTGTGCGAGCGGGGTACGTGTATTACTGGGGTGCGCTGGAACTTTCACATATGATTGTCCCTGTGCGAACGGGGTACTGTGTTACTGGGGTGCGCGGGTACATTCACACACAATTGGCCCTGTGCGAGCAGGGTACGTGTATTACTTGGGTGCACAGGAACTTTCACACGCGAATGTCCCTGTGCGAGCAGGGTAAGTGTGTTACTGGGGTGCACAGGAACTTTCACATGCAAATTTGCTGTCAGAGTGGGTTACGTGTATCCAGAGTGGTGTGCGGAGAGTCCTACACGTGAATTGGTAGTGTGGGTCCTCCCAGGTATCCCCTATACCCCCTCCACAGCCCCTGCAGGCAGCCCACACCACAGGGGACTGCCCTGCACTGCTGGACATGTCCCGCAGGCAGCCCATCCACCATGGCCATGCCCCCCAGCCAGGCCACGTGTCATGTTGCACTAGTGATCACCAACTCATGTCCCCAAGCACCCCCACCCCCCAGCAGTGAGGGGCACCTGCCAGCAGGCCCCCACTCATGTCCCCCAGCACCCCCACCCCCCAGCAGTGAGGGGCACATGCCAACAGGCCCCCACTCATGTCCCCCATCACCCCCACCCCCCAGCAGTGAGGGGCACCTGCCAGCAGGCCCCCACTCATGTCCCACTCATGTCCCCCAGCACCCTCACCCCCCAGCAGTGAGGGTCACCTGCCAGCAGGCCCCCACTCATGTCCCCCAGCACTCCCACCCCCCAGAAGTGAGGGGTACCTGCAAGCAGGCCCCCACTCATGTCCCCCACCCCACAGAAGTGAGGGGCACCTGCCAGCAGGCCCCCACTCATGTCCCCCAGCACCCCCACCCCCCAGCAGTGAGGGGCACTTGCCAGCAGGCCCCCACTCATGTCCCACTCATGTCCCCCAGCACCCCCACCCCCCAGCAGTGAGGGTCACCTGCCAGCAGGCCCCCACTCATGTCCCCCAGCACCCCCACCCCCCAGAAGTGAGGGGCAACTGCCAGCAGGCCCCCACTCATGTCCCCCACCCCCCCACCCCCCAGAAGTGAGGGGCAACTGCCAGCAGGCCCCCACTCATGTCCCCCAGCACCCCAACCCCCAGCAGTGAGGGGCACCTGCAGGCAGGCCCCCACTCATGTCCTTCATCACCCCCACCCCCCAGCAGTGAGGGGCACCTGTCAGCAGGCCCCCATTCATGTCCCCCAGCACCCCCACCCCCCAGCAGTGAGGGTCACCTGCCAGCAGGCCCCCATTCATGTCCCCCAGCACCCCCACCCCCCAGCAGTGAGGGTCACCTGCCAGCAGGCCCCCACTCATTTCCCACTCATGTCCCTGAGCACCCCCACCCCCTAGCAGTCAGGGTCACCTGCCAGCAGGCCCACACTCATTTCCCCCAGCACCCCCACCACCCATCAGTGAGGGTCACCTGCCAACAGGCCCCCACTCATGTCCCACTCATGTCCCCCAGCACCCCATCCCCCAGCAGTGAAGGTCACCTGCCAGCAGGCCCCCACTCATGTCCCACTCATGTCCCCCAGCATCTCCACCCCCCAGCAGTGAGGGTCACCTGCCAGCAAACCCCACTCATGTCCCTCAGCACCCCCACCCCCCAGCAGTGAGGGTCACCTGCCAACAGGCCCCCATTCATGTCCCACTCATGTCGCTCAGAACCCCCACCCCCCAGCAGTGAGGGTCACCTGCCAGCAGGCCCCCACTCATGTCCCATTCATGTCCCCCAGCACCCCCATCCCCCAGCAGTGAGGGGCACCTGCCAGCAGGCCCCCACTAATGTCCCACTCATGTCCCACAGCACCCCCACCCCCCAGCACTGAGGGGCACCTGCCAGAATGGCCTCCACTCATGTCCCCCCCTACATGAAATAAAACTGCACAATCATGGCCCATTTCTACACCAAAACACCACAGCACGCCACCCCATTACTGAGATGCAATGATTTCCCAATCAAACCCACACTGATATGCCCATCTCAAGATACAAACCAAGATTCAACTATGTACATCAACACATGTCCGTCACACACACACACTCGTTGGCATTGATTGTGTAAACCCACATTTTCACATGCATTAACCCAATGAGCAAATCCCACACATGGAACTAATATATGAAAATGTATTATGTACAAAAATAAATCAATAAAATGAAAGCATAACAAAATAGCAAACATGAAATGAAAAGCATGTACAAAAGAAGAGTAAATGAAAAGTATAACCAATACAAATAAATCCAAAAGAAAAATAGTCCAAACTCTCCCTCCACCAACTCAAGGAAACGTAAAAACAAAATCCATTGATCCATGGTGAAAGCAAAAGAAAAAGTTCAAAATAATCCATTGTCCAACTATGTACAATCCATTGTCCAAAAGAAAAATCCATTAATCCATGTACAGAATCAAAATCAATCCAACGTCCAACTTTGTACAATCAAATTTCCAAGGGTCCATGAGCCCAACGAAACAAATGAAACCTATCTAATAACCTACCTAACAAAAAAACTATTTACAAAAGTGTGGGGCATAGTCCAAAAGCCACAAAATAAAGAAAAAAAAGGAAACCTAACACTATAAACTATTTACAATGGCGACGGGCAAGTCCTGCGGCTCACTCAGTGATGTTTTCGGCCAGGGCATCATCGAACTCCATGTCTATTTGCTGGAGGCAGGCCTCTGTCCTGGCCCCGAGGTCTCACAGGGAGGCACTCATGGCCTGTTCCAACTCCCTGCGAGTCGCCTCAAGGCACTCTGCCCTGCCTCAACGCCCGACGCATGGAGAACTCCGCCCTGACCATGGTGAGTCGCGCCTCTTCTGCCCGCCGCCGCTCAGCACCTATACACTGGCCCAACCGCAGCCAAAGAGAAGATGCCTGCCCCCCTGATGTCGATGGCCCCGAGCCATCATTGCTCCCACTTAGAGCCTGCTCCTGCTGCTGCTGTCCATGTGCCCTGTTCGATGATGCCTGCACATCCTCCATCAGCTGGTCTACAGTTGTGGTGTCCACCCCTGCTGGACCGCTGACTCCCGACTGTGGCAGGGATGGGATCTCCACCAAGCTGGCTGTCTTGGTCAGGCCAGGTCCACAGGGGGCCCTGGTGGAATCTGGGCCGGAAGATGGCAGGGAGAACGACTGGCGCATAGTCTCCACAGAGGAGGAGAGGTCCGCCAGAGTGAGCGTCACATGTAGGAACCCACCAACCAAGGCCCCTCCCATCAGTGCCACGTCGCAATGCTGCTGTTGGTGATGCCGTGCGCTCTCCGCCCAGGAAGAACACACGTCATCACGAATGTCACGTGTGCGCAACGCGACACCAATCAGGACGGAGTCCATACGTTCATTGGACCCCTCGTCCGCAGGTAGTGGAGAGGCAGATGACATGGCACTCTCCCCTACCTGCGGACGGGCCTGGGATGGAGCATCCCTGCTGGTGCATGGTGTTGCAGTCACAGGATCAAGGACAGGGACATGCACAGGCCCCTCTGCGGTGACCTGTGCTGCCTCCTGACCCTGGCCCTGGACTGCACCATTTGCACCAGTGGTACTACCCCCACCAGGCCCCATGTGCGGCTCAGTAGCAGGCTCCTCCTCCTCTGTGGAGACCACCAACCTGGATGTCTCCGTACTGTCTTCCGCCATTCCAAGCCCCTGTGGGGGCTCACCAGGCCCTTCCGCCACAGCCGTAGTGGCAGACGCGGCACCAGCCCCCTCGCTCCCGGATGATGGCAAGTCCTGGCTCCACAGCGCATCTTCACCCTCTTCTTCACTTGAGGCTGCGTAGAGGGAGACATAGAACACAAGCATCAGGGTACAGTACAATATTCGCCTAGACAGGAAGCAATAACACATGAGTGGCAGTGTCTAAAGTCACTTCCATCCTGTCCCTCCACAACACATGGGTGAATGCACGCAACAAACATGCATAAACAGGCACGGCATCTGAAATCAACATCAGCATCCATGTACAAGGGCCTCTATTAATCCAAATGTTGCCTTTAAACTCACATGCATCATGGCTCACACTGATCCCATGCACACACATTCACCGGAGTGTCATGCATCATGCCTTGTACACCACAGACACATTGGATAGACACAGTGCATACAACGGTGACCGTACTGCATGAGTGAATGTACACATCATCACGGACATGTGTCATGAATCCATGGTGTATCAAAGTCACAGACACACTTCTCAGACACACACACATGTGCACCATATATGTACATGACAGCAGCACCCATCCCTCACACCCCCACCATGTGCAAGAACAGACACTGGCATGCTTTCATGTGTGCATTTGCCATACAGCTCCCCATGTTGCATTGGAACTCATGCACCAACCATGTGGTTCGCACATTACTGGTCTCACATGCATGAACATGATGTCCCTGCACACATACATCCATACATTGCCCATGTCACACATACAGGCAAGTATCAGACTACCAGCACACTGTAACATGCCCTGTTTCACACAACAATGCTTGGCCACTTACCGCTCAACTGCAGACGGGTCTTCCTCCGAAGGATCTGGGTGTGGAGCGCTGGGTATATGTGTTCCAGGACCCTCATCTGGATGTCACTCATGCTGACCCGGCGCCTCGTGGAGGGTCCTGGACCTGAAGTCCTCCCAGCGCTTCTTGATGTGCTTGATGTCTCAGGTTGCCACCCCCTCCGCATTCATGGTCACCACTACGTCGTCCCAGATCCTCTCCCATCCTTCCTTGTTGGCGCGTGATGTTCTGAAGAGGGCATCATACTGCCCCAGGACATGCTCCACCAGGACACCAACTTCCTTCACACTGAAGCTGGTGGCCCTCTGCCTCTCTGACTGGGGGTCGCCAGTTGTCTCAGATGGTGTTTTCCCCGACATGGAGACCCCTGAGGCAGGCGTGGGTCGGCAACTGGGTCCCGGGGCTGGGCTGTGGAGCGATGGTATCCCAGTCGGGAGTCTTCTGTTCCAGCAGGGGTGGACACAACAACTGGAACCCTGGCTGATGTGCAGGCACCAAATACCATGGCACGTGGGCAGCAGGCAGGCAGGCAGCAGCAGATGGCAGGTGGGAGCGTGCTCGGGGGTCTGGGGGGCAGTAATTCGGCCTTCTGTGCAGGAGCATGGTCTTCCGTGTGTTGTTGCGTGGCCAGCTTGATACGGAGTGATTTGGCATGTGAAAATCTTGCACGTCAGCGTGTAATTCGAGGAAAGGCCCGTTGCGCGTAAGCGCGACAGCACACGTACGCGGTTTCATTGGACCAAAGGCCCTTAGCGCGTAAGCGCTTCTTTGACATGACTCACGTGGGCGTTTCCCTCGTGACGTGGGTATAGTGGTTCAGCACGTGTGAAAAACTGCACGTCCGCATGTGAATGCGTGTAATCCGTGGAAAGGGCCTACGTGCATAAGTGACGTGACACGCGCGGGCATTTCCATCAACACGGGTGCATGTTCATCGTACACGTCCAAAAACTGCACGTCCGAGTGTCAGCTTGCGTAATTGGATGAAAGGGCATAAGTGACGCTGTACATGTGGTCCGCTTTAAAAGGTACGTGTAGGACCCCATTTCCTTGTATGTGCTTTTCGTGGAGAGCGAGTGGGTGAATTATGTACTTCTTGTCGGTTCACACGCAATTACTTCACAGCTTTTCAAGTTCGTACTCCCTGTTACCTCGTTACCTCTGACAGCGTTCATTTTTTTTTTTTGGCCTGTTTCCTCAAACAGCGTTCACTTCTTCTTTTGTCCTGTCTCCTCAGAGAGCGTAAAATTCTTCTTTTGGGGGGGGTGTTGCCAACGCGCACATGCATGTTTTTTTCACATTCTTTTTCCAGGCAGATGATGAGTTGTGCACGCATTTACCAACTGTGCTTGATTTGTGTGTTCCGTACCCCTTCAGAGGTCATTGTAGGCTGCGTGTAACACGCGTACGCTTATTTTTGTGTTTCTGGGTGCCACAGCATAGTGCAGGTTCATTTTTCCACGCACGTGGTCTACGAGGGGTTGCCTGTGCATTGCGTGACCCGTCATCTTCCCCCAGGGGTCACAGACAGCCTTGCTAGAGCACTAGGGTACAAATTCCATCTAGTACCCTACCCCTTTCACCCCCAATTGCCCAGGACAATTGTTTACTGCAACTCCCATACGCACAACAACATCAGTGCCATGGTTGGGAGGCGACAAAGCGGTAAGGGAGGCAAAGGTGGCCGACCTCCAAAAGGTGGGCATGGTGGACACAGTAGGGGACGTGGCCATGATTTGCAGGGTGCCCCTAGACCCCCATGTGTGTAGGACCAATCAGGGACACCCATGCTCCCCCCATGTTTGAGGGAAACGTGGGTGACACCATCCCAGCAAAGCCCTTGTTTGAGCAGCCCATTGTGGCACCTGACCTGGCACAGGATGACTCCCAGGCTGACTTCCAGGTCAGCAAGTCTAAGCCACGTGTGTCGGTGCAAGTTGGTGTCACCAGGCCATGTGGATCTGGGGCAGCAATGTCATCTGCTGCCCCAAGTAGGCAGGGTGGGGAGGCTGCAGGGGCAGCTGCAGCTCAATCCACCCCAGCTCTGAGTCTCCCAGCCGGGACAGTGTCGGTCCTGGTCCATCAAACTGACGTTTCCCCTGCCAACATCACACTTCAGCCAATGCCTGCACCAAGACCTATGGTCATTATGCCTTTGCACACTCCCAGTACCCAATCCACCAGCGCTTCTGCTCCTACTGACCAGAGCGGCGCAAGCCACTCAGGCTCTGCTCCACCTTTGAAGAAGAGGAAGAAGGGTGCTCTGGCACTACAGGCTGAGACCCCAGACACGACTACACAGTCCGGCACATCATGGAAGCCTAGCTTTAATGACCCCGAACTTGATGCACTTGTGACCTATGTGTTGGCACATAGTCGCGGAATGGTGGTGACTGCAGGGTGCAAGACGACACCTGGTCAACGTAGGGCACACTGGCAGACCATCGCGAACTGCATAAGTGCCCTTGGATTTGTGAGGAGCACAGCTGATGATTGCTACAAGCGGTGGAATGACCTGAAACACAGAGCAAAGAACAAGCTGGCCTCAAATCATGCCTCTACTCTGGTGACTGGCGGTGGGTCTCCACCAGAGGACAACGAATTCACTGAACATGAGTATGTTGCTGGGACCTTCGTCACAGAGGAACAGATCCAAAGCATGGGAGAGCTAACTGATTATGAGGAATTGTCCGGTGAGTGCCCATGCATGTGTGTGTAATCCATGTGTATGTTGTTTGGGTGACAGGTTCTGATTGAGTGCCAGGTGAGGGTGTGTGCTTCCTCCAATCCATTCATGTGCCTTTGATTTGGGTATGACAGTATCCCTTCTACCCACAGTAGCCCATTAGCCCAACATTACTGCTGTTGCACTTGAACTATCATCTTGCAACAACATTATTCTGATTTTTTCTGTGTTCATTCAGGCTGATTGTTTAGATTATCCCATTTTTCATATGCTTTTTTCATCCCTAATGCCACATATGTGACATGCTTCTGTCATTCTTTACACCCCACATTGTGCCACTTTAGTTACCTGGTTATGTGAATGTTTAAACCATTCAGGGGGAGGGAGTATTGGCCTGCTGAAATTTATTTTTAGGGCCTGTTTGCATGTGGAACATGATAGTTGTTTCCTGTCATGTTGAAGTGAGCAACCATTGATGTGTACTTCTGCCTACAATCACTGTCTAATTGTACACTGGATGTGTTGCAGTGTGCGGCACATGCATATTTTGCAACACTATTCTGCATTAATCTTCTCATCATGTCCATGTGACATGGATGTTGTTAGGGAGAATTCTCTGTTTAGGCTGAATTTCCTAACCTAGTGAGTCCCCCAGCAGCTTTGCTGGATTTCTGGAGTTTGTTTTTTTCCATCCTGCCAAGAGTGAGACTCTTTTTCTCCCACTCTTGGTCATGAATGTGTGTAATTTGTTTGAAGGTCAATGTGTTCTATGGGCTATGGGGTATTTTACTCCATAGGGTCTCATATGTTTTGCTATGTGTGTTACTACGCACTCTCCGTGCCGTAACACCGGGGCGTCCTAGAGGACCCCCACCATAGACTCCATACCCGGGGACTGACTACTGTCTCCCCGGGAATGTAAAGTCACCATTGGATTTACTAGACCTAAATTTACTAACAGAGCTAGTACAAACCATCCTATTGTGGACGTACTAGTAGGGGTAATTCGATTACTCCTGGGTCTGTTATTCGAGGGGGCACTGTCCCGTCCCCCCTCGTCGAGTTTTGGCTGGTGGCAGTGGAAACTACTCGTTATATTCGACCCCGAATATAACCCTATGGGATTCTTCCCATTGTTGGAGGTTAATACTTTTTCTCGTTAATCTCTAACATGCCACCGGTTTATTTATCTTAAATAAATCTATCGGTTGGTATTTTCTGCCAGAACTCGGTTTTTAAAATGGCGTGTGTGTTCGGCTCTGTGACTCCTAAACCAAAGGTTGAGTCCTTTGTTCCACTTTTGGCGGGCCTCTACACAGAGGCCCTCCAAAGTGGTGCCATGCTGTCTGGGTACCACAGGGGGTGTGGGAGGGGGTTTAGGCACCCTGGACTGAGTTGCCTTGCCAACTCAAGTCGCACTCTGGTGTGATTGGCCCAAGTGGTGAGCCACCCCGCTCACCACTTAGCGTGTTTTGATTGACAGCTAGGCTGAATGAATGGGGGTTTTCTGCATAAAAGCAGGGCTTTTGGGACTGGATCTTCAGAAGTCGCCACAGGACCTAAGAATCCAACGAGGGTATTGCTGAGCCGACCTGCAACGACGACACCTCCGGTGGAGCCCTGCTGAACCGACTCACCAATTCCCGACGACAGAGGAGATCTCCCGGCCGGAGAGTCTTCCTCCCCTGACTGGTGGGAACAACCAGTCCCCTTTGCTTTTTCTTCGTTCCAGGACATAGTGGTCGAATTGCCCGTGCAGAGCACCCCGGCAACCGGATAGCCACTACCTCTGTACCGCGACCAAAAGGTGGTGCCTTGTGACGGAGCACTCCGCGGCTGGTCTCTTCCCTGGTGGTGCAACGATCTTCAACTTTCCTTCGACGACGAGATCATCTCTTCTCTTGGCAAAGCCCTGACGTGCATCCACCACCAGGAACAACTGTCCCCGACGGAGCTGACTCTCCACAAACAAGGTACTGTGTCCGCCTAGCTTCCCGTTTGTCGGATAGAGTGAGGTGTCTTAATCCTCGCCTCTCCATTGGGTCTCCTCCAAGCTTTCTTAACTTTCTGTTCTGAACTGGTCCAATCTTTCTATAACAATTTGCGACAAAGACTCGAAGTGCATTTCCACTGTGATACTTTTTTGGACATATCGCCTTGCCTCTCTCCGAGTGGGCCTGGCCTCTGAACTTTACGATCTACAGTAGACCCTGTCTTACTTGCCTTGCATTTGTTTGTAAAAGTGTTGGTACCGAATTGATTTCATAACCTGCTTCTTTTCTCTCGCGCCCTAACGTATACTAGAGTGCCATCTAAGTTAAAGCATTCACCTCTGTCTGCAAATAAGTGGTGCTGTTGAACCAAGGCTTGTCAAACTATTGTTAGGGGGATTGATCTACTTATAGTAATTGTGATTGAAGTTGTTTGCCGTATTAGTGCCAGAGTGTTTTCCATAGATGTGTTGTTATAAATAAATACCTATATATCTTTACACCGAAGCTCTGTCCGTGTTTGCTTGTTCTACTGTGTAAATTGCCCTATTTTGTATACTTCACATACTGCCTAACTCTTCTTGAGGGAAGTCTGACTGCTCAGCCACAGCTACCAAGTGAATCTGTGTGGTACAGACTGCTACCAAGGGGGTTTACTGCCAAAAACCTGTAGTCCTAAATCTTTTGCAGTGTACCCAGAGGGAACTGCACAGGTTTCCGCCTAACATTGGTGTACAGCGGTGGGATTTGTATCGAGTATACAGTTTAGAGTGTTTTTCGACACTTTAGGATAACTAACCACAAAGCTTAGCACTAAAAAGCAACTTTCAAAAAACATGTCTACTATGGAAGTTTACAGTTAAGAATCCTTGTCAGGTGAAAATACTGAGAGTTTACGAGCCCTCTGTAGACAAGAGAATCTTTCTGTAAGAGGCAAGAAGGTAGAACTGATAGCGAGATTGCTGGCGAACCAAAGTCTGGGTACTGGTTCAGAGGAACCAACTTCTCCAGCAAATGTAGATAACAGTAATGGTGTTGATCTAAATCAAAGTGATGATAGTTATGAAGAGGCTGAAGAGGGAGGAGAGGCTAACGAAACTGTCTCCCCTGCTCCTCTGTCTGCCTTAACAGCTGTATCTACGGGGCCCATACCAGCTCCCACATGTAACCCTGCTTATTTTGAACTTGAAAAAATGAAGCTCGAATTAGAATACAAGCGGTTCTTGGCTCAATCTGAAAGGAACCAAGAGCTCGAGTTCAGACGGATGAATGCCCAGGCTGAGCAGAAGCAAGCTGAGTTAAGGCTCAGAGAAATAGAACTTAATCACGAGTTAGAGATGAAAAAGTTGGCTATGGAAAATGCTTCTCTCTCCTCTGGTTCCTCTAGAAGCTCCAGTCCCAAAAGACCCCGGATGCCGAAGGAATTAGTGGGTATGTATGAACCGAGATTGGATGTTTTGGATTGGTTAAAACTGTTTGAGTACAATCATGGGCTCCGGGACATCACCGGGAATGATTTACTTCCCTGGTTGTTCTCTAGGCTCCCCCCGTTGCGACTGATGTGGTAATGGAGTTGGGGGAGGCGGATAAGACGGATTACGAAAGTGTGAAACTAGCTTTGATAGCTAGATTCGGGAAGACCCCTTCTCAGTATCTTAAGAGGTTTTGAACCCTCAAAAAGCATGATGGTAACCCTTGGGCTACCTGGGTGAGTGAAGGGTTGAAAAACTTAGAGGGATGGATTAAGGGTTACAAAGTGAACACTTATGAGGGTATGAAGAATCTTTTTATGTTGGAGTCTATTTATGATGCCTGTTCTCCTGAGCTCAGACAGCACTTGGCTGATTCGAAGGAATTGGATTCCAGGAAGCTAGCTAAGGCTGCTGACTTGTGGGTTGCCAACAGGGCTACTCATAAGGATTCTGGGGCAACTCAGAAAAAGGATGAGGGAAAACAGCCTAAGAAAGACTCAAAAGAGAATTCAAATAACTCAAATTCCAAAGAGGGCCCCAAACAAAACCAGAAGGATTAGCCACAAGGAAAACCGCAGCAGAATAGTGTGTCTTCTGGTGCCAAACCGGAAGGAGGCCAGAACAAGCCACCCTTCCAGAAAGCATTCGGTAAATGCTTTGTTTGTGGCTCGACTGACCACGTGAAAGGAGATCCCAGATGTAAGGGTAAACCTTCAGGTGTCCAGCTTGTCTCATTAGCCTTCCCTCCAGAGGAGGAAGTCCAAATGGCAAGTGGAAACTTTCTACTGCTGGCTGAGGAACCCATTGGAGTCTCAACCAGTGTTTCTTTAGTATCTCTGGGGTTGTGGGAACAACAGAATTTAGAAGTCTATAATTCTATCCCCGATAATACTAAAGAGTATTATAAGGACAGTGTCCAGGTGAATGGTCAGGAGACTCCTGCCATTAGGGACACTGGGGCCAGCATAACTGTGGTGGATAAATCGTTTTTTCAGGCTGAGGATGTTGCTAAGGCACCCAAACTCCTCACCAAGTTAGTTGGAGGGCCTGTTCAGATGCTTCCCCAATTACCAGTTCTCATCCAGTGTAACGACATGACTGTGAAGAGACCTGTCAGCATACAGAGTGAGGTACCAGGACGCGTTCTGTTGGGCAACGATTTGAAAACTCTCGGAGTTGTATCGCACACCCCCAGACCTCCTAGTAAACGGTTACAGGAGCTAACCAGACCTGCAAGAGAGAGGACCATGCGCGGTACTCCCCGGGAGATGATGAAGGAAGAAATCACTCCTGCTCCACTGGAATTGTCGGCCGCTGTCTCAAAGAAATCAGAAGCAAAAGGGAAACCTAAGACTTCTATACCGAAACCAGCAGCTAGCACTTCAGTGCAGCCAACAACGACTTCCCTGCGGTTGTCCAAAGTTACACCCGTAACTCCACCTCCAGCTGAGGCTGAGAGGGAGGTACAACCCTGTGTGGTAGAATTAGACTCTGAGGAAGAGCTAATGGAAGGCCAGGAACTCATTGGAGATCTGGATCCTGTTGACCATCCTGAGCTGCAGTCTTTACTGGCAGAATGTGGACCCAGCAGGGCAGACTTCAGTAAGGGACAGAGAGAATGTCCAACTCTGGAAGGTCTTCGCCACCAGGTAGAAGCTCAGGCTGAAGGGCAAGAGCCTGGGAAATACAGGTTGCACTGGGAAGATGGCCTCTTCTACAGTGAACCGACTGAGTCTGCACCGGGAGACTACAAACGACTTGTAGTACCCCAAGAGAACAGACCACAGTTCTTGCACTTAGCCCACGAGATTCCTTTGGCTGGTCACTTGAGTTTCAAGAAGACTAAGGAAAGGCTCTCTCTCTACTTTTATTGGCCAAAGATGGGGGCCGAAGTAGAAAAACACTGCAGGAGCTGCCACACCTGCCAGACCTCTGATAATGTTGGCTCCAAGAATGTGGCACCTTTAGTGCCTCTCCCCATCGTGGGAGTCCCATTTGAGAGGGTAGGGATTGACATTGTTGGTCCCCTTGATCCTACAACCTCCTCAGGCAACAGGTTTATACTTGTTGTAGTAGACCATGCTACTAGGTATCCTGAGGCAATTTCTATGAGGACTGTTACAGTTCCGGCTGTTGCTAAGGCCCTCCTTGGTATTTTTACTAGGGTCGGGTTTCCTAAGGAAGTAATCTCTGACAGGGGGTCAAACTTTATGTCCCACTACATGAAAGCCATGAGGAAAACCTGTGGCGTTACTTACAAGTTCTCAACAGCCTACCACCCACAAACCAATGGGCTGGTAGAACGGTTCAACCGAACCATGAAGAGCATGATATGTGCTTTAGAGGAACCCCTTAAACGAAAGTGGGACCTTCTACTGCCATGCTTTCTCTTTGCTTATAGAGAAGTCCCTCAGGAGGGAGTAGGTTATTCTCCCTTTGAGCTTCTGTATGGTCATCCTGTCAGAGGTCCATTGGCCCTGATTAAGGAGCGGCTAGAGAGTGCTCCTTCCCCCAAGCCAGTCAGAGTGACTGACTACGTGATAGGTCTCCGGAGGAGAATGTCGCACATGATGACAGAAGCAAGCGATAACTTCAAAGCTGGACAAGCATTGGTCAAGCACTGGCACGATCAAAAGGCTAACATGGTTGAGTTCGCTCAAGACCAGCTCGTTCTCGTTATGATCCCAACAAGGCAGAGGGCCTTGCAAGACAAATGGATGGGACCCTTCAGAGTTGTGGGTAAACTCGGAGAGGTCAACTATCTGGTGGACTTGGGCAATCCCAAGGAGGCTCCGACAGTCTTCCACACCAACCGACTCAAAGCGTATGTCTCAAGACCTGATGTAGGAGCGTTGCTTCTAGCATCATACGAGGAAGAAGAAGAGAGTGACGCTCTTCTGGATCTCCTCAGAGGCTTACCTTTAGACGAAAAAATGGAAGGAGTAAATCTCTCTTCAAATCTGACACCCGAGCAACAAGAAGAGTGCAAATCTATGTTGAATCAGTTTGCCTCCCTGTTCTCGCTTTCACCAGGCTTGACCCCTTGGGGCCAACACGACATACTCACTGGTGACTGTCTGCCTGTCAAAAGCAGAGGATACCGAATGTCAGAAAACGTAAAAAACCCACATCAAAGGTGAGGTCAGCAAGATGCTTGATCTCGAGGTAATAGAGCCCTCTACTAGTCCATGGTCTAGCCCAGTTGTGTTAGTACCAAAGGCCGGATCTAAAGAACTTAGATTCTGCGTGGATTGTAGAGCTCTTAATGCAGTCACCAAGACTGATGCCCACCCTTTGCCAAGAACAGATGAGTTGGTGGATAAACTTGGCACCGCCAAGTTCCTCAGCACATTTGACTTGACGTCAGGCTATTGGCAAATAGCCCTGACAGACCATGCCAAGGAGAAAACTGCATTTTCTACCCCCGTTGGCTTATACCAGTTTAAGGTAATGCCTTTCGGATTGAAAAATGCACCTGCTACATTTCAACGGATGGTAAACCAGGTTCCGAATGGGATGGAGGACTTCTGCATGGCATACTTGGATGACATAGCAGTGTTCAGCAATTCCTGGGAAGAACATGTAACCCACCTGAGAGATGGTTTGCAGGCTCTTGGACGAGCCAATCTGACCATAAAGGCGAGTAAATGCCAAATTGGACAGAGTAAGGTAATCTATCTTGGACATGAGGTAGGAGGTGGAGAAATAAGGCCTTTTCTCAGTAAGATTGAAGCTGTGCAAAATTGGACACCTACTACTCAGACCCAAGTGAGAGGCTTCCTAGGCCTCACTGGGTATTACAGGAATTTCATCGAGAACTATGGGACCATAGCTTCTCCACTGAATGTCATCTCCTCGCCCAAATTTCCTAAAAAGGTTAGATGGAACGAGGAGTGCAATCAGGCTTTTGAAAACCTGAAAAAGGCTCTTTGCCAAGCCCCAGTACTCAGAGCTCCTGATTACCGCCAAACTTTCATTGTGCAGACAGATGCTTCAAATGTAGGAATAGGTGCCGTACTCAGTCAACTGGATGGGAAAGTTAGGGAGCACCCCGTTTGCTTCATCAGCCGCAAGCTGAAGGATCCTGAAACAAGGTGGGCAACAATCGAAAGAGAGTGCTTTGCTATAGTGTGGGCTCTGAAGAAGTTTAGGCCATACTTGTATGGTTCTACTTTTGTCATTCAGACTGACCACCAACCCTTGAGATGGTAAATGCAAATGAAAGGGGAAAACCCAAAACTACTGAGATGGTCAATCTGCCTGCAAGGGTTTGATTTCACCATTGAGCACAGCTCAGGGTGTCACCACCAAAATGCTGATGGTCTCTCTAGGATGTATGTCATCGACTAGAGGTATGAGATTCATCCAGGAGTGGATTAAATCCTCCTGTCCCTTAGTCTGGGGGGGCGAGTGTTAGGGAGAATTCTCTGTTTAGGCTGAATTTCCTAACCTAGTGAGTCCCCCAGCAGCTTTGCTGGATTTCTGGAGTTTGTTTTTTTTCCATCCTGCCAAGAGTGAGACTCTTTCTCCCACTCTTGGACATGAATGTGTGTAATTCCTTTGAAGGTCAATGTGTTCTATGGGCTATGGGGTCTTTTACTCCATAGGGTCTCGTATGTTTTGCTATGTGTGTTACAACGCACCCTCCGTGCCGTAACACCGGGGCGTCCTAGAGGACCAACACCATAGACTCCATACCCGGGGACTGACTACTGTCTCCCCAGGAATGTAAAGTCACCATTGGCTTTACTAGACCTAAATTTACTAACAGAACTAGTACAAACCATCCTATTGTGGACGTACTAGTATGGGTAATTCGATTACTCCTGGGTCTGTTATTCGAGGGGGCACTGTCCCGTCCCCCCTCGTCGAGTTTTGGCTGGTGGCAGTGGCAACTACTCGTTTTATTCGACCCCGAATATAACCCTATGGGATTCTTCCCAATGTTGGAGTATTTTCTGCCAGAACTCGGTTTTTAAAATGGCGTCTGTGTTCGTCTCTGTGACTCCTAAACCAAAGGTTGAGCCCTTTGTTCCACTTTTGGCGGGCCTCTACACAGAGGCCCTCCAAAGTGGTGCCATGCTGTCTGGGTACCACAGGAGGTGTGGGAGGGGGTTTAGGCACCCTGGACTGAGTTGCCTTGCCAACTCAAGTCGCACTCTGGTGTGATTGGCCCAAGTGGTGAGCCACCCCACTTACCACTTTGCGTGTTTTGATTGACAGCTAGGCTGAATGAATGGGGGTTTTCTGCATAAAAGCAGGGCTTTTGGGACTGGATCTTCAGAAGCCGCCACAGGACCTAAGAATCCGACGAGGGAAACGCTGCGCCGACCTGCAACGATGACACCTCCGGTGGAGTCCTGCTGAACCGACTCACCACTTCCGGACGACAGAGGAGAACAACCAGTCCCCTTTGCTTTTTCTTCGTTCCAGGACGTAGTGGTCGAATTGCCCGTGCAGAGCACCCCGGCAACCGGATAGCCACTACCCCTGTACCGCGACCAAAAGGTGGTGCCTTGTGACGGAGCACTCCGCGGCTGGTCTCTTCCCT
The DNA here is from genome assembly GCF_040938575.1 of Ambystoma mexicanum. Classification (NCBI taxonomy): domain Eukaryota; kingdom Metazoa; phylum Chordata; class Amphibia; order Caudata; family Ambystomatidae; genus Ambystoma; species Ambystoma mexicanum. The sequence goes on from NC_090925.1 coordinate 295,896,874, forward strand.
GGTGGTGCAACGATCTTCAACTTTCCTTCGACGACGAGATCATCTCTTCTCTTGGCAAAGCCCCGACGTGCATCCACCACCAGGAACAACTGCCCCCGCCGGAGCTGACTCTCCACAAACAAGGTACTGTGTCCGCCTAGCTTCCCATGTGTCAGATAGAGTGCGGTGTCTTAATCCTCGCCTCTCCATTGGGTCGCCTCCAAGCTTTCTTAACTTTCTGTTCTGAACTGGTCCAATCTTTCTATAACAATTTGCGACAAAGACTCGAAGTGCATTTCCACTGTGATACTTTTTGGGACATATCGCCTTGCCTCTCTCCGAGCATGCCTGGCCTCTGAACTTTACGATCTACAGTAGACCCTGCCTTACTTGCCTTGCAATTTGTTCATAAAAGTGTTGGTACCGAATTGATTTCATAACCTGCTTCTTTTCTCTCCCGCCCTAACATATACAAGAGTGCAATCTAGGTTAAAGCATTCACCTCTGTCTGCAAATAAGTGGTGCCGTTGAACCTAGGCTTGTCAAACTATTGTTAGGGGGATTGATCTACTTATAGTAATTGTGATTGAAGTTGTTTGCCATATTAGTGCCAGAGTGTTTTCCATAGATGTGTTGTTATAAATAAATACCTATATATCTTTACACCGAAGCTCTGTCCGTGTTTGCTTGTTCTACTGTGTAAATTGCCCTATTTTGTATACTCCATATACTGCCTAACTCTTCTTGAGGGAAGTCTGACTGCTCAGCCACAGCTACCAAGTGAATCTGTGTGGTACAGACTGCTACCAAGTGGGTTTACTGCCAAACACCTGTAGTCCTAAATCTTTTGCAGTGGTCCCAGAGGGAACTGCACAGGTTTCCGCCGAACAGATGTGTTGAAGTAATCATTCACTGACATATCACTGTAGTTGTCTAATTTACCATGGCAATGTGACATGACATCTGTGTGCTGGCATGTGTCATGTATGTGTATTGGACATGCCACTCACAGGCTGATGTGTGATGCCAGTGCTACACGACATGCTGCAAATGTGTTGCTTTTCCATCTTGGTGTCCTCATTGTCTGCCTTTTTGACTCCCCTTCAGAATCATTGACAGTGCATGCATGCCAGGGTTATAGTCATTGAGACATGTGTTCACCATGTACGGGATCTCTGTCTTGTCAGGCCTATGTGTGTGCTATGGTTCTCATGCCTGTTTCCATTTCTTGTGTTTCATGTTTTTGCAAGTGACAACGCACTTGATGCTGGTGAGGTTCAGGATATGGTGCAGATCCAGGAGGATTCTCAGCCACGACCAGGCACCAGTGGGGGACGTGGTGTGGTGGTGGGTGAAAACATTTTGGCACTGCAGACCATACTGTCGAGGGGTGCCTCTGGGTGCAGCTCCCCAGACCTCTATTCCGGTGCTGAGTCGGATGATGAGACTTATATGCTGTCTCACGTCAGTGCTTCTGGCAGGGATTCTGTTCTGTCCTACCCACCTGGACCAGGGGTAGAACCCTCTATGGGGATGTCAGTGTTGGAAGGTCCGCCTTTGGCGGTTACGGATGCAGGGTCACACTCCACAGCATCTGATCCTGTTCCTGGGCCAGCAGATCGGAGGGGGAATGCAGTCCTGCAGCCTCAGGCAGTGCCAGCACAGCAAGGTGCAAATCACCTTGCCCTAAACAGGTATGGTGCCCGCCGACGCGGTGGCCATGCGCCACCAGGCAATACTGTAAGTGAAAACTCCATGTACGGTATGGCAACCCAACAGGCAGCATCAGTAGAAATGATGGCTCAAGCAATGGAGAGGGTGGCCACTTCCATTATCCCCCCTGAAAGGCAGATGGAGCAACAACAGCAGGCAACAGACTCCATTTGCCAATCACACAGGGAAGACATGTTGGCGTCCAACAGGGACTGACGGGCGGTACTGGAGACTCTGCGTGAATCCATATCAATAGAGTCACAAGGCCACAGGGAAGCCCTGAGGGTGGAACTCCATAACCTCAGGCAGAGTCTGCTTGAACTTGAGGCTTCCCGAATTGTTAGGGCAGAACAGCAGCTGGAGCAGCTCACACGTTCGCTCTCAGCTGAGCTGCAGGCAACACATGAGGAGATCCGGGCATCCCGTGAGGCCATGCGTGCAGGAGTGCAGGCAACCCGTGACGTGCTGCATGGGGATCTCCGTACTTTAATCATCCAGAATCATACCTTCCAGACCTGCATGCTTGCTGCCATGGAGGACCATACCAGGGCTTTGCGTGGGCAGCCTCCCATAGTGCCACCACCTCCTGATGCAGCAGCAGAGGGTGAAGAGAGCGACAGCAGTTCTCCCACAATGGCATAGCCGTGCAGGCCATGAGCTCATGAGGTTTTTTTTTCTCGCAACATCCACGCAGGTGGGTGTTGGTGTGCACCCTGTCCTCGAACCTCCTGGGTGGCCTCCCCCTCTGGCCCCCACATGGCCATTTTTTTTTTTTTTTTTTTACAGTGTGTTGCATTGTGTGGCTCCCGTGGGCATCCACTGTATTCCGGCTGGGCATATGCAGGCTTGTCCTGAGTTTGGGTTAGATGGTTGGGTTCGTGACACACACACCCCTCCTGCTTCCCGTTTCCATGGGCTTGCAAAGGGTGTGACCAAGTGACAGTGACTTACACAGTGACATTGGGCACCCATGAGCTGTGTGGGCAGTCTGTAGTCAATACTGTGTGTACATCCCTAGTGGGTATTGTTGTTGTAATGTACACTGCATTGTGTATTATGTGCTTGTGCATCCATGTCTTCCTCCTACTTTGCAGGTTCCTTCCTCATGTCTTCACAAGGCCGTCTCCTTTGCAGATGGAGTTTATGTTGTATGCAGTACACTGACACATTTGCGTGGCAGCAACACTCTACAGTTGGAAGTGGTCGATATGCTGGCTTATTCAGGTTGTAAGGCTACCAATACTTTTACTTAGTACTATCATGTTTTTGCAATGTTTCATGGTGTGTTGCTGTATTGTGTTGGTGGTAAGTATTTCTTCATGTGTGCTGTTTGTTATTGATTACTGGGAGCATATTGTCTGTGGGCAGTTTCCATTTGGGATAGTGCACTTTGTGACACTTGTGTCAGGTCTTGTGCATTGCTTTGTTTGCTTTCACATTGCATGACATGCCATGGTGTGTTGGGTGGCAGAGCTGGGGAGGGGTTGGGTGACATGGCGCTTTTTTCATGTTGTATTTTGCAAGGGGGTAGTCATTCATGCAGCATAAATGTGTGTTTTTTTGTGACACAGCATTGGTTGTCTTTCGGCAGGTAGGGATGCACACAATGTAACAATTCCAGGTGACCAATCTCAGGCTGGTATGGTTGTGACAGTTGACTGTCCCTTATGTCATCATCATTGATTGTCAGCTGGTATGTGCCAGGGCTGTGTGCACTCCACAGGGGTGTGATTTTAAGTGAAGTAATTAGCCACCAGCTGCATACGGGCTGCCTCACCACGTGTCCTTTCCCCTCCCATGCGCAGTGGCCGTGCTTGTGATTGGGGATGTGGGGGCACCACCATGTCCACAGGCAAGCCCCGGCGTGTTGCAACGTTGTGCAGGACACATGCTGCCACTATGATCCTGCACACTACTCGGGGCGCGTATAGCAGCTTCCCACCAGAGCGGTCAAGGGAGCGAAAGCGTGACTTGAGCACTCCGAATGTGCGCTCCACTATGCCCCGGGTTGCAATATGGGCTGTGTTGTATCTTACCTCGGGTGGTGTGGTGGGGTTCCGAATTGGTGTCATCATGTGGGTGCTCAGTGGGTAGGCACTGTCCCCTGGTGAGGTGATGATGGGTATCCTTAGTGGGGTTGTGACAGTACTCATTATCTGACATGCATGCATGTGCAGGGGCATTTATACTCACCAAGCAGCCATGTATCACCATGACGCCCAGCTTCTAGGTCCCGGTTTAGGGTTGACATTCTGTAAATTAAACTATCAATTAAAGTTCCAATTAAACTATCATGGGTGGACCCTGGATAGTTGGCATATACTGAGGTGATGATTCCCTTGGCATCACATACTACCTGCATGTTGATTGAATGCCAGTGCTTGCAGTTTCTGTAGATGTGCTCAGTTTCCCTGGGAGGACGTAGAGCCACATGGGTGCAGTCAATGGCACCTAGCACTTTGGGGAAGGGTGCCACCTCGTAAAAATCCTGGACGACAGCCTGCCTTTCTGCAGGTGTTCTGGGCAGGTATATGTGCCTGCGGACTGATGGGCGTGCAGTCATGATGGGCAACACCTGGTGCAGGCAGCGTGATTGCGTGGCCTGTGAGACCCCCCCCCACTATGGCAGTTGTCCGCTGGAATGAACCAGTGGCCAAGAAGTGGAGTACATTGAGAACCTTTTCCAAGGGGCTCAGTGCTTGGGAGCAGAGGGTGGGTGATGTGAGGTCATCCTCCCACTCACTCACCTGGTCGAGTATTATGTGAGGTGGAAACCTGTACATCCCATACACCTAGTCATCAGGCATCCCAGAAAGGCTGGTTCTGGGTGTAAAAATTCTGGGCCTGACTATCCTCCTCCTCCTCCTGCGGTATCCCATGACCACTGCTGCGAGGAACGGTATATTCATCTTGGCGTCTGAGCTTGTTTGTTGTTTGCGCGTACTTTTATGCTGCGCGGGTCCACGTACGCCTGCTTCCTGCTGGCGTACGTGTTTCCGGATTAGCGCGTCTTTTTTGGCGAACTCATTGGCCCCGTTTGATTCCATGAATACGTGTTGTAGACGCGCCTGTGGGCGTTCCACGCATTTGGCGCCTGTACTTTCCCCGTGACGCCCACATTTTCACGCGTTGTTCCCCATTCCGCATCTTACGCCCCCTGTTCTGCCTACTTTAGTTGTGTGCGCTGCGCTATGTGCACTTTCGCTGTGCGCGTAGCGCACGCTGTTTGGAGACGTGTACGCCAGCGTGCGCCACGCAGGATTTTAGCGCACATCCAGGGATTGACACGCGCACGGACTTCCATGAATCGCTGTGCGCGGGTTTCACTGCGATTTACGCACTTACACTGCGATTCGCACGCTTGCGTGGGAATTTTCAGCGCACATTAATTCCATGAATCGGCCTGAAAATCTAGTTTAAGTAAAATTAACCTGTCATTTTAAAACCGATTTCATGTTTTTCTCTGTTCTATTTTTCTAAAAACACCTTTCATTCATCCTTGTATAACTTCTTTAATTTAATATCTAGAGACTTCATTTCAACTTTGACTTCAACATAAGACCGGTAGCTACATCCCAACATAAATCCATTTCCTCCTCAATAGTTTAGTGAATTTTAGGCAGGAATTCGCAATTCTGCAAAGTTTTACACGTGTGATTTTCAATTTCAATTATTTCCAAACTTCCATTAAGATTCAAAGTATTTACTGTTGCTCATACTATAGCTTATGTTTTTTAGGATCTTTCCAATGTTGCTCCCATAGAGATTTATATTGGTTTAATGATTTTTGCACACTTTTCATTGTTTTGCTCAGCCATTTTCAAAGGTCATTTTAAAAGTCTAAGATTTCCAAACAATTTTTCTCTCTTTTTTGGGGAGGGAAGGTTGTATTCAAATCCCATACACTGTTCTTTATTCCTGAATACCTGCTGCCCCCTTACATCTGTGTAGAATTGCATATTTGTGAGTTGAGAAATTTGCAGGGGGAAATCTTAACTTAAGCGCTGTCTTTCAAACAAGCCAAAACTGTTCTTTTCTCTGTTTTTTATATTCTGTGTTGCTAAAAAATAAATCCAATTGCCTTACCCACTTTCTTATTTGTATTGCCACCACATTGGTGATTGCTGCTCCATATATTAAAACATATGTTTGATTTGAATTTTAAATAAATAAATGAATATTACCTTTATCAACCAGCCTGATTCCTGGTCCATTGTGAACTGGGGGTATTTTGAGAAGGTGTGTGATATGGGTGGTATATCACTCAGAATATTGAACCTATAGACTCAATAAAATAAGTATTTCATTTGCGCATTGCATACTAGGCTGAGACCAGGGTGGATTGACTGATTGAAATCCTTAACAGATTTGGGGGCTCGTGCCGTGATTTTGAGTTCAAGTTACCACCCGTGCAGTCTAGCACAGCAGACTAACCTGCAGGGTAGAGACACCTTGTTTGGTTGGTGTACTGTGCTACACTGTACAATCACCTCTCAAAATAAATACTCCAAAACTAGGCCTGTTTCTAAAAGTAAAAGTAAATCAACCCTGAAATAATAATAAAGAAATTGTTATTTCCAAAATGTCTAGGGAGCACATCATGCACACGCTTTTTGTAAGGGGTGAGTGGCCAGAACAGAATGAACATGTCTGGCTGCAGGAAATCAAAGAACAGATCACTGTCATGGACCTGGATACATGTCAGGACAAGGGCTCATTACACCAAGCTCTTAGTGAATTGTACATGGCCCCAAAAGTGAAAGAGGAGCAGAGTAAAATTGCCAGAATAGCAGCCTACCTATACCTCCACATAGGAGTGATGCAGGAAAACCATGCTGAAAAACATAGTTCTGGCACAGAATCAAGTTGAAGTACTGGAGAAGATCCAGACTGATCTAGACTCTGCAGGACAAAGGCTACAGAAGAGCCAATAATTAGAGACAGAATCTAGACAGTATGCCACAAAATTAAAAGAAGATCTGTCTCTCCTACAGCAAGAGAAGGCAGAGCAAGATACCCAATTACAGACACTAAAATAGGAGTGTCAGGAATGGGTGGACTCTCTGCAACAGGGTCAACAGAAACTGGTGCAACAATTAACTTTTAATAGAGTCTGCGCAGAACAGGTGGTTATCCTACAAGACCAGATAGACAAATTAAAAGAGGAAAATAATAAATTGATTTTTAAAGACCTCCACTCTCAAAAGGAATTTGATGAGGAGCACCAGAAATCCAATGCATTTAAAAAGCAAAGGGACGACCTGGCTGAACAGAGGGGCACCCTAAGTCAGGAGAGGGATGCCTTCGGCCAGTAAGTAAGCCAATTAAAAACAGAGTTAGAGGGAAGAGAGCTGGCCCTTCAGGAGCTACATGAATTAAAAACAGAATATGAGAAGCTACTAGAGCACACCAGACGGGTGGAGGATGCTCTGAAAAAGAACACCCATTCCAATGATGCTAAAACTCAGGAGGTGAGTCTCCTGCAGCAGAAATTGACCCAGTATTCCCAGATCAGGAGGCTCTCTGTGAAAAAAATGATGTGCTCCACCAGCAGATAGCAATGCAAGAGCAAATTATTGAGACCAGTAAGGCCTTGATAGAGGAACAAAAGGCTCAGGTTTTGGCATATCACCAGGGAATAGGGGCTGAAAGAGAAAAAGTAGAGAGGGACAGAGCAAACCCTGATTCTAAAGTCAGGGACTCTGTACTCAGGAACTCTAATCCATTCAATGCAATGAACTCTGCCAGCTTCATGTCCGCTGACTCATATGAACCGGGGGCCATGGGGATGGTAGACTTCAACAGAATTGGTAAGATGGGACTGACAGATCAGCGCCTCCCAGAAATTGATGGACAGGCGTCTCTGTACAGATCCCCAAATGTTAGGGCTGACATCTCTGATCAGGAAGACTCCTATGAGGGGAGAGTCAGGGAACTGGATCCACAAAACTACCGCCTTCCAAAAGATCAGTTTGTTAAATTTGGTGGGGAACTCCGGGAAATAAAGCCCAAAAAGAGAATCCTCAAGACCTCGTCCCAGGTAGGGCAGTGGGGTGGGGGGTACTCTGCCAATCCTGGGAGCAGGGGAGAGTCAGAAGACTCTTTTGAGCACCACAGGCATAAGGAAACCAGGCGCCAACATTCTGGAAGCCCTTCTCAAGCTCACAGAATCAGGGAGGGCCTAGAGGATCAGGAAGCCACCTCTGAATTAGAGAACGAGTGGACTCGGGTGACTAAGACCAAAAAGGCAAACAAAATTAAGAGGGCTGAAACACGTGTATGGGGTTTCTTTTGGTACTCTTGTTCAGAGAGGAATTGCCATGGCATTTCGGTGCTGGACTGCCCATGTGGGCGGGACAAAGACTGATATGCAAATGGATATTCCCCATATGTGAAAGGTACAGTGAGCAAAAAGCGTGTGCTGCAAACTCTCATCTCAGAACAGGTTATCATGCCATGTTCTTTCTGGAGAGGAGCGCCTGCTACCTTTTTTGAAATATTTGAAAGGAACTTGGGGTTGGTCACCCTGAGTTACCTGTGGGCAACCAGATGTGGACTCCCTGCTCACTGTGCTCAGAGAGACAAAGCTTCACCTCACTGATGAGGCCCAACACGGCTGAAACACGTGTATGTGGTTGCTTTTGGTACTCTTGTTCAGAGAGGAATTGCCATAGCATTTTGGTGCTGGACTGCCCATGTGGGCGGGACAAAGACTGATATGCAAATGGATATTTCCCATCTGTGAAAGGTACAATGAGCAAAAAGTGCGTGCTGCAAACTCTCATCTCAGAACAGGTTATCATGCCATGTTCTTTCTGGAGAGGAGCGCCTGCTACTTTTTTTGAAATATTTGAAAGGAACTTGGGGTTGGTCACCCTGAGTTACCTGGGGGCAACCAGACGTGGACTCCCTGCTCACTGTGCTCAGAGAGACAAAGCTTCACCGCACTGATGAGGCCCAACAAGGCTGAAACTTGTCTATGGGGTAATTTTTGGTACTCTTGTTCAGAGAGGAATTGCCATAGCGTTTCGTTGCTGGACTGCTCATGTGGGCGTGACAAAGACTGATATGCAAATGGATATTTCCCATCTGTGAAAGGTACAGTGAGCAAAAAGCTTGTGCTGCAAACTCTCATCTCAGAACAGGTTATCATGCCGTGTTCTTTCTGGAGAGGAGCGCCTGCTACCTTTTTTGAAATATTTGAAAGGAACTTGGGGTTGGTCACCCTGAGTTACCTGGGGGCAACCAGACGTGCACTCCCTGCTCACTGTGCTCAGAGAGACAAAGCTTCACCTCACTGATGAGGCCCAACAAGGCTGAAAAACGTGTATGGGGTTGCTTTTGGTACTCTTGTTCATAGAGGAATTGCCATAGCATTTCAGTGCTGGACTGCCCATGTGGGCGGGACAAAGACTGATATGCAAATGGATATTCCCCATATGTGAAAGGTACAGTGAGCAAAAAGCGTGTGCTGCAAACTCTCATCTCAGAACAGGTTATCATGCCATGTTCTTTCTGGAGAGGAGCGCCTGCTACCTTTTTTGAAATATTTGAAAGGAACTTGGGGTTGGTCACCCTGAGTTACCTGCGGGCAACCAGACGTGGACTCCCTGCTCAATGTGCTCAGAGAGACAAAGCTTCACCTCACTGATGAGGCCCAACACGGCTGAAACACGTGTATGGGGTTTCTTTTGGTACTCTTGTTCAGAGAGGAATTGCCATAGCATTTTGGTGCTGGACTGCCCATGTGGGCGGGACAAAGACTGATATGCAAATGGATATTTCCCATCTGTGAAAGGTACAATGAGCAAAAAGTGCGTGCTGCAAACTCTCATCCCAGAACAGGTTATAATGCCATGTTCTTTCTGGAGAGGAGCGCCTGCTACCTTTTTTGAAATATTTGAAAGGAACTTGGGGTTGGTCACCCTGAGTTACCTGGGGGCAACCAGACGTGGACTCCCTGCTCACTGTGCTCAGAGAGACAAAGCTTCACCGCACTGATGAGGCCCAACAAGGCTGAAACTTGTCTATGGGGTAATTTTTGGTTTTTGGTACTCTTGTTCAGAGAGGAATTGCCATAGCGTTTCGGTGCTGGACTGCTCATGTGGGCGGAACAAAGACTGATATGCAAATGGATATTTCCCATCTGTGAAAGGTACAGTGAGCAAAAAGCGTGTGCTGCAAACTCTCATCTCAGAACAGGTTATCATGCCGTGTTCTTTCTGGAGAGGAGCGCCTGCTACCTTTTTTGAAATATTTGAAAGGAACTTGGGGTTGGTCACCCTGAGTTACCTGGGGGCAACCAGACGTGCACTCCCTGCTCACTGTGCTCAGAGAGACAAAGCTTCCCCTCACTGATGAGGCCCAACAAGGCTGAAACACGTGTATGGGGTTGCTTTTGGTACTCTTGTTCATAGAGGAATTGCCATAGCATTTCAGTGCTGGACTGCCCATGTGGGCGGGACAAAGACTGATATGCACATGGATATTTCCCATCTGTGAATGATACAGTGAGCAAAAAGCGTGTGCTGCAAACTCTCATCTCAGAACAGGTTATCATGCCGTGTTCTTTCTGGAGAGGAGCGCCTGCTACCTTTTTGAAATATTTGAAAGGGACTTGGGGTTGGTCACCCTGAGTTACCTGGGGGCAACCATGCGTGTACTCCCTGCTCACTGTGCTTAGAGAGACAAAGCTTCACCTCACTGATGAGGCCCAACAAGGCTGAAACATGTGTATGGGGTTGCTTTTGGTACTCTTGTTCATAGAGGAATTGCCATAGCATTTCAGTGCTGGACTGCCCATGTGGGCTGGACAAAGACTGATATGCAAATGGATATTTCCCATCTGTGAAAGGTACAGTGAGCAAAAAGCGTGTGCTGCAAACTCTCATCTCAGAACAGGATATCATGTCATGTTCTTTCTGGAGAGGAGTGCCTGCTACCTTTTTGAAATATTTGAAAGGAACTTGGGGTTGGTCACCCTGAGTTACCTGGAGGAAACCAGACGTGGACTCCCTGCTCACTGTGCTCAGAGAGACAAAGCTTCACTTCACTGATGAGGCCCAACAAGGCTGAAACATGTGTGTGGGGTTGCTTTTGGTACTCTTGTTCAGAGAGGAACTGCCATAGCATTTTGCTGCTGGACTGCCCATGTGGGCGGGACAAAGACTGATATACAAATGGATATTTCCCATCTGTGAAAGGTACAGTGAACAAAAAGCGTGTGCTGCAAACTCTCATCTCAGAACAGGTTATCATGCCATGTTCTTTCTGGAGAGGAGCGCCTGCTACCTTTTTTGAACTATGCAAAAAGATCCCCTGGAGCAGATCAAGGCCATTAGGAGTGTTATAACTCCCTATCATAAAAATGCCAAGTATTCTGTCTGGGAACACCTCGAATTATATGAACAGATGATGGACACTTTTCATCTGAAAGATAGTCAGAATTGCATCCAATATGTGAAATGGACATTTTCCCCTAAGTACTCCAGTTTCTTTGCGGGCTGGAGGATCAGAACTACTCAAGATGGTCCACCTACAGGGCGGCCATCTTAAAACACTTCTCTGTTCTTAGAAACCCCCAAGAGGCCCCCAAGACGGCCTACAATCTGCAGTGCGCGGAAGACCAGGCCCCACAAGAATTTGTGCAAGAACTCAAACGTGCCTTTGCGCAGACCACCAGGAGGGTGTGCATAGATAGTAGGAAGTTCATCAACACCTTCTTCCATGCACTCCTCAAATACATCATGACTCAGCTGGTGAGGGACTTTCACGAGACGAGATCACTGGACTGGGTCATAGAACAGGTGACCAGTATTTATGAGGCGCAGAAACCTGTAGATAACAAGAACACCAATATAAAACCCAAACCAGCCAAGAGCACCGCTGCTTCTAAAGTGGCGGAGGTGAAGGTTGCCCCCATTTTAGATCTGGAGATGGGGGGGTCTAAAAATATACCTGTACAGAACCCATCCAATCAAGGAACCAGAAGGCCCTCGGGCCAATCCCAGACAGGTAGTCAGGGAGGTAATCCCACAAATGGGACCCCCAACTCCCCTGATTACATCAGCCCCCGATACAAGGGTAACAAACCCATCCTGGGTTATGTGTGGACTCCCCCAGCCCAAGAGGGGGGGGTCAACCAGGTAGGTACCACCCTAGGAAACTTCCCTCCTAACTTTCCCCAGGAGGGCAGTAATCCCCCAAATGCCGGGTTGAGTTTCTTTCCCCGGTAGCGGCAAAACTTCAACCTACAAAACAACCCTCCTTTCTTTCCCCACTTTCCTGAGCCCAGACAGCCGAATCCGGGAGAGGGGCGGCCAAGGGTGGAGGGTACCCCAATTTTCCCAACTCAGGGTATTATGGGAGAAGATATAGCTACCCTTCCTGTGAGTCACCAAGAATTGACCAGAGACCCCCGTACCAGCCGGAATGGGTGTCCCAACTGCAGCGCCAGGTCCAGAACTTGTCCCAGGATCTGGGTCGCATGTTGAGGGCTCAGCAGAACCCTCAGATGAACATGGTGACTCAGAACTCCACAAACCATGGGTCTGGTACTCCAAAACAATGACGGGGAGAGAACCCTGACAACTCACCGGTTCCAAAGGAGGAGGCACGGGGGGAAGTGGGGTGTAAAGATTTAGAGGAAGATTCCTTACCCACTTGTAAAAAGCCCCTGGAAACCCAGGATCCTGAACCAAAATCTCCTGCACCCGAAAGTCTGCAACCCAAGAAACAGAGGGTGGGTAGGAGAATTGAAGGACCTAAAAAGACCCATTTTGTGGAGGAGTTAGTGTCCTCCAATTTGAAGGAGAGGGGTCCTCAGAGGACTCTGGGAAACATATCTTCTCCTTCAGGGATGGGGTAATTCCCCCCAAAGAAAAATGGGTCCCAAGAGATCCTAATGAGGACTGGGTGAATGTGGGGACTGAGTTAGAATGATAATTCAGAAAATAACCTTGCCCAAACCTATTCTGGGGTCTGCCTCCAAAAAGGGGGGGGCGGCCGAGAATCAGAACCAGAGGTGCCCAAAAATCTCCAATATCCATACCCCATATGGGGTCTATGCAGATCCCAAGCTCCCACACAGAATCATGCCCAAACCTATTCTGGTGACTACCTCCAAAAGGGCGGGAGGGTGGCCCAGAACTAGAGAAAGAAGATTCCCCAACTCCCCAAAGTCATTCTGGTGACTGTCTCCAAAAAGGGGAGGGGGTCAGCCCCGAATCAGAAAGGGAGGAGCCTGAGACTCCTCGAATCCCTGAGTGTGAAATCTCCTATTCAGATTCCCAAACTACCCAACTCCATTCTGGGGACCGCCTCCTAGAAGGGGGGGCAGCCCAGGACCAGCACAAGAGGAACCCCAAACCTCACCAACCACTTCTGTTGACTGCCTCCAAAAATGGGGGTGGGGAGCAGCCCAGAATCAGAAAAAGGGCAGCCCAAAACTCCCCAAATAGCAGTGTGTCAGAATTCTTTGTCAGATTCCCCAACTCCAACACTGACGCCTGACCCAACTATCCCAGTGTCGGAGTCAGAAATCAGGAAATTGCCCCCCAGCTTACCAAGAATGCCCATTACCTTTGCCCATTGGAGGAGAAAGAAGGTAGATTTTATGCCTCTGTCCAAGTACAAGGGCAATGTGCAATTCCAGCACTGGTGGACACTGGATCCCAAGAGGCTTTTCTGTCAAAAAGGACCTTTGAGCAGCTAAATTCAGGAAGGGGGAGAGATACCAGATCTCTCTCACCCCACTTCCTGGACAACTCCAGAACTTTGACAGGAAGGGCCTTCCTGTCGAGGGGTCTGCAGAGATGGAAATTAAAATTGGGCAACACAAAATTAAGCACCTGGTCATAGTTGTGGCGCCAGAAGGAACCCCCTGTCTATTTGGGAATGACATCCTCTATAGGTTGTCTTCCTTAATAGACTGTGTGAATAAGGTACTCTGGACCCAGACTCAAAGGCCCAAATTCTGAAAAACCAAAGGGAAGCAATTTGATCCAGGTTGGCTTGCTACCATAAATGTGTGCCTGTTCCAGACTCGCCATCCCACTGATCTACAGTATCCAGCAACCAGAAGGGCCAATCCAATCCAGTCCAGTCCGAGGTGCCAGTCCAGGTGACCAGAACCGCCCCGCTGATCCAATTCTGCCAGATGTGCCCTGCTGTCCATTGTTAGACCTGACCCGTGGGATGACCAGAACCCTTGATGGTCCAAAATCTTAAAATAAAGTGGACTGTAAGTATAAATAGGAATCATAGTAAACCATAGCATATCTTGCCTTACCTAGTCCTATCCCAATCTAAACCATACTGTCTTTACCTTAAGAACCTATAATATTGTCAGAACCATTCTTGCAACCCTGTCTGTGATTCCTAGTGATAGCGCTGATTGTTCCCAGTGATTTTGATTAAATAAAGTAATTCCCATAAAGAAAACGGGGTATCCGCCATGTGAAGGGTAACAAGCGGCCTTGTAACGGTGGAGATTCACGGGTGGCATTCTCTTTTTCTTAGCCATTAAATCTAGTTTAAGTAAAATTAACCTGTCATTTTAAAAGCAATTTCCTGTTTTTCTCTGTTCTATTTTTCTAAAAAAAAAACTCTCATTCATCCTTGCATAACTTCCTTAATTTAATAGCTAGAGACTTCATTTCAACTCTGACTTAAACATAAGACCGGTAGCTACATCCCAACATAAATCCATTTCCTCAAAAATTGTTTAGTGCATTTTAGGCAGGAATTCGCAATTCTGCAAAGTTTTACACGTGTGCTTTTCAATTTCAATTATTTCCAAACTTCCATTAAGATTCAAAGTATTTACTGTTGCTCATACTATAGCGTATGTTTGTTAGGATCTTTCCAGTGTTGCTCCCATAGAGATTTATATTGGTTTAAAAGTGTAAGATTTCCAAAGCATTTTTCTCTCTATTTTGGGGAGGGAAGGTTGTATTCAAATCCCATACACAATTCTTTATTCCTGAATACCTGCTGCTCCCTTACATCTGGGTAGAATTGCTTATTGGTGAGTTGGGAAATTTGCAGGGGGAAGTCTTAACTTAAGCGCTGTCTTTCAAACAAGCTAAAACTGTTCTTTTCTCTATGTTTTATATTCTGTGTTGCTAAAAAGTGAATTCAATTGCCTTACCCACTTTCTTATTTGTATTGCCACCACATTGGTGATTGCTGCCCCATATATTAAAACATGTGTTTGATTTGTATCTTAAATAAATACATTAATATTACCTTTACCAACCTGCCTGATTCCTGGTCCATTATGACCTGGGGGTATTTTGAGAAGGGGTGTGATATGAATGGTATAGCACTCAGAATATTGAACCTATAGTCACAATAAAATAAGTATTTCATTTGCGCACTGTATACTAGGCTGAGACCAGGGTGTATTGCCTGATTGAAATCCTTAACAACGGTACATATGGAGTGGTGTACAGAAATTATAGTGTGCATTGCAGTGAGAAGTTGTGCATTGTGGCCACAGGGTGCAGTGTTTCTATACTGTGAGTATAGAAGAGGGTATGGTTGAAGTGCAGCTTATATGTGCTTGGTTACTCTGCTGTGTGCAGATTTGTTGAAGTAGGCCCAATGTTGTGTAAATGTGGTGAGTTTGGTAGTGACACAATACTTTGTGAATGGCAGTGGGTAGGGGTGGTGAAGGCTGTGGTATGTTTGTGGATTGTGCTAATTGTGACCTGTGTTCGTGATTGGTTGTTTTACGGTATGGGGGAGGTGGGTAGAAGTGCTGCTACTTATGTTATGTTTGTGCATAATGGTAGCTGCCTACATGGTCGCATGCATGGATCCATAGTGTTGTGCTGGGTAAGGGCAAGGGCTGGACTGTTGTGTGAATGGCCAAAAGTGTGCTGGGTGCACCTCAGGCTCTTTATGGATGCTGAAATAGTGCATCCTTTAGCAGAGGTTTCTGGTGGAGGGGCTTTGGAAACAAACGGAACGTGCACTGAGAGTGTTTAACGGTAAATATGGAGTGGTGTACAGAAATGATAGTGTGCAATGCAGAGGTTTAGTATGTGATTGCTGCATGTGTTTTTGAATATTTCACAGCACCCAATGAGGGAGTTTTGGAAAAATGCCAGAGCAAAGGGAAGAAGTATTGTGTCTGCTTTACTGGGGCATGGCCCTCGCTGTAGCTGGGAAAGCGCATGTGCCACATCTTGCCCTTTTGAGCATGGTGCCTTTGCAAATGGAACTGTGGAGATTATCCAATGAGGTGTCTACGGTGTGGTTCACAGGAAGGGGCAGTGACATATTTACCCAAACTTCGATGTAGTGAGGTTCGAAGAGATGGACAGACACCGAGTGATGATAGTGGGTGATAGCTTTGTGCAAGATCTGCACATGTATGCCGTGGAAAGAGGTTTTGATAATAACTTTCAGTTGGAAGTAGAGGAGGATTTTTGGGGCACAGTCTATGAGTGGGGTTTCATTGCCATCGTTCTCCTTTGTATATGTGTCGCTTCTGCCAGTACTGTGGATGGTGTGGTCGTGCATTATGGAGGACTACATTTGGGGTACATGTCATGCTCACGTTTGCTCCGTCACCTCAAGAAGTTGATGACAGCATTGATGCAGATTTTTCCCACTGCCAAGGTAATTTTCTCATCCATACCACCAAGAGGTGCTTGGGACCATGTTGGTGTAATTTATTCACAGCCAAAGGTCCGGAGGTGTTTCATAATCAGAAGCATGTGTGACTTTATGTGCAGTGCTGGTATGTTCTGCCCCAACTATGACAGTATTAATGAGCAAGATGTGCATTGGTCCAAGCAAATGTAATTGTTTAACCTCCATTGGCAATGCTGTTTTGTTTGCCACTCTGCATGAAGCATTGGAGAGAATCCTGTAAGAAAAGCGTTAACGTTGAGTGCGTACAAATGTCAGGAGGACAAGCAAACTGAGTGTGATGGAAAGAAATAAAAAAATAAAATTGTATGCAAGCACGTATTAACAAAAACAGGACAAAAAACCCATATATTTTGTGAGACATTACAACAGATCCAAACCCCTACACTGCTTTGCACTTTCCCCTCAGCCCCCAACACCAGCCCCGCCCCCTCATGCTTACACGTGCAACATCCAGCCATTTTCAGGATAGGAGCCATGGAAATGAAACAGTGGAGCGAAAGACAGTGCTCTATAAATTTGTGATTCAGTTGTGTACGCAAACAATATTGCAGAAGGTCACTTTGTACAAAGAATTCCAGGAGGCTACGGTGGAAGTGTGCAAGGTAAGGGGCAATATTCTGGGTGTATGCATCAACTGTATGTATTTGTTTGAAATTTGTAACATGCATTTAAGTGATGTTTTTTGAAAATTGTGAAGTAAGTGGGGTACTGGGAAAAACAAAACAAAAACTTGCAGTGTACACTGTAAGCGGCAGGCATCCTTATGTCATGAATGCATTTTGTGTATGATATCATATGATGTGGATTTGTATGCTATGGCATTCATAATGCGCCAATACACACGTTCGGCAAAGCGCAACGAAGCAAGGGAAGTGGAACAGAGGGGACACAGAGACAACAACCCTACTAGGCCAGGTGTCACTTAGATTGGCCAAGTGTATGGGTGAAGGAAGGGGAAGGTACAGTACATGGTTGGAAGAAAAAATGATAAGTGAAAATATGAGCCGATTATGCCAAGTGCACAGATAAGTGCACACATCAGATGGTGGAGGAACGGTTAGGGATACAGAAAACAGTCCCCAAGCGGAGGGCTTGCTAGAAAGGCTGAGCCGGTGTTCGCCTGGCGGGGAGAGGTGACATGGGCCCAACATCACAGAGTCGTCAGGTAACCAGTGCACATTAAGTGCACGCAAGGCAGTCAATCCAAGCACAATGCTTCATCAGCATGATCAACATCCAAGCACAATGCTTCATCAGCATGATCAACATCCCAGCACAATGCTTCATCAGCATGATCAACATCCCAGCACAATGCTTCATCAGCATGATCAACATCCCAGCACAATGCTTCATCAGCATGATCAACATCCCAGCACAATGCTTCATCAGCATGATTAACATCCCAGCACAATGCTTCATCATGATGTATTTCAAAAGTAACAGTGATCACTATGGCAGTTACAGCAACAAGCAAACACGCAGGAAAACCAGACTAGTGGAAAAGATGCCAAAAAAGAAATACAAAACAGGTGCATATCCATGTGTGTGATGTTCCTGTTGCAATAACCTAATGAAGGGTGAACATTTCATTTATCCTATTTACATCAAGAACCTTCTTTACAGGAGCATACAACATGTTCATCAGAATATGTGATTACTTTCTGAAAATGTCCATGTGGTAAACTGTATGCTGGGCAATCTTCGGGGCCAATGCTCTGATTGAACATTAACCAGATATCGAAAACAGAAATTTGAGTATCATCCCAATGTATAAATAAAACATAATTGACTCACAATATTGCACAGTTGACGTTTTCTGATTTTAGTGCAAGATAAGCCAAATACACTTTGTAGAGATTTACAGGGCCAATTATTAAAATGCAAATTATTTTGTATTTTCAATTTATAGAGTCAATATTAGAAAGTTATGAATGATCAAATGTGATTTAATGTGTTTTGTCATCATTTCTTTTATGTTTATGATTCAGACTGCACTACTAGGGGCTAAAGTATGTTTTCAATTTTCTAATGACATATTTTTCTATATTCTTTTATTTCCTTTTCACGGCTATAACAGCGGTAGCAATCACTGGTATATTTTAAATGAACATGTTCATAATTTTATGATGCATAAACTCCATGGGCATAATCTTACCCACACTGGCACAGTAGGACACACACTGATGCCTTGCTAACCAGAGAAAGCCCCTTACCCGTCATGTATTCCTTTCTAAATTGCCCATTGATGAAATTCTAAAAACAACTCCCCCGAGAACCGCTTTAGATATTGCGAATTAGGTTGGTAAGAATAAATTAACGTGTAAGCTAATGATGATACGAATTTCTAATCATGAGTATAAAAAGTGTGTGGGTGCGTATTGTGTGAGGCCAGGTTAAATATATAATTTCCAAATTCCTGTCCCAGAATATTTTGGGAGGATAAAATCAAAGTATGCTTGAGAGAAGTTGTCAGGTGATAATCCCCAGATGCTAAATGCCAGCGGTGTAGATATTAATGCGTGTGTCCAGAGGTTCTTCCACACAAAAGTGAAATGCGCTGGCATGATTGCTAGGTGAATGGAACCCTTGCTGCAGAACCCTGAAGGCAATCTGTAGGTCACATCTTTCAATCCTGAATTCCCCCTTCCGGTGAGCAGCGTCAGTACTGCTCAGTTAGGTAAATGTTGCATTTGTGATTGTCATGCTTGAGTACCCGTCAGATTCAAGTCCCTATTAACAAAGAACGTGCTCATTATTAAAGGATGAGGCACCCAAGAGAGATTTTAGGTGCTGTCTGACTTGAACTTCTGTCTTAGTGCTTTCTGCACATTCTGGATCTTTTCAGTGATGACTGTGTCACTTAGATGGCCCCCGAACCGCTGCTTGAGCAGCACACGGATTATCTTGATGCAGCGATCGTCCATCATGGGCTTGGCCTGACGGAAGGTGTTGCCACGGCGGCCAGTGATAGAGTGGCTCTGGATGTAGTCAGAGCTGAAGAGCTTGTGGAGCAGGGTCTTGCAGGCCGTACTGATCTTCTGGTCAAAGCGGATGGTCTCGCGCAGTTGCTCCCGGGTGTGGCCATTGAACAGCTCTGCTGCTGGCCGCTGTAGTGGGTCGGACACTTCCAGGAGAGGTGCAGCCTCCAGGCGACGCACTTTCCTCTTCAGGCACAGGACCTCTTGCTGGAGGTTAGAGACCATCTTCTCCAAACGATGAATCTTCTCATCTCTAGTCATGATGGGTCTGTAAGGAACATGATAAGAGTCAAGAACATTTGAATGAGAGACACAGTTCACATAAACTAAGCTATTCCTTTGTCATTACTCATGTTGCTTCTTCTGTGTGATATATTGATCTTGCAAATTGCTTTCTTTTCAATGTGTGGGAACAACATGCAAATAATGGGTAAACCTTTTAATTAGCAGGAATTCATCCACTTCACTGTGATCTGTGAATAGAGGGTTGAACAGTTTTTCTTTAGTATTGCCACAAACACATTCTTTGTTGCCTAATGTAAACCTTTTTCACAAATGCATTATCATTACATTGAAAATCAATGATTCTTTTCCCAAATGCATTGCACAACATATTTTCAGAGAGGTTGATGTAGTTTCTTGATTTGGTATATAGTGAAGTTGCCCAACTCACCAATTGTCCTTGTCATTGCAGCGTTATGTGTTAATGGTTATGGAATGTGCCGTGTTGCATTATACATTTTGTTATGTAATGCATTGTATGTTTTATGTATTCTTTTGGTAACAGGTCAAAATATTACACGAAAAATGAAGAGTGCAGATTAACTAGTTGACAATACATAGAAAAATTGAATCCTTTATAATAAACAAAATAATTGGCTTCAGAGGCTTATGGTTAAAGAGTCGCAAAGGGGGAAGTAGTAGGGTTACAAGAGACAACAGGGGAAGGGGTGGCTCCCTTCATAATCATGGCCAATTGGAACAGATCCTTCTTCCATTGATTTCCCCAATATATGAGCTCAGAAACTGAAGAGTATTGAAAATATGGGCACTTGAGAAAGAGAGAGAGAGAAAGTGGGAGAGAGAAAGAGTGAGTGAGATATAGAGTAAGAGAGAGAGAGAAACGAAAGAAATAAAGGGAGAAAGAAAGAAAGAAGGAAAGAAAGAAAGAAAGAAAGAAAGAAAGAAAGAAAGAAAGAAAGAAAAAAGAAAGAAAGAAAGAAAGAAAGAAAGAAAGAAAGAAACGAAGAAAGAGAGAAAGGACGAGAGAAGGAGGGGCAGAGACAGAGAGAGAGAGGGAGGGAGAGAGAGAGAGACAGAGTGTTAGAGAGAAAGATAGGAAGAGGAAAAGAGAAAGTAAGATAGAGAAACAAAGAAGGAAAGAAAAGAAGTTAGAAACAAAGCAAAATGAAAGAGAGAAAGAAAGGATAGGGACAGAGAGAGGTGCAGAGACAGACAGATAGAGAAAGGGAGGGAGCGAGAGCATATGAGAGGGAGAGAAAGAAAAAGAGTGACAGAGAGAGGCAGAGAGAGACAGACAAAAAGAAATAAAGGGCATATTGGTGCACACTATTTGCAAATATGGTGATGTATGCTAGACTATTTAGTGCCAAGCTTTGCAACATGTTTTCTTAACGTGGAAGTGCGCTCACAAATGTTATTGTCCCAATCGTTCAGGCATGTATTTTTAAGACTACAGTAATCAATCTAAAAACAGATTCGTATGCATCTCTGCTTAGTTTTCCTCACTTTTACATACACGAAATCAATGGGTTGGGCGCAGCCAGCTTGTGCTAATATTATCCGTCGAGGCATCACACTAACTGCAAGTGTGCTCGCGGCAAGAATACAGTCCCTGAAGCTCACATCACTAGTCCAAACGATATGCTCCACCTATTTTCATGACGTTAGTGGCCAGCGTAGCCAAACACACCAGTCATCACTTATGCCATAACGTCAGTTAACGCAGAACCAGGAAGATAAACACACACATCCTCTCACAGCACGTCAAAATTCTCTATAGGAGCCATAAGTGCCAACTGCCAGGCCTGCATAATTAACCTCGTGCTAACAACGCTCTGGTGCTCACCCTCACCGGATAAAGTGACATCGCTCCTTCGGCTATGAAGAAACGGACCAAAGAACCCTTGCATACAGCGAATCAAGGAAGGACCCCGAAAAAAATAAAATGCCATGGTAGGGTGAATACCCCCCACACCAAGGTGAATGCAACTTTGAACTAACCATGAGAAGTGTAAGAGGGTTGGGCCCCCGAGATCGGGGCGTGTGCCCTCCTCTGCAATTATCTGCCATGCCCGCTAAACCCTAGTGACCCCACGCAAATAGAAAAATCCCCTCGGGATTGTTAATCTTACAACATGCACTCTACCTGGTGGTGAGGCCTAACAAAAGGTGGTCGGGAGCGTGCATTGATTATCTTTCTTTTACATGGTGCAGCCCCATGAGGCACACCTGCCTCCTACCTTCTCGATGACTATTCACCACCAAGAGGGTTGGGCCCCCATCATTGGGGCGTGTGCCCTCCTCTACAAACAGCCTAACAGGAGGAGAGAAGAGACTTCCCCCACGCCAATACCTGGTGAACCGGATGAAGCAAATGCCCACGACCATACCCACAAACAAATTGTGCAACAGGAATTGAAGAGATATTGTGGGGAACCAACCCTACAACTCCAGACCACAGCCTACAAATAGAGCCCTTAGTAAGGGACGTGTTCTGTGGCGAGTACCTTCAATTGAACCGTGGAACGCACTGTAAGCAAACCTACATGGTCCTATCCCTGACACGAAGAAGAAGGGCAGTACTTCCTATCAGGCATTAGTGAGCTCATTCTTCAACTAACTATCCTGTCATTAAGCCTATGGACATAAAATTGAAATTAGCCAGGTTTGTTTACTCCCCGTTTCCTTCGGCACTTGAGGTCCCCCGAGATACAAACATGGCCGCCTCGGGAACCGAAGCAACGGCCGCCAAAGGAGATGTTGCAGCCTTATTGAATGAAATTAAGAACATGGGGCCAATATAGTTGGGAAGATAAATAAAATCACGCTACGGATGGACAAGATTGAAGAGAGACTCGAAGCAGTAAAAAATAATCAAACCTCTCTTACCCTAGAGACTCAAATGGACCACAGGATTGCGGAAATAGAACAAAGAGAGGAAGAGTTCTGTCTTAAAATGGATGACTTAGAAAATTGTGAAAGACAAAACAATGTATGCTTTTTTGGTATCCCAAAGAGAGACGGTGAGTCAGAGAGAGACCTCAAGAAGACGGTCCATGACATAATGAAGCTTCTATTCAAGGATGAAGTGATCGATGAGCCAAAAATGGAGAGAATACACAGAGCAGGTGGTCCAATTAGCAGATCTAGATTGGTCTTGGCCCGGTTCTGCAACTACCAAGACAGGGCCAGGATCTTGGAGAAGGCCAAACGATGTGGGCCTGTTGCCCTTGGTGAGGCGCGAGTCACAATCTTTCAAGACTTATCTTCCCTGACCCTCGCCCTGAGACGCCTGTGCATCCCCCTCACAAAATGGTTGAAAAAACA
Source organism: Ambystoma mexicanum (assembly GCF_040938575.1). Lineage (NCBI taxonomy): Eukaryota > Metazoa > Chordata > Amphibia > Caudata > Ambystomatidae > Ambystoma > Ambystoma mexicanum. The sequence goes on from NC_090925.1 coordinate 295,919,778, forward strand.
AGGAATTCCCTACAGATGGGGCTACCCATTTTCCCTTTCATTTGAGTTAAAAGGCAAGATAGAGCAGCTGCGGTCCGAAAGAGACGTCAAGAACTGTAGAACTGTATATCAGAACTGTTGGACAACTGTGAAGAGGGGAGAGACCAGGGAGAAGAGGGACGAAGTGGCAGACAGTGGCGCATCCAAGGCCCAAGGAGAAGGCGTATCAAAGCATCAAGGAAATATCGAAGAGGGAATGCTTCGTCAGTGTGTGAAGACTGATCTGATCTGAAAATGTAAAATCTTCCCCAGAAACTATACACCACTCAACTATGAAGGAGCCTCTGCACTCACAGATACACATTGTTATGGGATGACGGTCGGCACGATGGTTCCGCCGCGGAGGTTCTTCCCCCCCTGCATCGACCATCAACATCTAGGGGACACTTGTCCCATGGCTCTGGGAATCAGACATCCTATTTGCCTTGGACACCAGAGGAATTATGTGCTGCTGAAGGTTGCTGGTTGGTACCTTCCCTGCCCTAATACCAACAGGCTCAAGCACAGGTACGACTCTGCCGACTCGGTCATCCCTTGGTTGGAAAAAGAGTGGATGGTTGTGTTTGGACTCCTATGGGAACCACATGTTCTTCCTTTGGTGTTAAAGTGTTGGTTATGAGGGGAAAGAGGGGGTAGGAAGTGAGGGCTCAAATGTTATTTTGATTGTCTCATGCAAGGGGCTGTGAGGTAATGGTCTCTGCAAGTGGTCTGGCACTGACTCAGTGAATCCAACTGGGTCTGATCGGACGCTGACAGTGGGGGAAAGGGTAGAGAAGGGAGGAAAGGGAGGTATGCTGGGGGGTACATGGGTGAGAACAGAATCCTCATTATACAATGGAATTGTGAATGTGCTAATGGTCCATTGCGTGCCAGGTTGCCGACCCCCATTGACGGCTCACCTGATACAAATTAGGAGAGATGGCAGGTAACTCAGGCTCACGGACGAGAGGTCTCCTCAGGGTGAGAACCCTACATGTTAAAGGTCTGATTTCTCCAACCAAATGTTCCTGGTATGTAGGGAATTTTGCAGAGCTGGACTCCATGTCCTGTTCTTACAGGAAATCAAATACGCCCGCGGAGAGGAGTGAAGGATTTTAAATATGCAAATGGAAACAGAGTACTGGGGGTCTGGGTCTCTGAGGAAGGGGGGGAGTTGGATTACTTATTAGAAAGGGATTAGACTTCACAGTCACAAAGACATGGGCTGATGTAGAGGGGCGAGCGCTACTTGTGGTGGGCTCTATAAAAAAGGTAACCGTCACGCTGGCCACAGTGTACTCTCCCAACTCAAGACAGTCCAAATTCCTCATCAAAGCGATTCCCCAAATTATGTTGGAGGCAATGGGGCATGTCCTCCTTGGAGGTGACTTTAAGTTATGGGCCGACCTTAGGTTGGACAGAATAGCAGGGAACCCCAATGCAAGGGAACCGGTTGATGGGGGTCGCACAGACGTTATGGAAATGTGGAAATATACAGGCTGAGAGATGCATGGAGGGGGCTCCACCCGGAGGAAACAGGATACACCTTTTACTCTGACCCCCACAACATGTTCACTAGGTTGTCCTGGTTGCCTGGTCCGATCACGACCTTGTCACGGTTGACGTGCACTTGGACAGCATACCTAGCAAAGGAGGATGATGGAGGTGCAATGAATCCCTCTGGAAAGACCCGGTCTTTAAGACAGAGATGGAAAATGAGATCAAAGAATACTTTAAGATGAATAATACAGGTGAGATCTCCAAAATGACGATATGGGAAGCAGGGACGGCAACATGGCGTGGGGGTATTCTAATTAAAGAAGGTGCAGACAAGAAGAGGGAAATGGGCCTGGCTGAAGAGAAACTTAGGAAAGAGATATGTCACTTGGATAGAGAGGCAAGAGGAACTGAGGAGGGAAGGGCAGACAAGATACTAGAGGCAAAACAGAAAAGGGAAGAGCTCCGACTCCTCAAGGAGGGACAAATGGTCCATAAACTGCAACTTCTGAGACAGAAGTTTTATGAAAAAGGGGACAAAGCAGATGAACTGTTAGCAGCTAGATTAAGGGAACAATGGGCAAAACAAGTAGAGTTTGGGAATTAGATGAAGGGGGTTCCATGTGTTAATAACCCCGCAAAATTATCGCAATACATTAAGGCATGGAACCTGCGGGTGACACCCCCGCAACCCTGTATTATTTTTAAAGGAGAGGGGGACACCTCCACAACCCCCACTTCTAAAAACCCCCAAAATTATCCCCCCCAAGGTATTGCCTATGGCCGTTCCAGACGACCATATATAGAGCGATGTTTTTGGTGGGGATAATATGTAGTGATACCATGAAGGGGGGAGCTCTCAAAGTGCGGCGGAAGGGAATATCCCAGGAGCTTTGGCCACTTTTTACAGATCCGAGGTAGATTCCGGATGATCAGGAACAGATGATTATCTGGCATAAGATGAATCTCTCGATATAGATGCCACAATAACGGCAGAAGAAATCAAAAGCGCAATTAAAAGGCTATCGCTTGGGAAAGCCCCTGGAGAAGATGGACACACTGCTGGGTTTTACAAGTCCTTTCTCTCCCCCCTCCTCCCTTTTATGGTCGAGCTCTTTAACAAGATCCTTGACACTGGGAAGGCCCCCAACTCCTTTGTTCGAGCCCTGATTTCAGTGATCCCCAAAGAAGGGCGGAACCCAAAATAATGTGGTTCTTATCGCCCCATATCCTTGTTAAATATAGATGCTAAGATTTATACTAGGGTCCTTGCCGTGAGATTAGAGACTCTCATGCTCCGCCTGATAAATGGCGACCGGGTCGGATTCATATTGTGCAGACAGGGAGCCGACACTATGCGGAAGACCCGACTAACCAACGACCCTGCCCTCCTATCAGTGGACGCTGAGAAGGCCTTTGACAGGGTCGAGTGGGGCTTCCTGATGGCAGTCTTACAAAAGGTAGTAAAGGGCCAGAAATTTAGGAAAGGAATTCAAGCGGTATACACATCCCCCAAAGACTCAGTGTTTGTAAATGGGGAATAATCCCGCTGGTTTGAATTAAGTAGGGGAACGCGACAGGGATGTCCCCTTTCAGCGGTACTCTTTGCGCTCTCCTTGGAGACCCTAGCTCAGACACTGAGGACTGATTATCAAGTGGACGGACTTCAATTGGGAGGGGGAGAGTACAAGGTGGCCCTATATGCTGATGACCTACTTTTACATATATCGAACCCCACATGCTCCATACCCAGTGCAGTCCACTTAATTGAAGAATACAGTAAGCTCTCATGTTTCAAAATAAACAGAGCCAATTAAATTTTGTTCCCCCTACATGACCTCACGCAAGAGGACATGGAAAGGTTCTCCACGTTGGGCATTACGGTAGAAGAGGTCATGTTGAAATACCTATGAATAGATGTCACAAAGGACCTTAACAAGCTATATGAGGCCAACTTCCTCCCCCTCCTATCGAGATTCCATGCAGATCTGGCCATATGGGAAAAAGTCACGATATCATGGTTAGGAAGGCTCAATGCAGTCAAAATGGTGTCTCTTCCCCAATTCCTCTACACATTGCAGATGCTCCCTATTTGAATACCGAAGCACTTCTTTGAAGAGGTAATAAGGGCGATGTTGAGGTTCCATTGGCAGGAGAAGAAAGCAAGGGTGGCCTAAAACACCTAGACTTTACCCAAAGATAAGGGTGGAGTGGGCTTGCCAGACTTGAGGAAGTACTACGAGGGCGCCCAACTAAGAATTCTGATTCCTCATTTAAGGAATCGCAAGGAACCCCAATGGGTTTCCATAGACAACCACTATTTATCACCAGCAACAGTATCCAAATGGCGTTAGGTACTGAGGAACAGACTGCTATGAAGACCAAGGAACCACTCGTAACTGGGGACCATATGGGAATTATGGAGAGAAAGGAGTGGTATGCAAAATATCACTTTGTAACCGTCCCCTCTTAGCCACCTATGGGCCCCGGGCATCAGGGAGGACATCCCCAACCTGGAAGGATTTCAGTCTTGGTATGAAGCAGGCTTGGAAACGGTAGGCCAGCTGTGGGGAGGCGGTTCCTTCATCACAATCTCGGAATTAGAGGAAGCCCTGGGGATGGGCCCCCTATCTGTTTTTCAATTCCTGCAGCTCAAAGGTAACCTGACAAGGGACAAGTGGAAAGATGATATTAGTAGAGACCTCACCCCACTCGAGAAACTATTAAACTCCAGAACAGAAATGAAAGGCTTGACATCTGCTATATACAGAGAATTAATTGTGGCAGGGAAGGGATCCACATTGCACTTGAAGAATAGATAGGAGGGAGACTTTGGCAATGATATCTACCTGGACATGTGGGGGAAAATATCCAGGGCCACCTCCCAGGCCTCGATAGCTGGTCAATACAAGCTCTGCACCATCAAATTATTACACAGGTGGCAATATTTGCCGCACAGTCTCTTCTAGATGTTTCAGTCAATGAGCCCACTCTGTTGGCGTGAATGCAGAGAAAACTCAAACTATTAGCACATGTGGTGGAGCTGTCCCCGTATTAGAATCTTTTGGGACGAGGTCTTGGGGTGGATCAGGGACCTTGATCAGAGGATAGCAGACCCCTCTTGATTCTATTTGGGTTCGAAGGATTTGAGGATGAATGGAGAAGGATCACTGGTCTGGCACCCCCCCCTTTTGTTGGCAGCACGAGCCACCCTGGTAATGAAGTGGAAATCCAAGAATGTACTGAGCAAGGGCGAATGGGTCAATGTGGCCACAAAAATCTGTGTGATGGAAAAGATCACTGCTGCCCTACATACCAAATCCATGCAAGGTGATCTATTGTGGGGAGACTTTGTGCATAAATACATGCCAGGGACATTATGATGTTTATAAGAAAGAAGATTAGACATCTTTGTCTACCCAACTACCGGTAAAATGTTAAACGTACCACCGGACGAGACCATTATTTTACCTCCAAAAATGATACAAGGATGCAACCACGTTTACTGTTGTTTGGAAAATGTAAAACTCTATGCACTAACCACAATCTTCAGAACGATCATACACCTATAAAGCAAGAGGATACACTGTTCCGTAGGTGGGAGGAGGCTAGAAGGGGGAAAACTGTTTTGAATACTCCAAGTTGTTGAGGGAAAGTATTAGTTGTACATACATTCCTTTGATATGTGCCTAATAGCTACCTGTACTGATTTATTATGTGTTATGAAAAGCTCAATTAACTTAAAGAAACAAGAAATAAAAAATGAAAATCTGATAGGAAAACAATATTTTTAAAGAAAACATCATTAGTCTGCAATGTAGCAAGCACTTTTATTTATCAAAGACCGCTCCCAAAACTATATTAAGTCCACAATATGAACTATATGTTTTTGCCATGCAAGTTATAGCTAGCGAACATCGCATGCTTCGAATCTTGTTTGTAACTTCCTCATGATACGCTGATTGCGATCAACGATCGATTAATCCCAGTATTCCAATTGTTGTGTGTCCTTATGTTACACCAGCAAAACTTTCTAACGACGCACATGGTGTTCCTTTCATGAGAAGATTTGGGTTATATGCACTTTTCAAATGCAACGCTTTTGCATCACCATCTTGCTACACCGTAAAAGATGACAACTTTCTGATCGGTCTCTGTCTGTTGTTCCACATGACGGTAATGCAATAAGCTCTGTTTAGGCATAGCTGCCATTGTTGAATGGAGAATCCGTCCGATGGTAAGCTGGAAACTATGGCATTCACAGAACGGTACAATATATCTCTGTAGATAACAGAATACAGATATATTTTAGTAGCTGTTCTTTAATCGAATGTATCCATTTACCCTATAATTCTGCATCGGATGAAACATAATCATAAACAGAAACCACACATAATGAACATACACATGACAACATAGGGAAATTTATGAGACCACGATGCGCATGAAAGATTAGCGCTCTGAAGTAGGTATAGCTCTCAATGGGATGGAGAACCTGATGGATAGTGGGAACCATAGACAGATGGCATTCTAACAGAACTGGGAATATTATTGATCGAAAAGTGAACCAAGTTCCCTCGGAAAATGTACAGCCTCCGGCACTTCAACCCCGCACCTACTTTATGGTGCACAATAATGTAATTTTGATAGCACACCCCCGGATATTCAATGGGACAAAGTGGTTTAGATATCAGTAGCCTGCATACAGGTTGTGGTTGCGGGTCGTCCATGAATAATCATCACCATATGCTCCAGCTAACAACCCATAACAAGGCCAGTAAGCAATACCGCCAATAAAATGAAACCTCTATTATTATTAGACTTATAAACAAACCGCAAGTTATGCACTTGGTTTTTTAAATATGGCGTGGTATAAATATAATTCAATTTAACTATGTATTGTGTCCATTATTTTCGTCAAATCGCACAATCGCACTTCAATGAATTATTCAATATGCATACAGTACAAATGCCGTTTTAAATCTCAAAAATATTACATAATGTTAGGAAGTTCCATTCCCTTAGTGCAACGCAGAGTGTCCACTTCGAACAACAGATTTCAGAAATTGAAACTAAATTTTCCAATGTCCACTTTCAATATAGTAAATGTTATCATCTTTGCGGGTATTCAACACCTTGTGTCCTTCTAGCCTAGTGGGTGACTTTCACTCATGGCCAAATAACAATAGCAGCTTGTTTTCAGTGAATGAAGCCAGAGACGGGTAGGTTTCGATTTTGTGAAAGAATAACACAGTAATAAAACAGACCGGACAAGGCGCGTCATTGTGACTTAATTAATTTCTTCCATTCCCACAAGCATCAGCCCGGGACCTGACCTTCACTCCATGGAGAGATGAACCCTGCTGACCCATGTGGAATTCGAAATACGTCTGAAAAATAAATGAACTGTAGGCTGGCAGCCATCCGCCAATGGAGCACGGTCATGAATACTATCTTACCAATCAGTAGTGCGGATTATGACCCTATGTGTGATGTCATTATATAGGCTCTGGCCTCTCAAAAGGCATCAACATTCATTCTGGAGTCTCAACGTTCTCGAACAACAGACACCTTTGCTGTTATTTTTTGAATTTGGTACAATTAAACTTTGTTAAACCCTGCAAGTTATCCCTTGGCTTCTTTCCCTAGAGTGTTGCATTAATTCTGTTGTGAGCGTAACACTGGACAGCCTTCAATTGCACACTGCCTACTATAATTCATGCTTGTCTGTTCAGACTATCTATCACACCTGAGGCAGCCCTGTCTACGTTCATGCGAGACAGGTGACATTGCGTGCCCATACCAAGTAAGTTGTATTCATGCTCCAACTAGGCCTTGTGTCAATCGGCTGTGCGAGTGTATATGGTAAGCAAGGATGAGCATTAGACCATTTTTTCTGAGTTGTTCCCTAACTTTCTAGTGTGGCCCTGAGAAGTAGGTAGCCTTGTGCTCAACATTGCAGCAGTGCGTGAAAGCGCACAATCGCACCAGTGAAGCAAAAAGGGAAAGGCCGTAGCAAGTCATTAAGGGGCCTGCGGTGATGAAGAATTGGTTCCCACTATTAGAGTAGGATGTGCCCTTAGCGGCAGATCAGTATTTAAAAGGTGAGAATAGCTGGGGAGCGCAGGCTAACCCAGCCAACATCAAATACCTTTATGGGATATCAGTGCATCTAAGGTGTCGGTTGTGCTGGTCCAAAACCATCAAGTGATGCAAGGTCTTGATCCATGTAGCCAAATGGAGCCATGGGATAGATTTCATGTCTGTGAGGACATACTTTTTCCCCCCTTCAATTACCCTTTTGTCACTCTTACTGTCAGCAGGATGCACCGCCACCTCGTACATATATAAAACAGATACTTTATTGTAACGACTTATTGTGTCTGCTACGGGGGGAGACTGTTAAGACAGTTTTTTATCTTCTTACTCGAGCTCTTCACTCCTCCATCCACAACTCCCTCAGGGTCAGTCGCTTCTCCAAGCAACGAGTTGGTGGTTGATCTTTCTTCGGCTGGGGCCTCCCTCTGGAACAGCCTCCCTGCCTCTATCATATCATTTCAGTAATACCATGGATAGCGCAGACCCTATCCGTTGTACCGCGATGCTCAGCAAGAAATAACATGCTGTAATGAACTGGACAATACTATTTTCTCATCTAGTGATACTAATATACTAGGCACAGTATAAACCTCTAACTTTTAATCTGGATAACAGTCATTCTAGGGGAGTTGGACCTCGGGGTGTAATATTCAATTACAGTTGCTTTTCAGTTCACAGACTAGCGGAAGCAATTATTTCAACTTAGTTTTGGATAACACAGTTACACTCAAGGTAAGTAAAACCGATGCTATAAGCAAATGAAAGGCAGGTGTAACGTAAGACTCTTTTTGTGTTTGTCTAAAACAGACCATGTAAAGCAAAACCAAGTGTTACACTGTATGATTGACCCACAGTTATGTACCTAAGGCAGGCTTTCAGCATGTCAGGGGAAGTAAAACCGAGTTATACAATTATCCTTACTGGAATAATAAACCCAAACCAACAACATTACATTTGTGGAAGAGGCACAACCAATTCACAGGCGAGCAAAATAACCTTCTATATACTTTCGAGAATAGCATAATATTTCAACGGTAACTAAACTTGTACATACTTAGCAGTGGGGGCATGATTTCTTGCGATGTGAGGACAGTTTGAATCCTCTAGTGAAGTCTTGGTGGAACTTTCACATCATTTGAATTGCTCGACAAATTACTCCTACCTGCCATTAATGGTGAGTTGTCCATGTAACTTAAATGTTATGTTAATTTAAAATGGGAAATGGGATACTAACTATCACCAAAAAGGATCAAAAGATACTTTCTACCATTGCGAACTGTAGGTCTGTCAAGCTTAGCCAACTGAAAGTTAAAAGTGGTGCACCTAGGGCAACCTAGCAACAAAGGAACTTATTGCCAAAAAGTTGCCAAAGAGGATACATTTGAATATACAATATGGATGCTATGGAGAGCTATGCAGAGCTATGGAGTGCCCAAAAAACCATACCCATCAAAAGACAAAAAAGAATGTGAGTGTGAGAAATGGTGCCCACTCACTGAGGTGTAAGAAAAACTAATACACTGGTAAAGCAAAAAGATCTGGAAGTTATGGGGGTGACACAAGTCAGGTGATTTATCATTACTATGAAAATCCTACCCACCATAGGCCATCAACGCCAGTGCCATGCACTGCATGGGTGGATGTGGTTTGTGTCTAGCAGAGGGTTTGACAGATACCAAGCCTCAGTGTACCTTTGACTGATGGCAAATATCTATTTGCATATCAGTATTTCTGCCACCCAAATGGGCAGTGCAGCACCGATGTGCTTGGGCAAGTCTCTTGTGAAATATACTACCAATAGCAACCACTGACATGTTTCTTATCGATCGAGGACCACTAATATAAATGAAGGGAAGGTAAAAGATATACATTAATGAATCATACACCCGATTAAATCTGCATAGTTAAATACTTTCTCATACTTTGTATAGCATTGAAATTGCGAGTTTAATAGCATTCAATTGTCTATGAACAATGTCCAAACATTGGGGAACATATCGAAAATGTTATTGAGAGCAGATTATGAAGACAGCTACACATCATTTAAATCTGGACGACAACCTTTCAACTAGTTCTGCTTTAGGTGGACATGGTTTGTTAGCTATGTTTTGAGGCATTGTATGTGTCCTAGTAACAAAATCAGGATCAATTCCATGAGTATGCATGGCCAACACATTCAATGTCAAATGTTTCACACATTTGAATTCCATTTCTTGGTATATTGGCTTGGCCACCTATTTTTTGCCTCCTTTTGTAAAGGCCATGAGGTAACGAAGCATCCTGAAGGTTCCTGCAGTTTTTGCTTGTTCCCTCCTAACGTTCTTGTTGTGCGCAAGTAGAGCTAGTCTTGTTCTGACCTCCATACCATCTATGCCGAAATGCAAACTTTCGAGCATGTACTTTAGGCACATATTATGGAACACCTCCAAATCTCTGGTATGACAGAATTCTGTGAGACCCTTCAGGTCTCTTGAAAGCGTTTTATCGTACACAATCTTCTCAAGTGCTTTGTGTGGAGGGGAACATGGCACCAACCATGTCTTCTTGTGTTCCTGCTTCTTCAATAAAGGTCCATGTGCACATTTGTGGAAATGTTGGTTTTCTGTCCATAAGTGTATGTTGGAACAATGGTAGAATTTCTACAGATCCATCACAAGTTTTGGAGCTCAACCGAAGATGGTTGTTGATAGACTGACACCACTTTAAACTATTTTCCTAACCTTTTTTTTACCAGCAGCTGTAACTGTTTTATTGACTGATTTGGCAATGTGCCATACATGAAATTGATGCTGAATGTGTGGAAACTGCTCTCGCATGGTCTTGGCTATTGAAACGTGCCTGTCAGTAGATATCAGGTCTATTTGCATTCCCCTGGATTCAACATGTTCAACGGATTTGATGAAACCACGTTTCTCCATGGCCACAGAAGATCTACATTCAGACACCTGCACGATCACTGAACTCACAATTTCTTTACTTTCCATGTTTTGAAAGTGGTGTGTGCAGTACTTTGCAGAAAATCCGGGACTGTCACACTGTCCATCACCAGCTACCCTGAAATGTTTTCCAGAGAATGTACTTTCCATTGACATCTGTTCGATTTTCCAGGCTTCACCAATAGCGGAGAATAAGAATTCCCTGTCGAAATTTGTAGCACTGGGTTTTCGCAAGGAACTCAACTCCCACAAATTGACAGAAACTGGAAATCTTACAGAAAGTCAACACACTAAAAATTAAAGCTGCTGAACATTGTAGATTTCCGGTAGGCATTTTGCCCAGCATTGGTTGAGCAGACCATGAAAATGTATTGTGGTGGTGTACACAGCTGGCATGGATTTTCAGGTTAGTTCCTTGTAATACATGAGACACATTCACCAATGGCTCTGCGCCTATGTTCCCTTTTTATGTATGGACACATTTCAGTCTTTGTACAATCTCTAGCAGGCAGCTGTTGAATACAATGGGCCTCATCACGAACTCGGCGGTAACATCGGCAGTATTAGCGCGGGGGCTATTAGCCCCCAGCGCTAATAGCACAGGATCACGAGTTGGGCGGACTTGGAAGTCCCCATTCCCCATTGAGCCCATTTGTGAATGCCCCATTCCCCATTGGGCTCAATGGGGAAATTTCGCGCTCATACCGCCGGCGGATTTCCTGCCGGCGGTATGAGCGCGAATTCTCGGCGGATTTCACACCAGCTCAGAGCTGGGTTGAAATCCGCCGAGGCCCTGATTCGGTGGACCCTTAAATCCAGCGGTAATAGCACTACCACCGGATTTAAGGGTTACCGCCGAGGTCGTGATGAGGCCCAATGTATTTTTGCCCTTTTAATAGCCAATCATCCAGCATGAATGTGTTTTGTGACATGACTGTGGTGGACAAATCCTCCAAACTAGGCAAACTGAAGTCGAGATCTTCAGCAAATTCCTCAGTCAATTGCGTTGAAGCTTCAGTCTCTGTTAGTTCAGTTTGTGATATTTGCACATGAAACAGGTAACAATGAATGTTTCTTGGGTGGAACATTTTTTAAGGGTGTAGATTGTGTCAAGTGGTCTGCCAGCAGTTACAATGCATCTTCATTGTATTCAGTTTCATCTTGTCGAGTTGGCATATGGTAGCAATGGTCCATGGACACTTTGTATGGTTTGCCTGTGAGATGCCATTCAGTTTCCGACCACTGGACATAAGCATCACAAGTCTGCTTATTGACTGGATCATGCTGCGCCTCAAATAATTGCTCCATTGTGAAATCAATTTGGCAAGCAACATCTTTGGTTTCATTTGTTGTCTGAGTTTTTATACTTCTCTTGCTTCTGGGCTTCTAATAGATGTGTAGAAAAACATGCTCAATGTATAGCACACATACAGCAGAAACCATTTTAAGACAAAAAATCTAACATGAATACAACATCCAACTAAAATCTTCTTCAAAACAAACTTTTTCGTTCTTTGTCATTGTTTTCTTAATTTGTTTCGAAACTGTGGTCTTCTCTTTGCCCAATGCACCATCAAGCAGAAACAAATTGTGTTTTTTATAAGGTTTAAATAAAGCAAATTTCATTTGCACGCAAACAAACATATGTACATATCTACACACAGATCCAACTTCAGTGACTTGAAAACATTGCTACATAAAAATGTATTCCAAATGCAATTTGAGGTCTAATTGTATTCTGTATTAGGTTATGTTCACCTCTGGTCCATGTGCCTCTTCTTCTAATTAAACACCTTGGGTACATTCATCAAAAAAAATAACATGTCAATCTTAGTGGAAATTCAAATATTTCATCGCACAGAGCACTTACAAACAAAGTAGTATGAAATGATTAAGAACCGTATACTATATGGTTTGTTGTTGCAACACTAATATAACATTAGTATGAACATACCCTCGAAAACAGAGTACGTGATTTGGTTATAATATACATTTCAGTTTTCACCTGATAAACTTCCGAGATGACACATGTACTTCATCTGAGATCACAGTACAAAACATACTGATTGTAAAGTCGCCGTCACAAGTAGTTTGCTTTGCAATGTCTGTTTTTTAATCTATTCTGCATTAGGGAGGAAGAGCAATGTTAGAACCAAAATCAGAAAAGTTTGAAACAGGGTTACATGCATTTCAGTCTCAAATAATATCCTTTGTAGGATTTACTTTCATTCTTGCAAGGGAACTGTAAGTATGCATACCTCATACTCTGAACCTGTTGCAAAGGATGAAGTGATTGTAGTCGAAGTTCCAGCATCCCCCTATAACACAGTACTTGCTTAAGCACGGGTGAAAACAGCAAAATGGAACTGAAACAATGAGATGCAGACAATGGTTTATATAGAGAGACAGCCATACATGCCACTAAGTGTAAATAACTGATACTATACATGCACATTTTCATTTTTCTTTAAATTCCAAGCATAAGACATTTCCATAAAGGACAAGTCCAATAAAACTACTTGATAGGTGAGTGAGCTTGATGTTGACTCCGGTAAAGTAATTGATGCAGAAGCTTGGTCCTTCATTTTCAGTACATTGTCAGAAAGTAGTACATGGGAAAGTAAAGTAGTATTAGATATTTGGGCAGATCCAACACTCAAAAATATCCGTTTGTGCATGTTGGTAGGGCCCACCATTCGGATCCTGGACGTGTCAGTGGTTTCATCACTTGTGAGGATCTGTGCTTCCATCAGTGTGCTCTACGGAAAAAAGGGATATGTCAAACAACAGATTACAAAAATATTATGCAACCTTTAAAGGGCACTATGGCATTGTTTACTAATGGTCACAATTCACTGATTTATTAGAGGCTCCAGAAAGTGGGGACAGATGTAGTACAGTAAAGGAAAACATTTTAAAATTCAATAGAATCTGGTAACTATGGAAACTTTAGTAATACACATTTAAAGTAAATTTACACCAAAAGCTCTAATCCGTTCATGAAGTTACCTTTTCAATAAACTACCTAAATTAAATTGAGAGATCATAGAGAATACTTATTTATGCAGACCATCATCCTATATGCCAAGAAACATAACTAAATCATCGTCCAGGGCTCACCTGAGCCAGCGTGCGCGGTAATCGAGTTGGAATTGCATTTGGAAGCAAGTTACGAAGAATTCTGGTTTGACATTTTTTTGTGTACTTCTATTGTTTATTTATATTATCTGTCAAGTGCAGGCTGCAGAGGCGGAATCGATTGGCCCTCTAGTCGTCCAAGGCAGCCTGTGCTCTACTTTCAGTCTCGTCCACTGGAAAACCGCAATTTATAATCCATCTTCTTATTAAATCAATATCCTTCAGGAATGTATGCAGGACTGTGCCCAGACTTTTGGCATGGCTCACAGAAGAACAACCGAAAATGATATATAAAGGCATTCTTAAAAAATCTGTAAGATCTGTATTGAAAAATATAAATAATTAAAAAAGATAATGCATGGTATTAAAAAAGGTATGCATGTGATTGAAGGAATTAAAACACAGCTTTGTCTCCAATATTTGTTTTACTTAAAGAAGGAAAACCTGTCTAACCTAGTAGAATAAACACAGCAATAGCTTTCTTACAGAATTGATTGATATACCGCAAATCGTAATGTGTTACTCATCAATTGAATAAACTTTAAAGCATCAAAAGGAAACATTCTTGCAAACATGGACTATGAAACATTGTATTCTATTACAATGCACAGTGATGCAATGTGCTATTTACCGAGATCAAAATACTTGAAACATTAGACAATGGTGAAGTCTTTGAGATAAATGAACATTACAATATTGGGTAAATTAGGTTGGCATAGATAGAAACTTTGAGATAAGCGATCAATGAATATAGAGAAGTAAATAGGTGACCGCCCCTTACCTGGATGATCAAATGGCCGATTCAGCAAGCAGGGGAGCAAGAAGCAGTGTAAGAGGTATCCGGGAAACAGGTAGCATGATGACGAGATACCTTTTAGATCTAAGAAAAATGCTCTGGTTAAATGTCATACAGCCTCATTACACGGTAGGGGGTAAACCATGGCGCTATTAGCGCCATGGTTCATGCCGGTAATTTACCGGTACCGCCTTGGAGGAAAGGAGAATTACCGCCCTATTCCAAGGTTGGCGGGCAGTAATTCCTCCTTCCTACATTGCCCTTCCCCATTCCCATTTTTGCCCCATAGGGCATAATGGGAATGGGGAAGGCGCTAATTACGGTACCGCAAATTGCGGTACCGTAATTAGCACCCTGGTCCTTTTGCGGGTTGGATTTTTAATGCCTGCAAAAAGCAGGCGTTAAAATCCCCAACCCGCAAAGGGACCTTGTAGTAAGGCGATAAGGATTTACCTATACCGGTAAAATACCGGTACCGGTAAACCCTTACCGCCTACCGTGTAATGAGGCCCATAGTGTTTATAAAGGCCTAGAAAAGTGGGTGTGTATGTGAATGTGTGACGTGTTTGTTGACATCCACTCAGCCTCAATGGCAACTTTTCACATATGCCATATACACCCACCCTGCCCCCTTGCGGCTAGTAATAGTGAACACTGTTGATGAATATATATTATTTTAAATGCACAATTTGCATCACCTTGTCTTCAAAATACTCACCTTTTGGTTAATAT
The DNA here is from genome assembly GCF_040938575.1 of Ambystoma mexicanum. Taxonomy (NCBI): domain Eukaryota; kingdom Metazoa; phylum Chordata; class Amphibia; order Caudata; family Ambystomatidae; genus Ambystoma; species Ambystoma mexicanum. Next base: position 295,934,994 of record NC_090925.1, read on the forward strand.
TAAAACAGTGCTTGAAAAGGAAAGAATAGCGAATTTGAATTGTGTGCCACATTTTTATCGGTTCCTGAGACAATCTTATGGTCCAGTATGACACTGTTCATAGGTGCGAACTGCCATTGATACTGGTGGGGCGGGTGCGCATGAGGCGAGCTCAAAAGACCCGGAACACTGCTGAAGGGAGAAAAATGTATGTGGATTGCAGGGACGGGGTCTTGAAGAGGGGAGCCTGGAGACAGTGGGTCTGGGGAGGCCATGTGAACAATGGTAACCGTGCAGAAGATCCCTTTTGAAGTGTACATGGCATTTGATACCTTGAGCGTTCCTATCCTCCCAGACCCCTTGTGATCGCATGGCCACAGGTGCAAACTGCCATTGATACCGGAGGGGGATGGATGGGCATGAGGCGAGCGCAAAAGGCCCAGAACACTGCTGAAGGGAGACAAACTTATGTGTATTGCAGGAGCTGGGGGCGGGGTCTTTAAGAGGGGAGTATGGATACACTGGGAAGATCCCTTTTGAAGTGTACAAGGTGTTTGGCACCTTGGCCGTTCCCAGCCACCCAGTACCAGAGTGGGGTAAAATGGAGGGGAGGGATTGTTGCAGATGAGATGAGCGCAAAAGGGCAGCAACCATTCTTTCATGTCCCTCATAGATGAGTGAGCATGTTCTTGATTCACTGAAAAATTGAAACTGCTATTCGTATATGCTCATTTGTATTTTATTTAGTTTGGTGATGTTGATGGCACAAACAAACCAAAAATTGTATACTTGAGGATGCAGCACAGTGTGTGAAAATCCCCTGTACTGTCTGCTGGAATTTGGCGCAAATGGCTCCAACGACACAGGCGGGTATTACTCTTCAAATGCAGAATCCAAGCCTCCCATAAAGCCACCATGTAAATGAACGGTAGGCCACCAGCCTGTACCACCTGTGGAAGAGAAACATAGATACTGTAATTGAATGCACCTGATAAGTGTACCACCCTCACTTGAAAATTCATCATACATTCTATGGCTGAGTTGCCCTTACAAAAGTTACTTCATGGAATAATGAATTTGGGCTTTGAAGTCTCGACACATCACAAAGATGAACACCCATTCAATTCATAACAGTTTGGGCCACAGAGAAATAAAAAAAAAATATTTGAAAGTGAAAGACACGTAAGCGATGAACACCTGATTCCCAAAAAGCAAGAGAAATATATTCAATTTGCAGACTAAATTAATTTGTCAGTGATTGATCAAAGTTACGCAAGGGGGCTGGGAGGATGGGAACACTCAGGGTGTCAAGCACCATGTACACTTCAAAAGGGCTCTTCACGGTGACCATTGTTCACATGGCCTCACATGATTCACATGCGAGATCATGCCAATCGAGGTGGAGAACACCACATCTAGAGTACACTTACTTGTTACTTGGATCGAGGGTGAACTGTTGCGTGAAGATTGTGCATAAGCACCATACTTATCCTCAACACAGACCTTGTGAGGCAGGATGCCCTGAAGTCATGCAGCTTGGTAACGCATAGTGGTGGTGTGTCTTCTTCTGAAATGTAGGCCAAGCATCCAGAGTTTTCTTGGCAGCAGTGGTTCTCCACCTCGGTTGGCATGACCTCACAATGATTGCAGGTACACCAGGTGGAAACGTCTTCCATGCGACTAGGCACAGGCTCATGAACCGGTGATTCATCTTGCCAACTATCGTTCGATTCCCCATTGTTTCTGCATCTTTCTCTTTCAATTACTTCCTCCTCTGAAGGCTTGTACTGGTAGGGCTGTATTGTTGCCATTATATGACACATTTTTTAATAAAATGCAAGTGATGATTGAAATCAGTTCTGCTAGTGTAAGTATCTGTTTGCAGGGGCTTCGTACTACGAAGATAGCTGAACAGAGCAGAAAAGATTCACAGGTGATCCATAAGAAATAAAGTGAAACGATATAAAAAGCAACTCCGATATTGTCTGATGAGAAGGGGTCTATTTATGCTTGTTGAGGAAAGAGGAGTCCTGCCATTTCCATGGAGACACGTCAATTGGTTGCGCACAGAGAACGTTGACAAGGGACGTGCATTGGGGTTGTGAAAAGGGCCATACGCGCCTAGTGATGTCAGCTACTGGGGCGGGCGATCTGTATTCTTGCGCGAGCGCCCTTGAAGTTAGTGCAATGCCTCAACAGATAAGATAAGCAAAAGATGGCTGCACCCAACCCGTTGTTTTTGCATTTGTAAAAGTGAGGAAAACTAGGCTAAAATATATAGGAAAAAATGTTAAGATCGATTACAGTATGCTTAAAAATACATGCCTGAATGATCGGACAGTAACGTTTTTGAGCGCACTTCCCCTTTAAGTCTTTAACTGTGGCTGTGCATCGTGTTTGTCACATGCTGGTTGGAACATGTTGGGAGTGAGCCTATCTATTGAATGTTAAGAGTAAATCCATCAATATGTTGTTATCTGTACAGGAAACTTGACATGGAAGGAAATACACAAGTGGTACAACCTCCAAATAATTTCCTTAACAAAACCATTGGAGTCTGGCTGAGACATGCTGGTATTCCTCGTATGGACATGTGCTGCAATCATTGGATAGTTAAACCTCCTCCAATACAGGGTCTCTTACTAAAATAATCAATGTATCATGCCCTGTTATCGATACCCACTAAACATATAAAGGAATAGTACAATTCTTTAATTTGGTTAGAAGATGTTTCCATATAAGGACATATCAAAATTTTGTATTAGAAACAGTAAAGTTGTGGTGGGTTTAAAAAGGCTTGGAATAGACCCTTTCACCTGAACTGTCAATGCAGAATAACCCACTGTTGGTACACTTGTTCAGAGGATAATAGCATTTCGGTGCTGGACTGCCCTTGTGGGTGGGAAAAAGACTGATATGCAAATGGATATTTCCCCTGTGTGAAAGAAACAGTGAGCTAAAACGTGGTTGTAGACCCTGCCCAGTGGGCACCTTATCATAGAACAGGTTATTTGGCCATGTTTGCTCTCGGTAGAGGGGCTCCTAGACCTTTTTGTCCATTCCTTGATAGACTGCTGTTTCCAGGGCTCATGATGATGGCACTGCAGCGGCGGGCATGGCAGCACAGATAACAGTACTGAGGTGGGCCTGTAGCTGTTTGAATGTTACCTTCCCATCTTCAAAATTTAACAAGCCGGGCTAAACACCTGTGAAAGAGAGCAGCAAGCAGTCACTGTAGCCAGGGAAAAAGAGGTGCACTAAAATCTGAAGTTTTAAAACCTCAGATGAGAGTGTGTGTTTCATAAAGTTTACTTTAAATTGCTCCCACCTTATGCTTGAAAAAACCAGCTCACATCAAGCTGAAAGTGATTCTGCTGGTGACCGAATGCCTGATAGGCCAGCCCACCCCAGTATAGGGATCCTTCTCATCCTTGGGCAGGAGCGCTACCAGGGTCTTTACCAGAGCAAGTCATGTCCCACAGGTGGGGCATGGGAGTTGGGAGGGCCCTAGTCTCTGCCACCCTGTTTGTGCCAGGTTGCATGTGCCAGGTACCATTATCTGTCATCCAGTGCCTGATGTACCCCATTCTGGCGAGAGTTTTCTTTCTCCTACTATAGGACTACATGTCCCAGAAGGCTCTGCAAAGAACTGGGACTTACCATGCTCAATGGAAAACGACCAACAGATCTGCGGAAGAAAGAGTTCATGCACACCACTTTCATTAATAATGTCCCTAGCAACCACAGATTCACTACATCTCCGCTATGACAGCAGACATCTAGAAATCCACATACATGCAACTGTATCATGCACCATGCACAGTGCTACAGATACAGTTTTGAAGTGGGAGTATTGTACTGCCTTTTATTTAAAGTTAAGAGTAAAATTATTTTTTAGGGAGTAAAATGTAAGTCCTAATGAGAGTATTTTCTAAGCTATGTAAGAATGCAGAAGGAGGGTACTAGGTGGCATAGTGATTGCTAAGACTTTTATTTAAGATCAAATAAAGAGAAAACTTTATCTTTTCCTATATCTATGAGGGGATTCGCTGCCTCAACTAAAGTGCTAGGATGTCCTTTTAACTAAATAGTCCACCGTCTTGTGCCGAACATCCCTACCTCGGTCCCTTACACTCATAACTAAACTAAAAGTTGCACCAATGTTCTTGGTCCAGGAGAATGGCTCCATCCTCCAAGACAGGACAGCACAGTTCTGTTTGTGAGTTTCTCACCAGGAGGAATTACTCCTTTCCCCTGGTTTCAATCCTTCAAAACACATGATTGTTGGCTCGGCATCAAAAGTTCATTATTTCTTCCCTGCAGGGGGAATAACTCCCTTTCCCTGGATCACTGGTTTGATCCTCCTTGTAAGCTCAATTACCAAGAGAATGATTCCCTTCTCCTGATGTCTGACTTTGAGTGTTTTTCCCCAAAACAAAGCCCTGGCTTTCTTTGGCATTATTCTCACACTCTCTTGGCTTTACCTTCACAGTACAAAACACCAGGGGAATGACTTGTTTCTTTGCCCACTTGTTTCTTTGTCTTGCCAAGTGTTGCACTGAGGAAGAGGGCTCAACTTTTGCTGCTGCCCTCTGTCATTGCGGGCCCAGACCAATTACTCTATCTTATTTAGTTTTGGCAGAGCTGGTTCATTCCCCTGCCAGCTAATGCCATGTGGAAGATGACATCTAGCTTCCCCTGCTGGCTGGCATTTTGTCGCAGACCCTTCTCTCTCTTCTTTCTACTTCTCTCAGACTTGGTTTACTCCCCTGCCAAGTACTGTAATGAGGAAGATTTCCCCAATCCTTATTCTAATACAGGATCTTGTTCCCCTGTGGTTTCCAGCTGCCACTGGTCCCTCTGTGGTTCCTGTTACCTTTGTTATCCTTCAGGTGTGTGGCCGGTTCTTACTGGGGTCCTTCTTGCTGTATCTTGGTTGCGCTAGCTTGTCAGTATTTGGGTTCTTTCCCCTTAAAGACCTGTTGCATTGAACTGGGACCGAAGGCTTCTTTTCTGCTTCCCACCTTCAGGTTGCTGTTTGCGAATGTTTGCGAATGTCTTGCTCGAACACCAGGGGAAAAAGGAGATTGCTGGCTTTCCAAAACCAGGGAGCGGACTGCTCTCTGTTCCTCCCTGTTCAGTTCTGCATCTCCTTCCAACTTCATAGGATTCACCGTCCTGAGATCTGTTTGGCTGCTTCTCTCTTCCTTGTAGTCCTTCCTTGCTTTTTATGATGAGTGGACAAAAACAACTAGAACGTTTATCCCAGCTCTCATCATGGCTCTGTACAGCACTGCAACTATCTCCTCGTCTCAGTATTTGTCAAGAGATTCCTCACCAGGTAGTCCCTACACTTCTTCATCTCAGTGGGCGTTAATCTTGTTGCCCTACAGAGATACATGGGACTAGTAGCTAGGTCATTGGGGTTCCTAGTGTAAAGAGGTGTGTAAGATGTGGAGTGAGGGTTGATATACTGTGATCTCCCGAGATATTTTCCCTGATTCCAGAGTGGGAGTCTCTCCCCATGAGATCCTCACACTGACTACCACTCCCAGAGGTTCTATCATGTGGAGACCTCACCTCCATGGCCTCTTGGGAAGGGGCTTCCCCTTGGGGAGAAGTGACAAATATGTGCACCTAGTTATTTTATTATTATTAAAAGATACATTTTCACCTCTTCAGATCATACTGTAATATTAGTGTTTTCCTCCTGAGGCTAGGTGAAACATATCCACAGATCTCTGTGGGTGAAAGCAGAGAGAACAGGAACCTTATGTGTCGGTTTCCTAATTTTATGCTGGGAATATTTGTACTCCCTGTTTTTATTTTTTTTGAGTATTTGTCTATTTTTAGGGAGTAAAGGTGGCTGATACTCCCTTTATCTGTAGGGCTGGATATGCATAAAAAGGGGGTCGGACTATTAAGGGTTTTAAACCTTTCCATGCTGTGGCATATCCCCCAGAAAACCATAAAGATAGATTGTACTTGGGAATCATGTGACTGAGATAACCAATGAGGTAGTGGGGAACTGAGGCAAGAGAAGGGAAGGCTATAGAAATCCCTCACAAATCAGACATGGTGAGTGGTGTTTGTGTGATGTCAGGTAGAGCGGAGGTGGACCAAGGGACCAGGGGGAGGACAGATGGAGCGGAGCAATTTGGAGTCTGCTATGGAGAGTGTTTCAGTTCAGGTGTTGGTTGTGAGCGAGAGTGGTACCTGAATACTATCACTTTTAATGATTGTATGGTTGCTAGAGTGCGTGAAGTGTATGTGAGAGGAGTCCAAAAGCGACTGCGATAAAGGAGAGTGATTGAGAGAATGAAAGAAATGTGTGAAAGTGTAGAGTGAAGGGAGGAGAATAGAGTGGAGAGTAGAGAGGAGAGTACATTGGACGGAAGAGAGTAGAACATTGCGGATGAAGAGACTAGAGAAGAGAGAGTAGGCAAGAGAGGAGATTGCAGAGAAGTGGGGAGAGTCAAGTGCAGACAAATAATAGAGTAGAAAAGGGGATGGAGTGCAGAGTAGAAAGGAAGTGGTAAGGTGAGGGAAAAGGGAAGACCGGAGAGCGTGCATACATCAGAGGGACAAACAAGAGAGAGAGATAATAAGGACAAGGGGGCGTGCAACAGGAAAGAAAGAGAGAGAGAGAGAGAGAGAGAGAGAGAGAGAGAGAGAGAGCACGAGTAGAATAGAGGAGAAAGCAAGCACAGGGAAAGGGGTGATTGAGGGAGAGGATGACCAAGAGTGTTTGATATTTGTCACTAGGCAAGAACAGGAAAGAAAGAGAGAGAGAGAGAGAGAGAGAGAGAGAGAGAGAGAGAGAGAGAGAGAGAGAGAGAGCACGAGTAGAATAGAGGAGAAAGCAAGCACAGGGAAAGGGGTGATTGAGGGAGAGGATGACCAAGAGTGTTTGATATTTGTCACTAGGCCCATTCATTCCTGTTTAGAAAATCCTGGGAAAATGGTAGGCAAGCTCCCCCAAGAAAGTCCCAGAGGAAGTCGGATAAATCAGACATTTGCCTTTAGGCTCTTACCAGCTAGAACCATAGCCAACAGGGGTTACCATTCATCAGTACCCAGCCTGGGGTACAGGATGCCTATGTTAGGGAGTTGGGGGTGCCACAGGGATGAATGAGGGATGGCCATAGTTTGCCACAGTTTATCCTTTTGCCAGTATTCATCAGAATATAACAGAATTGAAAATAGACACGGTTGAACTCATCCTTGTCTTGTTGGTACTTTTAAGGCCATCTTTGGCAGAATACAAATTAGCCTAAATGCAAGCAGTTAGCACCAGGAAATGATCTTTGTCTTATAGGGCAATGCTATGTAATACAATGATTTACAAGCCAAGACAGACAGTTCTCAATGCGGCAGTAAAGTACATGCATGTTTCACCCATATTAGGGATTGTCAGTGTACTATGGTCTGACAGAATGAACTGCAGGTGAACTTCCAGTGATTGCGACTGAGTGGCACTGTGGCATGGCATGTGTGACTTGGCTCAAATGGCTTATAGTACTTTTATGCTTCAGCTGAGCAGTTTTTTGCAATTCTTTTTGCATCCACCTCAACTTTTCTGGTGTTTGCTACACATGCCCCAATACTCCAACCACAACACAGCCAGAGTATACTGTATCAATTATCCCTAATACGGGTGAAATCGGTCTGTCATTGTCTGTCGTCTTGAGAACTGTCTATGTTGGCTTGAAAAAGCTATGTATAAAATAACACTACCCTTTAGGACATAGACAATGTCCTGGAGCTAAAGGCCTATATTTGAGTTCATTTCCATATTCACAATGCTTTGCTCATGCGGCTCTGAACTGGAAGTGAAATTTCATTGATGGCTACCGGGTGGTGCTGTGGCATGTGTTACTTCGGATCAAATGGTTTATTCTACTTTTACTTTATGAACAGCGATATAACAATGAACCATCTAAAGCCATGCCGACCTTTGAAGCCTCAACACAAAATACCAATAAACAAAGAAATCATGAAGTACCTCAAAGTAATTAATCTGATTAACAAGTTACTTGTTGGATACAGAATATCAAATGTAACCTGATTATCACAGGGAATGCAATGTATGCAGTTAATGAGTCCTACTAATTACCTCTAATATGTTGAGATTTCTTAAATACAGTGCATAATTGGGGAATAATGAGACATTTATCACACAAATATATTTCAGACCTGTGTTATAGTGCTTGGCAAAATGTCAAAGACCAAGAGCCTAATATTATAGCCTTGCATACTGAGGAAGGGATAATGACTTGCCCTCAAGTTTTGTTGTGAGGCGGAGCCAATCTCCATAAGCTGGGGACGGGTCATTACCACGCGCAATAAAAACTCCTGCATAGGCTATTGTCTTGCGGTCCTGTATTATTGCACAGTTTGCATGGCAATGAGGGGAGGATTGTTTTACGATTCTGTGCTATTGCACGAGGAGGGGATTGTCTTGTGGTTCTGTGCTATTGCACGAGGAGGGGATTGTCTTGTGGTTCTGGGCTATTGCACAGTTTACATGGCAATGAGGAGAGGATTGTCTTGCGGTCCTGTGCTATTGCACAGTTCGCGTGGCAATGTGGAGAGGATTGTCTTGCGGTTCTGTGCTATTGCACAGTTTGTATGGCAATGAGGGGAGGATTGTCTCGTGGTTCTGCCTCAGTGCAGCAGGGTTATGCAGGAGAGTATTAAGCTGCATTTATATTTGCTTGTAGTGATGATTGGTGTTCTATCACCTTCTGTTTGCTCCAGATGAGGAGCATGTAAAGAGAACGGTTTTCTGGAGATCCCTCATCCGCTTCTGGAGTCAGAATTCCTGCAATACCGTCACATCAGTAATCATTGGCTGCGTTCTCGGCATTCGGATTGCCTCAGAGGAGCTCAATAACGTATTCCAAGGTTCTATACATACACACATGTACATTACACTCATCCAAGTCACCTTACTAGTAGCAGGCGTTATCTATCACGCCTCTACCTGTATAAACTGAGGAACAGGAAACCAACACAACCTTCAATCCTTCGCGCGATCGATGTGACGTCAATTATTCTGCTCTCAAGTCTCTCGAGGAAGTGAAGAATGGGATTTGAATGGCTCCACCTATTAAGAAATGTGCAGCCTTCTACGTAGCGTGAGTGGGTTATCCCCGATGCACTGTATGTTAAACAGTGTTTCAGAAGCCTACGGTTCTTACTGTCAGTGCGCAGGCCTCAATGCTATTAAGTGACGCAGGCGTAGCAGTGCGAAACCTGCCACTTGGAGCAGGACCCGGATGACACTGGATAACACAATTCTCAAGAAAGTGAAACTGGAGGACAATGCACTCCTACGTTAGATGCTGGATCACATCCAGACGTGTGGACGTTGTCCGATTCCTACACATTTCTCTGTTATTTAGACGAAAACCTGCAATCAACACTGACGCTTTTCGATGTAGTGAATGAAAACAAAACTCACTACCCTCTGGAATTTTAATTAATAGGTAAATGCATTTATTGAGTTTTAGTCTTTCATTTTTTTCTGTGATCTCACTGGGATCGACATTTACTAATTCGAATAGCTCCTAGTGGGTGGATTCATGCTAATAAACTACTGATTAAAACTCATCTGAATCAGTTCCTTTTTTAGTTTTGGCTATTAAGTGGTACTGAAAGCACTGCGTATGAGCCAGAAATATTTCTGCAGGAAATGAAGATAGAAGAGTGATGAGATGTGAGGAAGGACACACAGTCTGTGGGTGTTGTTTGGTTATTTACCCGCCATCTGACCAGTTATGGCAATGATAGTTCCCATACAGTGCTTAATTTGTAAGAAAATAAGTACCAGGGCCCACATATTTCCTAGTACACCTGTGACACCGCTACTGCCACCACTCATAGGTGCTCCCCACAGTGTCGACATATTTGGGGTTACACTGCAGCTAGCACCTGCTTATTGTAGTTGATGGATGCACTGGCTATCCCCACTTCATAAGTAAAGTGAGTCTGAGACAATAAGTACCACGGTCAAAAATAAGTTCCAGGGCTGAGCCCTGGCAAACACACCCACACATTAAGCACTGTCCCTATAGCCATTTCCTCCCACTACCTGCCCCTACCTACCAAAAACACACACCCTGGGATCTCTTTGAATGCAGCTCTGTGTTTCTGAGCAGACTTTCCAAAAGCAAAGGTTTTAATTGGAACAATAAATTTGCTAAACCAGCCCTGCTGTAATAAAACTGCAGTAACCAAGTGTGTCGACAGCATTTTGCAGATGCAGAACTAACGGGAAATAACAAAGTCAGACCAGGGACACCATTTGGGGGACACCCCTCTGCTACCCCTAGACCTGTCGATGCGACCCCTTGGCCATGGGTCAAAGGGGCACTGCCAAGATATCTGTGTTGCACCTGAAAAGGCACTTGTAAATGCTGCTAAATGTGCCAAAGCTCTTTTTCACCTGCAATCTGGATCTCATTAGCTGGAGAAATAATAGGGATACAGGAAAAACCATGAAGCCACCATCTCTAACAGGTTGGCAGTCCATTAGTGAAGAATGCATGAATGGCTGGTTTCCGAGGCAGGGCTGTCTGTGCAGCTCATATCCAGTACTGTAGCCACGGGAAGGGTATGGGGGCTAGGTCTAGCGAGCTGGGAATGGGTAAGAGCAGCCTACAGTACTCAGTGGCAGCACAGCATGAATGCAAATCTCATCAGTGTTTTTATTTCTCTGCTTCGCACATCCAGTGAGTCACTGGGCCTGTGATGAGAGGGGTGCAATTCTGCCTGGGCACTGTGTGTCCTGCCCCCAGTCTGCCAGGCCTGCGTCACAGGCACACAGTATACAGACACATGGGGAGATGAAAAATGTACATGAAGTTGCCCTCCGCCTTTGAAGTAAACCATCTGTTGCTTCCTCCAGCAAAACAAATATATAGTTGGAATTATAGCTCAGGGGCAACACACTTGCTTTGGGAACAAGATGATGCAGTTCAACATGGGTTAAGTTTCCATTCCGGTGCTTAAAAGCTGAAAAAGGATGGCATTAAGCAAGATACAAAGGGCCAAAGAAAATTATAAAATGGGGCTTTTCTAGGGGTGATGGAATGGAACTGCTGCTGTTGTTTACATTTTAATTTTTTAAACGGCAAGTACTGTGATCTGCAACACATCCTTCCCCTCAATGTCCCATCTAATAAAACAAAATGTGGTTACTTACCAAATATGCAAAACAAAAAGGTGATGGCTGAAGGTTTCAAATCATTCATAAGCACTGGCAATGCTCTGGGCAACGCTCCAGACCATTGCTTTTTTGGTTGGACTTGTGTTGATCCATAGCTATTTCCAGTCTGTGGCCAAACACTTGGCAGGCACTGGATGTCTTCGCTTTGGGGTTTAGGCCTCTGTGAGATGCTATGTCTGTTAACAGTTTAGGGCGAGTGATTACCAATGGTTCAGGTTGTTGTGTTGGACGTTCACTTACATTCACAGTAATTTGGTAATGTGGGCCTATACACACTGATAATAACGCTACATGTGGTGATCATTCTCGTATGAAATGTATTTAATATAATATTGATATTGTGTAAGTGATTTCAATCCGGCATACACCCAAGTCAACGCCTAGCATATAGTGCACAACTGAAATCCTTATTTATTTTTGTCTAAAAGTTCTTTATTCTGAATGATATACTCTCATATCATGCCCTTCTCCTGGAACCCCCCAGGTCACACTGAACCAGGAATCAGGCTGGTTTGCAAGGGTAAAGATTTATTTATGTATTTAAAATGTTATCACAATAGGTTTTAATAGTACACCACACTCGCCAATGGGGTGGTGCATTTCGGAATAATCTCTTTAATACACAAGGAGTAGCAGTGAGCAAACAATTCAGCACAGAAAATAATATGTGTGTGTTGTTTCAGATAGGATAGCACTGTGGTTAAAGGTTCCCCCTGTACACCCCTCAATCCCCCAGTAGGCAATGTAAAGAGATAGGAGGAGAGAGCAGGTTTTCAGGAATGGCAGAATTCACACAGAATAACAATCCCACTTTCCCCTTTTCAAACACAAGAGAAAACGGAATTGACTGTCAAGCTGTCAGAATTGCTCTTAAAGTTATCTTTAGAATGGACTGGGCAAAAACACAAAATAAGGTCAAGATTGCTGAAATTGTTATAAATTCTTATGGGAGCCGCTTTGGATAGTTGCACACAAACACAAGCAATGATTTGATACCAAGAAACAATTTTAAATCTTAAAATTCAAGTCGGAAGCAATCAAAAGCTGTTTTACACATGTAAGAATTTCCCAAAATGAAAATTCCCTGCAAACATTTCATGGCGCGATATTCGCGATAACGAGAGTACCGTATGGATTTGGAATGCGGTTTTATGTGCGATTGAAAGCTGTGGATGTTAGCTACAAAACTGAGGGAGTTTTGGACATTTAGTAGAGGTCATTTATTTAGAGATAGGCGCAAGAATGGAAAACAGGAATGCACTTCTAAAATGACAAAAGGGTTTCTTATACTAGGGATGACTATGAACAAAATGAATACCACACAGGAACACAGCCACTTGATCAGAATGACTGTCTGCAGAGGAAACTCGCCCTCTTCAGATGAGAAAAGGTCAGTGCAAAGATAGTTTTAACAATACTAATACAGGCGAAAGGATAGGATGGCTTGGATAGAGAGTTCAGACAATTCAAAAATACTCCTAACAATGCTGGTTCTGAATACAAGATAGGAGGGTTTTAAGATAGGGATTAACTATGCAAAGTACATATGCCAGTGACACAATTCTTTCTATAGATACTCACTGGATATGCTTTTAAAATGGAACCGTCATTCTGGTCAGGGGATAGGATCTGGTTTAGAACAGACGGGTGGGCACATCAAACTGGATCGGATCTGCAAGGCACTCTGGTCACAGCACGGCACAGGACTGGATTGGATCTGACCTTCTGGGTTCTGATGATAATTATGTTCAGCAGGCAAGCAGTACAGCGCAGCCCCGCTGTATCATGATGCTTCCCCTTAGGTTTGTGGGGTTTCGGTTCTGGAATTGAGGCCCAGCTGAAAATGGTTCAGCTATGCAATGGGTTTCTGCTTTGCCAAGTTTCTGGAGTCTGGAGCAAGGAAGATGTAGAGTTAGAGTTTTTTTTTTATTATTTCATTTAGTTTATACAAACTTTTTGAAATATTTTCCCTTCGTATACATTTACAAAAGGCAGAGATTTCGCAAACAGCCCTATTGGCCCAAGTTAGCACAGTTTGTTCCATTCATCACATAGAAAGATGTCGGAAGCAGACTAAAAGAGGGAGGCTATTCGCGATGGAGTAAAATTCAGTCCACTTTTATCACAGCTACTATACGCTCATCAGTGTATGTTGTTTCAGTTAGTCTCTCCGGTTGCTGTTTCGGCATCTCTGCCTTTTTATAGTTTCCGATTCTTGAGATAATATCTCTTAATATTCCGTTGATAATAAGATTTCCAATTTTTGTAGGAAATTTGTCAGGCCAAAAACGTCTTTCTGTAGTGGATTTGCAAATTTCGACCAAAGCTCCTCTCCTGATAGGGTTGCGTATTGGTTAATTACCTTGCTCAGATGCACAGTACTCAAATCTGTTAGACCAGAGCAATATAACGTGAGATGTTTTAATGTCTTAGAGTGGTCATTACAGAATCGACAACTCTCTATCGCATCAGGCTTCCGATATCTCAGGGCTAGACTTGATCTTGTGTCAAACAGATTTAACCTGAATTTTAGGAGCATCCTTCTGTGTCTGGCATTAGCTGTTTTTACCACATTTTGCAGTTGTTTTTTTTGGTCCTTTGCTTTAGTTGCCGCATATTTCATCAGTGTATGGCGATTTCTATCGTCCACTGTTGCACACCAATCTCGTTCCCATAGCTTTTTTTTCATATAGTTTGGGTTAGTTTTCAGCATTTCCGAGTTAGTGCCTATTTCAGCAAGATGGCTTTGGCATGCGTCAATCCATTTTTTCAATAAAAATTCCTGTTTTCATTCCATTGCGTCTCGTAATATTACAAATTGTTGTGTACATTCGTCAGTAATTATTTTCCTGTAGGTCGACAGCATGTTCCACAAGACTCGTGCATTTATGGATATTAGATTTAGTTCTTACCGTAGACATGCGCTTGGAATGCCTTTTTGTAGTTGAAGGGCATGTCTCCAGTATTGATTTTCTAGTTGTCCCCATAGATTCGAGGCAACTCCTAGAGCGCATTCTGCTCCATAAATCAATGTTGGGACTGCTTTTTGGTTGTAGTGGGCTAAAACAGGTAGCAAGGAAAACTTTCCATATCTTTTGTTTATTATCAGACCTTGACATGCTAGTTGTTTGCATTTTTGCTTTGCATTTTCGGGCCACGGAGCATCATTTATGTTGCTGTTAATCCACATTCCCAGGTCTTTTACCTTTTTGACGCAATTCAATTTTTCTTTGTTCAGTTTCCAGGTCAAATTATTTCTTTTGACTTGCTTGTTATTTCGAGTGAGATCTTGTAGAATTATGACTTCCGATTTCGCAGGATTGATTTTCAGTTTATTTTTCTCCACATATTCTTCCAGACTCTTTAGTTTTCTTGCCAGTCCAATAGGTGTTAAATCAAGCAGTACGATATCATCTGCATATAGCAACCAGTTTACGCTCGTTCCATTAATTCTCGGTGGATTGGAGTTTACTGCTTCGATGGATTCTCCGATATCGGACAGGTAGAAGCCAAATAGAGTCGCTGCCAGCGGGCAACCCTGTTTTACTCCTTGGTTTGTTTTTATGGATTCACTGAGCGTCCTCCCAGCATCTAATCTGATTTTAATTTCCGTGTCGGTGTGTAGCTCTTTAATAGGATCTAATAAGTTTCCTGGACAATTCCGTTTCTCCAGTTTATCCCAGAGCATTCCACGATCAATGGTGTCAAATGCACTGGACAGGTCGACAAACGCAATATAGATCTTCTTGTTTTGACGGATGGCTTCCATTTTAAGGAAATTTATGATTGTCAAATTTAGGCCACAGCCGACACCCTTGACAAATCCCGCCTGTCGAACATCATAACTTTGAGATTCTTGAATCCATTTAAGCAGTTTAATCTGGAGTTGAGTTGCGAATATTTTCCCCAGCACATCTAGGAGGGCTATTGGGCGGTAGTTTCTTGGATCAGTGCGTGCGCCTTTTTTGAAAATTGGTACAATAATAGCGCTTCGCCAAGTGGTCGGAATCTTTTTCTCCTGCAAAATGGAGGAAAATAAAGTGTGACACAAGTCTGTCCATAAGTCAGGATGTTGTTTTAGCATCTGATTTGTAAGCCCATCCGGTCCAGGGGCTCTGGATGTGCTGAGTCTCATGATATTTTTGTGTATGTCTTCTTTATCTATTTTGATAGACCAGTCATTGCTCAGGTTAGATGGTTTGCTGCATGTTATGTTATTGTTGTAAAATGTATCGGAGTAGTGTTTGACCCAATCTTTCTCCGACACCATGTTTTTTATTATAGCTTCTTGTGGTGTCGCTATGTTGTTCAGATCAGTCCAAAATGCACTGGTGTTCCTTTTGGTTATTGTTTCCATCATTGCTTCTGCATCTCTTTGTAGCATAACATGTTTATGACTAATCAACCAATTCTTGTAGGTTTGTCTCATTTGTTTCGTCTTTCTTTCGCAAATAGCACGAGTGTTGGTTCTTTTCAGCTTTCTCAGTGCTTTGCTCAGCTCCTTCTTTTTGGTGACAATCTCACGGTCCCAAGTATGTAATTTTGTAAAGTCAGGTCTTGGCTTCGCAGTTTGCTTCTCTCGATATGTTTCCAATAGAGAAGCATATTCAATTTTCCCTGTGGCAGACCTATTCTCCAGTGATTTTTTCAGCTTTCTAACTTATTTTGGGTAAGCTTTAATCGATTGCGCCCTGGCGCCACAGTCAGATTTGTACATTGATAGGAGATTTTCTCTTTTATACGGTGAATCTTCAGAGTTGTTTTTAGCATATAGTGATCGCTCGCCTCCATTTCAATAATGTCCAAGCGAGCAACATCCTGTTTCATTCTCTCTGACACAAACATGTAGTCGATGGTAGACTGTTGTTGGTCCCTTTTCCATGTAAAATGGCCTGGTATATCACCTGGCGTTTCACCATTAAGAATCTTCAGATTCCATGCTTTCATTTCTTGTAACCATGCAGAGATAGTTGGATCTCTAAATTCTTTCCCATTTGCATGGTCACTTTTAGTGTCATCTTTTAAGCAGTTTATGTTAAGTTCGCCACATATCAGAATCTTGGATTCTGTCCCATTGTCTTTGATATTCGAGATTGTTTCCGTGATTAGGTCCAGGAATGTTTCTGTCTGCATAGCAGTGTGTTGCCGATAGACATATATCAACGTTAATTGATCTGTATTTCTAGGTTGCTGTGTCTGCAATTTAATCTCAACTACTTGTATATATGCAGATACATTTTTTGCAGATAAAATACGTATCCCACTTTCAAGTTTAACAAGTGTGAGCAGCCCGCGACATAGGACGTCCTTTGGCTCCTTTGATTGCAGTATTAAAAGCAATCTTGAAGCCGTCAGCTACAGGCAGATGCAAGAGCCAGGTCTCCTGTAGGCACAGAATATTCACGTCTTCTAAGTTCATTGGAATTTCACCGAACAAATGTCTGTGGCCTCTAGTATTCCACGAGGCAATACAGATCTGCTCCTGTTGACATGGTCTCTGGCATTAGCTCTTGTTACAACAGTTGATGGTTTGGGCAACCCAGGTCCAGTCTTGATCCTCTCTGGGTTTGGGACAGCTTAGCTGAACAACTTTGTCGGTCTTACTGATCGTTATTTTGATCTGCTCATCTTGAAAGATCTGCTGGTCCTCACTCACACGAAGGGGCGACTCATTTATCTTGCACGTGGCCTTACATACTCCCCCTGACTTGATGGGGGCTTTTGATTGCAAGTAGGCGGCCATCTGAGGGACATATACATTTCTTGGGCTTCTCCGGCTCATTGTTCTTATTAATTTCGGTGATATAAAACCCAAGGGGGTTCAAAGTGATGCTACTGTTTAATAGTGAGTCACAGATAACTTTTGATGCTATGTGTAAAATAACACGGTCATGCTCACTTTCGTCTTCAAATTCCACAATTTGAATGTCCTCAGAGGCCACCGTCCTCAATTGTGGTATGTGGTGAAGTAACAGCATCAAATTTTTCCGATTCAGTATCAGAGCATCTTTTTCTTTTTCAATTTGTTCAAGCCGTATAAGGTATTTCCCCAATTTCTTCCTATCATTGCCGATTTTGGGTCAACGCTTCGTTTGTTTGTTGGCCGATACATCTGATGACTCTGCCCCTTCGTTTATAGCAATCAAATTTTATCTTTCTTGTTATGGAGTGACATTTGCCAGTCCTTCTTGTGTTTATCTCCTGCTTAGGTGATTCGCTGTTATGCTTCATTGGTCGTGCGTTTGGGCTTTCTTGAAATTTCACTGAATGAATCAGAGTTCTTTTTGACTCTAATGTATGGAATTCTTGTTTATTGTTCTTTGCATCGTAATTGGGTGATATTCCATCCGATTCATTGGTCATAGATCTTTTATCATTAGCGATTCGAATTCTTTTAGCTTCTAAGGTGAGGAATTATTCACAGCTAATGGTTAAGGGTTTCGAGATGATTTCTTCCTGCTCCTTTACATCGACAGTTACCGTCCTTTGGTTGTTAGATGTGAAAGCCCTTGTTTCCGGGGCAATCGATTTTATTGCTGGATACTTGTTTTGTGGCGACTCAGCCGACTCCCTGTTGCCGTTTGTAGGTGAACGTAGATCTATATTTATATTTGCCAAGGGTGGTTGAGAAGCCGTATGTGTGTCAGTGGCTGTGGCCGGTATCATTTTGCTTTGATCTTCTTCTTAATCCTCATAAGTCGAGATGTTTAGCAGCTCTCCAGGGATGCTATCGTTTTTCTTAGAATGGTCCTCACCTGGCATATTGTGATTTTTTTGTTCATCGCCTTTCGTTTTATCAGTCTTTTCCGTGTTGGGATTTGTTGGTCCTTTATGTATCTTATCACAGGTTGTTGTAATACTAAAGCCTTTGATGTTTCTTAAAAACGTTCGCACCTGTGATCTTTGCTGGGGTTTCCTTTTTCTCATGTTTTTAGATTTCTTTTCTGTCAGTATGTGATTTGAGCCACTTTTTGTGGCAGCATTCTGTTTGTTTCGGTTGAAGATTGAAAATACTTCTTCTATGCGACAGATATCCTTTGCACTATTTCCCACTTGGTCATGTTCGTTGGCTGGTCCTTGAGGGGGTAGGCTTTGAGTCTTATTATGGCCTGTTTGATTTGCCGTATCAGCTGGACCGGGAGTGTCACCCTTTGCTCCTATTACTGGTGCACCCAGACTCAGTTCAAGATCTCAGATCGTAATGGGTATATGTTTGGAAGGTGTGGACTGTATTGCTTCATCTGCCACTTGTTCGGACGGCAAGGTTCCCATAATCGCCTTGTGTGTACTACTTTCACTATGTTGCTCTTTTGATGATTGTTTGTCTTCCACTTCCTTACTGTATTTCACCTTTTGTTTGCGTTTTTGGGGTGGCGCAATGATGATATGCAGGTAAGGTATCGTTAATGTTTCCAGCCATAGAGCTTAGTTCAGTTCCATAGTTTCCTTCAGTTGTAGTTGTTCTCTCTTTGGGATTTGTGTCCATCTTTTCACCTGCAGTTCTTCTCTGATCGTCAATCGCGTGATGTTTATCCAGTGTTGGCATTTTCGCATTAAATGATTTCAGCAGGGCAATTGCTTCTCTGGCAACTTCAGCAAACAGGCGCTTGTCTGTTGCACTGTTTTTGGTGTGCTCCAGTATTACCTTTACATTCATATCAGATTTCGCATATTCATTGGTCAAAATTTGTTTGGTCGCCGTTAAACCCGTTCTATTGCCATCATTTTGGTGTTCATCATGGCTAATAGGGTTGTCTGGTCCTTGGCATTGTCGTTCAGATGTTCATAAAGTTTCATATAAGGTGCCAAGGATATGGTATTAGCCGCCATTATTATGGTGTTCAGATTTTCAGCTATTTTTTTTGCAAGAGTTTGTGCTAATGTTTGGGTGGGCTTTTGGCGTTTGTAGCATGGCCGTTTAAATCTTGCTCCCCAGAATGTCTGGGACTTTGTTGGTGGCTCAAAGAAGTCATTAGCAGCGGAGAATAGGGAAGGAGATCCAGTTTGTGGTTCCTTGGTTATTCTCTTTTGTGAATGCGGTACATACTCTTCCGTTAAAGATTCCAATCTCTTCCTTTTTGCCAGGGGGCGCAACCACGAATACAGTTTCTCATCCTGTCTGACATCAGGAGTTTGTAGTTGTGCTAGATTCATAGGTTTGATACCTTGGGCCCCACATGACTGATCATGTGGGCTGTCTGCATTTGGGTACTCTGAAGGTTGTTCTGTAGGTTGTTCTAAGTTTGGTTCAGGATGATGCAAGTTTCCAAATTTTGCATTGAGCTCTTTTAGGTCGCTTAAAACCTTGTCAACGATCACAATAGAGTTACGCCTGTTAGCACCAGTCGTGAGACTGCCCGCTTTCTCATACAGGCAGTTCACGTTATCCCAATCAGGGCAAATCTGTAGGTTTCCTGCTTGATCTGTTGACAATTTTCCACTTGGGAGATGGAAGCTGTTGCCTTCGTCAAGGGAGTTGTCAGGCTCAGTTCCTTGAATCATTTTGTTTTCCAATGTTACATTTTTCCAATTCAATTCTCCTGTTGGTAGATCTAGGGAGATTATCGACTTTTCAGTCTCAGGGCTGTGCACATTTGTGCCACTGATGTCACAATTGTTGGTAAGTACAGCGTCTTGACAAGCCGAGGATTGGAGAGTTGGGATGCTTTGGACAGCGTTTCCCACGTTGCCTAGGGGTAGACCAGTTGTGTTTCTAGTCCGCGTGATGCCAGCGCACGTTGGACTGGTCGACTTAATCGCCTCCACTTCCACTTCCACATTTTCTGTGCACATAGCCCAACTCAAGTCTGCCCCAGTGGTCAAACCCACAGACGTTTTTGTACCTCTCTCTATGGCTGCGTCCTTATCCATGTTATCCTCCAGATCGATGATTATATTTGGAGTTAATGGGATGGGTGTCAAGGATACTGGGGAGCTGTTACCCAAGCAGTCTAAAAAAACATCAGAGTTAGAGGACATGGTTGAGACACAAGTCCTTTTTCGTACAACGCGGTCACTTACCGGTGGGGGCAGGCTCATTTGCTCCGGTGACTCCTTTCCTCCGGCGGCTAACATTCATCGCTGCTGCCATGTTAGTGGATGAACTCCACCATCTGGACTCGTGTTCTGAATCAGCACTGCTTCGTTGTATGCCGTGTGTTCTAGACCAGAGGTGCTGGGTCCCTGCATAGATACAAATTGTAAAGCAGGAGTGCTTCCGTTCCCGGAATGTGGCTTATACTGAATTACCATCAGGGCTCCGAGCTCAGTGCCCCCGTGTCCACGTGCAACACGGACAACACACTCGGCGCACTCTGCGACGCTCCGCGTGTGAATGAATGTTTTGTACTGGTCGCTCCACCTCCACGCCAGTAGAAAGAGAAAATAGACTGCAGCTCCTCAGGGAAACAACACGGACAACACACTCGCCGAACTCCGCGACGCTCCGCGTGTGAATGAATGTTTTGTACTGGTCGCTCCACCTCCACGCCAGTAGAAAGAGAAAATAGACTGCAGCTCCTCAGGGAAACAACACAGACAACACACTCGCCGCACTCCGCGACGCTCTGCGTGTGAATGAATGTTTTGTACTGTTTTGGTCGCTCCACCTCCACGCCAGTAGAAAGAGAAAATAGACTGCAGCTCCTCAAGGAAACAACACGGACAACACACTTGCCGCACTCCGCTTGCCCCTTTTGACAGGTGATTGGGTCAGAATCTACTCTCTGCCTTGATAGGAGGAGAGAAACAGAGTGTCACCTTTATGGTGTGATTGTATGAGGCTGAAAATCCACCCATAGCCTTTGGAACACAAAATCTACTTTTGGCACAATCCATATTTACACATGTGCAACCTCTATAACAATCACATATACAGATAACATATTTTACATAGCAGCTACTGCTCAAAACCCTGTAGCTGTGGGATCTTGTCTCTGCTTTTCACAGAATGTTGCCCTTTTCATTAGGAACACAATGTCCAATTTGTAAGCAAATTTCTACAAGTGTGCGCATTTAACATGGGCATAAGTGTATAAAGTTTCATACTTCTAGCAGAAATACATTTTGCATAAAATCACATTTCTTGCCATTTCTTTCCAGTACATGTCACATGATTTTGACACCTCTTGAAACGTGCAGCCAAAATTAAGATTCACAAATCTTTTAGTTTTATATTTTTCACAATTTTGACTGGCAAGTTATAAGTCTTTTTAAAAAAATGTTCTTTGTTAATGTTCAGCCACGGATGGTTGTTTTGTTCTGCCTCTTTTTGTCTGCCTGCATTTCAGGAGCAGTCTCCTCCCTGCTTGCTCTTGGCAGAGGCCATTTACAACTGTCCTCACACCTCACATTTCCTTAGTTGCAGCTGGTCATTGTTCCTCATGCCTCTGGAGACCAGGATGTTTCCCAACCCCATAATTAGAGCTTTTGTGTGATTTCCTGCCTGGGGGAAAGACCTTCCTTCTGTGGAACCCTGTTATTCCGGTTTGGTAGCTTCAGCCAGGTTTAATTAACTGTTAACTCTGTTGAATTTTTTCTTAGCTTAAAACAAACTTGTTGTATCAAATCACAGCTAAATTCAGGTTTTTTAACCATTGGATCAAAAGAATTACAAGCTGGATAACCATCAGTAATAGGCCTCTTAGATTGCAAACATTTTACTTCAGTTTATACATGTTAAAGGTTAATCAGACAGGCTCCTGACAGCTGTCATTCAGGCGGCCCAGGGTACTGCACCCAGAGATTTTTTTTTTTACAGATCCACAGACATGCCACTTTTGCTGTGGAAATACCTTTATGCTTTCAGTTTTTCAGGACTTTGTAAGTTCACAATGATTTCTTAAACTAAGTGACTTGTAGCACCCAGTAAGAATCTTGGATATTTGAGGGTGTTCTGTACCGGAATTCTGCAGTTTCAGCAACAAAGAAAAAGGATTTAAAGCAAGATTTTGGGGTTTGCTTTAGCAAAGCACTGCTTTTTCCTTCTGTACTCCATTTTACATTGTGGTTGAGCCCAGTGACATATTTCAGGAGTGAGATCTCTGTTCCACCACTGACAACATGCGAGGCAGATTGGACAGCCATCTTTTTGTGCGTTGCAAAGCACAATTTTCAGAGGTTTTGGCGCACACAAGGGTTTTGCGGCCATTTTGCTGTTTTCTGGCACCATCATAACACAGCAATGCAGCATAACAGATCAAAAGTGGGTCAATACATCCCACAATTGTAACCATATTTTTCTTAGTTTTCTGAGGAACAATGCTATGTGCCACTTCCTGTTTTGTCAAGGGGTGAAAGATCATGTGGCATCACTTGCCATAATGTCAATCGGGGGCAGAGTCAAATGACATCACTTGATGTGTCAGAGGTCAGACACTCACTAACATTGGTGCCTGCTGTAAAATGAGGCCCTGAACAACTTATTATAAGTAATAACACAGGCTAAGAACTGCTATATATTGAATTCCCTTTTTAGTGACTTCTTAGCACATATACAATTAGTCTGTACAATTGTCTTTGATATGTCATTGCCAACCAGCTTTATAAAACTGAATCAGGTAAACAACAGTATCAGGAACTGAAGTTCAATTTTTAAAGTTGTACCCCAAATCATGAATGTAAATATGTTAGTAACATGTACTTGCAATCAGCCCTGGTGAAGCTCATTTTTGGGTGAAACGTGTGTAGGCTTAGGGTAGGTTCAACATTGAATCTTTACTATTAGTCTTAGGAAAAATCTCTCATTGAATTGTCTTAACTATACCCACTGATCTTGCTATTCACAACACAATCTCTACAAAATAAATGTTTGGATTTTTGTCCCAGAAATATTTTCCCTTGACAGGCATGCATTGTTGCCTAGATTTCCTTGATTGTCATACACTTCACACTGCTATTTGGGGTTAAGCATCCATACTGTGGGCAGCATAGCCTATTATGTGTGTCTTACTGGATGGTGGTCCATGTCTGACACAAATTATTCCACAAAACCATCTAATCATGTATGGGGAGCAGCCCTGACGAGATGGAGGAGGAATGTACGGTGCAGGCCATATCTCCCCTTTATGTCCCTCCTCCGCCATGGAGGCATAAACACAACTCAACTTGCTTTTATGCCTCCATTTAACCTGCACACATTGTCAAACAAGGGTGCAAATGTGGAAGGGTTAACGATATGACTAGTGGAGAAATATAAGGACAGAAGAATTGGGTTTGGCACTCACCTTTTATTTAATCATATTCTAAAATAGGCTGTGATATTGACAACTCCCAGCATAGCAGGGTCTGGGTATTAGAAGGTTGAGACTATGCAAGGGATTATGAATAATGTCTGTATAAGGAAGGAACGTGTTATTA
The DNA here is from genome assembly GCF_040938575.1 of Ambystoma mexicanum. Lineage (NCBI taxonomy): Eukaryota > Metazoa > Chordata > Amphibia > Caudata > Ambystomatidae > Ambystoma > Ambystoma mexicanum. The sequence continues at coordinate 295,958,563 of NC_090925.1, forward strand.
TGCAAGTTGATTCAATGAGGTAGAAAGGTAGGATATGCTATACGGATTTGGGTGTCAGCTTTTTCGTTTGCTGAACACCTTAAGATTTGCACTTTCCACTGGAGAGGCAGTTTGATCAACGGCATTGTGCACTTCGAAGGTGGGCCACTTGTCCTGTGTTTGTTGTGTTTGGAAATGGCTGTGTGATTTAGATAAGTAAATCTGGGGGTGTATATTTTGGCCTGTGGACCACAGGCTTAGAGGATGTAGCTCCAGAAAGTCGCATGTATAACTTCACCCCCAATTTAAATGGGGAAGAGCGGGAGATGGAAACAGCAAAAGGAGGGGCACAGAGTGGAGGTAAGATCCCCACTGTGCTGACCTCCTTTTTGCCACTGCATTCCATTTTATGCGTGCATGGTGCTTTCATGCAGGCATAAAACACATGGATTCCTGAGGAATATGCCTCAGTTTTCCACACTCAGTGCCAGGCGGATTCCATAGGAATCCATTAATAATTGCTGCCTGTGAAGCGTAATTTTCAGGCAGAATTGACCTCTTTGGAAGAATGAGAGTAAAACTAGAGAGTGAACAAGAATATGTCCCATTTTACTCATTCCACTCCACCTTTTGAAGCTGTCAAATTCCATGCAGGGCATCCTGCTTCTGTAACTTCAATGAATAATGGATTTTACTGGACTGTCTAATGACTCCCACCATGTCAATGGAATTTCAAAATGGTTTCATGGTCTGTCTTGCCTGGCTACCCAGTTTGTCCATGTAAGTTCCTATACTTGGCACAAATATTGATGGCCTGAATAGTGGCGACTCCTGTCACCCCTCTCAACCTCTAACCACTAACTAAGGGTCGTTATACACTTGGGGCCTGATTTACAAAAGTGTTTTACAATGGCAATATCCCATTGAAAAGCGCTTTACAAATCAGTCCATTGGTAGGTCCCTTTAAGCTCCTAAAGGAGCGCAGCCAATGGAAGCGTGTAGAATTGACAAGTGGCAGAAATGTGGCATCCCTGCTGTGTGCATGAGGTAATGGGATTTTTTCCTTATAAGTATTTAACACACATTTTATTTGATATATCCCAGATTACCCATTGATTAAAGGTCACCTATCTATTGGGTGCTTCACAAAACATTTCACCAACAAGCTTTACAACGATGAAGGAGAGGCGATATGGCCCTTAGAACTGAACCTGAGTGTTGCCAGCAATGAAATATTGAACGGAAGTGGATTCTATATATTGCCACGCATGCCTGCCCACCCCTTGTATCACCACATACTGTCTATGTGATATGAGGACAACTGTTGCCCACCACATACTGTCTATGTGATATGTTATCAAGCTGAGTACGGTCTTACCTGGGGATGTAGATATGCTTGTCGCGCTGATCCACCCTGAGCTCTTCTTTCATATTCATTGGCACAACCATGGAATCTGGAAGCAAGAGACATGCAGGGAATCACAAGTGTGACGTGGATGGGCTGCCTGCCGCCATCCACCATATTATGCAAGCTGGAGTCTACTGGGCTGCCAGATTATAGACAAACTAGAGAAACCGAGGGATTACCCAATACACTAGTACTTGTGAATGGCTGATAATGCTGGGTTGTAGTCAATAACATATCAGACCGTGAGGTTGCTGTCGAGCACTCAGTAAATGGGAAGGTATGTCTAGGTTTAGCCAACACATGGACAAGTATTCGGCCAAAGGAGGCTCAACCAATTTGGCATAAGGTGGCAAGATTGGCTTGATGACGTATTTCATCTTCCTTTGGCAGCAGCAATGGCTGAACACTGTGTTCTAAAAGTGTGTAGTGAGAAAAAAAGAAACAATATATTAAAATTAATTTTGAACCATGAACAAAACATATAACCCCAAATGATACAGAATACAGACAAACTGTACAAATGTTACTAAATTAAAGAATCCAATAATAGCTCCATGGGTGATGGTTCGAGTTCAAAGTTCAAGGAAAGTCAATGCATGGCGACTGAGACTAGGACTAACAGTGAAAGTCTGGCCACCTAATGGCGCATCTGGGATTGATTGAGGAGCCAAAGCCATGTTAATTCTATGTTCAGGCTTAATTTCTTACCAGATTACAGGGGCCATATTACAGAAACTTTGCACTGGTGCAAGTGCAAAGATTTCACGGTATTAGCACTAGGGCAAAGTTTGCCCTATTTTGAAAAAACACTGGGACACATTAAAACAGCCATTGCACCTCAACAGTGTTTGGACTATTAAAAGCACCAGTAGAATGGTGTTAGCACTAGGGCAAATTTTGCCCTGATGCAAAAATGCATCAGCACTAGGGCAATATGCCAACCTGCACTTGTCAAGGTGCATTGGTTTTTTAATGTGTGAAAGATTAAAGATATCGAGGTTTAATACCACATAATAGAAATACGCCAGTCACGAGTCCAAAGGTACAAGTACACTTTATTAACAGAACAGCTGTCTGGCCCTCAACACCCAGCAATGTGTGTAAGCAGACACTGTGAGATGAGAGAATGCTGGACATCGCAAAAACACAAGTATTTATACAATTTTCCACAATCCCGGACACATCTTCCAGCCCCTCTTCGTGTCCTACATTTACCTAGGATTCATAGCCTTTCCACATAACTAATACATGTTTAAACATTTCTGAATAGTTGATTCTTTTCTGTTAAACACTTCATATGTTTTCCAAACAGTGGACACAAAGGTAACAGTCCTTGTTTCATTTACTTATACGTGTCTACCATTTGTTCTTGAGTTTAAAGACAGCTTAGTTTCAAGGAGTGAAAACAAAGATTTCTGCAAAAGCACATGTTCAACTATTCAATATTCTGTTTCTGCTGTTTGAAGGGGGAAGACACTATTGGTACAGATGGCATCTAAATTACTGATTAGCATGGCTCTTGTTTAACTCCAAGGTTTCCTTAGAGCAGGACAAACAATCCACCTTAGCAGCTTCAACATGCATATCTACGTTGACACAGTACAACGTTAATTTTGCTCTCCTGGAGCTGAAAACACAAATTGTAACATGGGACAGAAAGCAGGAGTTAATCAAAATGGCGGATAACTTTAAAATTGTGACATAATCAGCCTGTTTCAGGTTCATTCAATGCGATTTACATTGCAATGCGAATTTGTTTAGGCCAATGTTTACTGTCAGGCGGTATTTATGCAAAATATACTTTTACATGTGTCCCAGACTTTTTAAAAACAAGGCAAACTTTGCCCTGGTGCTAATACCGTGCAAACCTTGTACTTGCACCAGTGCAAAATTTCTGTAATCTGGCCACAGGTATGCAAATAGCTTGGATATCTGGCCCTTCATAGCCAGGGTATAAAGCAAAAAACACCTGTTGGGATGTGGGACGCATCCACTGGAAAAATAGTACACGGCCATTAGCATCTGGGTAGTTATCCTTTCACTGCAGGAGCATAAATGCTGCCATTTTGGTCATTGCATTGAATTTCAGTGCACTAAAACACTTTGTGGCTATATGAATTTACCATATCTGGACCACTTCATTTTCCGATTGCACGCATTCACACATAGTGCTACCGATGGAGCTTTTTCACCACATGGATGCCTTTTGGCTCCTCCAGGATTCAAAGTCACTCAACACCAATGTGAATGGTAAAGCAGTCTTCTGACTAAAATAGATATTCTTATCCCCTCAAAGCTGAGGGCAGGGCTTACCTCTTACTGGCACTCGATGCAGACTAACAAAGGAGCTCAGTCACTTCCAGCTCACTGACCACCCGTCTCTGTGTCACATGTGAAATCAGACATCAGAGGCTCAAACTCCTCTCCAAGGAGTCGCCATAGGAGCAACCAGGCAATCAGTTCAAGAGCAGGGTTGACTTCATCATAAAGGACATTTGGAAGGATCGGGTGGCCCAGGCCACAGCCACGGTATCAAAGCTAAATTACAAGTTTACTTCCTTTACTGACTACTACAGAAAAACAGGGGATTAAGCTTGACTGAGCCCATGAGTGGGATTTTTGGATTGGGTGCACATAGAGCCTAATTTCTTAGGACCATGGTCCCTGTGCTTTTCTGCTCCTAAACAAATCTGCCTTCCAAGCGTCTTCTGGTTTCTCACAGCCTCTGGGGGTTTGAGTCTTTTTTGACTTGGGATGGACTTTTCTGGATGTCATATTGGCCCTCCTAAACTTGTGGAGTAGTCAACACAGTCACACCTGGGGCCTTGGGTTGTCTTGTTAGGGTCAGATTACATACTCATTTGCTAACGTTGGACCCTGACTGTATGTTTCTGGCTCAGCTGATTATTCTGCTAGGACTTCAGATGCAATTTATGTCCTTCCCACCACTGTAAGATTATTACCAGGGTCTAGATAGTGGAGACATTAACTCTGCAACCTCTTCTCTCCTCTACACACCTTTAATACACCTCTCATCCATTTCAGGTTTCTCCTTGTCTTTCTCACTGGATTTCTCATTGTTTCTTCCTTCCCCTTTCTGGCCTCCTCATAATTCGGCCACACTGATTGTTACTTCTCCTCAACCCTTGGCAGGCCACACCTTTCTATATCCTCCAATCTCTCATTTGCTCACCCTCCTTCCTCCCAAGGCTTTTTCGCTCTTCTTCTCCTCCTGTGAAAACAAAATCAAAATATCGAGGCTGAGTACCCTAAAAGGAGAAACACCGAACACAGGTTACAAAGGAACATACAAAGATCTTTAATTTATACTGAATCAGTTACAAAGAACCAAGCAAAATCAGATAGCTATCGGCCCTCAGTGCAATACAGCGTACTCCAGCGTGGTTCGGTGTATTCAGTGAGAGACGCTTTACATTAGAATTCATTGCCCTTTTATACCATTTGCGAACACGATGTCCAACCCTACTTCGGGTTAATATTCCTCTAATACATTACTGATCTAGGGTTCATGCCGAGTTTGCATATCCACATGTAACTAGTTTGCCTTTAATACATACGTCAACAAGCCTACACGGCAACTGTGTATTTTGGGATTTCCCATTCAGGTCTTCTCAAACATTAATACAATGTAGTTAAACAAGTGTTCTCAGTTCAGTATTTGAATACATTGTTCTTAACATATGCTCGCAGATTAGTTTCATTGACGCAAGTAATCCTTCACACACAGGTCAACAAAGGCCAAGGTCTCAGTTCACGACCCCAACAAGTGGCCTGCAGGCAAGTTACATATTAATTACACACAGAGGTCAAGACGGCCATGTTGTATTTCGGAATGACACTGTCCACCATTTTAACCCAGAGGGTGACTTTACAAAGCGCACCTAAAATGGCGGATTGACCTAAAATGGCGGCTTACATTGATTCTAAGGTCAGGACCTTGCAACACAGATTTCTTCGCAAGTGGCTTAGAAGCAGCTTGGCATAGGCCAATATACACATATTAATTGCAATATGAGGTATGATATAATTTCTCATTTGACAAACCCTCCTTTTGGCCTATCCCAAGTGCTAAACTCCTTCTGATCTCCTTGCAAATAACTCCATGCATCATCGTCCATGCACCCTGAATCGCTGTCAGAAATATCTATTGCCATCAGGTCATTCGCTAAAATTTCCTTTAACACATATTCCTTGGAAGTTTTATCTGGGGCATACACTTTATGTCCTATCGTGCCTATCGCTTGTGCGCAACATCCCCCTAGCATCAAACATATACTAGGTAGACACTGAATACACCAACAAAGGAACAACAGAATTCCCAAAATGATCAGTAAGACTGAAAGTACCTTCCAACCCCAAGATTGCAAGAAGTCCCAGAACCAAGCGCTAAGATCCCAGTTTCCCTCGGGAACATGCACTTCTGAACTAAGGACATGCAGATTCTGTATTGCCTTGAAGATAGTTGGGGAAGAATCTGGCACGAAAACACAGCAAGCGGACCCCACTAATTTACACATTCCACCATGTTCAGCCAGAATGACATCTAATGCCATCCGGTTCTGAAGCGCTACTAATCTTTTCGCTTTCTGTTCTAATGTCATATTATAGAGTATGTCCGTGGTCCGGTTGATGGTTCTCTCCAGTACTCTCGCTAGTCTTCTGATATCCTCGAAATTCGCAATTTGTCCCCAAAATGGCACAACTGATTTTGCTATAACTCCCAAAATTTGTACTGGAGTGTCATTGTTGTTGTCCCGCCATGGACAAGCCTTTGAAACCTCTACTGTACTAGCTATATACACTCCAGGTAACAGAATCCCTAAATAACAGGTTCCCTGCCAATCCCTGGGCAACCATGGAAATGCTACATTACCGCAAAAAAAGTAGACAGGTCCACCTACATACAAAGGTCTGTCTTCCCCAGTCAAATTTGCAATGTTGGGACAACCTTTAAAATCTCCCATTGACTGAGTACCATTCCTCTGTATGCAAAAAGAAACTGAATCGGGCTATGGTTAACAGTGTAAGAAGGAGGCATGGCATCCTTATTGCCTGTCGGAGCCATCTTAAAGAAAATCAAGGATTGGAAAGGACGAGACAGTCTATCAGAAGGCCTAATAGAAGCAATGTTATGCTTACTCCTATTTCCGAAAAGCTAGCATCCCAGGGGAGTCAGAACACGTTTCTCAAAGCTATTCAAATTAGTGCCATCAAAGTTCCCCGAGATGCTATCGTTCCAACAGCCAAAGAACAGTGCTCTAAGAGAAGCATAACAAGCAGTTGTCAAAGGTAAAGGATGAATATACCAATCTAGCCCCTTATCCCCGTGTTGTGGTAAATGTGAGCAGACCCAACAGTTAGACTTATTAAAAATGGCATGCGTAGCATTTATGATAAGTAGCAGAGTATTATTGTGGTACCTTTGTCTATGCTGGGAGTCCCTAGGGGACAGAGTATGCAAATGTACAAAGGGAGTAGGAACAGTAGGTACATTTTCAGTCAGTAACAAGGATTCTAAAGGATGTATTTCCTTGAGGTACCATAAGCCTAGGACAGTGACTATTATAAAACCAAATATCATTATAAAAACACAGCAATATTTTTTCGGGGCCCAGGTGCATTGTCCATTGTCCCGGTTGGTCACACAATCATTTACAAGTCCCATACGAGCGGTAGCGGTGGCAGACATTGTAGTCTTCAAGCGGAAACCCCAATGTTCATTGCTGGCGATCTCCCGGCCACACGACTTCTTAGTCCTTCTACAACCTAGCCAACAGAATCCCCTTTCTCAAACTTTGGCAAAAATAAGCCCTTGATGATCCTTTCCTCCTCTGAATGTACAGCCGAACCGTGCCGTACGTCTATCAAATGCACAGCAAAACCGTGCCGTAAGTCTATTTTCTTGGATTCAGGTCGTACCTTGCTTTTCCCTCTACTGATTGATCCGGAAACAATGTGTCATCACTTCACGTTGGAAGCAACGTATCAGAAACAAGTGAAGATGCCAAATTTGAAACAGCAGTTTCCTGAAGCAAAACTTTTGGAGAGTGTGGAGATGAAATGGCTGGTTTCCCAAGCCTCACAGGCTCAGAAAGATTCTCTGATACACTCTCAGCGCTATCTACTGCTTTGAGATCATTGGTTGCAGCGTTAGCGAGGGGTTCTGTTTCTTCTGCATTGTGTGGCACTGGGTGAGGAAGTTTCTTGACGTGCAACGCGTGGATCCAATTCTTTCTTCCAGAAACCCGCATCCCCGTTTGCCTGATCAACAGGACCTGGAATGGGCCCCACCAGTGAGGTGCAAGGCAGGAAGAGCGCTCAAATGCCTTGATGAGCACCCAGCTTCCAGGCCGTATGTTGTGGCCCGGGCCCTCGTATCGCACAGGTAAAGCCTCTCGCACCTGGTGATTAAATCAAACACAGGTTTTTAGTCAACTGGCTGCAATAATCTGAAAGTAATACATTCTCAACATCTCTCAAAGATCTACATTTAGGAAGGTTCCAGATATTGGCAGGTCTCCCCATTACCACCTCAAATGGAGAGAGCCCAGTCTTAGTTTGAGGGGTTGTACGGATGTATAATAACACGATCGGTAAGGCGTCAGGCATTTTAATTTAGTGCCGGCACACGTCTTAGCAAGCTTGTTCTTGATGATACCATTTTGTCTTTCTACTAGTCCGGCGCTCTGAGCGTGTCTGGCCGAATGGAACCGTTTGTCGATCTGTAGCAGTTTGTCTAGCTATCTGATCAGCAAAAGCATTCCCTTTTCCTATGTCATCTATAATCTTTCGATGTACTGCACATTTTATGACAACTAACTGAATAGGAAGCGCGCGCGCTGAGAGCTGTTGTACTATTATGGAACCATGTTGGATTTTGGTACCATGTGAAGTTAAGAACCCTCTCTCTGACCAAAGTCTCCCAAAGTTGTGAACCACCCCAAAGGCATACTGACTATCAGTAAATATGTTTACTGCAAGCACTTCGGAAAGTTCACAAGCTCGGGTCAATGCTATAATCTCTGCGCAGAGTTATGGGTGATTCTCTTGGTTTCCACAACCGTGCTTTATGTGGTGATTGCATAAGCAGCTGTGGATGTACCATCCGGAAGTTTGAAGCAAGAGCCATCACAAAACAACTCTCCTTGCGGATTATCCAAACGAGTATCTTTCAAATCAATTCTACCCTTTGTCTCTTGTTCGGTAGTATACAGACAGTCATGTGACTCTTCATCGCCGCAAGTAGTATCTTGCGGGAAAGGTAGGAGTTCAGCCGGATTAAGAACACAACACCTCTTAATTTGGATGTGAGGAGCAAACAAGATCAATTCATATCTCGTCAACTGTGCAGAAGTGAGGCGTGCATTTGGGTTCGGTTCAGTAGAACATCTACAGAGTGAGGCACCATCAGGGTTAGATCATGGCCTAGGACCATTCCCTCACTCTGTTTTACAGACGCAGCAGCAGCAGCAACAGCTCGCAAACATCTTGGCAAAGCGCATGCTACAGGATCAAGGGCGGAAGAAAAGTAACCGCACGGCCTATTGTTCCCTCCATGTTCCTGCATTAATACAGCCAAAGCACATCCATCACATTCATGCACAAACAACACAAAGGCCTTTTCATAGTTTGGTGTGCCCAAAACTGCTGCAGAGGTGTTCCGCGTTACACGACAATGGCGAAGAATTGCACTTCTTTGTCAAAGCCAAAATCGGTTTGATCACTAGTGAAAAATTCGGGATCCACAACCTACACTAAGAAGCCATACCTATCAAGGCTCTAACTTCCTTCTGTGTATTTGGGACAGACATGCCAGAAATGTGTTTTATTCTTTCAGGTGTCAATCTTCTTCCCTCCTTTGACAGGAGATAGCCTAAATAGGCGACCTCCTGGCAACAATATTGAAACTTTTTAAGCAAAGCTTTGTGTCCATGCTTAGCTAGACGAATAAGCAATAACACAGTGCCCTCCTTACAGGCGCTCTCAGAGTCAGCAGCTAAAAGCAAGTCATCAACATCTTGAAGCAATGTACAAGTAGAGGGCAATTCAAGGGTATCAAGCTGTTCTTTCAAGGCCCTACTCTGGATGCTAGGACTCTCTGTGTACCCTTGAGGTGCACAAGTAAATGTGAACGAGCGTCCCCCTAAGGTGAAAGCAAACAAGTATCTACTATCCTTGTGTATAGGAATACTAAAGAAAGCATTCTTTAGATCCACAACACTAAAGTAAGTAGCTGTAGCTGGGATCATGGTTAATATTGTCATATCAGGCACAATTGGAAATTGCAGAGCAACGACTTTATTAATGGCACGTAAATCAATTATGAAACGAAATGGAATTGCATTATCGCCTTTCTTGTACACTGGTAAAATCAGACTATTGCACAAACTTCCTGAAATTTCCTCAATCACCCCGCGATGCACAAAATCAGAAACAATGCATTTCAAAGCTCGCTCGCCCTCAAATGAAATCTTATACTGGGGAATGCGTGGCAACACAATCCCATGTTTCAAAACTATCTTAACAGGCTCAATCTGTAAAACACCGACATCGTTGTCGTCAACAGTCCATAAACTCTCTGGTACGTCAATGAATTCTGGCGGCAAAAGTCAAGTCAAGAATTACGAGACATAAAATTGCTGTGATGAAATCGTCAAGCGCACTCCATCAGAAGAACAGTAAATCACTGCGTTTAATTCTTTTAACAGGTTCAACCCCAGCAAATTCTCTCCACAATTCTAAGTCAACAGAAATGGACAATGGTCCGTAAAGGGACCCAAAGAAATAGGTACCGGCGATGAAACTGGACAAACAACTGGCGTTCCAGAAAACCCTACAGAAACATTGGTTTGCCCTGACAGTGGAATGTTTGGAACCCGTGAATGATCAATGGAACACTTATGTGCTCCAGTATCTATCAAAAACAGATGTTTCCTATTTCCCACCACCATTTAAACGTAGGGACCTTTCTGATTGACAGGAATAGGTGTAGGTTCCAAACCCTGCTTTGGCCAATCCTAACGAAACAGAATATCATCAAAAGGAAACTCTTCAGATAAATATGCAGCAGAAGGATGATCAAATATGTTCCTAATATCCACACTTGAAGTCTGATTATCCTGTGGAAAAGGTTGCTGAGGATCCTGTGCAAACTGACCTCTACCAGCGCCCCCTACACCCGGCAACCTCTGGATCGTCTACCCATATTCCCAAATGTGTTATTTGACCTCTGTCAAAGGACGGGACATTGTGCACGCCAATGACCCTCTTGTCAACAATAGGCACACTGGTTAATGTTCACAGGACCCAAGTGCACATTCCCTTGCGGAACATACTGACTTCTAATCTGCGAACTACCCCCTCTGGGGCCTCTAACAATTTGCTGTAATAGTACTTCAGTCTTTAAATCACCTTTTTGTTTTTCAACTCTATCTTTTTCATTATTGACATGATTCTCATAGTACTGAGCCATGTGCAGTACTTCTGATTGGGACTTCGCCTGCCAAGCGCTCTCAGAAGACATCATTTGTGACTGGATGTCAAGCAGCAATCCACGCACAAATTTGTCCACAAATAACCTTTTCCCAGACTCTGTGCCTAAGTCTTGTCCGCTGAAATCCGAGAATACCTGTTCGAACTGATTAAAGAACTCGGTAGCACCCTCAGACTTCCCTTGGACACAGGCCGTAAGTTTGTCCCAAATAATTCTCTTCTCGGGAATTATGGTTTTTAATTTTGCAATGATTCTATCAGGCAAAGTTAGTATCACCTGGGGTGGTCTTTCACCAGCTGGCCTTTCTCCATATAATCTAGTTATAATATTCGCCCATGTATCTCCCAACCCTGGCACGTCGTCTATAGTCCTAACTTGTTTCCACAAATCTACGGGCAGGAGTACAGGAAATAATAAATCAATATCGCCTAAGGTGAACACTGAGGACTGCAAGACGGTCTCCATTTCTTTATAGAATCCTGTCGGATTTTCCCTAATATCAGGAATAGATTGTCTAATAGTATTCATTTCCTGTCTTGAGAACGGGACGTGAACAAACTGTGATATATAATGTGCAGGAATGTTCACAGCGACTATACCCTGTGCAGCATCGGCCGCAATCTCAACCTTCGGGACAAATATGGGAGGAACCTCTCTCATAGGCAACTGAGAAGTAGGTGACTCGGAACGCTTACTAAGCAACAGAGCCAAGTCGAGCGCTAAAGCAGTCGAAGAAGTGTCAAGTGAAAAAGCTCTCTTATAAATACTCAATAACTCTGTGGGACAACTAATCTTTCTTTTTACACAATCATCCTGTAGGTACTCTATCATTACCTGTATCACTTTCCTCTGCATTTCTGGCGTATACTGACTATATGTGTCATATACCTCAACTGGAGTTATCGACATATCTGAAATCCATCTAAGCGGGTCCTTTGTACAAATTCGTGCTTCCTCAGATATCGACTTTCGACAAGGAAGGAACCATTTCTGTACATACATACTTTCCCCCTCGTCATCCTCATTCTGTAACCTTTCCAACTCCTTTCTATACTCAAATAACCTCTCGACATGCTAATTTACATTCTCCACAGTGTCTCTTGAAAATGCTGGAGTGTTTAGATCCCTTAACCCTTGTGGGAGATCTGTTTTATTTAATTTTCCCCACATTACACATAAATGAATCCCTAAACCTTCAATAAAAACATTTTTCTCAGGAAAATTATCCATATTATAAAGTATGGCAAAAACATTAGCTTGAACATCCCTCTCCATACAATGCTTAGCCCATGCAATCAAATCTCATTTCTTCTCTGGTGGTACAGTATTGCGAGTGACAACCTTCGACCCCGCACCTTGATCGACTACAAGCGGCACAGGACCACTTGGAAGAGAGGGAGCAGGCAAATTCAATGGAGGTACTGTTACTGGTGTAATAAGAAGAGGTGGAGGAATAGGTGGAGGAACATTAACTGGAGGAAGAGGAGCATTAGGAGGAGCAGGAACAACAGCAGGTAGAGCAGAAATAGCAGCAGGAAGAGGTAAAGCAGCAGGAAGAGGAACATACAGAGGTGGCGCAAAGGCACCAGGCCTTCGTTCATTTAACAATTTGTCTATGAATTCGTCGAAAACACGAAGGTCTTTAGAAGGATAGATTTTCTGAATTCCAAGTGAGAAAGCCATATCCATATTCCTAGTCGACTCAGAATGTTCATCTTGGTCATACAATAATTCTTTTTCGGTGTTCGTCTTATGACGGTGCGCATGTTTTTCTCTACTTTTAAGTTGCTGCAACGCTTCTTTTTTCCAATTCTGCAAAATATCAAATGCTGCAGGTCTGGCCTTTTTCTTTAATAGAATTGACTCTAAATACTCAATACGAGGGATTTGAAAACTACCATTGATTGGCCACTGACGTTCGGAGGCATGTCTGGTTTGTCTGTGCCAAATATAATTAAACACTATACTTCCAATGCCATGCTTACAGTACATAGTACAGGCTGGCGAACACCTCCTGTGGTGCCGGACGGCTAAATTCCAAAGATTGCCTATCACTGCGGAATAACGCACTGAAGCAGGTAGACAATTTCCCAGTAATATCAAATTATTGGTGTTACCTGGTCAATAATTGTGTCTGCAGATACAATACGCCAAAATCAAATTATCAGGATTATTTAAGAGTCGGGTCACGACTCACCTGATCGATTTCCTAAGGAGGTCCGATCGGATTTCAAAGAATCTTACCTAACTAATCTTACCTCGTGTTTGGTGATTTCAGCAAATCTGCCCGCCTCGATAAGTGGACCCTTGTCAAGATGCTGTTCTCGGACCACAAGCTAATCGTCCAGGGATCGGGTCATGAAGCGCTGCTGCAGTGTCGTTCAGTGGGGCCCCTTTTTGTCACACCGTCCGATCCCGGTCCGATAGCGAGGGTCAACCATCGATAATCCGGCATCAATCTTGAGTGTGCAACTGTGAAAAAAAATCAAAATATAGAGGCTGAGTACCCCAAAAGGAAATACACTGACCACGGGTTACAAAGGAACATACAAAGATCTTTAATTTATACTGAATCAATTACAAAAAACAAAGCAAAATCAGATAGCTATCGGCCCTCAGTGCAACACAGCGAACTCTAGCGTGGTTCGGTGTATTCAGTGAAAGACGCTGTACATTAGAATTTGTTGCTCTTTTATACCATTTGCGAACACAATGTCCAACCCTACTTCGGGTTAATATTTCTCTAATACATTACTGATCTAGGGTTCGTGCCGAGTTCGCATATCCACATGCAACTAGTTTGCCTTTAATACATACGTCAACAAGCCTATATGGCAACTGTGTATTTTTGGGATTTCCCATACAGGTCTTCTCAAACATTAATACAATGTAGTTAAACAAGTGTTCTCAGTTCAGTATTTGAATACATTGTTCTTAACATATGCTCGCGGATTAGTTTCATTGATGCGAGTAATCCTTTACACACAGGTCAACGAAGGACAAGGTCTCAGTTCACGACCCCAACAAGTGGCCTGCAGGCAAGTTACATATTAATTACACGCAGAGGTCAAGACGGCCATGTTGTATTTCGGACTTGACATCTTCCACCATTTTAACCCACAGGGTGACTTTACAAAGCGCACCTAAAATGGCGGCTTGACCTAAAATGACGGCTTACATTGATTCTAAGGTCAGGACCTTGCAACACGGATTTCTTCGCAATTGGCTTACAAGCAGCTTGGCGTAGGCCAATATACACATATTCATTGCAATAGGAGGTACAATATAATTTCTCATTTGACACTCCTACCATCCTCTTTGTTAATTTCTCACCCACCTTCAATCCTTGTTCCACCGCTGCTCCTTCTTCTCCCACCTCTGCTCCCACCTCTTCTCCTTCTTCTCCCACCTCTGCTCCTCTTCTCCCACCTCTGCTCATTCTTCTTCTTGCACCTCTACTCCTTCTTCTCCAACCTCTGCTCCTTCTTCTCCCACCTCTGCTTCTTCTTCTCCCACCTCTGCTCCTAGGTTCATCAATTGCACAAGTGAAAATCAGATATGCTTCCCATGTGAGGTTGGTGGGCGGTTAGCAGGAACAAGGAGAGACTACAGATTTGGCAAGTGTTAACACTCAGTTAGTGGTACGCACCTGTGTCCGTTAACCATGGTAATAAAACATCTGACTACCAACTTTCATTAATTTCCATGCAGTGATCTTTACTGTCATGTCCAGAACCCAGGGCCTCCTTTTTTCTTTCATGGCATACCTACTGGACTGGTTGAACTGATTCCTCAAGGATTCTGGCAGACCCATGTGTGCCTGAGAAGGAGCGTACACAATTCCTGAACCATGGGGTGAGCCACACTGGAAAGCTGCTGTTTTTAAGCAAACCAGACTTCATAACTGGACAATCTGTAGGTGCCTGTGGTTGTAGTTGTGTGAACTGTGTGATTTGAGGCTACATGTCTGCTACACTAATCCATGATGTGGCTTATCTTTATGATGCACAGGATACTTGGGGGCTGAATGGTGGGGAGAACACTTGAGGTCAGTGATGGAATGGGGAGACTCAGTCCTACACTGTACACCTCTTCTGGGGTATGCACCACAAAGTGTATGGTGTTCCCCAGCAACCATTGTCACCCCATCCTCTGCCCTCAAATATGGGACTTGGTCATACTCCAATTTGTCCATATGGACACTAGCTTGGAGGTTAAGAGGATCTTTACCCAAGCGTGCCTGCATGCCAGCCCATACTACAGTTTCTTGATATAAGGATCGAAAGAATCAGCAGCTGATCCCTCGCCTGCCTCTAAGATGGCCGCCCGCACGCTCGCCACCAGAAGCTTTGCGTTGCCCAGCAACACCACAGGGATTTAAATCCCTCCCTCCCGCCGGCAGGCGGAAGCCAGCCCGCATCCGGCAAGGCCCACTCAATAAGGCCCCTGTTGTACGCCTGTTATGCGCCAGTTTGCGCAGAGATTATCAGCCAAAATACAAGGTATGCATTGTTGACTCTTGGCCCTGCCCCTCCTCTGCTTTCCTTCAAGTGCTCCTTCACACGCATGACTAAGACCTGGCCCCTCCACCCTCCGTTTGATTCGGTATCTATAACAAAACAGCCTCAAGCAACCTGCGCTAAATGAGAACCTTTTGTCACGGTGCTGCTAGCACCGCATATTGCCTTCGGAACGTAGATGTGCCGTAGTTCCTGATCCCACCTGCATCTTGATTGAAAATGTGCCTTGATTTTTATGCCCACACTGCATTTCATATTTAGATGTGCCTAGTTCCTGACCCCATTTGCATTTTGCATTTTGCCTCTAAAATGTGCCTTGATTTTGTGGCCCACACTGCATCTCATATTTAGATGTGCCTAATTCCTGACCCTACTTGCATTTTGCATTTTGACTCTAAAATGTGCCTTGATTTTGCTGCCCACACTGCATCTCATATTTAGATGTGCCTAGTTCCTGACCCCATTTGCATTTTGCATTTTGACTCTAAAATGTGCCTTGATTTTGCTGCCCACACTGCTTCTCATATTTAGATGTGCCTAGTTCTCACTACATATTGCAACACGATCCGCAGTTTGTGCCTTTTCTCGCAGCCCAAATTGCATTGCATTACCCGAATTGTGCCCCAGTCTTTGACCCCCACATTTTTGCAACTTTTGCCATAAATTGTTGCCTCATTGCCATAAATTGCTGGACTCCACATCCAGAGGCACCACTCCCTAACTGCCCATACTGCCCTAGCAGGGCACTACTCGCTGTCTGCCGCTCCTAGTATCCAGTGGCTCTGCTACTCAATCTCAACCCCTACCTACTCTCGCCATGCCTCATCACCAAATCACTAGCTCACCAGATGCCCCACTTATATTCCCCTCCAACATTCCTCCTACTTACTTCCTATCATCATTCTTTATGGAAGTAACACCACAGCACACCATCCCATACCTAGCAAAACCTCTTACACTAGACCCACCAACATCAGGAACCAACTCCTGGGTCTCCATTCAAGATACCCTATTATCACTCACCAAGCCCCACCTGTCACACCCAACACTCCTACCACGCCAGCCCTCATGGTAAAACCATCCCCACCTCTACCTGCCATGACGCACCCCAACCCTGCTTCACCCGCACCGCTCAACACCACCCCTAGCCCATCCCAACAATCACACAACCTACAATGCGCCCTTATCAATGCTAGATCCATCCCTGCCCATGCCACTGAAATTCACAAACTCCTAATTAACCTGGACATAGACATCCTAGCCATCACCGAGACCTGGTTGCACAGTGCTGCAGGGCCAGCCCTCAACCTTGCCATCCCACAGGGGTACTCGATCATCAGGCAAGACCGCCTTTCATCAGTAGGAGGTGGGGTAGCACTCATCCTGAAAGATCACCTCAAGGCCAGACAAATCACCTCCAACTTAGGTGACAACATAGACTCCCTAGCTATAAAAATTGCCCTCTCCCCCAACTCCACCATCACCTTCAACCTCGTCTACCGCCCTCCGGGCCCACTACTGGAGTCCCATGAGAACCTTATACATCGCCTAACAGAAAACCTAAAACTCACCTTCAAAAGCATCTTTCTAGGTGACATTAAAATAGGATACAACGACAAAAAGGACAAGCCAGCTAAATCTCTCTCGCTAGCCTTAAAAGAACTAGGCTTTGACCAAAAAATAACCTCACCTACACACAACAAAGGCCGTATCCTGGATTGGATAGCCGACCACAACTCTCACACCAACATCAGCTCCATCACCCCAACTCAATGGTCAGATCACCACCTCATTCACATCTTCATTCCCATCGCTTCTGACACAAAAAGCCCAACCCCATCCCACCAGCACTGGCAAGAGGCGCAAAAAATCTTACTAAAGATAAGATTATACCTTACCTATACATCCTCTCTACAGATCTCAAATCATCTGACCCGTCAGAGCTAGCAGATATCTACAAGAGCACCATAAGCACTGCCGTCGACCCCATCGCCCCCTTACAAACTAAAAAAGCCAAAACAATTAATCACTTAAATACATGGTTCTCCACTGAACTCAAAGAACTCCGCTCACAGAAAAGAAACGCATTAAACTCCTGGCAGAATCCCCTTCCACAGTCACCCTATCCTCCTACAAAAAAATCACTGCCATATACAAAAAAGCAATAATCGCAGCTAAGTCAGTCTCCTATAATGAAAGGATTGCCAATGCAAGCTCTCAATCCAAAGAACTCTTCGCCAACTTCAAAGAACTCACCACACCAACCTAAATCGCAAGACATTGTGAAAGACCAACATGGTGCAACTCCATATAATCCGCCCTGTTAAACAAAATCGAACTCCTACAAGTAAAAATTAAGGAACACCACAAAAACCTATCACAGCACCTCAAATCGACCATCCGCACGAGCCACATGCCTACCATCAGCATTCTGCCCCCCTCCACCAAAACCCCCACCACCCCCTTCAAATTCAGGGAGGTTGCAGAACACGGAATTATTGAGATAATGAACAAGATCAAACCATCCAATTGCAAAGGAGATCCATGCCCTGCCAGTCTGATCAAAGACTGCACTGAAACACTCGCCCCCTTCCTTAAATCTTTCATTAATGCCTCCTTCAACGCCAATACAGTTCAAGATAGTCTAAAAGAAGCCTGGGTGCGCCCGCTTCTAAAAAAACCTATTCTAGACCCAGAAGTGGCTACCAACTATAGGCCCATCACCACTGTGCCTTTCCTGCTTAAGATCCTGGATAAAGTTGCCTACATGCAAATCCAGGAATATCTTGAAATCAACCATACCTTAGGCAAAATACAGTCAGGCTTCCGACCTGGTCACGGGACAGAGTCAGCCCTACTTGACTTAAAAATACAGCTTGCTGACACTATGGATAAAGGCAAACCGGCACTTCTTCTCCTACTAGATCTATCTGCCACCTTTGACCTTGTCAACCACGATATTCTACGCATGCACCTTAAAAATGAAGCACACTTCTCCCCGGAAGCCATTGCTTGGGTGGCCTCATTTCTAAATGGGAGACTCATGAAAGTCTTCTCAGACACTGCCTCGGCAACCCCTACCATCATCCATTGTGGAGTCCCCCCAGGCTCCTGCACCGCCCACCCTCTACAATATATTTACGCTCCCCCTCTTCAACAACCTCGATTGTCAAAACATAGCGCACACTAACTACGCAGACGATACGCAGGTACTACTCCCGCTAACTGGGATTTATGAAGAAGATGCTACAGCACTAAACAAAATCTACACAGCCATCCCAACCTGGATGGCGGCCAATGGTCTCTGCCTAAACGGGGATGAAACGGAAATCCTCATAGTAGGGACCAGTGAAATTCTCAACAAACCCCCCCCTCAATACAAATCCTTCAACATCGACAACTACACTATCACAGTCTCCAAGACTGTAAAAACCATAGGTGTTCACCTAGATGCCTCACTATTCATGTCCCGCCAGGTCAACGCCATAGCTTCCTCCTCAGTGCTCACTACCAAAATGATAAACGCTGTCAAGCCTTTTCTCTCCACCAAAAACTGCCTGTCCATCGCCAGAGCCACTATAGGTACTAAACTGGACTATTGTAATGCCCTTTTCCTAGGCACCTCTGCCCAAAACCTGAAAAAACCTCCAAATCACGCAAAATAACGTGCTCAGAGCAGCGCTGACAATTCCTAAAAGGGAACACATCTCGCAAGCAAGGAAAGATGCTCACTGGCTACCTGTAAAAGAACACATACTCTTTAAAGCCATGGCCATCACACATAGATGCCTCTCATGGGATGCCCCACCTTATCTCGCAGAAAGAATCACACCTAAAGCCTCCATCAGATCTACTAGAGCTCACATCACTGACATGATCCTTGTGCCCACGTTTCAAAGAACCAGGGCGGGAGGATCCAGCTTCCAACACCTCGCACCTCAAAATTGGAACTCCCTACCTACTTCACTAAGGAATGAAAAATCATATCCCACCTTCCGTAAAAACTTAAAAACACATCTATTCCGCTAAAGTCTATCCACCTTCACAGTTATGCCTGCACTGTAACCACAGCATAGCATAACATCTAAGTTCATTGTCACAAGGCTAATGTGAATGTTCCCAAGCACAGCTATGCTTACACTGTAACCACAGCAAAGCTTAACCAACGAATCGCATGTACTAATACGAAAAAACTGTTGTACTTTGTCACCAGACTTTGTCTCTACTCTATACCTATGCTATGTTTCAAGTTCAAGACTGCTTTAACAGCGCCACGATGCCCCAGGGCGGTTCTGTGCACTTTTTAAATGCAAATAAATAAATAAATACATAAATAAATAAATAAATAAATAAATACTCCATATAGAAACTCTGCAGCAAGGTCAGCCAGTCCATTCTGTGTCATCCTGACAAGTGACGACTCTCCAGCGCTAAGCTGAAGTCTAATGATTAGACTTGAGGCAAGTGTGATTCAAAGCTCTACAATAAGCAGGGCATTTGTGAGGGGAAAGTGGGAAAAGTGAACATATTAAAACTCACAATTTGGTTGTAGGCCGATGACACACTTTCTCTACTAAGGGTTTGTCAGATGTCACACAAAATTAAGCAGCACAGAGAATTACCAGAAAATCTTTCTCAAACATACAGTAAACGCAACAATAATAATTTGACTTAACACAAATATAATTTCTCACTACATATAAGTCCTACAGACGATAATTTGTAGTAGAAAACTTAAAAACAATTGTTTCAGATACAACTGGGTTTGAACTTGCAGGTGAACAGTTCAATATTTCGAGTTCTCCATCATCCTCCTTGATTCAAAGCCTTGCTTAGATGTTTGCCAATCACAGAAAAGGATTGGTGGGCCCTTGTCAAAGTTCAGGAAGTGAATTGTTTACTTTGTCTGCCTTATCTTTTAAGCCAGGAAAAGGGCACAGTCTAAGTGGCTTTGGGCAGAAGAGGCAGACATGCATAACTGTCTGAATTGTCCTCCCTGAGCACATGGAGGAACACTCCTCAATGGGTAGGCTGGTCCAACAACCCACCAATGAAAGAGGAGGTTCTGGGCAAAATAAAGCTAGGAGAAAGAAACCCAGTGCTAGCAGCTTTCCCCCAGGCAAAATGATTCAAAAACTATTTTGGATTTAAAATATATATGAATGAAATCCAGCTAAATGTATCCTTGACAATGAAGTGACTGGCTTGAAAGGCCTAATCTAACTGGAGGGGAAAGTTGGTCAATGAAACAGACAGACTCAAGTCACAACTCGAGGGAGAGATAACGTATGGATTAGAGATAGTGACAGAAGAGCCGGCTTGAGCCTGATCATAGCCAATTGTCTGGCTCGGGCTCGACTGGAGTGCCTTTGTGAAAGAAGAGCCCAACTGGAGTTGGACCAAGCATCATTCTCTGTTACATTCACAGAGTTAATTAAAGTGATACTGCCACACAGTGACAGTTGAAATAACTGCATGCAATCATCTACTTGCACAGAGTACTTTGTTTATCTCTTGCCAGGATGTGCGTTTTGGTGCAAAGCAAATGTTGCAATGGCAGTATATGCGGCCTAAAACTTCAAATGTGCAACTAGAAAATTTGCCTTCCACATGTGACCAATCCATGAAATCATGGGAAAATCTCTCTAATTAAATGCGTCCTAATTCCTTTGGTGCCAACAATTTTGGGTCACCTAGAAGTGATTCTGGTAAATGTGAACAATAAAAAAAAAAAAACTCACAGTACACTGTTTGCGCCAAACACAACACAAATAATGATCATTTATATTGTGCACTTCACAGGTTCCTGTAACTTGATAATTGCTCTGTCACCTATGAGCCATTGTTCTCTTGTAACAGAAAGATGATGTACTACACTGATTGGTGGGCAAGAGGGTTTGCCTGGGACATTTTACTTATAAGGACCCTATCAGCACAATATCTTTTACTTTCCCCGAGGCTATGGCCGGTGGCCACGGGGTCTCCATGTACTGTCCAGTTTGTGAATCGGGAGTTGGGGAGTTGTGTGGGCACACTGGTCTTGGCAAAGGGGGTGCTTGTCTAGACATGAGGCTTTTAACATCCACTCAGTTCTTTACTTTTTGTCCTCAATCTTCCACCATGCAGGACATGTAGGTGCTGCCTTTTGGTTCCACCAGTACCTGCTAAAAGACCGAGGATATCTCCCATAGAGTTTAAACCCAGCAGACGCTATGCATAATAACCAGCTCCAACTCTGTCTGAAGCAATGATATAAGTAGCATTTTTGTTATTGTGTGCCTAAGTCTTAAAAAAAATAAAGTGGCAAAAGACGGGATTGTTTAGGCCAACTTTGCACTCCGATATGAATAGAGTTCCATTCAGGATACCGAACATGAACCTATAACCACTTTTTTTGCTTACCGTATGGTTTCATATTATTTGTCAGGTTGTTTTAGGTTGTGTTTTGCATACTTTTAGGTGATCTTTATGAAACAGACCAATACTGTAGGTGCCCCGATCCTGATTATATGTAGGAAGTCAGAAATTGCAAAATGCACAAAATCAGTGATGGTGCCTATTGCACAAAGAAAATTTGAGACAAGGTATCCGTTGAGAAGACCCTATGTGATGTATCCCCTGATGACATTCTCTTGGAGTAGATCCTCGAAGGAATATGAAGATGAGAGAAAGAGACACTGGTGAGGTCACAAGAAGTAAGCGTGATGCACTGAGAAGAGTGGCTGAAGAAGACAATGCATAGACCTTACAGAACCTGATGACGAAGTAAAGAATCAAGTAAACTTTCATATGCGGAATCAAGATTGCACGTGTGAAGAGCACTGGAGAAATTGCAAGCCATTTTATAACTGTACAGATGCAGCAACGCAAGTAGACTACGTAATCTTAAAGGCTAGCTATATGTAGTGAATAGACTGCAGGTGGTGCCCCCATCATATAGAATTCTGGACATCGGTGTGACATATTTAGTACGCTCAGACCCAGGATTGGAAGGCTGTGTGTCACAGTAAGAAAAATAGCTGAAGATCGAGGAAAGGCCAGGAATAGCTCTCTGGTCTGTTGTCAAAGGATGGAGCAGCCAAGAACCAGTTATCTAACCTTGAAGAGCAGTGGACATGAGAAGCTGAATCAGCCCTTGTTATGGTGCAAGAAAGAACACCATGAGTGACAAGTTTATTAATTCAAGACAATTAAATTCTGTAAAACAGGCTGAAATACGGTCTCCTGTCAAGTGAGTGAAGGATGGAAATAGGTGTTGGGCGTGCAGACCTGAGCTGAGATAACAATGTGTCTATACTCCCTTTTATTCTCAGGAGCAATGATACTTTGCAAGGACAAGTTCAAAGACACTCTGATTGGCAGACGACATGAGTGATGAGAGTTATTGAGCTAATTCGGTGGGGAGACACAGTGAAGTCCACCCATTGACACCTGGGGTACCAGTTTATGTGCTGCTGATGAGCCGAATGTTCCAGAAGGGTACAAGCGTGCCAACCAATTGTAGAAGGCCATATAATGAAGGGCCTTATAGTTTGTGAGCCAATGATGCACTGTGTACTTAATAACGGTTGAAGATGACTTGCACTAGGAGTGGGCATAAGTTGTCCACCTGACTGTAGAGACCCAATCACAACCCATCTCTATTTAGAAAGTATACTTAGATGTTCCCCTTAAGCCAACCACAAAACCCTGTAGGTTTTCCTAGTTTTCCACGTAGTATAAAATCACATATGACGAATTTCTGTTATAAAATAATAGTTTTTTTATGAAATGCTTCAAGACTTATGCTGTGCGACATTGGTTGATGTCCGTTGCAACACCCTGTTTCAGACGATTGAAAATAAAACAATCAGATGAGACATTCTGCCAACTTCTGTCTGTCTTATTATTTGGTGCAAACATTATTCTGAGTCCCCATCCTTGTATGACGTGCTACTGATTTGAATGGCCCCTCATGGGTTCAATATTAATAACCAGTCAAGTCCATGCAGCAGGTTAGAAACACATGTGAAAAGCCCTTCGATCCCTTCTCCTTTTTGCACCCTTTGGTCTCTGGATCGCTGAAACTGAACATGTGAAAAAGATTTGATATTCAGAAACAAATCCTGACCCTGTGTTCCTGAGAGATGCAGGCATCCCACAATTCAACGTCCTGTCAATTATGCACAAAAAACGAATAAGAAAACAATAATCAATACCCATTCAATCCCGCAAATAGAGTTTCAGTACCAGTCGCCCACCAAAATAAATGCAAACAAAGGAAGACCAACTGCCCTACTTCTACTTGAAAACCATAAATATGTATTTGGATACTTAGTGCACAAGTCCTAGCCTAACCATTGAGGGAAAAGTATACGCTTGACTGTGGCGACTGGGGCCTGAACAAATCCTAATTGTGAGGCCAGCCCAGGGTTCATTGGGGCACATAGTTATAGAGGCAACTCCACAGAGGAAACCTATGTTTGGACATCGTGTCCGGGGGACTCGGACAGACAGGCCATGGGTTCTGGGTGATCACAGAAAGGGTCAAAAGCACCAAGGCTGTAGTCTACTTTTGCTGTAAGAGAGATACGCCAACAGTGAGTCTCTGGTTAAAAGGACTCCCTTCAAGGGCGGCTCCGCCTTTTGTTCTTGCATACATTTGAAATAAACAAAAACAAAAACAGTTCTGTGAACTTTTAAGAATTCATCTCAGGTATTTGTGAGTCTCATAGTGTAGCCCTTCATGTGTAATGTTGTCTAGAGATATCTGACACCTGTGTGATGTTCTCTTGAACGGTCCCTCAGGTGACTAAGTTGCTCTGTACAAACAGTGAAGGGGAACTAGTCTTCCAGCTTGAGGGTCCAGTAACGGGAGCCTCACAATTGCAGGTAGAGGTCACCTCTCATGGACCCTCAATGTATGCTGACCAAAGTGTTTGGCAGTCCAGCGCATTGAAGTCTCTTACTTGGTCGGCAATCTGCTAGTAGAGGCCAACGCTGGTATCAAAAGAACTCTGCGAGTCCATGAACGTCATTGCCAAAGTGTCTTTCCTCGTGTGCACATTCTGCATAGAGTGCATCTGGTCAGTTATGCAGGTCATCTTGATGGGTGGACATCTCTGGGACACATTTAGACTCCTGTGATAGTGCGTTCCCAATGCAAAACATTAACATTTATTAGCATCTGGGTAGGTACAAGCAACCGATTTGGGAACATGAATGGCAGACAGTATTAAACATGAACTTACTAGTCAGTATAAATCTGGGTCCTGGGCAACTGGTTGTCCGCTTGCACCCTCACTCCACGAAAGCTCTCCTTTATCTGCCCTCCATCCACATCCCTCTTGACTGTCATCCGCAATCCTCATCATTAAAGCAATAACAATGTACCTGCATCAGGCCATGACATCTCTGCCACTGCCTCAAAAGACATTTCTGCTCCGAAATCCCAGGGACTGTCATGGAGATGCAGGAAGTACTCCAGCCACAGCCACCATTCCAATGGTGGCTATCATATTTAAGGTTTTTTAAAGGTACCATCAACATCACTGAGCATCCATTAATAAGAACATGTGTTAAGCTTTCCATTGCTGTGCTCCCTGTATAGGTGGCTGAAGTGGGTGAAAAATGTTGCAGTAGTGAAATCAAGGAAACATATCAGGGACATTCTTGCCTTGCTAGCAGTAGAAGCACAGATTGGTTGTTGCTTGTTCTATTTTCCGTCAATAGTGCTTAAAGCACACTTATGCTCTTTGGTCTGAGCACTTGACACATTCATAAAATGCATACATGCCATGTATGTGCTCTCTGTAGAGGTCTAACATTATCAGGCGACGCGGCAGCCTCATTGAATCTACAACCAGCTCACAGCAGAATTATGTGAACTCATTCCTTCTGAAATTTCCAAAGCAGAAGATCTCCCTTTTTGGTTGGTCCAAAAATCCACATGAGTTCCAAAGTCAGGAATTATACAAATATTAATCGTTTGTAGGTATTAGTCAGTGGTGCGATAACTGGTCTGATGCAGATCAGGGACGCCAAACCGAATTCCAGGGACATCATTTCACCAAAATGCCAGGGGTAGCGGAAGTGACGTCACATGACCCTTGACCTCCGATGACATCACGGAACATGATGTCATTTCACCCCACCCCGAAGTGACATCATGGGAAGCGATGGAACATGAGCTTTCACCCCTTCACAAAACAGGAACTGGCATCACATAGCATTGTTCCCAAGAAGAATGCGAAAAATATGGTTTCGATATCACTGTAATGTCATACACATTTCATACAAGAATGGATCACCATATGAATTGTTAATATCAGTGTGTATCGGCTCACGTTACCAAATTACTGTGAATGCAAGCAGACGTCCAATACAAAATGATAATGATTTATTATTATATAGCACTTACACTTAATATAGAACAAATATACATACAATATCACCCAACCTGCATTGGTACTCAATGATTGACCGCAGAAGGATGAAAGGCTGAGTTGGCCTTTTCAGGTTTCTAACCTGCAGCCTGCAGATCAAACATAGAGTGTAGCAGCGAATGCTCAACCCACTGAGCTATCTTACCGGCTATAGTACAATGAACAATTACATGTCTGAGTGTTCTCAAAGTCAGAAAGCAAATTACACTCTGTAGTGGATACCATTAAACTGGCAACTGAGATGAAACAGCAGGTCAGTTCATCTGCAGGTCTGGTGCAAAGTTGTGTCAAGGCTGCGCGGATCTCCTTTTCAGACTTCAGAGGTTGGCAAAATACATACCATTGGGAGGGTTTATAACTTTGTATGCAAGAATTTAGAGTAGCGCAGGGTAAGCAGCGCACTAGCACAGCATTCCATACTCTGGGCACTCGTTACCTCATATATGCAAACAAACATCCTGAACAGCATGCCAAGGAGATAGGAAAGATAGACACATTACAACAAAGCATGTATTGTGGCACAATTAAATCAAGGGCCACTTCATGTGCTATGGTCAAACATTTCTACACTGTACACAAGCTTTTAGGCACAAGGATTTTGTCAAGTGACCAAGGACACTGAGATGCAATGTCTTGTGATGATCGTGACAGAGACAATGTCAACAAAAAAACATGCTATAACTGCAACTTGCGAAAAGCAAAATACATAGTTCGAAATGCATGCTTATTCTTCTCTAGATGCTTTTTGGACATTTTTGTCTGCATTGTGATTTTGAGGACAGACCAAATTGTTGGCTCACCCTGTGAAGTTTGCCTGAAATAAACCTTTAATGAGTCTAGCAATTCTGTATAGAATTCTAGAAAGAGAAATTATTTGTTATTCCTATTCTTTCTTATTTAGGGTCACTGCTCAAAGTGTTACACTTGTGGAACCCCCCCTTTTTTTTAAAGTGGCCTGAACAAGAAAGCCAGCCACTCCAGAAACTAAGAGTCACACAGCGCTGGCCGCAGCCCAGGAACCTCCATTTAAAATAAGAATATTAAAAAAAGTTTTTATTTTTTTAGGGGTAGCAAGGGAGACTACAGGGGGAGCAAGAGAGACCTCAAGGGTCGCAGCTGCGACCCCTGGCAACTCCTGGCCACCTCCAGATGCAATCCCTGCCGAATACATTGATTTTGCAATGTTTTTTTACTATTTACCAATAGCGTTGAGAAAGCATCAAAAAGCACAAAACACACGTCGGCAATCTAACCTCAAATGTCTTGCGCAAACACTAATGTGTAGAATGTCCTCTGGATGTAACAGTACAAACTGTCCACAGGCTTTGCAGCAGACGAGGAGACAAGACCCATAAACACACAACATAGAATTAGAACAGTGCAGTGGCACGATCCACTACCTCACAGAGGTCTGTTGTATGCATTCGTTAATATCTGGGGGGCTGAAAGTGGCAAAAAAGTGTTGAGCTACACAAATCTGCTAAGGCACCTCTAACATCAGTAAATATTATCCTCTTCGGGAAATCAACAACATTAGAAGCCAAAGGTGTGGCTTTTTGGCACGGCAGGCCGCCCCCTCCTTAGGCCCCCCTTTTCTCAGCATGCAGCAATGGCGCAATGCTCCACACCAGAATCGGCTGGGCGCGTGGAGCAGTGCCGGCAGCAGGAAATCCACCATTTAATGGTGACCCGCAAAGACCCTGTGAAATCAGCCTTACTGTGACAAGTCCACACAGACCAAGAAGAATCCCAACCCACGACTATATACTCAACCCGAGAAGATGGAGTAATTAGGCTCAATCCGCGGTATCCAAAAATCACCACTGATGGATAAAATCTTTGAGCAAGAAGAAGAAAGAAGGGGGGTGAGCACCGCCTTCCTCCTCCTCAGTGATCCCTCCATCGGTCCTGCTCCTCGCTGCATCCCGTCACACAAAGCATTCCTGGGTGTATCCTTTTTGTTCACTGTTATTGCATGTGGCTAGTTTTTCCACTCCAAGACACCATGAGGTCAAGCAGGGGCCATTTTAGAAGAAACATTAAAACTAAGGTGATGGTCAGAAGCTAGGCCTACTGTTATATCATCAGTTACATGGAAGTACTTACGCAAAGGTCAGAGACCCGTGAAATGAGCATTGCCATACGTTAGAAACTTCAGTGAGCATGCTCCTCCAAGCAGCACCTCCTCCATGCACGTGATTAGAAGAAAATAAACACAACCCTTCTACCATAGCCAAGAAGATTGCTCAGCTGGTAGCATGCTTGTTGCTGAGACCGTAGGTGATCTGCAGATCGCAGCTGGCGCGGCCAACTCAGCCTTTCATTCTTCGAGATCGATAAATGAGTACCAAGATCTGATGGGTAATAACAATTGTACATAAAAGTCTTCTATGTAAAACGTTTTGGTGAAATTGGACACAGATTATAAAGACGATAAAGGAAGCATGCCTAACCAAGAGACTGCTAGCTTGAGATTGCAGGACCCGGAACAAGCAGACCTGGGAAAACCAATCCCAGGCAATGAAACGCCAAGAACCTCAGAATCCGTCATGCCTGGCAGGGGGAAGGTATTGAGGTAATAGTCCAACACACGCCTCGCAAGTCTAACCCCAGAACAGGGGAGAGGGAAGCCACCCATAGAAAGAAAAAAAAACAGCAAGCCCTTGAGGAGGCCTCAGGTGAGCCAAGGGGTGGAAATCTAGGCAAAGGTGTATATTCAAACTCATCAGGAGCGGGTCCAGCCCTTTAATTGAACAGGAGGAAAGGACATACTCAAAGGACCCTGCATCGACCCACACACCCTTAAACACTCAAGTGAATCCCTCTATCCCCCACTGGGTGAGCAAAAAAGCACCCATACTGGCTTGGATTTGCCAGTGCCAGCTTACACGGGTTGTGGGGCAGATACCTGCTTGTAGAAGCACTTGCGGTCTCTCTACTTGTCATTTCCAACTCTGTGATACAGATGCAGGCTCTGGGTGTTATATGATGTCATGTCAAAAAAGCTTGTATGCTGTGCTCATCACCACAGCAGTGCCCTTAAGGCACCAAGACTTGTAGATTACTGTGCCACCCACCCCTGTGGGGGAACAAGACCTTGTGAACAAAATCACGTTCTTGGCAAAGGCCAACTAACTTACTGTAAATTGGCAAACACAGTTGAGTTTAAATCAAATCATACTCATTTTGGGTGATTGGAGCTCGATCTAATTATCCATTCATTTTCTGGTTCAGTAAAATAATTTGATTAGGCTATTTCGATTCAAGAAATCACTATCTACCAGTGTGTGTCAGGTAGGGTTTCAAAAATCCCCCACTGCCTTGCGGATGCCTTACCTCCTCTTGAGGCCCATAAAATATTCTAAAAGATGTTAGAATTAACACTTCTGTATTAACTATGCGCATTTATGAGATGTGTTCGCCCTGGGTGAGCAGTATTGCTCTAAATATTAAATACCAGTTTCAAATGTATAAACACTATCTAGTATCCTGCGAGGAAAGCAATGTATCTGTTGGACTGCTGCATGTTTTATCTTTTTTAATAAGGCTCCTAATCCATGCTAAACCTACATTCTTCAGCATGGCCTAGATATAAATGAGCCAGAAGGGACCTACACATACTCCCCGGTCACCTGAATCTTTATTGGTCAGTTACTTTACCCAGTGCCACAATGTGCTCCTTTGGCCAGCCATAACCTCCAGTCTCTTTCAGTTTTAAGGCTCTGGAAAGGGAGCGGTTCTGTACAGTATCTGTAACTGTCCACCCTAGGTGTCCTCACACAAAAGCACTCATAGAAGAAGCCCAGGATTTCACAAAGCTCCTCAGGATTATGCCTTGGATAAGAGTGTCCTGGATCACAAAAAGGTGGTTGATTACAGTGCAGAGTCTTCATCTGGGGAATTCCTTCCACTACATTGCCCTCAGTTGGGGCACGCCATTTAATTAAGTGCATTTACCTGTGAAATGCCTTTTACTGCATGTACCTCAGCTCTGAAAAACCTTTCCTTCTAAGCTTCAGGAGCATTTAAAGTTCTTTCACATCAGAGATCTCTACTTTGAAAAGCAGTCCATTCCAGCAGATTTCACAATGGAAGACCACTCTTCAACAGAGGAGATCCTCTTCACTAATATAACATAATGCACTTATTTTTTAGAAAGAAAATACTTAAAATACATTTGCTACAAACCTTCAACCCAAACTTTCAAACAAAATGTGAAGTACCTAGAAGTAATTCTGTTCAGGACATTGCAATAAATCAACTGTCTCACTCACATACACTCATCCACTCGCTTGCTTTATTTTCAAGTTCACTCACCTCTACTTTTGACATCAATGTTTCTCCTCTGCCTGGGGCTTTCTTCTCTGTCCTTCACAGCCCCCTGGACAACAGGCACCTGAAAGGAAGAGGTGGGCCTCCCAAGGCAGACTGTAGGCTGATTTGGCGAGTATGCCTCCCAGTGGGGCTCAGAATCTTCATCCTCTGTGTCATCACTCTGAAATGGGGGCTCTGCCGCAAGATGCTGGTCAGTGGTGTCTGTGTTCCTTGTGGGTTCAGTACATAGTGTATGATCCCTAAAGTATTGTTTCGAAGTATTTCTTGGAATCCACTTCGGAAAAGCTTTCATTGACTCTTTGGGTGCACAGGAAGGGAGACTGTGATCCTGTGGCTCTTCCTCTGTGAATGCAAAAAGAGGACAGCAGTTAGAAAGTCTGCAGTGTAGGATATCTGCACTTAATGCAAGCAAAACCACTACCCCTGAGCACCTGCTGGGGTTTACTATTGAACAGCAATATTGTTGTGTGCCAACACATAGAACACCTATGTGTTCTATTAACCAATTCTTATTAACATTGTGTAAAAGATAATCATTAGATTAACATCCCTACACAGTTTCATAACTAAAACAATAAGCATTTACACTTTCAATATAAGTGCCTATGTAGACTCATAAATGGAAAAACAGAAAGAATACTCTCATTCTTTTATTTAGTATTTATATATATTTATTATCCCATAGAAATATGTATGCACATTAAAAAATAATATAGTCAAACAATAAGCAGTCGCACATATTAGCAATGTTATAGTTGAAGACAATCCTAGCAGCCTACTCGTCTTCGATTCACTTTTGGGAATCTTAGGTCTACCACCAATCAACAATGTGAATAGTCACCTAAAATATGGCATGGTAAATCTTAAGGACAAACTTAAAGTTGTGGTTTGAGAATTAACGAAGCCATAGAGAGGGAATGTTACTTCAAATACTGAAGAGCCCTTAAATGGAAAAATATGAAAACAGAATGAAAAGCCTATGATTTCGAATGGCAATTACCTAACAGCAATCTAAAAACATGGATACACCATACAGATAAAACAATTGAAATCCACCTGTCAAATCATTCCTTCCAGCCACTAATACATATATGGATCCTTATCCTGGTGAAAGCACTGCAAGGCATTTGTTTTAAAAATATGCTTTCACATACTAACCACACAGCCTAGCCTAGTTTATCTCAAAACACCCGAGAATAGATAGGAGCTAGCCTAGCAAAAATACATCATGGCCCTACTGGCTACCCAAGAACATGAAAATAAATATATATTCTTCCACATGTCTTTAAAAGGGATAACACGTTTCCATTCCATCCGAAAATACAGTTGCAGGCAAACAAACTAAAATATGGAATAATGTGCAAAATGCCAGTTCGTAAGCCCAGGAATTATCAGATTTACTCTGCTCTAGTAAATGTATCGGTTTCACGGCTGCCTCTTTGCATGAAATCAAGCCTGTCCCTTGAACTCTCAAGCTCAGCTCTACTAACTTTGCCCTGCATGAACTCTGTTTACCAGGAAACCCTTGAAATCTCTGTGTTACCTGCAAGCTTTGACTTTTTGGGTGAGTCAGGTTTAATCCTCTCCTACGCCCAATCAGCTAACCCTGACCTCAGGGCATCAGGGTCTAGTCTTCATTATTGATCTTTTAAACCACTCAGCCACACTTCGGGCCTCATTACACGGATGGCGGTAATGGTTAACGGTGACCGTTAATGGTAACGGTGACCGTTAACCATTACTGCCTTACTACGAGGTCCCTTAGCGAGTTGGTGCTTTAACGCCTGCTTTTTGCAGGCGTTAAAAACCAACCCGCTAAGGGACCTTGGTGCTAATTACGGCACCTCAAAATTGCGGTGCCGTAATTAGCACCTTCCCCATTCCCATTATGCCCTATGGGACAAAAATGGAAATGGGGAAGGGCAGTGGTGGAAGGGGGAATTACCGCCCCACCAACCTTGGAATGGGGCGGTAATTCCCCCTTCCACCAAGGCGATGCCGGTATTTTACCGGCATGGACCAAGGTGCTAATAGCACCTTGGTCCATGTGCTAATACCACCATCCGTGTAATGAGGCCCTTCTTCTTTCTAGCTCAGTGTTATTTAAACCCTTTGTTGCTGAGCCCTCCTTGAGTAAACACATTGGCCCTCATTAGGACTCCGGCGGAAAACCATGGTGCTATTAGCACCATGGTCGATGCCGGAGTCCGCCATGAAGAATTACCACCCCATTCCAAGGTTGGCGGGGCGGTAATTCCCCATGCCACCATGGCCCTTCACTATTCCCATTTTTGCCCCATAGTGCATAATGAGAATGGTGAAGACGGTAAGTACGGTACTGCAAATTGCTGTACCGCCTTACCTCGAGAGTACCTTTGCGGGCCCCTACTTTAATGGCTGGTCTAGACCAGCCGTTAAGGTCGGGTCCCGCAAAGGGACCTCGTAGTAAGGCATTAAGGGTTTAACGGCACCGACACTTTTTACGGCTCCGTTAACCCCTTAACGCCAGGGTCCTAATGAGGGCCATTGTTGCCAAACCCCTCTTAAGTAAAGATATTATTGCCAGGCCCCCCAGATGCCATAATTGCTTATATTTTCGAATAAAAGCAGTCACCGTAATATCCTTGGGGTGTCAGCCCCACAGTTTGAAGACCACTTGTCTAGCTTAACATGGGATTTTGTGATGAAGACTGTGCGAAATAATAACATGATGTTATTGCATGTTGTATGGGTTTCTCCTACAACACAACTCAATGCACCCAAAGTAAAACTCAAACAGCCCAGTATCGAAACTAAACTACACCAAGTGCTCATACATCTCCTGTATGGCTTCAACAAAACCTATTGCCCTTATAAGTGATGGAAACCTGGGCACCTGGCTTCTCTGTGGCGATTAGGATACACTTGGCACCTACTGGTCCTGATGGCTGCTTTTGTTGAGGAAATAAAACCCATGGCTCAACTATTAGGTAAAGTTAGATTGGTACAGATTTAATAGCAGCGCTGCAGGGTGAACCCAGAAACAGAGAATGCACAATATCCAAACAATCCACAACTGTGTCACCAACAAACCCTTTACAAGAACTCGTGTAGACTGTTCAACACTATGATTCTAATATAACCAGCAGAAGATTTCATCAGTTCATTTCTGCGGACTTTACTACTTTCAATTAGTACGATGAGTCTCTATATGGAGACAGACAAGGGGTCTTCCAAGGTTACTCATGCTGATTTAATGACCAGTGCAGATGATCATTCATAATTTAATGAAAGCACACACTTTCTGTTCACTAGTCATATGAAGTAGTTCCCCTGATACAGAAACATCCGCTTCGCAGAATGAGAGGTTATATAAACACGCGCTGAGTCTCCAGTAAGCTAGCATGTGAGTAAAAGACTGCTTTTGTGAGCCAAGATTCGAAGCTCCATTCTGACAGCAAGCAGTTATGTAATTCACATTTGAGTTTCTCTAACTATTCCAGACTGCAGCATTGATTATAACGGCAGGTTATATTAAATACATATATTGTCACGTTTAATTTGAATTAACTTTTGTATTTCAGTCTACATCTTTTAAACCTTCATTACATGCAAACATATTTTTTCTATACCCTTCTAACCTGGTTAGTTCATAGTAACGTTTCCCAATAGTACCCAACTCCTGTCATTGTCCAGCACCTTCAGACCATGCCAATGGTATATAAGGCACTATATAAGTGCAAAATAACATAACATAGCATAACATTCTGCGGCATCCAATAGCTCCATGACTCCTGGCTCCCTATTGTTCATAGAGCTACCATGTTTTTTTATTTCTCCTAGAAATAAAAAGAGCTCTGCCTCTTACATGGGTACGAAAATTCACCTGAGGTTGCTGCAAACCCCCATCTCTCATAGCATTACTTTACTGCTTCTTACACCTCAATTTGTTCTAAAATCTCCAAGACTATGGGCCTCATTACACGGTAGGCGGTAAGGGTTTACCGGTACCGGTATTTTACCGGTACCGGTAAACCCTTACCGCCTTACTACGAGGTCCCTTTGCGGGTTGGGGAATTTAACGCCTGCTTTTTGCAGGCGTTAAAAACCAACCCGCAAAGGGACCAGGGAGCTAATTACGGTACCGCTATTTGCAGTACCGTAATTAGCGCCTTCCCCATTCCCATAGAGCCCTATCAGGCAAAAATGGGAATGGGGAAGGGCAATGGGGGAAGGGGGAATTACCGCCCCACCAACCTTGGAATAGGGCGGTAATTCCCCTTTCCACCAAGGCGGCGCCGGTATTTTACCGGTATGGACCAAGGTGCTAATAGCATGTTGGTCCCCCGCCATCCGTGTAATGAGGCCCTGTATATGGGTGCTTGTTCCCCTTATACACCTTAAAACCTCCTAGCTAACAGTGCTGCTAAGCTTGCTACTATCACCACTGGCTCCAGCACCCCCATCACGACTAGCATCTCTTTAGCACCTAGTATTGATATTGATTTTGAAAATCGTCCCTGGGGGTGGGGGCCGGTTTCTAGCCATGCCTGGGCCGGTTCGGAAGAAAAAAAAATAGAAAATAAATATTTTTGTTTTTATTTTTTATTTTTTTTTCAAAAGCCTTTCATCCTTTTTAGGTCGATAAATGAGTACCAACACAGGTTGGGTGATATTTTATGCATATTTGTTCTATAAAAAAGATCTTAAGCATAAGTGTTGTACAATAACATATTATCATTTGGCCTTGGACGTCTGCTTGGATTCACAGTGATTTAGTGTACTTAGTAACAATGCTATTCGATGCCACTTCCTGTTTTGTTAAGGGGTGAAAGGTTTTGTTTCATCGATTCCCAGGATGTCACTTTGGGGTGGGGTCAAATGACATCACTTCCGGTGATGTCATCAGTAGTCAAGGGCCATGAGGCGAGGGGCTGGCCACTTTTTTGGGTGACGGCTGGGCCACTTTTTTTTGGGTGACCGGGCCTATTTCTTGTCCCAGTCCGACCCTGACCGTGCTCGTGTTTCAGAGCGCAAAAACAGTACCTCTAAGGCTCCTAGTAAGCATTAGGAATTCTTGCCACATCATAAGGCTAACCATTGCCATGTCTTTCAGTGCTCATGTAGGTAACAAGACTAATGGTTGCAATAAGGAGAACCTAACGTAGAAAGGAGGCAGCAGCGGTTTATTGATCAAAAATATCATAGACCAGCTCGAGGACACATACTCTCTCATTGTACCAAATGATTGATGTTAAAGTTTTCCAATTTGACTCTGCCATTTTCTACTGGCTTGGGAGGGGCACATCCTGCCACAAACGTGAATCTTTCCTTGTAAGACTTCCTACCTTTGTCTTGCAGGTGTTGCTCAGTGAGTGCAGGCATGGAGTAGTGGCTGGTGGCACAGGGCCTTGCTTTCCTGTGGTGAGGGATGACAGGAGATTACTGAGGCAGTCGATGGGGAGTTGCTGGGCTAAGGGGGCCTATGATATGGTAAGAATGTTCTAGGAGGGAGAGGATAAGGAACTGGTTGCATAAGGCTGTGGGCTATCGTTTGCTGGCAAGCAGAGTTTCAAGGAGGTAGGAAAGGGTGTGGGAAGACAAATTGGGCTGAATATGACAGGGACGACTGATGGCTCACTAATACCTGCATCTAATGAATTGCCCAATCCATTGCTGGCAGGGGTCCGTCCCAGAGATTTGAGGGAAGTGCTGACACAATTACACATACGGTGAGCAAGAGGGGACTGAGGCTGTAGAGGAAGTACGTAACCCAGGCCTAGGAGGAAAGGGGTGCTGCATAAGGTGGCATTCCCTCCCCTGGCTAGAAAGATAGGTGGTCGCTAGGAAAGATGGACAGAAGGGACAAGGTATAGATGCTGCCCAGTTGAACAAGGAGGTGGATATGGCAAGCGAGGTGGGGGTCCTTCAGTGCAGGACTGTGGCAACAGTACACGTGGAGCAAACAGCAGCAGATGATGAAAGGGGGGTGGGAGGTATTGGGAAGACCCTCCTTCTTGGACCGTGGGTGTCCCAGGCAATAGGAGATTAAGGTGTTTCATGTATGAGATAGATTCACTATATGTCAGGGTAAGCCAAAACTTGGGGAATGCCTCTGGGCAGCACACAAGGAGCTGCACCAGCACCCGTGCAAGGGCAACCAGTGGTGGCACAGTGTGTGGGGTTGGCAGTAGTCATGGTGGACTGCCCTATAGGGAACTCAGGAGATTTCCAGGTAGGTCTATGAACCCTGGGCTTTTTTGTGTGGTAACCTATTTTATTTTCAAATGTTCACTTAGGATGTTGGGCTTTCTGAAAATGTGTAATATGTGTCCACATTGAAAAAAAATCTCGGGCTTCTTTTGGTTCCCCGTCCAGCCCTGGTAGTAGTGCCTCAAGAGAATACCTTAGTGCAGGAAAATAATGAGGAGCGGTCATCCCGAAACTCAGTGTCGACTGCCATTTCAGCCAATCTCAGGCAGCAGAGGCATTGAAGGGGTGTGCAAGATGGGCCACTGGTCTTAAGAATTGGTCGTACCCGGGGGGGGCGTATCAGTCTTTTGGTTTGCCTCACACTGTCAAGCATAGGTACTGTGTTTTAAGATGGATTTTTGAATTCTGACCTGGTGGGCAGAGGTTCAGAAGGCCAGACTAGTTTCTTGGAACAGGGTAACCAGACCAATCAAGGTAGCATTGGGGAGGTCAAGACTAGGTCTCATGAGTGGTGAGGGTGACTGAAAGACCTCAATGAGGACACAGAGCAAAGGACACTCACCAATCACTCCCAGTCAGGTGTATATATATATATATATATATATATATATATAAATATATATATTAAATATATATATTAAAAAACAAATACATGTATTCAAGGGAAAGAAGAGGGGCAATCAGGGGCAACTCATGTGTAAAAATGGATGGATGTGCTAAGGGCCACCGGTAAGGGTTGCAATTACTCACAGACCCCTGGTGCACTAGTGACCAAACTTCAGCAGTCGAGTCCAATTCGGTTGCAGGTTCAAATGCGGCAATCTCGCGGCTCTGCGGCTTTTATCAGCAAAGTTACAGCATTGATTCCCAAATGTGACAGTGGCAATTTCTCAGCTCCTGGTGGATGGATCAGGCCAGTTTAACTGTAGCAGGCTTCAGCGCACAGAGGATTTCAGCTGCAATGCACTTGTTAAGTTTGTCACCAAGGATGGGCGACACGGGAACCGCGTGTACTCAGGTTCGGGCGCGCTCTCTTTACTCCAGACCTGGGAATACCAAGTGTACAAAATTCGGTGTGAGAGTGCAGTAAACACAGAGCTTGCGATGTACCAAGTTTTAAGGGCCTCCTCAAAACAGCGTCGGTATCAGAGCAAAGCCTGTCAGCCCACTGGTTGGCCAAGAGACACTTACAAGAAGGCTTACTTGCAGGGTTTGATGAAAGTGCTGAGAATAGTTAGTCCCACTATTCCAATGGGTCTAAGCGCCTTCGCAGACCTTCTAGTTCGATCAGATGCAGAGGTGTCTAGTGGGATGACAGCAGGCTCAGGCTGCAAAACCTTCCAGCGGGTCACCACCGGTTCCTCGGCTCGGCTTGTTAGTTTCAGGATACTTGGATCCTATCCTTCGTTCAGTGAGAACTCAAGAGATCGACATGGTATGGGTGTTTGGAGCCTTCTCTTATCCAGAATCTTCTTTGCGCCAAAACGAAGAGGACCCAATGGGAGAGCTGCTCACATACAGGCACACCATACATGGACCAATCATGGACCACAGTGGTCACAGGCATTCACAGTGCACCAGACTCTTTGACACCCAGGATGTGTATTGGAACCAGACAGTCCAACCCAGATCCTGGAAGCACACACACAAAGCATGGTGTTTCGCATGAGAATGCATGCCCAAGTAACTGCTGACCCCAGTCGGCTCGACGTTGGGAAGGTGAAGGGGCAAGATGGCCAAAGGACAGGACAAAGAACCTTGTGGCATGGCCATTTTGGAGCCAGGCCACCTATTTGTGCCAAATGCGGTAACCGCAGTTTACCTGGCAGGAAAGGGTTAAAAATATATGAAAAGGTAAGCTGCCACCAGCCCTGTCCAAGGCCACCTGCAGTTCTCCTAACACATCCTTCGAGAGTATCTAGAGCCTTTAGAAATGACAAGAAGACCCAAGTGCACTATACTGGAAGGTACATTGTGCACTTGCAACATATTGCAGAAAAGTTGCAACATTAACAAGGATTAAGGGAAACACAGTCTCCCAGTACTGACTGTCTGTAAGTCCATGTCAGTTTCCCCATAATAAAGTGAGCGAAAAGCCCAGGGTAGTGCAACAGAAGGATGTGCTTCTCTAGCAATCTCAGTCTATGGTGTTAAAACATCAGCAGAAAGTTGGGGGGTACACAACTGGAGGGAAAATTACACATGAAATGGAAATCCTTTTTAACACTGTGCCTGGCGGAGACTCCAGAACCGTGTTTGTCAGACGTCTATCAGAACCAAAGTCCCCTTCACAGATCCCTGAAAGAGCAAATGAGAGCTATGCAATACAACCCCCGAAAATATGTTTTTGATTCTTTGACAGTGAGGTAGCATTACCTGAACAATGTCACAATCGTTGTTTAAAGTTTGACCCTACACACATACTTATTATTTGTGCGTGCTGCTAAATGGCCATGACTAAGTACCAACTTTCCATCCACACCCACAAAACCAACAATTCCCAGTAGTTGTCTGCAAAGTAGTAAAAATACATCTCTGCCAGGTGGTTTCCCCCTGTGAAATAAGGATCCACATTTTGTAAGAAATCCAACATGATGACAAGGGCCACTTATGTAATCAAGTAACCAGAGCATCAAATGGCTGCCCTCCCTTCCTCAAATGCTCCTGAAGGGCTGAGAGAAGGTCCACTAGCCTTTGTGAATAAATACAAGCGTCCTCTTCCTGTCAGCAAGGGACCATAGAAAGGCCCCTCAGATTAGATCCCCATCAACAGGACGCAGCGACTAATTGTCCAGCGTACGGCATTAAGGGTTGATGTGGTCAGCTGTTAATATGTCAAAGAGGCATTTTTACAATGGAGCAATAGTCTGGTTTTCCACAAAAATATCAGAACAGTAAGATAGCATCAGAGGTGTTATGAAACTAAGAATCTATGCTGCGAGAATCATGCCTTAAGTGTTGCTGCCATCACAAAGTTGTGAAGGTATGTTTTATACTGCGGGAGGTATAGATTTTAGCACACACTGGTAGGCCTTTACGTGTTGTGTGCTGGGAGCCATTACCTAGAAAAAGCAGATACTCTCAGCCCTGGATGAGGCACTTGTGAAGGAGCTTTGCAACAGCACCAGACAGGCATGCTCTCGTACTAGAGCCTACCCCTATTTAAGAATGCAACTGTCGACAGCAGGGAACTGTTTCCTTAACATCAGTCTGAAGGAGATGTAGGGTGAATTAAAGTCACAGACCTGATCTCCAGTGGAGGGGCAAAACAACTGGGCTCAGAGAAGCAAAACTTTCTGGGGTTCAGTCTCAGCAGCATGCAGTTCCTCACTTTGTTGGTACCTTGTAACTACAACTTGTTATGCACCTGCAGACAATGGAAATGCCA
The DNA here is from genome assembly GCF_040938575.1 of Ambystoma mexicanum. Classification (NCBI taxonomy): domain Eukaryota; kingdom Metazoa; phylum Chordata; class Amphibia; order Caudata; family Ambystomatidae; genus Ambystoma; species Ambystoma mexicanum. The sequence goes on from NC_090925.1 coordinate 295,998,323, forward strand.
GCGGTTCACAGTGTAAATCCCAGTAACATAACACACTATAAACCCTGCCACTGTGTTTCTTGATTGAAAGGATACTCTGTCTTTTGTCCACAATAATGCATGTTGACTTGTTACATTGACACTTACCTCCCGGTGTAATTGTACCCTATTGATACCCCTTCTGCAGTGCCCTCGTGCTGCATGAGTCCATTGACTGGCAGGGCTGCTAATGCACTGCAAATTGTCCTGATAGTTCCACAGATGTTGTCAGAGTGAATTGTTCAATGTCACAATAGCCGCACAGCCAGGTACTGTTCATGACCCATAGGAAAATTATAAGGCACTGTGGTTCTCCTACTCAAGTTTCAAAGGGCCTCATCACAAGTGGGTGGTATCCCACTGGTAATTGCACCGGTAGACTGCCCAACGCAATTAGCGTTACCGCAACTCAGTCCAGCACAATTTGCATACTGATTCACACCATTGCCAATAATACTGATAACTGGAGGCAGTGGTTGAAGTGGGCAGAAGCAGTTGTATAGATATAGCTTGTGTTAGCATAAGGCATCTTCAGACTCTGTGCAGGAAGGGGCGGAGAGGGGAGCAGGAGAGAAGGAATCAGGTAATATTCATTCTTCAAAACCATCCCTGCAGTGCAATAGGCTGGGCTTATAAATTATGCCAAAATCCAAATTGCCCACATTTACCTGAATTTGAAATTTTACAACTCTCCTGAAATGTTGAAACATTTAGGTGTTAAGTCACGGTAAGTTCGCTGGCATTTGTAAACAGTGTAATCGTAAAGCACAGAACCTTTCCTGCGAGCAGAGGTTTAAATGAAAGAGTCCATTTAGAGGGCAAATGTTTGCAATGTTTGGGCTGAGTGTTTGTTTTATATGGTCACTGCTTTGCTTGTTGCAGTGCCTGCTGAAATGCTGCTTAGAAAGGTAATTTCATGGGCGGGGCAGGTTCCAGGCTCCGAAAAGGAAACACATGACCATCTTTCCTTTGGAATAACTTTGCTGCGTTTAATTTAAAAAATACAACTGGTAATTAAGAAAACGTTCACTTCACACAATTTAGTAATTGCAATTCATGAAATAACAAACATCAATTAAAATACTTCAAACATTGTTTGGCATGGCTGGGTTGGTCCACCATGCCATTCCCCGGAGCGGTATCAGGAGATTCTCAACCCAAAACCTGACCTATCTGATCCTGTTCCCGCCCCCACTGCCCATGTGACCTGACAACTTCACTGGGCGGCCCCAATCACCAGGAGCACAAGGCTAGGGTTTGGTAGAAAGAAAGAAAGAAAAAAAGAAACAAGGAAAAGAAAGAATCTCCATTTATGGAAGCCACCAGTTGTATCAAAGGATGAGCCATCCCTCTATCACCATAAGAGAAACCCAATGTTCCTTCATCAATTAATGGAAGAATGGCACCACTTAATAAAAGGAAACAGCAAGCTCCCCCAATGCAGAGTGAAGGAAAAGTATGAGGGGTGGAGTCCCTTGTATTTGAAGACCCAGGGCCTTTGCATACAGAAGAGCAGTCATTTACATATTGAAATCAGTTCATCCAAAAAGCAGGAACAGACTTCCAACCCAGAAACATTGAGCCTGGACTCTGAAGCAGAGTTTGGGTGTGTGTTAGACACGCTACCTTTGCAGTGCTGTTTCTGATGGGTTGCATTATTATTGCTTTGGGATTCCTAGAGATGATATGTTTTGTAATATGTCGGCACTGAGCTTTATTATCTATGCACTGTCCTGTTTTAAAGTGCCGCACACAGGTCCCATTTCAGAGCTCGTGCAAATGATAGTGTTGAAAGCCAACATTCTCCCCTCCATATTTTGGCACCACTATTCAGGGGTGGGTGGAAATACTGGAGTGGAAATGTCGTGCTTCCCAGCCGCAAAAGCTGCATAAATATACTGTCTACACAGAAACATGTGCTCCAGGGGCACTGCGTGCATTTTCCAAATGACTGCCACTTTTCTAGTTTAAGAAAGTTTCCTTAATGTTAATGTTAATGTTTAAGGATATTTGTACCGCACACTATCACCATCGGAGTGGCCCCCTGCTGCTCTTAAGGTTTCATGAAACTAGAAAAGTGGTGCTGCAGTCTCGAAATGCCATTGTAACAAAGGAAAACGTGGGAAGCAGCCTTTAATGGCACCTCACTGGTGTCATATTCTTGAGAGCAGAAGCCCCTCGCAGTGCCAGCCCAGCATTTCACATTGTTGCTGAGGCTGTTGTCGAGCAGCAAATCAGGCTCATGCTAAAGTCCTGGCTTTGATGCCAGACGCTGCATTAGCACTTCATCAGAATAGGGTGTTTTTCCGTGTTTTTGCATGCACCTCTGAATCAGGCCATCAGTTACGTTTGGCATGTTACACTATGTTATGTCATGCTGTGCCATGTTTTAAGCTGTAGAAACATGTTGTGAAATGTTTTGTGCTGGGATCAATGTGTTCTTTTCCCAAAGTTAAATTCACTTTAATTAGAATCTACCTGAGTGCTACGAAATGCACTCATTCACTCCTTTCAGTATGGGGGATATGATGTTGAGATTTCATTATAAAATTTTGCTTTCAATGTCTATTTTTCAAGGACCCTTTGAAACAGCCATACGACAGCAGGTAGCAAGCACCTAAACACGCAAAAAACAAACAAGAAAAACTAAAAGGTTTGACTTGGAAATCTAGTATGTTAACCAGATCTTACACCATTAGTTAGACCTACCATTCGCATGATGCCTTCTATTAACAGGATACAGTAACTGCAGTCCACTGTGAGAAGGCTAGTCAAAGGCTGGATTATGTAAATTAATTTCCATAAGCGCCCAGCCTCAGCCCATGGGGATTCTTGCCTCACACGTCAATATAACCATTACCTTAAAGGCCCCAGCAGGACTTTGGAACCACGAGGAAGGCCGGACTGGGGCTTCTGCCCCAAAGGAAGCCTTGGTCTAAGCCCCACCCTCAGTTAAATGCCCACATTTCCTTCCAGCTTTCCCATCCAAAGGACCTGACTGTTCATGGCTTAGCGGAGTGCATGGTTTATCAATGCCGTGGCTCACCATGACATCATGCAAGGCTAAAAAGTCTGACCACGGCTAAGCCGTAGACAGGCTTGCGTCCATAAGCAATCAGAAAATAGTCATAGGTGCCCCTCTGTGAGAATGAACATGGCTAACTGGCCTGTTCTTTGGGAATGTACCCAGTCCAGCACTGCTATGGCAATTCTCTTCTGAACAAGAGTACCAACAGCAGCCCCATACAAGTGTTGCAGCCTTGTCAGGCCTCATCAGTGAGGTAGAGCATTTTGCATGCAAGCACAAGCCTAGGGTGTTTTAACCATGATGTAAAACTTGGCAAATTCAGATTTCTGACATACAACCCTTCCCAAATGTTGTTGCAGGCCTATGAAAGTAAGCAGAAGGGTTTTTCCGTTGGTGTCTTCTTGGGCATGGATTGAGCCCCGGCTTATCATCCCATATGTAAACTCTGTGGCACAGCGAACACCCTCTCTCCAGATATCTCTCCTTTCGGCACTGCGCCCTATGGAATATAGTTGAGTCCCATGAGATTAGAGTATACCGGTCATTCTCTCCAAGCCCTTTAAATGGAACCAGACTGATATTCACTCAAATGTGCAAACGCAATGCATAACGCATTGGTCCAGGGGTTCGACATTCATTCATCCCCTGTTTTATTTTGGCAGCACTTTTTTGCTGAAATATTTTGCTGAAAAAAAAACATTGGGGGGCATGTAAGGGGTAGTGTATAGGGAATAAATAATGGTGGAGGGAAGATACATTTAAGAAAAATGCAATCATATTTTCAGCAAAACATTTTCAGCAAAAGCAGGAAAATTAAGCTGGGGATGAATGAAACATAGAACCACTCGAGGAGTATGGGAGATCAGACCATTTCAGTCTCTTTGTGATACTGAAATTGAATTTGACTAATTCCTTTTTGCCAACATGCAATCGGCCAGTACACAATGCTTTCATTGTACAGGCGATCAGACACATTTGGGCTGGTCTCACAGCACCCTTTAAACTAAACCATAACAGCAGGAAGCCTTGTGAATAGAAATGGGATCCTAATGCTGCAACAACCCTAAGATAACAATCTTGACCTCAAAGACTCCTCTCCGTTTAATCATTCCCCCACCCAGTTTGATTCATAACCTAATTTCTGTCCATTTCTGTCCAGCTTTCATTATTCACATAAGACTGAAAGCTTCCTACAGACACCACACTGCTGGAGCAACACCACTACTCGCTACTCTATTCCTATCACCCCCACACCATCCAGGTGCTCACAGCACTGGCCTCAACTGATAAATTGCAGAAATGTCCTATAGAAGACCACTTTATATTACTTTAAAAATCACACTTTAAATGTGGCAATGGCTACTACTTTGCTGGTAGCCTAGTTGCACACTTCCTGTACACTGGGAGGTATGATAGGCCCCTGAACATTTGGTGGCTTTTAAAAAGCGTCCTTTAGATTTGGGAATGACTAAGTTATGCTTCTGCTGAATTGTGTATCTCATATGTGACCCAATCCCTGTTGTATACTCTTGAGGCTGGCGCTGATGTTTTTGGGAATTGCCCCGATTTTTTTTTCTGTCCTCCTGTTGTGGGCCCTGTCCGTAGTGGGCAATTCCACCTGTGTTATCAGTTTTGTTTGCTGCATAAAAAGTTACCTGTCAGGCCTCTACTGTTGATGTGGCCTGTGCTCATCTCGGAGATGGGTCCTTATGTCTTGAAGCCTCTAGGGAGAGAGCTTCTGTGCCTGTATTTGCAATTGTTTTCAGCTAGAGAGATCTGCACTGATATTGCGGCCAGTCGGGGGCGTTGCTAGGTCGGGAAAAGATCAGGGTGTAAAAGCAAAGGAAATATCGAGGCTGTGTACCACAAAGGAAATACACCAAACACGTGCTTTAAAGATTCACAGATCTTTTATTCTGCACAGTTTACAAAGAAAGATAGATACAGATAGCTATCTGGCTTCCAACACCCCACAATGAGTACTAGCCTGTCAAAGAGAGGAGAGAGAGTGCTGGACATCTAGACTTTTGTACTTTTATACAATTTTCAGAAATATTGTCCAGCCCCTCTACATGGTAATAATCTGTGGTCTAGAGTTTGTGCCTAGTTCACATACAGCTTATACAATAATGTGCAGATGGATTACATGCGTTTTCATTTCCATCAAGTTACAATGGCGATGAATATTCTTGGATCCCGTAGTGAGCCTTAGCCTATATCCCTTCACAATGTAGTTCAGCCTGTGTCAATGCTTGAGATTTACTCTGTATTGTCCCAATGTTTACACATGGATGAATCTTATGTGCGCGGACAATACTCAGACGGCAGTTCATGCGGAGCACCAGGTCTCTTTACTCAGTCTAAACAGTTGGCTCTCGGACAACCTAAACATTAACAGAACTCAAAGGTCGGGAGGCTTGGTTGCAAATTGAAAACACAGTCCACCATTTTAGAACAGAGAATCATACGAACAGAAATCAAAATGGCGGATGACTCTAAAATGGCGGCAAAGTCGATACAAAATCAGAACTTTGCAACACGGTTTTCTCCATAGAGCAACTAGGTTTAGGCCAATATTAATCAAAAGGAGGTATTATATGATTTTCATTTGATAAACCCTCCTTTTGGCCTAAGCCAAGTGCTAAACTGGAGATTAATTGTTTTATGAGTAACTCCACATTTCAATATCCATACATCCTGAATCACATTCATCAGATATATTAATTGCCATAAGATCTGCGGTGGAAATGTCCTTCATTACAAATTCATTGGTTATTCTTCCCGGTGCGTGTACCTTTGGTCCTAATATTCCCATACTCTGTGCACAACATCCCCCTAACATTGAACATATGGCAGGAAGTATACAGCAACAGCAAAACAACAGAATACCCAGAATTATCAACAAGCTTCCATCCCCAAGATCGTAAGAAGTCCCAGAACCAAATACTAAGATCCCAATTCCCCCCGGGAATGTGTACTTCAGAATTTAGGACATGCAGGTTTTATATTGCCATAAAGATGGTCGGGGAGGAATCTGGTGGAAAACGCAGCAAGCGGACACCACGAATTTGCATACTCCACCACGCTCAGCCAAGATGACGTCTAATACGTCTAATACCATGCGGCTTTGTAGCACCACTAATCTGATTAGCAAAAGGATCTGTAGAGGAGTGCGGAGATAAAGCAGCAATTTTCCCAGGCCCCGCTGGCTCAGGGAGTGTCTCCAGAACACCCTTGATGTTGCTCAATGCTGATCAATCATTGGGAACAGGGCAAGTAAGTTTCTCCTTATCTTCTTCATCGTGTGGCAAAGGGAAAGGTATCCTCTTGACATGCGAAGCGTGAATCCAATGACGATTTCCTTCCACTCGTACGGCAGTCTGTGTGGCCAATAGGACCCGAAAGGACCCTCTCCACCTCAGTGCGAGACAGGATACTCTCTCAAATGCTTTGGTCAGCACCCAGTCACCAGGTCAGATGCTATGACCTGGCCCCTCGTATTTAGCTGGGAGTGCTTCTCGCACCTGTTGATGAATCAAGTACAGATTTTTAGTTAACCGGTCACAATATTCAGAAAGAAGTACATGCTCTATATCCCTCAAAGCCCTGTGTTTAGGAAGATTCCAAATGTTAGCTGGCCTCCCCATCACCACTTCATATGGGTAGAGCCCCGTCCTATTTGTATTTGTATTTGTTTTATTTGTATAGCGCAGGCCAGGCCCAAGGGCAACCGGGCACATATCTTAATACAACATTACATTACATTACAAGTAGAGGAGCAGTACATTACATGTGGGGCATGTCATCACAAAGGTCCCAGCAGATTGCAACAAAGTAAACAATAGACGTTACAAATCAGGCATCGATCATCAGAACAAAGCAGGGTCCCGGATGGCCCGTCCAATACAGAGGAGCAGTTATTAGTAGGATGTAGCTAACCAGAGCTTGGCTTTGTGTTTGAATTGGTTGAATGAAGGCAGCATTCTGATCAGGAGTGGTACAGTGTTCCAGAGCTTGGCTGCCAGGATAGGGAAGCTAGCACCTCCAGCAGAGTGGAGCTTGAATCTAGGGATCGCAAGGCCTTGGTTTTGTGTAGATCTGAGTGCTCGTGCTGGTCTATATTGAGTGAAACGCGAGGCTAGGTATGAGGGAGCCTGGTGGTTAATGCATTTGTAAGTGAGGGCCAGAGCTTTCAGGGAGATCCTTTGGGCGACTGAAAGCCAGTTGAGGTTCTTCCTTGTTTCTGAAATGTGGGCAGATCGGGGAATGTTGAGGGCTGCTCTAATGGCATTCTTTTGGGTCGTTTGGAGTTTGTTAAGATTACCCTGGTTGGTGCCCTGGTATAATGCATTGCAGTAGTCCAGTTTGGACATGACCAAGGTCCTGGCCAGGGTGATGCAGTTCTGGGCAGTGAGGAAAGGGCGGCAGGCTGAGATCAATTTGCAGGTGTAAGGGTACGCAGAGGCCACTGCATTGGTTTGTCTAGTGAGTGTCAAGGAGGCGTCCAAGTATATACCCAAAGTTTTGGTGTCTTTGGATACTTTAATCAGATTACCATCAATCTTAAAGGAGCCAAACAAGTGACTTAGTTTCTTAAGTCTCTGTTGTGTGCCTAAAATGAGAAGTTCAGTCTTGTCATCGTTGAGGCATAGTTCATGCTGGGCCATCCAGGCTTGTATGACAAGGTAAATGTCATTAAGGGCTTTAGAGTCAGCAATCTAGTCACCAGTGATCAGTATGAGTATCTGGGTGTCATCAGTGTAGTTAGTGTAGGTAACACCCAGATAGTCAAGCACTTCAAAAAGAGGTTTGGTGAAGACATTATAGAGAGTTGGGGAAACGCAGGATCCCTGCGGGACTCCACAAGGGACTGGTGTGGGATCGGACCTGATCCAGTTGGATGCATTGTCAGAGGAGTGGGCCGCTGACTTCAGGTGCCTGCATAGTATTTGGTGATTGACCAAATCAAAGGCAGCTGATAGATCCAGTAATAGTAGAAGGGCCAATTTACCGTTGTCTTTAAGGTCCTCAATTTGAGTTTTGAGATCAAGTAAAGCTGTTTCAGTCCCGTGCTTAGGTCTGAAGCCAGATTGTCTTGAGCCAAGGAGGTTATTGGTTTCTAAGTAGTTCTGAATCTGCAGGTAAGCTGCTCTGTCAAGTATTTTAAGTAGGAACGGTACAGTGGTAATTGGTCTATAGTTTCTTGGTATTTCAGGGTTTAGAGTCATTTTTTTTAGGATCGGGATAACCCACGCGTCCTTTAAGTTGTTAGGTACCGTGCCCGTTAGGAATGAGGAGTTGATGACGGTGGTTATAAAAGGAGCGAGGTCATGTGCTGCTTCCTTGATGATGGGTGCTGGGCAGGAGTCACCTTGGCAATTGGAGGGTTTTAGATTGCGAATGATGTTTTCGACCTCAGGGATGGTGATGGAGTGGGGTGAAACTAAAAGGGGTGTGAGTAAATGAAGCAGTCGAAGTGTAGGAGGGTTTAGTGGGGGGTTGGTGAGTAGGGTAGTTTGTTTGGCATTAATTTTAGCTTGTAAAGTGGTGATTTTGTTGAGGAGAGCGTTTTGGATGTTGTTGCACCATTTACTGTCTTTAGTGCAGGTTTCAGGTGCAGGGGATGGAGATTCCAATTCTTTAAGGATTTTAAATCCTTAGTGATTTAATCTCCTTAGTGTTAGATTTAATCTCCTTAGTGTTAGATTCCGCTTCAATGATGCGTTGGTTATAGGTCTCCTCTTTGGCTTGTAAAATCGCTTCCTTGTAGTTGTGGTTAGTAATGATGAGGCAATCTTTGTTAGGGTCACATGGGTGGCTCTTCCAAAGTGATTCAGCCTTATGTTTTTCTTTTTGTAAAGTTCTTAGCTGAGGGGTGAACCAGGAGTTCAGGTGGGCCTGTTGTTTGGCTTTCCGTAGTTTGAGCAGTGCTATATTGTCAATGGCTTTGAGCAGTGTTTGATTAAATGTATCTACTAGGACTGTGGGGTCATTATGTTGGGGCACGCATTTGTTCAGGATAGGAAGGATGAGAGGGAGGAGTTTATCCTTGGTGATGTCTTTTTTGTTCCTTGTGGGAATGGCTGGAGCTATCGTAGGAGTTGTGTGGGGGTTTGTCGCTGGTAAGTGGAAGATGATAATGTGGTGGTCGGACCAGGCACAAGCGTGGTTGGAACTTATGGATGTCTTGCACTTAAGGTCAGTAATCCAATCGAGCGTCCTGCCCTTAATATGGGTAGGTTCGTCAATGCGTTGTTGGAAGCCTAAATTAGCTAATGTGGTAGCTACTTCAGAGGCCAAGTGATCCTTGGTGTCGAGAAGGCCCAAGTTAAGGTCACCTAGAAGCAATACCTTAGAGTTAGGTTTGGTATTGACGGTCAGAATGGCCATGATCTCATCTATGAAGGAGCCAAGTGGTCCTGGGGGTCTATAGATAAGGTGGATGGTGGCAGTGTTAGTTGGAGATAGGGTGAGTTTCACAGAGAGGGATTCTGCGGAACTGAGCTCAATGTTGGGGATGATTCTGAGTGTAATGTTATTTCTGTGTATAAATGCGACTCCACCTCCTTTGGATGTTGTTTGACGGTCCGCTCTAGTGATAGAGTAACTGTTGGGGATGGCGAGGGCAAGGAGTGGGCCAGAGGCTGCGTGTAACCAAGTTTCTGTAATGGCTATGAAATCGAGGTTTTGAGTGGTAATAAGGTCGGAGATGTCCAACACGTGGGCCGTGATAGATCTAGCGTTGATGAGGGCACCCTTGAGTTCTTTGGCAGAGAAGGTGCTAAGGGACGGTGGTGACTTCTGTGTAGTGGAGGTGTTATGAGTGTGCTGAGTGCCAGCGGCATGAGGGGCACGAGGCAATCTGGATCCCAATCTAACATTCCTAATTTGGAGCATGCACGGTTGATTGGGTGTAGGTTTGGTGGCATAGTGTTGGAGCCATAGGGCAGGGTCATTAAGGTATGGGTTGCTAAGGGGCATGGTGAGAGAGAATGGGGTGGTGTAATGGGGGTTGGATTTAACAGTGCTAGGGATGGTGGGGCAGAGCAATGTGGCAATGATGAACCCTACGATGGTGGCAAGAATAGGGTGGCTATCAAATGGCAGTGGCCGCATATCGTGGGCCAGGTGTCCTAACCGTCTGTGCAATAGAGTGGGGGAGCACTGGGAGATATGTGGAGGGGTTCTGCGCTGGGCAGGGGTGGGATCTGCCAGGAGATGGCAATCCACATACAGTTTCCTAGGTGAATACATGTGCATGCGCCAGAGACTCAAAGGCAGAAGTTCAGCTAGTCTGGCAAGTTAAGTACAAGTGCAAAATGCAATCAATGACTCAAAAGGCAGAGGTTCAGCTAGTCTGGCAAGTTAAGTACAAGTGCAAAATGCAATCAGTGGCTCAAAAGGCAGAGGTTCAGTTAATCTGACTGGGTGGTGCAACACGTAGCAAACAATTGGGTTAGCGACAGGCTCTGTGCAAGTACTGAGCAGAGAGGACGGTGTGCGTAAATATGAGCCATTAGAGTAGGCAGTGAATCGTGATGTTAGTAAGCAAGTGAAACTTGATTTGTGAGTGCGCTCCCAAGCGAAAATGGGTGAGTGTTTTCAATCGCCAGTCTAGACGACAAGGGCGTCAGACAAGGAGACTTCTATCTAATTGGGTGCAGCTGGGTTAGTGCAGCGGAGATTCTTACCGCGTTACTTTGTTTGCGATCAGATCGAGCGTGCTGGTGGTAGTCCGGAAAGCGAGTAGAGGGTGCTGTGGAGCAGTGTCCAGCGCCGTAGCGGACTGGTGCAGACAGGGGCAGACAGGATGGGCCTTTGGCTCACGGGCCTAAGGCTGCTAGGGCTGGCTTCCGCCTCCGGTCCTTCGGCTCAATAGTTATGCTGATGTGGTTGCTAGGCAACCAAAGTGAACGTCGGCATGACGATCCTCGTGGCGGCCATCTTGTGGTTGGGAACCTCGGTGGATTCAGGCTGCTTCAAAGGTATTTAGCCAGATATTTGGCCAACGGTGCACAGTGCACTACAGGTGCAGGCACTCCAGTACTGCCACTTTCAGATCAGGCAGGTCGGAGGGATGGGATGGCGGGTCCGTGTCCCAGTTGCTCCTGCAGCATTGGAGTGGCGTCAGGCCTCAGAGCACGATCGGGTGAGGGGAAGGAGCAGGGCTCCTGCAGCACTCCTGCCCGGATGATGAGGGGTGGTGCGCATAGAGAGTAACACTATCGGTAAGGTGTCCGGCCATTTCAAATTGGTGCCGGCACACGTCTTAGCGAGTTTGTTCTTTAAAATTCCATTGTGGCTCTCTACTAATCCAGCACTCTGAGCATGTCTGGTTCAATGGAACCGTTTATCGATCTGTAATCCAACGCATATTTGTAGGATCAGATCACCGATAAAATGTGGACCATTATCTGACCAGATGACCCTTGGCAAACCAAACCTAGGAAAATATTCCTTGAGCATGGTTTTCGCCGTCATCATTGCTGTGGCATCTTTTACATGGAAAGCTTCAACCCATTTACTGAAAGCACAAATGACAACCAAAACCTATTTGCGGTTATTGCAACGCTCCATTTCAATAAAATCAAAGTGAATTACCTCAAAAGGGACAGAAGGTGGACCAAAACTACCCCTTGGTGTTGATGTACCCTTCCCCACATTGTCTTGTAAACAGACCATGCAACTCTGGACAAAACACTCTGCATTTTTCGGGATGTTAGCATTTACCCAGACAGTTTCTAACATTTTACAAATGTTCCTAGCACATATGTGGGTGGGACCATAAGCCATTGAAACCATCATAGTGATGTACGCATCTGGCAACATCCATTTTCCCTCTAAGTTATCCACCCAACACCCATCATCATCCAAGCTCGCCAAGCCCTCAGCCCATTGCCTCATCCCAGTTTCCTCTAGAGTGGCATCGGCTTGAATATTCTTTATGGAATCAATTCCCTCATCTATAGTACAGACGTTTGTGGCTTCCTTTGTAGTATACATATCTGAATGGAGATCAGTAGCAGTCTGTTAGGCTATCTGGTGAGCGAAAACGTTCCCTTTTCCTACATCGTCTATGATTTTCTGATGTGCCGCGCATTTCATAATTGCTAGCTGAGTGGGAATTGCAACGCTGAGAGTAGCTGAACTATCAAGGTGCCATATTGAATCTTCGTTCCATGTGAGGTCAAGAAACCATGTTCTGCCCAAAGTCTACTGAAGTTGTCAGCCACCCCAAAAGCATACTGGCTATCAGTATATATATTTACTCTAAGTCCTTTGGAAAGTTCACAAGCTCTGGTCAATGCAATAATCTCTGCGGCCTGCGCGGAGTTATGCAAAATTCTTTTGGTTTCCACAATCATGCTTAGTGTAGTGATGGCATAAGCAGCAGTGGATGTACCATCCAGAAGTTTGAAACAAGAGCCATCACAAAACAGCTCTCCTTGTGGATCGTTCAGAGGTGTATCTTTCAAATCAATCCTGGATTTAGTTTCTTGCTCTGTGGTATAAAGGCAGTCATGTGACATTTCGTCAATGCAAGCGATATCTTGTGCAAGAGGTAACAGTTCAGCCAGATTCAATACACAACATCTTTGAATTTTGATATGCAGTGCAAACAAGATGAATTCACATCTCGTTAATCGTGCGGAGGTAAGATGTTGTGTTTGCGTTCTGTTTAATAGAACGTCTAAAGAGTGAGGTACCAACAAGGTTAAATCATGGCCTAGGATCATTCCCTTGCTCTGTTTTACAGACGCAGCAGCGACAGCTCTCAGACCTCTCGGCAAAGTGCATGCAACAGGATCAAGGGTGGAGGAAAAGTAACTGCATGGCCTATTCTTCCCCCCATGTTCCTGCGTTAACTCAGCCAAAGCACATCCATCACGTTCATGCACATACAACTCGAAGTCCTTTTCATAATTTGGTGTGCCCAAAACCAGTGCTGAACACAGTGCAGTCTTGAGCAAATCAAAAGCTTTCTGGTGTTCCAAGTTCCATGGCAATGGCAAAGAAATGCCCTTCTTTGTCAAAGCCCACATTGGTTTGATCACTAGTGAGAAGTTCGGGATCCACTGCCTACAGTAAGAAGCCATTCCTATAAAGGCTCTGACTTCCTTTGCGTATTTGGGACAGACATGCCAGAAATTATTTTAATTTGTTCAGGTGTCAATCTTCTTCCCTCCTTTGACAGGAGATAGCCTAAATAGGCGACCTCCTGTCGACAATATTGAAACTTTTTCAGTGAAGCTTTATGTCCATGTTTTTCTAGATGAATAAGCAACAACACAGTACCTTCTTTACAAGAACTTTCTGAATCTGCAGCTAAAAACAAGATCGTCGACATATTGAAGTAATATACAAGTATTAGGCAACTCAAGTGTGTCGAGCTGTTCTTTCAAAGCCCTACTGTAAATACTCAGACTTTCTGTGTACCCTTGTGGCGCACGGGTGAATGTAAACGAGCAGCCCCCTAGGGTGAACGCGAACAGATATCTGCTATCCTTGTGTATAGGAATGCTAAAGAAGGCCTTCTTAAGATCTACAACACTAAAATGAGTAGCAGAAGCTGGGATCATAGTTAAAATCGTTGTCACATCAGGCACAGTAGGAAATTGTAGAGCGACTATCTTATTGATAGCGCGTACATCGATAATGAAACGGAAAGGAATTGCATTATCCCCTTTCTTATATACCGGTAAAAATCGAACTATTGCACAAACTACCTGCAATTTCTTCAATTACCCCACGGTGTACAAAAGCAGAGACTATACACTTCAAAGCTTGCTCACCATCAATCGAAATCTTATACTGAGGAATACCTGGCAACTTTACTCCAGGTTTCAAGACAATTTTAACAGGCTCAATTTGTAAAATACTGTCATCATTATCGTCAATTGCCCATACACATTCCGGAACATCACTAAATTCTGGCGGCAAAGGTCTAGTCAAAAACTGTGAGACAGAAGATTGCTGTGGTGAAATCGTCAAACGCACTCCATCCGAAGAACAATGAATTACCGCATTTAATTCCTTCAGATTCAACTCCAACAAATTCTCACCACAGTTTGATGTCAAAAGAAATGGACAGTGATCCGTGAATGGACCCAGTGAGATCGGTACTGCCAAAGAAACCGGACTAACCACTGGCGTACCAGAAAACCCTATAGTTTGCCCTGACAGTGAAATGTCTGGAACCCATGAATGGTCAATGGAACACTTCTGTGCTCCTGTATCTACCAAAAATAGATGTTTTGTAAGTGGTTTCAACCAAGCACTCCACCTAAGTCAATGCCTAGCATGAGATGCCCAGCTGGAACCCTTATTTATATATTTTGATGTCAAAGGTTTTTTATTTCTGGACGATGTACCCTTATATAACACCCCTCTCTTTGAATCCCCCCCGGTCTCACTGAACCAAGAAGTAGGTTGTTTTGCAAAGTTAAAAGATTTATTTGATGAATTGAACAATATATATATATCACACTTTTATGACTATGAACAATATCTAGATATCACACTTATTGATATTTATTCACTGATCAGCAATGGGTGATATCACAACAATCAACAATCTATTTAATCAATAGGAGTATGGGTGATAAGAATAATGTAGCAGAGAATAACTTGGTGTGGGTTCAATGAAATGCAATGATATGAAATTCATGCAGCACAGAAATATATCTTGATATGAATTCAATCAAAGACAATGTAATCACTCTTTCCCCCTGTTACTACTCAATCCCCCCTATTATGCAAGATGAAGAGATGGAATGGGGGCACACAGGTTTCAGGAATATACAATCAACAATGCAGTTTAATCCCAATTCCCCAGCAAGCTTAGAGAACAGGAATGATTTTAAATCAGGTCAAATGCTTTTGAATTTGATTTTGTAATGAATTGGGAAAATGCTAAATTGACTTTAATTCACTAAATGGGATTCAAAACTAGTGGGAGGTGCTTTCTATAGTTTCAGGTAGACACTAGCAATGATGTTTGAATCACTGGCAGATAGGAAACTGAATTCAAAGGTTGGATGCAAGAAATAGCAATTTTATATGAAATGAAATTGAGCCAAATGCAGAATCACGGCAAACTTGTCAGTGTGGGAGAAAAGTAATTACAGAAAAACTATAAGGAGTTGGTTTCTGTGAAAGCTGACGATGTTAGCTTCAATCTGACATTCCAATTTTGTTCCTAGCATGTACGGTTCATAAGTTACATAAGTTTTAGAAAAGGTTGATTTTTGTCAGAAAAGAGTCAAGATTTCAAATGAAAGATGCGCTTTTGAAGATTAGGAACAAGATTTCTTAACACTAGGGAGATTATGGACCCACAAGCTACACGACAGCACAGCCACCGATCCAGGGGCACCCCCGGATGGTTTCTATCTGCCGAGACGCTTCCCTTTCTCCAGCAAATATATATTAGCGCAAAGATGATTATCACTACAATTATCACAGGATTATATGGATGAGAGAAGGAGTCAGGATAGACAAAAGAGATTCTACAATGCAGTTCTGGATATGTTGGAATGGGTGAATAGGTTTACTTAAAACTAAGAGATGGCTATGGACAGTTCTATGCTAAATACTCACAACTATGGCTTTGGAATGGAATAGGCCCGTCAGGATCTTGTCAAGGGTTTTGGACTGGAATTTGCTAGTCACCAGACAGGATTCAGGCGCTTGGTTCTGCTCTCAGCAAGGCACTCCAGTCTGCACGGCCTCCTGGATTGGATCTGACGGGTTGGTTCTGGGTACAGCTCTGCTCTACTGGTTTGGATCTTTGGGTTCTAGAAAGGATTCTTGGCAAGAAGCAGCCACAACAGCACAGCCAGGCTGTTGAATTGGTTGGTGCCCCTTGGAGGTTTGGGGTTAAATCAAGTTGCAAGATTCTAAAGGCCAGCTGAGAAGGGTTCAGCTTTTTGGGTTGGGCCTTCGGCTTCAGGGATCTGGAGTCTGGATAGTTCTGGAGTCTGGATAGTTCTGGATCAGGATTCTCCTTCAGAGTGCTTCACCAATAGGTCAGTTGACGGGTGAATGTGTGTGTGTCCCTCTGTGCCCTCAACAGTCCCTATTTATGTATTTCTCAAGGGGGTGGGTAGGCTGATTATACTATGCCCAACCCTCTGAAAAGCCAATAGGTCAGAGAATTTCCTCTCCCCTGATTTGAGAAGCAACAGTGTGTCATGATGTGTCATGATGTTTCATGTTTATGGTCCAGGGAGAAAACCCTCCCCTTTGTTTCTGTACAGTATATCTTATTTTTCACAAAAAGCATATTTATAATATCACTAATTTACTAATACTACATATTTGCATCCCAAATTAAATAAGGCACGCATCCGTCAAAGTCCCATCTTCTGGAGAGCTTCGGTTCACAAATGACAGTTTTTCGTGCTTTTGGTCGGTTACTCAGTGTCAGTTTTGTACCAATTTTTTCAAATACATGCACATACCATCTTGGCATATTCCTGTAAAGTTTCATATTTTTAACATTACCACAACTGCTACAAAGTCCGCATTTTGATAATTCTGTCTCTGAATATCACACAAGTACCAGAGTAGTTTCTGCTTCTGAGCAACATATTCATTTTAATAAACTCTAAATTCCATATTTTTACCAGTTTGGCACAATTTTCTATAAGTCTTTTCCAAAAAGATATTGTCAGTGCTTTCTGAATAAACAAAACTGCTTGTCTCCGCCCCCAAGGTCTTGGCTGGGCTAGAGAGCAGTCCCAGGCCTCTCTGACTTTGGCATCTGGTTTCAGCCTAAACCTGAATTAGCATTTCCTTTGAGTCAAAGGGAGTCTTTTTGTCTCCTAGAAGAGCAACAGGCCACAGTGCTCCTCCCTTTTCCTTTCACACATCCCTGCCAGTTCATTAGCAGAGAGCAGGGGAAAAGATTGCTTTGTTTGGGAGAAGGTGTGGAATGTCTTTGAAGCTCAGTGTACCTGGCTTTAACTTTTAACACAATTTTTAAAATAGTCTTGTCCTAAAATACAAATTACATTTTTAACAAATATATCCACCAATCTCTTAATTCCAGCCTTTTTAAAATATAGTTTTGAATTGTATCCACCTCTATTGCTTCTGATAGTAAGTCTTTCCTTTTCATACTTTGATTTCATGTATCAGTTTAAATGACAGATTAAGTAATCGCCAGCTTCGGACACAGGCGAGCAGCGTTACTACGCCCATTTTTGACATATTCTTCCAAGCAGGCATCTTTAAATGTGGATTTTTTTCTGATAAAATATGTTTCTGCTGACTTTGTGCTTAGGTGAATTTGTTATAATACAGTGATGTTTCACACCCAACAAGGAGTTTCGATCTCTTGTGAAGTTTGGGAACCATGTTTTTGCACTTTCCACAGTCAAGGAAAAACAGATTTTTAAACAGCTCTGTGTTTCTCTTGCAATGCAGGACTGCTTTTTCAAATAGTTTTATTTTCCTCTGTGGGCAGCCAAATGATGGGTTTTGGCATTGGTCTCCTGTGTTGCCAGTGACATAGGCAAAAGTGGATTGGCAGCCTATTTTTCAGGTTTTCCTATGCACTTCTGGGTGATTTTAGCGCATAATGATTTCCGGCGGCCATTCTGAAGTTTTTGATGCAAGCAGTGTACAGTAATGTTGCAGGGCATGGACTAGTGGGTTAAAACATCCCACAGTTTCCTATTTCCCACCATCATCTCAATGTAGGGACCTTTCTGATCAACTGGAATAGGTTTAGGTTCCAAACCCTGCTTCGGGCAATCCTAGCGAAACAATATATCATCACTGGGAATGTCTTCAGAGAGGTATGCAGTAGAAGGATGATCACAAATATTTCTATTATCCACACTCAGTGGCTGATTGTCTTGCGAAAAGGACTGAGAATTCTGAGAAAACTGGCTTCTACAAGGACCCCCTGCCTCAGGGTGGCCTCTGGATCGTCTACCCATTATACCATATGTATTATTTGACCTCTGCTGAAGGATTAGGCATTGTGCTCGCCAATGACCCTCTTGTCTGCAATAAGCACATTGGTTCACATGTATAGGACCCAATGGTACATTACCTTGTGGAACATACTGTCCCGAAACTGTGTACTACCCCCCTCCCCGCCCCAGGTCCTCTAACAAACTTTTGCAACAACACCTTGGTTTTCAGGTCTCCCTTCTTTTTTCTCAATCCTTTCCATCTCATTATTGACTCGGTTTTCATAATACTGAGCCATATGCTACACTTCAGACTGAGAATTAGCTTGCCATGTGCTCTCAAAAGTCATAATTTGCGACTGGATGTCGGTTAACAATTCACGCACAAATTTGTCCACAAATAATCTTTTTCCTGACACTGTGCTTAAGTCCTGTCCACTAAAATCTGCAAATACTTGTTCAAACTGATTAAAAAATGTGGTAGTACCCTCAGATTTTCCTTGGATAGAAGCAGTGAGTTTATCCTTCTTTCAGGAATAAGGCTTTCAATTTTGTCACTTTTCTATCAGGCAGTATTACCTGCGGTGGTCTCTCAACAGCTGGTCTATCTCTATCTTGTTTAGCCAAATGATGCCATGTGTCCCCTAACCCTGGTACATCGTCTACTGTCCTAATCTGTTTTCATAAATCAGCAAGTAGGAGCACAGGAAATAACAAATCTATATCACCCAGAGTAAATACTGATGACTGCAAGACAGATCTCTTTATAAAACCCTGTCAGATTATTTCTAATATCTGGGATAGATTGTCTAATGGTATTCCCTTCCTGTCTTGAGAACGGGACGTGAACAAACTGCGATGCATAATATGCATCAATATCATAGGCGGCAACGCCTGTTGCAGCATTAGCCGGAACCTCGACTTTGGGGACGAATGTTGTAGGAACCTCTCTCATAGGTAACTGAGTAACAGGTACCTCTGAATGCTTACTAAGCAACAAAGCTACATCAAGTGCTAAAGCATCTGAAGGAGTGTCACATGAAAAAGCTCTCTTATAGATATTCAATAATTCTGCGGGACAACAAATCTTTCTCTGTATACATTCATCCTGTAGGTACTCTACCATTACCTTTATCACTTTCCTCTGCGTTTCTGGCGTATACTGACTATACGTGTCATATACTTCTATGGGAGATATCAACATATCTGAAATCCATCTAAGTGCATCTCTCATGCAAATTCGCGTTTCTTCACTCATCGACTTACTAAGAGGAAGGAACCGTTTCTGTACAAAAATAGCACTCAAACTATCACCATCTATTTCTTCATTCCATAGCTTTTCTAACTCCCTTCTAAACTCAAATACCCTCTCGACGTGCTCATATACTTTCTCCGCAGTATCTCTTGAATATGCTAAAACATTCAGATCCCTCAACCTTTGTGGGATATCTATATCATTCAGTCTGTTCCACATCACGGATACATGGATTCCCATCCCTTCAATAAAAACAGTTTTCTCAGGAAAATTATCCAGATTAGAGAGTGTAGCAAGGAGATCAGATTGTTCACCCTCCATGCACTGTCTAGCCCATGCATTGAGATCTCGCTTTCTTTCTTTAGAAACTGTATTGAGAGTTACAATCTTCGATTCCACTCCCTTATGAACTACAAGCGAAGCAGAGCCAATTGGAAGAGAATGAATAGACACATCTTGTACAGTAGGTAATGAAGATGCTATCACCAAAGAAAAAGACAAATCTACCGGACCCACGGCAACAGGCAAAGGTGGAGGTACAGGTGGAGGAGCGACAATAGAATGTGGAGCAATATCTTGTAGCGGAGGAGCAATAGGAGGAGTAATAAGAGGTGCAGGAATTACTGCAGGAAGAGGAACAACAGCAGGAAGAGGTAAAGCAGCATGAATAGGGACATACAGAGGTGGCACAGTGGTACCAGGCCTTCGTTCATTTAAAAGCTTATCGATTAGTTCATCTGATGCATGAAAATCTTTAGACGTGTATATTTTCTGAATGCTAAATTGAAAAGCCCTATACATGTTTCTAACTGACTCTGACTGTTTCTGTTGATCGTACAATAACGCTTTCTCTGCATTTGACATATGCCGGCGTGCATGTTTCTCTCTACTTTTAAGCTGCTGCATAGCTTGTTTTTTTCCAATTTTGCAATACATCGAATGCTTCAGGTCTAGCTTTTTTCTTTAATAATATAGATTCTAAATATTTTATACGAGAAATCTCAAAGCTACCATTGATTGGCCACTGAATTTCAGAAGTATGTCTGTGCCAAACATCGTTAAACACTATACTACCAATGCCATACCCCTCCTGTGGTGCCGGATGGCCAAATTCCAAAGATTGTCTGTCTCTGCGGAATAACGCCCTGAAACAGGCAGACAATTTCCCAGGCATGTCAGATTACTGGTGTTACCTGGTCAATAATTGTACTCGCGAGGACAATGTGCCAAATCAAATATCAGGATACTTAGGAATCGGGGCACGACTCACCTGATGAAAGGACTAAGGGAGGTCCGATCGGATTACTAAAGACAACAAAGGACCTTCGTGGTTGGTGATTTCGGCAAAACTGCCCGCCTCGATATATGGACCCTCGTCAAGATGCCATCTCGGATCGCGTGCTCACCGTCCGGGGATAGGGTCATGCAGTACTGTTGAGGTGTCGTGTCTCATCCAAGAAGGGGCCCCCTTTCTCACCATCCAATCCCGGTCCGATAGCCGCATCAACTCTTTAACAAGGTGGCATTGATCTTGAGGGTCCCTATTTGGGCGCCATCTGTAAAAGCAAAGTTAATATCGAGGCTCAGTACCACAAAGGAAATACACCAAACACGGGATATAAAGATTCTCAGATCTTTTATTCTGCGAAGTTTACAAAAAAACATAGATACAGATAGCTATCTGGCTCTCAGCACCCCACAATGAGTACCAGCCAGTGAAAGAGAGGAGAGAGAGTGCTGGACATCTAGACATTCGTACTTTTATACAATTTTCAGAAATATTGTCCAGCCCTCTACATGTTAATAATCTGTGGTCTAGAGTTCGTGCCTAGTTCACATACAGCTTATACAATAATGTGCAGACGGATTACATGAGTTTTAATTTCCATCAAGTTACAATGGCGATGTATATTCTTGGATCCCGCAGTGAGCCTTAGCCTATATCCCTTCACAATGTAGTTCGGCCTGTGTCCACACTTGAGATTTACTCTATATTGTTCCAACGTTTATACAGGGATGAATCTTACGTGCGCGGACAAAACTCAGACGGCAGTTCATACGGAGCCCAAGGTCTGTTTACTCATTCTAAACAGTCGGCTCTCGGACAACCTAAACATTAACAGAACTCAAAGGTCGGGAGGCTTGGTTGCAAGTTGAAAACACAGTCCACCATTTTAGAACAGAGAATCATACAAACAGAAATCAAAATGGCAGATGACTCTAAAATGGCGGCAAAGTCGATCCAAAATCGGAACTTTGCAACGTGGTTTTCTCCATAGAGCAACTAGGTTTAGGCCAATATTAATCAAAAGGCGGCACTATATGATTTTCATTTGACAAGGCGCTAAGCTAATGTCAGGACTGGCGGGACACGGGGCTAGCTAGCATTTTAGTTGCAGCACCTGAGCTTATATCCTGGGCTACTACCAAAAGAACCCCGGCTATAGCCCCCTTTCTCCCCCCCAGCAACACCTCTGCAGCCAGTTCTGAGGTGCAATAGCCTGTTCTCTTTCCTATTCCAGTAGGGACTGCCAACAGTCCTTCACCAGCCTCCCTCCACTAAAATCTGCATCCAGTATTGACAGCCCTCCCCTTTGCGCATGCATAATGGCACTCTTCCTGTGCCTCCTGCCTCCTTAATCCTGCCATTTCAGACTAATTGCCCAGTTAGGCAAGCCTCAAGTCCAGCTGGTTCATTTTTTTGGTGGCTAATTGCAGAGTGATAAGCATTCAGCATGTTTATGCTTTGGAAAGAGGAATTAATACATGTTTGAAAATGGAATTGCAAAATAAATTGGTGGCACATGGTCCACTGTCCCTTAGCGGTCCTTCTCAGCTTAGATGTGCCTGATCGTTCTATGGCATGCGGCTGGCTACATAGGGCATCTGCAACCTTTGGCTCTCGAGATGTTTTGGACTACAACTTCCATCATCCCTTACCTGCATAGTCAATAGCGAAGGGGAGAGAATCCTGTGCTAGTGCGTGTCTTGCCACATTGCATCGTCCTCACTTGGACAGTGTTTGGAGAGACTACTTCATCAGAATATAACTTGAATGCCATTACTCATTTGAACTCATTACTCATTTGAACAGGGATAGTTGCTGGCTGAGAGAGACTGAAGAGGATTGTTATTATATATTTTTGAACTGTTATCGACATGCTATATAACCAAAGACATGCCACTCCAGAAAACTTTTCTGAGCATGAAGAAAGGGCTACATCGCTCATATGTATGCACTTGATGGCTCTTACGTGTTAGAGCTTCTTATCCAAGATGCCTAACTCTGTACCTTTTGGTTTGTGTCTGTATCCTATACTCCTTTTCAGATGCACTATTGTAGTCACTAAAAAGAACCTTAAAAGGATTTTTTTAAAAACCCTTACACGGATGCCTATATCCATACATATGCACACATGAGTAGCAATTCACATCCCACTAAGGTAGATCAGTGTGCTTTCTGCATACCGCAAAGATCTTTGGGTAACCTGCGAGTCACCGATCGATTCCCGGTAGGCCAGCTCACCCTATGATTGATACCATTGGTTGGAGGTAACTGAAGCAACTCTGAAATACGCTGTGATCAGGGGTGGACTGGCCTATAGGGTACTCCAGTGATTTCCCAGTAGTCCTCTGCACCCTGAGCCTCTTTTGTGTTTTATTTACACATTTCCTCATAGGAAAAGGGTTGGGCTGGCTGAAAATGTGAAATATGGGACCACTTTGACAATTTTGTCCAGGGCCTGTTTTGGTTCCCAGCCCACACCTGGATGTGATGCTACATGTCTTAGTTATGGAAAGACCACATGAGAATCAGATTGTGACCTTCAGGGATAAGGAAAGCTTCAAAGAGAGATTGAATGATGGCGTGAGTCCAATTGCCGGGGCCTAGCGTGTTTTTGAACCCCTGGTACTGCCTTAATCAGTCTGAGTGTGAGTGAGGCACCGACAAGAGTGTATGTTAAAAATCAATGGGGGTCATGCCCTTCCAGCCTTGATCCAATGATCTGCAGGTTGCCCAGCGACTGCTCAACCTGCTGATCTGTTTTATCAAAGTCCTTGCCTATACTAGACAATCATTACTCCCTTCACGTTTCAGAGAGTCTTCTATCTGCCCGGAGGCTATAGCATTCAATGTGCATTTATTTCTTTACTCACAGGGTCGCGGCTGCAGCTGCATTCCGCCCTTGTACACGCCAAACCCCCGCCATTACTGATCACTAGACAGTGACGCTGGAAGCCTGATTTACACATAATTAGTGCCCGGGGGTTTTCCGCCAGCGCGTGGAGGAGACACGTAATGATGCCTTTCCGGCAGAGCAGGCAGGCTAATGCAGTGCTTCATTATAACCCCCATCAGATGTGTATTGTGTTTCCTTTTCTATAGCCGAATTACCAAGGCAACAAGCACAGCTAGTAGCAAAATAATGCGAACCGAGAGGTGACTCGCACCCTAGGCCGGATTACCAGTGAAAGCTGACGCATGCCAACGGCCACATTATCAGTAAGGCAGGTATCCCAATGCAAAACCTGCTTGACTAATTAACATTTGCCAATGTGGTATTTATGGTAAATTCTTAAAACCGTTTCCCAGCTGCTTCATTCTTTACCACCCTCATTGTGAAGATGAACATGGCAAAGGCTTTTAGAAGGTAGTCAACGCCTCACCCCCTTAGATGCCCCCGTTCAATCCTTTGTTTGCTGCATTGAAAGGAGGCACAATATTCTATAATAAAATAAATAAAGATATAAATAAATACATGAGGTTTTTTAAGAAAAGCTTATGGGGAGTTGTTTTGGTTTGTTTCCTTAACCTTGCGTGTTGAGGTAAACATTTGAGCTAGAATATCAGGTATTTTACCCCATAATACAGCAACATTCAAAGAACGCTATAATCCTATGCAGCAATTTCCTCCTGGTCCATAATAAGCGGGCTGCACACATTGATGGCATTTCCAAATACTTTCTGTCCTACCATTATCGCACAGAGGCAGGTCCAGGGTGTGACCTGGGGGGGTCAGGGGTGGGGGATCGGGGGCACCTGCTACCCCTGGAAACTGAATGGCCACCCCATGTGCAACCCCATTAGTTGTGTGTGTGTGTGGGCTTGTACTTCATGCCACCCCTGCATAAGTCAGTGCCCCCCTTGGGCCACCCCAGTCAAAAGAGTCTGGACACGCCACTGTTACCGCCATACTCTGGGGTTTACTCCTGCATGAGTTCGCTGTGAGCCCAACTACACTTAGCGCCTCACAATTTCTGTGTATGTGTGACCGCCACAACCACTAACTGGACGCAGAAAGCTTCTTACGCTTACTGTCAGTGTGCCACAGGCTCCCCATAATTTTGTGTGTCAGGCATCACACGCTGTCATTATGTTCAAAGATCATCACACTGTGCGTGTGCATTGAGCTTCTAGCACTGCGTGTCAGTGTGCTCCAAACTCCTAACACTGTCCATGTACACCAAGTTCCTAACACTGCCTGCCCATGCACATCAAACTCCTGCCATGGCCCATGTGTATCATGCTCCTAACACTTTCTGCCCAGGCGCATGAAGCTCCTAACACTGTCCATTTGTATCATGCTCCTTACACTGTCTGCACAGGCGCATGAAGCTCCTAACACTGTCCATGTGTATCAAGCTCCTAACAATGTTGCCCATAGGCATCTAGCTCCTAAAACGTTCTACCCATGCGCATCAAGCTCCTAACACGGTCCATGTGCATCATGCACCTAA
Source organism: Ambystoma mexicanum (assembly GCF_040938575.1). Taxonomy (NCBI): domain Eukaryota; kingdom Metazoa; phylum Chordata; class Amphibia; order Caudata; family Ambystomatidae; genus Ambystoma; species Ambystoma mexicanum. The sequence continues at coordinate 296,023,287 of NC_090925.1, forward strand.
CACTCTCTGCCCGTGTGTTTGAGGCTCCGAACACGGTCCATGTGTATCAAGCTCCTAACGCTGTCTTCCCATACGCATCAAGCTCCTAACACTCTTTGCCCATGTGCATCACGTTTCTTACACTGTCCATGTGTATTAAACTCCTAACACTGTTGCCCATATGCATCAAGCTCCTAAAACGTTCTACCCATCAAGCTCCTAACACGGTCCATGTGTATCATGTACCTAACACTGTCTTTTTTTTATTGACACAGCTGATTACAATCAACTTTTCAATATTATTCATAAAATGGAAGCATAAGAAAAATATTAAAATAAAGCATAAGTTACTATTCCAAGGTTTCAATTGAATTGCATTAATTTAACACGTTCATTTTGTTTGGGAAATTAGTTATTGCATAACCCAACCTCCTGTTATCAACTCTCTGCCACAACTCATCCTTTTCAGATATGTGTACATTTTTTAACAAGTCTTTAAAGTAGAATATTCTGGATTCTGATAATGTTAAGCATTCCATCATCAAGTGCTTCATTTTTTCTTTAGTTGATTTAAAGAATCAACAGATATTCTCTTCTGGTGTGATGAGTTTTCGTCTAGCTCTCAATTCATTGGTGTTGCATACATTTAGTTGAAATTTCATAATAGCTGTTCTATACGTTATGCTTGGAGATTGGGTCAATTATGTTTGGAGTTCTCCATATTTCCTGATGTTAAATGGATTCGAGTCAAAGTCTTTGTATGTGGTATATTGCTCTCTGGTTGTTATCGAATCCGTTTGCCATATTTTTTGTTTCGCTTTATCTGGGTTGGTCACAAGAAGCTCCACGGTTGTTCCGGCTTCTTGTAGAATTAGTTCTACAGATTTTTTCCATCGGTTGATAAATGTGTGGGTGGAAGTGTTCAAATATTTCACTAAAGAGAACAGAACGTTGTTTGTTTGTTTTGCTGTTGTGCATTTGCTGAATAACGCACATTTTTGCCATTTATACATAGCAGACAATGGCCCTCATTACGACCTTGGCGGAGAACCATGGTGCTATCAGCACCATGGTCCATGGCGCTAAGTTGCCAACTCCGCCATGGTGGTTGGCGGACTTACCGCCCCATTCCGACCTTGGCGGGGCGGTAAGTCCCCAATCCCCATTTACCCTTCCCCATTCCCATTTTTGCCCCATAGGGCATAATGGGAGTGGGGAAGGCGTTAATTACGCCACCGTAAATTACGGTGGCGTAATTAACAACAAGGTCCCTTAGCGCCATGGATTTTACCGCCTGCAAAAAGCAGGCGTAAAAATCACCATGGCGCTACGGGAACTCGTACTCAGGCGGTAAGGGTCGGCAAAGTTTTCGCCGGCGTAAACCCCTTACCGCCTGGGTCGTAATGAGGGCCAATGACAATAATCCCAACTCATAGCGCAGTATCAGCATTGGCTGTGAATTTGGCATCTGTAAAACAGCTCTCCAATATTGTGCTTCATTTCTTTGCCAATATGCATCTGATCTTTCATCCTTTGTCTCTGAGCCATATAGAATGGTGGGTATGACCTTCTGCTTGTAATAGGTCATTACCGGAATGATCGAAAATGTCCCATATTTCACATTTATGATTTTGATCGCGAAATTGCAGTGTTGATTTTACCTCATATTTTTTCTTCAAGTGGCTCGTCTTTTCGGTGGTTGTTGATATTTAGACCTAAATAAACATATTCATTGGCTATTGGAAGTATTTGTTTTTGTAAGTGCCAAGTCCCCAATTTCTGTGGTTTTTTAATTTGACCGTACTGCACTATTTCTTACTTTTTTACATTTATGGTTAAACAGTTTCCTTCTGCATATGCCGCAAGAGCATTCAGTAATTTATGTATGCCTTTTGGAGTTTTGGAAATTAAAACCAGGTCGTCAGCATATAATAACCATTGTATGTATTCATTTCCCAATTTCGGAGAATCACTATTTATTTTGTTGAAACTGTTGCCTATATCATAGATGTAAAAATTGAATAAGGCAGAAGCAAAGGTGCATCCTTGTTTCAAGCCTTTCCTGGCATCAATAGGGCTTGTGAAAACTCCAATTGTAGAGATTCGAATTTGCACAGTTGTTCCCGTGTGTAATTGATGAATATAGTTTATTAGGAATTCGGGGCATTCTGCATCAATACGTTTTTTTTAAAAACATTTCTCTTGGAATGGAATCAAATGCCATTTTGAAGTCTATAAAAGACATGGGCCCTCATTACGACCCTGGCGGAAATCGAAAAACGATGGCGGAAATGCAATACCGCCATCGAATAGCGCTCGGTGCGACTATGACTCGTCACCGCAAAGTACGATGCCATTAGCGACACCGTAGTGAACACCAACGCTAACTGCACCAAGTACGCGCGCGCGCGCCATGCCAAACCGTAAATACCACCATGGCGCAAGGGTACGCGAATTCCGACCCTAGCGGACATGTACCTAACGCCATCAAGCACGGCGGAAAGTACCATTCCGCCATGGTGAGAAGTACGGCATCGCGAATCAACCGTAAACGGCCCCACTGAGTGCCTGTACACCGCTCCCTGCCCACAAAGTACAACTCCCCGTAGGTGCAATGAAGTCACAATGCAACCAGTGAAATGTACAAGTCACCCATGCATGCCAACGAACAAAAGAATCACAAGAGGGGCCAATGGGAGCTGCAGGGCACAGATGGCACGAATACAGAAGCCATTCGAATGGACATGACCACAGTCCCCCACCAAGAAACGCACGCAAACACAGGCACCTGTGACCAGCAATATTCCGAAAATCACATCATTCCACCAGTCCACCTGGCTGACCGGCATCTGTTACACAAAACCTAATCCCCCGCCCCTGAGCATGACATCATTCAAACAGTCATATTGGCAGCCCTCATCCCTGACCTCACTGGGCTTCGTAGGCAAACGCGCCCAGCACAGTACCACGCAACTAAACTCCGAAGCTGGAACCCAATGCAGATCTCCTCACAATACATCGCTCCCCAAATAGGAATATGCCACATCACTTGCAAAGAAGAACGCTACACGGCCCATATCAGAATAGAAATTTAATGCACAACAAAATCACCAAGCCCATACAGCCATTAGGCCATGAACTCCAAAACACATTTCACCATTGTGGGCTGCATCCGCAAGAAATGACCAGCTACTACTTGTGTGACGCCCTGTTCCATCATGGTACACAGAGCCACATTCACGTACGAAAAGGCAACATGGAAGCGCACAGAACCGCAGGGCCGTCCCAATGGGGAGGCACTAGTCCAGCTGAAAGGCCGAAATGTTGCTCCGAGCCACTAGTACTGCGTAAGGGCATGTGGCCCATTGGCGATCGTCCCATAAGATCGTAATGCTGCTCCACTGATTAACACGAAGCAGCAGGTGTCGGGAGTAAAAGCCATCTGCAGGAGTGGCATACAGATGGCAGTGGCAAAAGGGGAGGAGATACCTGTCAACCAAAAGAAAAGAAAAAGAACAGAATGGCCATCAGAACTACATTCGAACAACTCACTTCAATGATCACACTAAATCCACAGCCATATGCATGCTAGCCCACTCCAAAGGATCATCACCACCCCAAAACCACTTGCGACTCATAACTATCTATATCGAGGTGTAAACACCATCACAAACGAGTGTACCTGTGCATGCGTCTGTGAAAACAGAATCCATCTGATGGGAATGTTAACGTGCATGGACACAAGTGTCTGAAGGCGCGTCGAGACAGGGAGGGCTCAACAAGGCCAGATAGACGATGGTCCCACTATGGCAGCCCTGCATCACATAGCGCAGGGGAGGCGGACAGATTCCAAGAAGCCCTGTACATGGCAAACTCTGTATCAAATCATCTGCCCATGCATCCATTCATCATTCCCTCATCCCGGTATAAAAACGCCTGAATATTTACTCACATAACATTAGAAATATCCATTGAGTCTGTGCGTTATGCAGCCTGCAAAATCCACAGTGCCCCAGCCCGTAATTCCAGTGTTGTGAAGTAACATGTATTTGGGAACGTACGGCCTCATCGCCCACGTCGCTATTGCGCATCCCAAACTATTCATATCAATCATTGCATCCTCGCCATGGCCCCTGTCTCAAGGACATTGAACAATAGAACGTTATATTTGCAGTCAGACCTGTGGGCATCTCCTCGCCGCTAGCTGATAACCGAAAGCGCCGCCCTTCGAATTCCTCATTTGCAACATCACGTCGAAAAGGCATCTGTGGCCGCTTGAAATCACAAATTAATCCATCTAGTGCGGCTGTGTGTGAAAATGGCAACTGCCTTCACCCACAAATGGGACGCCCCGCCCGTCGGTGCAACTCGGTACAGTGATGCATGAGGGCCCACCGTTACTCGAGTACTACGTTCCACTGACCCTTCACAAGTCTGTTCGCGACTGCAAAGATTGTATGTGAAACAATGGGACCATAGCCGAATGAACATATCAACCAATGTTACACGGCCATCGGGTACAAATACATGATTGCAATAGCAAGATGCCATTACTCGAATTGCAGCGTTGTGTGCGGGACGTGCTCGGCCAAAGGGGAGAGGAGCTTGCACAGGTGGAATGAATCACCACAGGTGGAGGCCATACAGCCTGAAAACACATAAATTGCACACCCAGTCTCCTCCCACAACCACACCCACTCCGAAATGCTACCGGCAGGACTCGCGATGTTGGCCCTGGGGGACCTGATAGCACTGCAAGTACTCCAACTCCAAGAAGAAGACGAACACCAACTACAACCGGCCGCACGGAGGAGACGCAGGAGGAGGAGGAGGCCAAGGCAGGGCCAGCAAGGGCCGCCAGCACAGCCACTACCACCACGCAGGCAGCCCGCAATCCCACGCCTCCGAGCACATCCGTTCAACCTCACTGATGAGCAGATCCACACCCTCTACCGTTTGGACCGGGACACCATAGCCGCCATTGTGGACATGACACAGGCTGACCTTGTCAGCATGATAGATAGCCCAACCGCCATCCCACCCCTACTGAAGGTGGTGTCTGTACTCCACTTCCTGGCCACAGGCACCTACCAGCACACAGTCGGACAGTTGCATGGCATTTCTCAGCCACTGTTCTCACGGACACTATTGCAAGTGCTCGATGCCCTCCTGCAGCACGCAGACGACTACATCTCTCTACCACGCTCGGAGCAGGAAATTACCAACACAAAAGTGGGATTCCATGCACTTGGCGGCATACCGGGTTGCCTTGGTGCCATCGACTGCATCCATGTGGAATTGGTCGTCCCACATGCCATGGAGGCCCAGTACCGCAACCGAAAACAATTTCATTCCCTGAATGTACAAATGGTGTGTGACTCCAACAGGATCATTACACATTGTTGTGCCCGATTCCCTGGATCAACCCATGATTCTATGGTCTTGAGGAACTCTACAATACCACGCTACATGGAGCGACACGCAGGGAACAGATCCTGGCTACTCGGTGAGTCTCATTTCATGCATGATGATGTGGGGTATGTGATTCGGCAATGACCTGGCAGGAAGGGGGCGGGGGTGCGTACGTAGCAATGGCATTCCACATCATACGTTTATCTTCCACATACAGGTGATGCTGGATATCCACTGAAGAGATGGCTCCTCACACCAGTCCGGAACCCACGGGACCAGCATGAGGAGGACTACAACCATGCCCACTCACGTACCCGTGTAGTCATTGAACAGGCATTCGGCCTACTGAAGACTCGTTTCCGCTGCCTCAGCAGGTCTGGCGGGGCACTCCTGTACCGCCATGAGAAGGTTGCAAAGATGGTCATGGCATGTGTCATGCTCCACAACATGTGCGTACGTAGAAATGTGCCCATGCCCCCTGACGCAGAACTGCAAGCACCTGAAGATGGTCATGATGAGGTTGGGGATGTGGCAGCACCTCAAGGAGTCTGCGAGGCACCGGAGGGCCGTGACATTCGTCAGCATCTCATTGATGCATGCTTCTAGCACTCACGCCTGGTGGCTGATACATGGACACGGTACTCGTGGCACTGTGTGTGTCTGGTACATGCACAATATGGACTGTACGCCTATGATGGCCTAGTACACAAAGATCATTGTCCACACATCTCATTGGTTGATCGTGCATTGTTTATGGCATATGTGATATCATGTTGAACACCCTATCGACCCGCCACCCAAGTGAGCCCAACACACCCCCTCCACCCTCCTACCTCCCCCCCGAACACCAGTGTCCAAAGATGCTCATTGTCAGTGGGCAGTCGCTATTGCAAGCCCCCTCTGCGGGTATCAGGGGCACCCCTGCCTGTGGAGCGCAGGTTCCTCCCAGATCTACGTTGGGGGCTGCCCTGGACGGAACTTGCAACGGATGATGTCTCTGCCTGCTCACGTCCATGCATGTCCCTAAGGGTTTGTGAGAGCTCAGTGAGCACACGGCGCACTGCGGCAAGTTCGGCACATACATCTTTGGACGTCGCATGCAGTTCCCCCCTCAGGCTCTCGGTGCTTCTCTCCATTTGGACTCTCAGGCTCTCGGTGCTACTCTCCATTTGGACTCTCAGGCACTCGGTGCTACTCTCCATTTGTGCCCTTAGTGTCTCTGTACTTCTCTCCATTTCTGCCCTAAGTGTCTCAGTTGATGTTTCTATGTCTGCCTTAGTGCCCCCACATTCATCGGCATGGTCCTTGAGGAGCGTGGCCAGTTGCTGCTGTTGCACGATTAACTGGTCGAGGGACTGTTGCCTCTGCTGGGCCATGGCCATTTGCGGTGGTGTCACAGAGGGGCTGGTGACCTCATGTTGCCTTGCCACAGGGCTTGTGGGGGATGGCCAGTCGTCGTCTTGTGGGTGCCCCTGCGTGGTATCCTCATGTTGTACGGGATGGAGGGCCGTGACAGGGGGATTGGGACAGGTCATGGATGGATCTGACTTCGACATCCCCGTCTTCTGTGTCGGAGCATGCTGCCATCAATGGGGTGTCACCTATGGTGCTGCTGCCACCAGAGGCAGTGCCTTCTGTGACATCCATTGGGGGGACCTGTGGTGCTGCTGTTGTGGGCATGCTGGCTGCTGGGGTGCCTGTTGATGTTCCCTCCTCTGTGCTGCCACCTGATTTGTGCTGCTGCCGTGTCTTGATGCGTGCAGCTGAGGTGGAGGGTCTTTGGCCGTTGGTCTTGGCCCTCTTTGCAGGTGTGCTGGTAGGGGTGTCCTGATGCTCGTCGTTTGGATCGGACCCTGTGGTGGAGTAAAGGAGGGCGAGGGTTATTAATGGGTCTGTGGGAATTGGAATGGCATTGTATCACATGCATTGGGGTGGTACCTGAGGGTGATTTGGGTCGGGGCCTTGGAGGTGCTTTCATTTGTGTGTGGAGTGAGGGTGCAGTTGTTTGGCAGCCTGCAGTTAGGGTGTGCCTGCTGCACGTGTAGTGGGTGTTTTTGGGGTTTTTAATTATTTATGTATTTATTGTGAGTTTTAAAGTGCGCTATCAGGCCAATGTGTGTGGACGTTCTCCTGGACATGTGTTTCTGTTGCACTATGTGGACACATGGTACTTCACATGATTGGACATTGTGGATTTAGCTTTGTTTCATTTGGGCCACCTACCTGATTCTTCGGATGTCTGCACTCCTTTCTCCATCCCTCCGACTCCCTCTATGCTCTCCATTCCAATGGTGGAGGCACAGATTTCTTCCCAGGGGGTCAACTTGATGGGTGATTCCGATCCTCCCCCGGTGGCTGTGGCAATGTTGCGGTTGGCAGAAAGTATGCTACGGACGCGTATCCGCAGGTCGTCCCATCGCTTTCTGCATTGCTGTGGGTTGCGGGGTCCGGTCCCCACCGCACTTACCCGCTGTGCCACCAGAGCCCATATGGCCTTCTTGTTCGCAAGTGCCGTCCTGGTCATTTGCGTCGAGAAGACGACGGCAGCATTCTCCTGGAGGGTCTCTGTTAGCACGGTGAGTTCCTCACGGGAGAAGTGGACCTGCCGCTTGCGGTCGCACGCTTTCTTCGCTACTTTTCCCATTTTTTTGGTTTCGCTAGGGTGGATGACGGGTTGGGGTGTGTTTCAGGGTAGTGTTTTTAGTGGTTGTGTGGATTTTGTGGTTTTATAGGTGTACGGCGGGATGTTTCCCGTTCCGGGCCCATGTTTTTACTTCCGTTTCCGTATATTTACGGTCACCGTACTTTCCGGTTGGCGCTCACTGCGGTGTCCGCTAAGATGGGTGGCGGTATTGCACCTAGGGCGCCGTACGGCGGCGGTGTGGGCCGTTTTGGGGTCATTTCCGCCATCGCGGACTTTGCACTTCCGCCATGCCGTGGTGCTTGTGCCCGATGGGTCGGAATGGGCCGCACTTTGCTCCATCGTGCAATGGCGGAAACGCTATTTACGCTGTGGCGGTCCGGTCAGTCACTTTCCGCCAGGGTCGTAATGAGGGCCATATAAATCATTTGATTGTTCTCTTCGGCATTTGTCTTTAGGATATTGATAATTGATAAATTGATGTTTGTGCCAGTTCCTCGAATAAAGCCCGTTTGAAAGGGATCATTTTTTTTTTCTTTCGTCCATAAATTGGCTGGTAAAGATTTTACCTGGCGTGTCCAGGAGGGCAATAGGTCTATAAGCCGCTGGATCAGCTCTATCTCCCTTCTTAAAGATAGGTATAATTAAGGATTTTTTCCAAGATGGAGGGATAACGCACCTCAGCAGAATTTCTTTAAAGATGATGTACAGAATGCTTGCCCATTGTTCGGGATCAGATTTCATGATTGTATTAGAAAGTCCATCAGGGCCGGGGGCACGAGAAGAGCTCAAGGTGCAGAAGGATTGTAGAATGTCTTCTCGATCAAGGGTAAAAGTGCGAGCCATCATTGATGTCTTGAGATTATTCAGGCAGTTCGGGAATGGAGTTTTATATGTGTTTTCATAGTATTTCTTCCAATTCCGTTCAGTCACAGCATTTACTTGTACCAATGTTTGTCTTTTGTTTGAAGCAATGTTCAGCAATTGCCATATCCCAGCAGATGACTTAGAGACAATTCTTCCCAGCATTAACTCTCCATCCTGCTGCACACTTAAGTGCTTTTGATTTCTTATCCAATTTCTGTAGTTACATTTCAAATATTTAAATTGCGAGGCAGTGGTGTCAGACGGAAAGTTCAAGAGTTGTTTTATTTCTTTCCGTAACAAATTCTTTTTAGCTTTGATTTGACTGTCAAAGGCATGAGTGTGTTTAACTACAGTTTCACGATTGCTGATGCTAAATGTTTTGAATAGTTGCATTGATGAAATATAGATGTCGGTCCATGAGTAATGCTCCTAACTAACACTGTCTGCCCATACGCATCAAGCTCCTAAAACGTTCTGCCCATGCGCATCAAGTTCCTAACATGGTTGATGTGTATCAAGCTCCTAACACTGTTGCCCATATGCATCAAGCTCCTAAAACTTTCTGCCCATGCGCATGAAGCTCCTAACACTGTCCATTTGTATCAAGCTTCTAACGCTGTCTTCCCATACACATCAAGCTCCTAACACTGTTTGCCCATGTGCCACAAGCTACTCATACCCTCAATCTTCATATTTTTCAAAGCTCCCCGACTGCCCGTCCATGTGCACGGAACTCCTCCTAACTCTATCTGCTTATCTACAACAGGCTCCTCGCACCGTCTGACCATGTGCACCAAGTTGCTAACACTGCCTGCCCATGTTTTTCAAGCACCTAACACTGTCTGGCCACGTGCATGAAACTCTTAACACTGCCTGTTAATCCTCTCCAACCTCCTCACACAGTCTGCCCATGTGCCACAGCTCTTCATACTCTCAATCTTCAAATTCTAGCGTATTTTTCAAAGCACCCTTACTGCCCGTCAATGTGCACAGAGCTCTGCCTAAAACTATCTGCTCATGTACTCAAAGCTCCTCAAACTGTCTGACCATGTACCTCAGGCTCTGACAATGTCAGCCCATGTGCACCAATCTCCAAACATGGTCTTTCATAGTTTTCAAAGCTCCACAATAAGACTGTTCATGCCTCAGATTCCCCATACTGTCTGCCCATGTGTATCATACCCCTCGCACTCGCTATTCATGTGCAACAAGTTCCTCACACTCCCTACTGAAGTGCCTCAGGCGTCTCCTACTATCTGCCTACATGCCCTGTTCTTCATTTTAATGGTTGCCAACAGACTTCAGACTCAACAAACTGTCTACCCATGTTCATCACTCTCATCACACTGCTGGGGAATGTTCTCCAAGCACCTTACACTCCCCACTCATGTACCTCAATTGTCTCTCATTGCTTGCCAACATGCCACTAAGTGCTTCTACTGTCTGCGCATGTGCTTTGGGATCCTCACACCTTTTGCCAATGAGATCTAAGCTTGTCACACTATCAATGTGCTCTAAGCTACTTACTTGGTCCCTTTATGCGCCCCCAAACACCCCACAATTATTTCCATTTGCTCCAAGCTCCTCACAATTACGTCCATGATGTCCCTGCTCTTTAGTTTAATTTTAATTTCTTTCTGACCATCTTTTAACATGGGGCTTTCTCATAGGGAAAACAAACATTTTTAAGCGACTTATCTCAAAATCGGCACCTTCGATTTTCGAGATTTGTTGCATACACTTACATCTCATCAGGATTTTGTGTCCTCAGAAAGAGTTTTGATTCTGGGATAATTCACTTTTATGATTTACCTATGTGTAAACATACATGTAGGAGATGCACAATGTGTATATATCCACTACTATGCACATGAAAACTCACATCAAGGTCAATGTATTTTCATATGTATATGATATGTATAGGAGATGTAAATTGTGTAAATGTACAAAATTTAAAACTCTTCTACGCCTGCAATATGTATAAAAACAGGCATCAAAGTCAAACCTCACTTTAGTGTAATTTTCCATATTTATAGGAGCCCTCTAGGACATTTGCATGTCATATAACTTTACACCAAACACTCAAACACAACTTATATGCTATACACTTACAAACCAAAAATGTTTATACCTTTCAACATACACAGTTATGCCACACACTTTTACGCCAATCGCTCGTATGAAACACCATCTTAAGCCACACACTCTTACCACCCACTCTTAAACCACACACACTTATGACACACGCTTACACCGCATGCCCTTATGCAACATGTTCTTACACTACATGCTCTTACACCACACACACTCACGCAAATGTTCTAATGCTACATGCTCTTATACCACACACCCATCCCATGCACTTGTATGCCACCTGCTCTTATGCCACATGCTCATAGTCACATGCTATTAGGCCACTCACTCTTATATCACACATTCTTACACAATATGCTTTTACACCATATGCTCTTACACCACATGCTCTTACACCACATGCTCTTATGCCATACTCTTTCAAACCATACGCTCTTAAGCCACATGCTCTTACACCACGCATGCGTATACTTCACCCAGTAATGTCACAACTCTTATGCCACACTCTCGCATGCAATACACTCAAACAACATACACAGATATTCCACACAATTGACATTCATATGCCAGACACTCATCTTCTACGCATTCACATACTAAACACTCATACGCCACTCCTACACAATAAATGCATATGCCATGCGCCATAGTTATATGCAAAACCCTCACACAGCATACACACATATGCCATACAATCATATGTCATACACTCATATCACATAAACACACACAGCATATGCCATACACATATACTACATACAAGCAACATGCACTCACATGGCACACACTCATAAACCAAACACTAATACAACATACATCATATGCCATATACCTGACAATGGAACGCCACACACTCATATACCAGATGTTCACATACCAAACATTCCTTTGCCACTCATACATCATGCACTCATGTGCCATACACCATAGAGTAATATTCCCTACAGTCATACACACATACAGCATAAACATAAACAACATATGCAATATGTACTCATATTCTTAATTTTACACTATATATGACATTTACACTATATATGGCATATGACGTATGTAGTTCAGTCATACACCGTACATTAATATGCCATACACCATAGGCCATACAGTTACATGCCAAACACTCATACACACAATGCACCCATATGCAATACATTCATACAACCTTCATATAGGGCATTCATTCATACGCCACATTCCCATATCCTAATGTACTCATTTGCCACACACCTATGTGACATACACTTATATTCCATATATTCAAACCTTACACTCCATTCTCCCCACAAAATACACTGAAGTAAATGGGGAAACAACTTGCTAAGAGTGAAGGGTACTCTAACAAAAGCTAAGTCTACAAATGGTAGAAATAGCAACATTAAGGTATCAGCCCTCACTCTACATCACTACAAACACAACCATAAAACACAAACTATAAACACTCACTGCATACCACTACAAATCCAACTGTAATACTATATTCAAATGTTAAGAAGATGTAATCAATACTATAGTTACAATACACAGAAATAATCTTTGTTAAAGGGAAGTTGTGGTTATGTTGCCTTGCCCAATGCCCACTGTGGGTTGTTTGGAAGGGCCTGCAACCTGACTGAACCCCATTCCACAAAGATTGTGGCCTCTAGCCATGACCACAAGCCATGGACAGTGGCACATTGCTCCACTCTGGACTATAGTGGCCACTGGACAAGGCTGCAGGCAGGCCTAACATCCACTATGGATTGCTTGCAGGTCCTGACACATGTCTGAAGCCCCATGCTCCAGGGTTTGCATCCACTGTCCATGTCCGCAAGCTATGGTCAGTGGCCCACTGTGTCATTGTGAGGGATAGAGGACACTGGAACAGGCCAGGTCCAGTGGCTATTGAAGATGCCTTTGTGTGACCTGGGGCATTGACAAACCACATGTTTCTGGCAATTAAGCTGTAACTTGTAACCCCAGAATGCACTTTTCCAAGTGACAAACATCAATGTGAACTGTAAACAATACGTTTGCTAAAGGTACGTTATTGTTTTTTTTATTTAGGTTAAAAATATGCTTTAAAATAACTTAAATAGAGTGCTGAAACATCCAAAAACATCTCCAGTTATGAACAACATTGCAATTCAGTAGACCATCTTTGTTAGAGGAATATTATGGTTCCGCTGTCCTAATAAAAAAAAACCTGTTCTGTTCAATTCAGCAAAAACACTTTGCTAATGAGACCTCGTGGTTAAGTTGCCCTAATAGAATCAGTGATATTCAGTGACACATCTTTGTTAAGGGGACATTATGGTTGCAGAGCCAAAGCTGACAACTGATGAATGGTCTTCTACAGAGGTAGATTGATTCTTCTGTTTTGTTTAGTAATTTATATATGTTGAACAACCCTACGGACACCTCTCCACCATCACTCCCTGCAGTGCAACCGCTAGCTGTCGTATCTTCTCTCTGACTTTTTTTCTTGGAAGCTCCCTGCTCCAAACACTCTAGAGGACGACAAACACTCTAAATCTATCAATACATCACTACTGCACATCCTCTGTCCATAACCAAAGAATACAAAGAAAACATTAAACAATAAAAACAAACTACAAATTAAAACATTTCTTTAACAAAACAAACAACTTAACAATATTTTCTTAAACAGCATAACAATTTACCCTTTTACTCAGGGGTCAAGTCCTACAAATAAAAGTGCTGGGACTCATCAGCAAAAGCTATGGGATGTGACGTTGCCAGAAATTAGCATATTAAGGTGAAATATTCATATTTCATTACATTGGCTTTGCATAACCACCCAAATTGCAAAAGACTAATGGCATTTGCCTTTCAAAAAATCAACACATACACAAAACCAAAATAGGATATTTTCTTCTGATAGTGTTTTTGAAAACATTAAAAGGTGTGCATGTTTTAATATTCAAGAACCAATACAAATGTTTTCCCTGGAACATGCAGTACCAAAATGATAAATTTCACCTTTAGTTGTTTGTTATTTTTCATCAGGTTATATAGTGCAGTGGTGAAGTGTCTGGGCTGCAAACCTGACGACTGCGGTTTGATCTTTGAGGTCAGATTTAATTAATAAATTCAAGGAAGACTTTCAATGTTAAGCGCTTTGAAACACATTGTGTATAGGCACTATATAAATAAACTATCATATCATATCAATGTTTCTCATTTTAGCTGGGGGAACTGAGTCCACCCTCTGAAAAAGTGGGTGGACTCCTTCCACCCGCGTGTACCCTTGACTTTAGCCCTGCTTTTACTCTATACACAATTTGTTAATTTGTAAATAACATATTCTCTTAATTTGTTTGGTCTTTTCTGACATATGACACTCCATTTCACACTTCCTTCCTCTCCAGTCTCGTCGACCATCAATTTTCCCTTCCTCATGCTTCCATCAACATCTGAAACCTCTCCTTCTCTTCTTTGAGCCATTTCTACTTTAATCATTGGTTCTCCTACATGATCCACAATCTCTCTTCAGTCTTCCATACCTCCATTCTTATATGTCTAGTAACCCTGTTAAGATTCCATAGAGTTGCGTCTTCTACTGCCACTGCATTTTTAAAGCACTTTATTAGTTTTATGGGACCAGAATATTTGAATAACCCTTTTATCCCTTCCCTTTACAATTTTATCTTAAAATTCTCTCTTACCTCAATCTCATCCCCCGTTTTCATTCCCATGAATTTCATGTTATGGTACTCCTTGTATTTTTTTATGAGTTTCAAACATTCTGCAAGCAATGAAAACTTCATCTATTTTTTTTATCTCTAACCTTTCATTCAGCCACGTTGGTGAAAACGTATTGTTTGGTTCCCTGCCTCTCATCAAAAGGAATTGTTGAAACTCCTCTAGCACAGAGTTGTTAATCTAATACTCCATATTAATTCACACAAAGTTCTCTTCCAATCCATTCCATTCCCCAAAGCTTGTTTTATACAATCTCCTATCACCCTATTTAATCTTTCCACCATGCCAATAGTTACAGTGTGATACACTGATGAATATTTCCATCTAACCCCTAACTCACTACAACATTCTCAGATTTCGTTGGCCCTAAAAAGAGGTCAGTTATCATTGAGTACCAATTCTGGATTTCCTTCCCTCCTAAAAACGTTATCTAGAAATGCTACAACTCTCATTGATGTTATTATATCCCCAAAGCCACTTCAGGCCAACATGAGTATCGGTCCACCAATACCAAAACAACTCTGTTTCCTTGCCCTAAACTTTCATAAGGACCCAAAATATCTATTCCCAATTCCATCCAAGGCAATGGAAGGAGATTGAGTGGTAATGTACTCATCATCAAATTCTTAGCACAATTTGCACAAGGTACAGGCTGTCTCACAATTGTTTCTATCCGTGTGTCCTTTGCCAGTCACCAGTATCTTTCCTGTAATTTTAATTGTTTATTTGAAGAGCACTTCTACACAAGTGCAGTGCTTCAAAGCGCCTCAAGGTGGGAAGTGAACAAGGGAATATATTATTCATTTTTAGGCCTTGAAGTTTCCGATTGCTCTAACAAAAATAACTAGCATACTAGGCCTTAGGCATTTCTACTAGTGAAAGTGCATGGCAGTAGGAAAGGAGAGAAGGGGGAGAAGAAGGAAAGAGCATACAGCGAATACACTGCCATACTAGGCCTAACGACTTGTTATATAGTACAAGTGCATTACAAAGATTGGGGAGAGAAGGAGAGGGAGGAGGGGGAAAAAGGACATACAGAACAATAAACTACCATACTAGTCCTGGTGACATTCAGATTGATTGATGATTGGTCATCTCTAATGCACCTATGCACAAGTGTTACAGGCGCAACCAAGCTAGGGAGGGGAGACCCAGGGAGGACAGGACAAACAATCTTGCTAGTCCTAGTGCATTCAAGGTTGTGCAAGTGTGCAGGCAGGAAGTGCAAGGGAGCGGGAGGGGGAACAAGTGCACCCAGTCCATCAGGGGCCTGAGGTTAAGTGCAGAGAGGTTGCCCCTCTCATGGAACATATTCTGGGTAGAGTAGTGCCATGCAGAGTGCAGAGGCCCAGAGGCAAGTGTAGGACTGGTGGGGGAGCCTGGGACCTCTGAGGCTCTGGGGGTGCACCAGTTGACCACTTAGCGAAACCGAGGAGAGTTGGGAGGATAAAGGATGAAGGAAGCAGGAGAGAAAATAAAGGATGTTAGCAGGGGAGAAGGAGACAGAAAGAGGTAGAGAAGAGGAAGGTCTTGAGGAGTTTTCGGAACTTGAGGAGGTCCGGCTCAAGACAGAGAGAGCGGCAGAGAGGCAGTTTCAGAGGGAGGTACCTGCAGAGGATAAAACTCTAACCCCAAATCTCTATCTGGAGAAATGGCTCGCCTATTGTGAGTTGAAGGAGGCCGAGCAGAGGGCTCTAGAAGGAGAGTATTTAGGAAGAGAGCATTGTAGATAGTGCAGGCCTCCGCCCTAGATCACTTTAATGATTATGCAGAGGGACTTGAACTTGATCCTTGCAGCAACGGGGAGCCAGTAGAGGAATTTCAGCACCGGAGAGATGCAGTCCATGGGCTTGAGGCCAAGGATAAGACTTGCGGTTTTGTTCTGGATAAGTCGAAGAGGTTGGAGAGTAGAAGTAGGAAGATTGAGAAAGATACTGTTGCATTAGTCCAGTCTAGAGAGAACCAGGGCTCTGGAGATGGTGAGCGTGTGGGTTACAGTGAGATAAGGTAGAATACCATTGAGGATGTGGAGCTGGTAGTGGGACTTTTTAGAGATGTCCGAGACTTGAGTAGAGAAGGAGAGAGTGGAGTCGAAGATGACCCACAGATTTTTTGCCTCACTGGTGGGTGAGGGCACAGGGTCAAGGGTGGCTGGCCAGAGTGAAAGTGGGAAAGCGGGATCAGGGGTCCCAATGTGGAAGATCTCTGTTTTACTGGCAATAAGGCAGAGATCATTAGCAGCAAACCAGCACTGAATTGCAGACAGTCAGGGATGAGCAAGGAGGAGGAAGAGGCCGAGGGTACCCTGAAGGAGAGCTGTGTGTCATTTGCATAACACTGAAAGTTTGAGGTGGAGGCAGAGATCCTGTGGACCAAAGGGGCCATGTAGACATTGAAGAACCATGGGGGATAGATTAGAAACCTGGGGAACACCACAAGTAGAGAGAGTGATAGCAGAGAGAAAGGACCCAAGTTCCACCTGGAAAGGAAAATCTGAGAGAAAAGACAATAGCCATGCCAGGGTTCTGCTCTGTGATGCCCAGGGTATCACGCAGACGGGAGATCAGGATCTTGTGGTTTAATGTATCAAAATCAGAAGAGAGGTCATGCACGATGAGGACAGAGGGAGAGTTAGAGTCAAGATTTGAGAGAAGGTCTTTACGGTTGTTCAAAAGAGCAGTTTCCGTGCCTCTGGATGCTCTAAAGCCAGACTGGTGGTCATGGAGATAGCCAACAGATTTGGGGTGGAGGGTAAGCTGAGAGATAGACAATTTCTCCAAGAGTTTGCACAGGAAAGGAGTGATAGATATCAGGCGATAGTTTGCCGGAATGCAAGGGTCAGCAGAGGGCTTTTCGAGCAGCGGGTGCACAAGAGAGTGCTTGAGAGAAGTGGGGAAAACTCCAGTGGCAAAGGTGAGGTTGCAGAGGTCTGGCAAGGTCGGAGTGATAGAGTCGATGTTGTCTTTGATGGTTTTGAAGGGGCAGGGGTCCACCTGTTTGGAAGAGGCTTTCATAGACCAGACTTGCCTAGAAACCTCCCCAGCTGTGACAGGGGAAAGGGGGAGTCATGGGGGTGATTGAGGGGGGCCAAGAGATGATGGTGCATGAATGGGTGCAGAGGAGAAAAAGGACAGGATGTCATGAGTTTTGGAAGTGACACATGCAGCCAGGTGCCATGCAAAGGGCTTGAGTGGGTGTGGTAGAGGATGAGGCTGCAGTAGGGTTGGCCAGTTCCTTGCAGACTTTGAAAAGTTTGGCCGTGTTGTTGGATGCCGCAGAGATGCAGGCTTGAATATGGACTCTTTTCTTGGACTGGATGCAGAGTCTATATTGCCATTTGCAGAAGAAGGCAGGCGAGCTTGTCGGAGGGTACACATGAAAATTCCCATTTTTATTCCGCTGACCTGCACTTGTGTTTAAGGTCAGCCAAATCAGAGTCGGCTGTGTCAGGGTGGCAGTCAGCCACAAGAGCAGGAGGAAGAGAGTAGGTACCGGTAAAGGCAGCCACTGACACTCTTTTCATGGGTCGGGTGACCTTGAAGGTCGGAGGCAATGGGAGGCAATACAGAGTGTGCCAGTGCTAAAGGTGAAGAAAGCTTCAAGTGAGAAGAGAGTGACCAGTCCAGGAGATTGAGGTAGTGAGAGGAATAAAGAGAGGGATGACTGTGGAGATAAGAGCATCCAAGATGTGGCCAGCAGTGTACGACAGACCAGAAAGTAGAATGGATAGAGAGAGTGAGTCACATATATTGCAGAAAGATCCTGAGGATTCACAAGATTCAAGATGGATGTTAATATTCCCCAGCAGAAGGAATTGGGAGGAGGAGGAAAGGATAGAAGATGCCACGTAATCCCATTCCAAGAGGAAGAGGGTGGTTTGGCCTGGCAGCCAATAGAATGTGGCCAAAGTAAGAGAGGAGACAGGCGAGAGAGAAAGCCTGAAGACAAGGCAATCAAAGGAAGAATAGGCCAGAGTGAGAATTATGGAAACCTAGATCCACTCTGGAAAGACCAAGGCTACTCCCCCTCTTGGCCTGTTGGGCCTGAACTCAGAGAGGATCTTGTCGCTTTGTGGGAGAAGTGTGTCAAAATACATGCCAGAGCTGTTCTTAAACCATGTCTCAGTGAGAGCAATAACATCAGGGTCCAGGTGTTCAAGGAGGTGGCAGATGTCAGAGGAGTGCTTGACTGCAGAGCAAGAGTTAAGCGTGGCAAAGTGGAGCTGATTGCCATTTTGTAAAGACTTATGAGGGGGTGTGCAGAGGACAGAGGTCCCCCGTAAGCAGCATGAGTGCCTGTGAGATAGAGGCAGGAGAAGGCTGAGGGATCGAAGATGACAAAGATGTTAGTGAGGAGAGTGCATGCAAGAAGGCCGGGACAGTGGTCGATGGCAAGGGAGCCAGTGAAGGAGGCAGTGGGTGGCAAGGACACCAGTGTGGGAGAGGTTCATGAGATTGTCTGTGCAGAGAGTGTGGCAAAGGGAGCCAGGGTGGCCCTAGCAAGCAAGGGAGCCAGGGAGGTTGTAGGTGCAGATGGCAAGGGAGCCAGTGAGGAGGAAGGTGGAAAGTTGATAAGGCGAGGGAAGAGCCTATCAAAAAGTAGGAGGTTGGGTTGAAGCCCCTGTACCATTTCGATAGACATTTATGATGACCCTGGAGGTCAAGAAGAAGGCAAGAAGGAACTCTCAGTGGGTGCCACCATTGATGTGTGAGGAAGAGTAGGGATAGAGCAGAGTGACCCTATTCAGAGTCCATAGATCAGGAGAAGGAACGCCAAAGAGGATGTCGGTGAGTGTCTCTCTGGCGGAAGCACTGACATAAGTGTCATCGATAGGAAGGCCTAGGTTAGAGCCAAGTGTGTCCTTCTTAAGTTTCATCATGCCAGACTTAGTTAGCTGTGAAGGATAGGAGATAGAGAAGCAGTTAGATAAGATAGGAGAGATAGAAAGTGCTATTGTGAGGAGGCACAGAGTGTGGTACACTTAATCAGTCTGAACAGCTCAGACACAGGGGAGGTAGTTGGCAGGAGGGCACAAAGACACAAGGAAGTACACAGTAGGACCAGGAAAAACAGTGTGAGCTAAGGGGATGGGGTGCAAGGGAGCAAAACAGAAAGAACCCGTGGTCCCTTTAAGCGAGGTGACACTTCATAGGATTAATGGGGATGCAGAATTTACTCTTACACCAATAATAAGACTGACTCAGGAAGTTGAAAAACATTTGCTGTTTTAATATCAATTGTCTAAAACAGGGAGTACAACAGATATCAACAGACGTCTCAAAGCATATCTCTCAACGTTTTACATGAAAAAATACACTTTTATAGCACAAACTCATAATCATTGATGTCATACTAAGTTGCAAACAAAATATCTGGGACTGTGGTTGGTCTGCGGGGAAGATCTAGGTATACTTTCTTTGGGGGATAGGATTATGATTGGGTTTCTATAGTCAGGTGGACAACTATGCCCACCCCTAGTGAAAGTCATCTTCATTGTCATCAAATACAAATACACAACGTTTCATTGGCTCTCGAAATATAGCCAATTGGCCCTCTATAATTGGTTGGCATGCTTGTACTCTTCTGGAATATTCCACGCACTTGCAGCAAGCAAGCTGGTACCCCAGGTGCCTGTGGTTGGACTTGACCATGCCTCCCCATACAATTAGCCCATCATCCATCATCACTCCTGCTGTCTGCCATTCAAATTGTCTTTGAACTCGACCTTGCAAAGTATCACTGTGCCTGAGAATAGAAGGGAGTGCAAGCACGTTCTTATCTTCAGTCTTGATGTAGCTTGCCCAAAAGTCTATTTCCATCTACTCCATGTGATAGGAGACCGTGTTTTAGAGCCTTCTTCACATTTAATACTATTAAATGAATACAATATGGCACTCATAGTGTTTTTCCATTGCACCTCAACAGATGCTTGGCTTGCTTCTCACATCCATTGTATCTTCTCGAATAGATAACAAGTTCTTGGCTGCCTCAACTCTTGACACTGGGCCAGACAAGCCTTATCGATTCTTCCTCCATCTTCAGCTGCTTTTCTCTGCTGCGCCACACTTTTGAGCCCTTTTGCGACTGAGGTCATTGCTTGCTAAAATGCGACATGGAACATCCAGATTCTATTCACATATATATATTGGCAGCACCGCCTGCAATTTATTCACTATTTATAGTCAGCCTTCATGGTTACTAAGTCTATTTGCAGTGCAGCATCTGTACAGATATAACATGACTTTTATTTTCTTTCAGTATTCTTCTCACGTACAATCTTCATTCTGCACATTAAATGTTACTCGACTCTTTGTTTTGTCATCAGATTTCATAAGGTTAATTTGCCTTTTCTCTTGGCATCTCTTCTTGGTGCGCTGTCTTTGTTTCATGTGAAGTCACCAATCTCCTCTTTCATTCATCTTTACACTTCTTCCGGAACTTCTCTTAAGAGGCCGCCAGCTCTCTGAGCATACATGAAGAATGGTTTTCTCACTGGATTCATTTTCTCAAAGGTTTTTCATGTTATAGGCATCATTACCAGTGTTTTGCTTGTCACAATTTACGGTTCCCAACATGTAGGCGATATAGGGGTGGGATTTCTGGTAGAGGCATTTGGTTCCTCCTCTACACTACCCCCTCTGGTTGATTCATTGACCAGTCTCCCATCAGTCTTCACATTTAGGCATCCTCGTCTGAAAAAGTGCTTCTTGGGAGTCCATGGGCCTCATTACACGTTGTGCGGTAATGGAATACCGTTACCGGTAATGATTTACCGGTACCGTTAATTCCCTAAGCAAATCACGACCCTGACCCACCGCTATCTGCGCACCCGTTACTTATGTTGCCACTAATAGCGGCAAGGCCGCGGGCGCGCGACCCACATGCCGGAATTAGCGCCATGGCGCTAATACCAGGCCATCACAAGCCATGCGGACATGGTATTAGCGGCATGTAAAACACCCAAAAACCCCTTACCGGCATGGCGCTAATAACGGCATCGAAAAGCACCCGTTAAGAGACCTGAGCAGTGTACCCATCAACTACAGGTGGACACAATCAGCACAGGTGCATGCAATGGAGACAGGCAGCACAAAAGAGCACACCACACCCCTACCCACACCCCTTCCCACACCAAGATGGTCCCAATAGTAGCAGCATGACATGACAGCCTTGACTACATGATAGCAGTGCAGCACCTACAACAACAGCCAGCACCAGAGGTGAGCCGTAACAGGCACCCATTCCTCACACCATACAGGCGAAGACAGCCATCCACTGAGGAGGTGGCTCCTAACCCCTGTACGTAACCCACAGAACCATCAGGAAGAGGACAACAATATAGTACATCCTTCCAATGACAGTGCTCCGCTGCCTAAGCGGCCTGGGTGTGGCACTCCTGTACGGCCGTGTCAAAGTGGCAAAGACAACCATGGCATGTGTAGAGCATCACAAAATGTGCATATGACGGAATGTGCCTATGCCACTTGAAATTGACATGCAACCACCAGAACAGTATGATGTGGCTGGAGATGAGTGCGGGTGGAATGCCCCGGCAGGACATGAAACAGGCAGTGCCAAGGAGGCACACGATGTGCATCAGCATCTGATTCTGTAATCTCATCATGCACCAAGGTGAAATAGCATGGACGTAGATGGGAATTGTTGCCCTGGTGCATGTTTCGAGGCCCACAAAGGACCCTGTCCACAATGAATGACACATACACAATAATGGAGACCACGCTTGGGTTTCAAACTCTGAACAGTGTATATTGAACATATTGTGGTACTAAAGTGCATAACCCAAACTCCCTAAATACACCCTTGCCCCCCTCCCCCCTGAACACACCCAAACACACCCTTACCCCCTCCCCCCTCAACACACCCAAACACACCCTTACCCCCCTCCCCCCTCAACACACCCTTACCCCCCTCCCCCCTCAACACACCCAAACACACCCTTACCCCCCTCCCCCCTCAACACACCCTTACCCCCCTCCCCCCTCAACACTCCTATGTGAGTCTCATGACGTGAATGTGTCCATTGCCACATGTGGCACACGAATCCTGGTGGCCCTATTTGCCAGTGCCTGCATCGTCATCTGGTGGTTGTGAAGCCGTGCGCCGCAGGTTCTGCATAGACCGGTGCAGGGGACTAGTCTGGCGTGAACTCCCAGACGAGGAGGGGCCTGGTTCTTCCTGGGCCGTGAGTGGGCACCGACGCTCAATAGCGTCTGCTATGCGGTTCATGGCCTGCCGCAGTTGGGCCATTTCACTGCAGATTCGGCTGGTGCATGCCTCCATGCCCTCCCTTGTCTGCTGTGCAAGTGTAGCAATGTCCTCCCTCAGGCGGGCTGTCTCTGTCACATGTTGACCTACTAGGCCACTCATCTCGGTCTGCCTCTGGTAGATGGTCGAGAGGTCATGTCGCATGGTGGGTGCTGGTGGGATGGCTGATGCACCTGGTCCCATTGCACTTGTATCAGGAGAGGATATCTGGGGGCTCCATATCCCTTTAGGGGTGGGTGAATCTCCATGACTACCCGGACCTGAGGAGTACCTCGGGCTTGCCAGTAAGGGGCTTGTTGGTCTGGGGCTCTGGCTATGAGCATCAATGGCAGGTGTGTCCTCCTCATCTGAAGGTGGGGCTGTGGCTGCTGCTTCACCCGTTGAGCTGGTGGCAGCAGAGTGCATTCCCTCGATGCTGCCCTCACCTGCTGGCAGACACACTTCCGTGGGTGCCACGACGGGAGCAGCCATGGCCTGTGGATGCGTGCAACTGGTGTTCCGGCTGCTTTTGTCCCTGTGGTCATGGACACTCGTCCTGGCTGCCCTTGTGGATGTGGCGGTGTCCCCTGTGGCATCCCTCCTTGCTTTTTTGCTGGATGTGGGAGCAGGTGTGGAAGTGCGTGCCTCCTCAGTGTCAGTGTGTAATCCTGCAAGGGTGAGAAATGTTGACAACCATCAGTGATGGGTCGACCTGCCTTGAGCAAAATGAATACGTCATGCCGTTCTATGCATTCCGGGCTCTTTAGTGTGGATGCAGGTAATGGGGATGTTGGGTGGGTCATGCATGAATGGGTCTGTGTTGTACGGGCATGTGGTGATGCATGCATGTCTGTTTGTGGCTGGAGCCACGGCATTCATATGGACACATGATCGGGGGGAACATCACACTTCACTGTGCATTGTTTGATGCATACACTCACCTCCATTGAACGAAACGGCCATGCCATGCTCCATTTGTCCAACTCCCTCAATGCATTCCACCCCGATGGTTGATGCACATGTCTCCTCCCACTCAGTGAGCTTGATTGGCGATTCACTGCCTCCTCCTGTGCCCGTAGCCAGGTTGCGGTTCACGGATGGAATGTTCTGCACACGGAGCCGGAGGTCATCCCACCTCTTTCGGCAGTCTTTGACTGTGCGGGTTGTGGTGCCTACCGCGCTGACCTTGTGGGCTACCTCTTCCCAGATGGCCTTCTTCTTCACAATGGTCTCCCGACGCATGTCGTTGTTGAAGACGACATGAGCATTGTCTGCTAGTGTCTGCGTTAGCATAAGGAGCTCCTCCTTGCAAAATTTCTCCTTGCGTTGCCGCTCAGACGATTTTTTAACGGCCTTGGGCATCTTCACGGTGTCCTTGGTGTATTTCCCAACGTGGTTCCTGGTAAGGTGTCCTGGATAAGGAGGATGGCAATGGATTGTGTTTTTAAAGATGGCCGCCGTGCTCTTTCCCGTTCCGGTGCGATGACGCTATTTCCGGTTCCGCAATATTAGGGTAACCGCTATTAGAGGTGACCGCTAATGGCGGTCACCGACATTTGCGGAAACCGCTATTTGCATGTAGCGGCAGGTCGGAAGTGCTAACAGCGCTTTCGAGGATGCCATTAAGGGACTTTTTGGGGACTTTTGCGGCATGGTGGTAGGCTCATTACCGGCATGGCGGTAGGCTCGTGCCCGCGATCTCGTAATGGCATGCAATTTGCGGCCTCTTGCGAGGGCGGACACGCTATTTACGCCATGCCGGTAATTAGCAATTTTTACCGCCTACCATGTAATGAGGCCCCATATCTTGATTACTCCTTTCAGAGATCCTGCTGATTTCTCATGATCATCAACACTCCAGGTCACGGGTTGCAATAGATCCATCGTCCCACATACTTCTTGTGGTTCCTCGCATACAGGGAATTCTTTCCCTCAGGTGCTAAGATACTTGCTTCTATATATTTTCTGATTTCTTCATCTGTCAGCTCCTTGGGTTCAAACTCAGACTCAAAATCGATCATGATCTTCATTCCTACTGCTTTCTTTGTTATCTTCTTGCACTGTCTATTATTCTGATCACACAGAATCCAAACATGATCATCACCAATAGTGCTCCCAGAAACTTGAAGATATGCACCATCCATTGTGGAACCCATGAGAAGATAGATGCAAACCAGCTGCCATCTGCAATATCTTCCAATTCATCTTCCATCTTGGTGTGCAAGTTCATTAGCAGTGTTACGGCCTCTGTCTAGGTCCCATTCTCGTCATCGTGAGAAGGTATGAATGTGCAACATGATTATCCAATTTCGGCACAAACACCTCCATCCATGGCCATAATCATGTCCGGGACATATCTGTTCTGGAATGTCATCAATCTTACGGCTCTCAATTCTTCCTTGATAGCATTGAATCCCTTCATGGTAGTGTTGATCGGCTGCAGGAGCTTGCAGCGAGTGATTTGCAACCACTTTGCATTCGCCTTTGTCTGGATCCCTAGCATGAAGATAGTTGTGAATATTGCAGAATTTTGACTGAACAACCTTTGTTCATACGGAATAGAATCAAAGGCTTCTATGGACTTCACTGAAAAGTAATTCTCACTTTTTGTTCGATTGAGAAATCCAACTGATCTCCTCTTCCTCACATGAGCATCTGCCTTTGAGAACTCTCCAATGTTCAGGTCACTCTTTGGAATCACCAATGCTGGAACATGAACAAGTGCCATGGAGCATGTTCCTCCCCAGTCCCGAGTCAACCTCATATAGGCACTATATCCACAGGCCCAGTATCGATCCATTAGGATGGCTGTCCCTGCTCCCATTTTAGAGACACCAATTGTAGTCTTGCACCCTAGATTAGCTGCCATTTACCTTTTCCCTATTCTCTGGAAGCAAAATGTCGCATTTATCAACGGGATCACCATCATTGGACCTGATTCATCTTCTACCCATGTCAGAAAATGTGCATGTTCAGCCCATGACTTTAGACACTCAACATTCACCTTTTGTACTTCTCACACGTATTCTAACTTCAATAGATGAGATGGACATCAAACCCTCTTCACATCCTTTCTTTGTTCTCACTCATCCATAGACTAAAGCCTGAGTTTGTTTCCAGCATCCAGGTGCCCAAGGCCTTTCTTCCTTGTCAGGACAGTCGATTCTCTTCCTTTCCTCTACAGCCACTTCATCCTGGCCTGACCCTGAATACATAAGCATCTTGTTTTTCCATGCAGGCTCTTTTTCCATTTGTGTAATGTTAGTATAATCATCCTGGAATGGGAACGACTATCTTAATCTCCATCGCAAAGTGGCCATATTCCCTTGAAACTGGCTTCTTGTCATGCATGCTGCAAGCTGAACGAGAAATCTGGCATCATTTTTCGGATTTCTTTTAGCAAAGAAAGTTTGGGCTGCAGTCATGTCATAATTTATGAGAGCACAAACATAGCAACTCTCTTTAGATGTACTCTCTCCCACCTTTATCTTGTGCTGACAACACATGTTGTTAGCCAGGTGTGCTGTACTATCTAAGTATGTGTTTTTCTCATTATCATCTTCCTCTGTGCTTCTCCTGTGTCTCCTTCTTGCAAAATGAGTGCTAGCATAATATTTCAGAAGCATATCAGTAATGGTGCTCCCTACAGAAAGGTAATCGGTACATTTTCTTTTTCAATAGGGAACCTTAAATGAGCTACTGGTGTGGGGGAAATCACAAATGGTTGTGGTCTTTCAGTAATAGATATCTCTGTGTGAGTCACTGGAGTGACTTCAGTGACTCACACAGAGCCACATCATATTCCTTTTCCTTTCACTCTGTCTCCACTCCAAAATCTTTTTACTCACTAACCACATCCAAACTCCTTCCAACCAGTCTTTCTCCAAGATCCAACACTGCTGGACTCAGAGTGTGGGCTTATTATTAAAGCCTGGTGTTCCCTCCTCCTGTGAGTGCCTCTGAGTGTGTGTTTGAAACTGTGGTGGTCTTTACCTAACACACCTGCATTTGATGAGGGCTTGGTGGACCAAACCAATCCTTCAAACAGCTGGTCTATCATTTTTGAGTTTACTCTTTTCTCTGTTAGGGTGCCCTTGGGCTGCAGAGCTGTTGTGTGATATTTGTGGTGACTGTGGTTGGTGGGCCACCGGACGCCAAGGGCCAATGTTAAGTGTGTCTGTGTTCCAATTCAGTGCAAAGTTGTTTTGTTACAAGAAGAGGTCTCCTGTTTTATTGATGAGCTATGGTGGAAACCAGTACACTCCTGATTGTCTCAAGTCCGGATTTCTGAAAGCAACACTGTACATTTTTGTTACCCATATTCCTATCAGGTTACCTTGATCCTAATGGAATAGTCTCTGACCTGGGTGCCTACTCTTCCAAGTTCTTGTTTTAAAAAGGGGCAATATCATCATCTACCTGATTGGGGAGATATGGAGCCAGTGAGCCCCTTCATTAGAGGCCCCCAGAGTCAGTCAGGGGAACTTTGTCACTGTGTTATGCATATGAATGAATGCCTCCGGATTTCGAAATAGAGATGAATGACAGGTGAAATGTCAAGATTGACAATGCTGTCTACCCCTGTATTTCACATAGTGGAAGGTATGTGGACTGTGAACATAACACCAACATTATTAAGGTGCCCTGAAAACGCAATACCTTTACATGGATGCGTACATAAAACGTCACAACTGTGATTTGACATTATGGCAGGCTTTCAAAATAATGTTTTCTTCCACAAGGCTCACAGAGGTCACATACAAATTTAACAACCTTTTTAAAACCACAAAACAACAAACATTCTTACATGGGCCATCTTAGGCACTTTTGGGGCCCTGTGCACGAACATCTTTGGGGCCCCCCTCCACCAAACCAAAGGAATTAAGTGATCAAGAATATCTGCCCCGCTCCCCCCACCACAATCACAAACCATAGGTTGATATGCTGCCTCACAGCAGTAAAAATAAGGATGTTTACTCCCTTTAAGTCCCCGTATCCTCTTTATTCTTGCTCTAATCAGACTGATAAACAAGTACCATTTAAAGGCCAACATTATCCGTCTACGAAGAGGTTACTTCTATTCTAGCATAGATACAGGAGACTTGTTATCAATAGACTCCAGGAAGATATGCAGCCTGTAGTATTAATGCAGGACTGTATATACAAGGTATATGTAACCCAGAATAGACACAGAACTCACATGTGCTGCCGCGCAGAATGCAAATGTGCAGAAGCATGAATAGAGCAAACCAATTGGTAGGAAGGAGAAAGCTACACATACCTTAGAATGGATAGTGGATGCAGATTAGAAGCTACCAGCAAGGTGTCAGTATGCAGACAGACTGAGATTATAAGTGGGACATGTTTTTCAAATAGTGTTGCCATTAGAGATCAAAAGAATAAAGTGCCTTTGGTGTGCTCGCTATTATAGCGGAAGCAACACTATAGGCAGTGAAACCATGAGTGAGGCTGTTTTGAAGATCATACCCTGAGAAGAAAATCTCTCTGAAGGGCTGACAAGTTTGAAAGGTTTAGGGACTGGCATTTTCGAGAGGCTAGGCAATACAAGATTAAATAAGATATTAGATGCTCAGCATTGCACACACTGGTTAAAGGGTGAATTTGGGATTTGTGGCAACTCTGCAATTTCTGCATTTGAACACTTTCATTACCAGTTTTCACTCAGAAATTCAAGGGCTCTGAGCAACTGTTGTTTTTTCGCCATGTTCCCACCCTCATTGAGCGCTTTGAAACACTTGTCTGTGTATAGGCGCTTTATAAATAAACAATACCAATACAAATACCAATGAACTAAAATAATCTCATTTTATAAAACTGACTTGGAAAGTACACCAATCACATTACCAAACATGACAATTTTGAAAAACAACACATTATAGAAGGGTGTAACACAGAATGATTCTAGTTTCATTCTCTCTATCATCAAGAGACGTATACAAGTACCAGCATACCAATCAGTGTGATTTAACAGATTTAATCTGGGTTGGTCTTTTGTAATTTAAAGCTTTACATACTTCCAAAACACTGACTTGTCAAATTGTCATTTATAAACGTGGAGAAAAACCTTTCACTTTTATAAAAATGCAAAGCTTTTTTTGGGTCAAACGAGCATACTTTAAAATATGCTTGCCCGAGTCCTTCACCATCTGGTCCACTCCCTTCTGTATATCATCCCTTGCACTCAAATGGCCTACATATGAAGAAAAATCAAGTAATGGGCTAAACTAAGCCACCAGCATGCGAAGAGGCAAACTTCACAGAAGACAGTACAATAAAGTACGAGATATAAGATGACAGATCAGGATCACTGGATTGTCTGCTGGCAAAGCCAGGATACAAGCATGAATGCTTTGGTTCCAAATTCTGATACTTATTCATCTATTGGACTAACAGTTTATGCTCATCGTTGGAGTTGATTGCCTACACCCCACTGAACAAACCAATTTCTACACCTACACCTTAAGGATGACATGTTTGTTGTTATAGCAACCCCTATCTGGTACAGGCATATTGCTCATAATAGCACCATTTGTGCTGCTAGACCAAGTACATATGCAGGCAGGTTTATACACATCAGACATAGGAAAGGCTCAGCCAGTCTTATAGGAATGTGCTATTCTAATCTTGCATATGAACACATATCACTGCAATGAGTGCTTAACACACTGAGCTAACTTCTCTACCATTGTGCCACTCAATTTACCAGTATGCATTTCAAATTTGGCTAATGCACATGATCAACATAATTCCCCCTGGAAGGAAAGAATGCTACAGGAGTTGTGGCGCAAGGAACACACAAACTGTACATACCACAGTGAACACAGAAAGCATTACATGATGCATTGATCGAGTCAGAATGTACTTGCCAAAACAGACAGGCAGTAGGTTTAGAGCCTCAGCACCATGCAATACAATATCGTGATGTGTGCTTTTTAAGTCTGGTGAAAAAAGGAATCTTACTTCTTTAGATCAGGCAGCCTTTTGGGGCCACCTCCAAGTTGGGGGTGTAGGGGAGGAATGGCCGCGAGGCCCTCCTCACCTACAGCTTCCTCCCCCGGTGAGGACCATGACTCGGTGGGCGCCCCCTCATGCCACCCGGGCCCAGGTGGAGGAGGATTCACCCGCCGACGACATTGCCCACACGTATCCTTTCCTTGCATTTACCAAAAATTAGTTAGGCCTAGACGCCATCTTGCCTAGCAAACATGGTGTGAGTTCAGCACACTGTAACGAGGCCCCCACCTTTGGAGGGCCTTTCATGCATCTCTGCCGCCTCAGCAGCCCTGGCAGATCCGCTGCGAGCGCGTTCCCATGAGAAAGTCGGAGATGAGCTAAACCCGAGATGCCAACACGGCAACATTCTATCAGTCACAATGTAATATTGCACCCCGTATGACCCAGACCGCAAGGCCGGGGTAACGGGGAAAAAGCTGAAGCATCACTATCTGAAGAAGGTAGAAAACAATTCAAGTATTGGTATTAATGAACTACCTCTGTTTAAAATGTGAATAAACTATAAAAATGTAACGTTATATGATATCCCTCCAGGTCTGGACTAATGCTGCTATAACCACGGAGAAAGATGTTGACCAAACGTGTAACCTCTATCTGTAAAAGTGTTTTTCAATAGTATGTAGAAACTTGAACTCATATATGTTTTCTGAATCACCCAAAGCGGCGAGCATCAATCTCTGTAGGCCATAACCTAGATATCCCTCGTATAACGTCTAATGTACATACAATACGCACACAATGTAGTGAATATAATGTTAGGTAATGAAAAGGTACCGGAACCGACTGTATTAAAGAAATGTGTAACGAAATTGAAATATATATGTGTGTCTAAATAACGTCAAAATAAGGCAGAACAGTATAAAACTTCTGCATTCACTGATCAGCAATGCACGAGGAAAATACCTTTGTGGATATATGCAAGGCCATTCCCTCTCCCACCCCACCAAGCCTGCCAGATAAAAAAGCTAAGACTTGTGCCGCGCTCCCTCACCTCCCCCGACCAAGCTGGCGTTACTTCAGAGAGTCAGAGGCCCCGGCGCCGCAACCAAGGCCACAGCCCGCCACCTGTGTTATTTACAGCACGGTAATAAACCCACGGTTGAACCCACTGATCTACCAGCACCCTCTCATAAATCCCACGAACCCCCCAAGAATCCTGACCCCGCGCAAGGACGATCCCCATCATTGGGACAAGACACAGAGACCCATCTATATAATAACTTCTAACGCAGCAGACAGACATGTATCATTCGGCCCAGGCCCCAGAGCCCCGTCCCGCGACCTAAAATACCGGTCAATAGGACACAGGTAAATCTCACCCCAACCGACAACCACCAGACCTCTCACGAGGTGCATTCCTCATGTGTTGCGTTTACTTTATAAGATAAGCTGCTGAAGCGATTTATTAATGAACTTAAATGTCGTTTTCTGAATAACTACAGTGTGCATGGCCTAGGGCAAATGAGACAGGAAAGGTATTCGTCATTGTCACAGGCTGCCCCAGCACATCAACACCGCGCGGATGACCTCAAGCCGGCCTGCCAGGCCCAACCCAACCCACGAGGCTGACCAGTGACGTCGTCACGCCAAGACCAACCCCGCTGCAGCAACACCTATAGTTAGTCGACGCCACCCAATCCCAATTAACTTGTGCCCCCTATAGTGTTTAGGTGTTGATGACGTTTTTTGTATTAGAAATACGCCTGTCTTTGCTATTGTCAGTCAGAGCGCTCTCGTAGGTTGCAGAGTTCTTTGCATGCCTTATTGTTGGATAAACTCCCACTTACGCTCACCCGCACTCTGTCTTGGCCTTATTCCCACTACGGGAGAGTCCCTTATTGTCTCTCATTGCGGGGAGGATCGTGCTGAGTTGGGGGCGCTTCCTTTCAGTGGTGACCCCGATAGCGTGATATCTCCAAACTATTTTTCCTAACTCCTTCTTAACGACCCCCTTGTGGCACGAGAATCTCCGGTCGAGAAGGGATACGCATGGTGAGCCGTCTCCGGGAGGCCGCCCGCCAACGGCGACCGGCACAATAAGAAGTGCGCACTCAATGAGAAAGGGTACGGGATCCCGATTGGAAAAAAATCCCCTTTGAGTGCCGCTCGCCGGAGCCAGGGGCTGACCGTTGAGTTACCGGTGACGCCGCCTGGACGGACCCAGTTTCGGAGAGTATCGGTTCAAGACGGGCACGTGAGTACCGAGTGCGAGTGATCGTCAAGGGGAAAAGAAGGGGAATTGGGAATAAAAGAACGGGGAAAGGTAGAGGAGGAGAATTGCGGAGGTCTACTAAAGACGGGTCTTGAAACTTTCTTTATTCTTTCTTTGCATATGGCCATTAGGAGTAAGAAATAAGTGACGTGGTAGAAGTGACGGAAACCTAGCTCCGAAAGGGGGTGGAAGGCGGCGCCGCATAGTGCTATCTAGACTAGTACTGGGAATATATGAAGAAGTGAGAAATAAGTTATTGGTGTCTAGCAAAAGGAGACACCGGGAATATTTTTTAGTGATTGTGCTCTCTCTCTATTTCTTTTTTTCCATTTCCACGGGGTAGGGGGTGAAAATGAGAAGGGTATAAAGTAGTTAGACTTGTAGGGAAAAAAAAAAAAGTAGAACATCTTAAAAAGTGGGGACTCAGTAGTGGCACGTACAGACGTGAACACAGTAACCTTAGCAGGAAAACAGGGACAGCTGGCTAGGGAGGAAAGGGAGGAAAAAGACAAAAGTGTGAGTGGAAAGCATTGTGAAGGGTGCGCGCACCGTACGAGTGTTGGAGACGAACGGGTGGCCGCGAGGTGGTGCCAGAGAGTGTGGCCATAACCAGTACTTGATCAATTGCAAGTGAGATCACATAAGAGTGCCTGGGAATGGGAAGGAGATGAGATATGGTGAGTGAGAAGAGATTTGCACAGTGAATCACAGTGGGTGATAATTTTGAGAGGTCCGCTCTTGTCTGTGCCATAAAGGTATACATACGCATATCTACACCTAATCAAAAGTAACGAAGGCGAACGCGGTAGCGCTAGCGATTTAGAGGATGGGGGCTGAAACTCCCTTGTCACACATTTGTAAGAGCTTGCCGGGATATGCTGAACGCATAAATAAATATCATGATCAATGGTTAACAGAATTGAAAGGGGAGGGGTTGCCCCAGATTTGGCCAGAAGGAGGATCCTTTGACAAAAGCGTTCTTGATATGGTATGTACATGTATTCGCCTCAAGTATAAGGGGAAACAATGGCAGAATAGGAAGGAGATATTAGATCTCTGGAGATTGTTTGAGGAAGTACCCCCACCCAAAGCTCCAGCACCAAATATTGATTTACCTTCCACCACAGATAATCCACTAATGATCCCGCGAGAGGAAAAGGAACAGCTAAGTACAGAACAACCGGCGGAGGTGATTATGTTGTACCCAATATTACCTAAACCAGCCCCTGCAGCAGGATATAGCGACCCGTTTTATGTGCCTCCCCCTTCGACCAGCACACCACAAAGACCAACTGCACCCCCACCATACGAAAACACCAGAGAGCGCGCCCAGGGAGGCACACAGAGGGTGGATATAGAGAAGTTAACGAGTGACTTAGAGTCGAGGCTTACAGTGGCAAGAGATGAACTCTCAAGAATAAAAGACATATGTGAACGCACAGCATGCGCCCCCACACAATCTGGACGCACGTCTAGAGCGTCGAGCGAAAATAGACAAATTGAGGAGGGATGGAAAAAGGGGGAAATACTGTTCAGAATTGAGGAAGAACCGACAAGAATAATAGAAGTGGGGACAGCAGAAGGAAGCATTGGTGATGTCTCACGAGAGAGAGGGATCAGAGAGGATTTGTTATGTGATGTCAGAGGAGGGGTGGATGAGAGTGATAGATTGAGCATGGCAGTAGGAGGAGAAGGCGAGGAGCTAGATGGTGCATGTTCACTGGGGACTATAGAAGATGAATGGATGGGACGACTAAGAAATAGGGTGGGGAAGATGGCGTCATTGGAGTCAGCAGTGACTAAGGAAAAGGAAGCTGCAACGGCAAAAGGGAAATTACAACTCCCATTACTCCACAGGGGGGGCGGGAGGCCAAACTATATACCGTGGGCTCAGATGGATAAGGCTAATTTAATGAAATTACTACCTCAGCTGTCAGGAGGGGCAAGCAAGTGGATATATGCATTTGAGAAACATACCGCTGGTATACCGCTGGCAGTAGGCGATGTGAAGAGCCTACTAGTGTCCGCAGTAGGGGATCAAGCAGACAGAGTATGGGCTAAAGCGGGTTTTCCAGCTGTAACTTTAGAGTGTGATCGCCATGATGGGGCTTCTTTTAACACCGTGCGAGCAAGGGTGTGGGACGCACTGCGGGAAACCTTCCCAGATACCCCTGATTTGCAGTCAGTAATGCAATGTACCATGAATGACGGGGAGGACGCTATGGATTACATTCTCCGGGTGCAGGAGATGTGGAGAGCGGAAACGGGTACGCCCTGGCACCAATCCACATCTCTATTTTATTTCATCATTAAGAGATGGCTCCCAAAGGAAGTGCAAAAGGCACTAGATAAAATAGCAGGCGTTGAGGCAAAAGGCTGGCCGGAGATCCAAAGCATAATAGTACACCATTGTAAACGGATCAAAGAAAGAGAGAGGGAAGTAGCACAGAAAAGGTTGGCGGACGAGGCGAAGTTGGTGCAATCAAAGTTGGTGAAGGTCGCAGCAGCGGTAGCGGGACTCCCACTCATACGGGAGGGAGAGGAAGGAGAGGAGGGGCAAATAGCAATACAAGGAAGAATAGCAGCGAATTGGGCAGGACAAGGGCAACGACAGTGGACAGAGCAGGAGCAGAACGGAGGTCCAACGTGGCAAGAGTGGGCCCCAAGAGGGGGAAGAGGTGGGTACAGGGGTCGAAGAGGAGGACAAGGGTATGGAGGAATGGGAGGAAATGGGTGGCAGGGTCCCAGAGGTCCACAGGGGAGCTGTTGGAATTGTGGGAGATGGGGGCATTACTCAAGAGAATGCAGGAGCAGACAAAACAACGGTTTCCAAGAGATAGAACAGTACGGACACCCCCATCCAGGAAGCCCCTACGGCCTCCCCATGGGACAATACCAGCAACCAGACAATGTAGTACAAAGGAGTAACGCACAACTACACGGACATCAGTACCGAACACAAACCAGCCCACAGAATAATGACAATGTGCACTACACGCCTGGTAACACTTTCGCCACAGCAGCTAATGGGGCACCCGCCCCCGCACCTTACAGTGGAGTGTCAGTAGTTTCGGGGAACATTTTCGATCAGGGGGGGGCAATGAGACACCCCGCATAGGACAGCCCACAGAGAGCACTTGCGTGTCCAGTACTGTCTACGACCCACAATGCATCAGAGGAACCATTGATAGGAGCGCAGATAGGAGACAAGCAATTCATATTCATGGTGGATTCGGGAGCGGAGAAATCATGCATTAGAGAGGGCCGGTTCCCGTTATCTAATAGAACGTTAGAGACGCAGGGGTTCTCTGGGGCTGTAATTGAAGTTCCTTACACAGAGGTATTGGATGTGACAGTAGGGGGTAAAACAGTGAAAGCACCCTTACTGTACTATGAAAACTCTCCCATCAACTTACTGGGGAGAGATCTCTTAAGCAAACTAAATATGACAATATCGTTCACAGGGAGCGGCATCGTATGTTCAACGCCAGGCATATGCCCCCTCCGTATATTAGCAGTAATACACGGCCACACAATCATGAAAGAGATCAGAGGGGTACCAAGAAATGAGGAGATGTTTGTTGAAGGTATGAGAACATTGGCTCTCATAGTACCAGAACTAAAAAGGGTGGAGTGGAGGATCCCAGCAGAATTCCTTTTTCGTCCCATAGCAAGCCCTGACACTACTCTTGGGGCAGTACTATCGTTGGATTTGCATGCAGTACATGTATCAACAAACAGAATATGTGTGATTGGTATTGACATGGAAGGATGCGAGTGGCGGACAGTATTGTGTACAAATGCAAATATCCCGCTGAGAGAGCTCTCGGACGAGGAGCTATTTTCTGACACTGAGGGAGATGGTGAAATAGTGATGGAACTAGCAATGCCCTGCGACATTGTAGTTACAGCCAGAAAAACTAAGGTTGAATTAATGGCGGTAGTAGGAGCACCGCACACATTTTTTGATGAGGACATGAGTTCAGTACCCACTAACTTATGGACTAATGGCCCCCACGATGTAGGGTTGCTGCATGAAGTTCAGCCTGTGGTGATAAAATTAAAACAGGGAGCAATACTACCCCGGGTGAAACAATATCCACTGTCGCGAGAAGCAGAAGAAGGGATCAGAGAGACAATAGATGCACTGCTAGCACAGGGTATAATAGTGCCCTCAAACTCCCCATGCAACACATGCATTTACCCAATCAAAAAGGCGAAGGGGGGTTCATGGAGGATGATACAAGATTTACGCCCACTGAACGATGTGGTAATGAAGGAGTTCCCTTTAGTCCCGAACCCGGCGACAATACTGTGCAACATTCCAAAAGTAGCATCACACTTCACAGTAATTGACTTAAAAAATGCATTTTTCTCGATTCCCTTAGCAGAAGAGAGCAGGTACTTGACAGCATTTACATTGGGAGGAAGGAGGTTCGAACACTGCAGACTACCACAAGGATATTGCGAGAGCCCAAGCATATTTAACAGGGTACTACATGAAGATCTGGGGAATTTGTCTGTAGAAAGCACAGTGATTCAGTACGTTGATGATTTATTGGTTTGTGCACAGGCTGAGGAAGAGTGCAGAAAGGACTCGATAACACTCTTGACATTATTGGCCAATAAAGGGTACAAGGTGGACAAGGGGAAGTTACAATACTGTCTGACAGAGGTCCTATACTTGGGTCAGCTGATATCAAAGGATGGCAAGCGAATTATACCAGACAGGGCACAGGCGATTAGAACAATTGGGGAGCCCAAAACAGTAAAAGAGATGCAGAAATTTCTGGGTATGTGTAACTATTGCCGAGCATGGATATTGGACTATGCGGCGTACACAAGGCCCTTGTTACAGGCACTGAAAGAAGCACAACAAGAACACAAACACATAGAATGGACAGAGGAGATGAACACAGCATTTAACTCACTAAAAGAGCTGATATCAAGCGCTCCAGTACTAGCAAATCCAGATTATGGGCGCGAATTCTTCTTATTTTCACACTGCAAAGGAACACTGATGACAGCAGTACTGACACAGAAAACATCTTTAGGGCACAAACCACTTGCTTACTATAGCGGCACCCTAGACGCAGTAATGCAAGGTCATTTCGCGTGCGAGCAATCCCTAGCTGCTGCCGCGTTCGCAATTGAAAAAAGTGCCACGATAGTGATGGGCTGCCCGGTGACACTGTTTGTGGAACACTCACTTTTTGCAATATTAGAGCGAACAAAGAGCACATTGACAACACAACGCGCCACAGCATATGAGATAATATTGTCCAGCGCTAACATCCATATAGTAAGATGTAAAACAGTGAACCCAGCCACATTCATCACAGAGGCATGCACCGTAGAGGACATGCAAAACCACAACTGCGCCACGTACACAGGTGACGAAAGTAAGGATCAAGTGATTTTTGAAAATGCCCTGACCGAGGGTGAGGTGTATTTTGTGGACGGGTCAGCATCAATAGACATGGAGACAGGGGAAAAGCATGTGGGTATGGCAGTGGTACGATTAGAGGAAGATGAATATGAGATACTAGTACAACACTGCCTCCCATCACACTATTCAGCGCAAGCAGCAGAACTAATAGCGCTAATAGAAGCATTGCATGCCGCCAAGGGGTGCGCAGTGACCATATATACAGACTCAGCATACATGACAACAACAGTTCACGGTGGGTTGGCCCGGTGGGGGCGGAGAGGGTTTCGGCGAGCAGACGGAACGCCAGTCCAGCATGCAGAATTATTGAAAGAACTGATTGAGGCCCTGCAAGACCCCACGGCAGTGGCCATCGTAAAATGTCAAGCTCATACCACAAATACAGATTTTATATCTTTGGGGAACGCGGCAGCAGACGCCGCTGCCAAAGCAGCTTCATATTTACAAAAAGGTGAAATAGGAGAGTACATGTTGCACCACACAGCAAGCCAAGAGGTCCCCACAGGATACAACATGATGTCCACACAGGAGATAATAGAGCTGCAAGAGGGAGCTAGTGCAGAGGAAAAATTGCTGTGGACTAAGAGAGGATGCAGCAAATCACCGACTGATTTATTGTGGCGACAAGAGAGTTCAGGAAAAGTGGTAATGCCAATTACGCTGTTAGAAATAGCATTTCAACAACTACACTTTCCCGCACACAACACAAAGAAACACATAATGGCAGAGATACAAGAAGATTGGTTTGCACCTTGCCTCCAGGAACACGTCACAAGGTTAGCTCTAGAATGCACGACATGTCAAATTTACAACTCAGGTATGACATTGCGCACACTAAGGGGTACGATACCAAAACCAAGTGGCCCATTCAGAGAGCTCCACATTGATTATGTAGACATGGGAGAAAGGTGTAACGGGGCTCGATACATGATTGTGGTTGTATGTCCATTTTCGAGGTGGGTGGAGGCAGGCCCATGTGCCCGCCCTGACGCGAAGGGCGCCGCGAAGTTCCTAGTGCGGGAAGTGTTTCCGCGCTGGGGAATTTGCGACGTTATTCGCTCAGATAACGGGACGCATTTTGTTAATGAACTATTTAAAGAAGTGACTACATTATTGGGAATAAAGCACAAATTATGTTCGATTTATCATCCTCAAAGTAATGGCGTCGTGGAAAAGATAAATGGGCTGTTAAAAAGCAGATTATCAAAACTTTGTTTTTCCCTTAAAAAGACTTGGATGTACTGCCTGCCTTTGGCCTTGTTTGAACTGCGAAACCAGCCAAGTAAGGACCACCATTTGTCCCCGCACGAGATCGTCACGGGAAGAAGAATGCACACAGCGCATTCGCCTCTCCGTGAGCGTTCTGATGCACACAGAAGCGCAGCTATATTGGGGGAGGAGTTCACAGAATACCTGCGAAAACTGACACGGGCAGCGCGCGTAATTGCAAAGCAACTAGCCCCCCCTCAACAAGAGAGGAGGGGAACGCGACTGAACCAAACAGGTTGCCTGAAAAACCACTACAGCTAATGCCTGGTGACCTTATATATGTCAGAAGTTTTGTGCGGAGGTGGAATGCACCACGTTTCCATGGCCCCTATGAGGTAGCGTTTTGCACGCCCACAGCAGTAAAGGTGAAGGGCCTGCGATATTGGGTGCATTTGACAGACGTACGTAAAGCTTACAGCGCTGCGGAGAGTGAGGTGCAGGACGAGGCACAGGCAACAGCGGACGATGAAGTTGTGCGGAATGAATGATTGGAATTTTGTGTGCATTATGAGATGAACAGTGAACACAATTAGCGCGCAACGAATGTCCTGGACTAAAACATGTACATATGTATATGCAAATTTTCTTTTTTTTATTACAATTTTTGAAAGTTTTGCGTGGGGTTCTTTTTTTTCCTCTCCTGTGCTCTTTAAGATGTTTTTTTGTTGTTGTTGTTTTTAAACTGTCATGTTTTTTATTATTTATATATATATATATTAAGTAAGGTACGAATAATGATGATTGAAAGGCTACCTTGTCTGTCAACACACCCCCTCCCTCACCCAATCCTATATTTTATCACCGAAACGTTACAACGTGGAAATGTTTACATGTTTGTACTTAATGAACTCTTGTGTCTCAAACAGGATTTATCATGGCATCGAATGGGCAGCCTGCAACTAATAGATATGTTAGATTTAGAGAAATGTTAGTGGCTAGATTGACATATTCATTTGAATGTGGTTTATCAATGTGTGCTATTGTGTTCTTCATCTCAATGTTTTGTCTAGTATTACACTGGGTTATAGCGTTCATCTCTACCGAGATGAACGAGGGGGGAGGGGGGAACAACACCACCCTTGCCCCTGGAACGAAAACAATTCCGACTGTAGGTATCAAAGAAGGTGATTTCTTGATCTGGGATGGATCACACTTTGTGTGGGGATACTATACTACACCACCCACTGCTGTCCTGTCACAATCGAGAACCAAAAATGTAAATAATGACACAATGTCCCAACCTGGAACATACAACAACCGCACGATCCCTCCCGCCCCAATTTCAAACAACGATCTCTTGTTTATTAAGGAGGATGGAAAAGTGATTATGATGACAGAACACAAGTCCCTATATGAAGAATTAGAAAAGGGGGGTGGGAAGGAGGAAGGGGGGCCTGGTTCTTCACCTACTATAACGAAAAAGTACAGAAGAAGGGAGAAAAGTAGGCGGAGAAGAGAGACTGGTGGACAGGGGTATGATGAGTATTATGGGCTAGGGTTAGACAAAATGGAAGACCCACGACACCCTCACCAAGCAAATAAATGGTATGCAGATATGAGCACAACAGCCAAACAGACAACCAATGAGAGCTGCTATGTCTGCTCGCTTATCCCCCATGCATCAGGCACACCTAAAGTGTTGTTGCCACGAGAATTGCCCATTGTGGATGCCCAATGTCTCCTTCATCTCACGCTGTGTAGAATAAAGAACACTTTTCAAGCACACGATGTCTCTTTTAGAATGCTACAGAACAACAAAACGTGCTATCCACAAGCGTCTGGAGTGATCTGTCTTAAAGAACCTTTCTTTGCAATACAAGGGACACTGTTTTCCGAAAACAAATGGAAAGACGAAGAAGTACTGTGTAAGGCAGAAGCACTGAAAGGTGTCCAACCGGACAAGTTGCGGTGGATGGAAAGAACGTGCTTGCCAATATGGAAAGAACACATCCCTAAACTAACATGGGTAACAGCGATGGAGAAACCCTTCAAGCTACAAAGTGAAATACAAAACGAACTATGTTTCAAGGGAGAAGGAAAAATGGCAATGGGAACGAACAAGAACTGTAACAAAACTCTCACCATCCCAGATATGAAAAAAGGAACAGCAGCACTAATGGACACATACTGGGTATGCGGAAACAAGGCGTACTTGCACCTTCCCCAATCATGGAGTGGTAGC
Source organism: Ambystoma mexicanum (assembly GCF_040938575.1). NCBI lineage: Eukaryota > Metazoa > Chordata > Amphibia > Caudata > Ambystomatidae > Ambystoma > Ambystoma mexicanum. Next base: position 296,064,394 of record NC_090925.1, read on the forward strand.
TGCTCAATGGCCACTTTGCATTCAACACTAATGGTGATTCCAGAAAGCCACATTGACAGAAGTAACATGATGAAAGGAGGCTTGAACCAGGATGTAGCTTCTCCAACTACACAAGCGCACCTTTATGTCCTGTCCTCCGGAGGGAAAGGAGAAGAGCTCTCAAGGAACAAGCGAGCCTCGAACTACATATCGCAAGCATCATCTGATTTATTGGCACAGATCCCAGACAGGTATCGCCTGTTCAGCTCCGTGGAAACATTCTTTGCCTCGCTAGTATCAAGTGTCCAAGCAAGAGCAAATGCAAAATGGCTCCAGATCACACGGTGGGAACTGATCCAGTTGGCCAATGACACTGAAGAAGGGTTCAACATAATAAAGGTGGAACTACGAGCTCTGCGACTAATGACCATGCAGAACAGGTATGTTCTAGACCTGTTAACAGCGATCGATGGAGGTGTTTGCCAAAAAATAGGAAGTGCGTGCTGCACGTTCGTACCTTCCGAAGACGCAGAAAATGGGTCCCTGTCCCACGTTATTGAGGCAGTACATAACCTGGGCGAGAAGATGAAAATGGAAGGTGGAGCTGAGGATAGCTCGTGGTTCGACAATATCTTCTCTTGGGTTCCCTCATGGCTTGGAGTGACAATGAAGTTCCTGATACCAATAGTGGTGATCGTCCTTGTGATGTTCTGCCTGTGCCAGGTGGGCCTCCGATGTTGTGCTAACGCAGTTCCTAACGGTGCAATGATGATGGTGACAATGGGCAACTCTGGTGGTACAATTAAGGCAACACAAGAAGTACATGTGCAGACAGGAGCAGATAACACCCCCAGGTACCAGTTAGTGCCTATGTGCCATGATAAGTTCATAGTAGATAAACTATGGCACACCACTATCAAAGAACCGCGAGACGTAGAACTGGAATGGTATGAGGAGGTCTGGGTAGATCTGGAAGAAACTGGCGACTGTATATATTTAACATGTACACCAGACGAGTATGCTAGGAGAGGTGAGAGTTTAAGGGGGGTGTGCAGAGCATGGATGCCTATAAAAGGAACCCCTGCATGGGATGACGCAGTGATAGAGGAACAAGAATGTAGAAGATTGGAAGAGCTAAAGAATTCGTTACTTTAGTAACGAAAGGGGGGAAATGTAGGGGAGGAATGGCCGCGAGGCCCTCCTCACCTACAGCTTCCTCCCCCGGTGAGGACCATGACTCGGTGGGCGCCCCCTCATGCCACCCGGGCCCAGGTGGAGGAGGATTCACCCGCCGACGACATTGCCCACACGTATCCTTTCCTTGCATTTACCAAAAATTAGTTAGGCCTAGACGCCATCTTGCCTAGCAAACATGGTGTGAGTTCAGCACACTGTAACGAGGCCCCCACCTTTGGAGGGCCTTTCATGCATCTCTGCCGCCTCAGCAGCCCTGGCAGATCCGCTGCGAGCGCGTTCCCATGAGAAAGTCGGAGATGAGCTAAACCCGAGATGCCAACACGGCAACATTCTATCAGTCACAATGTAATATTGCACCCCGTATGACCCAGACCGCAAGGCCGGGGTAACGGGGAAAAAGCTGAAGCATCACTATCTGAAGAAGGTAGAAAACAATTCAAGTATTGGTATTAATGAACTACCTCTGTTTAAAATGTGAATAAACTATAAAAATGTAACGTTATATGATATCCCTCCAGGTCTGGACTAATGCTGCTATAACCACGGAGAAAGATGTTGACCAAACGTGTAACCTCTATCTGTAAAAGTGTTTTTCAATAGTATGTAGAAACTTGAACTCATATATGTTTTCTGAATCACCCAAAGCGGCGAGCATCAATCTCTGTAGGCCATAACCTAGATATCCCTCGTATAACGTCTAATGTACATACAATACGCACACAATGTAGTGAATATAATGTTAGGTAATGAAAAGGTACCGGAACCGACTGTATTAAAGAAATGTGTAACGAAATTGAAATATATATGTGTGTCTAAATAACGTCAAAATAAGGCAGAACAGTATAAAACTTCTGCATTCACTGATCAGCAATGCACGAGGAAAATACCTTTGTGGATATATGCAAGGCCATTCCCTCTCCCACCCCACCAAGCCTGCCAGATAAAAAAGCTAAGACTTGTGCCGCGCTCCCTCACCTCCCCCGACCAAGCTGGCGTTACTTCAGAGAGTCAGAGGCCCCGGCGCCGCAACCAAGGCCACAGCCCGCCACCTGTGTTATTTACAGCACGGTAATAAACCCACGGTTGAACCCACTGATCTACCAGCACCCTCTCATAAATCCCACGAACCCCCCAAGAATCCTGACCCCGCGCAAGGACGATCCCCATCATTGGGACAAGACACAGAGACCCATCTATATAATAACTTCTAACGCAGCAGACAGACATGTATCATTCGGCCCAGGCCCCAGAGCCCCGTCCCGCGACCTAAAATACCGGTCAATAGGACACAGGTAAATCTCACCCCAACCGACAACCACCAGACCTCTCACGAGGTGCATTCCTCATGTGTTGCGTTTACTTTATAAGATAAGCTGCTGAAGCGATTTATTAATGAACTTAAATGTCGTTTTCTGAATAACTACAGTGTGCATGGCCTAGGGCAAATGAGACAGGAAAGGTATTCGTCATTGTCACAGGCTGCCCCAGCACATCAACACCGCGCGGATGACCTCAAGCCGGCCTGCCAGGCCCAACCCAACCCACGAGGCTGACCAGTGACGTCGTCACGCCAAGACCAACCCCGCTGCAGCAACACCTATAGTTAGTCGACGCCACCCAATCCCAATTAACTTGTGCCCCCTATAGTGTTTAGGTGTTGATGACGTTTTTTGTATTAGAAATACGCCTGTCTTTGCTATTGTCAGTCAGAGCGCTCTCGTAGGTTGCAGAGTTCTTTGCATGCCTTATTGTTGGATAAACTCCCACTTACGCTCACCCGCACTCTGTCTTGGCCTTATTCCCACTACGGGAGAGTCCCTTATTGTCTCTCATTGCGGGGAGGATCGTGCTGAGTTGGGGGCGCTTCCTTTCAGGGGCCCTGGGCAAGTGCCCCTTTTGCCCTCCGATAAAAACGTCTCTGATTCTTACTAGCATTAAGGGCAAAGCAACAGGGCTCTTCAGATCTCTGTCTTCAGCTGGGGCCTCCCTCTGGAACAGCCTCCCTGCCACTCTGAAACTTGAGGAGAACCATACTTGGTTCTGGAAGCACCTGAAGACCTTCCTCTTTGCTTCTGCCTTCGCCCCCTCTCCCCTGCTGATCTGCTCTCTCTCGACACTGTGACCCTGGCCTACCCTCTGTCTTCCGGGCCCAGGTAACTGCTCACCCTGCCACCCTCCCGCACTCCAATTGGGGCCACCCCTTGCAACAGGGTCTGTATCTGTACCCATACAGTCCCCCACTTTTCTTTCTTTCTGCACTTACCAGACATACCCTGTCTGCTGCCTTAAACCCAGCACTTGACACTTGCTGGCTGCACTACCACTGTTTGTTGCCTTTATTATTTATTTATTTATTATTATGTATCTGTTTTTCTCCTTTGATCCACACTTTCCACTTCTCCCTCCCATGCACTCCCCCACCCCTCCCATGCACTTGCGCATTCTCAATGTCACTGGTCCTAGTAAGAACATTGTTTTGTTCTCCCCTATTCCCCTCCCTTGTCTTTCTCTGAAACACTTGTGTACACGTGCAATATAAATAAAATATCAATATCAATATCAATGATAGTTCTGATGTGCTACAAACTGGCCTACATTGTGACAGCCTGCATGGACATTTTATTTCTGTGACATTACTACTGGCATAATAGGCAAAGCAACATGATTTTTCTGACATGACCATACTGACTAATATAGTGGCTTTGGACATGTTTTATACCATTGGCTTCATTACTGATATTAAGTGCAAAACAAAATGAGTGTTCTGATTAGGCGATACTGGCATATATTGGCACAGCCTGCAAGGACACGTTTTCTTTCAAAAGCAATATTACTGCTATTATGGTCAAAACAACATGAGGGTTCTTATATGGGGATATATGGATACTGGCCTACATTCAAACAGCCAGCACAGCCTGCATGAGCTTATCTTCTTACATTGCCATTACTGGCATTATGAAAGCTAACACAACTGTGTTCTTATGTTTGATTCCTGGCATATATTGGCATAGGCAGCATGATGTCTGCTTCTAAGGGCAATACTGATGTTACTGGGCAAAGCCAGGTTGAACATGTCTTCGTACAATGTCAGGACACTGTAATATAGTGTGAGCAAAAAATGGTTTGGAAAATGCTTCCGTGGACTGTTGGTGACCTGGCATATTTTTCATTTGTTATCCTACAGCAGTGATTGTAATATGTATGGCTTGTAACCCAATTTCCCATTAAAAAAGTGTGCTGTTAAATGCACCATTTTGATCCACTATTTAAAAACATTCTCATGGAAAGAATTGCCTGAGCATCCCAGGTGGTTGTTTGGGGTACCCTCGCTAAGCATCATGCTGATTTGTGGTAAATGTTTACACCCATCCAGTAAAAAGCAATCACCAACCACCACTGGTCAGTGCTAGATAATTGTAGCTGGGGGAACGTCCTCCAGCAGTGCCAGTTCAATGGTACAGGACTGTAGTAGTGAGTGGGAATGTGCTCCAGTGTGCATAGGCCCCCAGCTCTTCGAAAGGCATTTAGTGCTGCCTTGTGTGTAATATAGGATCAAAAAGAGAACCCTGACTATGCTGCAGACAATGGGCTTTGTGAGACTCCGTCACAGTGCTTTGTCATGGCTGCGAGGCCTCGCCAGGGCCAGCTTCCTCTCGCTATGCCCTCATACTGCCACATTGCAACAGAAGTGTTGGCCTCCCCCAGAAGAACATTATCAGTGCTGCTGAATCCCAGCAGTGCCGTGTCAGGATGCAGAGTTCAAGCAGTGGCACCGCCTCCAGCTAGAGCACGATGGGTCAGTGCTGTGTCAGTTTCAAAGACACTGCTGTCATTTTAAACACAATTCTCTGTTTTTGGCTGTTATTATACTTGTATCTTGGGATGTTATGGCAAATGGATCCTTTTCTGAAATAAATCAATGTTGGACTTTGAGTTTGACTTTCTGCTGACCTGACTCATCCAATGTCTCCCCAGGGACTCGCTGTCACTTCTGCTGCCTATCTCTCCTTTCGCCTGTCTCTCCGAGGACCTCCTTCTCCATGTATTGCAATCTCTCTGATCTCTTTCCCGATCAATTTAAAGATTTCTTGAGAGTGAATCATTTTAGTAATCAACAAATATCAGCAGCGTTTCTACTTAACTCAGGTTCTGCAGTTCTGGCGTTGCATTTAGAAGATGCGGAAAGCTTACATTCAGTCGAATAGAATTTGCAACCACATCCTCATTTTTAAAATAACTGTACTGCTATGAATTACAATAAACAGTTTAAAAATGATTGTCGAAAATATTGAGGTTGACTACATTTCCAAGTAAAAATACACTGCAATGTTTATGTGTTCTATTAACAATGGAAATAAAATACATTTACATAAGTGTGCATGGGTGTTTTATGTTATGTTATGTTACTTGGCATTTATATAGCGCCTTATACTATATATAAAGAACATGTAGAGGCTCGTGTTCCCTAGGGCAGGCAAGGCCCCAGAAGCAGCAAACCTCAGAGACAGAGCACATGCACTGATCATAGTGCCTTGAAACACTTGTGTATAGGCCCACTATAAATAAAATATCATGCCATATCATCTTCCTATTGCGTACACATACAATACATGCATGTTGAGGTGGTGTAATACAGTGCAATTGCTGCAGAGCTTGCAATAAGCATAGACCACTCTGACATGCAAATGCAAAAAAAAAAAACACCTGTCCCTTTTTGTCCCCTAACATTTCACCTGTGGTTGCTGGCCTGTTGGAGCGAGTTGTGGTAGCAGCCCAGTACAGGGATTATGTGTGCTTGGGGGTGTTTGTGATGTGGGAGCATGTAGGACAGAAACTATGTTTGCCTGAACCTTGTACCTACCAGCTAACAGAGAGCAGCAGCACAGGTAAAAATGGCAGCATTCAAGGTTCGGGCATCTCACTGGCAACCTTTAATTATACAAGATGCAAGGCTCTTCTCGGAGCAGGGCTCTATCAAAAATAGAATTGGGCCCCACAATAGTAGCACACATATGCAAAACTCAATTTGTGAGTTTTCAAAGCAAACTGTACTAGCATTATTGGAGGGTGTAGCGAGACCACCATAAGTGGCACAAGGGTGCTACACAAGACTACTTACATTAAAGTGCAATGTGCAACTGGGCCATTTGAAATAGCTCTGGGCCAGTACATTTGCTCAACATTGCCACTTCCACCGTTCAGTGAGTAATACAAATGGCCATCACTGATCCCAAGAACGCCTTGCTTTGAGCTATTTGACTGGCCCTTTGAGAATGTCCCTTTTGCCCTAATGGCCGCCCCTAGCCTGGCCATGCTCGAGTAGGGCATTGCCCAGGGAACAGAAGCAAAGGTAAAAGTGTAAATGAAAAAGAACTGTGGTGGAGCTATAACCGGAAGAGAAGGTCTGAGTAGAGCCTATTCTTATCAATGGCAGGGGAGAGTCCTGGAATAGCCAGGGAAAAGCCGAAGACCAAGCAGCAATTCCATGGTGCGCAGCCGTTTAGGAAATGGCCACGCCAGATGGCTCTGGTGTTCTTGTCCACTGCTGCCACTTCTCAATGGTCAATGTAAATCATGAGAATATCAGCGAAAACTGCAAACGATGCACGCCCCCCACTCACTATGCGCCTTGCTGGATCCATTTTCTAAATTTCACTAGTTTTATTTTTGCTGTAACATTACTGTTTCTCAGGGAGCTTGGACAGTTGTTGCTTTGAAAATACTAAAAATAAAGACATACACTCACGCTATTCTTTTGTTTCACCCGTGTCCCCTTTTCTCTAATTTTCCGCGTATTAATTCCAGCCTTTCTCCTTTCTCCTTCGCCCATGATGTATCATCCGTTCCACTCCTCTGCTCTGCTTCTGCAATCCAGGAGCCCTGAAATCGATGATAGTAGACACATCAAATCTCAATACCTACTCTGAAAATAAAAATTCAAAATAATTATCCAAAACTAAATACTTGCCAGCTCGTCCATGTGGTTCCTACTTGACGTATTTGTATTTTTCACTACTTCAGTCAACACCAGGGGTCTGTAAAGAGGCCATTACATTGTTCACCTCCTTCCAAGATAAAAGAGAGCAGTCTGTGTGACCAGGGACATCATCTCCCCCGCTAGCCAAGTGTTTGCCTGAGTTCCCCAAGGCTCCCCCAAGGCTCCCCCATTCACCTTTAGTGTTCAGCATATAGATGAAGCCATCAATCGACCAATTAAGGAAACACTATCTCCTCTTCTGACCTCAGAGAAGCAGATGCTATAATGAGGATTTTCTGCATGTTACAGGTGAAAGGGCCCAGTATTCTGCTCTCGGCTAGGGACCACAAGCCTCAATATGAGCTCGCACTGTGGGAAAAAACAGCGGTAACACAGTCATAACCACCACATTACTGCTGCATTACTGCACTGCCACGCTACAACTTTGATTATGAGGCAGAGGAAAATGCTCAAATCGGCGGAATTACAGCTGGTGGAAATAAAGCCGGTATTAATAGAGCCAAAACCACCATGCTGTCCTATGGACTCCATAAAAGGGTACTAACATTGCCATAGCACTACTTCCAATCCATCAGTACCTCTGCCTGACCAAGTGCTGGTAACGGTAACCAAATATGGCTGAAGTTCCACGGATTTACTGCCGAACTACTGCCAAATTTCTAATGAGGCTTATTGAATCTTGGTTGAGACCCAATAGTCTGAAGAACAACGTCACTACAACCAAAATGATGGCTATGGGGCACACACATCTCACTTGAATAATCACTTTATGCCCTCCTTAAAACTTCTTTAGAGAATCAGTGCCCATAAAAACAAGTTACAAAACTTTGATGTTTTGCAGAATAATGATATGAGCCTGAACTTCCAAATCTGTCCCTTTACAAAAAACGTCTTCTTCCAGATGATGGAACAATGCAAGGTTTTGCTGCACATCCCCAGGAAAAGGAACACTTGTTAACTCAATCCTCAGGACTATGATCTTCAGATTTCCCTTCTGATCTTGCTTTGTATCCACCGTCCTGAAGGCGCTCTGTGGCTATATATGAATGAGAGTAATGCAATGTAAAGTAAAACAATCTGTAGAGCGCAGAACCAGGGCCAGAAGCCATCTGGGCGCAAGCCCCCAAGCAATCAGATCAACAGAAACCCACCCACTTTAACAGAACAAAAAGGTTTTAACTGCTCTACGGACACATCAATGATCTGAGATCTCTCTCGGGAAGGCCGGAAGGGAGTCCCACAATGTCAAGGCAAGCACCAAGAAGGAGCGTCCTCCAGTACAGGCTTTACAGAAGTGGCATACTACCAGAAGGTTGGCAGAAGATGACTGCCAGGACTGGCTGGGGAGATATCAAATCATTTGGGATTGAAAGAAAAAAGGCCCTAAGCGAAACAAAAGCATGTGTGTAATACAGAGTGCCTTACATTTTAACTGACTTTTGACCGGAAACCAGTGAAGTTTGGCCAACAGCAGCCAGGCAGAGGACCAACTCAAGGCCTTCAGCACTAGGCATGCTGCAGAATTTTGCAAATTTTGAAGTCTGTGAACTAGAAATTTGGGTTGACCCAAATAAATGGTGTTACAGTAGTCCAACACACCCATGGTAGAGACTGTGACTACATTAGCGTACGACTGCTGAAGAACAGACTGCAACACTTTTCTAAGGAGTCTCATTTAAATGGCCATCACTGAAAAAAAATAACTGAACTGCAAACTGCAGCAATCTACCCTTCTCTAGAGCCAGAGGCAATCGCATTCTACCATTGCTAAAACCAAACACAAAATTATTAATACTGGGTGACTTCAACTACTGGCTTGGCAACACTTCTGGTGCCACAGCAAGCGTCTTAGAGGCTGATGTGCGCAGCTTGGGGTTTCGCCAAGTGGTTACAGCTCCCACGCATGATAAGGGACATACATTGGATTGGGTTGCTGCCCACAATGTGAACACTGCTATCAGTGGAGTCTTGCCATGTCCATGGTCGTAACATTGTTGCATCTACTATCAGATTAACAGTGAAAGTTTTATTTAAAGAAACGAATTATAGTAGGGTACCAATCCTAGTAAGAAACCTGAAGAAACTGACATCTGACAAACTAAAACCCTGGGCTTCCACACCGACTACAGGAATTATGGAGGTGGACTCATTACAAGAGATGGCCACTTCATTTCCCACTTCCCTTCAGGAAATCACAGAATATGTAGCACAACTAAAGACAGAATTCTGCCTCAAAGAACACAAGAATAAAAAGTGGTTTAATGCAGATATGCAAGAATTAAAAACAAGGAAAACTAAATACTTCTATGACTGGAGGAAGAGGCAGGACACTCCAAGTCTGGAAGTGAATAAAGAAGCGGCCAGGGTCAATAAAAACACAATCATACAGTGAAAAAGAATGTTTAACGATAGAATATCTAAGGCTACTTCATATATTAGAGAACTATTTAAGATTTTAAGAGATCAGGAATGTCCTAACGGACCCAGAAAAGAACCACTAGTGACAAGGCATGGTGGTCATCAATTCAGGAAGTCATGACAGATAAATTAGAAAACATCAAAAGGAGTATTGAGAAGAAAAAAAACACCCTTAACATGCTATCTGAAACAGACCATAAGGATGTCATTAGTAAACCCAGCATACAGCAGGAATTTCGCTTCTCACCAATCACAGAGGTGGAGCTGGCAGGGGTTATCAGGCAGCTAAAAACTACCAGCTGCAAGGGGGACCCTTGCTCTGCTCTGATCATTAAAGAGTGTGCATCCACATGAACCCCGGCACTAACTAAATTTGTGAACACCTCGTTTGCACATAATCATGTGCCAGAGGGACTAAAGAAAGCATGGATAACACCTGTTCTTAAAAAGCCAGACCTATGCCCACACACACCAACTAACTACAGGCCGATTGTTAACGCCCCATTTCTCCTAAAGATTCTTGATAGGGTTGCCTATAACCAAATCTCTACTAACCTGAATAGCCATCAGATACTGAATAAGCACCAGTCAGGCTACAGACAATATCATGGGATGGAGACAGCCCTTCTCAACTTGAAATCGAAACTGTTGGAAGCCATGGACATGGGTCATACATCGCTGCTGATGATTATCGATCTTTCGGCAGCCTTTTATCATTCGATTTTTGTCATCAGTTTGAGGGATATTGCATCCTTCTTAGAGCAAGCTATTCAATGGGTCACATCCTCTCTGAGTGAAAGGCAGGGTAGCGCAGCCAGCGGGGAGGCAGAGTCTGAACCGGTAGCTTTAGCCTATGGTGTACCACAGGGTGCATGCATATCCTATGCCTGTATAACATCTTCATGGTGCCCTTTTTCGACATGCTAGAGGACAAAGGCATCACATTCTCTAATTATGCAGATGACACACAATGTGTCATACCGCCATAGTGTTACACAATATGGATGATAATGAGATCAATAAGGTATATGACATCATCCAGATATGGATGACACAGCCTAGCACTGAATAACGAAAAAAACAGAACTTATGGTAATGGGAACAAATAAGAACCTGGCAAAGTTAGGACCGTTGTTCAATAGCTTTAATATCGCAGACTGTTGGTCGAGACCCAAAAGAAAGCCAAAACTTTAGGCACAACTCTACATCAGAATCTAAACATGACATCTCAAGTGAGCAACCTGGTCTCCTCATCCACCTATTACCTAAAGCTATTGGCTCATCTTCAGCCTTTAATTTCCCAGAACAATGCAGAGGCAATAGCCAGAGCCATAATCGGAGCAACAATCGATTACTGTTGCAGTCTACTCACCGGGGTCCCACAATCTGAGATAAATCGTCTGCAAGTAATTCAGAACAGCGCAGTCGGGAGTGTAGGGACTGAAATGGAGAGATCACGTGTCTGATGACAGGCGTAGTTTACACTGGCTTCCGGTGAGGTGAAGAGTTCAGTTCAGACTGCTATTGATCATCAACAATTGCTGTGTGTTGTGCATGCCAATCTATCTGATGGAAGGGGTAGTGGAGAAACAGAGTCAGAGGCCTCTGAGATCCAACTACCCCCACCTACTGAGAACGCAGTGATGTAAAACCAGCAAAGCATTTAAGGGAGCTTTTAGCATGGCATCCCCTATGGCATGGAAAGCTCTCCCCCTGGATTTAAGAGAGGCAGAGTCTACAGACACCTTTAAAAATAATCTAAACACATTTTTATTTGATTAGGTACCTTGAATCACCGAGAGAAATCTGTGTCACATTGGAACTCTAAGGGAAACTCTCTAAATCTTGTGTTGTCCTGTCTGTGTTCGTTATATATGTGTGCCCATACGCCTTCAGGTACCTGGAGCGTGGTAGAAATTAAAGTAAAGTAAAGAACATGTCATGGATGGTTCTATGGAAATTCATATAGAAATGTCAGAGGAAATCTCCACATAATGTTTGGAAAATGTGAAGACTAGTCACAGAAATGGATCACTTTTATTACTTGCATCTTTTCTCTGGCGATTTCCATGGCAAGTCCATCTAAATATCTGCATGTCTCCCAGAAATGTCACATTCAGCAGCCATTTCCACTTGAATGTGAACCCGATGTTTCAGAACATTCTACAGAAATGCCGACAGAAAGTTCCACTGAATTATGCATTCCACTGTTCATAGACCTACTCATGCCATTCAAACACATGTGGTCAAATGCACCCTACTCCACGTGCACTGTTAACACTCCTCTAAGTACCTAATTAAGAATGTGATGGTCGCGTCAAAAAGGTGGCCGTATTTGGATTGCCAACACTTTTACCTCCAAAGCAAATATAGAGTCTCAGTACTGAAACTCAGTAAAGTCTGCTTGTTATTTTGTGGAGGAAATGACCTCCACACAGAACCATTACCGTATTTGTTAAGAATGCCACATGCAGTAATACCACACACAGTAATATCACATTTGCCCAGTGGAGTCATATACGCCTCGACAATGTGGAATAAATGAAGGGTCCACATTACTCTGAATTACTGCATACTTGCTGCATGCTGCAATCATATTTATGTTTGGCGGTGTTACCAGATGTAATACTGGCAAACAGTATTGTCAGTATTACATCAGTAAAGACTCATTTGTTCACCTAACGTTTGTCATTTATCACCACCTGCTTAGACTATGCCCACAGATGAAGCTATACCCACCCATGCACTAGCGCCCAGATGCCTGAGGACTTGGTGTGCTTCTATAAATGCAAAAGTAAAATATAATATACAAATAAATAAATATATAACTAAATAAAAGAAACACTTAGGGCCTGATACACAGAGCGTTTTCCTATGGTATTGTACCATTATAAAATGCTTCTGTGAATCAGGCCCTTAATGAGATACAAGGGCTTAGTGATTTTCTGTTTTGATCTCACCTGCAAGTGTTGTTTTGATAATCTTTTACACTTTAAAGTATTAGGTTGTTAAAATAGAGTACTAGTTCCATTGACTAATTATAAACGAGTAACAATGTCAACAACAGAGCGCGCAAGGACATTATGTGCAGGCTTTTATAGTGATGTTGTAAGTCTGCCATATCGTACCAATTTACAAAGTACACGGCAGGCCATGAAGTAAACTCGTGCAGTTTTACTACACAGTTTTAGCTACACTGGCAAACATTTTAAGGAACATTCCTGCTGTGAATTGTGGGATGGCTTATGAAATATTCATGCCGCACATTCTCTCTGCAGTAACTTGGATTTCCGCTCCTTCCAGTGGCTCTGTCGGGTTGCATTAAGAATTTTCACCTCATAAGATTTTCAACACAAGCTGAGTGTGCCTCCCTCCTCTCCCTTAAACCCTTTCATCTCTAGTGCCAGGTGTCCCCCAGACAGCCCTGTCTAACACTATCATATTGTGATGTCGTCTTTAATGTCCTGGGTCTTAGTCTTAGCAGTGTACGGTGGTGGTGCGAGTTATGGTTGCTTATGTTACCGTACTGGCGAATTTTTGGTGTTTTTCGGTTTTACTTGTAACCATAACGTCCCTTTAACAACGTTTTTTCACTGAATTTACTAGGTTTTTATTAGAGCAACCTAAAAATAAAGTCCCTTTAACAACGTTTTTTCTGTGAATTTCACAGGCTTTTATGAGTGAAAATGTTTCATAATGTTACATCGCTGTATAAAAGTTATTCGAAATTCCTCTTTTAAACATACATGAAAGAGCTGTTAACCTCCTTAACGCATAATGATGCGTGTTGCTATAAGCAGTGCATGCTGGGGATGTAAATCATGGTTTAATTGCCTACGGCATGAGGCTAAACCATGACCCCAGCCCCACCAAACCGCCCATTATCCACTGCACCTACCCTGCATCCTAGTTCAGTGTCCGCTATGCCCTCATAATGTGACCAATGGCCAGTGCTCATGGCTAGCAGCCATGTACAGTCTCCACAATTCATGGGCATTGGCTTCGGCCATGCCACATTCCCCAACAGGCAAATCAGATTAGACATTTGTCCTTGCCAAAAAAATGAAACACAGGACAGATTTGCCACAACAATGCTCTCAGGTCCTTGATGCTCCTCGTGCAAGTTTACTGCAATCTCGTCCAGCAGTTCAGGCTGCAGCCGCAAGCAGAATTTCCTTTCCCATTCAAACCTAGGGCTTCGGGCCATGCCGCATGCCCCAATAAGAAAATCAGAGTGGGCATTCATCCTTGTCATTGCCCAGGCCCACTGTCCATGCGCCAAAGTTATATCACTATTTTTTCTACTTACATTTTGACACTCTGGAAAAATAAAACACAAGACAGATATGCAAAAGCATGCTTTCAGGTCCTTGCTGATGCTCCTCGCGCTGGTTTGTAGTAATCCAGTCCAGCCCTTCAGGCTGTAGCCGCAAACAGAATATTTGTTCCCATGTAAACCTAGGGCTTTGGCCATGCCGCCAGCCCCAATAAGAAAATCAGAGTACATATTTGTCCTTGCTCAGGGCCAGGCCCATTGCCCAGGCACCAGAGTTATATCACAATTTTGTGTACTTACATTTTGACACTTTAAAAAAAAAACAGCACAGATTTTCAAAACCATGTGTTGAGGTCCTTGCTGATGCTCCTCACAAATGTTTGCTCCAATCATATCCAGCACCTTGGGCTCTAGCCACAAGCAGCATTTTTGTTCCCATTCAAACCTATCTAGATTTCGAAAAACTTTACCACATAGGCAGTCCCTGTAGGCCATGCCCACTTTAACCCTATTGTCAGTCCGGCATGGTCATGGCCAGCAGCCAGAAAATCTGGTCACTGCCCATGGACACAGGCTATACCTCAGGCACCAAAGGTATATCACTATTTTTTAAACCTACATTATGACACTTCAAAAAATAAAACACAGACACATTTGCAAAACCATGCTTTCGGGTCCTTGCCAATGCTCCTTGCATGAGTTTGCTGCAAATCCGTCCATGTTTTATTTTTTGAAAAGTGTCAAAATGTACTTACAAAGAATAGTCACATAACTTAGATCCCACTTGACAAAATCCATTCAGACTTTTCAGAAAAACTCAAGGTTGTGTCTATAGTCGTTCTGAAAACATTTGTGCAGATTTATCAAACAGCAACAAAGTTATAAGCCATCTAAAAATGTTGAGACCCCCTTCTAATTTTGCCCCCTCGAGACAAAATCACACCAAACTTTGCAAAATCATTTAAATCTGGGTCTAAATTCGGTTTGCTAACGTTTGTGCACATTCGTCAAACGGCACCACATTTAAAAGCCTTCCAAATATTTTGGGACCCCCTTCTAATTTTAACCCCTCTAGTCGAAACTGCACCAAACCTTGCAGGGCCATACAGGGTCAGATCTAAAATCATATTGCAACATTTCATGCACCATCATTGAGTGGCACCAAATTTATAAGGCCATCCAAAAAACAGCTTTTCACCGACTCTGTAATGCAGAAATATGCATGGATGCCTGCAAACATCAGATATGTTTGCGGACTTCGCAAATGAAAACACAACCAATTTTTCTCTTTTTATGGCCATATCCCATCCCATTGTCATCACCCTTCAGCTCCCCAGTGATAGTTACATTAGTTTGACGAGTGCAATGTTGTGTTTTTAATGTGTTTTACTGCAATGTCTGCAGACTACGGTGCTTTTCATGAATCCAATATGGAGTCCATTTCAAAAGTTTTGAGGCACCTCACGTTTTTAATTTACCAATTAGCAAGCATTTATGATGTCCACGGACATCACACTGCTCTCTGATTGGTCCAGAGGCATCCATGGACTCTGAATCAGGAAATGAGTTCATAGACAGGACCCAGATATCCTTTTTTTTACCTACTTGTTGGCCATAAAAAAAACTACTGGACAGATTTAAAGCAAATTAACAAAAGCTTGATTTGGGGACGAAGTTACCGCTCCTGGTGTAAATTTGTTAAAAATCTGTTCAGCGGTTTGGTCTGTAGACACAAGTAAAAACCTTTTTCCATTGCATCTATGAGGATTTCCACAAACGTTGGGACCCGCTATAACTTTGTTCCTCCCCCCGGACGAATGTGCACCAAACTTCGAAAAACCACTATGACAGGGCCTTATAATAATTTGGAAAGTTTGGTGAGGATTCGTCCAGACAGGGCAAAGTTATAAGCCACCCAAAAAGTACTCTTTCTATACCTTGAGCAACTTAACCATAACTGGTATGCACATGCCCAGCTTTCCCTCTTACTTCCTCCTCTTCTAAAGGTTTTGGAGACAGGCCCTTGAATCCCAACTGAGTGACAAATGTCTCTGCCATTTTATCCTCCCATCCAAATCTTAAGGTTTCCAAATGAGTTTATCTGGTTCATGGCTACTAACACTTTAATTTCAGTGTGAATGTCGTGAGTAATGTAAATAAGCACCAAGATCACTGCATGCAATATTCTTAGTGATTCGAGTATAAAATCCTGTTACCACAGATATGTTTGTGAAGTATAAAGATCCATGGTAATTCTTATGGTACCCAAATCCTCCAGGGTTATTGCAAAGTAGACTGGAACTGTCATTGATGATATTTGTACTCCTCATGTTTTTTTTCTTCAAAAAACGACAATATGTGTATATCAAGAAGTCCATAATGGCTTTATGTCCAAAATTGCATGCACACAAGGAAATTATAAAAAATACTCTTAATTCTTGAGACTTTGTCTTATCTGAACACACATCTAAAATCACCACCAATAATACCAATAACATTCCTATTCAGAAGAACAAGTGCACAAGTTTGTTCAGGATATAAAGGCCACTTCTTGTCCAGGTGATGACTGTTCCACCAAAATCTTTAAGGAATCACGTGATCTTCGTGTTCCCTGGCTCAATAAGTTAATCAACTTATCTTTTGATGAGGGTATAGTTCCAACCTCTTTAAAAACTGTGTTGATTACACAACTACTGAAAAAAGACAATTTGGATTCCTCAATCACAGATATTTATACGCCCATAACCAATGTGCCTTTCATCTTAAGAATTCTTGATAGACTGGCTTATATTGAACTTCAGGCTCATGTGGAGAAACATAACATCTGAGGCACAGAACAATCCAGCTATCGAGCGCCGCATGGCACATAAACTGCAATGGCTTGAACTTAAGTCTACACTGGCTGGCATGGCAGATAAAGATCATCCTGCATTGCTGATGCTTTTGGACCTCTCCGCAGCCTTCAATCTTGTTGATCATACTCTACTGGTGACCAGGCTCAGAGAGGTCTCCAATTGCTCTACCTCAGCCTCCAAGTGGATCGCTTCTTTTTTAGGACCGCAGACAGCCCGGGTTTGTGTAGGGAACGACCACTCTTCCCCCATTTCACAAACCTGCGGTGTCCCTCAAGGTTCCTGCTTGTCACTGCGTCTCTTTAATATCTATGTCCAGCATTTGTTTGACCTGCTAAACAGCCTGGGAGTCCAATATACCAACTATGCTGATGATACCCAGGTTGTTCTTCAGATCAGCGGGTATTACAAGCAGGACCTTACCGCTCTCAAAATCATCTACAATGCCATACAGAATTGGATGGCCTGCAACTCCTTAGCCCTCAATAATAAGAAGACCAAACTCATGATTGCTGTCACCAAGAACACTTGGAACAAGCTCACATCTGACTACTCCGATTTCTAGATCGCGGATCATATTATTTCAGTCTTTAAGAAGGTGAAAACCTTAGGAGTTGTCCTAGATGATGAGTTGTCAATGAAGCCCCACGTATCCTACATTGGGTCTGCATGCGGCTTCATCAACAAGCGCATATAATACATTCTACCTTTTATCACCACTGAAAATTGTGCATTTTGTTGTCCACAGCGTTAATAAAGTCCAGCCTCGTCTACTGCAATAGTCTGCTAGCCGATACTACCATTCTCAACACCAGAGCCCATCAAGTTACACAGAATAATGCTGTAAGCACCATCTTTGAGCTCTCTCGTCGTACACATATCTCTAGATTTAGGAAAGCCTTACACTTGATCCCTGTGAGACAAAGAATAGCACATAAAGCCCTCACTTTGGCTCACAAGTGCTTATCCCTCTCATGTCCAGTATACCTATCCGTTCGTATTAAGAGCAAGACATCTTCTAGAAATCTTAGGTCATCTGTAGCACCCAAACTTGTTCAGCCAAGATTCAAATTGGTTAGTTTTGATGGCACATGCTTTGATGTCCAAGCCCCTCTTCTGTGGATCTCCCTTCCTGTTTCTATATGCCTAATTGAGGACTACTCATCCTTTAAAAAGGCCATCAAGACTCACCTTTTCAATCTCAGCTCGATTAAGGTGCTTCCTGTTTCTCTTGCTTCTCTCTGGTCAGAACTTACTGCTTGTTTGTGTGCCTTGGCTGGTTTTATGTGTGTCCTGAGGCCTACGGGCATGAGGCGCAGTACAAAAATTTTAATAAATAAATAATAACTATCAGACTGTTCATCTTGGAATAATTATCTTCGATGAGAAAGTAATGTACATGGTTATTCTAGGTGATGATCATTTGCTTTGCTGAGCTAGACAAGGGCAATGTTTCAATTATGACATACAATATACTGGAAATGATCTTTAGAAATTAACATATAGTTTTAAAAAGAGTACATTTATGATGATAGTACAATTAATTTGTTCACTTTTTTTATCTTTTTTTTTAAAACTGCACAACAATGTCTCAGTTAAAATGCCCTTCCTTCTTGAAAAGGTGTTTCACTCAGATTGAAAACAATGATCTGTTTCCTTCTGAGCACTAAGACTGTTTCATTTTGCATGGTCACTGTTGGTTGGTAGTGCTGTTGATCCAATGCATTTGTTACAGTCTGAACAAACAACAATACATTACAAATAATTGTAAATAAAGAAACACAGTTTTGAACCCTGCAGCTTAGTCCACTTGTCTCTTATAAAGTCTGTCAGCACTCAGAACTGCTCTGCAGAAATTTTGCAGGCCCACCTCAGCTTCCTGAATACAGATCATTCACTCTTAGTGTCACGGTGATATTCCAGCAGCACATCCTCATTGACAATGTATGTGTCCTAAACACCAGGATGTTCCACACCTCAGGAGATGCCCCTCTCACTGCTGCTCTCATTCTACTTTTAACCAACACCACCTGACCAATGACTAATCCCAATGGCCGCAAAGACTGACACACAAACCCCAACTCACAGTACTGCCCTCTGTTAAGATGCCAACCCAAACCCTGGATTCCCACACACTGTACATCACTCTGCTGCTCTCGACCTAGGTCTGTATTTTAAGAAATGAAATAAAATACAATAAACATAAAATAAAACACACTCCTACCCCCTTGAAAATGTTCATGGTTTTCTATGGCTGTGCTGCTGTCAGTAGCAAACATGCGCATGACAAAGCAAATCTCTCCCACAGAGAGAGACAGAGATGTATAGTGAGTCAGAGAATGAAAGAGAGCTCAGAGTTAGAGAAAGAGAGTGCTAGATAAGCATGTGATATACTGGGATTAGCTCGTTTTTAAAAGGGTTAAAGTTAACATAAAAAGGTAACAAACATGAGAATGCCAATGTTAAAGAACAGACACTCCAAATCAGTCCAATTAATGTGTTTAACCATCACACCGCAGATTAAACCTTAATTTACAATACACTCACACTACAGTACTACTTTACAAGGCTCACTGTAACTTCTGGGGTGTTTTCTCCACATAATATAACATGCGTTAAAATATACCAGTGGAAAAAGTAAAAAAAAAGGGACTCAAAAATGTAAATAATTGAATGTACATTTTAAGAGTAACATTGGTATATATTTGCTAAAAGTGTATACAAATTTAACTTCAAGCCATGGCCATGTTTAATGTACAAGGATCAGTTAAAGCTAATTTGCTGTTGAGGGATGTGTATGACATAGAGGTCAATATAGAAATGGAAAGCCCACTAACTAAGCAAAACAGATGCCCTCATAAATATCTTGAGCCAAGGTCCCATGCTCAAAATACCACTTTGGAACTTAAATGCATCTATTATTCACAGATTTTCCTCTATTTTGCATGACAGGTTAACTCTATAATGAATGACCAAGTATGAGCGGCGAAGATGGCCAAACCAAATCTTCTATCTGCATTTAACCCCAGATCACGGACTATATCAAGCTCCAGAGTAAACAGAATTCCACAGTGCAAATGGCTGCTCAAAGCAAGCTCTAATGGAACATATATCTCTAGTCACATGAAAGGCAGGAAACAGAGGATTGGTTGAGAGAAATGAAGTTGAATTGTAGCTTCTTGCCTCGTCATCAAGGTTTAAAGTTAATTCAAATCTGCTTAAAATATAGCACCACTTAAAATGCCATATCCTAATATCCTATCACAACAACAGTCACATATGTCTTAATGCTACCTTATGCTGCACACATACGTATGATGGTTACTGGCATTAAATTAGGTTTAACAACTGAAATGTTTGAATTAGAATTGTAACACTGTAATGTGACAATCTAGAGAGATGGACACATTTGGAGGTATTGTGCATAATGAGAGACCCATGAAAATGTAATTGTAATCTGCCTAAATCCTGTAATTCAGTGATGTCAGAAGCAAAAAGGCTTATGAGCAAATGAAACAAAAAATAAAGACTGGCACTACCATAGCCAGACTTCGTATGTAAAACAACCAATAGGAAAGAGGTGTTTGTGTGAGGTCTGACATTTTCCGTTGTGTCTAGGGACAATCAAATATTCTTGCTAATAGGAGTCATATGTACTTACCTTCCCCTTATGCATTGAGTTTTCTGGGTACTTAGGCTCATGCACATAGGGAGAATAAGAGTTTTGGCAACACACATACGTGAGTGAAACCGTCCAACAGGGTTAAGCAAGGAGTGAAAGCAGATAGGATTTCAAATGGGTGTAGCTGAAGACATCTTTTAAAGGCCTGATATAGATTGGCCCCAGGATTATTTAGACATTTAAAAGTATTTTCTTACCCTTGTTTAAAAGTTGTTTAACTGAAAAAGGGAATATAGTACACATTATTTAGGATTTGGATTCAAAACTAAAATTGAATCCCTGTGTAGCACAATGATAATAGAATTATTTCCTGCAATTTGGATCTCTGGAAGGATTAGACATCTCAAACTGAATGTGGAACAACACATCCTTGGATTGGTGTCTGCAGTGGTCAATAAAGTAATTGAAATCGGTTCCTTAATGAACACATTGCAGTGGCTGTCACATGGTTAAACTGATTCCTTAAAAATAAGTTGTCTATTTGTCTATGCTGCACAACACCAGAATTCCAAATGCCACCTCAATCCTGAGAAATTCATCACTTTACAGTTGTTTGCAACACACCCAGAACTCTAGACGATGTAATCAATTAGACTATATCCCCAAGCTAGCAACCAATTTTCCAACATTTTTGATTTAATCAGCAGGAGCTTTGGAAAATGATTTCTTCTTGGAGCCATAACTTCAGTAAATGGTTTTGATTCCAATGTTATGATATGTACTACTTCATTATTTGACTTCAAGGTGGCTGTGTGTCTAAAAGTAAGAATACATGTTGGATGTAGATTGTTTGTTTTAATTGTCTTTGAAACCATCAATGTCAAGGTGAGTGCCAACACATTGAGTGAAGCTACAGCCTACACATGTTTTAGATTGAAGTGAGAGTGCATTCCCACTGTAATTCAAGTAGGGAAACAACAGTGACATTATTTATTTGCCATTTTATAAGATAACATAAATTGTTAATGCAAACCAGAGTGTGAGGGCAGGGTTGTTACACGCTAAATTATTAAACTGAGGGTTGCAAATGGCCAGAAATAGAAAATCAAAACATAAATGTGACTTGTGCATAGCTGGTTCAGGGTAGTGATTTAAGTTTCCTTGGATAGAATGTCACTCAATTGATATATAAACAATGCAACCAAGTATAGCATGAATGTCAGCTACCTGATATCGTGCTCCAGAAGTGGCAGAATTTGACAATTAATGTGAGGAATTGCCTCCATCCTTCCAACAAACTATGATACACTATTTGTGTCCCACTTGTGCAGTGAAAAGTCTGTGTAGTTGCAGTGACCATGGCAATTAAATCCAACCTATGTGCTTGCAGTTAGTAAACATTCTGTGGCAAAAGCATTGATGTAGCTTCAGAATGGCTGCATCATAGAGAGATATAGAATCTGGAAATCTGCATACTGGCAAGGTGATAAATGATTCCCATGATGGCAGTAGAGGTTTCTTACTGCTTTGCTGACCTCATACCCTGGAGCCTTGGAGAAGGGACATGATTATTATCACCCCTACCTACACAGGCTTCTATCCACCCCCTGGAGACTGTCCAAGATGCCCTCAGCAGGGGCTGTTGTAGAGGTAGGCGTAGGGAAAAGCATATACCTGTCACTCTGCATCCATAATGAGAGCAGTTGGTGGCTGCTACACATGCATCAGCACAGGAGGGCTTTACCAATGTTACATATATTTTATTGATAGTCCACTGCTCACACCATCCAGTAGCCCTTCATATGTGTTTCAAAAGACATGTACCATATTTAACTCATCAATACACAATTCATTTAGATAGACACCCAACTCTTTAAGTTCATGTTTGGATACTTATCACTCAGTAATGAATACTCAATGAATGCTTCTTACAATTTTCAAGTAAAACAAATAATACTTTAATTATGAGAAATGTGTAGTAACAAATCATTGCCATTATTATCGTCACTATAGTCAGCACACTAAGAAGCAAGCAGTCATCATTGAAAAATCATAAATCATTGTCATTGCCTCCACCTCAAATCAAGACTAAAGGGGTCATTACGACCCAGGCGGTAAGGGGTTAACAACACCGGTAAAGGACGGAAGAATCCACTGTGAGAGAACAGAAGAATCCATTGTGACATGTAAAGTCTCATATCAAATCCAAACTCCTGTGATAGAGGAAGGAACCCTTGAGGCTACTGGAGTCTCACAACCACCAAATACCTTGAACAAGCTGATGAAGCCCTTGGGACTGCTTGAGCCTTACATTTACCCAACACATTGAGAGATGCTGTTTTGGCAGGATCTTCCTCTGGGTTCCATGACTGCTGGATGCAGGGGTGGAGGCAAAACTGCTAGCAGTTTCTGTAAGCCCCTCAGTGCTCCAGGTAGCATGTCCCATTGGCCGTGATGTACTGGGCCCTCTTTCATCTCCCAGTGTGGTCTGTGAACCTGTTGGGTGATGGATTATATGCAGTCACTCATCATGCGGACCGGTATGGCATTGAAAGACCCTCATGTATTTTGGAGGATGCTGTCCAAGGTTAATGGGGTTGGAGTGGATTCACGTGCAGGAGGATGCCTAATGAACCATTAATACATATGACCTCAGAGGTGCACACCCCTTGTTGCATGAGAGAGCTGACTGCTCTGTGACATCATATTTGTTGTGTTGTTATGTCCACCTTTTGGATTGCTTGGTGGGGTTCCATGTGATTTCATCGCCTGCTGTTTCATCGTGGGTTTTTTTACCGCAGTTTTTTTTTGTTGAAAAAAACATTGAATTTTGCCCCATAAACCCCCATCCCCTTTAATTATTTTTATATCCCCGTACACCCACACCCAATTTATTGAATTTTTGAACCCCCCCAAAAAATGCGATGATCTGTGGCGAAAAACCCTGCAAAAAAAACATCCGTCATACCATCCAGTCAGCCTAGGAATGTACAATCATGGACAGGGTATTTTGTGAAGTCCTGCAGACAGCACTTCAAGGTTGGGCCTAAGGGAGGGAGACATGGAGACTTGGCCAACCGTGTAGCTGGCTCTCATTGGCAAATTCACTAACCACATGACATTTACAAGTGTCAGGCATTCCATTTATTGCCACAGGTGTTTTCAATGTGGGTTGATTGGTATTTGGGTGTTTTGGGTGTTTTGGTAATGCATGTTGCCAGACAGTTACATTTCAGTATATGTCCATGGGCTGTACTGATAGGTGCCTCTCCAGATTGCACAAGGTCACATGTCCATATAAACAATTATACATTTCTATTTTCAAAGTCATGCAGACATGATAGCACATGCACGTTGTTGATCTAGCATTGGTCCCATTGCCCTTTGGCATGGTATTTCCCTCAACATTGTGGCCATCTGAATCCGCAGCCAGGAACATGCTTATGCTAGGGAGTCAGGTCATGCAGTTACATTAGAGAGGTGACATAACTACTCACCGTCCTCAGGTTGATGTGTTGCTTCAATTTCTCCTCCTACAATTCTCTCAATGCCTGCTATGTGGAGGACAGTGCTGGCGTTTTTCCTACTAGGGTGTAAGAGTGAGTGGCACCACTGTGACACCTCCTGTGACAGCTGTCTCCCATCGCTAGATGGAGAATAGGCTGCGTACCCTGGGAAACAGGTCATTCCACCACTTTTGACAATCTTAGTGGTCCTTGGGTACTGTGCCAGCTGCTGCAACTGTCTCCCTATCTCTGTCCATATCGTAGTTTTCCTCTGGAAAGAGGTTTTCCTTTGTTGTGCCCCAAATAGCTCATTGGCATGTCTTAATACCTCATCCATAAGGACTTGCACCTCGTCCTCCCTGAATTTGAGTTTGCTCACCTGCAATTCAGGCACTTTCCCTTTGCCTTTGAAACCATGCATGTTAGGCACGCCTTCTGGGGTTGGATAGCAACAGGAAATGAGTAATTCTGAATGGATTGATTTTTTCGTGATGGCTGCCACAGAACTTCGGTTTGAAAAATGAATCTATTTCCGCCTGGCGGTAATTCTGAGGAATTACCATTCAGTAATTCCTCTACTTTTCCTGCTGCAATGCTAATTCCACAAACAATTTGAGGATTTACCAATCAGAGTTGCTTTTTGGCTCTAATTCCACCAGACAGAATTACGTTTACCTCTTATGTTTGGTGCACTCACTAGTTCACTTATAATGTGACAAAAATTCAACCTGGCGCCACAATGATAACAGTAATAATGCCAGATGGAATTCACACTCTTTGATTTGGCTCATGACTTTTTTGTGGACACCTATTAAGTCAAAGCAGTGCTATTATTTGCATGTAACATCTGTGTTATAGTAACTGTTTTTCAGCAGGACTCAAAGAACCTCAATTCTGAAAACCCAAATGTCTAAAATTCAACTAATATTACCTTAACCTTAATCAATCCTCATTTCTTCCACCCCTTAAAAATCGTGTTAATGTAAATGATTTCTCAGCATAATCAGTGTGAAATGTGATAAGGGTGTAGACGTTGTATTCAAGGCAGGGCAGAGCAGGGACATCTACTATCATAATTGAGAACTGCATGTCCTGTTTCCTAGTGTTGAACCTAGTAGCACACTCACAATCATTTGCTCATGTTATGGTTTTATTCAAACATACACGTTGCTAAACGAGCTCACTGTACATATCGAAATGTTTCTTTAAGTCTAGCCTTGTTGAGCTATTTTCACTACACAATCCATTAAAGGCACCTTGACAATAAGAAGGCACTTGTGCTTCAACAGAAAAGCTGATCTTTTATAAACATTTCTGATTTTCATGTTTTGTTTAGTGTTTGCTTTCCCAATGATTATTTTTCATGAAAGTGATGTCCTGGTATTGTTAAGAGGCACATGTTTCAGTTGCAATGACGTTTCTGCCACTCTATAGTTCCCGTAACAGTGTTCTTCTAGGTGAATATTGTAATACATGGTTATGTGTGTACATACATGGCTTTAATTTCAAACTAAACATTGATAATAATCTACAATAATCTACAGGTGAAATGAAGAAGGGCTATGCAAACATGACGAACCATCAAAAAAGAATTCAGCATCAGGGACAACCATACGCGATGCACTGTGTCTATCAGTGAACGGCCCCTGAGCCATTTACCACATGAGGTTTTGAATGATTATCCGCGAATACACTCATGCAAAAACCCTGGTCATTCGTTAACCTTGTCTGTGGTTGACTATAAAGAGCCATGACTTGCCCATGAACTTGAAAATGGGGTACAGTGCTTCCCAAGTTTCATAGCTGCATGGTGAATGTCATGG
Source organism: Ambystoma mexicanum (assembly GCF_040938575.1). NCBI lineage: Eukaryota > Metazoa > Chordata > Amphibia > Caudata > Ambystomatidae > Ambystoma > Ambystoma mexicanum. Next base: position 296,090,065 of record NC_090925.1, read on the forward strand.
GTACAAGAAGAAACCAGACCCTCTGCCAAAACAAATCACCCAGTACTGCCCAGCCTCTCTGCTTGGATACCCCACCGCTCTTGCTTGTGCTATGTTCAATTGATATTGATTACTGGTGCACTACAGAACACAAACTGACTTGTCTCAGAAATTAAATGATTCATTTAAAAAAAAGTCCAATATCATACTAGTCACAGTATCTAGATCACAAGGATGGCATTCTCAATCATATGCACAGTACTCTGTTTTGTGAAGTTAATACACACACACGCACACACACATACACACATATCTCACTTGCCCAATCCAATGAGTTATATTTCCAACTTTGTGAGATCTTTTACCGTTAATGTCCTCGATGGTCCCCCACTGGATCCCGCTGTAGCCTGGACACCTGGCAAGCACATTCTCCCCTACAGAATGCAGATGTGGGGGCTTCTGAAGCTCCTTGATGTCACCCATGTCGATGACTCTGCTGCCACTGGGGAAGCTGACTAAGATATACAACTTTGTAGTTATGGTGGTCAAACGTCACCTAAAAGAAAAATACACAGTGTAAAATGATAACCAACGATTGTGCAGCTTTTAACTTACATTCTCTCCATCACATTGCTATCCAATTTACCCCTATGTATTTAAGAAATCTATACATAAAATAGATAATGTAGTATGCTTTCGATATGCTACACCCAATCCTCTATCTATAGGCACTGTACACTTCCGTGAAAAGCAATACATAATGTAGTTGGGGGCAGTAGTCCTCATGTCAACATCTGTCCATGGCCCTAAACTCTATGCATTTTGGTTATTATAATTTCTGTCTTTGAACCTCGAGTTTCTTGCATTATATTTCTAGGTGCTCGAAGCTGCCCATAATGCCTTTCCAAGGACCTTGCACCATCTTTGCTGTGTGGTCATGTGTTTTGAGGGCATTCTGGAACAAAGACAGGTTTGGAATCTGAATTGGGAATAGGAGGTTGGTCTTTAAGCCCAAACGAGGTTGTGGGTGGGATGTAGGGTTCAGACAGTCCTTCTGAGCCAATCGCAGTATAGTTTCCCCCCTCAGGACTGAGATCAAGATAGGTAATCCTGGTGGCATGTGGTACAAGCCACGTTTACACTGAGATGAGAGTCTGTGCTAACTAGCTAACAGGCAAGAGGAACAACGTTTTGGTCCCGGTGCAGAAGTCACCCTTCCCTTAGTAGATCCACAGAGGGAATGAGGAAGAAAGAGAAGGGAAGTCTCTAGGGCGCGGGCAATGAGCTTAAATATCAGAAGAAGGTGCAGGGTATCGGAGGGAGTATTTTGGACCTGTTCTCCTAGGAAAGATTGTGCTCTTAATGCCTATGCCAGACTATTTGCGTGTTGAATTGTCACATTACTTCTGCCTGCTTTGTACCTGTTTGGGGGGATGGAGGTTTCCACTGCTGCTGCCAGTCCTGTGCATGTCGGAAACAGAGAAGTGAGCACTGCTCCTAATTGTGTTGTCCTGCTCCTGTGTAAGGAATGCTTGAACTGCTGCCTGTGCTGAACATATTGTTTCAGGCAAGCCTGCTTGGCTGGTGCATGTGCTATAACCGTTTTGCGGGTGGGAACTGTGCACTGCTCTCGCTTGTGATGTACCTGTTCTATGAGAGTGAAGCTTGCACTGCCACTGCCTTTGCTGTATTGATATTCTAGGACAGAAGATAGAACCCATGCTGCCGCTGTTGACCTGTTTGTTATACAAAGGAAGCGTGCACTGTTGCGAACTGTGCTGTACCTGTTGTCTGAGGGGTGATTTCACTTCTGCTGCCTGTGCTGCACTTGTTATCTGCCTCCTTGCTCTGTGTTATATCTCATATTAAGGGTTCTGATAGAAAGGGAGTTCATATTAATAGTGGAATGACATAATGCAGTGTTCACTTAGGAAGGAGGCTGGGACAGTGACTGAAGGTAGGCTTGGAGCTGGTTGGTGATGGGGTTCCTGTTGGGTCTGATTTACATTGGAACTTAAATATAATTTGGAATGACATAGCATAATATAGTGCGCCGAATTTTAGATGGAGAGACATAAGATATTAGCCTGTACTGTACTTGTTGTGAAGTGGTCACTAGTGAATTTCTTTTCTTTTTAAATGTTTGTATTGTGATATAGTTTATTCAACTTTACACAGCTAAAATCCAAAGGAAGTAACATTTTGCCGATAAGGTTAATCTTTTGAATTAAGATCCAAAATAATGCATTTCATGATACTGTGTGGATAACTTTCACAATCTCTCTACATAGTAAACAAAAGTACAAGATGCATGCATGATTATTGCCCATCATAAATTCCTGCATATAATGTTCTCAGAGGAGATACCCATCAAGCCAATGGATCGTGTCATATCCAATCTTAACTTATGTAGGGAGGTGTATGCACACAACAAATGTCTCTGAGTTTCCAAGACCTCCTCTCCACAAAAACAGTAGTTCCAAGAGGTTCTAGATAGTCAGCACCAGACACTTTCCAAGTCTCTAGTTGCCACCACATTGAATTTGTCTTTTTGGTAGTCTCAGATTAAGTAATTGCCCAAGAATTGATTAATGTAGGTGGGCCGACTCTGGTTAAGTAAAATGTGAGACCTGAGATGTTTTTTGTGCTCAAATTAACCACCGCTTGTTCGTGGTCCTATATGGCCAACATCTCTTTCATTGCCTTCTTGTATATTAGGAATGATTTATTAATCAAGTATGCCGGTACCAGAAGCAACCATTTATTGGCTAAACAACAGAGTTTACCCACACTGCTAGTAGCCATCAGTGTAGCTCTGGACCAAAAAGCTTCAAAGATCAGATCATATAATATCCTCTCCATATCATTCAGTGAAGTGGCAACACTGTTCGCGTAGGGAGAGACATAGATTGAGATAAGAAGTGTGTGGCACAGCAACCGGTTATTAGTCGGTTGGGAAGATATTGTCCCCATCAAGATGTTAGGACAGGAATTAGGGATCTTGACCAACTCCAATGTGTTCTTTACACCTATGGCCAGGCCCCCCTTTTAGCGGCCTTTAGGGCCCTTTTCTGCCTCCTGTATTTTAAGGTTCCAACCAACAATCACCAGTGGAACCGTTAGCCAGGTTTCTTGTAGCATGATGACACTTAAGCCCTTGATGTAGTCAAATAGCCCATCCTTTAGAGAGAAGTGGACATTTGTCCCTAGTGTTCCAACTTAGGGACAAAAATGGTAAGTTGGTACTGTGGTAAGGGTCATAATGCCCCTCATGATTCTACCAGAGTTGCTAGCGATTTCCAATGTGAATCATCGCCCCGGATCCCCTCTTTCCTTGGTGGTTGTTCTGTAGATTTGTCAATTATGTGAGCCAGCTTCAGGGCAGGTGGAAGGGTGCCGACCGATCTCCCTCACCTTCTATTCCTTTAGTTAGTAGAGGGTGTGAGTTGGCCCATTCGGAGAGCTTTTTAAATTTGCCCTCACAAGGGTTGTTGACTTCAGTTATTAGACATCTGTACCCCTACTTGTAAAGCGCCTCTTGCTACTCAATGATATATCCCAGAATTTCTTCCAGCGTGCTGCTCATAAAAGGATTCTCATTGCCAAGCTATTTCAAAACGACCCTAAGTAATCATGTGTTGTCAATGCCATGGCAGTTCCAGCAACATCATGGCAGTCCTGCACCAGCAAATCATGTTTCATGATTAATCTACAGACCCCCTGGCTATGATAGACAATTCTCAAACACCCTCTGCGACTCTATTGCCATCCTAGAACTAAACCGTCCAAACCTCACCCTACTAGGAGATTTCAGCATATGGCTCGACATTCCCACCGATCCTATGACACACTCGCTGGTTGACGGCCTAGATGCGATTAACCTCCAACCCCACATAAACGGCCTGACTCACTATAAAGGACACACTCTTGATGCCATCTTCAGCTCCCACAACCGGATACATCTAAACCCCCCCACCCCCATCATCTGGTCCGATCACTTCATTGTTTCTTTCGTCATTCGCTCACCCAATCCGCTTCCCGTACCCAACCTGAACTTCCGAATCTACGCATTTGCTGGAAGAAACTAATAATCCTTCCTGACCTAGCCGATGCACTCCTCCAGTCTCCTCCGCCTACCTGCCTACTCAATAATCAACTAACCCCCGACGCCTTTGACTCATGGCTCAACACCTCACTAATGCAGCTCACACCCTCTTGCAAACCATCATCCCACCGTGGCTTTTTCCCTAGATGGTTCACACCTGAATTGAAGACCAGTAAACAACTTTATAAATATCTAGAACGCAAACGGCGGAAAGACAAAACATCCCTGAGCAGATCCACCTTGGCGCGGCACCTCATCAGTACAAGGCCGAAATCCGGAAAGCAAAAAAAGCCCATTACAACTCCCGAATCCTAAACTGTAAAAACCCCACCCAAGAACTTCACAAAATCATCTCCGAATTCACCAAACCATCATGCACCACCACCGACCCGGCCCCCTCACAATCGCTGTGCGACTCACTCTCTCTCCACTTTTACACCACAGCTCTCGAAAGAACAAACGCTCTAACCAACAAACTAGCTCTCTTACACCCACCAGGCAACCTACCCCCCACACCGGCCTACCCACCGCCTGTGACCACTTCCCAACCAACGTTCGACTCCTTTAGTCCAATATCAGCTGACCAATTTCTCAAACTTCTCTCTGCCCGCAAACCATCCGACTCTCCGCTGGACCCTTGCCCTGCCACAACCCTCAAAGAAATTTTCGCATCTACCTGTGCAGAAGAACACGCAAGAACCATCAAAAATGACTCCCTTTCCTCAGGAATTTTTCCTGATGTATTCAAAACGGTGCATGTCAGACCTCTAATAAAAATACCTTCCCTCGACCCTCTTGAACCCAAAAACTACCGCCCCATCTCAAACACCAGGTTCCTTGCCAAACGCATCGACCGAACCACCTACTCCCAAATAAATGCCTTTGTCGAAGCCAACAATCTCTTAGACCCTGCTCAATCAGTTTCAGAGCCTGACACGGAACTGAAACCACCCTAACCTCAATCTGGGATGACCTTAAAAACACGGCAGACTGTGCGGGATGTGCCGCATTAATGCTTCTTGACCTATCCGCCACCTTTGACACAATCAACCACTCAGTCCTCCGTGACCCCCTCCACTCTCAAGGAATTTGTGGAACCTCTCTCACATGGATAGCATCCTTCCTCAAAAATAGGAACCAAATAACCCTACTTTCCACCTATTCCTCCCAAGCCCAACCATTCGACACGGGAGTTCCACAAGGAGCATGCCCATCAGCCCTCCTGTTCAATCTCTTCATGGCTACCCTCCAATGAATAATTCGTTCACACAACATCCTGTGCTACAACTACGCTGATGACACTCAACTAATTCTAAAACTCCTGAACTCAAAACCCAACTGCCGACCTGACCTCGCTTCCTGTCTCCTCAACAAAGAGGTCTGGATGACCACAAACCACCTCTTGCTGAACCCCTCCAAAACCGAAATCATGGAATGTTGGAACATCAAACTTCTTTCACACCCACCACCCTGGCCATCTGCCATGGGCAACTCACTGACTCCCGCTAATTCAGTAAAAAACCTTGGATGCGCCCTAGACTCTGACCTAACACTCTCGCGTCAAGTGAACAACGTCTCAAAGTCCTGCAACTACCACCTTAAAACTCTTAGGTGCATTTTTCCATACCTCTCCTTTCCCAATAGACTCTGTACGGTCCAATCAATTGTTATATCAAGACTGGTCTACGCTAACCCCCTCTACCTCGGAGTCCACGCATACCAACTGACTAAACTACAAAGAGCACAAAACACAGCAGCCAAACTGCTACTAGCGCTTGGCCCGAGAGACCACATCTCCCCAGCCCTCAAAACTTTGGACTGGCTTCCGGATACCCGAACGGTGACCTTCAAAACCTTATGCATTGCTCACCGAGCACTGCATAAAACCGGACCTCGATATCTTCAAGACAAACTAAAACCCTATCACCCTGCACGTACTCTAAGATCAAGCTCAGCCGGCCTCTTAGTCATACCAAAAACAAATTGAGTCAGGTTAGGCGGATCATCATTCTCAGCCTTGGCCCCCACGCTTTGGAACACACTCGCACCCCACATCCGACTCACTGAAGACCTCATGTCTTTCCGCAAATTACTGAAAACCTGGGTCTTCCCCTAAAACCGACCCAAACTCAAATTGGATAACAGCATCTCAATGACTTTGCCAAATGCTAGATCATAAATAGCAATGCAGCATCATGATCCGAGTGAGAAATCGAAAACTAATAACCTCTATTGGTTAGCTAAAAAGGACAAACAAAATAGAATGAGAAAAAAGGATCAAACCTTCGAAGTAGATAAAAAAGTTGTACGAGAGCAGTAAAAGTGGCTGAAATTAATTAAATGGACGAAATAAATGTAATGGACAAGAGGATCAATGTGGACGTGAGGAATAAGGTAGATAACAACAATTCAACTAACCCGAACTACTAGATCTTAAATAACAATAAAACAAATAACAATACAACATCAAGATCCAAGCGAGAAATTGAAAAACTAATAACCTCTAATGTAAACTAAAAAGGACATCTACCTTAACAAAGGCATATCGTACCCCTTGTCGAATACAAAAGAGGAAACAGTTCTCAACAAGGGTTTGAATTTCGTTACCACTAAATATCATGATCCTTTCGAGTTCAGATCTGAATTCCACAGTTTTATGCAGAAGGTCCATTTGAATGAGTTTTGATTTACAGGCTTGATTAAAGGGGTCTGAGGTTACTCGGGTGCACTTTGGCACACCCACACTACAGAAATCCTACTTATGAGGTATGTAGTGGCTATCTTGTTTATTTAATTTGTAATCTCACCAGTACATTGTATACATTTCAATGTGACTGGAGTTTAGTTAGTAGTGTGGAGCTATCTCTGACTTACATACTTGGATGATGTTGATGTGTAGTGATACCCCCTCGTTTTTTGTCTTTGTGTATTTAATGATTATAGGAGTACGATTTGAAGAGTATTGGTGTGGCCCTGGATTACATGGTGGAGAATAAGAATAAAAGGGTTCTTCCCCTGAAGAAGGTTCATGCATTGAGCGCAATGAGGAACTGAAACATGTCGGTACTGTTTAACCTGAGCTAATAACACTCAGTGATTAGAAGTGTTAAAACCACTATATACATTTTATATGTTGATGTATTGTATTGTTATGTTATAGAAATTTATGTGTGTGAAACTAGTAATTTGTATTATATATGTATCCACCTTGTGTTGTTGGGTCTGTTTTAAGAAAATTCTGTTTTTAGAGTTGGTTTTATAAAGAAAAATTGGGTTGTGATAAACCTTATTAAAATAAACTGTTTTTTGATACTTTGAAAAAAACAACTAGGTACTAAGTCTATTTTTGCAAGACTATTGGTACAAAGAGGGTATTTCCGCATCATACCATATGTATAGATCAGTATATAGTGAAGGAATGTAATTTCTGTCTCCTTTATATGATTAAAAAAAAAAAATAAAAAAAATAAAAAGGACAAACAGAATAGAATGAGTAAAGTAGATCAAAGCAGTGAAGTTGATAGAAAGAATAAATTGTACGAAAGCAGTAAAGCGGTTGAAATTAATGAAATGGATGAAATTATTGCAATGGACGAAAGGAACAAAATGGACGAAAGGAATAAAGTGAAGAGGATGGAAAGATAAATACAGGAGACAGATGAGCGCACAGACAGATGACATGGAATGTATGAGTGCATGGTATAAATGGAAAGTGCAGAATAGATGGTTCGAGTACATGAGATGGGTGTTGTGCATGGGACAGATGGAGAGCACGGAACGGATCGAGTGCGTGCAACAAGTGACATGAGCTGAACCAATAATGCAAGATGAACGAACAAAGTGAGGGGAGCGGATGAGGTTGGTGAAGTGGATGAATCGCGTAGAGCGGATGAGTGCGTTGAGCCGATGAGTGCGTTGAGCGGATGAGTGCGTAGAGCAGATGAGTGCATAGAGCGGATGAGTGCATAGAGCGGGTGAGTATGTAGAGCAGATGAGAGCGCAGAATGAATGAGGGCATGGAGCGGATCAGAACGTGGAGCAGATAAGAACGTGTTGCGGATGTAGGTTGTGGTGCGGATGCAGGGTGTGTGTGAATAATAGAGTGGAGCTGATGTAGAGTGTTGTGCAGATTTAGGGTGTTGAGCGGATGCAGGGCATGATGTTGCTGAGCAGATTTAGGATGTTGAGCAGATGTAGGGTGCAGTGGTGTTCAGCTTATGTAGGGTGTTGAGCGTATGTAGGGTGTGGTGTGGGTGCAGAGCGGATGTACAGTGCAAAGCGGCTGTAGAGGGCGGAGCGGGTATAGAGTGTGGAGCGGGTGTAGAGTGCGGAGCTAGGAGTGGGTGTAGAGTGTGGAGCGGGTGTAGAGTGCGGAGCGGGTGTAGTGTGCTGAGCAGGTGTCGAGTGTGGAGCAAACCGGTGATGTATATGAATGGAACGGGTGAAGTGGTTGGAAGGAACGGGTGAAGTGGGTAGAAGGAACGGGTGTAGTAAGGGGAATAAATGGGTGAAGTGGGTGGTAGGAACGGAGGATGGAAGAACGGGTGATGTATATGGATGAGACGGGTAAAGTATGAAGAAGGAATTGGTGATAAAATATGTGGACAAAATGGGTCAAATTATTGAAGAGAACGATTGAAGTATGTGGATGGAACGGGTGAAGTGCATGGATCAAGTGAAAAATCTGGTTGGAACGGGTGAAGTATGGGGTTGGAATGGCTGAAGTATGTGAGTGGAATGGATGAACTAGGTGGAACAGATGAACTAGGTGGAACAGATGAACCGGGTGGAACGGATGAACTGGATGAAAAGGATGAACTGGATGGAAAGGATGAACTGGGTGGAACGGATGAACTGGGTGGAACAGATGAACTGGGTGGAACGGATGGACTGGGTGGAATGGATGAACTGGTGGAACAGACAAACTGGGTGGAACGGGTGAACTGGGTGGAACATATGAAATATGTGGACGGAAAGGGTGATGTATGTAGATGGAAAAAGTGAAGTATGTGGATGGAACAGGTGAAGTATGTTTATGGAATGGGTGAAGTATGTGGATGGAATGTGTGAAGTATGTGGATGGACCGGGTGAAGTATGTGGATGGAACGGGTGAAATATGTGGAAGGAACTGGTGAAATATGTGGAAAGAACGGGAGAAATATGTGGATGGAACGTATGAAGTATGTGGATGGAACGGGTGAAGTATTTGATTGGAACGGATGAACTGGTGTAGAATAGGTGAAGTGGGTGGAACGGGTGAAATGGCAGAATGGATGAAGTAGGTGGATGAACGGGTGATGTGTTTAGAACCGGTGAAGTGGGTGCAACCGGTGAAGTGGGTGGAATGGGTGAAGTGGATGGAACGTGTGAAATGGGTGGAACCAGTGAAGTGGATCGAACATGTGAAGATGACGTATGTGGATGGAGAAAGGATAACGTGGGTACATCGAATGAAAGGAGCAGCAGTGCATAGAATGGTTGGAGTGCATAAAATGGTTGGAGTGCAAAAAATCGGCTTGGAGTTCATAGAACAGATTGCAGTGCATGGAACGGATTGGAGTGCATGGAACGAAATGGAGTGCATGGAACGGATTGGAGTGCATGGAACGGATTGGAGTGCATGGAACAGATTGGGATGCATAGAATGGCATGACTTACATGAAATGGTTTGGAGTGCATGGAACGTCTGAATGAGCATTGAAAGGAACAGTTTTGAGTGCTTGAAACAGTCGTATGTATGGAACGGATCAGAGTGCATGGAACGGATGGAGTACATGGAACTATTAGAGTGGGCTCGAACTCAAGCACCTAAGGTAAACCACCTTATCACATCTCCACGCTTACTCTCTTCTTTACACCACCACTCAACTAGAACACAGCGATACTATGACACGATTCGGTATAGCTGTTCTCATACCCTCATTTGCCTCTTACTCCCCATCACCCTAACTAAACACTGCTGGTTACACACCCTCCAGCCTAGGCGTTCTCCTCAGCCCTAACGCAGCCAAAATCGGACTGGGTAACAACCTGCCAGAACAAACACATACTCTTGAGCTCTCAACCACCACACCTACCGCTAAGAAGCAGCTATCACACAAATACCACACCAGCTGCACACATATCCGGTGCTCACACGCACCTTTGACTCTCTCTATTCTATCCACTGACTTGAACTTCGGTTCCCGAGGGTGTTCAACCTACCAGCGCCTTGAGACCATACCAATGGTACATAAGGCGCTATATAAATGCAAAGTAACATAACATAACATAACATGCACAGTGAAATGCCATCATTGGCCCTGGAAAGCACAATACCAAGTGTTTCAGGTACCCAAAAAAAGGCAGGCGGCAAGCAAACAAAAATTATGCTAGCATCAGCCATGGTGAACTTACCACGCAGTTGCCCATATTGGTGCATGAGAGCTGCAACATTATGCCAGTGTTGGCTATGCAAAACACATCAGACCGATGGACAAGTAAATGCATGTGGTGCTGGTGCCCAATTGCTTAAATGTGCCTGAAACATTTTGACGGTGTTTTCCTGTAAAACTCATGATGCTGGTGTTCAAATAATGCATGATATCTGTAACATTATGTTGGTGTTGGCCCTGTAAACTATACATTCTGATGCCCAATGAAATGGAGGAGACCACCGATATTTTGCTTGTATTTCCACGTTAAGCATATCATGATGGCACCCAAAGAAGAGTGTGATGCTTGCAATATACTGCCAGTATTTCACTGTAAAACATATCATGCTGCTACTCAATCAGATGCATTAGGCTGCCAGCGTATTCCCCAGGGTTGGGAATGAAAGGGGATCCTATCGAAGTTGTGGACTCATCCATATACCTGGGCCTAAAGTTCACAAAGAAGGGTCTCTGAAAGGATCATATTATATTCCAGGTGTTCCAGGTGAACAGGACTAAGATTAGGCTCCAAGGATTACAAAGGTCTTATTTTAAATATGGAGCTTGTAGGTTAGACAAGTGAATAGAGGTCTTCAACCTCGTGGTGGCATCACAGGTATTGTACGGCAGCGAGATATGGGGTCATAGCACATGTAAGCCTTTGGAGGTAGTCCAGTCGCACTTTTGCTGCCAAATTTGTGGGTTTCCACCAGGATGCCCATGTAGTGCATTGACAGCAGAATTGGGAATACGGAGCATTTTCTCCAATGCACATCTAGACATCTGATCTATTTTTCTAAATTAAAAGTGTGATATACAAAAAATAAAAATGTACAGTTGGGATTCACAGCAACGGAGACTGTCCCAGGTGTGAACAAGCCAGTTTGGTACAGGCTCTGGGATCAGTTTTCAGCTGGAAATGGGCTGGATAATTTAGATCAAGTTAAATCTGGAATTAAAACCTGGTTGAGAGCGCTAGCAGAAAATGTTAAAAAGATTCAATCTTTGCCTTTGCTTGCAATTTATGTGGGGGCTGAGGGGAGCCTTTCGGCTACCGGCCCCATTCCTGGCATTCAGTAACCTGATGGTAGAAGACTACTGCTTATTACCTGGTTACATTTGATGCTGCTGTTCAGAAGAAGCAGCTGGCCTAAACCCTCTGTCACTGTGATATGGGGCTGGATGAAGGCTTGGTACATTTTATCTTGATCTGTCCATTTTACAAAACAGAGAGCATGAGGTGTTTAAAACGTCACTTTATAGCTTACAATATTAGATACTCGATTTGAGAATGCTTGAAATAAATTTGGATTTAGAACCAAATTTTAGATCATAATTTGAAGGCGCAATATTACAGAAATGTTGTCATGTTGGTTTTCTGGTCTTTGAGCCATGGTTTTATATTATACCTGATTGTAAACCTGTTAGAAAAATGTCTAAATGTGTGGATATCATGTACTTATTGTTAAAGGAGGAATCTCGATAAACCTTTTAAAGAAAAGAAAGAAAGATATTTAAAGCACAAGGCACCATAAAAACCATCAACCGCGTGCCTGAAGAAATGCACACCCATTGTTGACATGCACACTTGCATGCACTACTTGCCTATTATCTCTGCTTTGCCCTTTAATCCATGCCGGTTCCTCACCACCTATACTTCCCATCTCGTGAAGGGGAAAAAAGAACAGGTGTCAATCAAACCCTCTTCCTGAGTCCTGCAATAAATGCACCCTGTGGGTGTGAAGCCAGTACTGCACCCATGACCTTTACTGATTGAGAGGCTACGGAGAGCTCCCTCCTCTGGATAAGGTCTGCAGTGCCTGAACCTGTATTCCGAATGGGCTATTACAGTCAGCGTTGGGGAGCCCAATTACTTGAAATCCTGAACGCATGATATAGTGGCTAATAGTGCAGAAGCCATTGCTTAATTTGTGGGGGTGTTTGCCAGGGCTTATTTTTGAGCCACAGCACCTATTGTCTCGGACTCACTTTAATTATGAAGTGGTGATAGTCAGTGCATCCATCAACCACAATGAGCAGGTGTGAGCTGTAGTGGAACCCCAAATATGTTGACACTGTGGGGAGCAGCTATGGGTGGTGGCAGTAGCAGTGGGGAACTGTCTAAGCAGTCACAGGAGTGCTGGAAAATATGTGGGCCCTGCCACTTATTTATGTAAAAATGAAGCACTGGCAAAACATCCAACAGCATCAAGACCCCACTGCCACAGATGTTTCCCCCCTCCTAAAGTGATCCAAGATGGAGGTTACTACTCAAGGTGTATAAGTATTAACTTGTGCTTCATGCCTAGGATTTAGTGATCACTTTTCCATCATGCCCACAACTCTGGGATGAGTATGCATGTCTGCCAGAGTCATTACTGATGTAAATGGAGAGGATGACCCCCCTCTTTCCTGTCATGGTCATGGCGCAGCCTCTGGTTCTCCTGCTCTGCAGTTGCTTCATCAACCTTTATAACCCCAGCAAAGATAGCAACCGCATAAAGAACAATGAAAAAGTAGTGATTGAGTAAATAATTCTGTGGGCTTTGGATCTTATTTTCCAATTATTACTTAAAATATATCCCTCTGGCGTGAAATGGCACTCCCACTTTGGCCAATTTCCAGGTCATAGAAGCCGGTATGGATCAGTAATCTCATATGATGCAGAAATTGGCCATTGCGAGGGAAGCTGAATCATTCAGCTGTTGTTGGTGTGCTGGCAGATGGGGTCTTGGCACTGCACTCCCTCATCACGAGAGTGCTGCACTGAGAACTGTAAAGAAACCAAGGTTATTTCTCCATCAAACCCCTTGGTATCTTCTTCTGGGGTGACCGCTGTTAGGTCCGGAACCAGAGAAGGAGAAGGTGTCTCAAGGTGAAACATGGGCTCCCCCTTTCCGTAACACCTCGGGCATTCCCTCTGTTATCATGCACCATTTCAGAACCTATACCGTAACCCCCTCCCCAATTCCAATGTGGAAGGGAGGCATAGGGGGACCAGGAGAAGGAAATTACATACGTCACCCATCCCCTACAACAACAGGACTACCTCCCTTTTCCCAACAATATTTTACCGGATTTACCTAACCTCATTAGTGAAAACTACAATTCCCATAATTCCTTCCCTCTGTTCTTTTCTAAGCCACTTGGATGACGAAGAGGAGGATGAAGATTACCATCAGGGAACCACAGACACAGAAAACAGACTCTCCCCTTTCTACAGCAGACTGTCCCATTAACACATCCAGGCAAAGTCAGGCCTTCCTTTACAACTGTGAACAACTGAACCTAATCACCACTCCCAGGAAGTGTAAAAGGTTGAGCAGGAGAGGACACTTTGAGGGACTTGGGAATGCTGGAAGGTGCCGGGAAGCAGGAGAAAAACCTAGTGAGTTGCAGAGACCCTGGGAGACCTGGAGGAGGATAACACCACCCAAACACTGGCCCTGCTACTTGGGAGGAGACTGCAGTGTGGGGGAGGGAACTGTTCCTCCAGAAGGCAAGACCAAGGGCATTTAGGGTTGCCTAGCAGTACTCACAGCAAAACACCTCCCGTGGGCCAGGCCGGTGGCAGGCAGGTGAACCCAGGTCTCTGAGGGGCAGGTGGAGAGACCCTTACCTCCGATTATCATCCCCCTTTAGCTCCTGCAGCTCCCAATGCCAGAAAATGCCATTTTGGGGAGCCGTGAAGTGGGAGCGAAATTAGCCCGTTGCATTTTGTGAACTTTGAAGGGAGGCTTGAGCCCGGCTGAGGGAAGCCTTCTTAGTGAGCTGTGAAGCTTGAAGGGAGGCTCAAACCCGGCTGAGAGAAGCCTTCGAGGTGAACTGTGTTGCATGAGAGAAGGCTCAAACCCGGCTGAGGGAAGCCTTCATTTGTGTACCTTGAGATTGAAAGGAGGTGAACCACGCCTGACCGAAAACCTTGCTCAACAACGCAGCGGCAAAAAAGACCGCACAGCCGGTGATTCAGTGAGACTGATGGCAGACAGGCTTGTGTTTCGAACCAAGGTTGCAAGAAAGCAGTGTATGAGGCATTGGCGATGAGCAACGCAAGTATAATTGGAACCAAATAAGTCATTGAACTTTGTAATTGAACTTTGAGAGGCAAACCACAATACCATGCACAGAGTGGCCCGGCACAACGGGAGCACTCGTTCAAAGGTCTCTGTTAGGTTCCAACTGATGCTGAGTGTGAGAGAAAGGAATGCTGAGATCTTAGTGGTCATGCACCGGGTCTTGCTAAATCCTGTGCACATTTGAATGTCTTCGATAGTTTAAAGTACATTGCAATTGGTCTGAACCCGACTGAGGGGTATCCGGGGTGAATTGTGAGTCACCCACCAAAGAATTCTCGGACATTGGTGTGAAAGGGATCTGAGCCCAGAAGAGCGGGATCCGACGTGGAACGTCTGAGTTTGAAAGGGATCTGAGCCCGGAAGAGGGGGATCCAACATTTTGTTTTGAAAAGGATCTGAGCCTGGCTGAGGGGGATCCAGGGTGAACACCCTACTTGAATACAGACACAGAAAAGAGGCCTAAAAGGAGTAAAGAGGCCTGGACACAGAAGTTTCTGAGCTATGGAAAATGAACTGAACTGTATCCTCGTGCTGCAGTGCCTGAGTGTGTGCTTTTCTCGAGTGACCTGACTTGCCGGTGCTGAAAATGTGAGGAAGGGAGGCCCATGGCCCAATCATCCTGACTTATCATTTTGTGAACACTTTTCTTTTTCATGAACTTCACCCCACATTATTTGTAAATCAGTAGTAAGGATTGGCAATCATTTATTAGTATGGCCCTTTTATGTTGACAAGACTCCACTAGGACTGATTTTATGATTTGATGGTCGTAGCTTGCTCCCATCTCACATTTAGGTTTAGATAGGTATCATACCATTGCTAAAGTTCAATAAAACACCCTTGAACGGTGGGTCACTTGTGTCTGTCTATTGCCACCATGGGTTTCTTACAGAACCCTGCTGCCACAGTCACTCCCCACTTCTACCAGGCTGCAACTGACAGATGCAGCCCGGGCACAGTGACTCCCCCTGGCCCACTCACCTTACTAAGATGTGGGGCACATGGCTCTTCCCCCTTGACATAATCTTTGCCTCTGACCGCCCCTGACCGCCACTCATTTACCTTGCCCAGCTGGAATCTAAGCCTTGCCCCTCCCTCCTCATCACGTTGGTATGTGGTTGCTGTGAACTAGTCAGTTCCCAACAACCACTCCAGGCACATTCTATGTGTTTATTTATTTTGATCATCCTTTCCCCCAAAAGAAGGGGCATAATAGCATTATGAACCACATTGGATGCCCTCGCTGTGCTCGGCCTTTAACTCGTTTTTTACTGCCCATAACTCCGGGTATGGCCCTCAGGATAGGCCTATTAAACTTAAATAAAGATACATTCACTGAAATAACTCTCCGTTTGCCTTCAAAATGGGTGGGGGCGGGGGGGATAATGCTATTCCTGCAAACAAAATAAAGTGTATCACCAGTACAGTCAAAAACATCTCCTGCTATGGCAAGATAACTGGGAATGAAGGCTAGACAGGATAATGTAAGGGCACCACCGGCGTATATTGTTCTACATGGGGATGTCCTTTTCTTTTTCTTTGCATTTGTGAAGCGCATTACATTTAACTTGCAATATCTTGCTGCCAATGCATTTTGTGATTTCAAAGCAGCTTATTGGTTACTGATCCAGGTCTCTTAGCGAAATGACAGCGGATCAGTTATTGATCGAATCTCAGGTGATAAGGTGCTCTAGAGCACTGTGATTTGGTAGGGACATTGGCTCCCATCAAATTTTGACCGTCTGGCACGGCCCACAATAAGTTGCTTTTGTGTGGTTGCTCGTGCTCCCTGGGATTGTCAGTAGCAAAAGGATTTTTTTTGCCCAAAAACGGAGACGGCTTTGCATGTATGGAATTATGGACAAAGCAGAGAGTTGCTGGAAGCTACTGTAGCCTGTGCAGGGACCAGCACATGGAGTTCTGGGCTTCTGATTTACATGGCAATCTTGATGATAGATTCTGTACCTTTGACAGGCCCAGATACATGGCATCAGAGCAATCCAGTCAACAGGATGCGTGTCTATTCATGACATTAACCTGGGTACATGAAGAAAAGTATTTACAAAATCCAGTGTAATGTTCTAAAGGGGAAAAAAATCCTGCTTTGTCTGCATGAGAAATCTGTTCTAAAAATGTAAGGGATGCCTCTAGTGCAGGGGTCCACAACCTTTGGCTCGCCATATGTTTTGGACTACAATATCCCATCGTCCTTATCCAGCATATAGTCAACAGCCAGTTATAATGGGAAGTGTAGTCCAAAATATCTGGAGAGCCAAAGGTTGCAGACCCCTGCTCTAGTGAGTACTGGGGCCACAGGTGCCCATAAAGGGAAAGCAACATCCGGTCGATGCTTCCACCGCCCACCTCCAGCCATTCAGCTTTAGGAAGTTCAAAAGCCTCCATTTATCTACACACTCAAAGTAGGCTCGGAAGTGTGTGGCTCATTAGGAAATGAGAGTGGGGAATGCAAACCTCACGCTGATGTCTCTCGACACTGCAATGCCGCTGAGTAGCAAGATAAGTTGCATGGAAGAAAATTGAAACTATTGTACATTTTTCAAAGAATCTTTAATGAACGTTGGAGTCTGCCGCAGACACGTCATTAACCAATAATTATTTAGAGGCAAACATATCAGGTACGTAGATATATGTTTACTTAGGGCAGTAGTTAGAGTTGTTAAATCACAGATGTTGCAAAGCAGTCCATAGTGACCACTTACTATAACTCAATGCCTAGGGACCTTGCACAATGCCCCTGGCAGAAGGCCAACAAGGTGTATGTTTATAGAAGAGCATGGCCTTGTCAATCGTGGAACACTGAACTGTGAGTAGCGTGAACTCGCCGATGTTCCAGCTGAAGCTGGCCCTAGAGGATGATCAGGAGAAAGGGCAAAACGGTTGAACCGTGTTCCTACTTACAGTGATCAACAATGCATGCAATTACTTATTTAAATGTAGCCTCCTTATTTATAAGCAACATTGGAACTTAAATAACCGGAAATCGTTTAAATAAGCAGCAAATTAAACAGCACACTTGTATAGACAAATGAGCCAGTACAGGCACAAGTAGGCAAATGCTTTTCACCAAGAAGTGGCAGGGGACTTGCCTCAGTAGTGGCACTGGCAGAGCGTTGCTGCTAATCCCATGCAGCAAAGTACCTCTGTAAAAAACAGACATGTTGCTGCCTCTTCCCCAGTTCTGCTGGCACTTCCGGGCTAATGACCAGCCAAGAACAGGCATGATTACTAAATAGACCAGTCTGCTATTGAGAGCATAACTCTGATTCCAATGTATTTGCAGAGCGAACTTCTGCACTAGTGAGGCAGAGATCGCCGTATAAACCTGCTGGCATACAAGCCCTTGGAGTTCCAGAGCCTCTGAGTACCCATGCAAAGGTGCACTGGAAAGACGCAGCCGCCAGAAGGTGAGACACCTATCCCTGTATACATCACAGCCAGGGACGTCATTTGGGGGTCGCCAGGGTTTGCAACTGTGTCTCCTGTGCTCTCCCTTGCTACCCCTGTTGTCTCCTTTGCTACCCCAAAAAAAAATGTTAACTCCTGGGCTGTGGCAAGCACCAAGTGGCTCTTTGTTTCTGTAGTGGCTTTCTTGTTCAGGCCTCTTAAAAAAAATATGAGGTTGCACAAATGTAACAGTGTCCCTAAATTAGAAAGAATAGGAATAGTAAATAATTTGTCTTTCTGGAATTCTATACAATAATTGCTAGACTATTAAAGGTTTATTTCAGACACACTTCAGAGCGTGAATTTAGAGTAGAATAAGCATCAATTTCGGACTATGTATTTTGCTTTCGCAGGTTGCAGTTATAGCTTGTTTTTTTCTGTCGCTGTCTCTGTTATGATCATCAAAAGAGATTCTATCTCTGTGGCTGCGGTCACTTGACAAAATCCTTGTGCTTGTGTACAGTGTAGAAATGTTTGACCATAGCACATAAACTGGCCCTTGATTTCTTTGTGTCACAATTAATGCTTTGTTGTAATGTGTCTATCTTTCCTATCTCCCTGGCATGCTGTTCAGGATGTTTGCTTGCATGTATGAGGTAACCAGTGCCCAGAGTACGAGATGCTGTATGAGTTTGTTGCTTTCCCTGTGCTTCTCCAAATTATTTAATACAGTTATGAACCCTCCCAATGGTGTGTATTTTGCCAACCTACGAAGCCTGAAAAGCAGATCCACGCAAGCTTGATATGTGGCCACATTTTCACCAGACCCGCTGATGAACTGGCCTGGTGTTCACAGTTACTACTGCTGCGATTTGTGTGTGATCTGCAGCTTTCAGGATCGAATCCTAGCAAGGCCAACTCAGACTTTCATTCTTCTGCGGTCGATACATGAGTATCAACACAGGTTGGGTGATATTTTATGTACATTTGTTCTATATAATGTAAGTGACTTCAATCCAGCAATCCAACTAAGTCAATGCCTACACTGGGATGCCCAATGGAAGCCCTTATTTATGTATTTTTATGTCATTTTATGTCAAGTTCTTAAATCTGGATGATGAACCCTTATATAACGCCCCTCTCTTTGAATCCCCCTGACCTCACTGAGCCAAGAAGTAGGTTTGTTTTGCAAATTAAAAGATGTATTTGAAGAATTAAACAAGATATATATCACACTTTTATGAATACATTAATATCTGATAGCACACTTATGAATATAGTAGTGGTCAACAATGGATAATATTACAATAGCACACTCTCTTAATCAATGAGGAGCTGGTATAGAAAGGATAAGGTAGCAGAGAATACTTTGTATGGTTTCAAGGAAATGCAAGATATGAAAGAATGCAGCACAGGATAAACTTGATATGATTTCAATCACAAGATAATATGATCACTTTTCCCTTGTGACAACTCACTCCCCCCCTTATGCAATAGGAAGAAATAGAAATGAGGACACACAGGTTTCAAGAATACAATTAATAATGCAGTTCAATTCAAGTTCCCCCCAGCACGCTTAGAGAAAAATATATGATTTCAAACAGGCAAAAAATACTTTGAATGTGGTTGCACTGAATGTGAAAAATATGCTAAAATGTTTTTAATTCACTAAAGGAGATTCAGGATAAGTGATAGCTACTTTGGATTAGTTCAGATCAACACTAGCAATGATACATGAATGATTATCAGATTGAAACGAATTTCAGCAGTGGAAAGCAAGAAGCAGATATTTTTACAAGTGGTGAAATGAAGCTAATTTCAATTCACTGCACTTTTTCCGAGTGCGTCAATCGCGATTACGGAAAAACTATAAGGAGTTGGAATGTCGTGTTAGGTTTGTTGGAAAGCTGAGGATCCTAGCTTTAAATGACAGTTACATTCCGCTTCTAGGACATGCGGTTCAAAAGATACAGATGTTTCTGTGAAGGTAGATTTTCAGAAATGAAGTCAAGATTTCAGAATGACAGATGACGCTTTTACAGATTTGAAATCAACAAAATGGACACACGATTCTATTAATGCAGTTCTGGACAGGTTGAAATGGATGGGATAAGATTACTTTAGACTGAGAGATTGGTTCTGTACAATTCTTAGACTGGATACTCACTCCTAGTTTTGGAATAGAATGGACCTTGTCACAGATCTGGTCAGGTTTGGACTGCACTCTCACCACAGGACGGTCTCAGGCACTGGTTCTGCTCACAGCACGGCACGGCGGTATGGTCTGGCCTCTTGGACTGGATCAAGTGGGTTCTGGATACAGCGCTGCTTTCTGGGTCTGAATCTGGTTCTGGCACAGGGTTCTAGCCAGTCGCAAACAGCACGCAAGGCTGTTGAATAGTTTGGTTAGGTTGCTGGATTCTGAGGCCTGCTGAGAAGAGTTCAGCTTGTGGGTTAGGCCTCTGCTTCTCCAAGGTTCTAGCGTTTAGGTTCGAGGGTTCTGGTTCTGGAGTCTGGAATCTCTGTCTGATATTGTCTGGATATTGTCGGGCAGAGTGCTGTGCAGGAATCGATGAGTAGTGGAAAAATGAGTGTCCCTATCTGGGTCTCAGTGGTTCTTTTTATGTGTTTTCAAAGGGGGTGTGGAGGCTGATTTTCTATGCCCAACCCACTAAGGATTTGATAGGTTAGAGGATTCTCTGTGCCCTGACTGGAGAATGGAGTAGTGAGTCATCCTATGTCATCAGGTGTCATGTTTATGGCTTGCGGAAAGAACACTCCCCTTTGCATTTACTTCAAAAAACAATTTTTCATAATCAAAAATGTTTCAAAGGTACACAAGTTGTTGAGAATACATGTACATATCACAGATTAATTAAAAACAAGTCTCTGTTTAACCCTGCTCTTTCTAAGAGCTTGGGTTCAGAAATGACAACTTATTCGCGATTTTGGCAGGTTTCGCAATATTGGTTTTGCACCAAATCACCATATTCTATTCAATTGAAAAAGTCTATTGTCTTGTTTTTCATGCCAGCAGAGCATCAGTCCAGGAGGCCACTCTCCATCTGATTAACAGGACCATGCGATTTCCTACCTTCTGGTGTAGAGGCCTGAGAAGAGTAGGTGTGAAGTAAATCAATGTGTGGCACTCTATATGGCATTTTGATAGACTTCTCTGCTTTGGCTTATTTAGCTTCTGCAAGACAGCTCTCCTGTCAGGATTAGGAATCGCCAGCACCTGTCAGTGGCGAGCACCAGTATTGCACCCATTTTTGACATCTGTCTTTAAATCAAATGTCTTTAACATGGGATTTTGTCCTAATAACATATGATTCTTGCTGACATTGTACTGATGTGGATTCTTGCAGTAGAGTAATGTAGAACACCCAACAAGAAGTTGAATCCTTTTGGTGGTTTTGTGAGCCATGATTTTAGCAATTTTGATGATCAAGAAAATGAATTCCCAAACAGCTCTGGGTTACTTTTGGCAATCAGCATTGCTATTTCCAAGTGGTTTCAGGATACTGTGTGGGTATCCCAATGGTGGTTTTAGGCAGTGATCTCTTGTGTTCACTGACATGGCAAAAGTGGGTGGCAGCCTATTTTTCAGATTTTTACTGCGCATTTTTGGATGATCTCTGGCGAGCAGCATGCTTTTCGGCGGCCATTATGATGTTTCCGCTGCCAGTAATGCACAGTTCTGTTGTAGGGCTTGGATGAGTGGGTTAAAACATCCCACAATAAAGCCCTTAAGCATAAATGCTATACAATAACACATCTTATCATTTGACCTTGGGCGTCAGCTTGCATTCCAAAGAGTTTGGTAATATGTGCCTATACTGATATTAACGATACATATGGTTATCCACCCTTGTATGAAATGTATACATTACAGCGATATTGTAACTATATTTTTCGGGGGGGTGTCCATCACGTCCTGTGATGTCATCCGAGGTCAGGGGTTGTGTGATGTCACTTCTGCTACCCCAGTCATTTTGGTGAAATGACGTCCCTGATCACAGCCATTTCAGATGAAAGCCAGCTGCATCTTCTCAACAATTACAATGTTTAACAGCATTTAGAGCTGTATCAAAACATATTCCTCCTATTTCCTTTTTTTTTCGTTTACCCCTAACAGATTTTTCTTGTATCTGCTTGTGGCAACTTTCATACATTGATGAACAAGGTGTTAGTGAATATTCAGCATGTGATATAAATATAAAATGCAACCACACAAACAAGTCGACTGATAGAACCTGTGGTTCATTCAATGAACTTGCCTAGAGCTAAACAAAGAGCAGGATGCCTCGTCACCAGCCTTTCCCTGGCTTTCACTCTCCTGTATCCTTCAAATCAATATGTTCTTTCAACCAGCTGGAAAACATTAATTCCAAATTAAAGCAGATCACTCTCTCCATTCTACCGTCTCTCCACTTGTGGTTATTATGATGACTATACAACAACAAATACTTGGCTGAACAACAATAAGTATACAATATCTTGCCTAGTTAGCAAATCATGTATCCATCCAGCAAATCTAGTTAGCACATTAAGCCCAGCTACCAAATTACCTCATTGCCCCAGTCCAGATTATGCCAGTTCCCATTATACCCAGTTGACATATCATGACATAATTCCAGTAAACACACATAGATGCTCATTGGTAGTTTATTGTATGGCCACTTTGCATTTGATTTACATTTTCTGTTAGCGCTCGCTTCATTGCTGCTTTACGCTATGTTCTCTTAGCTCGTCACTGCCCGGGTTTAAGTGCACTTTGACAGCAGGTGTTGTCCTCTGTTGCAGTTACCAGAAGGTAGAGATGACTATGTTACCCATATTGGTGTAGGGCTTCGACTGGCAATAAGAGTGCAACCATTGGTAAACCTAGCAGTGAAGTCTCTGCCCCCTGGTAGTGTCTAGTATTGTCGTGCGGCTGGCTGGGGTGGCCTAAAATGCCAGAGATCGGAACCACCCCAGCCAACCAACAAACAGAAAGGTCGGCTTGGGGTTTCCAACACCTCTTCCGGCTTTATGGCACACGTACATTAATGCTTGTATCACTGAGATACTGACCCACTTTGTATAGGTTTAAAGCTAGAGCAGTAACCAGATCTTTACTTGCTGCAATGCCAGTGAAATGACTAAATATGTCTTGCTTCTCATTGGTCCCATATCAGGAGTTGCACTGTTGGTAGACCCACCAAATGTTCTTCCTTTAAGCCAGCACTAAGAGAGAACAACTTGGGTAATTTCACCTGCAATGTAGCCCAAGCACATTGACCAAGCATGGTTGGTCTTCACCTTGGGATATACCAACATTATCAGCAGCGTTGACACTGGATTTAGCACCAATGCAAACAAAGACATTGCCCAAGACCTGTCAAAAATAATGGCATTGCTAAGAACGGACTAAACTGGTTGTTGGTTTCACTATACAAAATGCAGGCCCGTTATTAAAGTAGTGCCAGATGCAAACGTCTGACAAATATATTATACTGCCAGTTTCAACATACGTCACATATGCGAGGTCACACGTCATGTCACTTACACCTCATCAAATACATAATATCTTATATGCCACATGCGTTCCACATCACAAACATAACATCACATATGGCATATGTATCAAATCACACAAGTCACATATGCCATTGAAGAGGAGCAGGTACAATGGGACCCTCTGTATTGGTCCTATATTGCATCGAGTGAATGAGAGACATTATGTACTCTGACAGCCATACAGAATGTACCCTCACACTGAAAGTGTGGAAGGATATTGAATGGAAGAAAGCTACATGAAAAGATGTCACCTGCTAAGATGTCAGAAAGCATCTGTGAAACATCATGGACGGACGGACGTTAAAGTAAAAATCTGACGAGAACGAAGTGATGTCGTAAAGAAGATATATGAACCTATGTTGAAACGATATGGAAATATTAAGTAACAATGTAACTGAAGCATTAAGAGTAAAAGGAACATACAATGTAAGTAATCATGCATCTAAAGAAAATGAAGTGACTTACTGACCAATAACTATAAATACGTAGTAACGCAAAGTAGAAAGACAATGTATAGAAGCTTGCTATAGAGGAATATATAACGTGGCAAGGACGGCCATATTAGGAAAATGGAGGACAGCTCACGTCGAATTTAACCAAGCTTCCTCATAGACAGGACAAAGCTGTAAGAATCAGGAGACGTGGAAAGGCAGCCTCATGAGCAGACCCGATTTTAAATCAAGGTTGGCCCAGAAGGAAGAGGGTATTTTGGGGGAATAAGTGCAAAGCACAAAGGGAGTACATGGATAAGCTCTGAATGTGTAACATTCTTTGTAGATGGAAGAAGACAAAACATCTGTGAGAGCCAAACTTCTGGTCAATTAAAAGTGTATAAAAGTTCATATGAGATAGTGAGCAAGTCTCTAGAGGCCAAGAGGAGCAACAACACCCTGCATATTAAGTCAAACAGCAGTAAATGGAAAGCTGAAATGTGCAAATGTTTGGTATTTTCACAAGTGATTTAGAAGTCCAAAACAAAGGCTATTCATTAGAGCCTTAAGCTAAGCTAGGGGTGTGCTCATACTCCCTTGAATGTTCCAGAACAGTGAGGAACAACAAGGTCAACTACAAACGAATGACAGTTGATGGACTAATAGGGAAAATGGGGAGATGTCTGTCGATATTCAAACACCTAGGTTTCGTTTCACGTACGTGCTACTTAAGGAGCTAAAATCCAAGGTTGGGATAGAATGCCAACCAATGAGTGGGGTTGGGGGACAACCTAAAATAAAAAGTTGCAGGAGCCAATCCACTGATGTTTTGTCCACTATCATCAGTACTATATGGTTTCAGAAGTAGCTCAAGGCGTGCCCTACAGAAAGGGGTAGCCAATGAAACACTGATCCTTGTATATTCTATAAGCAGATATGTTCCCTTCACCAATCCTTTCCCTCAATAGGTTTTGTATTTTGCCACTTAGTATGACTTCATATATGATGCATATTGAGGTATAAGACATCCATGTAATCAAACTTGGTTGTGAGTGTGCAAGCATCATTCCGATGTTTGTCAGGTCTCACTGCTTTATTAAACTGAGAATAAAGTAGTACTTTGCCATACTCTTTGAGTCTGTCCTATTATTTGGTCTGAGATCTATTATTGTAATTCCAACTTGCACAAAAGACGCTTCAAGGTGCAAGAGCATACCATGTTGCATGCATCGTTGCATAATCACATTACATGCAATGACCCAATACAACACTTAAATTGCATATGTTACATCACATCACATTCAATCATGACACACACGTAATGTCACACATGCAACATCACTTGTGTAACATCACATCATCATATACATTATATTTCATGCATCACATGCATCATGTGACACACATCACATCACACATGCTATGCCACATGCATAATTTTACAATCCATCAAGTCACTTTGTCTCTTGCTAGAAAAACATATCTCTTTGAGCATCACTTGTGTAACATCACATCATCATATACATTATATCTCATACATCACATGCATCATGTGACACACATCACATCACGCATGCTATGCCACATGCATAATTGTACAATACATAAAGTCACGTATGTCTCTTGCTAGAAAAACTATTCTCTTTCAGCAAATTTCCCTCAATAGTTCTAAGGACCACCAAATGCGTTGCTTTTATTTTTGAACCTGTCCTGACCTTTTACAGGCAAGTGAATCCTTCAGCTTCACTCTCCTGGCCATTTGCTCATTTAGTTTCCTTCTCCTTTATAGGCCGCTTGGCTATGACCAAAATTGTGCTGGCTCTCTCTGTGACACCCTCTCAACCATGCTGATCCAACAACCTTCGCTCACTTTGCTATGAGATTTCAACAGTTCCATGTGTTAATATCCCCGCAAAAATATTGCAATACAAAAATATCGCCATATTTTTGCAGCAATATTAAAGCATGGAACCTGCGGGGGACACCCTTGCAACACCTGTATTATTTTAAAAGGAGCGGGGCACCCCCGCAATCCCTGCTCCCAAAAACACCCTAATATTATCGCCTATGCCGTTCCCGACGACCATATATACGGCGATATTTTTGGTGGGGATAATATTACCTGATACCATTTCAACATCTGGTTTGATGTTCCTGCGAACCCCATGACCCGTTCCTTCAACAATCTGGAAGCTCTCAGCATAGCACAACTGATTTCCCACCCAACCCACATTGCAAGACACACCCTCGATAAACTATTCTTCACATCAGGCCTAGTCTACCCGCTCCCGCATCGCCCCCTCACTTGGACTGATCACTACGCTATACCATTTTCACTTCAACACCACTAACCCCCCCCCCCCTTCTTCCAGCAAACATCTCTACAACCACCCCGGCCACCCTTCATTTCTGGAAACAAATGTTTATCAATTCAGACCTGGCCAATTCCCTACTTCACATACACCCTGATCTCTCTCTCAAGGAAAGACACCTCTCCATTGACCGATTCCACCGATGGCTCTTCAGAATTATTACTCCCCCTCAAACTAACCCGTCACCCCTGCCAACGATCAAGCCCACACCAAAGGTGGTACACCCCTTCCATCAAAGCTCTCAAAACCCTCAAGGATCACCTAGAGCGAATTGGAGAACCAACCCTACAAAACAAAACAAAACGTCCCTCGCAAGACTCAACTGGGCATATCTGTACAAAATCAAGAAAGCCAAAAAAACACTATGGAAACAGAATCTCCAACTCCAACAATTCATGGAGGGAACTCACAGGCTCTCTGTGATGAACTTTTCAATCACTTTTATAACGTTGCGCTTGAAAGACGTTGCACCATCACTACAACACTAGGTGCCACAAGGAGACTCCCTTTCACCCCTCCTCTTCAACATCTACCTAAGCCCTCTGCCGGCTCTCATCCGCTTTCACAACCTTACCTGCTCAACTCTGAAGATGACACCCAGATAATTTTCAAAATTCCTAAGACTCCAGCTACCATTTTACCTGACCTCACCGCCTCACCTCTTGTCTCTAGGATATTGAGCTTTGGATGATGACCAGCCAACTAATTCTCATCCCGGGCAAATCATAAATACTAACATGCGGCAAAACTGCTCTGATTCCCTAACCTTTACCATGGCAAAAAGCCCTGGGAGTCCCACCTGCCGTCTCCACCTCCATTAAAAATCTTGGATGCAGACGTATCCTGCCACTTCCACATCATAAAACACATCTTTCCCTATCTCTCCGATCCTCAAAGAGTCTCTGCAATACAGGCCATCATTATTTCCCGCCTAGACTACACCAACTCTTTCTATCTCGGTGTCCCAGCACGCCAACTCAGGAAACTCCAACATATCCAAAGCTCAGCACCCAGACTGCTCCTTGCCCTCCCACCTAGAGAACATATCATCCCTGCCCTCAGAGTACTACACTGGCTCCCTATTAGCCGAAGAGTGATCTTTAAACCCATATGCATCACACATCAAGCTCTCCATAATACCGGACCAGAGTTCCTACAGAATAAAATCACCCACCACCCTCCCCACTGAAACCTCAGACTCGGCTCGGCTCTCCTCCTCGCTATTCCCCTTTACTTCAGAATTGATGGCTCAGCCTTCTCTATCTTAGCTCCCATCATCTGGAACATTCTTCCTCTGCATATCTACCTCACTGAGAACTACTTTTTCTTCAATAAAGTCCTCAAAACATGGCGATTTGCCGCACTATCTTGAAAGCCGCCCCTAACCTTTTAATTCCCCGTCTAAGCATAGGAACACTCAACAGCAGGTAGCAGCAGATGTTATTGCGGCGGTCTCGACATTGCAGCACCTCGTGGCGCGGGCCATTACTACAGCGGCCCAGACCACACACTCTATCAAACACCAATCATGACCTTGGTTTCCCACAAGCACCACCAGCAGAAACACAACCCTTCATATTGTTTTTCACACTATGAATGTCACAGGATTGATTAGTCACTGCACCGGGCATGTACGGAGAATACAGGCATTTCACACTCAAAGTAGTTGTGATAGAATCACCAGCATTGCACTCAGACAAATTGGGATGCACTGAATTTTCATCGTAGGAATTGTACCATGGCAATGTTTCGTGCCAGAGGCCAGGTAGGGGGTTCTCGTGCATTACGCTGGGAATGCAATCAAGAACTATCCCTGTAATCGCACTGGAAAGACTTGAGGTATTGGCGGGTGTCTCGCGTGGATGAACAATAGGATGGACCACCCATGGTAAAGGTAACAATTGAGAAGGTTCAGTAAGCGCACAATGTCTGGGTAGATTTGTCATGCTAATTAACCTACAATAGCCTATAAGTATAACCTGTGCTCCTCTAGTTGCAAATATTTGGAGTATAGACTGTCGTCTCACTAACCTTTTTATCACAGCCGCAAGAATCAACAGAAGTAGCCAAAACCTGATTGGGTGCATATACAACAAATCACCACTGAATCTGCTAGCTACATATAATGCACTGGCCGCAGGCATGGCTACCCGCACACATCAGAATACAATAAGGTCTATGAAAAATGTGGTCATGCTCGTCGCATAATTCTCCACCTGCTTACACCAGACTGCGCCTCAACACCTTTTGACATCAGTATGCAGTGAAGACCTATGACAAATTCGGGCATGCTGAACACATAGAGAGTCTCTAGCCCCCATCCACATTCCAGACCTCATGGGTTGCACTCTACCAGAGCACGACAAGCACTTCCAAGACTTATGTTGCCAAATGCACAAACGCATTCTAATCTCACTCCATGACCTCCGTGACCTCTGTGATCTCAGACACTCTGGACTTTGGTCCCCGAAGTCTATTCCACGCCCGTACATTGAGACTATAATAATGGTAAAAGGTGCTTTATAAGTTACAACTGCAATACATACAATGCATACATACAATGCAATAAAGTTCACATACATTTTCATATGGGGAGCATTGAAAGGGTAGTGGGACTAACTATCCCGAGCATGAGAGTAGACACTCTAAGCCTCCCTATGTACACAGATCCAATTGATCTTGTGTAGCCTGTAGATCAACTGACCATGTGAAGGGGGACACAAAATGTAATGGTGAGTCCTTTGGGGTCCACTTTGTGAATCTGGCATTTTCTCATGAAGAGGAAGAGGTAATCACAGATGTATCCTTCTTTTTGGATACCTTTCCCAATGGTGAAGGGTCTGAAGTAGACTTGGTTTCCTTGGAAACCTGGGATTCTAGCATGGCTGGAGCTTCTGCTTGCATCCCTGTTCATCTCTAAACATATGTTCCTGAGGATAGTGTACTGGTAGAAATTGTACATGCCTCTACTATTAGGAACATTGGGCTAAGTCCACCTGTGGTAGATTTCACATTGGTAAACCAAGAGGTTCTTGCCAGAGCTCCTCTGGTGACTACTCAGTTAACTGAGGGTCTTCTCTCTAAACTTCCCTGAAATTCCTGTCATTGTAGCAGTGAATAATGAAGTGGATAGGGCCGTTTGAGGAGACGAGTTCCTAGAAAAGTTCTGTTGGAGATCAGATTCCAAGACTTAAATCCTGTGAGGATCCTTCAAGCACTGGGTCTCACAATTAGGCTGCCTTTGCCAAGGCTATGGGCAAGCGTAAGCCAAAGGGGACACCTAAGGCTAAAGGAGAGAGAAAACATAAAGGAAGAAGGAAAGGAAATATTCTCCTACCATGCCTACAACTGATGTTGAGGTAGTTGGCCAAATCCCTGAACCTGATGAGGAAGAGAGATTGTCACAAACTCTCTTTTCCTATGGGCCTCCTGCACTGCCAAGCTTGCGTCTATAAGAAGAGTACCCTAAGGATGATATTAATAAGGGCGACAGAAAATTCCATCATGTAAAGGCCTATGGAGAAAGGGCCGCTTCCAATTGGAGGGTGAGCCTCCTGTGAAGCAAATAATCCAAGAGGAAGGTAGGTGGGTTACCAGCGTGTACTCTTACAGATCCCCTGGGAGGAGACCATAGGATGTTGGTGGTTCCTCAGGATGTGTGGCCCTTCCTCATGCAGTTGGTGCCTGAAGTTCCCCTGGCAGTTCATCTTGATATCAAGATAACTCCAGAGTGGTCACCCAGGCAATACTGATGGCCCAAGGTGGGAGGTTCCAGGGGAAAACCATTGCAGGGGTTACACTTTCTGTCTGCAATCTGTCAAAAGTGGAACAAGGATTCAGAATCTATTAGCACCATTATCAGTAGTGGGTACACCTTCGGAGGAGATAGAGGCTGACCTGGGTAGTCCTCTGAACACTTTTACATCATCAGGCCATAGGATTATTTTGGTGGTTCCTGAACACACTGCCTGGTATCCTAATTCCATCCCACATCAGACCGTAGCTACTACGTCAGTTACTCTAGCTTTACTAGACACTTTTACCAGGGGTATCTTCCCTGCTGGAGCTGTGCCTGACTCAGGCAGCAGCTTCAAGTACAAGTATAGTCAGGTTCTGTGGAAGGAAGGTGAGGCAACTTATTCTTTGGAACTTTCCAATGTATGATGTAACCCTTAGGGAGCCCCAAAGAAGGGAGTGGCCTTCTTCTTCATGCTTGGTGTTGGAAAAACTGATTACGAGTTCATGGTCCGGGACTCACAAAGTTGGAAGACTCAGTAAGGTCAACTATACAGTAGACCTTGGGAGACCTAGAAGACCCTCATAAGCCTTTGAATAAATTGAAGGATTGTTTCAGAAAGGGAGACAGCAATCTAAATCTGTCCCTGGCCTTTTCCAGGGTGGCCATTCTTATGGCTTCATTAAGCGTAGCCTGCTGTCTCCTCGACTGACCCTACAACAACAAGGTGAGGTGAACACTTTGCTGTGGCAATCTTGCTCCTTGTTTTCTGAAATTTTAGGCTTGGAGTTGGTGAAAATGCCAAGTTTAGGGGTTGTAGTTTTTCAGACCAAGTAAGATCTTACATCATGATTGAGGACAAGAACATGTTAGATGTAGGCTTAATAGAGCCCTCTAGTAGTCCTTTGTTCAGTCCTGTGGTTATAGTACCTAAAGCAGGTACATCTGATTTAAGATTCTGTGTGGACTACAAAGCTCTTAATGCTGTCACCAAGACAGATGCTCACCCCCTTCCATGAACAGATGAGTTAGTGGACACGCTAGTTGCTGGCATGTACCTTAGCACCTTTAGCTTTACCGAAGGGTGTTGGCAAATATCACTGACAGAAAATGCCAAGGGGAAGACAGCTTTTTAAATGCCTGAAGGACTTTACCAGTTCTGGGTAACGCCCTTTGGTTTGGAAAATGTACTCGTCACTATTCAAAGGTTTGTTAACCATGCCCTGAATGAGTTAGATGAATTCTTCATGGCTTATCTGGACGAGTCAGTAGTTTTCAGCCCTACGTGGAAGGACCATGTGAGTGTTGCAGGCTCTTCAGCAGGCCCACCTGACCATAAAGTCGTACAAGTGGCAGATTGGTCATGGTTCAGTGACTTACCTTGGGCATGCGGTTGGTGGAAGCAAGATTCAGCCTCTTCCCAGCAAAGTACATGCTGTACAAGAATGGGCAACCCCCACAATCCAAACCTAGGTGAGAGCGTTCCTAGTCCTCACTAGACATTACAGAAACGTCATGGTGGACTATGGAAACATAGATGCCCTCTGACTGCCCTCACAATGCCTAAGAAGCCCATCGACGTCAATTGGAGTAAGGATTGTGAGAAGGCCTTCCAAGGCATGAAAGATTCCATTTGTCAGTCCCCTGTTCTCGGGGCATCTGATAACCAGAAACCTTTTATATTGCAGACAGATGCCTCTGAAACTGGGATAGGTGCATAGGTGCTGTTCTTTCACAGTTAGATGACAAAGGCAGGGCACAACCTGTATGTTTTAATCATCGACAGCATAAGGACATAGAGCTCAAGTGGGCAAATGTGGAAAAGGAATGTTTTTCCATTGTGTGGGCCCTTTGAAAGCTGAGATCCTATCTCTTCCATACTCACTTCACTGCGCAAACTGATCATAAGCCTTTAAAGTGCCTAATGAACATGAAGGGAGATAATGCTTAGTTGCTCAGGTGGTCCATACGCCTTCAATGCTTTAACTTCATTATTTGCATAGGCCTGGTGCACAGTTTAGCACTGCTAATGGACTGTCCAGAAGGTATAACCGACTGGAACAGGAAACCCATCCAAGGGTCGATTAAATCCCCATGTTCCTAGACAGGCTGGGGAGAGCCTTAGGAAAAATGTCTCTTTTAGCAACTTTCCCTCCATAGTTAGATGGACTCCCAAACATGTTGCTTTTATTTTTAAACCTGTACTGACTTTTTACAGGATAACCTCCCTGGTTATCCTGGACAATTTCTCCTCTCCCACCTCTATCTCCACTTGTGGCATTCCACAGGGCTCTACCCTCTCGCCCTGGCTCTTTCAAATCTGTCTCGCCCTGCTTGCATACCTTATTTCCACTTTCTCTCTGCACTTCCAGTGTTATGCAGATGGCACCCAACTCTTTTTCAAACTTCCCTCTCAATCTCTTCCTACTGCCCCTACCATTTCTGACTGCCTGTCTGCAATCCAGTCCTGCTGCGCCTCTAACGATCTCTGTCAAGACTGAGATCCTTACTATTGGGACTCCGGTTCCATCTTTCCTCCCTTCACTCTGGCCACCCTCTTTGGGCTCTCCCGCCTCTCCTTCGTCTGTAGCCAGAAACCGTGGAGTCATCTTCGACTCCTCTCTCTCTTTCCTTCCTCACATCCTGGACCTTGCCAAGAAGGCCCATTTCCAACTCCACCTCCTCAGAAGTATCCTCCCTTTCCTCACTTTCCCCCAGAAGCTCAGTTTCTAGAGCTCTGGTACTCTCCAGGCTATACTATTGCAACACCCTCTTCCTTAAGTTACCCTCTTCCTCTCTGCCCCCTCCAGCTAATCCAGAATACTACTGAGAGACTTATCATTGGCCTCAGGCCCAGGGACCTTATCTCTCCAGCCCTAAAAGCTCTTCACTGTCTCCTAGATGCTGCAAGGATCAAATTCAAATCCCTCTGCATAATCCATAAGGCTGTCTGAGGCTTGGGACCCCGCTACATACAACTTGCTCTCACCAAATACTCTCCCTTCCAGATCTCTCCGATCCTCTGACTGCAACTCTCTGCTTGTCAAGTGCTTCTCTAAGCAGTGAGTGGGTGGCCAAACTCTTTCCTTGGCTGGCTACCTCCTCTGGAACAGCTTCCCCCTTCCTCTCCTCCTCCTCCTTCCCCCTCTCCCTCCCTTACTAAACCCACAGTCACTGAGATAGGTGGCTTGGGTCCATATGTGTCCTTCTGGGTCGTGGTCTTCTGTCCAATTGCCATCGGCCTCTACTCTCCTCTCTGCACTTGCCTTTGGGCACCCACTGGCCTGTGCTTATTGTAATGGCAGGTGACCACTCTCCTACCAAGCGGTCACTACCTTGCACTTACCTGTGGCCCTGCAACTGGCTCTCTGGCATTTCCCCTCCATGGAACCTCCAGCACTTACCCCCCTTACCTGTCCCTTTTCTCTCCCTGCACTTGCACATTTAAAGAGTTCACAATGCCTAGTAGAACCGCCTCTGCTTTTTGCTCATCATTGTTATTTCAGCCTATTGTCTTGTCGTGTTCCCTCCCCTTTGCCCTGTCGGTGCTTTGAAACACAATTCCATGATGTATACGCACTTTACAAATGCACAATAAATAAATAAATAAAATAAGGGAAGCCTTCAGCTTCAGTTCCCTGGGCTTTTGGCAATTTTCTTATGGGGAAACCGATCAGTCCTTCAGACTATCAGTACTGGGAAACTATGTTTTGCTTTTGTCGTATTACCTTTTTTACCTTTTTGGTAACTTTTTAATAGTGCACACAGCATCTTACAATGCAGTGCAGTCGGGATACTTTTGTATCATCACCCTCGTCTTTTCCACTTGGGATTTATGGTTACTTTTATATGTGCCTAAAGACAAGCTGTTGGTAGCAAACATATTTTTACAATGGTTGAAAGATTTGTAGTGTGGACATTACGATTATCGTGTACAGCTTCTGAACATGGCTAGTGCCCCATAATGCCCCAAGATGTATTGCTTTTTCTATGGCCATATTGTTGTTTGGCCTTCTCTGATCAAGAAATCCCATATACGGTCATTTACTTGCCCGGGAAAGCTGCTGCTTTCACTGGCTAGTGATGCCTTTGTGTGTGCTTGGCCCAAGACGGGGATGGGACTGTCTGGTGCCTCTCCACATTCATGGTGCCTGATATTCTAGGTGTATGGCATGATGGAACCCACAGGGGTCTCTGTTTGGACCACTGATGGCTGTTTGGTGCATATCCTTACCATTGGTGGGCTTGCTTCCATTTAGTATCTTGGATAAGAAGAGGACTCCTGCAGCCATTTCCTCAGATCAGCGTTGGAACAAAGTATCCTGTGTAGAAGAGCTGCTGACTGAAGATCCTTGGATGACTTCTGAAGAGGCCCAGTATCCATTCATGCATTAGACCTTGCAAAGCCCTGCTGGACAACCTGATCTATGAAGGCCCTGTGCAATATTTCAACTGTTGGACTGGTATGACCAACATGTTTCCATGCATCCTCTCGGATCCAGCCATCCTGAGCCTTCGGAAGTGTGCCTGGACCACCTGGTGGACTGACCAGCTCTGAAGGGGGCTACCTCAATAGAACCGACGCTGTTCCGCATTAGTTTCCAGAACTTTGGAAGTCTCCAGCTTGTGGTGTAAATCACCTTCCTGCCGAATTTCAAACTCCGAGCTTGATGAGATCCAGCTCTGGAAGGTCTTCAACCATAACTGGAAGGGCACCTGCCATAACCAGCGTGCAGTGACTGTTGCTTGAACTTGCCTTCCCCTGTCTGGTGATGTGTCTTGAAGAGGCCTGCATGGGTGCCTTCTGCATTTCAACATCGCCAAGGGTTGCACTCTGCTCTTGGAATCGACCGGAAGAATCCTTGCACCCACAGCTTCTTGGCACCTTTCACTGGAACCAAAGGCGGGATAACCTGCCTCCAGGGACCCCCAGTTGACCCATCTAGTCATCTGGGAAAATAGGCATCAGGGGCTTAAGTAATCACATCTCCCCCGGTTCTGCTTACGATAAACATTAGAACAAACGTTAGTTATTCCATTCCATCGCTTTTCGATTATCGTCTCTAAAAGCAGCTGTACCTGAAAGATAGGAACATCATTTTAATTACCAGTAAATTTGTTCAGCATCTCTCTGTAACATTTCACCAACATAATGACTCTTCCTACACCAGACCCGTTTCCTAAGAAGCTTTGTGACTTTTGTGCACAAGGTCCCACTCATCATAGGGATTGGACGTGTAAAGTTAGGGTATAGTTCTTGTGACTTGGTTCCAATATTTTGCTTCACTACTTACCTCAGGGATGTCATTTCACCAAAAGGCCATGGGAGCAGAAGTGATATCACACACACTTTGACCGCTGATGACATAACAGGAATTGATGTCATTTGACCCCACCCCAAGTCACATCACAGAAAGTGATGGCACATGACCTTCAGAAGTGTCTAACACCCGTGTTTCTGGGTGCTCTCATTTCAGCCAGATATAAGAACTGAGGCGCAGAGGGATGTGAGATTTGTCCACGATCACACATTTGGGGAATGCCATTTTCCAGATTCGACATGGAGCCTATATGTAATACAACTTATAACAGGGTAACCAAAATCTCTAATGCAGGCTACAGCTAGTGTATGAAACATCTATAGATCAATGGACATAGAAGTTATCTGTGGCATTGATTTGTTAAACAAGCCAAGAAAGCACTGACCTGGGGAGGCGTGCGCTTGCTGTTTACCCAGGAGCACAATGCTGCACGCGCAAGGCCTGAAAATTAAATCGCTGACCAGGATTTAGTGTCAACAAAATTCCTGGGTTATAAATGTATCTTTGACTCATGTACCACTACAATAGAAGAAACCTATTGTGTGGGTGTAAGCGGAGGCCATCTGCCTCCATGTGCATTATATTTAAGTTATGTAACAAGCAACCACATGTCCCCCACCACCCAGAGCCAAACATGACACCATAATGCCCTAGGTTTTAATACATGACTCACCATCAATCTTTTTTAGCAGGGTGAGTTGTGGGGAGGAGAGGCCGCTGCACTTCCATTAAGAGTGGGGCTCAATGCATCTTCAATTTTCAGAGGTCTGTGTGCGCGGTGCGTTATTCAATGACCCACTCCAAGGACCGGCACATGAATGAAGCTTCCACAAAGCCCTTTCCAAGAAGGAGTTTGAATGGGGAGGGATGGGTCACTCCATGGCTCTCTCACTTCTGGGACTCTGGGCCTCATTATGACCCTTGCGGTCCCGTAATGAATGGTGCCGGTACGGGACCGGCACCGTTCATTGCGGGCTGCCCTATTCCAAGGTCTACAGCGGGACCCGCTAAGGACGTCTGGTCTGACCAGACGTCCTTAGCGGGACCCACTAGCAGTAGAGGGTGCTAACAACGGGCCCGTTATCAACGGGCCCGTTGTTCGCACCCTCCACATTCCCATTGAGCCCTATGGGGGCTGAAATGGGAATGAGGAAGTACCGGGTCCGGGTCCCGCGAAAGGGATTTACGGGGCCCTCCAAGGTCAGAATGGCTCGGTAAATCCGCTTTCGCTAGACCTGGACCTGGAACCCAATATGGAGGCAGCCATGCCCTTATTAAGGGCATGGATGCCTCCATACTCGTAATGAGGCCCTCTGTGTTCAACACTTATTTCCTTAAACAGTGTTGCACCAGAGCAAGGCCCCTCTCAAACATTCACATCACACTTGAATGCATTGAAGGTGAGGAGAGCCCAATCAGGGGGCCCCCTGTGAGCCCTGACACACCCCCAAGCTCCCTAACAAAGCACAGGGCATGCCGAAACCTGGGACCAGCAAGTGTGAACAATGTCCATGATGATTCCTACTACTCCAAGTGAAAGAAGTAAATATTTTTTAATCAAAACTTAAATGTTCCACCTAGTGCAGAAAGAAGGGGGTGATCCCTGGTCCCAAAATGTACTAGCCACCAGTGGTGGCTGGTGAGTTGTTTTATTGGAGGGTATAAATATATGCCACAAGTATGCGATTACAGCCGACCATAGCGAGGCGGCCCGAACTAACAAAAACAGGTTGGGGATGGGGTCAGGATGTTTCTACGTCCTGCCATGAGAAAATGCTTTGAATAATGGGTTAACATGGTGCATTACACAGCGCACTTTCTGTGCACATTTGGGTAGAAGGCCAGACAGTTATGAACAAAAAGTACAATAGAAGCAAGTAACAAAAAGTGCACAAGCGCATTTCCCAATGCATTGTCATGCTGGTCCCTTCAATATATGTCAGTATAAAACACATTTTCATGCTGGCTGTGCCCATACATATCCATACTGGCACCACCAACATATGGTAGTATTCCTATATAAGAACATACTCATGTACGCTTTGAGATGTTTTTATAGTATCATTACTGGCACTAGGCACAAAGCTGGCTCTGCCAATATATGCTTGTAGCCCTAGGTAAGAAAATACTCACGTTGGTTTGGCCATTAAAAGTGATATGAAAGCATGTCCAAACTGGTTCCAATGTAAGCCTGTCTAGACCCATAAGAACACTTATTATCCTTGCTTCATCATAGATGCTCAGTTAATAAAAAGTAATGCTACAGTAAGAAATGTACAGGCTGCTAGGCAAACATGTCAGTCTAGTGAGGTATTACTACTTATCATGCTTGCTTTATCAAAGATGCTGAGTAATAAATGTCATGCCAAAGTGAGCATTGGCTAGACTGGCTGTTCCAAAAGACACACATGAACTTGGCCACCGACCCATACATCTCCTCTGACATTCATTCACACTGTATTCTCCATACTGGAAGGTACCCACCCACCGAGAAAACACTATCACATTCCTATGGCCACCACTCACTGACCCATGCACCTTTTCTCGAGTCCAATCTCACTGTGTACTCCACAAGGACACATACCCATCCAGAACATTGAAACATACTATCACATACGTACTCATTCACCACCAGTCACTCACTCATACACCTCTTACACCCACTCTCATTGCATTACCTAGGCACACACCTTAACCCAGAACATTCAAACACACACACTACTACATTTCATTTAATTTACCCACCACTAACTGTCTCATAAAACATACATAAATATGACACGCACTTCACACATGCAAAATATACATCACATTTGAAAATAAAATGATGACCTGTTTTTCCAGCTTGGGCCCATCACTGCAGGCCACGCTGGGCTCCTCTGTGCTGCTCACAAACAGGAAACAGGAAGTTGGAATTGCTTCCTGGTTCCTGTATTTGAGCTGCAAGAAAGCCGGAAGAGAAGGGGTCGGAGCTGAATGCGGCATGTGACACGTGCCACATATCACGGTCATCTACAACCCCTAATGAGAGCTTCCTTCTCGTGCTGCAAGCCCTGGCCCAGCCTTCACCCTGATGGATGAGGACTGTGCTGGGCCACCTACAGCCCTGGTGTGGTGGAGCCCCTGCACCACAGGGGCTGCGTGTGCCCCCGCTACTCCAGGAGCTTCAGTTTAAAAAGAAAACATTTATTTTACAGAGTAGCAAGGAAGATTGCTGGGGTAGCAAGGGAGAACGCAGGGGTTGAGGCTGCAACCCCTGGTGACACCCAAATGACCTCCCTGACTTACCTTCCTTTTTGTTGAATAAGTTATTTAATGCATTCCTAGGAACCTAAATGTGACTGTATATATGTTTGTAATTGAGCGTTGTGTAATATTATTATCTGTTTGTTTCATTTCCTAGTGTGTGTTTTGGGCCCACAATAAATATAGTCTGTTTTTACTTACCTGTCTAAATTGAAATATTGTGTGTTTCACTGTGTGACAGACAACGATGGAGATGAGAGTGCAGCACAATAAAATAAAAACCTTTATTCAGGTATCAGGTGAAAGGATACAACTTCACAAGATTTTTCTAACAAGTCCTTTAAGTCAGGCAAGTTGTTCCGTCTTGATGAAAATAAGGATGATTTCTTCCTCCTTGGTTCAGTAGAATAAGATTTCTAATAGACCCAGGGATAGCGTCTTTCCTCTTCTGTAACGTGCATCTCCTGCAAGATCCAAAGACAGAATGGCCTTTATCAACAGTGTGGTATATTTTTTTAGGCAAGGTGC
This sequence comes from Ambystoma mexicanum, assembly GCF_040938575.1. Taxonomy (NCBI): domain Eukaryota; kingdom Metazoa; phylum Chordata; class Amphibia; order Caudata; family Ambystomatidae; genus Ambystoma; species Ambystoma mexicanum. The sequence continues at coordinate 296,129,240 of NC_090925.1, forward strand.
CAGTAATTGACCAATCATGGTTGTTGTCAGTATGGGGTTGAAATGACAAAGCCCCACCACTTCCTGATCCCAGGACTCCCATGGCCACCATAATGCATCACTGCTGTCCCCATGATGGCAGGAGACTGAATCCCGACTCCTTAGGCTGCCATACCCATCCGGGGGCCATGGGTCATTAGAGTCTGTGCCGCGAGTATGGATGGCATCCTGCATTTTCCCTGTAATGCACGACCTCGGGTAAGTGTAGTCTATGTCTGCTTTGAGACAGACTATCTCTCATTCCCTTCACCGCTCACTCAAGAGTAAGTGAGGGGTTGTCTTTATTGGGCTCAGCACCCGTGGTTGCTGATGCGCTGTTGACGTTGACACCCCAACTGGGGTGGCTGTTCTCCCTGTGCTGCTCCTCCATCCTCAGGGCTCTGCTTTGTAGTCGGTAGCTCGTACCATCCCTCACACGTCCCCGGCTGGGTGCCGGCGCATAGCTCTGTAGCAGCACCCTGCCCACACTGTCTGGACTCATTGTGGACCCCTAACTCCTCTCATACTCTCCTGAGAATAAGCTTGACTGCTATCCAAATCCCTAAAGGTGCATATCATTGAGCAATTGTTTGCCAGATTGTTGTTTAGTGGGGGGACTGATGAGGACAAATTTGGCTTCAGATGATGTGAACTTTAAGGCAGGCAGTAAACATCCAGGACTGGATGATGGCTAGGTAATCATGTTGACGACTGATGTCCTATGGGCTTTTTACTTTCATGTACAAGTGATTATTGTCTGTATATTGGTGGATGGCTAAATCAGGATCTTTGAGGGGGGTACACAGCGGCTCCATTTATAAGTTAAAGAGAATCAATGATAGGATGAAGCCTTGTGAGACTCTGCATTATATTGGGTGTTGGTTATAATTCAATGGGACTCAATACGACCCAAGCGGTAGGAGGTTAATGGCGCCGGTAGAGCTGCTGGCGCCTTTAACCCCCTACCGCCTCATTATGAGGTCTGCTCGCGGGACCCGCTAGCGGGTCCGGTGAGCAGACCAGGATGCTAACAACAAGCCTGTCATTAACGGGCCATTGTTAGCATCCTCCCCATTCCCATTGAGCCCTATGGGGGCTCAAACAGCAATGGGGATGTACCGGGTCCGGGTTCTTGAATGGGGAAATACCGGGCCCTCCAAGGTTGAAATGGCCCGATATTTCCCCATTCAAGGAACCGGACCCGGTATGGGGGTAGCCAAGCCCCTAAAAGAGGCATGGCTACCTCCATACTCGGAATGAGGCCCAATGTATTTATCTGGTTGGCCTTGTGTCTGGACAAGATGTAGGGAGTAAACCAGGACAGTGCCAGTGAATCCCATCCTGTCAGCAAGGAGGGAATATAGAATGCAGTGTTTGTCAGGTGCCAAATACAGCCGAAACGTCGAGGAGTTGTTCGCCTCTGGTGAGTAGTTGTGTAGGGACTATTTCTTACAAGTTTTTGACAATAACAGGAGGGTCGCAATGAACCAGTAGTTGGCAAGGTTATCGGAGGTCAAGGTTTTTTTTTTTAAAGTGGTCATACAAGACTAGTCCTGTAATGTCTAGGAATTACCCTTCAATGTTGGAGGCATGATGCTGAGGAGTGCTTTGAGCACCAGCCCCGTCAATTGTTTAATGATGGATGCCGGGATTATATCGGCAGAGCAGGAGTTAGGTCTGAGAGAAAAAAGCATTTGTAGGAGGTCCTGTGGAGAGAGAGAGGAGATAATTCATTTCAGACAGGCAGTGTGCATGATAGGGTGCACAAGAGGCTAACACTGGGGGGGTTGTTTATTTGATGATCTGTCTGATTGTGTCTATTGATTTCAATGAAAATGTTGCTTCTTCTGTCACATTTCTTCCTGAATTGCTGACACCTTGTGGTTAGGTGAGGGTTTGGACAATGCTTTATTACTTCAAAGAGGGCTTTGCTCCTCTTAGATGCTTGACACAACGGTGATTGAGTAATAAGTAGCTCTGGCTTCAGTGATCATACTCCTATGGTTGGTGCCAAGAGATTTGAAATTGGTGAGATCTCCAGGGTTACGGTTCTTGTGCCAACCTTTCTCTGGGGCTCTGATTCAGCATTTCATGAAGGTGAGCTTGGGGGTGTACCAAAGGGTGGATTGTTTGGTATTATAAGGACTGTTGTTTAAAGGGGCAATAGTATCTACACCACTTTCATAGTGGAGTTGTTGAATAATTCTGGAAGGACTGGTGCTCACCTTTTAAACCCAGCAATCTGTAGTGAAATATTCCATGGAAAAGAAAATCCCAATATGAAACACGTTCTTGTGGCCTTGTGGGTAAGCATCTGCGCTGGGAACATGACAACTTGAGTAAAATCCAGGTATCCAAATACTTGAGCAACCTTATGAACCTAAAAAAAAAAACAAGGGATTGCATCCGCCCTCTGAAAAAAGTTTCGCTGTCCACCCACTTGTGTCCTTTACTGGCGCCCTGAAAAGCAACCACAATCAGGGGAAAATATCTGCACCAGTGTCCAGGATTGCAAACTCTCTTGCCACATTGTGGGCAAATACGACTTACTTGCCCTCACATAATTTCCCCTCCTCAACCCCATGTCTTTCAACAATACTTATAAAGCTAACTTCAAAAGTACACATACAATAGTGTCACTCAAATATATAAATCCTTATTGAACTATGTTAGGTAAAAGTGTGGCATTATGCCCCCCCCATCTTGACTGTGAGACTACAAATACCAGAATGCAATTCAGCAAAAGGCATCCAAATTGTCTCTGAGTGCAAAACTTTTAAAAAAAATAATGTGGAGTCCGTGTGTTATGAGATATTTAAAACTTTGAGAACTCACAATGTGTTTAGGCAATGCGCAGTGAGATTAAATTATTTGCCATGGAGCACACACTTTGGTTAAGCAGCGTTCTCCCAGCGGTAACCCCCTTTTCATTGCCATCATTTTGGCATGGGCCGATTTGGCACAGGATTTCTGGCACAGCACCAATTTCGGCACGTCCATTTTGGTGCAAAAGCCCTTCCGGCTATGTTATTTTGGCACAAGGGATGTTTGGACGTGGCTGACATTGCAGCCACGTCTAAATGCCCTCATGCTAAATAAGATCACAGGACTGCACTGCAACAAACCTTGCCACCTCCAACTTGCGTTGCTTTTCTTATTAAATAAAAAATAAAAAACATACAGCCTTAAACTCTGATCTGCCAGAGTTTGAGGTCCAGCATTTAACCAATAGGCCACAATGGCTTGCTGCTATATTGGGCATACATTTCATACTTAGCCTAAAATGTAATATGTTCAATGATAAAAGGCATGGTAGGAAGCTTGTGAAAATTTAAACAATAACATCATTGTAGCATAATGGTTAAGTGCTGCATCTCGAGCTCCTTAAGGCCAGGGTTCAATGATAGCAGTGTTCAGCATAAATGTGAATTTTTTATTCCATTTTTTTTGTTTTATAAAAATGCAAATGCAGTGTGTTATGAGATATTTAAAACTAATAAAACACACACCATTCAGGACCGTGGGCTGTCTGCCATCCATGAAGTAACCGGGACCAACCCTGCTTAGTTTCAAAGTGAGGAAGGATCCGACCCACTTAGGCCATGTTTCTCTAAGTGTTCTTTTAAGGGAGGGCGCGTATACTGGGCAACATGGCCTTAGTGGGCTGACCCCTTCCTCACTTTGAAGCTATGCAGGGTTTGTCTCAGATACTGCAGGTATGGGAAACCCACTGTTGCTGTAACAATGCCTGTTTTTTTTTTTATTTTGTATTATTGACTGGGAAACTACAAATACCAGAATGCAATTCAGCAAAATGGCAAAAAATTGCCTGAGTGCAAAACCTTCAACGACTGACAGTATCACAGTTTAAAAAACATAAATAATACAGATGCCCATTCGGTTGCCCAGCAATGCAGTAACTGGGACTGCCCTGCTTAGCTTCAATGCAAGAAAAGGGCTGGCTCATTCCTCTGAGCAGTCTTGTAAGGTTAGGTCACTTATCAGGCAACCTGGCTTGAGGAGGATAGCCCCTTTCTCACTTTGAAGCTAAAGAGAGTATGTCCTGGTTACTGTATGCATGGGAGACCTGTATGGCAATTGAGGTGGCCAGTTATTTTTCAGCCCCAATGTCACTATTGATATACAAATATCTTTAAAAAAACATTTTTTTAAATGTAACCGTGGGTATCGACCTACACTTTTGTAGTCCTTTGCAACCTTGGATATAGCCACGAATATCGGCAAAACAGCCAGAAAAACAAATGCTTCCCTGCCCTGCCAGGCCATCACCAAGTCCCCCTAAACTCTGCCAGCTCCCCCACTCCCCAGATGGCCTCCTAACCTCACCTGTGCTCTCCCTTTCGTCCCAGAGCACACACTGTTTCTGTGACGTAGTTTGCTTTCAGATTTTGGCTATTCGTGGCTATAGCTGAGGCTACAGAAAGCTTTGTGTTGCAAACGCTGTCCCTGGACCCCCTCCAACTCCCAAATTTCACTCAGGGCTTTCAAGCCATCCCCCACTTCTACCCTGATGGCATTTGTATGTTTTTGACCTCAAATAGCTTTTTACTGTGTTTCATTTTCACATAACCTCGGCTAAATCGCAAATATCTCTCGCATCGAGAGAAAAACAAGATGCGGGTCATTTAATTGCTGAAAATCTTGATCCTGAAATGCAACATCGGAGATATAACTCTAGTTTTTGGGGCTGGGGGCACCCCCTTTGCTGTCAAAATTTTAAAATACCTATGGCATGGAAAACCCCAAACCATGCATGGCTCGTGAGTCAACGCTTCGTGCCCAAGTTGTTTTGCACCTGGTCCAAATATGTCCAGCGGTTTAGGCTGTGCGCTTTGGCAAAAATTGACCTTTTTTCTCTATGGGAAAATGAATGGGAAGAGGCTGCACTTTGAGAAAAAAAAATATTTCTTTGACGCTTAATAACTTTATTTTTTAACACATCTTTACAAAAGTGTGTAGTCTGGGGGGGAGGCACAGACTTTAAATCACTTTCGAACTTTCGGGCAAATCTGTTACTCGAATCAAAAGTTATTAACAATAGAATTTTGATTGGTTCCTAGGTTTCTCTGACTCATCTTAACTGTAGGGTGGCAATCAACGCCCTATAATATATATACGAGCATGGACGTAATGAAAATAGGAAGGCGGAATGGTATTAACAGCATCGTTAACGGGTCCGGGCCATTACGACCCGACAACCCGCCGATACCGCCACCGCCTGTTCTGAGCCCCTTCATACCGGCTTGCGCGTGTACACGCCTCCATTCACGGATGAAATACCCAGATGCCGGTAATAGGAGGACATCACAAGTTACGCAGGCATGCACTTACCAGCATCCCAAAGGTGGTAAATATGGCCTGGACGACGGCGGCCATACAGGCATCGTGGACCGTAAATAGCAACCTGCAGTGAAGGCAACTGCCACAGGTGCACACAATCACCACAGGTGGAGTCAATGGAGCCTGTCCCAGTATAAAAGGAGTACACCCGCACACCACACCCCTTCCCACACCAAAATGATACCACTAGCTGTTGCAATCATGGGGCTGGAGGACATGCCTGTACTGCTAGAACTACAGCAACAACAGCAATTACAACACCTACAGCCACAACAACAGGCAGCACAGAGGAGACGCAGGAGGGGAAGGAGGGTGAGACAGGCCCAGCAATTACCATCAGTGCAGCCAGTAGTACATCGTAGGCAGCTACCAAGCCCTCGCAACAAACCCAGTCCATTAAATCTAACCCCTGAGCAGATCCACACCCTGTACCGGTTGGACCGGGACACTATCACCACCATTGTGGACATGATACATGACGACATCGTCAGCATCACTGAAATACTCACTGCCATCCTCCCGCTACTAAAGGTGGTGTCTGTGCTCCTCTTCCTGGCCACAGGCACCGACCAGCACACAGTGGGCCAGCTGCATGGTATATCACAACCACTCTTTTCACGCATGCTGACCCAAGTGCTTGATGCCCTCCTGAAGCACGCTAGCACCCACATATCCCTACCACGGACTGCCCAGGTGATTGCAGACACCAAAGTAGGCTTCCATGCACTGGCATGGATGCCCAATTGTGTCGGTCCCCTCAACTGTACCCATGTTGAATTGGTGGTCCCTCTTGCCATAGAGGCGGCGTACCGCAATCGCAAGTAATACCAATCCATCAATGTGCAGATAGTATGTGACTCCAGCAAGATCACACATTGTTGTGCCCGATATCCCGAATCGACACATGATGCCATGGTGCTGCGGAACTCCACGCTACCCTGTCACATGGAGCAACATGCAGGACGACGTGCCTGGCTGCTTGGTGAGTTGACTGACTGGCCCATGGCAGTACATCGGGGTTGCGATGTGGGGGGATGCATACTCCACCTGGCTGGGAATGGGCGGTGAGTGGACAATGCACTCAGAGCTAAACATTTCTGACCTGAACCGCCCAACCCGAACATGACACATCACTGCCACACATTGGACCAATGCCGTACATCAATGACAACATGTAAAACGCACAACCAGGCCACCATGGGTATGTCAGCGATGCCTGACTAAACATGATTACAACTGTGCCAATGTCGCTAGTGTGATTAGGCACAGAGTAGCATACACTGCAATTATGGGAGTCAAGACATTGTTCCGCATCCACAATACATCCGCATCAGCATGCAAGTGAATACGCTGCATCATCTGTACAATGCCATCCAGGCTAGCAGACCATATTGCAGTACACAATGCATCCAAATAATCTTTGTGCATACGTACAGGGACATGTGCATGTGAACAGCAAATAGCTGCGGCCATGGCTGTGAATCCTGAAGGTGGCAGCTCAGAATGACTCACACATACCTCTTTGTACTCCCATGCAGGTGATGGAGGATATCCCCTGAAGCCGTGGCTACTTACCCCTGTGCGGAACCCGCGGAACAGGCATGAAGAGGAGTACAATCGGGTTCATACCCGTACCGTGTCGTGATTAAGCAGACCTTTGGCCTGTTGAAGGCGCTGTTCTGCTGCCTAAGCAGGTCTGGTGGAGCACTCCTTTATAGGCCTGAGAAGGTGGCAAAGATCACCATGGCCTGTGTCATGTTGCACAACATGTGCATCCAAAGAAATGTAGCACTGCCACCTGACATTGACATGCATGCACTGGGTGAGGATGATGAGGACTAAGATGGAAGAGAAGCAGCACCCCTGCCAGTACGTGATACACAAGATGGCTGTGCTGTATGGCAATCACTGATTGACGAATACTTCTGAACCACATGGACGTTGATGAGCACTGGGTCCATCTGGACATGCACACAGGGTATGTGGGGAGTTGGGCACTGTGCACTGTCATGAATAAAATGAGTACACACACAATTAACACAATTTTACACAATGGGTGTATTAATGAAAACTACAGAAAAGTGCCTCACCCTCCACCACTCACATGCCTTCCGCTTTCCCCCTCCCCTCCAACACACCAAAACTCCCCATTCCCCCAATGAACACCCCCTTATTCCCCTATACACCACCGACACCACCTCCCCCACTCCCATTGTTGTCCCACACTATTTGCGTGAATTCTTTGTGTCCAGGGGCAGCATTTCGGACTGTCCCGCACTCCGCCTTGTCAGTCGCACAGGGCTGGAGGGTGCAGAGGATGTGGGTGTGGAGGATAGGGTGCATGCCGTAGGGATTGGCACGGCTGGCGCAGGTTGTTGTTGCTGCATGTGTTGCAGTATGCCGGCCAGGACCTCCGTGACTGCCCCCAAACTGTCACAGATAATTGCAGCACAGGCATTGATTGCGGGTGTGTTCCCTGCAATGGCCTGAAGGATCTCCCGCTTTGTCTCCTCCCCGTCAGCCAGATATTGACGCACTATGTCAGTCATGCTCTCCTGCCTTGCCTTCACCCTGGACATCCGTGCCTACAAGTCAGTGGGAGCAGCAGAGGTTGATGGTGCTGCGGCAGGGCGTGGCATTGCAGGGCTGGCCTCTGGGGTGGTACTGAGTTCGGGGCTGTACAGCAGAACTGCAGATTCCAGCATGGGGCTGGTGAGTGAGGCCTAAGTGGTGTGTTTGGGGGTGGACGGGGAGCTTGGGGTGTGTGGACATGCCACATGGATTGCGCCTTCTTGGTCCACGTACTCCTCCGCTCCGATGTCAATGTCACTCAGTGGGGCTGTGGCTGCTGCCTCACCCACTGAACTAGTTGCAGCAGAATGGGTGCCACTGGCCTCCCCTTCCACTGTTGTTGGCAGCTCTGTGCTTGCAGTCTGATCTTCAGCTGTAGGACCCTCATGTGCCGGCATGGCCTGTGCACTCGCCCTGGCTTGTACTGTGGGCTGCGATGCTGCCCCGGAGGTCGTTTTGCCAGGGGGTTTGGCCCGGGATGTGGCTGGGTCTTCACTGCCATCTTTTCCATCGGTGCCTGGGGGGGAAGAAGAGATGCAGGCCATCAGTGATGGTGTTACATGCAAGATGCATGAGATGGTGCTGTGGAGTTTTTCATTTCTCATGCATTTATATCTTACAGGTGTGTTACACAGGGTAGTTTGAAGGGGGGGGGGGCATTTTGACATTAGCCGCAACATCTCGATTGGGCAATGCTGCATGCCAGGTGGCATGCCGTTGTATTGGGGTTTAAGTGATGTATGACATGGGAATGGTCCATGTGTGTTGGCTGTATGTTGGTAACAGGATTGGCACTCAGTATGCTTTTCAGTGTGGCAGGGTTTGGGACTCCATCTGGAAATGGATATGTTATTGTGTGTGTGATGAGACATGCATTGCCTTGCCTAGGCTCTATTCCACATCACTTGTGCTACGTCATGGTTTGCCCTACTGGGGTTTGCAGGGTCGCTCACTACATCTTCAGATGTTGCGGCACCCGTCTCCATCTCCCCGAAGCCCTCGATCGACTCCATCTGGATAGTAGCACTGCATGTCTCCTCCCAGTGCATGAGTTTGACCGGGGAGTGGGCACCCCCGCCTGTGGCCATGGCCTCCTGACGATTGCTGGCCAGGATGTTGCGGACCCTGAGACGGAGGTCATCCCACCTTTTCTTGCAGTCTTTGACTGTCCGTGGGGTGGTGCTGACTGCAGACACCTTGCGGGCTACCTCCTCCCATATCTCCTACTTCCTCTGCTGCGCCTCCCTTTTGAGGTTATGGGTGTTGATCTCATCAGCATGGGCAGCAAGGGTGTCTGCCAACATGTTCAATTCCTCATCTGAGAAACGCTTCTTGCGCAGGCGGGGATTGGTTTTTCGGTTGCTTTAGACATGTTCTTTTCAATGGCCTGGTCTCTCCTATGCAACACTGGTGGTTTGGGATGATTGCAATGGATTGTGTTTTTAAAGATGGCCGCCGGCACATTTCCCATTCCGATGACGTTACTTCCGGGTCTGGTATTACGAGCACGGTATTTACATAGTGTTATTACCGGGTCGGTATTAAGGGGTGCCTCCTTGGTGGAGGCGGTATCGGTGGGTAACGCGATGCCGCTATCGGGGGGTTGGAGGGCCTTTAGCGGCATGGCGGTATGGCCATTACCGGCATGGGGGTTAGCACATGCTCGCGCACTTGTAATCAGCCGCTATTAGCGGCGTCAAACGAGCACTTCTCGTAACGAGGCCCATTGTATATATTTCACATATGCCTTGTCACACACAACACATATTTCACATATGTCAGTTACTTCATATATCCTGACACAACACGTCATCCCACATGTATCACATCTGTCACTTCACATCACATATATTTTGTAATACACACTACCTCACACACTGCATGCCACTTATCTCATGTCACATTCATCACATATGTAACATCACATCATATTACTACACACTGCATATGCCATGTCACATAACATATGTAATTCTAAATGCATTTGAATTGTATTCCTGCATTCAAATCTAAATGTGATTCTAAATGCATTTGCATTGTATTCTTGCATTCAAATCTAGGTGTGCTTCTAAATGCACCCGTAAAGTAATCCTGCATTCAAGCCTAGGCGTGCTACTAAATGCATTTACAATTATTGCAGGCCTACTGGCTCCACTCCAATTTAGCCCTGTTTTCTGCTAGCGGTTAATTGCCTACTGGCCACTTGCCCCCATTCAATTCTAGGTGTGTCTTCTAATACTCAAATACCCCTTAAGCTCATAGGCCCCTTCAGCCGCAATACTTCCCGAGTCTAGTCTCCCCATCCTAGAAACACCCTCTACTCATAGCTGATCCAAACTTAAGAACCACTCACAATGGTTAACTCTACTCCCTTCTGGATGCACCAAGCTACTGACTCCTCTGAGCCAACACACCGCTCCACTAACCCCCTGCCACTCATCGTCACTAAATACGAACACCAACTCTCTCTGAAAATGGCACCTTTGCTGCCCAACTCATACAACATCCCACTGTCACCATTCCTTCCCCAAGTATGGCCAACCCTCACCACCGCAAACTGGCAAACTACTACTCGCAAGACCACCTCCAACACTACGAAACCTTGCTCCTTTGAAAACAGAAAAAAAGACTAACATCTCGCCTAACACACCCCCTGCCCCAGGTACAAAACTGCTACTTCACGACAATTTGGCAAACAGCTTCACACAAATTGGTGTTAAACACTATGAATCCCAGTTCCCTAGAGAATAGGAACACTCGACTAGCCTCCCACCTACTATTACCCTTGCCCAAGACACAGTATCCTAACAATGCAGTCTTAGACCCAATAAATTGACCACCTTGTAACCCGGTCATTTGCACTTACTGTTATTAAACTAAACTAAAGGCATGCTCCCTAGTGAATAGGAACAAGCGACTTACATCTCATGTAGGCACTACCCTGCAGCACCCCCATCAACCACCCAACACATCCATTAGAGAAAACTACAACTGTAAACTAGAACCAATACCCCTTCCGCCATAACACTGCAACCCTCCCTTAAGAGATCCATCTTATCTCTGAGTCCAAAGCACACTAATCCATCCATGGCAACAAGGTGTGACTCTGTCACATCCACGGAATACTCTACAAATAAGGACTGCTAGAACCCTCATCCGATCCTGTCACCACCACCAGAGACCCGGAAACAGGCACCACAACACAAATGAAGGGAGTCCTTATTAATGCCAGATCCATCTCGCCCATGCCCTCAACATTACCGATCTCACCACCACCAACAACCTGGACCTCCTAGCAATCTCTGAAACCTGGCTACATCCAGCCTCTGGCCCCACCCTCTCCTGAGCCATCCCACAGGGATACACTATCCTAAGGAAAGATGGACTGACACCCAAGGGAGGTGGAGTATCCGTCATTTACAAAAATAACCTTCCCATCAGAGAAATTCCAAATCAGTCTATCTCATCAGCTGAATTGATCTCACTCAAAATATCCATATCCGCCACAACTACATTCACTATCCACCTCATCTACAGTCCACCCAGCCATCTGCTTTCCTTTGAGGAAGACATTACACAACTCCTTTCTAACAACACCAAGCACTCAGATAAAATCATCATTTTGGGTGACTTTAATTTAGGTCTCAACAACCCCTCTGATGCCCACACACTGTCCATTTCAAACACAATCGAACCCCACCCCTTCTCTCACTGAATTTCCAACCCCACTCATGACAAAGCAGCAATCTAGATTGGCTAGCAGACCACAATTTCTACACCAATATTCTAGCGAACACTCCATGGCCCTAGGTCAGACCACAATGTCATTATTTTTTCAATCAACGACATAGCGCAAACAAACCGCCTGCCCCAACTAGCCTCAGATGCCCCCTCAATAAATCCTCACACCTAACAAAATACTCCCGTTGCTTCAGCCACTAATCACCTTCCCACAAACCAACACTGACTCTAGTACATTGGCCTCACTCTACAACCAAATGATCCGAGCAGCTGTTAACAAAGAAGCTCCATTGTGCACTCGGAAACCCAAACCCATAACCCACTCCAAATTCCTGGTACACCTCCAACCTCAAAACTTTACGCGCCTCAAAATGAATTGTGAGAAGGCCTGGAAAAAAAAAAAAACGTTCCCATATGACCAAACTTCACTTCAAAGTCCTGGCTAAAGAGTATAAAAAAGCCCCCCTGCCTGACCACTGTATCAAACGAGAGTATTCTCATCCACAGCGGCAGCCCCCCCCCAGCCGCAGTCAGCTGTACATCTTCACCAAGCCACTATTCGATCTCTTGGACAAATGGGCTGTCACACACTCCAACTAGGCAGATGACAACCACATACTCATACCCATCATCAGCAACTACATCACTGAATCCACCGCACTGAGCAAAATCTACTTAACCATGAGTTCTGCCATAATGACGAGAAAATTGAACTACTCCTCATTGACTCCCAACCTAGGCTAAATAACCTCCCTGACTCTTATAACGCACTCACCATTGACAGAAACCTTATCCCTCTTTCCAAAGAGGTTAGAACATTAGGAGTATACCTCAACTCCTCGCTCTCCCTTACCAGGCAAGTAAAGGCTATAGCCTCAGCCGTACCTTCCACCACCAAACTGATCAATGCCAGCAGACCATTCCTGAGCTCTGACAACTGTATCACCCTTGCCAGAGCACTTATACAGTTTAGCATTGACTACTGCAATTCCCTCTTTGCAGTTACTAATTCACACAACATTAACAAACTACAGAGTATCCAGAACAATGCCATAAGAGCTTCTCTTAACATCCCTAAAAAAGATTAAATTTCATCAGGCAGACGTAAGATCCATTGCCTCCCCGTCCTGGATCGCATCACTTTCAAAACCTTATCTCTGACATACAAATGTCTGTCAAACTTTTCCCCCGTCTATCTTGCCAGACAAATTTCCATGACCGAAACCAATAGACCCAGCCGATCGGCCTACATATGCCGTCTAACCATCCCCAGATACAGGCGCCAAAATGCTGTGGGCTGAAGCTTCCACGTGATTGCGACCAGACAATGGAACGCTTTGCCTCTAGTGCTCAGATCAGAATCCTCCCTTTGGTCCTTCTGCAAAAGCCTTAACACCTGTCTCTTTTCACAAGACTCTTAAAAGGATCGACCTATCCAGCTATCTATTTACCTGTACCGCTACCTGCTACCAACCTTATATATATTCACTGCTCTCTAAATGCACTTCAATATGTATCGCCCTAAATGCCATCTCTGTAACCTTCAATATGACGTAACCTCCAATTGCCTGTAACCTACTGTATTATAAATGCACACCAATATGTATTGTCCTACATGCCATATCTATAACCTTCAACATCACGTAACCCTCAATTGCATGCAACCAACTGTGTTATGTAATATACAGTATGCAAATCCTGCAACCATTATTCTTATGTAACCAGTGCCCAGTTGCCTCAGGGTTAGGTGCGCTCTACAAATGCTACACTAAATAAATAAATAATGTCACATATATCCCATAAATCACATTACATTCACATAGTCATATAACCTAACATACATTACATATGTTAAATAGGCTACATTCTATGTGTCACATATATCACCTTGCATGCATCACATCATATATGAAATGTTCTCTTTGATTTCCACCAGCTGAAAAAACCCACACTTGATCCAGGTGACCTGGCCAACTATCGCCTCATCGTTCATCTGCCCTTACTTGGAAAATGCATTGATATGATCATTGCTATCCAGAGTCATGAAATCATCACTCAGCACAATCTCCTTCAATATTACCAATCTGATTTCTGACCATGATGCAACACTGTGACAGCATTCATCCAGGTTATTGATGATACACTACACATCCTGAACAAAATGGGACACCTGCTTACTTGTCCTCTTTGACCTCTCTGCTACCTTGGATACCATAGATTAATAAGGCCTCATCATCCAGGTGTGCCCCCAACGGATTCCAGAACCACCCAGTAAGTTCTGGTAGAACCCATTTCAAATAACATCAATATACACCAATACAGAGATGACAAACTTAGCTTTACCTAACAATGAACTGCATCAATAACATGCATCGAATCAAGCTCTGTCTGTTCCTCTTCCAAGCCTGCATATCAAGCACCTACCTAAGCTCAGCCCTGCAAAGACTGAATAATTTCACCATGAAAACCCCACTCAGCATGTATACGTTCAGAATTGGTTGACTGACATGTAGCTCGCTGGATTCACACTTCAACCCTCATACAGTGCAAAATGTATTGGCTTTATTATTGACTGTTTTTCAAAACACACATGCCAAAAAGACCCAAGCAGGTTGGCTCCAGCTGGAATTCCTTTGCAGAATCTGGCCTTACATCCATGCCCCAAGATTCAAAGCAGTTTCCAAGCCCTGTTCATTTCCCATCTGTGTGGTGATAACACCCTACTTGCAGAAGTCCCAGATGCCACTGGGACTCTGCTGAAAGTCATCCAGCATGCTTCATCACAGGACTAGGACAATGTGACTGACCACACTACTCTCATCCTAAACGAGATGCACTGGATAACACTTCAATGAAGCATCATGTTCAAGACTGCCTGCATCACTATAAAGCAGTCACAGACGACACACCATTCTACTTGGCCCGGAAACTCAAAATCTCTGGAGGTCAGTACACCACCAGAAACAACTGTAACACCAGGCTAGAATAAAGAACATCCGGAGGGAATAAAACAAACATGCCCTTTCTTGATATGCGCCCCTTCTCTGGAACAAGATGCTAATGCATATGAGACTGGCTCCCCCATCCGATGCTTCTGGAGGGACCTGACGGCCATGCTCTTCATTGAATGTCACTCAGATTGCTGATCACACCACTCGACCCTATTTCTCTCCCTCTGGAGTTCCCATTCTCAGCTCCTCTGTTACCTTTGGACATGACTTGCAAGCCCCTGGTTGAGTCCCCTTTATACAACACTGTGGTGTTTTCCAGCAAGCCCCAAAGGTTTTAAATCCTATACAAACATATAAACAAATATGTCACTTCACAAACATCACAGATACTTCAAATATGCCACTTCACACACACCACATACATCATACACATTAGTTAAATAATAGATGTTGTCACTTGTCACCTCACATACATCACATGCCACTTCACATTCATCATATCACATACCTTCCATCACATACATCACACATGTCACGTCAGATACAGCATATCACATACATCACACCACATATGTCATGTCACATATGTCATGATAAATAAATAATTTCCCTTTAAATTTCATGTCACATATGTCATATCACATTCATAGTGTCATGTACATTACATAAATCTCATATGCCTCATAGAATACATCTTAAAAATCATGCACTTCAAGTCACATGCATAACATGCATCAAATCAATATGTAACATCAAATAGCGTTCCCTTCCCCCTTTTCCCTGTGGTTGCTTTGAAACACAATGCCTTGTTATATAAGCACCTCACAAAGGCACAACAATACAATAAATACATAAAGTAAATACTCCACTTCACATAATTCACATATGCCATTTCTCACACACACATATCTCAAATCACATACATTGCATCAGGCCTCACTGCATCACATACCACATAAAATCGGTCACATTACATGCCAGATTGGTCACATACATCAAATCACTCACATCAATTTACATTTGTTTTGCCACACAACACAGATGTCATGTCATACAGAACACTCCAATGCTCCTCTCACTGGAGGGGGAAATAGAGGTTGACCATGCAGCAATACTCAAGGACCTTGATGTTGTAAGTAGAAAACTAGGTATCAGGTCATATAATTGCAGCAAAAATGTTGCCGGTAAAAGAAATCGTGCCGTGGTTTGACCCGCTAAAGGTGTACTCCATTATACCATTTAAGGGGAGCGAGGGTTGCGGGGGTGTCCCCCGCTCCCTTTAAATGATACAATGTGTCCAGGGGTTGCAGGGGAGTCCCCCGCATCCTTTACATGATTGTGGCGGCAAAACCACAGCAATATTTTGTATGCACTGCCATTTTTGCTCCGATTTTAAGACTAGACATTGAGGAATTTAGACCCCATCCTAAATGTATACCGCTGTTCCTGTCTGACAGCATTATTGACACATTTCACAAAGCTGTAATACTTGATGTACACAGACTCATAGATAAACCACACAGGAAACACATTCCGAGTAATATGACACAAGCTGAATTTGTAGCTCTTAAAAATGTGAAGAGTGATTCTGAGATTATTATCAAGGAGGCTGACAAGTGGGGGAATATAGTTGTTCTCAGTTTTTGTCAATATAAAAATAGGAATGATGCATCTTAATACTCTGGGTTGCTATGTGAAACTACTTTCTAACCCCAGTGGTGATATCAAAGTGTGTATGCAAGAATTTATCATTAAGTGGTACAGACAAGGGTTATTAACAGACCAAAAGAGGGACATTTTGATTGTGGCAGAACCCACCATGCACACGAGTTATTTTTTTAACAAAGATACACAAGCCGTACAAGAACTTGCCTGAGGTTTGGCCACTCATGAATGGCATAGGATTGGTTAAAGAAAAGATGTTGCTATACATTGAAAAATTGATTAGACCTAGACTTATGCTACTAGCATCATATTTACATGACTCTGCACAGGTATTACAGATTCTGAGGAATGTGAGATGGGACCTATGGCTTCATATGGTGACCCTAGATATCCGGGCATTGTACACATCTATTGGACACAAGTTGGCCATATTGGCTATTGATCACACTTTAAGGAGTGATTTTGTCTCATATCATATTGAAATGATAAAGGAAATGCCAAAGATTACACTTGACAACAATGGGCCTCATTATAAGCTTGCCCTTCCGGTATCAACTGTACCGATAAGCTTGCCGGTACCATTGTTACCGAACCGGCAAACTACGAGTTCTGCTTGTGCGTCCCTTACTGCCTGCCAGGTCTGAACTGGCGGGCAGACCGGCACCCGCGAGCCGACCATGTCGGATCCACCGGCACCATTCACGAATGGTGCCGGTGCATCCAGCCACCCCATTCCCACTGAGTCCAATGGGAATGAAATGGGAATGGGGAGCAATAATTACTGGCACCCGGGAATGGGCAATCACTGGGTCCGACGGGGCCATGGTCATTGCTGGGTGCCCGGGTGCCCATTGCCGGGTGCCGGAGTAATAATGAGACCCAATGTCTTTCTGTTAAACAGTGAATATTACTGCTAAACGAAGGGTGTAGCAATGGGAATTAGATGCGCACCTTTGCTAGCCAATTTGTTTACGGGCAATTTTGAAGAATCTTATGTGTATAATGATGATATTTATCATGAAAATATTGTTCTGTGAAACGATATATAGATGATGTGCTGATGATATGAAGAGGTAATGATACACAACTACAGTGCTATGTAAAATATTTAAACAGGAATGATTTTGGCATAACATTCACCTATCAGACCAATGATGCAGAGTTGGACTTTTTGGATTTGCATATTTATGTAGCTAATGGGCAACTTGAGACAAGAACTTGTAGGATACCCACAAAGGTCAATTCCACCTTGCATGCATAGAGCAGCCATCAGCAGAGTGTTATTAAGAATATCCAGGTTGGAGAGTTTGGTAGTGCACATAGAAACTGTAGTGAGGAGACTAGTTTTGAAAAGGAATGCCCCTTAACTTATTACAATTACACCAAGATCTGAGCAATTGTATTGATTCCAAGCCCGTCATAATCTATACGAAGCCTTCAACACTATGAAATAATTTAAGTCCATCCTTTATGGGGACATCCAAAGATTCTTGCAATACGGCCAAAACTTGGTTGAAACCATGTACTGCTGGATACTTTAAACGTGGTACATGCACGGTGTGCAAAATGCACATGATAATGCTAAGATATTTGAGATTAGAGATCTTATTAATTGTCGATCCAAATATGTTGTTCGTACTATCATTTGATTGTGCAACAACATCTATGTGGGTAGCACCATTAAACAACTGAGGATCAGAATCCGGGAACACCTGGTGACACTTGACAGCCAAACTCTGAGATATCCCCTTGCATCTCACCAGCAGAAAGAGCACCAATGGGGAGACGAATCAGGAATCCCATTCATCGGTTTATTGAGAGCTAAGATTGGTAAAAGAGGAGGAGATTTGGAGTTGAAACTTCAACGACTCGAGGCCAAGCTTATATGCCAGCTCCATACTACTTTGTATGGATTTAATTCTCGACATGCATATTGGTCTTCCTATGAATAATTCCAAAAGATGTGATTATCAGATGTGGACTGAAATGTGTGACCATGGTATGAGATAATAACTTTGATGCCATCATAACTTGTTTATTTTGGACATATACTCAATTGACTCAATTTTGAATACGAGATGTTGGTTTTTCTGTGCGCAATTCCTATTGATGTGGGTATACAGATATGGACAGCAGTGGGTTATGGCAGAAAGAGACGACAACTGTGATGCCATCAACATTTGAATGTTCTTTTAATACATACAATACGAGTCTTGAATGAAAGCGGGAATGATTCAGACCTAGGCAATGTATCAAATACGGTTACCATAGATCCTGATAACATAGTGCCACTGGGCAAATATGTCTCTTATATGTGGTTATCCAGTATGCTGAGTTACTAGTTTGTTCCTGTCCCTTCATACTACCCTGTCTGGAGGAACAATCAGCCACACAACAACCCTTAATTGGGTCTCCACAAAATGATATATACAAACTTTAACAAATTAGCTATAGTACTTAAATTGGTGGACATGATCACTGCTCTTGCTATTGTATATAGGAGCACCATTTACCTCTGCTATTGTACTCGCTAACTGGTAATTTTACCATTATAGTGCAAGGTTCATGGGTTTTATTCAGAGTAACAATTGACATGGAGGGGAGGGTTAATACGAGGATCAGTCAGATTTAAATATGTCCACAATTACATTTGAGTTTAGTTTTAAATGCAATGGCACCAACACTATTTCAGCATCATGGAGTGAAGTTAAGGGTTATCTTGCGAATATTGCAGAGAAATATCGGATATGGAAAAGTACACTCAACATGACCAACAGTCAGTTCTAAATATGCCTGAATTTTGATTGTATCACAGTACTGATATATTACCTTGATAACGAGCATCTAGTTCAATGGACCTGTTATTTACTACCATTTTACTGTGGGAATACTTTTTCCACGGCAGAAATTGCATATTCTCCACCATATTTACACAGAAGAGCATATTCATGAGTGGTGATTAATTGTATACTTTTATATGGGTGGACTTTATCAAACCCTTATTCATGGCAACATTTTATTTGTAGGAACTATAACTTAACCATATTTGCCCGCTAACATTTTTGAATGAGGGTAAAGCATTACAACCCTCCTCAGGTGATAAACCATTTCACCTCTAGATTGTAGGAGTCGTGCCACTAAATATTTAGAACCAAGCACACATCTACATAAGGAACATATGATCTGACTCCACATATATGTAATAATAATGTTATGTTTTACAGCAATCCAACTATTTAATTTGGACAATGATTGCAAGTTCTATTCAAGTTATTGCATAATCGTATTAATCAGGTGAGTAGCACTAACACAGATTAGCAACATTAATGAAGTATAGGGACGAAACCATATGTAAATATTGTAATTGCTCTGCAAGCGCCAACTAGGATTTCAGCACAGCGCTCAGAGTAACCAAATCACAGAGACATGTTGGCATTACTTCCGCATTAATGGGATATAGTGACACTGGCACTACTGTTAACACTAGACTATTTGCATGAAGTGGAGGTATGGCGTACTCACCAAAGGTGATCACCACTGCACTTTTTATAACCTAAATGGCATGGCAATGGGACCAACTATGCTAACTATCAGTATTTTTAGTATGTGCTAAGGGTGAGCACCATGATTAACCTAGCAAGAGGTGATGGAATACTACTAAATGTTCTTTACCTATGCAATAGACTAGCCTGGTTCCCTATCTTATACCCAAACTTAATGTTCTCAATTACTGCATTTTTCAGGAGAGCTAGTTCTTGGTTGATATTGAGCTAATATTGCAATCAGTTAGATTTAAAGTTCAATATGCACATGGTTATCGTCCCAGCCTTGACAAAGACCTCCAGTATGAACGAAACACGTGTTGGTACAAGGGCGACACAAGGGCAATGTAATAAACACTGAAGTATCATATTTGTGTACATTAGAAGGTCACATTTGGAATGCTCCAGGCTATTATTTTGTGTGTATATATAGGGCTACATTTTTTAATGCCAAGGCAAAGTCTTTGGGAGTATGACACCACTGCAATACGTTGAAAACGCATGGAATATATTGATACACTAATACTGTATTTGTTTAATTGACAGCCATAAGTGGGATCATATATGAATACAATAGAGCAATACTCAAGCTCTTAAACATATCTGGTCGTATTAGGCTTTACTGTATGTGATACATGTAACTATGGTAGTTGATATTACTGGAATGTGTGCTTGTGCATGGTGTAATACACAACATTGTTCATGTCATACATATCAATAATTTATGGCGCACATTTCTTGTCACTTATACCACATCATATATGTCATGTCACAGGCCACCTTAGATATAGCATATCAAATACATTGATTCACATACATTTTATGTATCACTGTTCTCATATATCATATCAAATTCATCATATCACCTATGCCATGTCTCTTTTGTCACAAATCACCGGTGGCCATGCATTTCCTCGAAGCCCGCCACACGATTGCACAATTAAAATGCGTGAGCCTTGAAAAGGTCACACAAGGAAGCAGGGGTGGGGATCTGCATAGGAAACTACTGCAAAGGGAAGTGCTATGGATAGACCTCTTGGATTGCATCCATCCCTGAGGAATGAATTGTGAATCTGATCTTATGTGTTTCGTTTGACTTCCCTTCCAGTGGGCACCATGGACAGTGAGACATTTTTTTGGTTCCACAGGGAATACTCTGCTAACATTATGGAGGGATGATAACCTCCAAGGACTATGTATCGACAGACAATACAGTCATGAATGATATTTAATCAATGTTCTAATGTACAGCAGGAAGGCAGAATTTACGTTTGGGCCTGCTGGGCCATATTACTGTTGCATTACTTGGCATAATCATGTTAGAACATTACCCATGGATCCGTATTTGAATTGCGCCATATTTTGGTCTGAATATTGTATATGTATTGTGCTGAATTGGAGGCGGGAATACCCACCTGGTTTAGGTGGGTAACTAGGTTGTTTACCACATCAAGAGGGGTTTAATGATTGTCATCGTTTCATTAAGAGGCTCCATATGGTATGTGTTAAAATTGTGAATCATGGGACAATGGTAGAGTCACCTTAGAGAGGGGCGTCTACCATGTCTAATTAAGATTGAATCTTGCAAATGGTCCTGTTTACAACAATGTCAAATTACATTTGAATACTACGCATTACATAGGCGATCAGAATAGGCTGATATTACACGTGTAATGATGAACCAATATAGTATCATATATGCATTAGATTTGTGATCCAGTAGATATACAACCCTTGCCATAGGATTGAGTGCAATATTTCACACATACCTGGCCCTCTGATTTCTGAGGTATTCAGACATTCTATTCAACATGCCCACAGACTTGACACGCACACCATTGGTTGGTGGGAATAGATCGGCCCAGCTATAGATCCCTGCTTGTTATGCAATGGACGCGTAAGGTTGGAGCCACTTCACTAGGTGTTGAATTACACAGGGAAGGGACACCCAACCGACACCGTTCGGATACGTGCCCACTCTGCCTGGTACCACTAATAAGGTAAATGATGGAGTTTCTCAACACGGGTGCTGCCCGAGAATTACACACTTGTCGCGCCCTCCAACATGAACAACAATCATAACAACATTCCCACACCATAATGGCTGCCGGGAACCCGCACGCGCATGCGCAGGCATTCCCTAGCAACCACCATATACACAGGAACCCACGAGTGAATGCTGTTTTCGGTGACTGCAAGCGGGCTGTGAGGTCACACAATAAGGTAAGACCTGATTTGTGGCACCAACTGTACTTATAGTTATCCACTACACGGCCTGACAATTAAATGGGGGTTCATTACTTACCGTTCACATTTTTATGAATGCGAGTCAAGCCACCAAGGAGAGCCGCTGTAGGAGCACATCTCGTTGCTGGGAAACGTGGTTTGCAATATTCAATGTACGGACTGTGGATGTCTGTTAGATTCGTCACATAGAGCATAATTAGTTCTAGCGTCACGTTTTGGCCTACACAATGCTTACACCACCTCCCTCTGTTCTAGGCTTTTCATCTGACCGACTTCAATCGCTCTACCCTTAATACAGCAGCAGTCAGCTGCCTTCAGAAATCTCGTTAAGAACCTGATGCCGGTCACTGTTCCTTACAGTACGTGATTGAGCACTAATTCACGCACTGGCCAAAGAGACCCTAAGGTCAGTAACATTCACACTGCAACTACGAATAATAATAAACAATTACGAGCACACCTGATACTAAGATGTTATACATCATTTTTAGGTCCCACACAGAGATCACATTAAGGACACAATAATTTAATACTGCAACGAATAATAGACACTAAGCCCTGAAGACTGATTTATTTACAATCCGAAACACGTCTGCAATTGTATGACATCACAAGGAGCCTATTAGATTCAAACGAAGATATATATGATGTTGTAATTGTCTGCGATTTAAAACACAAATATGTACCTCATCATCTTTATTTTGTTATGTATAAGAATTAACAGAAACACTGTAACCACACGCTAGTTTTTCATTTGTTAACTAAAATTGTTTTTCATTTGTTAATTAAAATTGACTTTCCCCTTTTATGTTTACTAAACCACAAATTATGTACGAGTATACTATTGTGGTGTCATTTTGTTGTGAGACACTTTGATACCCATTTAGTGACGTATGAAATCAGTTCTAAGCAAGATATTGATGTTTCTTTTGAAGTTTGATATAACTAAGAATGTTAAAACAACAATACTATTTAATTCCAACATTTGTTTTGGGTCATCTACCTCCCTGTGAGGCACGCCCTGGAACACCTGTGTGATAATTAACCTGGGATGAGTCACGTCCCTATAGTAGTGCATCATTGGGTCTCCTGTTAGTGACTAACAGGTTCTGTTCTCTTTTGTCACATACATCATGCCACCTACGGGCACTACATATGTCATGTCATTGGCCCTCATTACGACCCTGGCGGAGTGGGTTACCGCCAGCGGTAATCGCGGCGGACCCGTCCGCCCTACTACGAGTTCCCTTAGCGCCATGGAGGTTTTCTCCGCCTGGTTTTACCGGGCGGAGAAAACCATGGCGCTAAGGGACCTCGTTGTTAATTACGCCGCCGTACTTTACGGCGGCGTAATTAACTCCTTCCCCACTCCCATTATACCCTATGGGGCAAGAATGGGAATGGGGAAGGGTAAAATGGGGATTGGGGATTTACCGCTCCGCCAAGGTCGGCATGGGGTGGTAAATCCGCCAACCCCCATGGCGCTATCGGCGGCTTTCCGCCATGCTCCGCGGTGCATTTAGCACCGCGAATTCCGCCAGGGTCGTAATGAGGGCCATTGTCACATTGCATGTCCTGTCATATAACACTGGATCTTCTGCAAAAAACTCAGGACCTGCCTCTTCATGCAAAATTCCTAAACACTTAATACCTTCCTGCTTTCTCATTAACCATCCACCCAAACACACATTACCCCCACCGCAGGTCGGCCTGCAAGCTCTCTGTAACCTGCCTACACGATTCTCCTATCTCCTCTACGAATAACACATTCGGGGTGGTTGGCACCTGTCTGTAACAACCCACTAACATAACGTGTAATGCACTCTTCTCTCGCCTTTTTGATGAATAACTCCACAATGGATGGTTGGGGCCCCACTTTAACCAGCCGCCCACCCCATTTGGGTGAGTTCGATTTCCTTCACTATTAACCTAGCGCACAGAGGCCTACGGGCTTGAAGCACTCTACAAATGCCAAATCAATAAATAAGGCAAATTGCATGTAGCAAGTCACACCATGTCAAACAGATCACATCACATATGCTGCATGCGACATGTGTCATGGTACATCAAGTCACGTCATTCCAAATAAGCTTTCATGTTGACATTCCCAATGAGACAGATATACCAGTAAGTTTCTACTGTCTTATTCCCAGTAATCTTGACATGCTAATAAGGCTTCTAGCTTGAAATCCCCATGAAGCTTCTAGTTTACAGAATCCCACTACACGGAAAAAAACAAAAACGATTCCCAAATATAATGGGGAACACACTGATGCAGTAGAATCTGAACAGTCACAACACATCTCTATGCCCATGGGACATAATGATAGAGGGGGTCATAACGAGGTAGGTGGTAAGGGATTACCGGCCCCGGTAAGGACACCGGTGCCGGTAATCCCTTACCACCCTATTCCGAGGTCCCTTAGCGGGTCCCTTCCATAACGCCTGGTTTTACCAGGCATTATGGAAGGGACCCCTTTAAGGGACTTCAGAGCTAACAATGGTACCGCAAATTGTGGTACCGTTATTAGCTCCATCCCCATTCCCATTGAGCCCTATGGGGGCTCGAATGGCAATGGGGAATGGTTCCCGGAATGGGGACTTACCGGGTCCTCCAAGGTTGGAATGACCCGGTAAGTCTCTATTTCTGGAACCCGGACCCAGAATGCGGTAAGGGGGTAGCCATGGTGCTAATAGCACCATGGCTACCTCCTACCTCGTAATGACCCCCAGAGTCTGGTGAGGCCTGGGACACGCTAAACTGAGACAAAGGGCCTCATTACGACCCTGGCACTCCCGTAATGAAGGGGGCTGGTACGGGACCGGCCCCCTTCATTACGGGAGTGCCTATTAAGAGTTTCCCTTCGCAGGACCCGGATCAGACGTCTGGTAAAACCAGACGTCTTTTCCGGGTCCCGCAAGGGGAAGAGGGAGGTAACAACGGGACATTTGTAATGTGCCCGTTGTTACCTCCCTCCCCATTCCCTTTGAGCCCTATGGGGGCTCAAATGGGAATGGGGAATGGTTCCCGCAAGGAGGATTTACCAGGTCCTCCTATGTCGGAATGACCCGGTAAATCCCCATTGCAGGAACCCGGTAATGGTGCCCGGTTTGGAGGCAGCCATGGAGGTAATAGCTCCATGGCTACCTCCGAATTCGTAATGTGGCCCAAAGAGTTGCAAATCCTCAGGAATGTCTACCGTCTATCACATTGCGCTATAATTATGAGGTCTTACTGTTACCAAACACAGACTTCACTGGGATTGGAACTCATCCTTACACGTTGCACATAAAGGTCTACAGCAGATTCATAACACACGCCGCCATCTTAACATTCCGAGCTGAATGAGGGCTGTGTGAATGAACCCCTGCCGCACTGCAGTGGGCTTTGCTATTTCTCAAAGTTCCCTCACAGCACAGAGGTAATGAGGCAATTTACTTGGGTGTCATCGCTAAGTCGATACGATGAGAGCGCCTTCAAATTGCTCGCAAAGTGGTAAAATGAGGTGTACGCGCCCAGATTGGCTGAAGCGTCGCAGTTAAAGCTACCATGGCGCCCATGAGGCTCAGTTACAAGATTTGCAATTGAACCCGATAACACAATCCTCAAAAACAGGCTCATTTTGACAGAATGCTCCAACATAAATACAACAATTTCAGCAGCTTCCTGCGTGATAGATGATGTGTGGCGCCGGGCAGTCCCCTGAAGCTGCCATCATTCCCACCCTCCGCAGCAAGCCCAAGAAGAGTGCACGCAGAGGAGGGGCTCTTCGGCCACCCATGGAACACTGGGGTTGTGGCAGGGCCCTCCTGAGATCGATTGTGATAAAGCATCTGCACTGCACTACCACAACAATGTGCGCCTAAATTACACATCTATGCTTTGCTCTTATAGTCTGTTAATTGACCCGTGCAGGCATCTTCTAGGCACAGCTTCTTAAAAGGTGGCCAGAGCCAGACACAGTACAATGTTTATAACGCAGCTGCTTTTTTTTTTGAGTTTGCCAGGTCGTGATAAAGGACTCCAGTCGTCTAATACCAGCTAACCCAAATTGTCCACTTTGGCCCCATTCTGAATTGCGTGATAGCATATACATGTTGGGCAAAACAGCGTTTGCTCAGATCCAAGCATCATGGTATGCAATAGTACCATCCACATTGCTGTACTCTATATGTGGATACCTACATATGTCAATGCCCATAGCATCATGGCAATGCCTTGAATTGTTCTGAGTTTGCTGTTCCAGCAAAGCAAGGTGCAACCAAAGGAACTGCATTAGAATGTGGTTGTGCTTTGTGCATTGGGCATCGTGGATGCTGACTATGTTGTGCTATGTGGGCCTGATGTAATGATGCATAGATTTATGTTTGTCCTGGTATGTTTTGTTTGTTTGTTTATTTATTTGTTTCACGCGCCAGACCCCAAGGGATCTATGTGATCACTGCGCCGCCCGCAACTGTGATGCCGAAAATGCCGACGGCAGTTACGGCGCAGCGCCATGATCATATGGATCACTGTGCCTGCTTCCCCTGGCCTGCAGTACCCCTCCCGACCCCCCACCCCACTTACCTTTAGGGCGGCACACTTCTGCGTGTGGCGCCCGCACTCTGTGATCCCTGCAGTGTCAGCTCTTCCCACTAACGTGGGTTGGAGCTGACGCCGCAGCGTGCTTTATTATTTTTTTTTTTTACGTGTCCCGTGCTTTCCGAAATGGTAAGCGGGGGACACCCCCGCAACCCCCGACCCCCATTACTGCACCCAGGAAGAGCGGGGGACACCCCCGCAACCCCTGCTCTGCTTGGGCGCAGTAAATGTCACCCTCATTTTGTGCGCCTCCAAAGTCGCACTGACTGTGGGGGCGTACAAATGAGGGCGACATTTTTGTATGATACCGAAGGTATCAGGGCGCGAAGACAGGAATACTTTAAGCTTACAAGTTACAATTCCAGGTTACATATTTACATAGTTACAAAGTAAGAGTTAAAAACATGATGAAATAAGTACAAGAGGTATGTATATATTTACAAGTAGTCAATGTACAATAGAGAAAGCATGGTTTAAATTAGTTGCGAATAAAGTGACCAAAATGGATAGAGCTTATCGGTCGTTTTCTTTGAGCCACTTGATAATGTTTAATCTAAAGTGTGGGTAACACTGGTCAGACCTTAGAGTGGTTGGGAGGGAGTTCCACAATTGGGTCGCTTTGACCGGGAAACTGTTTCCTCCGGTTGTAGTCATTTTGAATGGGAGGACAGCTATGCAGTATGTATGTTTGTCTGATGGAGTCATAGCTTCGCCTGCAATTCCAATTCACATAGCTTTGCCTGCTGTCACCGCTAGAGGGAGCTGTTGCCTTACAATATATTGAGTTAACAAAAACCTGCACTTTGGCCTGTTTACACTTTTAAGCACAATCATATTCAGTACCCTTTGGGAACAACACACACAATTAAGACTACAAGTGACAGTACAAATTCACCTTTGGTACAAGCCTGTACTACACAGTGAAGTGGTAGCGATAGCTGAGCAGCCAGACTTATCTCAAGAGTAAAGTGAGCAGTATCAATAGTTACACAAAGTTCAGCAATTTACTATGGTTCAAGCAAACACTGACTCAAGGTTTCTGAGTAAAATAATATACATTTATTTACACATCATTTATAAAACAATTCACTAAAGTAAAGTATCAGAAAATCACACTCGTAATATACTACACACCACCCAATAGATTCTGGACAATTTAAGCTCAAAATGAAGTGTGAGCAAAATGGCACTCCAGCAATTTAAAAGGGAGGGAAAGGCAAGGTTAGACAAAAATTAAGCAGCACCAACAAGTAAGTAGGGCAATCTAGAAAAGGCCACTACGGTAAGGAAATAAAATCAAGGGGCCTGGGCCAAAGTCAATGGACCAAAGACTTTGCAGAGGATCACACAGTTCAGAGTAGTTTACGGTTAAATCTTTGCCAAGAGTTCAAAACAAAGTTGGTCGGAAGAAAAGTTACTTTAAAGAATAGAGAAGGACAAGCCCTTAGATTGGTGAAAGATTTCAAACACTTTCACCGCGGTAGGACGGAACAAACAACCGGGTTAGCACAGCACCTTTAGAGCAGAAGAATGCTGTAGCTGAGGAAGATGTTTCTGGCAGATCCTGCAGGCTCACGGTTCCTGAAGCTACTGTCAGACTGACAAGAAGGAGGAAGACTGGAGGGTCCTGCACTGCTCAGGGAAGAAACCAGCAGCGGAGCAAAGCGATGAATAAAAGGTGCACTCCTTAAAACCCAAGCAGGGTCTGATCCTCCTGGCTATCCAGTTCACTGTAGCTGTGCACAGCAAATTTGACCAGAGGAGGGAGGCCTGGCTTGCAGGTTGGTCCCACCAGCTGAAGGGGAGAAGATTCCTTGCAGATCTTCCCTGTCGTTGAAGTTTGAAGATTCAGACCTGCAGCAGGGCTGCACCGGGAGGTTCAGTCGTGGTAGAGGTCCTCTTCTGTCAGCTTCTCTTCGGTTCTCTCGATCCAGTGGCGACTCTGCCTTCTCAGTCCCAGAGACCTGCTTTTTCTGCAGTTTTCCCCCATTCACACAGCCTGGCTGTCAATCACACAGAAGGGTGGCTGTCCTGGCGGGACAGTCACCACAGCCAATCATACAGAGTGCAACATGGGTCTCCAAGGTGACCCTGTGCAGGGTGTCTCAAACCCTTCCCTCACATCCTGTCACCCTCAGAAATTCAGGCGCCTAAGGAGGGCTTCTGTGCAGAAGGCCGCAAAAGGATGGCGAACAAAGGAACCAAACCTGGTTTGGCGCGCAGAGTAAAACACGAGAAAGACCTTTACAAAAAGAAATGGCGAATAAACCCAGCCGGAACCAACATAAAATAAAAGGGGTCCAGCAGGTTTATAGTTCGAGGCTACTAACTTAGCCTAAAACAGTACCAACACTATTTAAATAGACTGTGGTAGGAAAAATAAGGTAGATACCACTGCCACCATCCGCATCTTAAAGTCAGGGGAACAAAATAATATTCCATGAGAGACAGACAAAAAGGGATAACTATTAACCCTGTCCAGTACTCTATGTAAGTTTGTACTGGGTCTGTGAATTTAAAAAGACTAAATAAAGTCAATGGCAAATTTACATGTTCTGGGAGACAGTAGTCAGTCCCAGAAAATGGAGTCTGAGTTGGGAAGTCTAAAAAGACAACCTGTCACTGCACTAAAGGTGCTGTGTGACACACAGTAAAAAGATGATGCCTATGGAGTAGGTGAGGCTCCACAGTCCATGAACACATACAAATGTACAACACATAGCCAAAAACACATGTAAGAGTGGGAAAAAAGGCTCACACTCTTACCAGGTGAAAAAAATAAATCCTAGAAATCCAGCAAAGCTGCTGAGGGACTCAGTAGGTAAGGGAAATTAGCCATTCTGGAGAATTCTCCCTAACATACACAGGCTTCCATGCTAGTATTCCTATATCTGAATTATTCATACTGTCACTCCCCTTCTGTATACATTTCCATGATGTTCAGTCAGTGATGTCCCCTCTTGTTTTCCGATTGTCTCCCTACTACACTGGGTTTATGTATCTGCCATTTCTACTATAACATCAGTGTAAGGTGCCCAGACATAGGACTGCTCAGTCAGCCATATGTGGTCATGTATAGAGATTCTGGTCAAAGATCTCCCTGCTAACCTATAAAACACAAATACAAAAGAAAAATATTTACTCTGCAAAATCAAATCATATCTTATACTAAATGGGCATAATGGATCCTGGGCAATCTTTGCTAACAATGCAAAATGTAACGCGATCTTGCAAGGTAACCAATGTGGAGAAGAAGACGTACACGTCATTCATAGAGCCCACCCCTCACCTCCATCATACTGGAGGAACAGAAAGAAAGCACTGTGTTTGACACCTGGTTCATCCTAATACCAAATCGAAGGTATGAGAGACGATATGCACTTAGACAACTGTATCAAATGTATCCCCGAACTGATACAGTAGACATGAGTCTGCAGACTCCACTGGATATAGAAAAGCTATAAATAAAGTCTGACAGGTGTGAAGTGATGCCATGAAGAAAAGAAGATACGTGTGACCACTAAACCTGATGTATGGATATCTAGAGAATGAAGATTTGACTAAAGTGACGAAGTAAACATATATGAGAATATGAAGAAAGCCATATACACTTAGAAGATAAGTAATATGGGATGCAGTAGATGTATATACACATACGCGCATGTTAGATAAGACTATGTAGAAGCTTGCTAAATTAGGAAATATAACCTGAGTAAAGCAGCCATTTTGGGAAAGTGGATGTCTGCATCATATAATGGTAAACAAGGAGCCTCGAGAAGAGAAACAAAGGCTGCAGAGCTGACAGGCGGTGGAATACAGAATTGTGCGTGAGCAAATGATACTTGCTTTGCTCAGAATCAAGGATGCCGCAGCAAGAAGCAACTGTAGGGCACGAAAGGAGTCGAAGAGGATATGCCATTTATACAAGACATATTTCTCTTCGAACAAAGATGCAGAAAGTACATGCAAGATGGAGCAACAAAGTCTCCAGACGCAGAGCAGAGTAATAGCACCCAATATAATTGAATTAAATAGATCTAATTAAAGGGACAGTATAGACAACGTCATGGTCTCTTCGTGTGCGGTACAAAACCAAAATACAAGGCCAATTCATAAAGCATCAGACAAAGATAGCAATGCACCTTCACTCCCTTTGAAGATCTGAGGAAGAGAATGTTCAGCAAGGTCAACTACAGAGAAGAAGCCTTGGCTTAGGGCCTAACTGATGTGGGATGGTAGAGGCCAATTAGCAAAGGAGGGCAGTTGTCTGGCATTGTTACCTAGCACCTGGGTTCCGCTGCTTACGTGCTGCTAACAAGCCGAATGTCCAATGTGGACATACATTGTGGACCATACATTGTTGCAGAAGCCTATTCTCTACTGTTATGCTATTATTAGTATTTTACATAGTTAGAGGTTGTTCAATGTGTTCAATGTGTGCCTTATTTATGTATTTATTTATTGTTTGCTTGTTAGGGGCTTATACAATAAGAACATACTGTTTCAAAGTGGCAGGGAGGGAGGTAGAGTGGGAAATACATTACAACACAATATTTAAGAGCAGAGGGGGAAAAGGGAGGGGGACAAACCTACTATACCTTGTGAGTATTCAGAACGTGCAAGTGCAGAAAGGAAGAGGGGGTAAGTGCTGGGGAGTCCAAGCCCATGGGTGAACCAATGAGCAAAGTACTAGGAATGTAGAGCGCTACACAACTTGGGCCGCGGGTGGTGTCTCCAGAGCGGAGGGTAGGCAGATGCAAAGTGCTGTGGAAAGACAGACGCTTGGAAGAATTGGTGTGGGTGTCAAGGCCCCACAAAGATGCAAAAGGGCCAAGGACATCGATTCAGCAACTGAGGGATTAGAAGAGGAGATAAGGAGGGAAGGAGGAGGAACAGAGGAAAGTCTTAAAGAGCTTCCAGAATTTGGGAATATCCTGCTCAAGGCGCAGGGGGAGGCTATTCCAAAGGATGGAGCCCCCAGAAGAAAGTGAGCGACCCCCTGCCCTCCGTTTAGCAAAACGCTTTACCCACAAAGAGTTGGTGCCAGAGGAATGAAGTGGTCTAGAGGGATAGTAATTAATGAGATAAAGTTGAAGATAGTGAGGTCCCTGGGCCTAGACAGCCTTGTGGATGATGCAGAGGGACTGCATTTAATCTGTGCAGCAACCGTGAGCCAGTGAAGACTTTTGAGTGCAGGAGAGATGTGATCCCTCAGTTTAAGGCCAAGGTTAAGTCTTGCTACCCTATTCTGGATAAGCTGGAGGGGTTGCAGAGTGGAAGAAGGACAGTTCAGGAGGAGGCTGTTACAGTAGTCAAGTCTACAGAGAAACACGGCTCCAGCCACATTGAGCCTCTGAGGGAAAGTGAGAAAGGACAGGATTAATTTGAGAAGGAAATGCTGATAGTTGGACTTCTTGCAATGTCCTGAGTGTGAAGGAGGAAGGAAAGAGAGGAGTAAAAGATTACTTCAAGGTTTCTGACTTCAGTTGAAGGCGCAGGGAAGAGCCCAAGGAGGAAGGCCAGAGTGAAGGGAAGAATGAGGGAGCAGGGATCCCAATGGGAAGGATCTCAGTGTTACAGGCGTTGAGGCAGAGATCATTGGAGGTGCACCAGGACTGGATGGCAGATAGGCAGTCAGGGATGATGGAGGGTGAAAGAGGGTCAGTAGGGAGTCTGAAGAAGAACTCTGTCGTCTGCATAACATTGGAAGTTGGAGGAGAAAGAGGAGATAGGCTATGAAAGGAGAGCAAGGTACATGATAAAGATCCAGGGGGAGAGTATAGAGACATGTGGGACACCACAGGTGGAGAAGGCAGTAGGAGAGGAGAAAGGATCCAGGATGACATGGGAAGAGCAGTTAGTGATGAACGAGAACAGCCAATCCAGTGCCCATTCCGAGATGCCAAGTGTATCATGGAGCCTTTGTATGGGGATGTAATGGTTAATTGTGTCAAATGCAGAGGAGAGATCGAGAAGGATAAGGACAGCTTGGGAGTTGGAGTCCCGTGAAGCGAGCAGTTCTTCACGGGTGTTCAGAAGAGCAGTTTCCATGCATCTGGATGCTCGGAATCCAGATTGATGGTCGTGGAGGCCTCCAACAAGTTCAGTGTGAGAGTTAAGATGGGGCAAAGCAGGCTTCTTTAGTAGCTTCCCCAGGAAGGGGGTGATGGACATAGGGCAGTTAGGGTCAGAGGAAGGTTTTTTCAGGAGTGGGGGCTCTAGTGAGTGCTTGAGGATGCAGGGGAAGATCCAGCAATAAAGGAGTGATTGCAGAAATCAGCGAGAGCAGGGGCTAGAGAGCTAATGTTATCCTTGATGGTCCTGGATGAGCAAGGGGAGACCTGTTTAGAAGAGACCTTCATGGAGCGGACAACTCTGGTAACTTCCAGATAAGTGTCAACTAATGTTGATACTATTACTTATATACACTATAAGTATATATGTTCCCATTACCAAACCCTCAACCCGCTACATTTTTACTGTTTGCCGCGTAGGATGATGTCACAGCTGACGTATGTTGAGGTATATAGCTTTTTGCATAATTGAAATGCGTTGAGAGAGTGTGAGCTACAATCAGTTTTTTTGCCAGGTTTCCCTACGTTATTGAACTAATAATAAAGTAGTATTTTGCCATATTCTTGGAGTCTGTCCAGTTATTTGGGCCTGAGGTCATTTAGTTTGGTAATCCCATTTGGCACTTCGAAAGCTCCAGATCCTATTGCACATTAACCCTGATTCATTTTCTCTGTACTTTGCTAATAGAGCAGAATAACTGCGACGGTATTGTGCTCATTGGGCCCAATATAAACCAGCCATACAGTGTTGCCTGGGGAAATGTAATGCCTCCTTTGGGTGCTAACCAGCTAAATAGAATCTGTAATTTCAATCTAACTGGGCATAATAGAATTTGCATTACAATTTTTGTCCTTTCTATGCTGAGCCTAATGTAAGCAGGCCTTTCTGTGCTGATTGGACATAATGGAATCTGACCTTGCTGTGCTAATTGACCTGTGAAGGCAATTTAATTTGAAATAATCTGAATATTACTTTTCACAAATTATGTGGATGTTTCGGGACAGCATTGATTCCAATATTACTAAATGTATCTAGCATATCACACGCTAATCTAGTGCTCTCTCTCTCCCTATCTCTGCACTCTATGTTTTCCTTTGTCTCTCTTTCACCCTCCCTCCCTCTCTTCCTCTTTCCCTGTCACTGTCAGCCGCACTCTATGCCTCTATCTCTCCTTCTCTCGGCAAGAGTCATGTTGTCAGGTGCACTCTCACTATTCTCTCTGTCAGTGGGGTCTGTTCCTCTCTCATTCTCTGTGTTAATTGGTCCTCTGTTTATTCCCCCCTCTTGCTCTCCGTTTAGTGACTCCTCTTTTAGTGTGATATCACAATCTCTGTCTTCTCTTTCTCTCTCATTCCCTCTGTGCACTCCGTTACACACACACTCTCTCTTTCAGTATGGTCTGGTTTTTTACCTTCTATTCCTCTCCCTCTTTCAGTTTCTCTCCAGCTCTCTTCATCTATATCTCCCTCTCAGTATATCTTGCTTCCGCTTCCTCTCTTTTACTCTCCCACTCAGTGTCTCCCCCTCTCCCCTTCCCTCTTTCTGTCTCTCTCTCTTACATCCACTCACTTTATCACTCCCCCTTTGCAGTTCGTTCTCTCTCTGTGTACCGCTATCTTTTCTTCTCCTTCTGTGGGTCACTATACTCCTTTGTGCGCTTCTTTCTCTCTTTGTCTCTCTCTCTCCTCACCATAACTTATGTTGTCTCCATCTCTCTCTCTCTCTTTTTCTGATTTTCTCCCTCTCTCGTTCCTTGTCTGTTTCTCTCCCTTTCCCTCTCTCTGCCTCTCTGCCTTCCTTCCTCACCAGTTTCCCGTTCTGTTCCTGTCATTCTGTAAATGCCTTAATAACATGCTGAGCTCAATCTGTGTGTGTGACTCACTCTCTGCCTCTACGTTGCATTCTTTCTCTTTCTTTGTCTCTCTATCTCTCCCTCCAACTCAAAAACTAGTTGTGCCCAGGCTATCAAATGCTTATCTAGTGTCCTTTCTCTCTATCTCACTCAGTGACTCTATCGCTATCTCTGGTGTGAAAGTTGTGTTGTCAAGCTTGCTCACCCTTTTCTCTGTCCATGTGGTCTGTTTCTTTTGGAACTTGCCTCTGTCACTGCCTGCACACTGCTCTTCACCATCTTGCAGCAGTCAGACCTTGCAGGTTGTTTTGCCTTGTAAGGCCTACTCTCACCTGCTCCCCACTAACTGCTTCTCCTCTTAGATCTCCAACCACCTTACACTACACACACAAATCCCCCAAAGGCAGCAACTACAGGCCTAGCTGTTAACACATCAACACTATCTGGGTCATTACCAAGTTCTTCTCTTTAGCCCTGTTGCACTCTCACACATCAGTGCGTAACCATACCCACAGCTCGGTAGCCTATCACCCCTCGGGCTCTTCCTTATGGATAACATACTCCCACGTTTCTACACCAAACCCATAGAAAGCAGATTGGCACTCAGGAACTGGGTACTTCCAACATGCACCCAACAACACCACAGGTTTTGCACCTGCCATTCCCAGTATCCCACCAATGACCCCCAAACCTCCTTTTTATATTACCTAGCACGGTGAGGCCACCAATAGTTGAAGGCGGCACTATACAAGACCACCTACATTACATTACATTTCTCTTTCTGTGTGTTAATGTGTTCTTTCTCTCTCTCTCTGTCGCTTTCTCTCTCTCTCTTTCTCTCCTCCTCTCCCACTTTCTCCATTAGGGTGGTAATGCTGGAACTGTTCTCTCTGTCTGTGTCAGTGCAGTTGGCTACACACACTCTCTCTGCCAGAGTGGTCTGTTTTTCTCTCCCCATCTTTCTATCCATCCTTTTCTATCTCTCTCTATCTCTGCCTCTATATCACTTTTTCAATCTCTACATGGGTGAATCTACCCCCTGTATCCCCCTCTCTCCCTCTGTGTGTCCCCATCTCTCCCTCTATTGCTCCTGAAAGCTCAACATCTGTGTCACACACGTTTTCTTCCTCTTACCTTCTTTTCCTCTGCATCAATATTTACCTTTTTCTCCCCCTCTTCCCCCTGCCCCCTACTTTCTCTTTCTCTCTCCTTCGTCCTCCCTTTATCGCGCCACCCTCTTCTCCCTTGCTATATCTCTCCTACTGTCCATGAACCAAGAACCCTCTCCCCTCTCTCCCCAGTTCCATCCTCCACTTTCTCTCTCCCTCTATCTTTCTCTCTCTGTCTCTCTCTTGCGCTCTATCAGTTCATCTTGCTCTCTATGATTATCTATATCTTTCTCCATCACTCTCTTGCTCCATCTCTCACTCTCCTTAACATGTATTCTTCCTCTCCATGAAGTGTGAGCCTTTTTCCCTGATGGTGTGGATGAGAGGTAAGGAACCTTGCTGACATTTGGAAAGGAGGCACTGACAGGGAGAGCTGTGGCTGTATATGTAAGGTGACCAGATCTCAAATCAAAAACTGGGAGAGGCCAACAACATAAAATAACCACTGCAATGTGACAATGCCTGAAAGCATGAAAGTAAGAATACACTTTAGTAGTGCTTGTAGTGGGGGCGGAGATAGGATGTTCGCCAGTTCATAATGCCATAGCATTGACAGAGATAACATGCCTTGGAATGCTAAACGACATCATCAAAATTACAAACACATATGTCCACAACTGAAAGTCATGCCATTAAATCCTTACTGCATTGAATTGAAGTTTTAAAAAGTGCCTTTGCACAAATTGTTTTCCTTGTTTTTCAGGGAGTTCTGAAGGCAGGAATCCATTCAGAGCACTACCCCAAAGTGTCAGTTGAGATCAAGGTTACATGTGGATTAGCAGTGGTTTCCGCGGATGCTCTACACCGCAACCTCTACATGCCATCGTCTTCCACTAACACACTGCTTTCTCCGCTATCGTTCGAGCCACTACAGTCATTGCTGATATCAGAGTGACCAGTGAACCACCTTCGTATATAAAGACATATATTGTCATTGTGTGTGTCGTGCAGTAATGCATCCCTCTCTGTGATGGCATAGTGCCTGTATGCTGGAAGTTGGGAGGATGTGGATAGGCTTTGTAAGGTACCAGAGAACAAGACTCACAGATCTACAGCTGCCTTTGATATTTTCTTTTCATTATTAGGCATTGTACATACTGTAACAAATCCACAGACTGAGCAGCACTACCAACTAATCAGTGACCATCATGCAAAACTAAACATTGCCTTCTTGCTCGCAGAAGAAGATCATTCGTTTAATTCTAAATGTGAAAGTTGGTCTAATTCCTTATTTACACTTCTCCAGATGGGTTCTCAGATGGGTTCTCAGTCATTACAGACACAGTACTATTGGTGAGGTCTTATTCATTGTACAAATGATATT
The DNA here is from genome assembly GCF_040938575.1 of Ambystoma mexicanum. Classification (NCBI taxonomy): domain Eukaryota; kingdom Metazoa; phylum Chordata; class Amphibia; order Caudata; family Ambystomatidae; genus Ambystoma; species Ambystoma mexicanum. The sequence continues at coordinate 296,166,341 of NC_090925.1, forward strand.
TCAGAAGTCTTATTAGTAACAGACACCGTATTCCTGCCTCATTCATTAGAGGCACAAAACTCACAGTGAGGTCACATTCATTGTAAACATTATACACCTGGGGTGGTCTCACTAATGACTGGACACAATAATCCAGAGACGTCTCAAAAAGTATAGATGTGATACTCGTAGAGAGGCCTCAGTCATTAGAGGTGCTATAGCCAAGGTGAAGTTGCATTCATTATAGACACAATTCACAAGGTGAGGTCTCACTAGTTACACGACATAATACCCCAGGTGTATTCTCATTAATTATGGCCACTGAACTCCATGGGAGGTACACTGATAACTAAACACAATAGTTCAGGTCATTTGCCAATAATTACAGTCACACTATTGCAGGTGAGGTCTCACTGATGACTGTACACGATACTCAAAACCGAGCTGTCATTAATTATAGGCACAGTACTCTAGTTGATGTCTCCTCACTTCAGACAATTTTTTTCCTGCAAGGTCTAATTTATACCTAGATGGTACTATAGATGCACTCTCACTAATTATTTGACACAGTGATCCATGTGACATCCCTTTTGTGAGAAGACGCAACACAACAGGTCCGTTTTCAATAATTGTAGACACAATACTCCAGCTCAAACTGCTTCAAAAGGCAAAGTACTTCAAAGCCGGTCTTGCAAACTGGAGGGACAACACTTCAGATGAGGTATCACTAATTATTGATCCCCATACTCCAGATAGGAGCTCACTAATTTCTGAAAACAATACTCGAGTTGAGACCTCGCTCATTTTGAACAAGGTTTTCTGTGTCAGGTCCCAACAATTATGTTATGAAATGGTATATTGTGTAATGTTTTGTTACGTTGTTTCACGTTATTGTCAAATATAAAGTGCTTTGAAGCAGACATAAGGTGGCAAGTAGCACTACACAAAACACCAAAATGAACAATACACGCGAGCAGCACACATATCAGGAAATGGTCCAAAACATCTGAAGCAGACCTTCGCATGTAAACTGGCAGGTAGACTCTCACCCATGTTGGACCTAAGAGCCTCATGCTCTCCTCTGGTAAGAAGGCAATGCAAATGCAAGAGGGGGTACAAGGAGGCATTGTGCATCTTAACTCCTGAAGAGTCACGTCTCAGCCAAAGAGGAATCCTGCCTCCCACAACACGATGACCATCCCCATGAAGTTTCAAGCAGGCAACAAGAACTCTCAGGAAGCCCGGTCTCGGACTTTGTGCCGAGAGGAGCCACAGTTAAAAAACACCCTATTTTAAAAGTGGCCTGTTTATCCCATCTTTCATATCTATAGAAGCTGGTCACTTCTGGCTGTTCGTTTAGCATACAGGGAGAAAGAAGACGGGCATGGTGTCAAGCCTGTCTTCCCCTGAGCAAAAGACATACTCACATGAGTAAAACATTGCACATAAAGGGGTGCCAGGCTGCCACTGCATGCAGAAGGGCAGACACCCGGCCCTTTTCTCCCTATCTACCCTGTTTCTTGTATATAAAGATCTGACGTTTAGGGTTTCAGATATTTCCTCACTGTAGATGGGCGCGTTGTTATACATTGATAGTCTACTCCCAAGTGAGGCTACACTCTGTCTCAACATGAACTACAACAAAGTCAGCAGCAAACCAAATAGTAGTGGGTGACAATTATTGTTGCCTCATCAATTTTCCAGGGAAGGTCTTCAACAAATAATAGACCTATCATCCGCCATCAACGTATTGATATTGATATTGATATTTTATTTCTATCGCGCTTGTACACAAGTGTTTCAGAGAGCGACAAGGCAAGGGAGGGGAACAGGGGAGAACAAAACAGCAATCTTACTAGGCCCAGCGACAGTGAGAACGCGCAAGTGCATGGGAGAGGGGGGAGGGGAAAAAAGTGCATGGAAGGGGGAGAAGTGGAAAGTGCGAAGCAAAGGAGAAACAGATAAATAATAATAAATAACTAATAAAGGCAACAAGCAGTGGTAGTGCAGCCAGCAATTGGCAAGTGTTAGGTTTAAGGCAGCAGACAGGGTAGGTCTGATAAGTGCAGGAAGAAAAAGGGGGGGTGTATGGGTACAGATACAGACCCCAGTGCAAGGGGTGGCCCAGACGCAGTGCGGGTGGGTGGCAGGGTAAGCAGGTACCTGGACCCGGAGGACAGAGGGTGGCCAGGTGCACGATGCCAACAATATTTCTAAATTTTATTACAAAAGATATATCATTACACCTACACACAATAAAATAGCTGAACGAACTGAAATTCGTATATAAAACCTGAACATCAAATACATCCAGATGTACACAGTTACACAACAAAGCAAAATAGCACAATCAATATCATTGTGTCCAGTACCTCAGTGATCTAGTGTACACTAGCATGGGTTTACTAATCACAATTAACACGCGCTACATCCTTCCTTGGTAAATTGATGAGGCAATAATAATTGGCACTCACTACTGCACCTTCCTTCGGTTTGTTGCAGTATATAGTTTCCCACTACGTAGGAAGGTTGGTTACCCTCCTCTGGGATCAGCCGATGTGAGATTGGGTCTAAAACAAAGTCTAGCATGACGTAACATGGAACACACTCTTTATAATAACCTGTTTGACATCCAGCTGTCATTTTACTGTATACGTTAATTTCCTTACTCTCTGTTACTAACATAATTCACCCTTATACACAGTCTATCCGTGTTGGCTCAAGTGTGGCAATCCCAGAATTAACACTCTGGAGCTTGATCTGGGGCACAGTGTATATAGATGCAAGAGCAAAAAGAGACACCACATGTCTAGGATTAACCAAGCACTGCTCAGCGCCTCATGCAAGCTTTGGAAACACAACCCAGTTCACACAACAATTAAGGGCATAACATCCTCTCCTCAGTTTCAAAACAGCTTCCTCTTAAGAGGCCTGGCATGGAGCCATGCTGTCCATAAATGCCCAACGCATCCCTCCCCACCCCCTTTGCTTGTGGCATCTATTTCACACTTTCCCAACCTCTTGTCTTCACCATGGTACTTTTCGTTCCTCCAGGAGACTAAAGTCTGAGTGCCTTTGCCGTTTAGTTGACATAAAGGCAATACCTAGGTTCCATTTGGCTTATGAGCGTCCACGTGTGTAAGCCACTCTCCACAGAATGTGTGCACTTGCTCCTTCCACCCTGCAGGTTCCTGTGTGGTCATTCAGGCGTCTGAGGGCTAGGTGGCGGAGTCCACACACGTGTACCTCTGGCTTTTCCCGCTGTGCTCTGAGTGTCGTGGGCTCCAGAGGCGTCATTAGCGTCAGCAGTGGGACGCTAATGGGTGCTTATTGTGCTGCCGATGCTGCCTGCTCGGGCACTGAGGGTCGAGCGTGTCCGATGCTTAAGGACTCCGGGCAGGAACAGGGGCTACACAGTCACAATGGGACCGCAGGGCTGACGCAGCTTAATTTCCAGGAAGTCTCCCCATTCTCTCTCTTATTGATGTGCACTGGCACTAACCGCTTCGTAGAAATGGGCTCTATTTCTGAGACCCACCAGTGTAAGGGGTTGATCACCGGAAGAACTGTTTGTAACAAGCTTCCCTGACTGGCAAATATGTCTTTTGCCGCAAAAGTGAGTCATAGAAGTGGTCAAGCAGTTAAGTTGTTGTCGCTCTAAAGGTTGTGAGATCTCCTCTCTGCTTCCCTACTGACGAAGTTGCGTGAGTTTCCCTAATTGACGCTGTTAATTAATCAAACCTTACAAAGTAAAAAGAGCATTATGCCTCGAACCCACTGAACTTTCCACATTCAATGATGAGTTGAAACCACAAGCGTTCCTTCCTGTCCGAGACCTATTCCATGAAGACTACTCAGGATGACTAACGCCTCAAGTGACAGCATGTTGTTGTTGATGTCCATGAACATGTGCTCATGGGTTTGCTAGTGCCCACACTCCTCCTTGCATCTGGCCAGCTTCTCCTGGGCCACCTAAAATTCCAGTACAGAGGGTGGTCTGCAAACTCAGAGTTCTACCCGATCATGATTGCGCCGCACCTATAAAAATGGATTGCTCCACTTCAGATTTCAACTTCGGACCCTACCAATGTTACAACTCTTATACAGGTAGCTGCATCCTAATGACTGACACACACACGCACAGACTCTCCCTCTCTACCTCTTTCTCTACTCGCCCCCATTCTCGCTCTCTCTCTCTGTCTCTCTTTCTTAAAACTTTCCACTGGCATCGGATCGAAAAATGTATATAATGTATAACCCATCACCTTATACAAAAGTGTCTGCATGGTGCGACAATCCATTTATCGTATGGAACCCCTGGTCACCTGAGATCCGCTACTCACAATATGCTGGCCATTAACTCATCAAAACTCCGAACAATTTGCTTCAACTCCATCACCAATCATATGCGGTCCCAAAAAGGATAAAGCCTTTTCCCGTGGCTGTTCAGTGCACGCATGAGGCCATTTGATGACCTTCTGGATACCAAAGTGTTGACACTATGTGGAAATGACTCCCAGATCCTGTTACACCTTCAAGAAGTAAACAACAAGCAACACGACATCTCTGGGTACGTGCTCCATATCCAGGGCTGGTTGACTGGCATCTTCCTATACCTAAGTAGGAGTAACAACTGGAACCCCAAAATGAAGCCTGTCCAAAATAAAAAAAACTGCCTTTTGGTTGTCCCTCCATATTGATCTCCTCCAGAGACCACTCAATCAGAAAGTCACACACTTGGGGGCATCCTTTGATATAGAGCTTGCCTTCATGCCCATTACAAATGCAGTGATTAGTAGAGCATACCAGCATGGAATAAGAAGGAAGAGGATCCAGAAAAGGTGAGGAATCAAAGGGAAGCCAGGAGGATAGAGGGTGAGAGGCAGAGGGTGACATTCAAAATGAATGGATCGCCCGTATATGATCTCAGCTGCTAGTTCTTTGATGAAATGCTGCTCTCTTGGCTGCCCCGCAGAGACAACTGGCTCTGTCTCAGTTACTCATGGGAGACACCACCTCTGCCATTGTCAATTGTCCATAGACCCCAGGAATCCTCTTCAAAGAAGGCCTTTGATTCTCTGATATTTCCTTGCACCATCATCCAGGCATGATCTCTGGCAACAACTTGGATGCCCTAAAACCTGCTCTGCAGAGCAGGTACATACCTGACCGAGCCTTCGATGCTGAATCTGTGTTCTACATGTTCTGCCAGGCATCCCAAGAATCCACTCTGCCACGCGCCTAGATGCCTTGAATCCCACGCACCCCGCGGGGGGACTTCAACTCCAGACCTCTCACCCATGCCTTCATGCAGACACTCTGGGTTTACACAAGCTGCGGCATTTGATATCCAACACCAAAGAGGCTCTCTCATCTAGACACTGAGGTGCTGCTAGAGGAGAAGGGCATCGATATTCACTCTGCTCCATCCGTCCTAGGGATATCCCTACAGCACACCACACACATGCGGTCTTCGATGCCCATGCTCAGTCCCCGTTCCACACCCCACTCACCCACTCACCGTGGCCGGCTTCAGGTTCCAGCACCGGTGCTGCACGCAGAAAAAAGGGGTCTGCAGGCACACCAGTGTTCCTGTGCATGAACAATCCCTGCTTTTTCATGGCTCGTTCATGAATAATTCATGAAAATGCATGAATAATTCATGAAAGTGCATGATTAATTCAGGTTCATGAATTATTCAGACCGAATTCCCGAAGATTCCTGGTTAATTCATGCTGTCACTGGCTGCCAACCTGCTGCTTAACTTCTGATAGAAGATTTACTTTCGCCCCCTGTACTATGCTAAGTCGCATTTGCATACACACGCATGCATGCCCACATATATGTCGATATACCGACCCCCAATGCGATTTCTCAATGGGACCACATGCCTGTCCATGGCTTCCTTGCAGTAACCCGTCTTTAGTAAGTGGCGTGCACATTCTGTGCACGTTAAAAGCCCCCACACTGCCCCATGAGTCCAAGCTTGTCATTTTAGGCCTCACTATCGTGCAAGAGTCAAAAGCATTTACATTTCATTTAAAAGACAATACCAACTCGTGCCTGTCTCCAGCCACGGTCTTATGTGGTAGTACAACATAGTGTGTTCTCCTTTCACAGCGGCAAAGCTGACTCTTTTAACTTGCCTCCATTGTTCAACGCTGGGGGGGTCGACAGTTGACTTGTTTGGAAATGTGATGTCTACATACACCGGAGTCAAGCTTGTGAACCAAATATTTTTTTCTTGCAATGGATAATATTACAAACTATGAACTATTGAAAACGTGCAATTACGGTAAAAAGTGCGTCTGTAAGATTGTAAAAAGGACTCTCGCCAAGACACGCATCACGCCCGGCTTGCCACTTGTAGTACGGCATCTCAAGACTGTAGATCAGAGCTCTTCAAACTTTTATTTTTTTAGGTTGGAGGAAATGGGCAGGGCTCACATGGTCGGACTGGAACTTGAAACTGTCTCAGGCACCAATGAAAAAGTGGCCCGCAGTTGCAAATGGATATTCATTCTTTTAGTCACAGACTGTTTGACTAGTACCCAAGGTGCTGTTTTTTGTTAAAATGTAAGCCAATTGTGATATTTAAAGAATATTTATTCAGCAACAATGATCAAAATTACTAGCTGCATACTGAAATAATTCATCAAACTGGTCCTCAATGACCCAAATATTGGCTCATTTTGACAGGCCTACACTAGCATTTAGCATTTCTGGTACAGGCATTGCCCTATTGCCCTATAGGCCAGTCCGAGCCTGGCCAGCTCATCCATTATGGGCTAGGGGCATCCACCTAGTGCCCCCTCACCCATTATCGAGAAGCCCAGGAGCCAGCCCAGTGAAACACTGAGCACTCCCTCAGCTGCTTTTTCCAGCTAAGGGAGTGCTCCTGGACAGGCTGAACTGTCACAGGGAAACATTGTTTCCCTGTGACAGTTCAGTTCCCCAGCCACACATGTTCACTGATTGTCATGAGGCAAAACAGGCAGACCATGAAGCACAGATTAGCGGGCACAATGGTGGGGGGGGGGCGCAAAATCACAGTAGGTGCCATGTTTGTCCCTCCTGCAGGTGCAACAGATGCTTTCAGCCAGCACATGTGAGCAGAAAACCTAAAACAAAGCCAATTGGGGGGGAAGGACCACAATCCCCAGCAGCCACAGCGGCTCAAATGCACAAGTGACAGTTACTCCAGTACGGACACATTCCGAGAAGCTCGTGGCAGGCAAAAGCCATTGCGGATCCACTCCCTCGCCCGCAGAAACTCTTGCAAGCCCAGCAGGCTGCAAAGATAAGTGAAGGGAATTAGGTGCTTGGTGCGGCAGTGGGGAGCTAAATATAACGGCTTGGGAATAGACAGGCATGCAGTTGGGAACGGGCACAGGGGAGAGCCACTAACACGGAGCCTTTAACACAGAAGGCACTTCTTGTGATGCATGTGCTTCTGATGTGCCATACACATTACTCGCATGTAGCCTGAGGCATGCAGTAACTGTCCACTCTTTACCAGACGACAGACACTGCTCGTAGGTGTTCGCAAGTCAGCTGATAACCAGGACAGGCTCCAGATCACGCGAACAGTGAAAGCTAAGTGCAGCTTATTTAAATGACATTATTTAGGCAAAAGTGTGCAGTGCAGAATTGTTTAACAGTGTGATTATGGCCAAGTAATGTTACACAGTTTATGTACCCTGTGTTTTATGTTCCTCATGTTTTTGGTAGTACTTCAAAACAAAGTTTGAACGCTAAAGTCAGGCACTACTGAATTAAGTTCTGAGTGAGGTACTGAGCCCGGAACGAGTGTCAAGGGGCTAAAGATCCACAAACAGAAGGAACAATCTCAAAAGTGAGTGTACGTGGGGTAGAACTCACTGATGAACAACTGAGTGGCGAGACCCTATTCTAGGTGTATGCTTGTGTGTGTGTGGGTATAGTGAGTACCAGAGTGTGCTCCAGCAAGAAGCCAGCTCGAGCAGGCCCATAAGCCAAGAGCCAAGGAGCATGTTTTCCCCAACAACCCTTACATATCAATAACCTCTCCCTAATCCTCTTGCCGGTGTTTCTACTTCCCTCTTCCCATCCAACCCATGGACCCTTACCCTCTTTCTCTGTTGTGGTCACAGAGGTCTGTGATTTCACTACTACAGACACCAAGACCTTGAAGGGGAGGTAGGGGTTTGTGCACCTCCGCGCTGGTCCAAGATTTGCCTTGACACTGAGCCATGCAATGCTGGGGGCGCTTTGCTTCGCCAGCCTGGCATAGCTCATTGGAAATGCTGGCTGGGGCACTGCATTTCTGTATGTGCGAGGGGGAGCTCCTGCGCCTCCTCGCACAAACGGACAGAGCAACCTGGAGCATTTCAGCACCTATGCACAGGCCCCTGCAGATGCTACATTTATGTTCATTTATTTTTTATTTAAATATGTGTATGGATGCGTGTATGCTTGTGTTATGAGTGAGTGTATAGTGATGGGTGCTCGTATGAATGATAGAGTGATTTCTGTGTGAATGTGTGTGCATGTTTGTTTTGATCCGTTGAGCTGATTTTGGTGAGTGGGGGGTAGAGCGGGGAAGGAGGGTTGTACAACAAAGGCATTTTAAAAATGCCTTTGTTACACAATCCACCTACCCACCTGCCAAAAATCAGCTCTCCTTCTGAGGCACTGTGCAGCCCAAGGGACAGGGGTGGTATTTCTTTTACTGGATATCTATCATAGATGTCCAGTCAAAAATACCATGCTTTCCCCCTGGGTCCCAGAGTGCCAATTGCAAACTGTTTGGCTTTTTACCCAATTTCTTTTGACAGTATTCTCTAAAAGGCAACATTTTACCCATTATTTTAAAGAAATTAACAGGCGGAACCTCCTCCCCCACGAACCACCATTGATTACTTCGGGCTACCTCACTGCAATCGGTTGCTATGGCATTTGTGTGGGAAATATTTATGCCCCTCCACTTAAAAAAATCACCAGCTGCCATTGGCCCTTGGACTGTATTGGGAACGGGGTGGGGGAGCCCAGGGACTGTGGTAGGATCAGGGTGGGTGGGAGCACTGGGATAGTGGTGAGAGCAGGGTGGGGAGAGCCCAGGGTCTGTGATGCGGTGGGGAGAGACCAGGGACTATTCTGGTAGTAGGGTGCAGTGATACTGTCCATTTGGCATTTTTGGGGGGGCCCGACCTGCCCAAATGTTGCTCGGTGTTGGGGCTCAGGCCAAAATTCGTTGAAGACCACTGCTTTAGATTGAAGCCATCTGGGGCATACTGAGAGGACAAAGGAGAGAGAACTGGCCTCTCCTGTAAAAGAAACATAGAGATGGTGGTTCAGAAAGGCTGCATTTCACAACTCAGGAGAGGTAAATAGGAATGCATGCGAGGGCTGGAACAGAGTCAACCCTATGTCAAATGAATATGTGATTTCAGGGAAGAGCTACATTTATATTCAGAGGTGCAGATGTGGCTTGAAGGTCTGACATGTGGAAAGAATTGAGGGGTCAATTTGCTTTTAAACAAGCCCGGAAGCCACTATCTCCCCCCCCCCACCATCCAGCAGAGACACATTCACACATTTTAGCAGCAGTTCTACCAAATTACTTCATTAATGCACCAGAGTGTGCAGTATTTTGGCTGTGCATGTTGACAGCTAAACATATCTGCCATCAAGGCAGTAGCCCAGCCTCATAGATAAGTTGCTGTGGTGACAGTTAGCACTGTCAAGTGTCCAAGTGTACTAAGCCTGATAATCTGTCTTTAGAGTTGACCCTAAATAGAATACAGGTATTTGAGGGGAGTTTTGTCACACCATATAGGGGATTACCATAATAACGCCATACCACTTTAACACCATACGGGAATACAACAAGATTAGGTATAGCCCTCTGACAAAATCTCTAACATATTTTGGTGCATTGGCCTGTGGGAAGGAACTTTAAAGCAGTTACTGGGCATGGCAAGTGCATTAGGCACCACAGCCATTTGGTGTACTTTAAAAGGGAACTCATTCTATTAGGTGATAGAGTGGCCCTGCGCAGTGACATTATGTCCCAAAATAAAGCAACTTTTTCTGAGCTGGTGAACTACCTGGAGGCAAAGCTATTTGCCCTTGGGGTGTGGTCATAAGAAAATACAGTTTTATGGAGGGAATGCAAATGTGGAGAGATGCAAAAGGAGTCATTGCATGACACCTGTAAGGAAGGGATTATTGTACAGGTTTGCATGCTAAGTCTTTTCAGTGCTTCAGACAAGAATTCAAAAAAAGATAGCATAATATGATTATGTGCTCTCAAATTGGTCTTTAAGACTGCAGGAGAATGATTCTGACGTGATTAATACATTACAGACGAGCTTGGATGGGGCAAGTGAATGAATATATACTTGAAAGGGGGTTTGTCCTGGCTGTAGTAGTCAAAAAGTTTCTACTTATTTCAATGCAAGTTAAATCTACTGTGTATCAACCATCCATTGATGGTGCTATTTTTTGCCTATTCATGGATGGGTGTACATCAAAAACACAACATGCGCTTTCTTTTTGGTGAATTTAGGTACAGCTTTTAATATATTGCTGACCTATTAACTCTTTTATACTCTTTTTACATATTCATGGAGTAAGACCTATCATTTGGTCACCCTTTAGCCTGGCTATGACAGAGCTACCCAAGGTCTTCAACCTAGAGTAATGACAAATAATTTAAGCTCTATCTGGTTGGTAAAACTTGTTAAAAAACAATGATGTACAACTAGGTCACCAACAAGTATTAGAAGAAGTTTCATGTATGTGTTTCTCTGTTCTTGTTATTTTACTATGAAGTATATCCCTGTATCAATTTGTTTAACTTGGTTTATGCTTGTAATATAGTTTTTGTACTCATTGTCCACGATTGTTGTAGTGTAGAATAATTGCACTTCTGCATAGATTGAAATAGCTGTGTTACTCCATGAATATGTAAAAAGAGTATAAAATAGTTAATAGGTCAGCAATATATTAAAAGCTGTACCTAATTTCACCAACAAGAAAGCGCATGTTATGTTTTTGATGAACACCCATCCATGAATAGGCAAAAAATAGCACCATCAATGGATGGTTAATACACAGTAGATTTAACTTGCATTGAAATACGTTGCAACCTTTTGACTACTACAGCCAGGACAAACCCCCTTTCAAGTATATATTTAATCACAGCCCATAGTTCTGCGTCTGTTTTGGGCTATCCCTCCAGTTACTCCTGGATGGGGCAAGTGAGCAAATGAAGTGTCTAAAATTGGAATTAGAGCAATCTAATACCGAGATGCAGTATAAATGTGGTGAAACGGATACGCAGCTACCTCAGAAAAAAAGGCAGTTTGGGGAGAACAAGAACTGATGCAACTAAAAGGGGTCATAGACGAAATCAGACAGGACAAGGACGATACCATTTTGGAGATGCAAATGCTTCAAAAGAATAACATGGAGAGAGAAAACAAATTTCATGTTATAGAACAGGAAATGGTTAAAATGTTAGAGGAGAATGACAAGAAGGACAGAGAGTTTAATCAGTGCCAAACACAAATAAATTAAATGCAAGCTGTGATTTATAAGATTTGTGATGAAAACTCTAACCTTTGCCAGCAGGCAGACTCGATTTTATAAAAGGTGGAACAGATTTGGAACAGCAAATATTTAGTTTTAAATCTCAAGAAAAACAAGGCACTTTATTTAATGGAGTTGACATCAGTCCCATCCCCGACCGGGGAAACAATGTACCAATGGCTATCCCTGTGGCAAGGCCGGATTGTAGCTGTTGGGGGGTTTTGATTCACCCGTCGGTGGTTATCATCAGTCCTGGCCACCAGAGAAAAGAAATGAGCGACCTAATAATATACCCCAGAATGTGCCAAGTAGCCCCATTAAAATAATGAAATCCATCAAGACTTTGTTTAAACTATTCAAAAAGGGAGGCGATTGTTGCATAGAAGACAATTTTTAAACATTACATGATATATTTAAAGCCCTTCAGATTGCTAGGGAAAAGTATAGACAGTACTTTCACCTAATACTTGATTCTGCAACTGCTAGTGTCATTCGGGGCCTTAATGAACAAGGAAACCTTTCATGGGCAGACTTTGAGAAAGAGGTTAGGCATAATTACTCCCCTTACCAGTCAATGCAAGACACCAAGAAAGCAGCATATACAATGAGAGCAAAGCCAGATATGTCACCTCGCCAGTTTCTCCAAGAATTAAAAAGGGTACTTTCCTGTTTTGATGTGTCTTTTAGCTCTAATTCCACAGAATCTAAGACTGCATATTTTTATGGTCTCCAAAAAGATATTATATCACAGTTATTTTGCGAATTTGACTGAGAAAAATTGCTAGAATGGATTGTAGAACAGGGGACTAAACTATAAGAGGTAATCTATTGTCAGAGGGAGGAAGGGTCTAGAAATAGGGAAGTAAAATCAAAATCTAACGACTCTATAGCAACAGTAAAGGAGGTAAAATCTGCAAAAATGGCATTTGAATCAGCCCAAACTCAGGTAAGAAACAATATAATAATAATAATTTGGCATTTATATAGCGCTACAAACCCTTAGGTATCTGAGCGCTGCTTATTATTACCCACGGTGTGTGGTGCTCATTTATTGACCTTGGAAGGATGAAAGGCTGAGTTTGGCCCCGCCAGGATTCGAACCAGCGTTAGCAGGCTCTGCACGGATGTCAAAGCGAGCGCTCTACTTGCTGTGCCACTTGACCGGCTATATGACACCTGATCTGAGGCGCATACCACCACAAGAACGCCACCCCAAAATCCTTTGTTTTAATTAATTGATCCAAGCAATAGAATTACATTAGTCCTAGATATTTGGGTGACAGACCTAGGGTAGGATTCTGACCCAATATGTCTGGCATTAACATTAATCAAAATCAAATGTACAATAGCTCGTACCAGACACTAGGGGTGTAGACAGATTTGATCCTAATCCAATGATATATCGCCACCAAGATAGGCCATGGTATGTGGAAAGATTCATTGAGAATGGAAATCAGCATAGGAGACAATTCACCTCAAATGAAAAACAAAATATGAACTATGTCCAGCGCCATTATAACCAGTCGCCACCACCAGTCGATCGCAGCCAAAGAATGGTCACACCGCGTTCTCCACCTCCTATGGCCTATGAGTTCAGAAACAACCCAAATAGAAATCAATCACCTGAGAGGTATCAGAATAGGCACAATCAGGGTGAATTTAACCAATATCGGCCTAAGCCACAGAGCGAGGAATTCAGGGACACAGACAGATTTCAATGTCTTGAGGCCCAAGATAAAATTATGTGTGAGCAAATAGGAAAACTAGGTGCAAAATGCCATAGGAGTGATCTTGTGCATTCTGACAGCACGTGACTATGTAATAGCCCATGCACTGATAAAAATACAGAAGCCCATGAACCATTTTTATGTAACGGTCCTGAATTGTTGATCCAAAAATAAAAATACAAACCAATGAAAGTGAAACACGAGATACGCACACACACAAAAAGGAGGTATGGTTCAATTTAGAGCTGAACCAGACTATCAAAGTGTGTGCAGATGAAGAACAAAAAGAGGGAAATGAACAAGATAAACCTAAAGAACAGAGAGACAGACGTAAAAAGAACATTTTATGTGAAGATAAAACATCTGATGAAGAGGTAGGAAAAATGGTTGCTCAAATGGAGGGAGCAGACCAATCACCTGAGGAGTATTTTGAGCCACATATATTTCAGGTAACCGAAAAGACAGGCACCATGCAAAATGCAAATAGGTGCTCTAAGCCAGAAAATGACAGGCTAACACGTGATCTTTGTGAAAATGTTCAGTCAAAAAATTGCAGTGTAAACACTGATAGTCTCAGGTCAGAGGGGCGGACAGTAGCTACACTCCAAATGGGTCCTGGGCATGGAAAAATAGAGAAATATTCCCAAAATGAAATTGGCGAAAAGGAGGGAAAAATATAATTTCACATGCCTATGTGTTTGGCAAGAAGTGAAAAGGGACTAAGAAAGGTGAGTCCTGAAATCAGCAAAAATTCACATTTTTTGTGTGTGCTGGAAGAAGGTGAGGACAGGTATTATGCTCATATTACTGTGGATGAAAAACGCAATGTATTTGCAATTATTGACACGATGCACAGGACACGATCATGTCCAACTAGTTGATAAAAAGCATCAAAGAACAGAGATCCCCACAAAATCATATAAAAGTGAGACAAACTGAAGGCCCTGTGCACAATTTCAATGGTGAGGTTGACATAAAGATAGGGAAACACCAGATGAGACAAGAAGTTTTGATTACATCTATCGGTGAAATACCTTTCCTAATAGGGAGAGATTGCCTGAAGAGGTTGTCGCCCCTCATTGATGGGGTGAATGGAGACTTATGGTCCCTAGCCAAAAAAGCATTGAGGCCTAAGAAAGTGGTGTCAGAAAACAACAGTATAAAAGAATGCCACAAAGTGGCTAAGTCAGATGATGCAGTGGAAGTGTATCTTCAGAATGGCTGTGCACCTAGTGTCACTGTCATTCTAATGTGTCAGGGTGAAATGCGAGGTGAAAAAGAGAAACCATCTAGGGAGATTTATTTGGACCCCAAGAAGAAATGGCAAACAGAAATAGATGAAAACACATTGCGTTGTTATTTAAAGGAAGAGAAGTGCAAGCAGAATGTCACTTCAGAGATCAACAAAGGAAAGCACATTACAACACTTTCCAAAATATGCATGGAACATGGACAACCATGGATCCTATCTGGGTAAATGGGGATTCTGAAGTGATAGAGGCTACATTAGTGCTTGAGCAGGAAAGGAATTTCATTAATGAGAAAATGCTTCAGCAAATAATTGACAGGGAGGAGATCACAAAGTTCAGAATAAAGAACCAACATGTTTTCGGGCTGTATAATCCGGAGTCAGGAAATAGGGTCATGGGAAGATGAATGCTAAGCATCACAATTGGTCCTAAGAATATTCATCACAATGTGTGGATTGTGAGTGGGACACAAAATACATTTTATCTGGGAAATGACATTATGCACAGAATGTGTATGGTGTTAGACTCCCTTAATCACAAAGTCTGGTCCAGGTTAGGCAGACCTGCACCTGAATTTGAAGACAAGAGACAAGCGTATCATTTTGCAGATATGGTACCATATGAGATTGAACTACTGGTGAGAAGGGACATTATCAGCCCTACATTTACCAGACAAGTTACAATTGTGCTAAAACACAGAAAGGGACAACAGATGAAATATTCTGATGCATTTGTGTGCCTGAATGAATCCATGAGGAAGCAAGGGCTAGAATGGGAATATACACCCCTGGTAGAGATTGGGGATGGACCGATTAAAATCCTGGTGGACAACAAAGGGTGCCAGGATATTAATTTGGAGGAGAACAACAAAGGGTTCCCGGATATTAATTTGGAGGAGAACTCAGTATTAGAAATGGCAATACAAAAATCTCCTTATACTGCAGATTTCAGTAATGCAGTGATTGGGAATATCCCTGAAAGATATGTGAATGCACAGGGTAAGTTGCCAGAGTTTTAGGATTCTCAACCTAAAGGAATATTTAAAATTCAGTCTGTGCATCCTATGAATCATGTGAGATAGTGTGCTGTCACCAAGATAATGGCATTCTATTTGATTTAATCTAAAATTAAACAGAAAACCAGCATATTGAGATGGAGGTCAACATTCCAAAATATTTTAATGTGTCAACTCTCCAAACAGATACAACTAAACGGTTAGAGGAGAACAGAGGTTCCCCGTTTGGAAGGCTTCCCAGAATTTTCAAAAATGTTAGAAGAGCAGGTTCCAGCTGCAGATGCATGCAAAAATGAAGAAGAAAAGGATCAGTTGAGAAAAATATGTATCGAGTACATAGAGGTTTTTGCCAAAGACGCGTATGATTGCGGCTTAACAGGTCTCCATGTTGCCACATTGCCAGAAGGACATGGTAGGGAACCAGTATTTGTGCATCAATATCGGTTGCCCCTGGAATATTTAGAGTCATTAGCCAAGATAATTAAAAAATCTAGAATCCAGAGGAATCATTAGGCCCATTCATAGCACATCAAACACTCCCATTTTGGGTGTGTTAAAACCTAATGGCCAATGGCGTTTGTGTGCGGACCTATGCGAGTTAAATAAAAGAGTACCTGTTTCCAGGTGGCCGCTTCCATTTATTAATCAGGGTCTCGCACAGGTCCATGGGTCAAAGGTGTTTACCACATTAAATCTTACAGCTGGATACTGGTATGTGCCACTGGCTGAAGATATCCAGAACTTGTTTGAATTTTCTTTCAACAAATCACAATATGCATGGTTGCGGACACCTTTTGGATATGTCAATAGTGGGAGTGAATTTGGAATATTTTTGAGGAAGGCGCTCCAAGATCCAGCAGAAAAGGGGACACACTTCTATGTAGATGATGTGCTAATTAAAAATGAGAATCTGAAAAGTAATTTCAATGAGATTAGATATGTTCTTGGTCAGTTACACAAGGTGAGAGCTAAGGTGTTTTTACAAAAAGCCCAATTGCTAGGCCATAAAGACCCCATATGGAAACTAAGTCACAATAACTAAATACTATAATGACATGTCAGACGCAAGGTTCGCTTTCCAAAAAAGTCTGGTTTTATTCAGAGTTTCTCAGTTGGCCGACTGGGTCTCAACGCCTCACAACGTGTGTTCCCAGACTATGTTAGATGCGAGAGAGCAAACAGCGCTCAAGTAGCAATATATATACATCATACATTATCTTTTGTTAAGGCAATTTGACCCACCCTCATACATGTCATACAGGCTAGGGTTCCGTGATTGACAATTATGAAACATTATGACAAGTCTTCATTCAGTCTAAACATAGTTATTCTAGCAAAGGCAGCAAAGACAGTTTCTGTTATGGGGAACATGGAGCTCTGGATCGGTAAGGATATCTTGTTCTTAGCAGAGAAACATTCCATACTACATTATCCGTGTGTTACGGCTCATGAGCTAAGGGTCAGATAGTTCTGAAGCAGAGAATACCATTCTCCACGAAGGAGCACCGCTAGGAGGATATAATTCATGTTTAACTCCCTTTTACAACAGTGCTTGCAAGACAAACTGGCACCTGGACTACTGATTAAATGCATCTTCTGCTCGACTTCCAGGACTTAGTGAGAGGGAAAAACAATGTATTTCTGCACAGTTCGACATTCCTGTCTGCATTAGCATTTCAGCAATCAAGCCATGGCCTCGCACTGTGTGCGGATCTAAAGCATAGAATATATTTGCAAAGCGATTAACAGAAAAGAGAAAAGAAAATGGTCGGCACTTCACAAAATGGACTCCCTTAGGTTAAATTCACGATTCTTGGATTGCGATGTTTGTCACATGATGCAATTCGCTTCTCACCAACATACTATACGTATCATTCGGCTATGGTATTACTTTTCTGGTCTAACACAATGGTGTAAAAAGAAAGTGAATTTCTTAGGTCATGCGGTGACTGAGAATGGGTTGAATACACAGAAGAAAAAGGTGGAGGAAATACAGTAGTTGAAAGACCCTACTAATTTGAAAGGATTGAAGAGTTTATTAGGGATGACAGGCTATAACAGGAAATGTATTAAAACCTAAGCAGCAATTACACAACAGTTACCCAGATCATTAAAGCAGGGAGTACCCTGGAAGTGGGAAAAAGAGCAATGTGAAGTGGTGGCCAGGTTTAAAGAATGTCTCATGAAGGCGGCATGTTTGGTGTATCTGATAAAGAACCAGGATTTATTTGTAGAAATAGGATTCACTGATCAGTGTATGTCAGCAGTGTTATCTCAAAGGCATGTTTGAATAAAAAAAACTATTGCATATGCTTGCAAGGCGTTATCTCAGGTTGAACCTAAGGTCACTGAATGTGGAAAAGCACTCTTAACCACTGTTTTGGCATTGCAACATTTCCGTCCCACCATTCAAGGGGAAAGAGTGATTACTGAAACCAATCACCAACCCCTACAGTTTCTGCAAAGTAAGAGAATTAGGTCAGGGAAATTGGCACATTCCAGAACGACTTCCTGGACATTGGCATCGCAGGGGTTTCCTGTGGATGCAAGATAGGGACATTGCCCAAGGGCTAGTGAATCTGCATGATTGTGCAGCTGAATGTGCACCCGATGAAGCAGAGATAGAATCCAATTTGAATGAATTTGAACAATTCCCATACAAAGCATTCAATGAGAATGTTTGTAGGGATTTACCAACAGTGTATGTAGATGGGTGTGCATACTATGTGGCAAATAACACAGAAAAATAATTGGTGGCAGGAATAGAAAATATCTGGTTTAAATGAGACACATTCCAAGAGTGAGCATGAGGATTGAGTCTAAAAGTAGTCAGGTGGCAGAATTGGCCACTATCTACAAAGCAATCGCTATCGCAGTTGAAAATAATCTCAAAGAGATAGTCTTAGTGACTGATTTGGATTATGCACGAAACAGTTTTGTGGAATATTTACCTGGTTGGAAGGCAAAAGGTATGCTCACATAAAACAAAAAAAAAACCTCTTAAACATGGCAAGATGATCCAAGCCATAGACACACTTCTTTCAAAAAATGATTAAATAATACATTGGAGAACAATCTGAGGCCATTTAAAGATGCCAGGTGAGGACAAGGAGGGGAATGACAAGGCAGATCAGTTAGTCAAAATTGGAGCTGCAATGGGATCGTTGTTTCCCATTGAACACCTACCTGGTGAAATGCAGGTAGATGTGATCACACACTCCAAATCTCCAAAAGAAGTTGAACAGCCTGTAGTGCAATGGAGTTCTGATGTCCCAGATCAGGACCTGATCAAAGCGCCCAAAGAAGACCCAATTTTAAGCATATTTTATGATCACTTAATAGATGCAGAACAAAATCTTCTGAATGAATATTATTGTAAAGGGAAAGAATAATTGAGGGTATTGCTGAAGAACACAAAGAGAATTAGTTTACAAGATGGATTCATGATTAGAGAATCTGTAACAGGACAAATCCAATGGGTGGTGCCTTTGTCATTTTGGGGACTAGCTGTTACGCTCCGGCAGCACTGCTCTCGCCAGTCTCCCTCGGCATTTATAGCGGCTCACACAGTCCGGGGAAAGACATCGGTGTGGCAGCGTTATCGGTTTCCCTGGAGACTGTATGGACGCCGGCATCGGTTGCGGTCGTGTCAGCTGACACGCTCATTACGCACAATGCGCACACCGATGCTCGGCCATGTCAGCTGACACGATCATTATGCACAATGCGTACACTGATGCTCCGCCCCTTGCCTTCTTAACCCGGCTCCTCTCGGGGCTCGGTGCTGCTAATTGTAGTCTACACGTATCTTTACGTGTTTAGCCCCCGAGCTAATTTCCTTCTTCAAACCTTCCAACATATTTTCCCTGGTTCGACTTTGCCTTCCACTCGGACTGATTACGGATTGCCCTGTTGACTTTGGTTCTACTCGCTGTTACGACTCGGAACGTTTCCTGGATTGTTGGCGGCTTCCTGTCAGAAGTCGTTTTCCTATGCTCTGTAGCTTTTTGGTTCCTTCCACAAGGGCTGTATCGGAGCGATCATTCCCTGGCAATAATTGCCTTCAGTAAGTGTGCTTTCATTTCAAACTGTGCTCATTGCTTCCTGTGATTGTTGTTCTTGGGTAAACACTGCCTATCCTCACTGTGAAGAAATCTACACTTTACCTTGGACATTGTGCTGGTTTTATACTCTTATCTTACAAGTGCAGTTCAGGACGCTTTCCAGTTACTTGCACCAACCCGTACCCAGTGTGTCCCTCGTGCCGTTCGGGTGTATCCTTCCTCACTAACTTCCCTGTTTATTATTTTCTCCTGTCATTGTGCCCTTTCAAACAGGATTTCCATTTTGCTCCTCAACCATTTCCTTCCAGGTTAGTTGTGCATTCTCTACGGTTCAAGGGGAGTGCTTAAGTCAGTTAAGCTAGTTCCTTATTGTCTTTTGCATTGTCCTTCTAGGCTCTGTACCTACTCTGCTACTCCAACCAACTGGTTATTCAGGTATCCATGAATTGTTGATTGTCCTACAATTGCTATTCTTATCTGTACCGCGTATAACCCTTTCTATGGTTTCTTTTCAGCTGTTGGTCTAGCGGTATGTGTGAATACCCGGCTCTTTTATTTGATTGATACCACTGTCTGTCTTATCAACACAGCAGAGGGATACATCATAGAAAAGAGCCCCTCTCTTGAGGAAGCCTGATTCACTGAAATCAGGGTAGCTGAGGTCGAGACTGGTTGCTCCGAGAATTCCACCACTTCTGTCTTCGAGGTCCGGTTTCAATCTTCCGATCCTTGGTGTGGTGAGTAACACTAATGTTACATCATGCACATGATGAAATAACTGCAGGACACAGGGGTTCACAAAAAACGTTGGACATTTTAAAAGATTATGCTTATAGGCCACATATATCCTAAGGTGCTGAACTATACACCATAGGGTGTCTAGTATGTGCACAATTTCAACCTGCTTCACCTACGCATAGAGCCCCAATAATGAAAAGAGATTTGACCCTTCCATGGTCTGATTTGCAAATCAACTATGTTGGACCTGTAAAAAGATCAGCTAGAGGAAATAAATATTTATTAACAGTGGTTTGTCTAATGTCCCAATGGGTGGAATGCATTCCATCACTGGATTGCAGTGCACAAATGGCAGCTACACTACTGGTAAATCATATTTTTTCAAGATGTAGGTTACCCCAAAGGATATAGTCAGACTGGGGTAGTCATTTCCTTCGTGCATTAATGACCAGAATTTGGCAAATATTGGGTGTGAAAAGGAAACTACACATCTCATATTACCATTCTTCTTCCAGTGGGGTGGAAAGAAACAGCAGGTCTATTATTGATATATTAAATACATTTGTGGCTGAAGCAGCTTCTAGTTGGGACCTTTGGCTGCCCTTAGTATTGATGGCCATTAGATCGACCCTGCTAAATCAACAAATCTCAGTCCTCATGAAATACTGACAGGGAGAAAGACCCATGAGCATACACTTGTAAATGCCTCCACCATTCACGAATATGTGGAAGAGTTGAGGAAGCACTTACAACATGCATTTGCATTTGTGCAGGAGAATCCGGAGAGGGCTGTTGATAGTACAAAAATATATGATGACAGGAAGACATCTATAAGGGAATACAAGGTGGAAGATCAAATATACAAGTTAAAATTTGGGAAGAGCAAACATACAAACTCTAAGTTTCTTGCAGCATGGAAAGGGCCCTTTAGAATAATGGACAAAGTCCCCCCGTGGTGTACCGAATAGTTAAGAAGGAGGGTGAAATGACAGCGGAACAGTTTGTCCATGTAAATCAAATCAAGCCTTTCCAGCCGAAACATGAGTTGAGAAGGCTTGAGCAAGTTGAGGCAAGTTGAAAGAAAATAATGAGTATAGAGTGAAAATATAGCTAAGCGGAGAATCAAGGTAAACATTGGCATGCATGGAAAATGATAATGGGTTCTGATATGAAGAGCTATGATCTGTATAATGTATGTTTCTGAAAGTGTTTTGGTTGCATGATGTGAGATGTATGTTTTGAATTGTATAATGCTAAACTTATTTTCAGGTGTTCCAGTGTGGCAGACCAATATCCATGGAGTGACCATAATAATAATGCCAATCCAATTTTATTTTCAGATATTGCAGCAGAAGAGGGATGAAAAATGTATTAACTAACTAACTAACGGAATACCCCAGCAGTGCCAGATCCTTCGGGGTCTGGACCACTGGAGGATGCCACGGGATTGGAGGCCCTGGGAAAGTCCCCAGCCTGAGAGAAGGGGGTAGAGATAAGGAGCCTGAGATGCCATAAAGATGACGCCTTTGGAGGAGATCCCATAGAATGCCAGATTAGAGGAGTTCTGCTGATGACAGCGTTATGTGCATTTGTGGTGCAAAGGTTGATGGACAGGACATTCCGGATGCGTGGTCCACAGGAACTAAAAACACATATTCTTCTTTTTTGTTTTTATTTTTCATTTTTTTTTATATGCATTTAATTGTATGTTGTCTGGAAATGAAAATGAGATATTATATACTAAAAATAAAAATAATTAAATAAAAAGAATATATATAGATATATATATATTCAAAAACGAAAACCAAATCCCCAGATCCACAATGGAACCGGGAAAAGCAGGCCAACGGAATGCACTCCCAAGAACAGCAGAGAAAGACTCTCTGCACAGAGGCAAAACACAATCCAAAGTTTTACCAGACTGACAGTGCTTTATTTCTTATGTCAGCATGGCAAGGAAAGAAACCAAAAAAAAAGAAAATGTATATATATATATTTTTTTTTTTCTGTATATATATATATATATATATATATATATTGGGTGAACCTTATCATAGTGTATATCTCCACTTTACCACCATGCACTTGCACTTTAGTATTTTTTTTTTATATGGGATTGCAATCAAAGTGTGTGCATTTGAATATGTATAAGCATTGGCACTTTAGCACCTGTAACCTGCAACATCTGCATCAGGACTTTTATCAGCAGGACAGATTCCCCACAGCCAGGTGAAGGAACCCCATGTGTCTCCTATGCTATATGAATGTTATTTTGTGGTGACCTATATACATGGGAATATGCATCTGCCTTTTTATATCATGCATTTGCACTTTCAGGAAAAAATGGCGCTGCTTTTAAATTGTGTGTATTTGAACATGTTCCCTTACTGTTTTCTATTCTCCTCTCCGTTCACCTATATTTACCTTTTGTTATAGATGACTCAATGGTTCTCAGTGTTATGGATGACTCAATGGTTCTCGACCTGCTCATCGAAAAAGACACAAGGACTGTTGCGGTGCTGAGAGATCTTACCGTTCATGGAAAAACATCTGACATAGGAAGATGTAGGTGAGACCCAAGGTCAAACTTGGACAACAAGAAGGGACTCATATATATCACGCCAAAGTCTAAGAGTGGTGTAACACCTTCATTGGAACACAGCAAACATCTCCATCATTTGGAGATACCATTGGATGGTGTACCAAACTGCAGAAGTTGAGGAAGTTGAGAAATTCGTACTATATGGTTCAAGAATTAGGCAAGACACAAGAACACCATCCAGATAGAATCAAGTATGAAGACAAACATTGAACCAAAGAGCTCCTGATGAAAGGAACATATTCCCAAAACACATTGAGCTAATCTTTAGGATATTAGAACACAATGAATTTATGTCTACAATTTATTGTGATCATTTGAGAAAGTGAAACTGGCTATCTGACCAGGGAACTAACGTTGTAAAATTAATACCTAAGGAGTATACATGAAATTTGCGATGGATTATGTAACCAGAATGTGCAGCTTTGAAACTTTATTTTGATTTGCTCGATACAAACAGTAAAATATGATCATTTTACAAATATATTTGTAGTTATTTAACACAAATCTGGGTGTACGAGAGATGGGAGAGTTCCACAAGTGTGTGGACATCTGTTGTTATTCATTCTCTCTAACTCTGGCCACCATCTACAGGCCACCTGGCTGGGTCACCATTTTCCTCTATGAATGGGATGCCCTCACATCCTCTCTCCTAACTTCTACCTCTCAGCTTTTCCTCCTCAGGAATCTCAACATCCACCTAGACTCTTCTGACCCTTCCACTGGGCTTTTCCGCAACTTATGCAACTATCTCTCCCTCACCATTCTGCCCACTGGTCTGACTCAGACCTTGGATGTTCTCATCTCCTAAGACATCCCCCTCTCTAACCTTTTTACTACTCCACTCTCCTGGACTTACCATTCTCTCCTTTGTTCTCACCTGAAGCTTCCTGCCCCCTCGGGAAAGCCACACCCAGCAATGCCACCTTTATTTGCGGATATCCATCCTATAAAGCGAGTGTCAGTGGACCTTCTCCTACACCCACCCCTGCTGCTGACTCCCACTCTGGCTCAGCCCTTTTCCAACCTTCATCTCTCTATGTCTAACACCCTGGATTTCCTTGCCCCTGTCATGAGAATCCACCTGAAGCCTGCCACCAAGTGCAATTCTTGGCATGACTCCAACCTGGCAGCAGTGAAATGCAAGTGCAGAGCTGCTGAGTGGAAGTGGGGCACTTCAGGCACACCCTCTGACAAACTGGACTTCCAAAGGTAATAAAGACTCTCCATCTTCTCTAATGAAAGGGGCCGCATTCAAGCCTGGATCTTTGCGGCTACTAACAATACAGCCAAATTATTCAAAATCTGCAAGGAGCTGGCCAATTCTTCTGCAGTCTCTACCTCTTCTATACCCACCCAGACCCTCTGTACGGCTCTGGCTTCTCATTTCACTACTAAAACCCAGGACATTCTGTCCTTAATTTCCTCTTCTCCTCATTTCTCTCCCTCTACCTCTCTCAGGCCCCATATGGCTGCCATTCCTACTCTCCACCTCTCCTCCCTCTCATCTATAACACCAGATGATATTTCTAGACAAGTCTGATCCATGAAAGCTTCATCCAAACAGGTGCTTCCCTGCTCCTCCAGAACCATTAAGGACAACATATTCCTCTCACTCCAGTCTTGGCTGATTTCTGTAATCACTCCTTTGCTACTGAATATTTCCCATCTCTTCTCAAGCACTCCTGTGAGAACCCTCTCCTAGAAAAACCTTCTGCCAACCCTCCTGTCCAGAAAACTATCGCCCAATCTCTACCACTGCTTTCCTGGGCAAACTACTAGAGAAGCTGGCTATATCCCAGTTTTGCCTCCACTCTGAATCTCTTGATTGTCTCCATGCCCATCAGTCTGGCTTTAGAGCGGTCAGAGGCATGGAAACTGCTCTCCTAAGCACCAGTGAAGAGCTGCTCTCATCCTCCCAGACCTCTCCTCTGCCTTTAAAATATTTTTTATACTTGCATTGTTAGTTAAAGTGAAGCCTTACACAAGTTCTCTTAAAAGCAAACACAACATTAAAATGTACAACTTAGATTTCTCATATCTCATAACATCAGATCAAGAGCGCTTCACTTTCCCCCATTTCTAAACCAACACATAAAGCTGCACAAATTTCTGACATGGTTTTACATCCTTAGATGAAGCTTTGCATTCTCAAAGGCCAGAGCTGTCCCTAGATATTAGAGGGCTAACAGCATTAGTCGTGCTGTATTAAAAAAGGAGGAAGATACCCACCGGGAATGAAGAATGTGAGGTTGTATATGGACCACTCAGCAATGAGTCATTATTTAGAGTCAAGTTTTAAATCTAGTAAGAATTGAATAGTTGCCACAATTAAGGAGACAGAACTTGAATTGAATAAATATTATGTTCCACATATCTCTGTTTTCAAGCGACTTAAAGTGCCCTAGGTGTTTGTAAAAGCTTTCTTTCCTTTGATTTTTCAGGGCATGGCAATTGACTAGTATATGCTCTAGTTATTCCTTTCCGATGGAAATCTTACAGAATCTGCAACTGGATTCTATTAGTAGAAATCATGTTTTGTGAGATTAGGAACTTCTTAGATGCCCACACATTAAAACGCAGCCTCATTAGATTGGCTCTGCATTTGTTATCCAGGAACTTTAGTAAATAGGTTGGGATTGCGCCCCTATGTTTTATGATAAACATGCCGGCTTGGAAGGCTTTGTAGGGTAGGCAGAACTCCCAGACCCCTATCCATTTATTGTCTTTGTACTTTTCTTTTGCTGCTTCTGGCCTTTCAGGTAGCGTAGTTAAATCTATATTGGCATTCTTCAGCAAGTACTCACAATATGGCTTCCAATTAGCCAATGGATACTTTTTTTGTGTGTAAAGGCTTTGGCAAGAGTTGGGAGACGAGATAAGTCACCAAAGGGTGCTAGTAAGCGTTTTCTAAATAGCATTATGGAATTCCATTCATCCATGGATTGTAGGGGTAGAATGCCCAATTAAAATCGTGTAATTTGAATTGGGAATCCTTTAGGGAGTCCCAATAATGTTTTCCAATATATACCCTCCAGGATGTTCCAGTTAGGCTGATGCATGTCCAGTTTTTTGTGATCCACATAGGTGACCGTCGGTGCTACTTTTTGATCATAGAACATGATTATTGGCTTGCAAGAAAACCTTCCATATTTATACTGAACAAATTTGGCAAGTGAGGTTAACCTTTGCATTTTCTCCCTGACTTGCATTTTATATGGGCGGTCTCTTAAGTCGTTATTCACATTCTGACCTAGGTATCTATATTCATTTAAATTTATGAGGAACATTACTCCCAGAGACCATCTATATTGTGGTTTATTGTTTTTTTTTTCTTTTAGCAATCATTAGTCTATTTGATTTTTTTAAATACATTTTTAGGAGATTTTGATCAGGATAAATTTGGAGGGCTGCTAGTTTTCTTTGCAGCCTAATTGTGGGTAGGTCAATCAGCACCAAATCATTGGTGTATAATAGCCACGATATATGGGTATCATCTACTTTTGGTGGCAAAGATCTAACAGGCTTTTGTGCATTATTGATGTCCTTTATGCAAAACCAAAATAAAGTGGAAGCAAGGGTATATCCCTGTTTGAGTCCTTTGGTGGTAGGGATTTTTTTTTTAGTCAGAAGGCTGTCTTTATTTAATTTTATTTGAATCGTGGCATCATTATGAATTTGTTGAATTAGATTAAGCCCACCTGCCTAAGTGTGTTCCATAGAAGGTAGCGAGAGATAGAAGCAAATGCCTGTTTGAAATCTATGAAGGCGAGGTAGGTCGCCTGATTGGATTCAATGATTTGATTTTTTATTGTTGCAAGTGTTAGTAAATTAACTCATGTCCCAAGACCCGCCACAAAAAAACGGATTGGAATAACCTTGACTCAGCTCTCCCTCTGTCCTCATCCTCCCGGGACCTTTCCTCTGCTTTTGACATGGTCAATCATGCAATCTTCATTAATCAACTCTGTGAGAACCTGGGTATCACGGATCAGGCCCTGGCATGTCTGACCTCCTTCCTCTTGGACCGACTCTCCCAGGTCCAGCTCGTGTTCTTTCTCTCCACCACCTCTCTCTCCACTTGTGGTGTACCCCAGGGCTCTGTCCTCTCAACCGGGCTCTTTAATGTCTATCTGACCCCTCTGGCCCTCCTGATCTCCACCTTTTCTTCTATCTTTCAGTGTTATGCAGATGACACACAGCTCTATTTCAGGCTATCCTCTGCTGCCTCCCCTTCCACACTTATTCCTGACTGTCTATCCGCTATTCAGGCATGCTGCACCTCCAGTGATTTCTGCCTTAATGCCGGTAAAACTGAGCTCCTCCTCATTGGGACACTTGCCGCCACTTTCCCTCTCTCACTGTTACTGCCCATTCTTGGCCCCCTCCCCTCAACCACCAGTGAGGCAAAAAACCTTGGTGTCATCTTCGACTCCACTCTATAATTCTCACATCACATACCTGGCTGCTTCCAGCTGGACCTCCTCAGATGGATTCTCCCATTTCTCACCTTCCCCCAGAAGCCGATTGTCTCCAGAACTCTGGTTTTCTCCAGCCTGGACTACTGCAACAGCCTCTTTCTCAATCTTCTAAACTGTACTCTCCGCCCCTTCAGCTAATCCAGAACCGGACCGCAAGACCTGTCGTTGGCCTCAAGCCCAGGGACTACATCTCTTCAGCCCTGAAATCCCTCCACTGGCTCATGATGGCTGCAAGGATCAAGTTCAAGACCCTCTGTATGGTCCAAAAGGCTTTCTGGGGTTGTAGCTCACACTATATTCAACTCTCAATTCCCAAATGCATTCCTTCTAGAGCACTCCGCTCGGCTTCCTCTAGCTCTGTGCGGGTCAGACATTTCTCCAAGCAGAGAATGTCGGCGGTGGGTCTCTTTCCTCTGCAGGTGCATTCCTCTGGAATTATCTCCCCACCCTTCTCAGACTTGAGCCTGACCTCCTTAAGTTCTGATTGCTTCTCAAGACCTTTCTTTTCTCCTCCGCCTTCTCTCTCAATCTCCCCTGCTAATCTATCCTCCTGCTCTGCCTACTCCTCTTGACTGGCAGTTTGGTGCCCTCTGAGTCCAACAGGGCACCAGACATTCCTCCCTGTCCAGTCCACCCACATTGCCCCCTTCACTGCCACCTGGCCTATCTGCCTTCCCGGCTGGTCTGCATCCGGAATGCCTGGCCTTCCTCGCACTGAGCCTTGCTGCCCTGTGAACTACCTGCCTCACCTTCTCCCCTGCACTTCTGGCTGCGCCCTTGGATGATCTGAGTGTCATAGGGCCTAGTAGGAGTGTTTGTCTTGTCCTCCCACTGTTCCCCTCCCTTGCCTTGTTGCGACTTGAACTAATTGTGCATAGGTGCATTATAAATACCAAATCAATCACTTGCAATGCCAGGTAGTCAACGAAAATACTCTTTTGCAATAGTAGTACAGTAAACCATCAAAAGCTAATGGGATGTGCAGGACGGTAAACGGCTCTAGCAGGGCATTGTGATGCAAGAAAAAGAGGCTGATGCTGAGCCCTGAAGCCCTTATATGAAAGTGCCTCAAGTGATGCAATTTCCAACCCAACTGTCCGGAAACGTGATTCACCTGACACTTGGGCCACATTTGGTGACCCGTAATGGCTAAAGCCAACCACACACCACATCCAAAGGCAGCACAGCACTACCGCTCTGGGAAGTACCTATAGAAATGTGTATTTTGTCCTTCAGTCCTATCATGTTAACAGGCCATGTGAGTGGCCGTGGACTTGCCTTAGCAAAGAACACCCCCACACACATGCACTTCTCCCTACTTCCACAGTTGGACAAGTTAGCCCCACTCTCAACATTTGAAGCGTTAGACGCTGCCCCAAAGTTGTAGTTTAGTTCTGCCCCTGGCAGGCAGGTATGTCGCTTTGGGGAGGGGCGTATGGGGTGTTCCACCTCATTTTTCCCCAGTTGACAGATTTTGATTCCGCTTGGGTCTGAAGGCGTGCTTGGGACGAGAGCTGCCATGGCTGAGCTTCCTGCCTTGCAATCCGATGCATTTTCATACTGTTGTTTTTTTGCTTTTTTTAGAGGGGGGGGGGCTGGAAGGCTGGGATTTGCAGACCTAGTAAGAACTGCCCAGGAGCCACCGTGTTTGGTCATTTGCATTTTTAAGCCACGCTCACTCCAGCCCACAGCAGCAGAGTAGATCATTTGTGAAAGGGCAGAACAATTCGTACAAATCTCCCTGCTTGTTTGAGAAGCAAACCAATATTATTTTTGCGCAACAATAAACTGTCTGTTTCAAATAATATGAAAATGAAGTGCCCTTCATTGATAATACAAGCAAGGCACAGCATAAAATAGAGATTTCAAGTGTTCCCAGTCTTCTACTCTAAATGGGGCATCCACCCCTGCTTCCTTTTCTTGCATTGTCACATTCAGCTCCACATTTCTTAATTTGTTTATTTATTGGGTTTTAATAATGCACCTATACACAATGTGCTTCAAGGCACAAAAAGAGAAGGGGGGGAATGGATGACTAAGCCAAACGGTCCTACTACACCTTGTGACATTCAGACAAGTGCAGTAATCAGAAGTGCAGGGGAGGGGGACGTGCTGGAGGGTTAAGGGAGTGCCAGGGGAGGCCAGCTGTGCAGAGTCTTTGGAGAAGGGAGTGCAGGGGCAAACGGTCCATGTGCTAAGTGCGAGGGACAGGGCCGGAAGGGCTCTGGCGGTGCAGGCACAGCCAGGTTAGTGCAGGTGGAGGGAGCCCAGAAGGGCAAATGCAGGTGGGGCAGGGGGTCAGAGGAGACCAAGTGCAGGGGTAGACTGGTCGGGGAGGGACAGTTACCCTGTCACCATCAAACAAAACCAGGCAGCCAGTCAAGCAGCAAAGGGGGAACATTAGCAAGGGAGGGGAGAGGGAAAGAGGAAGAGAAAAGGCGGGTTCCATAACTTAAGGAGATCCAGCTCAAATCTGAGAGGGGCATGGAGGCCATTCCAGAGGGAGGCACCTGCAGAGGAGAGAGGAATGAAATGCAAACTATCAGTACCACAGTACAGAGAAACACACAGCACTGGATGCAACACCGATGTGGGCCACAGTTAATTTCTGGTTTAGATATGTAGGTTCTCTGGGAAGAGTAACACCCTACAAATCAAATAAAACAATCTGCTGCACACGCGCCATTTTAACTGTGCGCTGCACCTAGACCTGCAAATACTACAAACAACTAAAGCTGTTCAGCTTCAGACGATTAACATTCCATCTAGTCCCGAATGCCTTTTTTCTTTGCATTCTGGTAATTTATTGAAAAAAGCTAAACTGCATGAACCGTAATGGAAACCGAAGTAGATTAAACAGCCAGATCCATGTCATGGGGCTACTTAGCAAAGCTGTGTTGAAATCTAGATCTGCTCTGCAGGTCAGTGGGGATGGCAAATGGCAAGTGCTAGACATGTCCCCTGTCCCATCCATCAAGCCCATATCACCCGGCCCATCCTCTGCGTGTAGATCTGCCTTTATACTGGAAAAATGAAACTTAAATATAGTTTAAGAAAGAAAAATGTCATGAGCTAAAAAAATCAAGCATTGGCAAAGCAGTTGAAGCTTTGTGTAGGCATGGGATGGACATTTGCTCGAGAATGGTATGATCACCTGGGCAAATGAGAGCAGTGCCTGGCATCTAATTCCTATTCACGTGCCAAAGCTGTTGTCCATGACAATGCCTGTTGTTAAGTGGATTTCAGTGCAAGGAACACGATATACATACAGTGGCTCAAGGCACACTTGGCTAAGGCATTTCTCTACTACCAAAAGCACACTTAAAGGTGCAAATAAGCTATTAAAATCCTAACAGCCTACTTAGAAATAACACTGTCAGGATAATGTTTGATGTTCCTGCATGGTTGAGCTAGCTCAAAGAGATCTCAGAAGGCAGTGTTTTGAGTGAGGAGCGGAAGGTAGTGGTGAGGAGGGCCATAGGGACTAGCAAGGCGATGTGCAGTGAATGGATGGGTCAAAAACAAACAAAACCCACAGGCTGTGTGTCCCTCCTCATAAGTCATTTCATTCCTAGCTTTACTCCAATGCAACAGTTGTGGCCTATAGGTGTCAGCCAAAACTAAAAACATACTTGCCAACATTCTGTAACCAAAAAGATGTAGAATTTTTCAAGTTTGAAAAAGATTAATTCCCATAACAATGACGGCACAGGAAAATACAAAACATACAAACAGCACAACATGAAAAGATGTTGAAATGTTAAAAATGTATAATCCTGAATGTTAACACCAAATTGTCAGCAGATGCTGGGTGGTGGTGTTACACTCTGCCACTTGCTTTCACTGCTGGTTCACCTAAGGGTTGTACTGGCAAAGTGCAGGACAGAGTCGCACAGCTGTCAGGTCAGTGAATCGGTCTGAGTGCAAAGTAATCACCTACCAGTCCACTGAAGAGACAGACTAATTAATGTATTGCAAGCTCTGTCCTGAAGCCTGCCTTAGAATCACATAAATTACTTGCCACTGTAAAAAGCAGTAGGATCTGTCACTGAAATCTGTAGGCGGTAGGGGTGCTTCAAAAGCAGTAGCCTACTGCCTAAATCTGTAGGGTTGGCAAGTATGTAAAAAGGACCCACAGAAAATCTTCTGTCTGATATATACCGGCGCGTGTGTCTGGTATTTTTAGCATAAAAGAAGTTTCTCTGTAAGCGCCTGCTCTTAATAATCATTTTTAGAGTTTACATTTTGGCCTTTGCTCTTCATTTTAAATGTGTTTCTAAATCCGTTTGGGGAACCTCTCTTGGTTGTATTAGTTGTGTGGCACTGAAATTTGACTTTGTAATCCTTTTGTTGTCTGGTTTACTGTAATTTGCTCTCATGACGCCTCGCATTCACGTGGTGAGAACATCACAATAAACTACATTTTCCAGCATTCTAAGGGTATTTAGGACCCTTAGCAGGCATGGGATGCGTTTAGGAGCTTTTTTGTGCAATGCTTCTGTCATAACTACTCTTAAGGTGAGTTGCCTTCTTTCTACTTGCGAATATTTCCATTTTGAACTGTGACTTAAAAAGTAGACTTATTACGAAATATGCTGCCATTGCATGAGCTCATGGTTAATGCACTGGAAACCAATTGGCGAGAGAGACAGGAATTGGTAGCACACTACGTAACCATGTATTTTGAAACTGTTTCAATCTCATGCAATGACAGTGTACACCAATCTACTTGTATTTCTAGTGTGGAACAGGTAATGGACTTAGCTACTGTGACAAAACCTAACATTGTGCTGCTTGTGGATTTGTCGTTAACTGAATCTGATATGCGTATGCCCAGTGTGTTGTATGATAACCTTTTGAGAAAGGCGTCCTTACAGACATCAAAGATCTCTAAGACTACGGCTGCCTCCAAACCCGTGTCCGGGTCTAGGTTCTTTGAATGGGGACTTATCGGGTCATTCCAACCTTGGAGGATCCGGTAAATCCCCATTCAAAATACCCATCCCCATTCCCATTCGAGCCCCCATACGGCTCAATGGGAATGGGGAGGGAGCTAATAACGGGCCCGTTATTAGCTCCCTTGTCCCCTTGCGGGACCCGCAAAGGATGTCTGGTCTAACCAGACGTTCTGAGCGGGTCCCATGAGGGAACCTCGTAATGCGGCGGTAGGGGGTTAACGGCACCGGCATCCTTAAAGTAAAGACTACGACACAGAGTGGAGGGCATATCCTGGATTGGATAGTAACCAGAAATATCAGCATCTCACCTGTTAGGGTGGATGATTGTTCTTGGTCCAACCACTCATGTATTACTTTTAAACTCTTAGGGCCTTATTCTTTGACGACTTCTTCTCCTGAGGTAAAGAAACGTGTAAAGGCTATAAATGCTATGATAGTTGTTAGGTAAGATTTTCATAGTAATGATACATCTTCCTGACCTGTGACAATCCCAGAAATGTTGCATAGCTGTTTGATTGGCTGGGTTGCTGCATAAATGTCCGATCCTGGAAGCTCACGAGGTAGTCAACCACTGGAACCAAAACCCAAGAGGATGATGAAGAAAATACGGCTGAGATGATTTCCAGCAACCAAAGAGCCTGCTATGTAACTGAAACCTGCTGTTAGCCTTCCTTCCAATCAAACTGGGGACTCCAAAAACCACAACCCCCAACCTAGAACCTGTTGATACCCACTTGACTCAAGAAGACCTGCAACAGTCCTGTCTTAGATCTTTTAGTCGAAGGAATCCATCAACTGGGGTTTTTGCTGCATATCTGAAGTCTTCCTGCTGCAACACTTCTTCGGTGCTTAAGTCTCTTGTGATTCCTGTGTATCCTTGGGGTACAACTGTGATTGGCAGGTCTCTTGTCCAGTTCACCCAGGCCCACTGCTAGAATCCTCATAGGGTGTCTTCTCTGAAGTCCTTGGATCCTAACTAACTTTCAAAGTGAACTACTTACTTGTTTGCCCAGTCTTCCTATGAAACTCTGAACTTTGCCTGCAACTGAGCCCTATCTCACCCTCCCTACAGCTGGCTCCTAGACCAGTAGGGTCCCTCTTCTGCCTCTGAGAGAACTCATGCATTAGAATTGGGAAGGGCTGGATACTTTAAGGGGTCTGCCTTGACAAGCAAAGCAAGTGTAACAAAGTTGACTTACTTGTAAATGAGGTTGTTGGTAACTTTAAACTCCCAGAGTGAATAGTTACAAAATGTTATTACTTACCTTAGATATGTTTTGTCATTCAGAAAAGTATATATAGGATTCACTAGCTTGAATAAGCTGTGTGCCTACTTACATAAGTATTCTCAAAGTTTTACTTTCCTTAGGAACTGTCTCACCATTAAAACAGAAAGTAAATAGTTTAACTTACTCACTTGTGAATTGGGTTCCCCTCTTCCCAAAAGTAATGCTGTTGGTTTTGCTTTTTTTTTTCCTGTTACGATAATTGTATGGGTGTCCCCAATTGGGTCCTGCTTCCCCGGACTTGCTGTAAGCCTGTCCAGAAATGTCTGCTTAGGTCATGCTTATCATTTAGGTTGCTGGTAGCTCCTTGAAAGTGTATACATGTTTTACTTAACTTTCATAGGTGTGCGCCATCCAAAAATAAATTAACAAGTTATTGCTTCCCTTAGTATGTGAACTGGAAAGCAACTGTAATTGAATATTACACAAAAGGGTCTTACTAACCTGCTGTAACTCTGTTATCCAAAACTTAATTAAAGGTTGATACTGTTCCTAGAATCTGTGTTTCACTAGATCAGAAAAGTATATTGTCCAGTTGACTTACTATGTGATTTATTGCTGAGCATCGCGGTACAACTCTTAAGGTCTACTAACCTTGTCTTACTGTACGTAATCCAAATGTAACTGTTTGTTTTGATTTCCCTAGAACTACAGCTAGGTGTTCCAAATTCTGTTATATGCTTTGGTCTGTGTAGCTGCAAGGATAATGTTATGCTTTTATAATGTGTGTATATGATTTGTGATAGTACCTTTCCCCCCCAAGATTTATCTGGGCCTAAGTGTATTTAAATAAACCATTTATTTATTTTACAATATATAGTGTTTCAGTGTTTTTTTGGACACTATTTGTGTTACAATTTCTTTGTACTGATTCGACAGCCCTCTCTCATTCCTAAAATAAGCCTGGCTGCTCTGTGTACACCAGCCTATATTCAGGTGGTACAGCCTTATACTAGAAGTCGAGTCCTGTACTTCCTCAGTTGAATGGTTTTGCTAAGCCCTTAGTTGGGCTTCAGAAAAACTGTCCTAACATTGTTGGCATGCGGTGGGATAAATGTAGATTGCATTACATACATTATTGAGATACGTTGTGTCCAAAGGAAATCATCAAGTAGGTTTGGTTTAGTCAAAGTGAAGTGTACTTATTTTATTTAACACAATAAACACATTATTTAAACACAGCACTTGCCACTTGCTGGATGCACTACCACTGTTTATTGCCCCCATTTTCTATTTATTTTTATTTATTATTTATCTGCTCTCCTCTGCTCCGCACTTTCCACTCTCCCCCTTCAATGCACTTTTTCCCTTTCCCATTCCTATGCACTTGCACATTTTCAATGGCACTGGGCCTAGTAAGATCATTGTTGTTGTTGTGTTGTGTTCTCCCCTGGTCCCCTCCCTTGCCTAGACGCGCTCTGAAACACTTGTGTACGAGCGCAATACAAATAAAATATCATATCATATCATTACCAACACCATGGCCTGCTTCAGCCTGATGGCTACTGGTATGTTACAATGGAAAGATTGTTCACAATGTGTAAAGAGAAGGGCTTCAATTGTAAAGGAAGTAAGCTTCATTAAATACAAAGGTTGTGGAGCCATAAGAATGACTCACCAGAACCTATGTCTTCTTCTAACTATATTGCTCAAAGTGTGTATGATGAGGGTTCAGACAATTGTCCAATTGCCTCTGAGGAGGAATATGATGGTTCTGATAAGGAGGATGTAAGGGCACCCCCCTCCTTCTTCTGCCTCCACATTACCCTCCATCATGACTCCTGAAATTTCTCTGGAACTTTATAAAAGACACCTACTTTGGAAACACAATTTATAGGTCTGGAAAAGTGAGAACAAGTATAACCAATCTGTAGGAAACAGGTTTCTGGACATGTCTTCTTTTTCGGGGTCTTCTGTATCTGAAGCTTCCAGGATTCCACAATTGGTGAGTCAGTATGACAGGAAGGATGACATTGTTGTATGGCTGAAAGCTTTTCACCTCACTTGTAAAATGTTTGGTCTGTGTGAGAGTGATAGAATACCCTGGGTTCTATTTAGGCTTCCTAAGAGAGACTATCAAGTGATACTAGATTTAAAAGTAGATAAAGAAATAACTGGGAAGGGTAAAAGAAACTCTGATAGCTAGATATGAGAAGAAAGCTTCTCAAATCTGAACTGCTTAAGGGACCATGAGAACAAAGGTAGGTCTAAAAGTGCTATCTCCTCACCCCTTAAAAAAACTGGTGCTAGTGAGTGAAGCAGAAAAGCTGTGGTCTTAGACTCTGCTGAGCCAGCTTGTAAAAAGGTTGAGGCTCCTGAAAGTGAAGTCAGAGAGGTCCCCTTAGGAGACCCCTCTTCAGAGATAAAAGGCAATAACTGCCACTCTGGAGGGCATTTGGGTGTAGTACCCATACTTTCAAACAGGGACCAAGCCCCTAGGCCCACAAAGCTAGAGGTCACTCCTGTGACCCCACCTTTAGTTAACACTGAGGTGAAAGAACCTCTTGAAAACCCACTTGACTTGGGAAAGTCAATTTTGGGTGTGTTTTTGTCAATTTTGGGTGTGTTTTTGGGAAATTCAATTGTGGGTGTCTTTGGGAAAGTCAATTTTGGGTGCGTTTTTGGGAAAGTCAATTTTGGGTGTGTTTGGGAAAGTCAATTGTGGGTGTGTTTGGGAAAGTCAATTTTGGGTGTGGTTTTGGGAAAGTCAATTTTGGGTGTGTTTGGGAAAGTCAATGTTGGGTGTGTTTTTGTTCACCTTACTTTGACCCTAATTTGTTACCTGCTAGCCCAGTGACCTCTCCATACCTCTGATCTTGTATATTTCCCCTACTGCCTGCTCTCTCTACCTGCCCATGGCATTATCTGTTTCTCCTATCTATTCCAACTGTTTCTCTATCAACTTTCCATCCCTTCTCACTACGTCTGTTAAGAAGAAATTCAAAAAGGATATCTTGGTTTCTAATCCTGGTCGCCCCATCGCTGATACCTATTCCAGCGTCTCTGCCAGACAAACCATCACTGACATCTTCTTTTTCGTTCCTTCACAAGATCTCTGGACCCCTTATATGATCTCTGTGCTCTTTCCTGTCTCCTCCTCTCCCATTAATGGTGGCCCCCGCTGGGAAGTACGTATGGATCTCTTTGACTCCTCTAGAGTCTTTATTAACAGCTATGTAAATGGTACTGTCATGGTGCAAGGCCCCCAGGCTAACCTCCTCCTCTTTGATAGGCAGTTCCCTCCCCTCATGAACTTCCACTCATCTCCAGCTGTCCTCTACTCTCTTCCCCTGGTTACCTTGACCTCCTCCGTCTCCTCCTTTGCCCCGTCTCAAGCTCCTTCCACACCTCCGCAGGGTGTACCTATGATCTGTACCCCTCTCCGGAAGGTCTTTAAGTCTGGCAACCTGCTCCATCATCTCGCCACACTAAATTCTCACTCGGCCGTTAAACACTCATCTAACATCTGTCACCTCCTAGAAGAACTTGACCTTGATGTCCTCTGTCTCACTGAGACATGGTTCACAGCCAGCTCTATCACGAGTTTTGACACTCTCCTCCCCGACGGCTACAAGATACTCTCAGCTCCCAGATCCAATCGGCCTGGAGGGGGTGTAGCCCGTATCTTCCCTGAGTGGATCCTTGCCTCTCTCATTCCCTCTCAAGCTTACTCCTCATTTGAATGCCTAGTCTGCAGGCTCTCTCTCGCTCCTAGCCACTCTCTTACTGTTACTACTCTCTACCGGCCCCCTGGTCAAATCACCTCTTTTCTCGCTGAGTGGGCTGACCTCTCCTCTTCCCTCTTGGCCTCAACTACTCAACTTCTCCTCCTTAGTAACCTCAACATTCATCTTGATTCTACCTGTCCCTCATCTTCACTCTTTCGTAACCTCTGTGATTCACTCTCCCTCTCTATCCTTCCCTCCGGCCCCACTCACTTGGCTGGCCACACACTTGATGTCTTGATCTCAGCCGGCAACCCCCTCTCTACCCCCCTTACCACTCCTCTCTCCTGGAGTAATCACTGCCTCCTCTCCTCTCATCTCTCCATCTCCTCCCCCAAGCCAAGTCCACTCCTAGATTGCCACCCTAGATATCCGGCCTATGAAGCGTGTGTCAGTCGAGGCCTTGGCTGCAACCTTCTCCCCCCCTCCTCCGCCCCAGGCTGACTCACACCTTAACACAGCCCTCTCTCTTCTCTACTCCTCTATTTCTGCTACTCTTGATACTCTTGCCCCCGTTATGAGGATCCGTTTGAAGTCCAAAGCCAAGTGCAATTCTTCGTATGACTCTGACCTAGCTACACTTAAACGGAAGTGTAGGGCGGCAGAGAGGAAATGGAGGGCTTCTTGCTCAT
Source organism: Ambystoma mexicanum (assembly GCF_040938575.1). Classification (NCBI taxonomy): domain Eukaryota; kingdom Metazoa; phylum Chordata; class Amphibia; order Caudata; family Ambystomatidae; genus Ambystoma; species Ambystoma mexicanum. The sequence continues at coordinate 296,204,369 of NC_090925.1, forward strand.
CCTCTGACAAAGTGGCCTGCCGCCTGCTCCAAAGGCAATACGACTTGCTGTCCGCACTAAGGAGAGAGCCCACATACAAGCCCACGTCGCTGCGGCATCCAACAACTCGGCCAAACTTTTCAAAATCTGCAACGAGCTGGCCCACCCTGCTGCAGTCTCCACCCCTCCTCTCTCCTCCCAGGATCTTTGCAATGCCCTTGCCACTCACTTTATCTCTAAAACCCAGGACATCCTGTCCACCCTCTCCTCCACTCCCCCTCCTCCTCCCTCTCCTTCTCGGCCAGCTGACCCTCCCTCAGCTACCCCTCATCCCCCTTTCTCCTCCTTTCCTCTTTTCTCCCCATATGAGATATCTAGACAAGCCTGATCTATGAAAACCTCATCAAAACAGGTCCATCCCTGTTCCTATAAAACCATTAAGGACCACATTGACAACCTTGCCCCGGCCCTTGGTGATTTCTGCAACCTCTCCTTTGCCTCCGGCTCTTTCCCCACCCCTCTTAAACAATCCCTTGTGCATCCTCTCCTCAAGAAATCCACTGCTGACCGTCATGTCCAGCAAGCTACCGCTCAATTTCCATTACTCCCCTTTTGGGCAAGCTCCTGGAAAAGCTGTCCATCACTCAGCTTAATCTCCATTCCGACTCTGTTGGCTCCCTCCATGACCACCAATCTGGCTTCAGAGCTGCCAGAAGTACGGAAACTGCTCTCCTGAACATCCGTGACAACCTGCTCTCAAACCTCAATTCTAATATTCCCTCTGTCCTCATCCTACTTGATCTCTCCTCTGCGTTTGACATGGTCAACCATACCACCCTGCTCAATCGTCTTTGTGACAACCTCGGTCTCATTGATCAGGCTCTGGCCTGGCTGACCTCTTTTCTCTCTGATCGACTCTCCAAGGTACAACTTGGGTCCTTCCTATCTTCTATCTCCCTCTCCACATGTGGTGTCCCCCAGGGGTCTATCCTCTCGCCCTGGCTTTTCAACCAATACCTGGCAACTCTCGCTTACTGCATCTCAATGTTCTGCTCAACTTTCCAGTGCTATGCTGATGACACCCAACTCATTTTCAGGCTTCCTTCAGCCTCTTCCTCTCCTTCTCTCATCTCCGATTGTCTAATCGCCATTCAAAATTGGTGTGCCACCAATGATCGATGTCTAAATGCCAACAAGACTGAGATCCTCCTTATTGGTACACCATCTCCATCCTTTCCTCTCACTCTCTGGCCGGCCTCCCTTGGCCCTCCTCCCAACCCCACCTGCACTGCTAAGAACCTTGGGGTTATCTTTGACTCTACACTTTCCTTCTCCGCACACATCTCAGATGTCTCCAAAAAAACTAACTTTTTGTTTCACCTCCTTAGAGGTACTCTGCCTTTCCTCTCCTTCCCTCAAAAGCTCACTGTCTCCCAAGCTCTGTTTTTTTCCAGACTGGATTACTGTAACAGCCTCTTTCTAAACCTACCTGCCTCCACTCTCCGCCCTCTATAACTAATCCAGAACAGGACTGCAAGAGTTGTCCTTGGCCTCAAGCACTGGGACCGTATCTCTCCTGCCTTGAAATCCCTTCATTGGCTCCCAGTGGATGCAAGGATTACATTTAAAACCATCTGCATTGTCCACAAGGCTTTCTGGGGCCTGGGTCCAAAATATCTTCAACTATCCCACCGTAAATACCTCTCCTCTCGAGCCCTTCCCTCCTCTACTTCTAACTTCCTCAGGGTTAGTCGTTTTGCAAAAAAACGAGCTGGGGGTAGATCCCTGTCTTTGGCTGGTGCCTCATTTGGGACAGCCTCCCGGCCACCTTGAAACTTGAGGAAAAACATCTTTGGTTTCGGAAACTTTTCAAGACCTTCCTCTTTGCCTCTGCCTTTGCCCCCCTTCTTCCCTGTTGATCTGTTTCTTCTCATGGCATTGTGCACCTGGCCACCCTCTGTTTTTTTGGGCCCAGGTACCTGCCCACCCTGCCACCCTCCTGCACTGCCTCCAGGCCACCATCTGCACTAGGGTTCTGTATCTGTACCCATATAGTCCCCCTCCCACGTTTCTTCTGCACTTATCAGATACACCTTTCTGACTAACTTTCACCTGTCACTTGCTTGCTGCACTACCATGGTGTAAAACCCTTATTTATTTTTTATTTTATTTAATATTTATTGATGTTTTCTCTCCTCTGCTTTGCACTTTCCACTCCCCCCTTTTCCTTGCACTTTTCCCCCATTTTCCTTTCCCATGCACTTGCGCTTTCTTAAATGTCACTGGGCCTAGTAAGATCGCTGTTTTTCAGTTTTTTTTTTCTTCTCCCTTGTTCCCCTCCCTTTTTGCCTGGTCGCGCTCTGAAACACTTGTGTACGTGCGCGATATAAATGAAATATCATTTCATTTCATTTCACCTAGAGTGGAAATGGTTCACCATGTTAATAAGAACTTACATTTTCCTAGTCAAGTATAACACTGTATAATAACTTTGTTAAAGTCACTAATGTGACTCTACCTTCAGCTAAGGCCAAAGTAGAAAGTCCCTCTGAAACCTCACAGACAGTGGAAGGGGTCCTCGAATCTCAAAACCTGGACTCTCAATCAACTGCTGTGAAGGCAATTCCAAGGGCTGACAATGACCTTGGTCTTCCTGTCACACACCCTGTGCTGTTTATGTCCTTTAGAATAAAGGACCCTTCATCTATCTGAAGTGCTGTACCACTTGAAAACCCACTTACAGTGGATGTGGTTTCTAAAACTATAAAGCTGAATACTCCGGAAAATCCACATACAGTGGACGTGATCCAGAAGGGTGTCCAGAATTTAGGTGTTCTTTGCCAACCCAAAAAAGTAGGAATTATGTTTTCCCCTTTAGTTCATAGTGCCCAGAAGGAAACTTCCAGACCTGAAAAACTGAAAACCAAAAAGAGATATAAAAAAACTAAGATTAGCTTACTTCTAGGCTTTCTAAAAAAAACACCTGTGACTCCAACTACTCCTACAGGAGAGACGGGTAGGTGTTCTAAAAAGGCTAGGGTCTCTATTTCAAGAGGCAACACTAAATCTGTGGAATCATCTACAAAGGACCCCACTGTAAGTCCTTATGTTAGTAGGGCAACCTCTAACAAAGGCAAATCTAAAACTGGAATATTAGGAACATGGAAGCCTAAACCATGCCCACCATTTCAGTTCCAATTCTACAGTCTTTGACCTACACTGCTTCTGAGGAAGAGGCGGATAGACACGTTGGAAAGTGATCTAGGCCTTTGAGGACTGGCAAACCTCAAAACTGGTATAAATCCAGAAAGTCTCAGGCAAAACACCTTGAGATTGGGGAATCTTCTTCTGAAGACCCCATCGCAAATCGTAGTGCTTAGAGGGAAACCCCTAATCAAGTTAAAACAAGATCTAACAGTAAGTGGAAGAATGTGCAATGCTTTGCTACAGCCCCCCGCCCCCACCCAAGATACCGGGCACCCAACCTGCTCCCATGAGGGAGGTAGTGAGGAATCATGAAGACAACTCTAAGTCTTAGAGCTTTCTTTAAAAAAAAAAGAAAATCTTTACCAAGCCTATTAGAGGTTCAGAGGTTGCACCAACTTCTGAGGGACCGTTAAATCACATGCCCTATACATTAGACAAGAAAAATACTTGTAGGTCATATAGTTTGCAAATGATAACTTATATTAAAAGGTTGCAGAGCAAGGGTTACACAATGATTGTTGGTGGACTCAGCAAGCAGTTTAACCCACTGAAACGTGAAAACCATCCTGGTGAGGATTAGATCCTCTTTTTCCTTAGTCTGGGAGGGACGGGTGTTAGGTAAGATCTTCATAGTAATGATACATCTTCCTGACCTGTGTCAACCCCAGAACGTTTTGTTTTACTAGTGGATTATTTTTCCTTATACCTCAGTGAGTGGGAACCTTTTTCCACACTCACATAATCCTGAACTCTTTCTATGGGATTCATTTTTAAAACTCTCCATAGTGTCTTTTTAATTGTGTCCTCTGTGACAACTTTGGCACATATTGCCTATTGTTGCTGGGTTGCCCTTGGGGCTCCCCTTTTAACCTTCTCTGGCTAACTACAGTTCACAAGGGTAAAAAGGATCTTTGGATCCCTTGTACAGCTTATTTGCTGAAACCAGCATACGCCACCTTATGTGGAATGCTGGCGAGATACAATGTATCCCCTTTCTACTTTCAACTGTAACATTTATGTTACATGGACAAATTTACCTTTAATGGCTGGTGGTAATGAGCCTTTTTATTAATTTGGTGCACCTTTACCGTGGGCTGTTTCCACAGCCCCAGAAAAGGCATCCATGGGTGTTCATGATACCAAAATGGCCCATGTCTTCTTTTTTTGCTATTTCAGCATTCCTTTCTTGTTCCTTCCACTGACCTCCAGGGTGGGAAATTGCTTTGTGTTCATTTCATCTTTGGCGGTAGTCTTGTTGACTCCCTGCCCAGGCTTCAGAGTGCCTGTGAAGGCTGGAAGCAAGGGCGGAGTCCAAATCTCTGCAGCCCTTTGTCCTCCAGCCTGACAGCAAGAATCTAGTTCAAAATGGGCGGTTGGCTGCCAACCACCCAAGTTTGGATGTTGCATGGCTGTTTCATTGGCTGGGTTCCTGCATAAAAGTCTGATCCTGTAAGCTGAAGAGTTAGTAGACCACTGAAGCAAAACCGAAGTGGGTGATGAAGAAAACACGGCTGAGACGATTTCCAGTGACCAGAGTTCCTGCTGTGTAACCATAACCTGCTGTTACCCTTCCTTCCAATCAATCTGGGGACTTCAAAAATGATGTTCACAACCCAGATCCTAATGAGATCCACTAGACTCAAGATCCTGCATTTTGAGCCATCCCACGTTGTGCTGTGACCTTGCAGGACTGCAATACCTCAATACCCTGGGACCTCAGGCCCTTCTAGGGTGCACGATTTTCTTAATCCTGAATCTTTCTGAAAGTTTGTGGGCCTCCTGCTGGGCCTTGAGAGATGTGAATCGAGTCCAAAAAGTCCCCTTGTCAGAGTTCTGGACCTTTCAAACAATGAGAATCTGACCGCCGATATTCTGTCTTCTTCTGTGCTCCTGAAAAAGGTGGCAAATCCACAGAGCCGCATCCAGCCACAAGGAAAATCTTGCTGGAGCCATTTTCTATAATCCCTGCTGCTAAAGTCCTTCCAAAGTCCTGTATTCTGTCTTCTAGACAAAGGAATCCATCAACCAGATTTCTGGCCCTCCTCTCCCTCTGAGAGAACTCAGGTACTAGAATTGGAAAGGGCTGGATGCTTTAAGGGGTCTGCCTTGAAAAAGGAAAACATGTGTTGAAAGGTTTACTTACTTGTGATTGGGTTAGTTGGTAACTTTAAACTCTCAGAGTGAATAGTTACAAAAAGTTATTACTTACCTTAGATATGTTCTGCCATTCTGAAAAAAGTATATGTAGGATTTACTTACCTTGAATAAGCATTCTCAAAGTGTTACTTTCCTTAGAAACTGTCTCACCATTCTAACAGAAAGTGGATTGAAGGTTAGCTTACTCACCTGTGAAATAGGTTCCCCTCTTCCCAAAAGTAAGGCTGTTTATTTTCACTTGATGATTCCTGTTAGGATATTTGTATGAATGTCCCCAATTGGGTCTTGCTTCCCCTGACTTGCTGTTAGCCTGTCCAGAATTAGTCTGCTTAGGTCATACTTACCTTTTAGGTTGCTGGTAGCTCCTTACAAAAGTATATAGGTTTTGCTTACCTTGCATAGCTGTGTGCCATCCAAACATAAGTAACCACGTTATTGCTTCCTTTAGTCTGTGAACTGAAAAGCAACTGTAATTGAATATTACCCAAAAACAGTCTTACTAACCTGGTGTAACTGTGTTATCAAAAACATAGTTAAATGTTAATAGTATTCCTAGAATCTGTGTTTCAATAGGTCAGAATAGTGTATTGTCCAGTTCACTTACTATGTGATTCCCCACTGAGCGTCACAGTAAACTGTTATGGTCTACTAGCCTTGTATTACTGTAAGTAATCCTAAAGTAATTATTGGTTTTGACTTCCCTAGAACTACTGTTAGGTGTTCTGAATTAAGTTATATGCTTTGGTCTGTGTACCTGCAAACATAGTGTTGTATTTTTATAATGTGTTGATATGATCTGTGATTTATTTGGCCCTACTTGTATTTAAATAAACCATTTATTTTTGCAATACATAGTTTCAGGATTTCTTTGGACAATGTTTTTATTACAATTTCTTTGTACTGATTCTGCAGCCCACTCTCCCTCCTAAGATAAGCTTGTCATCTCTGTCTACACTACCATGAACTCAGGTGGTACAGACTTATACTAGGAGTGGAGTCTTGTACTGCCTCAATTGAATGGTTTTGCTAAGGCCTTAGTTGGACTTCATTAAATCTGTCCTAACAATAGTGACCTCTGCAGCTTTCTCATATGTGGTGCTCCCACAACTGGCTAATAAACCTAATGGCACATCTCTGGAAAACCTTAGAAAGTACTTTAGAACCATTACTAATAGTACCTTTGATGCTCTGGCACCTTCACGTCCTATAAGGTCTAAAAGGGCATCTAAGCATAATTACTGGTATAACACTGAGATAATTGTTCTTCAGAAAAATAAACGTTCAGATGAATGGAGTTGGAGAAAGAATTTCTGTGCCTCCACACTTGCAGCTTATGAGATGGCTGTCAAAAAGTATAAAGCGGCTATTCTGATAGCCAAGAAAGTAATCTTTAATGACAGAATTGCTATTGCCAAATCTAGTTCGCTTGAACTTGTTTCTATCCTGCATGAATTGGAAGAAAAAAAACACGAAAAAACCTAGCTTCTCTGAAGATGATGGCTAGTGTCCGAATATTCAGGACGAGTTCTGTCGGAAAGTTCTCTGCCATCAAGATGCTATTTTTAAGTGTTTTATAGTGCTGTGGGAACAAGTGGTCGAACCCCAATCACAAATTGCCATGGAAGAATCACCAGACTCAATGGTGGTACCCTTTTCTTTTAAAGAACTATCGGTATTAAAGGTTCAAATTAGTGTGCATGTCTTGAAACTGCTCTCTTGTAAAAGTGACATCTTGTCTGCCTCTTTGTTTAAATACTGTCTTCTCCCATTGTTACCATAGGTGACAACATTGATTAATATGTCCTTTTTAAACCCAGGTTCCAAATTGTCTGTTGAAAGCCTGGATTTCTCTCCTTTAAAAAAAGGATAGTCTGGATCCAACTGTAGCCGGAAATGTTTGTCCCACTACCAACGTACCATTTTTTAAATTTAAAATCCTTGACAAAAATTGCCAAGCATCCGTATTATGAATTAACTGAGCACCGTACAATACTGGGGCTGGGACAGGCAAGGTTTTATTCAAAACATTGCCCTGAATTGGCACTACTGGATTCAAAATCAAACATTGTACAAATTCTTGATAAAGGTCAAATTGTATTGCTCCTGCAATTTGACTTATCAGCCACTTTTTACCTGGTTGATCCTGAGCTGCTGATTGCTCGATTTGTGACAATAGGTAAATGTTCAGGTACTGCCACAAGGGGTTCAGATCTTTTCTCTGGCCTAGACAAGTGAGAGCAATTAAAAATGACAATCAATCCTCTTCTGTGGTGTTGACTTGTGCTGTACCACAGGGATCCTGGCTTTCTCCCCTATTGTTTAATGTTAATATCAAGTCATTATGTGACCTGTTGGACAGTCTGGGTGTACAGTTTGCTAATTGTGCGAATGACACCCATATTCTCCTTGATCTTTCTGGGGTCTATTCCAAAGATGTGGAAAGAGTCAACCAAGTCTTCTCGGCAATCCATTTCTGGATGGCACAAAACTCCTGTGCTCTTAACAATGAGAAGACTGAGTTGCTGATCATTGGGGCTGGTGCAAGATTAAAGAAAACGGATCCCCAATACAGTCAATACCTGATTACAGGTAATATTATTCCCGTTACCCAGCACATTAAAACATTGGGAGTCTATTTAGACTCTCACGTAACATCAAACAAGCATGTGGCACATTTGAGATCATCATGCTCATGTATGAATACACTGCTGTGGCAGATAAGTCCTTATCTATTCGAGCCGAACAGGGCAATAATGGCATCTGCCACTTTCAATGTGAAGCTTGACCACCGTAACAGTTTGCTGGCTGGCACTTCACAGGCTAATTTTAAGAAATAGAAATTGTGCATAATTGAGTGGTTTGTATGGTATGTGGGCTCGGGAAGAGAGCACAAGTGTTGGAGGCTCATCAGAAGTTACATTGACTCCCTGCGGAGCAAAGAGTACAGCATAATGCAAACTCCCTTGTTTACAAGTGCTTGTCAGGTGATGGCCCTCTGTATCTTTGCTCACGCATTCAATGGACTCCCATAAGACAAACTCTGTTGTCTAGTAAGGATGCACTCTTGATTGAGAAGGAAGGATAGCTTAGGGGCAACGCATTTGTCTTGGAAGCAAGACAATGCAGCGGAACACAGGTTTGAATCCCAATTCTATGCTTAGAAACAATTATAAATGATCAATTATAAACTGTCCACGTTTCCATCTAAAAAAGCTTGGAGGTACCAATTTTGATCTGGAGAACAGTATTATGAAATACACTGCCTATTTTTCTGTGGACAATACTGTCATTACCTCTTTTTGAGAAAGGTCTGAAGACCTTCCTTTCTGATGAAGGTAAAGTTTAAGGAGGCTGCAGTCTTAATAGTTTAGATTTATGTATGTTCTATGTTTTTGTCTGTCCTGTTAGCGCTCTGAGTCTTTCGGCTGAGTGGCACTAGACAAAAAATAGGTAGCTATCTGCCAATAGCAGTGGTCCAAGTGTACAAAAAGAAGTAGTGGAACAATGTTCCCTACTGGCCTGCACCGCTCCTCACAATCCCCATCGCCACGTCCCCTCCCACGCACAATACAAACCCCAAAACACATGTGCCTGATGTTTAGGGGAACGCTCAGTGCAGTGCACTGAAAGTGCAGGTTTCAACTACAGCCTACACTTTTATTTTAAAACGAAACTATTCCGGAACGGTTTCTTTTTAAAATAAAAGTCTAGGAACAGTAAAAGTTAAATAAAAGAAGTAGAGGAGCACCGCTCCAGACCTCTCCCGCCCACTTCGACCACTGGCCAATAGACAAAACAGTAGCTCGGTTTCTGAATATTTTTCAGACTTCAGTATAAATGACACAGGAAAGATAGGTGAAAATAAATGACCATAGGTTTGTCAATCTTATTGGCTTTTAAAGTAGTCTATGGGCCTCATTCCGAGTATGGCGATAAGGGATACCGGTCACCGTTAACGAGCCCGGTGCCGGTAATCCCTTACCGCCACATTCCGAGTTCCCTTTGCGCCCTCGTCCTTAACGCCTGCATTTAGCAGGCATTAGGAACGAGGGCGCAAAGGGGCTTTTAAGCCAATAACGGTGACCGTAAAGTACGGTCACCGTTATTTGCAATTTCCCCATTCCCATTGAGCCCTATGGGGGCTCATTTGGGAATGGGGAAGAGCTCTGGGGAATGGGAAATTACCACCCTGGTCAACTCGGAATAGGGCGGTAATTTCCCATTCGACCAGGGCGGTGCCGGTACGGGTCCGGTGCCGACCAAGGCGCTAATAGCGCCATTGGTTAGCGCCAGACTCGGAATGAGGCCCTATGTCAGAATTACTATGCATGAAGACTACTATTTTGTGGACAAACAGTCCAATTCATGGCACTTCCCCACATTTCAATTTGGGATATCTTATCATAATTACACCCCTGAAGTCTGCGCTAAGATATGGCCCCAGACAGAGGTGTAACACCCATTACAGTGGAATATGTGCTTCTTTGTTTCTCTATAAGAATAGAGGAATCAATCCATTAGATGCTCTTTATGCTAAGTAAGACTTTTGCAGGACTGTAGTAGCAAACATTGTACACAGGCCCCACATTTATATTCTTTCTGCATGTTAATAATAGGTGTCATGCACACTCTAAACACACAGGCACCTACTCACAGACACACGTGTATATACACACACACACCCCTCTGAAGTAGGCCCTCATCCCATGGTGTTTTATTGCCATTGTTTTGTTGAATGTTATGGTATGCAATGCATCTAAACTCACCACACTAATCAATAACTAAATAAGTGAGAGAATGTTTTATGTGCTATTTATCTACTTCTCAATTTGTTATTCAATCATGGTGAATCAGTGTAGTTCACAGATTTTAACAAATACAAAGCTCTATCCGGTCTCACCCAAAGAAGTAGAAAATATCATCAACGGCCTCAAACCTTCTAGATGCCAAGGGGATCTATGCCCAGGCACAATCATTCAGGAAGGCGCCAAGGACTTGCCCCCCTTCATAACTGTCATAATCAACTCCTCCTTTGAAACTAGTTCAGTACCCAATAGCCATAAGGAGGCTTGGGGCATGCACCTCTTAAAAAAAAAAAAAAACTAGACCCTAACAATACAACCAACTACTGGCCCATCACCACCGTTCCTTACAACCTAAAGATTTTTGATAGAGTGGCCTATCTACAAATCCAGAAACACCTAGAGGACAACAACCTATTAGGCCTCAGACATTCGGACTTTAGGCCAAAGCATGGAACGAAAACTGCCCTCCTGGACCTTCAAATCCAAATGGATGAGGCGAAGGACAATGTTAAGCTGGCCATGTTCCTGCTGCTAGACCTATCAACAGCTTTTGATCTTGTTGACAGTCGGATCCTCACTGAGCACCTGGCAACGGCAGCTGCCTTCTCTAGCAATGCATCTGCCTGGATACAATCATTCCTATCCAATCGCACTACTAGGGTCTTTGCACCCCCGGCCTCAGCTGACCCCATTCCCATCTATTGCGGTGTCCCTCAAGGATCATGGGTATCACCAACGCTATACAATATATCCACGAAGCTCCTATTTGACCGTCTTGGCAACCTGGGTGTCACATACACAAATCATGCTGATGATACCCAGGTTCTCATTAAACTGTCAGGGTGCTATCAAGAGGACTCGAAACTGATTAATGATTTATACTTAGAGATCCAGGCGTGGATGGCAGACCACAGCCTATGTCTCACCAACGAGAAAACTGAGCTCCTGCTTCTCGGATCCCAACTACAACTAAACAAATTAGACCCTCGATATGCATCCATCAACATTGATGGAAACCTGTTCAAAGTGGCCAAAGAAATCAAAACTTTGGGGGTCTACTTAGACTCCACATGCTTGCAAGTCATTCTTCTTTCCCAAGGCACCTCTAAACGTATCCTTAACAAACTCCAGGTTCTCCAAAACAATGCCTTAAGATCTGCGTTGAGCATCCCTTAATCCACTCACATCACTAGCTTCAGACAGAACGCCCACTGGCTCCCAGTAGGAGACAGAATCACCCTTCGGACACTTGTCATTACCCATAAGTGCCTACTGAAGTCAGCAACCAAGTACTTGGCAGTTAAATTCAACAAACACCAATCAGCTAGACAAACCAGAACCATCTACTCGCACTGCCTCACCATTCCCAATTACATCTAAAAAAGCGGGTGGAACAAACTTCCCTGTCTTAGCCGCCAAACTGTGGAATTCCCTACCCCTTACCCTCAGAATGGAACCCTCGTTCTGGACCTTTAGAGCCAAAGTTAAGACCTGGCTCGCTGATAAGAGTATTTTATCCTGTAACACTTGGTAACTCTGTATTGCAGCACATATTCTCTAACCACCGACCACCATGTAACCCTGGTCATTCGCATTTACTGCTGTTGTTGTTTACGCTGAGATATGCATGTAACATGTAACATTTGCTCTAATTCTCTGGTGCCCAGTTACCTCAGGGTTCGGCGCGCAGTATAAAGAAACTAAACTAAACTTTCCCTTCCCAGAATTTACATGTAGGTATCTGACAGATTCATTTTTAATCCACTTGTTTTGCTGGACTGCCTTTACATTTGAAGCTGTACATTTTCTGTTGTTTCCTTTCACCAGATTAGTGACTCATTTTTCTCACCTAACATGTGCCTATAAAGATTTCTTATATTTTGTCAGGTGAATTTTCCATGAGGTTTGGTGCTTTGCAAGTCAGCTTAATTAAACACGCATTACTAGTGCATGCCGCTGGAAAGACACATGTATAACAATAATTTTATGAACATGTAAAACTAAACATAGAATGGCAGTTGTTGTAGTCCACTGAGAGAGTTACAAATTGCATAATTAGGAAAAATGGGTGATCATCCCATCTTCTCTACGTGACTAAAGTATGTTACCTGGACACATATTTTCACATCACGCTACCTTAGTTTACATAGCTGAGAAATTTGCCATCACTGAGAAGTGATTCGGTTAGGCGGCATTATGCAAAGAGAGCCACCTGTGCATGTTTTAACAGATGACACTGTTATAATGTATGTAATAATAATAATATTTAATATTTGTGTGCTGCATACTACAAGCTGACATATCTGTTACGTCTCTCCTGGCTTCATCATTTGTGAGCCATCAAGCTCTTCTTATAGATTAAGTGAAATGCATGATTGTTAGGAGGTTGAAAGGTAGTCGAGGGACTGCAGGGGTTCTTGGAGAGGGCAATCCTGAATGTTGCCTGATGTGGCTATGACTGAGCTGCATGCTGCAGATATAGGCTTTTGCAATGTACAACCAACATAGTAAGCTCTAGCTATTGTTTCATTTAATAGCACATAAGCAGTGCTTTAAGTGGGCTGGCGCCTGCCGTGGCCGGGACCCAGCTGTCTCCAAAAAGTGGCAATGAGCCGGGGCACTGCCGGGGCCCCCAGCCCCACACAACATTGGCGGGACGCATTATCCCGCCATGGCCGCAGCCGCAACGGGATGTGCGCCTGCCATTTTAATGTCAGGCGAGCTGACAGACATGCCAGCCAGGCATAGCCTTGCTGTGACTGGCTGGCACCACCCTCAGTCACTGTAACTTCCCCTGCAGACGCCTCATCTGAGGGGTCATCAGAGGAAGTTACTGTCCCTTTGTTTGCCCTCGCCAGGTCCCTGACCCTTGCAGACTGCGTGATCTAATATGCAGATTAGATCACGGAGCCCGCAGGTTCGCAGAGGGTGAAAGATGCCTCGGGCTCTGTGATCTATGTGCTCCGAGCAGAGATCATGGAGCCCGAGGCGCCTTTCTCCGTCGGCAAAGCTTTATAAAAAATGCCTTGAATTATGCACGTTTCAAGCCATCTTTTATAAACGTAGAAATATTTTTATGTTTATAAAAGACGGCTTGAAACGTACACAATTCAAGGCATCTTTGATAAAACTTTGTCGACGGACAAATCCACCTTGGGTTTTGTCTGTCCTCAACGCTTTATAAAAGATGCCTTGAATTGTTTACGTTTCAAGCCATCTTTTATAAACATAGAAATATGTTACAAATGTCTGTGTTTATAAAAGGTGGCTTCAAAAGTACACAAACCATAGTAAAGGAAGCACACAAGTGTCCGTAAATTACTATGGTTTTTGCACTTTTCAAGCCACGTTTTATAAACATAGAAATATGTAACATTGCTATGTTTATAAAAGATGGCTTGAAAAGTACACAAACCATAGTAGTACGCATATAAAAATATAAATGCTCACATACATTGATATATTTGTTTGCGCACCTTACTATGATTTGTGCACGTTTAGGCCACGCCCATAATGGAAGCCACGCCCCCAAACGAGCCGCCCCCCCCCCCCCCAATTTCTTACCCCACTTAAAGCACGGCATAATACAGTGCTGTTTCCCAACTCCCCGAGTGCTGCATTGGAATTGGGTGCTCTGCATGGCTGTCTGGGAAATGCTCAAGACCAGACCCTCGGCTATTAATGGCTAAGGTGTGTCCTTGAGCGCAGGCATGGGCGTAGGACATGTGGGGGAAAGGGGGGACAAATCCCCCCCCCACAATTTTAAGTGGGGGGATGTAATGTAATTTATCCCCCCTAGATTATCGTGCAGGGATCTGTTTTTGAAGTGGGGAGGGGCTGCTTACTATGTAAGCTGGCATCTTCCCCCTGTCCCCCAAAGCATGGGGGTAATACCCTAGGGCAGATGGGTGATCATCTGCCCCCAGGGAGGGGGGGCAAACAAAAAAAAGATGTTTTTTTTTTTAAAACACACATGTGCCCATCTGCCCCTAGGAAAGGGGCAAAACAAAAATAAAACAAATTATAACTTGTTTTGGGTGGGTGTGGGGGCCACTGAACCACCATGGATGTTTTTAGTGGAAAGGGGGTGGCCCTCTCACCCCCATCTCAAATGGATGGGGGCATCTCATGTAGCCCTCCCTGGGGGCAGATTGCTAGCACAAGCTGCCCCTAGGAAAGAGGCAAAACAAAAACAAAAATTTAAATAAATGATAACTTGTTTTGGGTGCGTGTGGGGGGTCACTAAACCACCATGGATGTTTTTAGTGTAAAGGGGGATGCCCACAGGTGTCTTCTTTTCGGAAATGCATGGTGTTCTCTGTTTTCCTTGGTGACTTCGACACCCTAAGCCCAAATCTGTAGGTTGTCCACATGAGCAAAATCTGCTTTGCCGAAAGGCTTGGGGTTATCAGTGGGTTAGCCTTTTCCCTTTCGCCGAGTTTGGTGCATCCACACATGTGAGGTACCGTTTTCGTCGGGACACCTGTGGGAATGCGGGAAGGTAGGACATCTGTTGTTGGCGATGTGTTTCGGTGGGTGGGCATAGGGAAATGTCTCTGAAATTTGGTGGAAAAAACCCACAATTTTTAGACATTTCTCTCTGGCCACCCACTGAAACACACCGTCAACAACAAATGTCCTACCATGCTGCGTTCCCACAGGTGTCCCGATGAAAACGGTACTCACATGTGTGGGTGCACCTACCTGGGCGCAAAGGGAAAAGGCTAACCCCCAAGCCTTTCGGCAGAGCAGATTTTGCTCTTGTGGACAACATACAGATTTGGGCCTAGGGTGTCGAAGCCACCAAGGAAAACAGGGAACCCCATGTATTTCCAAAAAGAGGACACCCGTGGGAATCCACAGAGGTCTGACTTGCGCAAATCGCCCCAGAATGTATTACCTACAATCCCCGGCAAAGTCTGAAATTTGGTGAAAAAAACAATTTTCAGACATTTCCCTCTTGCCACCCACCGAAACACGCTGCCAACACCACATGTCCTACCTTCCCACATTCCCACAGGTGTCCCGACGTAAACGGTACCTAACATGTGTGGGTGCACCTACCTAGGCACAAAGGGAAAAGGCTAAACCACTGATAACCCCCAAAGCGTTTGGGGAGACAACCTACAGATTTGGGCCTAGGGTGTCGAAGCCAAGAAGGAAAACAGGGTACCCCATGCATTTCGCCCCAGAATTGATTACCCACAATCCCAGACAAAGTGAAAATTTAGTTTTTTCCACTAAATGTCAGACTTTGTCAGGGATTGTGGGTCAAAAATGTATGGGGCGATTGGTGCAAGTCAGCCCTCTGTGGATTCCCACGGGTGTCTTCTTTTCGGAAATGCATGGGGTTCCCTGTTTTCCTTTGTGGCTTCGACACCCTAGGCCCAAATCTGTAGGTTGTCCACATGAGCAAAATTCCTGAAAATCTGCTGTGCGAAAAGACTTGGGGTTACCAGTGTTTTAGGCTTTTCCCTTTGCACCCAGGTAGGTGCACCCACACATGTGAGGAAACGTTTTTGTCGGGAAACCTGTGGTAACGCGGAAAGGTAGGCCATGTGTTGTTGGCTGCGTGTTTCGGTGGGTGACCAGAGTGAAATGTGCGGAAATTGTGGGGGGTTTTTCTGTCATTTTCTCGATTTCCCCCCAAACTATGCAATCTTTCCCTACATAGTTGTTGCCTGACCTGTGCAAATCACCCCTTCCTAAACTTGGAATATTGTCTACTTTTCAGAAATGTATGCCTTTCTGGCTTCCCATTCAGCTTTCCTACCCTTTTCTTCCATTCCGTCCACGCATATCCTATTGGACAAAAACCGCCAAAATCGCCTACCTCTCACAAAACGGCTGATTAGCATATCAAAATATGTTATTTTGGTTTCCACTCAATCTGTTCTTGAAAGCCTGGAAAATGGCGAATCCAGCACAGCAAACCATTTGTTCCTAGCTCTTACAAGGAAAACCCCACAGGCTTCTTTGTACAAAATGTTATTGGCATTTTCTGAACAAAAAAAAAATGTTCTCCTTTTTGGTTATTTTCTCTCACCCCTCTACAGCAAACTAGGATTCCCTGGTGGCGTTACGACCACCTACATGTGGGAAAAAAAGGGGCCAACTTTGGCGAAAATATCTCATGTAACAAAGAAGTTACAAGGGATTGAATGGCGACATACCAAAATCACCAAAAAAGGCCTTGGCACTGGGGGGAAATACCCATGGCATTTGAGGGGTTAAGATGATAAAGCCCCAGAGGAGATATCATTTGTAAGGTAGCTCAGTTAGTTAATTCTCCAAATGCAGATTGTGCACAGGAATATGTAACACCTGTGTTCAGCACCTGGTTTAATCTTCTGGTAGGATAATAGTCAGAGTGAGGTGCTTCCGTTGCAACACAGCATTTTCCAGGTCAATTGGTTCAGAAAAAGTGGTGGAAAATACTATTACCGTTGCTTTTTCTAATTGGCCAGATTTTCGTGCATTTTCTGGGTGGAGTTTGGGAGCCGAGTGGACACTTCAGGACCCCCTGTATTTCCCGCTCCACCAGACAAATGCCGCCTTACTGCCAGCATGGATTCTCATGCTGGAAACAAGGAAAGGGATTCCTATAGGATCTGCTTGTAAATGAAACCTGGTAAAAGCGGGCGTAGTCCAGAGGAAGCCATTGTCAATTCCACCAGCAATCGCTAATTGCGCAAGGTATTTACACTCTTCCAAAGTGGAAAAGCAATGTGATTTCACCTTCATGAAAAGTAAAAACGTGTGCCAATGGAAGTGGTCCACTCCATGCAGTTTACTTTGCGCCTTGATGCTTGGGGGTTTTGTGTGATGCTACACATGTAATAAATAAGTAAATACATTTAACATGACCCCAGATAAATACCAATTCGTGATCAGAATGAGTGAGCCTGGCATGTCGCTGGTAAGAGGCTGTCCTGTGCCTCTTGAGTGTGTTGGCAAATGCCCTTAATTGCCAATGCGCGTTAAGCAGGTGCTTAAACCCATCGTGCGGATTGCGCAATAATAAGTCAACAGAGTTATTTCAAATGGTCGATTTTGCTCTTTGGTTGACAATGTCAAAGTGGGAGAATGTTGCCCAGCATGTGCCACTTTCTCTGAGGAGTGAATTGTGCCCACCCCGAGGAAGAAGTGTGAAAAACCCACAAGGGCACTGTTCCCTGCTCTTTCTGTGTGTGTCTTCCCCACAGGGCGACAGATGCTGACTCAGACATGGGTAAGTCTCAGGTGGCAAGCCTCTACCCTAGTTGATGTGGCAAAGGATTCCAGGCTTCTGAGGCTGATAACATTAGTAGCATTGAGTTACATGCCACCTGACAGGTATGTGTGATAAAGTTGCAAAGCAGAGCTGTTAGTTGGCTAAAGCAGGAGGCAATGTCTGCCCACCCTCAAAGGGTACGTACTGCCAAAAGTAATAGGCCCCTCCCCCCATCATGGCTGTAGGGGCCAGGCTCCAAACCAGGGCAAGAATGTCCTCCAATCATCTATTCCCAAAATAGGGTACCCCTCGTGCTCCAGGAACCCTGTTGAGAAACCTCTGTGCTTTCCAGGTGAAACTAACGTTATTTAAAGCCAGAAGTCTAAAAGGTAATCGCTTAATTGCAGCTGGAAATTAGCTCCTGGCGTGATCAAAATGTCTTAACCACGTGTGGCATCATCCCCTTCATTTATAAGCAATATGTGTGTTCTTGCGTTTCTTCATCCACTGAATTACTGTTAGAAACAAAGGCAAGAGTTGTGTCTCTTGTGTAGGCATTAGGAAGGCAGTTGCCAGCCTCTGACATAATATGCCATGTTCTTCCAATATTGGCTAGCTGTTGCCCTCTTATGGCCAGGTTGAACCATCATGGCAGTGACTGACAAATGCATTTCCCCTGCAGACAGAAAAGTGGAAATAAGAGGCCAATTCAAGACACGGAACAAATAGAAGTTAAGACAGACTACAGCTGCCATTGCTGTGTTAGGGAGAATATGTGAGTGTTCAAGCAAGGAGGTATGTATTAAGCAAGCAAGCAGTGAGACAAGGGAGAGGCAAAGAAAGGCAAGAGGGGCTCTTTGAATAATGTAACAGGGCAGAGGACCCATGCTCTGCCGTCCTAGTAACATATGAGAGAATCAAATAGATCAGGCTTTGCAGCAAATGTTAAACGAGAAAGGAACAGAATAACAAAGGCAAAGAAAGGGTAGGCTCTAAAGCCAGCATGAGATGGAATAAGAGGGACCAGACGCATTGTGAGAGGCTGGCCCGGCCCTCGCAGGGGCGCTAGAGGGGCAGACCACATAGCGTGCTACCCCTCTGGCCAAACCCCTGGGTCCACATACACCCCACCTACTAGGCATCCCCGGGTCCGACACATCTGGCCGCGGACCTGGGGAGTGCTTATAAGGGGGTGGGCTTGCGATCGCTCATCCTCCTTGTTTGCTGTAACCCCCCCCCCCCCAGAGGACAGTCAAAGCAGCAACATCACACACCTGGTCCCGCTACTCCCATAACAGGGCTTACTCAGAGGTACAAACAAGATTTCCTCTTTCTTTGAAACCCCCATCTTTCCATTCCAAGAGACACATAGGTCTCCTTGCCCCAAACAAAAAAAATAAAAACTTGCAGTTGGTAGAAAAGGCTTCAATTCCTTTATTTGTCAGGAATCCACTTACAGGTGATCTGCCTCTTAACGAGCTGGCGTCCTAGCTGTGGCCCACTGTAAGTAATTGTTATTTCCTCTCTCTTATCATGAGTTCATAGTCAGATAAAAAATCCAGAAATCCAACATACAAAGACATGTTCTTTGCTGCTGCATCCTTTAATTTTCTTCTGTTTCTTTTCTTCTTTTCTCTTGTTTTATACAGTGATATTTGTAATGTAATACATACTGCTATTTTAATTCTAATTATGTGAAAAGTCAAGTTCTTTGACTAAAACACAATAAATAAATAAATAAATAAAGCAAACCCCCAAGATGTCTCCTGTCCCCCCCAGATTATATGTGTCTCCTACGCCCCTGAGCGCAGGCCATGGTACAGGGATGCCAATGTAGAGAGATCATGCATTTCACCTGCTATTTTTTTTTACAGTGGTTCCAGTTGCAGAGAAAAATCCAGGCACCTTTATTCAATGGACACGTGTATGTTTCAGCAGCAGAGAGTAATGTATGCGGCTCGTTTGAAGAGAGGGAACTCTAACCATCCTTTGATCATGAGGGTTTTTGAATCACAAAGAGGGATTCACTTTACTTTTTGTCTGTGGTTTCTTTTGGCTGAGATGAAGAGCAGTTGTTTGGACTTAAAAGCAACGTTACGGTTGTCAAGTAGTACAAGGTTGCATTTGTGAAAGCACTTTGATGAGAAGCAATAGAGAGTCGGGCAATTGTGAGGGGATTGTGAATCTCCTTTCATCTGGAGGCGATCTAAGTTATTGAAGGGTGGACCAGGCTAGATCATATTTCGATTCATAAGAACGTCTCGGGCACTCGATTTCAAGTGTTTGTTCCCTGAAATAATCTCACTCAAGTACATTTATTTGCAGAAATATTGTAATTCGTCTTGCCATCGAAGCATGGCACCAGTTTGCTGATCCAAAATTAATAACCATAATATCAGGTGTTTATATAGACCTTCATGGCTGATTCCTTCCACTTCCTGGCGCTCTAATAATAGCAGCTGGCCAGCCTGTGCTCGACCATAAAGGGCACCCTCCAGGCTCTTTAGAAAACCAGCAAAAAACATGCGAGTGATTTATGATTGCTAAGAATCTATAAATATTTAAATTCTTTGCAAATGCAACGACTCCTGCTATCCCGTATTCTCTACACAGCACTTTACGTGGGTGAAGCCCATGCCATCACTCAAGTAGAACCCTTTGACAGCCTCTAGCATGACCACTAGTGACATTATGCCCTTTAGGATTTGTCTAGGGAGCTGGAAAATCTGACGCATGCGGCATTTTGCACGGCTCTTGATCCCGCCCTCTGCCTGTCTGTCTCTTCCCAGGGGCGGGTCGCAATGCTGATCCCGCCCTCTGCCTGTCTGTCTCTTCCCAGGGGCGGGTCGCAATGCTGATCCCGCCCTCTGCCTGTCTGTCTCTTCCCAGGGGCGGGTCGCAATGCTGATCCCGCCCTCTGCCTGATACAAGAATAGGCGGGATGTGGGCTGATGGGGGTCTCCTGACCCTAGTCCCGCTTCCCCAAAGTGTTGGCACCTGGAGGACGATGGAAGCCCAAGAGAAGATCACTGCTGTGGCCCAAAGACATGTGTGCCTGTGTTTGTGAGTGTATGCTTGTGTGTGTGACATTTTAGTGTGTCTGAATGAGTAAGTGCTCCGGTGGGTGGCGGATGAATGACTGAAAGAAGCTGTATGGGTGTGTGACTGCTTCTATGAATGAATGCTGTGAATGCGTGCATGGATGTGTATGTCTGAGTGAGGAAGTGTTCTGGTGTGTGCCGTGTGAAATATTGGAAGGCGCTGTATTGCGGCGTGACTGCTTGTGTGAAAAATGTGAATGTGTAAACGAGGGCCTGATTCTGAGCTACTTGTAAAATAGGGAAAGCGTGATTCTGTGGTGGAAAGACATTTTTTTAAATGTTATATGGAGCTTGCAATCAAGCCCTGAATGTGTGTGTCTGTGTGAGTGAGTGTTGTAGTGGGTGTCGTGTGAATGTATAAAATAAGCTGTCTTGGTGTGTGACTACATGTGTGAATGTGTATATGAGGACCTGATTATGAGCTCTGTATAAAATAAGAAAAGTGACACTCCGTGATGGGAAGACAAGTTTCTTATTAGCTCCTTATGTTGTGCTTAGTTAATACGTTTTTCTGGTAGTTGCCGTGTGAATATTAAAAGAAAGTGTATGGGTGTGTTACTGCTTGTGGTAATAGTGTGAATGTGTATATGAATGTATGTATCTGAATGTGCATGTGAAGGTTTATATGAATGTATGTATGTAAGCATGTATGTGTATATACATGTATGTATTTGAATGTGTATGTTCATGGTCTGAATATGTGTATCTGAATATGCATGTCTGTATATGTGTGTGTGTGAATTTATCTCAAGGTGTACATGAATGGTGTGAATGGGTATATGAATGCCTGTATCCAAATCTGTATATACATGCTGTACATGTGTATATGAAAATTAATGTTTGTATCTGGGTAAGTGTTCTCGTCGGTGCTGTGTGAATGATTGCAAAATATAAGTGTGTGTGTGCCTGAAAAGACGGAGGCTTTGAGGGTGCATTGGTACAGGGCAGTACTACGGTATGAAACATTTCCTTGATGGTGCATGCGCTCAGCAAGAACATGTTTTCCTACTATGGCGTTTTTTTTCTCCTGGATATCTATGATACAGGAAGCCTGGCAATTGTTATTACATGGCTAGAGTGGCGTATGGTATTAAGGTCTAGTTATAATTTCTTACCGTGGCATGTCATGTTTTGGAATCAAGGGTAAAGCAAGAATGGTAAGTGTTATTACATGGCTAGATTGGCTTGCTTTCATGCAGAAACATTGGACATTTATTTTTATTTTGACATTGCATTTGGAGGGAATACTGGTATTATGCAAAAAACAAAACATGAGTATGTTCCTATATGGGAATTGTTTCTAATAACAGCACCGCCTGCATGGACATGCATGGCCACAGCCAGGGTGGACATGTTTGTATGCTGGCATATCGTGGGGGAAGGCATCATGGCAATGTGTTGGGCAATGCTTCTGTGCACTGTGGATGACTTTCATCTATTGGATATTTTACTGATTAACCCTGCATAACTGATTGTAAACTGTCTGGCTCTGAACCCAATTCTTCACAGTAAATGTGCTGTATAATGTACCATTTTGACCCATTATTCAAAACACGTTGTCTGGGGGAGAGAAACAGTGCACCCTCCTTCGTTGGCTCAGTCTCCCTTGCCACGCTTACTGATTGGTGGGAAATATGTACAGACCTCCATTTAAAGATCCCTTAGCCACCATTGCTGCTGGCATTATTATCACATTGTGGTGTCCAAATGTATCGACCTCAGAAGAATAATGGGCACATTTGCAATTATTTGCCAGGACTGAAACGTGCCAGCATCTGTGGCTGCCTGCACACATGTGCTTATAGACCTGGTTATATAAAGATGGCATGTCGGACCTTTATTTATTTATCTATTTATTTATTTATTTGGCATGCTGCAAGGCCCGCAGACATCAGTGCGCACATTTACATAAAAAGATACAACATCAAGAGACTGGACATGTAGGATACCACGAGCATATTCTACTCCAATAAACAGGTTTTCACCCGTTTCCTAAAAGAGAGAATGTGTATTTCCTGGCGTTCTGTATTTTTATAATCAACTATGCTCTTGATCTCTTGCCCTTTAGCAATCGAAATGTCTCCAAAGCCTGCGCCAGCTCTTTTCCCCCTTTCACTTTCCTTTGTTGTGGATGTGCTATGCAAGGGCTTTGCCCATTGCTGGCCCCTTAAAAAGGGAAAAGCATGTGATGTTCTGTCTGCCCCATCTCAAAGGAGAGCACTTTGGGCATTAACCAGCTGCAAGTATAACATTTTTATGTCCTCAAGCACTGCAGACATAGCATCCTACCTTTATTTTTTCAAACTAGTGTTCTGTTCATGGCCTTTAGTATTTCAGTACATGCTTTTAATTGCTTCCTCTTAAAAAAAAGAAGGCCGTTTTCACATAATTCCTTAGCTATGAGAAAAGCGTATTGATTTCAGATTCTAATATTGTTAGTCCAGATGAAGGATAGGCAAAGCCAATAGGTCAAGAGTCGACAGGGCACTTTACCCTTTACCCTTTTGCATGTTGTGGAATGAGGAGATGCTGTCTGGAGTGAGAGACTGGGAGAAGAGCTGGCTTATTGGCCAACATAGATTTTAATGGTGTGTCATTCGTTCCCACAGTAGTGGCCTCAGACACTTTGCGGATGCTGCTGCGCGTGGCCTGTTGTTCAAGGAGTAGTTTTTAGTTTTGGCTGATTGGTGGTGTTGCCAACTAAGGAGATCAGCAGCACTAACGTCTGCATGCCAAACACTGCAGGCTATGTGCATTCTTCTGCATGCAAAGTGTGCAAACTGCGAGGACCGCTGTGGGGCGCATGCTCCCCAAGGCTTGTGGCGAGAAGGCTCTTCTTACGGAATATAGATGTCATTGCAAAGCAGGTGTGAAGGTATTATCTTCATTTCACAACCCATCTTTACACTACCAGACCAAGGACGCAAACGCATGGCCATTTGGTGGCTGTCTCTACCGTGTAGGCCATCTGAGTGCAAACCTCAGCAATGAAGCTGGGCATTTGGTGTTAATTGCTGTCAAATCAGATGCATGCCCAAGCAAATGATGGTAGTAAATTATCGTATGAAGGCAAACGAAGACACGTGGGGGGTGTCTGGTAAACACCAACACAATGCCCACACAACAGCCAACTCAATTGACTTTCTTTAAGTGAAGTAATGGAAGATTTAAGAGGTGGCCCTCGCCAACGTGTTATTTTTGTGTCTCTGCGATCTCTCTGATGTAGGACCTGCCCTCATCTGTCACGCAAGCAGCCTGCAGGGAGGAACCGGCACGCGAGAGCGTCAGCCACACACATCCACATCAGACTAGAAGCATCGAACTCCCACACACTTGATTAGAACGATTACTGTCTCCTTAGCTGTGCCAGGGGAACAGGCGCAGGGCTGCAGCTGCATCCCTCTCTCAAGTGGAGCCCAAGAGCTGGGATTACATTGTACACCTGCTGTGGAGGTCTGTGTGTAACCTCAAGATCACAGGTTTAAATAATGAAAGGGATGACTGCACCCTTTGTCCTCTCAAGTTGGATACATTGAGCGTCATTTTGGCCAGCCCTATAAATGGCACGGAGAGGCCCATTTACGAGTAGACGCGTCTGTACAATAGTCCTCTCCATGCAATAGGTGAGCCTGTGCCAGTAGATGCAAAATAATGCAGGCGAACCTGAGCCATCTCCAAGGACTGTGCATATTTACACCTACACATGCAAACGAGCATACATGGGTTCCATGTTCTTTCGTTGCCTGCAATTACAACGCCAGACATTGGAACGTGTACTTCTACCGAAAACGTTCATCACATATTTTATTCTATTTCATTTTGTTGATGGGTTACCCCCAACCTACCTCCCCCCACCCTTCTTTACCTATTCCCTTCCCTCAACCCTTTATCTGCCCTCCCCCAACAAATTCGATGAACGTTTTCATTTTAATATACACTTTGAAATGCCTGGCGTTGCAATTGCAGGATGGAAGGACGTCGTACGCATACATGCACTGAGCTATATCCGTGCACGTGGGAGGTATTTACATGGATCCTAAAACATTAACATTCTATAGGAATACAAAACATCTTGCCATCAGATGCAAGCAGAGATGCTGTCAGGTGTGTGACACAGAGCGGATGATAGAAGCAGAACTCATTTTTTTCAATCCGTTCCTGACTCCAAATCCATCAAAATCATCGAAGTGCAAAATGTTCTATGCATGTTTATCATGCACAGTGCATTCTCTTCACCGCATTAGAATGACCGGCTGCATGTTTCCTTTTGAGGCAGCCTGCAAAAACCTGGACGGATAGAACCTCGGAGCAAGGAATCGGTCCTTCTGGCCGTGGAACCTCGAATTGAGGTGTTGCGTTCACCACAACTGCGCTACACCTCTGATTTTCTTGATTGGTGAATCATCGCTTGCGTTTACTATACCATTGGACTTCCCAATGTATGTCAATTGCAGGGATTTCCAATATGTATGTCTACTCCCTAGCCAAGGCATTTAGTTCATGTATGTAGAGTCCTTTTTCCGATGTGTTGCTCTTCTTTCATTACAGGGTGCCAAGAGGCCACCAACATGGCAGACTTTGTGCTATGTAAGACCCAGTTCCATTAACAGTTACTATTGAGGGCTTTTATGACAATCTTGAGTAAGCAGAGGCTTGGCCAGCGCGTTCCGGTTCTGAAGATCAGATTCATCTTAAAGATGACAAGGAAAGGGATTGTCAACCGTTTTTGGAAATATTAGTTGATGCGTCACTGGATCCAGTGACAGCCACATGGGTTTGTGGACACCCATTAAACAATGGAGCAGAAAGAAAATGTCACCTGATTGTTGGGTGTCCTGACCCACTTTTGAGCTATCATGCTGCAACATTTGGTGCTGTGGGCTTAGAAAATCCAAGATGGCCAAAAAGCCCACATGTTCGCCAAAATCCAGGAGAACCATGCAGTTTGTGCACACTAAAATGGTTGCCTAACTTGCCACCCACCAGTGCGAGCAGGATGGGCCGGGGTGCCATGAGTGAAATGTGTGCCAAAGGAAAAACCACACTTTAAAATCACCTTTTGTTTCTCTGAATGCCAGCTCAAAATGCCTATTTTCAAACATTGCAACAGATCCAAAAATCTCACTGAACACCAGCGGACATCTGGCAGAATGAAGTATGTGTGCATACTAAATCTGGGAAGTTGAAGAGCCCCAAAATAATTTTCATAACAAGACTGGCTGAGCTCTGCAGGTCTGCAGCAGCCTAACTGAAACTGGATTTAAAACTACCAAAAATCGAAAATGTTTAAATTAACTGAGTGACCTACTTTTGAGTGTCACATAGTTTGTCACTGTTGAAATGTCATCGTTTTGAACTTAGAATCAGCATTCTAGCTGCATATGTAAAAATTGTCTTGACTTAAACTGGGGAACAAAAAGTGACATTTTATCTGAAACCTGGCTTAATGAAACTGAATTCTGCCTGACATCTATCCCCACAGGAGTTAAAACCTGCTCAGCCACTCTTCCCCTTGCCAAAAGGAGTTGTCACCTCTCTGATTAGATTAGGGGTGGAACAGCTACAGGGAGTTGAACAAAGGCCTGTCCTGGGCCCAGGCAGATGGTTTATTAGGGTGGCCGTAAAATAGCTTCCTCTTGGCAGAAGCTGGGAGGGGCAGGGTCTCTGAGCTTGGCAGAAACTGGATAAACTGGTTTCTACACCATGTGACCTGAAAAGACACACCCCTGTTGGCCAGAATATGATTCTAAGAAAGATGTATAACTCACAGTGCGGACTTGTCAAAATTATTTAAATGATACCATAATTCTTGTGATTTTTCTGTGCACATTTTAAGACGCGTTGGGAATTTGTGTGATGTTCTGGGGCAAAACCCTGCTATTTATGGATACTACAGACTCTGTGTTTAAGCTAGAGACATGGGAATTTACTGGAGTATGTATGGACAGGCCGTGTATATGTGTATAATGTTTCTAAATGCAAGCCCTCAGGAAGAGCAGATTTGGGACAGAGACTACCTCATGTGATAGGTAATATGCACATGCAATGACAAACCACTATGTATTTGAGAAATGTGTATTTTGATCAAATATAGATTTGTGGGCAAACTGACCAGGGGAGGATCCTCTGACCCATAAAACCTACAGCATCACTCTGACTCACAGTTCCTTCCCCAATCATGGGAGAGGGGATAATTGGGCCAATGAAAAGTTGAAAGAGGGGCTGGCTAGTGATGCTGCACACAAACCCACTTTCAAAAGACATAAAAAGAGCCACTGGAAGCTAGAGAGGACATCCAAATCCAGTTGCTGCAACGCGCTCTGCCGGACCATACAACATCCAGAAGATCCCAGATTCAACACTTAGACTTTAAAACTCCAAAGAACTTGATTCAGAACTCAAAGCAAGGGCCTAAACCCACAAACTGAGAACTCTTCTCAGTAGGCCTCAGCATCCAGCAGACCTAACAGCGGTAGCAGCATCCCGGAACCGTGCAGATCAGTGCTGGATCCAGAGAAAGCTGTGCAGAAAGATCCAGAAGCAGTGCTGTACCCAGAGAAAGCAGAGCAGTATCCAGAACCAGAGGCCAGAGATCCAGAGTGACCCAGACCGCTGTTAGCAGAACCAGAGAGCTGACCCAGATCACTGTGAAGTGCCGAGACCAGAACCGGAGTCCAGTCCAAAACCTGACCAGATCCGTGGGGAGGCCTAATTCAAAAATATATTGTGAGTACCTAGCAGAACTGTGCAGAACCAATCTCTTAGTTAAAATAATCTAATCCAAACTATTTTAATCTAACCAGAACTGCCTCCTAACTGTCACCACCTGTCATTTGCAAAGCTGTCACCTGTCATTTTCTAGCTGCAAGCTGTAACCTGTCGCTTTGAACTTTTAAAATTTCAAATCCGAAAAACTACCTTTATTTAATCGTCCGTATCTCTGGAACCGTTTGGGCTAGGAACTTGGTTTAACTTTCCTCTGAAAGATCAGTTTTTCAAAGAGCCTAGAAGCGACTTCCTACTCCTTATACTTTCTCCGTAATCACGATTCTCGCACCCGCGAATGTTGCCGCGATTTGCGATTTGGCCCGATTTCTTTACTTGTAAAAAGATAGCTGCTTTTGCCTGAACTACTAAATTTCGTTTGCCTCTTAAGAACCATCCCTGAATCATTGCTAGAGTGAGCCTGGACTAATATTAACTAGATACCACTCACCCTGAACCTCCTGAACGGAATTAAAAGCATTTTCAGCATATTTCTCACTGCATTGTCACCATATTCAAAGCACTTGGGTCTGTGTTTCAAAACTCCTATCTGTTGTATAAGCTGCTGGGTGGGGGAATTGAACTGAACTCTATTTGATTGCATTCCTAAGAACTGAGTCCCATTCTATTCATCTCCTTACATTGCATTAAGGGGGGGGGTGAATTGTCCAAGAAAGTGATTACATTGTCTTTTGCTGAAATCCTATCAAGTTATTTTCTGTACTGCATTTCATTCCACATTGCATCCATTTGAAACCATAAAAGTACTGTTGCTATCGTATCCATCCTATAACCACTCATCATTGATTATAAAGAAGTGTGCTAGTGCCGGACTATCCATTATTGATTACTGCTCAGATTAATTGTGATATTCAATTATTAATTTATTATAAAGTGTGATATATATATATATATATATAGTTTAAATTATCAAATAAACCGTTTAAACTTGCAAAACAGAACTACTTCTTGGCTCAGTGGGGTCAGGGGGATTCCAAGAGAGGGGTGTTATATAGGGGTAGTCATCCAGAACTCATGAACTGGACGTAAAGATATATCAATAAGGGTTTCCATTCAGTATCCCAGACTAGGCATTGATTTAGCTGTAGTGTTGAATTGAATCCTATTACAAATTGGGGGCTCGTCCGGGATGTTTGGGTTAGATCTATCACTTGTGCAGATTAATACAGTGTGCTAACTGACAGGAGACATACATCCGGTCGGATCACCACGCTGTGTTACGCTGTAAAGCACTCCTCAAAGGAACGCTCTAAGGAAAAGGACTGTTTTGCAAAAATAAATACAAACTTCTGTAAGTCAGGAAGGAATTCAAATTCCAGAATGACGACCTTGGTAGATATGAAAATAGCCAGAGAGCACTTCTTACATAAGCTATTTGTGAGAGGTGAGTGGACTCATCAGGACCAGACGGTCTGGTTGCAGGCAATCGCATCCCAGATCACTGAAACAGGGTCAGATATATGGGGAGATCAGGGTCCCGTACATGTGGCCCTGAGTGAACTATATATGGCCCCTAAGGCCAAGGATGAGCACCACAAGATTGCCAGGGTAGCAGCATATTTATATTTACATATGGGAGCCATGCAGGACAAATGTGCCGAAGGCCAAGATCTGGCGAGTAGGCAAATGCGGTATTACAGAAGGCCCAATCTGATCTGGACTCTTCTGAGCAGAGGCTGCACAGAAGCCAGGAGTCCGAAAATGAGAGTAGACAGCACATCATTAAAATGAAGAAGGATATGGATATCCTGCAACAGGAAAAGGCTGACAAGGATACCAGAATTCTGGCCTTGCAGAAGGAACGCCAAGACAGTTTGGACTCCCTACTGCAGAGCCAGAAAAAGCTGGAGCAACAGACCAATTTCAACACGGCATGCACAGAGCAGGTAGCCACCCTGCAAATCCAACTAGACAGAGAGAAAGAGGAGAGCAATAAACTGATCCTGAAAGACCTGGATACCCAGGCAGAGTTTGATCAGGAGCGCCAGAAAGCTGGTGCCTTCCAAAGGCAAAGGGACGACCTGGCGTCACAAATTCAAGCTCTTGGTCACGAAAGGGACACCTTAGGCCAGGAAGTCTGCCACTTAAAAAGGAAAATGGAAGAAAATCACCTGGCCCTCCAGGGACTGGGTGACCTCCAAAAAGAACACCAGAACTTGTTAGAGCACACCAGGAGGGTGGAGGATGCTCTGGCAAGAAAGGAGCAGGCCAATAGGGACACAGCTCAGGAGGTAACCCTCCTGCAGCAGAGACTGGCCCAGTACTCCAGGACCAATCAGGAGGCACAGAGAGAAAATAAGGCTCTCTGTCAGCACAATGATAGGCTCCAACAACAGGTAGCGATGCAGGAGCGACTGATGGAGTCTAGTAAGGCCTTAACTTAGGAACTGAAAGCGCAGGCTCTTGCATTGCAACAGGGAACAGAGGCGGATAGAGACCAGGTTCGCTGGGAAAGGGAAACTCCTGAGCATAACCTCAGGAGCCCTAGTACCAGAGGCCTTTATCTCTCTCAGTCCCTGGACTCTGCCACCCCCATGTCCCCTGGCGCACTTGAGCACCGGGCCACAGGGATGGCAGATTACTATCCAGCCAGAAGCATGGGGCCCATAGGCCAGTACCACCCAGGTATGGAGGGGCGGGCATCTGGGTATGGGCACCCAAGCACAGTGCAATTTAGTGGGGAACCCCAGGAGAGTAGGCCCATTAAGGGCATCCTGAAAACCTCTGCCCAGTTAGGTCAGTGGGGGGGTACCCATCAAATCCTGGCAGCGAGGAGGGATCTGAAGACTCCTCTGAGCGGTACAGGACACAGGAGACCAGGTCCCCACATTCTGCCAGCCACTCCCAGGCTCGCAGAATCCGGGAAAACCTGGAAGACCAGACAGGAACCTCTGGGAGCAGTGCCTCTGAGTCAGAGGGTGAATGGACCAGGGTTACCCGAACCTAAAAGGCCAATAAGGCAAAAAGGGCCTTGCTTAAGGACCCATTGAAACAGATTAAGGCAATCAGGAGTGTCATCACGACTTATCATAAGAACGCCAAGTACTCTGTTTGGGAACACTTGGAGCTCTACGAGCAAATGATGGAGACTTTCCATTTGAAGGACAGCCAAAGCTGTATTCAATATGTAAAGTGGACCTTCTCACCAGAATACTCCAGTTTCTTTGCGGGGCTGGAGGACCAAAATCATTTAAGATGGTCCACCTATAAGGCGGCCATCTTGAAACATTTTTCTGTTCACAGAAATCCTCAAGAGGCTCGCAAGGCAGCCTACAATTTGCAATGTGGGGAGGATCAGGCCCCACAAGAATTCGTGCAAGAACTGAAACATGCCTTTGCGCAGACCACCAGAAGGGTGCGCACAGACAGCAGAGAATTTGTCAATACATCTTTCCATGCCCTGCCCAAATATATGATGACCCAGCTCGTGAGAGATTTTCATGAGAAAAGATTTTTAGACTGGGTCATTGAACAGGCTACCCGGATCTATGAGGTGCAGAAGCCCATAGAAAATAAAAGCAATACCCAGAAAAATCCCAAAACCAACAGCACCCATGCTGCTGCCAAGGTGGCAGAGGTAAAGTTCACCCCCGTTTTGGATTTGGAGATGGGGGGGCCTAAAAACCTACCTGCACCTAATAATTCACAGCCCAGAAGGCCCTCGGGCCAGTCACAGACAGGGAGTCGAGGAGGTAGTCCCACAAATGGGGTCCCCCGCTTCCCTGACTATGTAAGTCCCCGCTATAAGGGAAACCGACCAATCCTGGGTTATGTGTGGACTCCTCCAGCCCAAGGGAGGGGATCCGGCCAAGCACCTAACCCAGGGAACTTCCCTCCCAACTTCCCACAGGAGGGCAGAAATTCTCCAAATCCTGGGCAGAACTTTTTCCCCAGGTATCCGCCCAATTTCCCACCCCAAAATCATCCATCCTTCTTTCCCCAATTCCCCGAGCCCAGACAACCTAATCTGGGAGAGGGGAGGCCAAGGGTGGAGGGGTACCAAAATATTCCCAACCAGGGGTACTACCAGAGAAGGGATAGCTACCCTTCCCGGGATCAGCCCAGGGGAGAAAATAGAGCCCCGTATCAGCCTGAGCGGGTTTCACAACTTGAGCGCCAGGTCCAAAATATGGCACGAGATCTGGGTCACATACTGAGGGCTCAACAGAACCCTCAGATGAGCATGCCACCGCAGAATGCCCCAAACTCTGGACCTGGTGCTCCAGAACAATGACGGGGGCAGCACCCCGATAACACACCGGTTCCCAGGGAGGAGGCACAAGGGGAAGGGGGGTGTAAAGCCTTGGAGGAAGCTTCCTTCCCAACTTGTAAACAGCCCCTGGAACACCAGGAACCGGAAACAAAATCTCCTGCCCCTGAAAGCCTGCCTCCCAAGGAGCAGAGGGGGGGTAGGAGAAACAAAGGACCCAAACAGACCCACTTTGTGGAGGAGGTTCAGGTCTTCCAATTTGAGGGAGAGGGATCCTCAGAAGATCCTGGGAAAAGTATCTTCTCCTTCAGAGATGGGGGAACTCCTCCCAAGGAAAAATGGGTCCCAAGGGATGTCAATTCAGACTGGGGAGATATGGAGACTGAGCTACCGCCGCCCATCATCTCATCCCAGAACCCACAATACCGAAATCCCCTGGTTCAAACCCATCCTGATGACTGCCTCCAAAAAGGGCGGGGCGGCCCAGAACCGGAACCAGGGGAACCCACAATGGCTCTGATCTCCAGTTGCCAACTTTTTCTTTCAGATTCCGAAGGCTCTCCACAGAATTCTGCCCAAATCTCTTCTCTCGCCATTTCCAAAACCAGAAAGTTAGCCCACCAGTTGTCCAAAAATGTGCATTATCTGTGCCCCCCTGAGGAGGAGGGAAGATACTATGCCCCGGTACAAGTACAGGGGCAGGGTACAATTTTGGCACTGGTGGACACTGGATCCCAAGCTACCCTTCTGTCCAAAAGGGCCTTTGAGTAACTAAACGCAGGAAGGGGGGAGAATTACCGAATTCCTCTCACCTCTCTTCCTGGACAACTGCAGAACTTTGACGGGAAGGAAATTCCTGTCGAGGGGACTGCAGATTTGGACATTAAAATTGGGCGACACAAGGCGAAACACCCGGTCACAGTAGTGACTCCAGACGGCACCCCTTGTTTACTAGGGAATGACCTCCTGAGAAGGTTGTCACCCCTAATAGATTGTGTAAACAAGGTCCTCTGGACCCAGACTAGCCGACCAATAAAATTAAAACAGAGTGTCAACCATGTTAGTTTAAACGGCACCTGCCACAGGGTTGAACAAAAATCTGACCAAGTAGAATTTCACTTCCAGAACAACCAGATTCCAGACGTGACAGTAATAGCAGTAGGACAACAGACTGGTGATGGGGGGTCCTCTCTATTTCTGAAAATCAACCTTCCTTCCAGTTTAAGGTGGTATTCCGCACTGGAAGGAAACACCCTGAAATTCTTTACTAATCCACAATCAGAAACTCCCTCACCTATAGTCCAGAAAGATGTGAAATCAGCTCAGAGCCTGGCTGATATTAAGCAAATTGGAGAGCAGTTGTTCATCCCTGTTCAGTTAAATGATGGGAAGGACTCTGTTCTCGCTCGAGTGTGTGTGAACAACGGTAAGAGCTTCATCAGCGAAGCCATGTTCCGCCAACTCCCAAAAGATCCAGCCATTCCCACATTCAAACTGATAGACAAATGGGAAATGGACCTGGAAGCACCCAACTCCAAACATCTCCTGCCAAGCAGGTGTATGCTCAAAATCTCCATTGGCAACAAGAGCATAGTCCACAATTGTTGGGTCGTGCGAGACGTCACTGCCGCTTTTTACTTAGGCAGTGACATTCTCAATCGCTTTGCCATTAGTTTGGACCTAATAAACTTCAAAACTTGGTCCCGATTAGCGGATAATCCCATGGGCTTTGATGATCCAGAAAAAGCATTTAGGTCAGCTCAATTGCTACCTTCTGCAGTTGAAATTCAGATCAAAGAGGAAGTCACCATCCCAGAAAGGACCCGACAATTCTCCCTGGAAGTGAAAGCTAAAAGAGGACAACATTTGAAAAACCCTGATGCTTACATACATCTAAACGCTTCTCTCCAACAGCAAGGGTTGGGGGTAAACCCAACTCCATTAGTCAACATAGAACATGACACCATTCTAATAGAGGTGGATAACAGCGACTTAAAGAGTATTACTCTAGCCGCAGGCACCATTATTGGAATGGCGGTTGATGACCGACATTTTTCCATCGATTTAGGAAATAAGCTGTTAGGACCAATCCCCAAGGACTGTTTTGACAGTGACAGTGATGACAATACAACACCAGACAGGATTTTTACCCGGCATGGGGGGAACTTCCTGGTGTACACTTCCTGCCCCTATGGTAAGGAAGATGTGACTTGTGACTTCAGGAGGGATGAGGTGATTTTCCAGGTCCATGAGGGTTGCCTTTCCCACCTGAGGCCTCCAGTCCAAATCATCACTCTGACCAGGGACTTCTCCACCCAGCTGGAGGAGGCCGCTGCGATAGCCAAACCAGAAGTCTTTCCAGGCTTCAGGCAGATGGCGGAAGAGAGAGTCAACCTAGCTGATGCCTGTGTGACTCTGGAACAAAAGCAAAAGTTGAAACAAGTTTTCTTGGATTTCCAAGATCTCTTTGCGGTAGACTCATATGACTGTGGTCGCACTGACATCCACACAACAACAATCCCCACGGACCCTGGCATGACTTCTGTGTTTGTGAAGCAATATCGCTTGCCTCTCACATCAATGGAGTGCCTTACTGAAATAATTAAGAACCTTGAATCCCGGGGAATAATCCGTCCAGTCCACAGCACCTTCAATAATCCGGTGCTGGGAATATTGAAGCCAAACGGCCAGTGGAGACTCTGCGCCGACCTCAGGGAGCTCAACAAACGGGTCCATACTTCCCGATGGCCTCTGCCCTACATTGACCAAGGGCTGGCCCAGATCCAGTGGTCACAGGTATTCACTGCAATAGACCTGACCAATGGATACTGGACTGTGCCTGTCAGTAGGGAAGACCAATACAAGCTGGCTTTTACCTTTGGGGGCCATCAGTACACATGGACCCGGACTCCCTTCGGATACCTCAACTCCGGCAATGAATTCAACATTTTCCTACACAAGGCCATACCCGACCTGGGTGCAAGGGGTAACCTGGCTTATGTAGATGATGTCCTCATCAAAAGTTCATCTGTGGAGGAACATATAGCAGAGATCCGTTATGTTCTGACCCAGTTGAGGGCCGCCGGAGCAAAACTTTCCTTTCAGAAAGCACAGTGGTGTAGAACCCGTGTTAATTTATTGGGGCATGAGATTACTCCTCAGGGTCTCTGTCCCCAGGAAAAGAAAGTGGAAGCACTTCAGAAACTGAAAGACCCCACAACTGTGCGGGAACTAAGGAGCCTCCTTGGACTGACTAATTACAGCAGAAAGTTCATTGAGGGCTACGCAGAGATCACCAGACCCCTGATTCATCTCCTGAAGGGGGGGGTCAAGTGGGAATGGGGTCCAGAACAAGCCGAGGCAGTAAGACAACTCAAAAGAAGCCTCTCACAAGCACCCTGCCTAGCTTACCCTGTCAGAAACAAGGAGTTCTTCCTGGAGACGGGGTTCTCTAATACGTGCTTGACGGCAGTATTATACCAAAAGCATGACAAGGTCAATAAAGTAATCTCCTATGCGAGCAAAACTTTATCCTCTGTGGAGGAAAAATTCAACGATTGTGAGAAGGCACTCCTGGCAACTGTGTGGGCATTGAAGAATTACCGCCCGTTTATCCAGGGGGAACACATCATAGTGGAGACTCCACACCAGCCTCTGAAATATCTCCAAAGTGACAGAATCCGGGCCGGAAATGTGAGTAATTCCCGAATTACTTCCTGAATTCTGTCAATGCAAGGCTTTCCTGTGGAGGTCCGATATGGCCAAAACAAGAAGAGTCCCCTCGCGCAAGGTCTGGCTGACTTGCATGATTGTGCCAGAGAAAACTGTCTCGAGGACGAAAGTCTAAAAATCAAGGACAACATGGAGGCATACCTTAATTCCCCACACAAAGTCTTTGAAGAGGACAAGTGTGAGGGAATGCCCACTGTCTATGTGGATGGATGCTCTTACCATGTTGACAACAACGGGGAGAAAGAACTGGTGGCCGGCGTAGGGAATGCATGGGTGAATGAGTCCCCAGAACCCTCCGCTGGATACAAAATTGGTCCCTGAAGTAGTCAGGTGGCAGAATTGATGGCTGTGCATCAAGCCATCCTCACTGCTGTCCAACATCAACTCCACGAACTGGTCATAATCACAGATTCTGATTATGTACGGAACGGTTTTGTGGAGCACCTGGTTAATTGGAAAACCAGAGTCATGTTATGTGCTAACAACAAACCCTTGAAACATGGGAAGTTGATCCAAAACATTGATGATCTGGTCACCTCGAAGGGGATGACCATCTATTGGAAGAAGATCAAGGGTCATTCCAAAGTAGAGGGACCAGACAAAACTGGAAATGACTTAGCTGATCAGCTGGCCAAAACCGGGGCCATCCAAGGGGATCTAATTGAGATTGAGTCCCTGTTGGGGGAAATCCAGGTCACTGCTATCACTAGGTCCCAGACAAATGCTCACAATGACCTTTCAATTGCACAATGGAGTAAGGAGACCCCTGATGCTGATGTGATTACCGCTCAGAAGGGGGATCCAATAATTGGTAAATTTTACCAACACATTGAGGACCCTGAGAACTTTCGCCTGACGGATACCGATTACATTGGGAAAGAGGACCTAAGAGTGTTGATGAAATGTCCAAAAATGTTCCGAATCCAAGACGGTTTGCTGGTAAGGAAATCCAAAGCTGGCTACGATCAGTGGGTGGTTCCTACCTCATTCCGAAGCCTGATGTTAAGTCACACCCATGATGCGGCCACTGCCGGTCATAGGGGGTTTCACACAACACTGGAAATCTTAAGAGAGGTTGCATACTGGCCCCACATGGGGCAGGACCTCGACCAATACTTGAAGGGGTGTCTTGTGTGTGCACAATTTCAGCCATTATCCCTCACACACCGTGCACCTCTCCAAAAGAGGGGGATGACACTGCCATGGTCAGATTTGCAAATCGACTTTGTAGGCCCTGTAATCCGCTCGTCTAGAGGAAACAAGCACATGTTGACCGTTACATGCTTGTTTACCAAGTGGGTGGAATGTCTCCCAGCCCCAAACTGCAAGGCAGAAACAGCAGCTGCTGATTAACCACATCTTTTCCCGTTTTGGTCTACCTCAAAGGATTGAATCAGACACGGGTAGCCACTTCACCAGTGAAGTGATGGCAAAGATGTGGGAGATACTGGGTGTCAAGAGAAAGCTACACATTGCTTACAGGCCAGCTTCTTCTGGAGCAGTGGAACGCTACAACCGGACAATTGTGAGCATCTTAAAAAAGTTTGTGGAAGATTCTGGGCCAAGTTGGGATATCCAATTACCTCTGGTCCTAATGGCCATCAGATCTACCCCTTCATCTGCAACCAAAATGTCACCATTTGAGTTGATGACTGGACGCAAGATGGTGCTTCCTCAGCATTTGCTCTACAGAACCCAAGAGCAAACGTTGATAAATGCCTCCACAACTAATGAGTATGTGGAGAATTTAAGGAAACACCTTCAGCATGCTTTTGCCTATGCTCAGCGGAATCTAGAAAGATCAGCCGAGAGTATGAAGTCCCACTATGACCTGAAAACTTCCAGGAAGGAATATCAGGTGGGGGACCTGGTCTATTTATACAATTTCCAAAGGAACCAGGCCAAACAGCGAAAAATTTTGCCTACATGGAAGGTACCCTTTAAGATTATTGACAAGATCTCCCCTGTGGCCTACAAGATCCGCATCCCCAAAGGCGGTTTGGCAGAGGGGGAAGACAAGTGGGTCCACATTAACCAGTTGAAGTGTTGCCATCCCAGGCACACTCTGCAACAACTGGAGGAATCCTCTGGAATCCTAGAGGGTACTGTCTCAGATTAATTCAGTTCTAACTTAAAATATCCTACATATCGCCTATCAAATTCTGAGTTTCTCAATGTGGGTGTTTTCGTTTTTGAATGCAAAAAGAAATGTGCATGTTCATATGTTTTGACTACAAATTTATATGCCATCCCACTATATCAATGGTGGGGGAAAAATGTCTATGAATAGGTATTGCCTCTCTTCCTTTGTCGTCCTAGGGGAAAGAAAACCTGGAGAATGGCCAAGGAGGACGATCCAGAGACTGGGAGGACGATCCGAGGGGCCCATGGTACCGCCCAATATTCCCATCAGGACCGGCGAGGAGAACCGATCGATCAGTACCGGATGGAGGAAAAGATGCTGGACTGTGCCATTTGCAGAATTGGAAGAAGATTATGCGGACAGGCAGTGCGTGGGTCAAAACCCTTGTGCACCCGACTCCCCATCGACTCAAATTCAAAGGGCAGTCACATGGGGGGGCTTTGTTGGGTGTCCTGACCCACGTTTGAGCTATCATGCTGCAACATTTGGTGCTGTGGGCTTAGAAAATCCAAGATGGCCAAAAGGCCCACATGTGCGCCAAAATCCAGGCGAACCACGCAGTTTGTGCACACTAAAATGGTTGCCTAACTTGCCACCCAACAGTGCGAGCAGGATGGGCGGGGTGCCATGAGTGAAATGTGTGCCAAAGGAAAAACCGCACTTTAAAATCACCTTTTGTTTCTCTGAATGCCAGCTCAAAATGCCTATTTTCAAACATTGCAACACATCCAAAAATCTCACTGAACACCAGCGGACATCTGGCAGAATGAAGTATGTGTGCATACTAAATCTGGGAAGTTGAAGAGCCCCAAAACAATGTTCATAACAAGACTGGCTGAGCTCTGCAGGTCTGCAGCAGCCTAACTGAAACTGGATTTAAAACTACCAAAAATCGAAAATGTTTAAATTAACTGAGTGACATACTTTTGAGTGTCACATAGTTTGTCACTGTTGAAATGTCATAGTTTTGAACTTAGAATCAGCATTCTAGCTGCATATGTAAACATTGTCTTGACTTAAACTGGGGAACAAAAAGTGACATTTTATCTGAAACCTGGCTTAATGAAACTGAATTCTGCCTGACATCTACCCCCACAGGAGTTAAAACCTGCTCAGCCACTCTTCCCCTTGCCAAAATGAGTTGTCACCTCTCTGATTAGATTAGGGATGGAGCAGCTACTGGGAGTTGAACAAAGGCCTGTCCTGGGCCCAGGCAGATGATTTATTAGGGTGGCCGTAAAATAGCTTCCTCTTGGCAGAAACTGGGAGGGGCAGGGTCTCTGAGCTTGGCAGAAACTGGTTTCTACACCATGTGACCTGAAAAGACACACCCCTGTTGGCCAGAATATGATTCTAAGAAAGATGTATAACTCACAGTGCGGACTTGTCAAAATTATTTAAATGATACCATAATTCTTGTGATTTTTCTGTGCACATTTTAAGGCGCGTTGGGAATTTGTGTGATGTTCTGGGGCAAAACCCCACTATTTATGGATACTACAGACTCTGTGTTTAAGCTAGAGACATGGGAATTTACTGGAGTATGTATGGACAGGCCGTGTATATGTGTATAATTTTTAATGAAGAACCAAGGTTGCATAACCCACTAAAATCGAAAATGTTGCCGTTTCTGAATGCAAGCCCTCAGGAAGAGCAGATTTGGGACAGAGACTATCTCATGTGATAGGTAATATGTACATGCAATGACAAACCACTATGTATTTGAGAAATGTGTATTTTGATCAAATATAGATTTGTGGGCAAACTGATCAGGGGAGGATCGTCTGACCCATAAAACCTACAGCATCACTCTGACTCACAGTTCCTTCCCCAATCATGGGAGAGGGGATAATTGGGCCAATGACAAGTTGAAAGAGGGGCTGGCTAGTGATGCTGCACACACACCCACTTTCAAAAGACATAAAAAGAGCCACTGGAAGCTAGAGAGGACATCCAAATCCAGTTGCCGCAACGCGCTCTGCCGGACCATACAACATCCAGAAGATCCCAGATTCAACACTTAGACTTTAAAACTCCAAAGAACTTGATTCAGAACTCAAAGCAAGGGCCTAAACCCACAAACTGAGAACTCTTCTCAGTAGGCCTCAGCATCCAGCAGACCTAACAGCGTTAGCAGCATCCCAGAGCCGTGCAGATCAGTGCTGGATCCAGAGAAAGCTGTGCAGAAAGATCCAGAAGCAGTGCTGTACCCAGAGAAAGCAGAGCAGTATCCAGAACCAGAGGCCAGAGATCCAGAGTGACCCAGAACGCTGTTAGCAGAACCAGAGAGCTGACCCAGATCACTGTGAAGTGCCGAGACCAGAACCGGAGTCCAGTCCAAAACCTGACCAGATCCGTGGGGAGGCCTACTTCAAAAATATATTGTGAGTACCTAGCAGAACTGTGCAGAACCAATCTCTTAGTTAAAATAATCTAATCCAAACTATTTTAATCTAACCAGAACTGCCTTCTAACGGTCACCTGTCATTTGCAAAGCTGTCACCTGTCATTTTCTAGCTGCAAACTGCAACCTGTCGCTTTGAACTTTTAAAATTTCAAATCCGAAAAACTACCTTTATTTAATCGTCCGTATTTAACTTTCCTCTGAAAGCTTAGAATCTCAGTTCTTCAACGAGCCTAGATACGACTTCCTACTCCTTATACTTTCTCCGTAATCACGATTCTTGCACCCGCGAATTTTGCCGCGATTTGCGATTTGGCCCGATTTCTTTACTTGTAAAAAGATAGCTGCTTTTGCCTGAACTACTAAATTTCGTTTGCCTCTGAAGAAACATCCCTGAATCATTGCTAGAGTGAGCCTGGACTAATATTAACTAGATACCACTCACCCTGAACCTCCTGAAGGGAATTAAAAGCATTTTCAGCATATTTCTCACTGCATCGTCACCATATTCAAATCACTTGGGTCTGTGTTTCAAAACTCCTATCTGTTGTATAAGCTGCTGGGGGGGGGAATTGAACTGAACTCTATTTGATTGCATTCTTAAGAACTGAGTCCCATTCTATTCATCTCCTTACATTGCATTAAGGGGGGGGTGAATTGTCCAAGAAAGTGATTACATTGTCTTTTGCTGAAATCCTATCAAGTTATTTTCTGTACTGCATTTCATTCCACATTGCATCCATTTGAAACCATAAAAGTACTGTTGCTATCGTATCCATCCTATAACCACTCATCATTGATTATAAAGAAGTGTGCTAGTGCCGGACTATCCATTATTGATTACTGCTCAGATTAAGTGTGATATTCAATTATTAATTTATTATAAAGTGTGATATATATATTGTTTAAATTATCAAATAAACCGTTTAAACTTGCAAAACAGAACTACTTCTTGGCTCAGTGGGGTCAGGGGGATTCCAAGAGAGGGGTGTTATATAGGGGTAGTCATCCAGAACTCATGAACTGGACGTAAAGATATATCAATAAGGGTTTCCATTCAGTATCCCAGACTAGGCATTGACTTAGCTGTAGTGTTGAATTGAATCCTCTTACATGATTTTCCCCAGTCCTAGTACTCATCACAGTCCTAGTCCTTTTCTTCTTAGCAGCCCTAGCCTTGTCCTCATCACAGTCCTAGCCCTAGTCCTCATCACACCCCTAATTTGCATCATAATTCCTTCCTTGTTACAGTCCTAGTCCACAGAAAACTCTATTTCTAGTCCTTGTCACAGTCTTGATCACTGTTCTAGTCCTTACGTTTTGTGTGAGTCCTAGGCCCTCATTACATTACAACCTTGGCGGAGGACCATGGTGCTATTAGCACCATGGTCCATGCCGCTAAGGTTGCAATTCCGCCATGGTGGATGGCGGAATTACCGCCCCATTCCAAGGTGAGTGGGGCGGTAATTCCCCATTCAGCAATGGCCCCTTCCCCATTCCCATTTTTGCCCCATAGGGCATAATGGGAATTAGGAAAGGCGATAATTACGGCACCGTAAATTACGGTGCCGTAATTATCACCAAGGTCCCTTTGCGGCATGGCTTTTAACGCCTGCAAAAAGCAGGCGTTAAACAGCCATCCCGCAAAGGGAACCTTGTAATCAGGCGTTAAGGGTCGGCGCCGTTTACGGAACCCGTAAACCCCTTAACGCCTGAGTCGGAATGAGGCCCCTAGTCTCTAGCTCAGTCTTTCTATCATTCATAGCCTCTATTTCTCTCTTTCTCTGAACCTTTGGCTCCCTGATCACTTCAATTGTGTTTTATTCTTTTCTCCTACACATATTCCTCTTCGTCTCGCTCGTGTACTCTATTTTGTTTGGTTGATATCTCTTTCACTTTCTTTCCCAACCTCCCATAGCAGAGTGGGGATATGCACTCAAAAAGAGGAAGAAAACCTATTTTGGTGCATGGAAAGTTTGGAAGGAGGATGGACGCTGAATGCATTAAATATGATGTAGTATACAATCACTTCTCTCGGTTACGCTGAATAAACCTACACACAGATCTGCCTTTGAAGCCTGCATACGGTTTTTCAATTGGGACTTCTACATGCTGCAAATGGAGGCCTCACTTGGTTGGAGTGTTCTGGGTAAACTTGCAACAAAACTGATGCTATCAACTGAGAAACCTACAGGCAAGCACTGAGTAGGGCAGCTGCTTCATGCATCCAGGAAGGGAATCATAAGGCGTGAATGTTTCTGACATGTTTCACAGCCAGAGATGGAAAAGGAGCCATCAGACCTTTCTAACAGTTCTCATAATAATAGTCAAATGATGACTGGCCTTTCTGCGTCCATATTATTTGAGCTGGGCATTCTCCATTTAGCAAAGTGTGGACAGGACATACAAACCTCAAACCCCTATAATTCCAAGGGGGTTGACAAGGTGGACCGTGACAAGTTTTACCCAAGATTAGAGCTAGAAGGTTCCACTAGGCACGACCTTGTGTTTATATAAAGGCAGGAGAGTAGAAACTTGTGGCCGTTGATGGTTGTCAATTGAAGAGGCAGGAGGAGCTCGGGTGTTTTAGGGAAAGCATTTGTAGCTAGGATAGGTAGGTTAGAATAGACTTAAATTGATAGTTTTTGTTAAGCCATTTGTTTCAAATATTTTTGTGGATGCAGTTGAAGGGAAGTGCAAATGGCAGAGAGTGTCATATGCATTTTGTAGACAGAGGAGGAGGCAAAAACACTGAGAACAATCAGAACCCCAGTTGAAAAGGTCAAAGAACAGTACATCTACAGCTTTAATATCGGCCGACGCACGCTGCTCTGATGCAGGCACTGTTGTGACCGCTTCCTGATCTACCCAATATTAGAACCGCGTTTTTGAGACTACCTTACAGTTATTCATTGCGCATTACAGTTTGTGAGCTTCTTCACCTGCTGCACCTGCTACCTTTATTCTTGTTGCCCCGGCAATGCCTGAATATAATAATAACAATAATAATACTTTATTGTGATACAATCCAGGAATTGGATTTTACACAACTCATACATTTTTATACACATTTCAGAACAAGCAAATCATACATATCAACTCATTAAATTCTATATAGAAAATATACATAAAATACCTAAAATCCATAAAGTCACATAACAGCAACCTAAATAGTAGGAAAAATTGCACAGTCGTGAGAGTTGCACAGTCGTGAGAGTGCCCTATAGTAAGTAGATAAGAATAATGTAGATAAAATCCTTACTGGAGCAAGGGCCTTATCTGATTCCATACCCTAAAAAGAGCTAGCTGTAGACTTAAGGCAACTGGGTTCAGGCATCCATACCAGAAAACTTCATCTTTTATCGCCTCATAATTATGAACCCATTTTTCGTAAGCGTTCATATATATCGAACCAAGTTTTGAGCAAAGTGTTAAGACTTGCCGAGTTGTTTCAAGTACTCCAGATACCTGACAAATTCTACAGGTCCTGGACTCTCGGGGAATTTTTAACCTTGGCCCAATGATCGTGAGAACCGGTAGCTGGTTCGTTCTCAATTGCAAGAGAAATCGTCTAACTTCGGGCGCCGAGGATAATAATAGGTACATTTGGGGTCTTAGATATCTATGGGTGACATGGGAGACTGCCTCATAGCCTTTAAGTGTAATTAGGTGATCTGTGTTCATACACCAGTCCCACTTATTTAACTTATCTTGGAATGATCTTTTTTGGTGTTTAAATGGTAAATGTTTTAACTTTTCGTGAGGCCAGTCAATCTCCACAAGCAATGATTCATTCAAATCTTTATATGAGCCACCCCTAGGATGTTTTTCAAGGTCATAACTTTGTCCTGCCAACTTAAGCAATTTACATCGAGGATTTGCTAAGGCTTTAAGGTAGAAGGAACCTCATGCACGCAGTACCATCCCTCACAGGAAAATTAGTCCCAGTTCCAATCTCAGGTATTGCACTGAGCAAGAGGGTCCCAAGCCAAAGACACTACGCCAATAATGTCCCTCTACTGTATTTAACCACGTCAAGTCTTGCATTGCTAAGGCCTCTAAGCCATATAGTACTGCAGGCACAAAGCACTGCTGGTACAGCTTCAAAATACCAGCCATACTAAAACCCGCAGTCCCCTTAGCAAATCTGCAGGCCTGGAGGGTGAGAAATTTAGCTCTCATTTTTTTATTTCTAATAATGGCTTCATAATCTGATAACACCTTGAAATTCAGCCCCAAATATGGGTATTGCTCCACCACAGCAATAGTTCCCAGATTGGTATCAACGCCAGACCGCCTTGGCCCTTTTCTTGCAATAGCCATTATTTTTGTTTTTTCCAGGTTTATGATCAATCCCAGTTGTCCTGAATAAACCTGAAATTCATTAAGTAGGTTCTTAATACTGGATAGAGTACGGTCAAATAGGATCAGGTCGTCTGCATATAGCATTCCCGTAATAGGAGTTTCCTTCAATTTCGGTGGACAATTTGATTTAGATGCCAAGCGGTCTAGTAGGTCTGCTATATATAGGTTATATAGCATGGGTGCTGTTACGCATCCCCGCTTGACTCCTATATTGGTGCAGATCACCTTTGATACCTCCCCCCTGTCATTAAGGCGGACTCTTGTGGAGGTGTTACTTACTATGCAGGGCTATCAAGATGTTTAATATCCAGCTAGGGCACTCCATTTCTTTTAGCTTAAGCCACAATATGTCCCGCCCCACCAGGTCGAAAGCACTGGTGAAGTC
Source organism: Ambystoma mexicanum (assembly GCF_040938575.1). Classification (NCBI taxonomy): domain Eukaryota; kingdom Metazoa; phylum Chordata; class Amphibia; order Caudata; family Ambystomatidae; genus Ambystoma; species Ambystoma mexicanum. Next base: position 296,248,856 of record NC_090925.1, read on the forward strand.
TACAAATGCCTTATATAATGTGGCATCTTTACAGCTCATGGTATTATTAATCAGCTGATCTAACACTCTGATGTTATGGGTAGTACCTGCCCCTGGCCTAAAGCCTGTTTGTGCATAGTGCAAGATCTGTCTTTCCATGACCCAATTTTCAATCTATTTAAGGACCAAGGTGTTAAAGATTTTACTACTAACATCGAGCATAGAGAGTTGATAGTAGTTGGCAGGTAAAAATCTCTCCCCCTTTTTATAGACTGGTATTAATACAGACTTCCTCCAAGAGGAAGGGATTTGGCAGGTTCTGCAGATCCTAGAATAGAGTGTGAATAATATCTGCGCCCAGTTATGAGGGTCCTGCTTCAATACCGCATTGGCCAGGCCATTTGGTCCTGGGGCGTTTGAGGATTTTAGATTCAAAATCGTCTGTTTTATACACCTATAACTAAGGGGGAGTGGCCAACTAGAAACCCCTGTGCTACTTTGTGTGTTGGTCGTGTAATCTCTATGAAATTTATTAGAGATATATTCAACCCATTTTTCACCCGAAATAGGATTCAAGACGTTCAGCTTCTGTTCTCCCCCCGCACGTGTCAGTATTTGCCAAATCCTACGGCTATTTTTGCTACATAGGGCTTCAGCAAACCTTTGCCATTGGCTTCTCTTTTGGTGCTGGCGATATCTTTTTATCCAGCTCCGATATTTACGTTTTATCTCTAATACCTCAAGGTTAAATGTATCCACCACACCATTAACAATTTTATGTGCTCTTATTTCTCTTAAGGCTCGTCGCATGAGGCGTTTCTGGTCTCTAATGTTTGCATCAAATATTTGCGTACCACCATTTTTCCAGATCACCCCCGGGGTAGAGTTAGCTTTGAAGAGTGAACGTGTTAGGTGGGTGATCCAGCTTTCAATTTCCTCTGGGCTCTTATTCCACATTAATTGCTTAATGGTCTTATCGCTAGGGAATGTAATGGTAGACATTTTTTCAATGGATCTTTTGGTCCATCTAATTTTATTGCCCGCTTGGTTAGTTGTCAGCTCTCTGCAGGCGTCCACCTTAGTGCTATCCCCCCCACCCTCCATACATAGTGTGAGGGTACCATGGTCACTAAAATCGTTCAACTTGATGTTTAGTTGCAAAACGTGTGGGAGGAGACGCTCTGACACGGCCATGTAGTCAAGGACTGCAGATTTTTCCCCCACTGACCAAGAATCTTTCCCTGGTATGTCCCCCCTTACGCAGCCATTTAGTATAGTCAGATTCCATTCTCTAAGGATATCAAGCCAGAGTCTCCCTTTGTTATTACTCTTGGGCAGGGACATATCACACATATTCTGGACGAATCTGTAAGTCCCACACCCTTCCAGATCCAGGCATTTCGCATTCAAATCTCCACAAAGTATGGTAGCTGACTTATTATCCCCCGTACACCAGGCGCTCAACAAGGTGTCCAATATATCCCCAATATGTTCTGTATTCTGCTCACCTGGGGGATCGTAAACATTAATTATCAGAACCTCATTAAAGCCTACCCAACCTCCCGGCGGATTTATTTGAATCGCCAGGACATTTCCTCCAGTGCTATCTTGGTAGATCAGTTTAGGGTTATATGAGGACTTAACACAGGTTAACAGTCCCCCCTTTGGTCTTCCTCTATCTCCTTTTACTGCCATACATTGGAAGGTGACATAGCCATCAAATTCTATGGCAAACGTTACCAAGGATTCTTGCAGTACGAATATATCAGCCGATAGTAGGGCATAGCGAGACAATCCCTCTTTTATCCAGTGGCTATGTCCCCTTGTGTTCCAACTAATGATAGTAGAGGTTCATTCTCTTTTCTTCTGGGCAAACATTCCTTGTAACCACACCCACCCTTGTTCATCACTAAATGTTTGTGCCGCTTTTGTTGTCGTTGGTACAGCAACACTAGAAGTACATGCGCAAGAGCATTTTTGGCACTTATCTTCTCTTGAGACAGATGTTATAGATACGTCTAGTTCATATCCCAAGTGTTCCAAAGACGACCGATTTGCCCTTATCATAGCGGCTGTCTCAGGTAAGCAGCAATGGACTGTTGTAACTTTTACTCCTTTCAAGCGCGAAGGTTCAACAAAATCAACATCGCTGGTATTCAGTATTCTTAATGATGGTATTTTTGCAAAGAGGGCGAACAGAGCGGATCTGTTTAATTGGGTACCTGTTTTTCCTCCTTCAATAGGCGCTATGGTCACCTTTTTGATTTCCAGTTTTTCAGTTCTCGTAGCACCCCTTCCACCCGGATGGGGGGTTTTGGAAGGAATATATTGGGGGGCCTCAGGTTCCTGTCTAGGTAAGGATACTGAGTTTTGAGTAGCTGTGCCTGTTTCAGAGCAATTTGACATCTGGGCTTCCAGATGCTGGCTAGGTTGCCCCAGTTCCTCATCTATTAGCCAGAAGGTTAAAGTGCCCACTGTTTGGGCTGATCTTCTTTTCCTTCTTGCCGCCCATTTCCGTTGTTTTTAGATAGATTTTTAGCTGGTGGTCGAGGGGTAGAATTTCCTGGAGGGGGGGGATTGGCGGATTTATCCTTGCTTCTCTTTGCCTGTCTTTTCTGTTTTCAAGAAGGTTGGGCTCCGTTTTTCCGGCACACCCTTGCCTGGAAGAGAGGGTCCCAGTTTTTCTTCGATCGAGGTTTCCTTATCTAAGGATGGCGCTGGCATAGCCCTATCCCGTCTTTTCTCCGAGATGGCAGTGGGCGGGATCTCCCTCAGGTCGATACAGGGGATAATAGGTGTTTTAGTAGATGCACTCAGCAATTTGTAGAGTGCAAGCACCACTCTCCCCTGTGCTTTTTGATCTTCGTGAATCGTACCACAGAGTTTTAGCAGTATTTTAATGGCGAAGTTGAGAGTAGCGTTTCCAGTTTGTGATGTATCATGGGTACTGTAGTCTGGCTGTACCTGATCATGTAAGGAATTTTCGGATTCAAAGGCCATGTTTGGGCTGGCCGATAATCGCGGTACCTTTGGGGAAGGTGTAAAATTTGTATTTGGTAAGGAGGGGGGGTCTGTGTGGGAGGCCGAGGACACGAGAATAGGATGATCCTCGTCCCCTAAAAGGGTTTTTATAGATTCCTCCATTGTCGGGATCACGGACCCTTTTTCCTCAAGATTATCGGGTATCATGTCACTAGCTACAGGAGACACTTGCGCCTTTTCATCCATTTCTTTCCCCTCTTGTGTACCCACCCGCTCCTGAAGAGCATAACATAGCTGTAGAAGAGAGTCATTATCAAGGTCTAGCGGGCGGTAGCTGCCTTCTCCTTCTATTTGTGAGGCATTCCCTTTTTTGGACCCAGTCGCAGGCCCTCCCTCTGTAATTTTACAGGGAAAGTAAGCGTCCAGAGGGCCCTTTTGGGGGGCCGTCATTTTTCCTCCTGGGGCATTATTTTCCCTGTTTTCTCCCATGGGGTTTTTGTCCATATCTACTGAGGTTCCTTTGTTTGACCGTAACCCATATGGTTTCCTTCCCCTTACAGATGCCGTTTTATTTCGGCTAATTGCCTTTCCTGGCATCCTTGCGTTTTTTCTGTTTTATCCGAGCTGAAGCAGGAAGGATAAATAGGGGAAGGGAGTAAGTGTATATATAAGGTGTTCTGATAGCTCTAAGCTTGGTGTGTCACTGGGTTACGGTAATCCCATTAGGGTGTCCATGCCAAAAGATTATCAGTGCAGTGGCCTCAGATTATAATTTACCCAGGTGGCAATTTATTGGGGATTACCCAGGCGTGAACTGGAGTCAGTGCAGACAAACCATGAGAGATAGAGGTTCGTGAGCACTACTCCCTATCTCCCTTCCAGCCTCGCAGCAGCCCCAGGTACCAAAAATCACGGGCAATATGCCGAAAATTAGTGCAGAGGCCAGCTCTGACCAGCTCTTACCAGTCCTTAAGCTGGGTGCCGCTGCTCGTGGGCTATCCTCACTGCCCTCAAAACCATGGGACATTACGCCGTGCTCAGCCCTCGAAGCCCAAATCTGCCGCCCAGTCCGACAGCGGCTTCAGGCACCCGGCACACGGCGTTAATCCACGGCGTTGTTACGTTTTCCCCACAGTATCTCTTCGGTCCTCTCGGGGCACCAGGGGCTGGCGCAGGCGTTCGTGATTCCGGGATTGCGGGCTCGCTCTCTCGCAATTAGAGGAAGGGACCTTTGCCACTCGTCTCTGCGCGTCAAGCCGCACCAGGTTCACGCTCACGCTCACGTCGGGAAAGCAAACGAACTGGCCGCTTCCGACACGCCTGAATATATATATATGTTTTTAGCGATGCTTAAACACTTCCGCCGGGAGATGAGTGCCAAACTCAGGGATCATTTTGGTGCTGGGTATCCCATTATGGAAATCCAGCAATGGCTTACCATTCTCGAGATTTCTCTCACACGGTCTGCCATTTTTTGTCACACCAGTGTGGAAGTGGGATTGGAGTTGTTTGTCTATCTGACCACTGTTCGCGGTGATCTGTCTGCAATAAATCTGCTTGCATTAGAACAATTATCAGACAAACGAACAACCCCACTCAATATAAAACTGAAATGCGGTCACCCCCACCCACCCTAAGCACTTACCTGTTTGCTCGCCTCCACATTCTGCACCCCTGCGGCATCAGATTAGTCCCTCTAACGTGGGCCTGATCCAAAGCTGCAGGGTCCCCTTTTCTTTTTTTCAGTCGCCCACCTCCCATGTTGAGGATGCGGGGGACAACCCTGCAACCACCCACAGGCCAAAAATACTAAACATGGGGAACATGGGACACCCCCGCAATCCACGCACCACATGTTTGCTATGTTTTATATTCGATCGAATGGTACTTGGCCGAATTTGATCAAAGTACCATTCAATCAATTATAAACAAACAATTTGGCTAATACCGGAAAGTGCACTCACATAAGAGAATAATTAGGCATCAGGATGAGTAAGTATTGAAAATATTGATTGTGCTGCTGCAACCAAACTAGTATTATTCTATATATAGTACATTTATTTTTGATGTTTTACCATATCATATGTATCTGACATAGGGGTAACAATGCAGAACGCAAATACACTCACACTGAAAATATATCTTGCAGTATTTTCAAACTAGGATCCAAAGTACTTTCGACATGGTGCAAAATCAGTAACAATGTACTTAGTTCAAGTTGGGGCCAGTTTGGGCAAGTTTGGGCAAGCATTTTTATTGGGTAGGGTGCTAACGGTGGTTTGGGATGAGATCTCATTGAAGTGTATGGAAGCATGTGGAATGCTTTTTGGGAATGTTGGAGGGTAAAAGTAGTCATATACACTCTTTGAAGAAAATGTGTCCACCCTTTGTAGAACTGTACATAGATGGGTAATGGTGATCCAGGATGTCACAAATGTGCCCAATGCAAGCGTGATAACCTGAGTAATGTATGTAGCATTAAGGAAGTACATCATGCGCTTCCTCTGGGGACCGATTCAGGGACCGAGAGTGAAGTGGTGCAAAATAAGTCCACGCATTTGGATGGAATACAAAGGGAGGCTCCTCCTCTAGTGGAGCTTGAAGGCCAGGCATCAAGTGATGCGAGTGGAGTCTTCTACTCCAGGAAGCAGAGGAGACTGGCCAAGCGCACTAAGACCAGATTTGCAAAACCATGTGAGGTTGTGACAGAAGTGATATCCTCGTAACAAAAGAAAGGCTGTAAAAGGGTGTGGAAGAAAGTGGCCCATACCCAGAAATAAATGCCTGTTAGAAAAAGACAGAGGACTGGATCAATGGTTATGTCTGTCTACTGAAGAACAAGAAACTGACTGAGGCATAGCTATCGAGGGTCAATGTCCTCTGCTAATCTCACAGGTGTGGTGGAGCTTATTAGGACAGACAACCGAGGCCCTACTATGTTTACCTCAAAATCTAAAACAATGTATAAATCCAATGGGTGCGTTGATAAGCCCAATGATCAACAGCTGAGGATGGATGGTAAAATCCTGTTTAAGCATTTCGAGCAAAAGGACAGGAAGTCATAGGCAAACAGATCTACCTTTTTGAAATATGTGTACCAGATTCTACAGCTTCGGGTCCTAAATTGTGATCACTTTCTCTTCTTTTCACCCTCTGACAGCTACAAATTGTGATCACTTTCTCTTCTTTTTACCCTCTGTCAGCTACAAACGCCAATTAATCTTTATTCCATTGTAAAAACCTGGGGACAGCCACCCTATACTGTCATGAATTAAAGCAGGTACTACTGTCTGTTCTGCTTCATGCCTGAGTACAAACGCTACGACAAATACAGGCAAGGTGCAAATGTCTGACATCCAGGCTGCTTTGAAATAGATAGCATAATTGTTGCTTGCTGCCCTATGGATCCAGGAATTATCCGCCTCTATGCTATCTTGGAATACCTGTGGATTCACCCACCTGCTGGAAGCAGGGGGCTCCCTCAGTGTTTTCCAAATCTTCTTGGTGCAGGAATCTAGGTTGATGGATGAGATAGTAATTGATGGTTATACCATCTATCAAATTAAGGCCAAGTGTGGTGAGACTGGGAAACCCTATGGATGCTTGATGGTTGAGTTAAATCATTGTATGATTTCCCATAGGATTGCAATCACTAACACCGAAAATGTACTTGAGTGGAAGGCGATCTCTCTACTCATAATCAAGGTCACCCGGTGGTCATTGTAAATGTCTACATTCCGCCTAGTGGGAGACTGACGATGGACATTCAAGGGGCACTGGACGAGTTAGTTGGTCAGCTGGGGATGGGGCTGATGATATAGTGATTGGGGGTGATTTGAATGCCTACTGCGTTTGTCTTCAAGGTATGAACAGCATGAATAAAAATGTGTCTGAGTACAGTAGTCCGAAGCAACAGATCAGCAATCATGATGGGGTGGGATCTCAAAATGTTGAATTGAAGAATGAAAGGAGATCACTCTGGCAATATTACCTAGTTTATGATGAATAAGAGAGCTAATCTGGATAACTTTATTGTCACTCCTCAATTCCTCCACAGGTTGGCTGACATGAGTGTTGAGTGGAACAAGTGGAGTGGCCATGCAAATGTGGAAATTAGAATGAATAATGCCTTAAGAACTACTAAAATTAACCTTGGACAAGTTGAAAGAAAACAGACTGGTAATCGTATTTTCTGGACTTCCCTTAACATCAAGAATGCTGCAATAACTACCTGTAATCACGGCCCTTCTTCTCTTGCTAATTGGGGCAGTAAGAGTATAGAGAAAATGGAGCAGTAGATTGCAGAATTCTCGAGTATACACGGCACAGCAAATTCTGCTATGGCTGAACAAGCAGGAAAGATCCAACACTTTGACAGAGATGTGCGACAGAAAGTGCTGTATGAGATAAGAGGTTAGACTGATCAAACGTAAATGTATCAATGCTAAGGGCAGACTTGTTCTGATTAGAGTGGCCAAAATTCATGTAGAAACTCGATTAGTGGGTGGAGGTGATCCTGACAGATGATAGAGCAGTGTATGATAAAAGTACTAGCAGAGAGGGATTCGAGGATCATTTGGCAGATCTTGGGGGAAGCCAAATGCAGTAAAACAAAATTAATGATTAACCCTATAAAGGAGGAAGACTGAGTTGACTACTTAGGCTCAAGTCATATTGAAAAGGCGGACCGGGGATGTTTTGGAATATATGATGTAACAACAAGCTTAACCCAGCAATTTGATGAATTGGACATTACATTTTGTATGCAAAGGCTAAAACCATCAAGGGCACCTGCCCCAATGGGCTTTCAAATGTAGTTATAAAGCAGGACCCACAGTTCTGTGCGGCCCTACTGAAAATAATGTTTAAAAAAATATTAAGTGAAGGTCGAATCCCTAGGTCCTGGCAAACCTCTATCTTCATTCCAGTTTTAAAAAAATGATTCCCCCCTGGTTCCTTCCAATTACAGGCTCCTGTCAATGTTGGACTCCGCTGGTAAGATTTTTTCATCTCTTATCTTAAAGGAGCTGCAACTATGACCAGAAACCCAAGCCCTGTTGGATAGGTTTCAGGGGGGGTTCACGCGGGCTATTCAACCTCCCATAACCTTTGGTTTATGGATGATCTAACATCAAGAGCAAATACGCAGGGTGCTCCAGGACTTAATGCATTGTTTTTTGATTGCTCTACTGCTTTCAACCTGGTAGATAGGGATCGATTGTGGGTTAAAATGGAACAGAAGAGCTGTCCTCCCAAGTTACTTAATTTTCTAAAGCTGTTCCATCCGGAAACCACAGCGGTCGTTAAACTGAATGCTGATTGTATGGTTTCTGAGCCCATTAAAATAGGAAGAGGGGTTTAACAGGGTTGCATGTTTGCCCCTTTTCTTTTTAGTTTTTAACCTCTCTGAACTTCATGATAAAATGCTGCTTGTTAACTGAATTCCTTGTCTTCTGGGTAAAATTCATTGTCAAGTCCAAGCATACACAGACAAGCTTGTTGTGCTGGATCATTCATTTGCTGGCATAAAAGCGGGCTGCAGGCAAATTATGGCAATATGCTGAGGAAAATGGCCTGCTCATGAACAGCAATAAGACCAAGTTGATGCTATTTACCTCCCAGAAAGTTTGCTGCCCTGAACTTAGACCCCGCAGTGAGGTGATTGAATATTGAATATGTACCTGTAGAGGAGGAACCAAATGCCTCTACCGGAAATTCCACCCCTATTTTGTCTATATGTTGGAAGCTGGAAATTGCGACATGTACAATGCCAATAATTATCCCAATACCGTGAAAGATCTTTGAAACAAGGTATCCATTGTGAAAGCCCTATACAATGTACCCACAGAGAGATGACAACCTCTTAGGGGTGATCCCTGGAGAAATGTGAAGCAGTGAACGCAAGAGGTTGCTGACATCACAAGAAGTGAGAATGACGCACTGAGAAGGATGATCTAACCAACTCTGTGTACCCTTCATAAAAAGACACAACACCGGCGGTATTGGCTTCATCCACATAGCACCAAATCTTTGGAATGCCCTCCCCAATGCACTAAGAGCAGAACCTTCCCTACTCGCCTTTCGCAAATACCTCAAAAACCACACTATTCATATAACCCTCTCCACACCATAGCGCCCTGCTAACCCACTAGCTGCAACCTACCATGTTCTATGGAACCCCAAGATGAACAATACTGTAAATATTTACTGCCTGCATTGTACTATGTGACACCAAGATGAACCATAAATGCAAATACCAATGTAACTACCAAGCCTTCTTTAGTAACCAGTTATGCATATATATGTAACAGTGCCACAATGTCCTCGGGCTGCTGTGTGCTTTAGAAATATGAATAAATAAATAAATAAATAAATAAATAAAATGATCAGAGAAGAGAATGCATAGACTTTATGGAAACTGATGCCAAGATAAAGAATCAAGTAACATTTTATGTACCTATGCAATTCAATGGAAACACGTTGTTACAGGGCTGTTATGGTTAATGGTAAAACCGAAAAACCTCCCGTTATGGTGAGCTAAGCAACCATAACCTCGTGCTACCACTGTGCACTGCAAAGACTAACACCCATGCCATCAATGATGACCTCACACATGTCATTGATGACATCACTGATGACATTGCATGTCTGTCTCCCTCTTTTTTGTCATTGACATATCTAGGGCAGCTGGTTTTCTTCACTGACAGTCAGGAAGGTAATACCTTTTGTAAGGTACTACGTTTGCAGAACTTACCCTTCTCATATGTTCTTACACTACTTTCCGTAGGGTTCAGGCACATCATGTGATGCATACACATAGAGGAAGAAGGCAGCATGAAATACAGCAATCATTTCTGTGCATGAAGATAATCAGTTAGGTTATGAACACTTTCTAGTAGTACTGCTATTTGTTTGCTTACTTTACTTACCCTGTATATGCTCATATTTGTGTGCGTTGTGGTGTCTTTATGTTTTGTGTAGAGTAGAACAATTATGTAGTAAGTGAGGCATTCTTAGTGACTTATTACATGTTTCACAGTACACAAAACTCTGAAACAAAAGCAATCATCATTTGACTGTTCAACATTTGAAGATTTTGAATATTGCATCTCTATGATGCATGCTGCAGACAATGCCTACGTTTCTACATTTGGTGGTGCATGTGCATGCAGCGCCACGATGCCTCTGGGCTGTTGTGCACTTTAAAAATACGATAAATAAATAAATAAATCAGTACTGGAAAGAACTCTGCAATGCAATGTTGTTTATAGTAATGCTTTGCTTAATGAACTATTTATGTCATGATAGTTCTTCCAATGATCTCAGATAGTTTTCTGCCAACATTACAATGACAATCCTTTGTGGAGGGTTTTTATGAAAACTAAATACACATGTGATGTCATCAGTGAGGTCATCAATGACATTTGTGATGACATCTTTGATGGCATGGATGTTAGTCCTTACAGTGCACAGTGGTAGCGCAGGTTTTGGTTGCTTACCTCACCATAACTGGTGAATTTCTGTGGATTTCCTGCTTTTCTGTAACCATAACAGCCCTGTAACAATGTTTTTCCATTGAATTTCATAGGTTTTTACTGGTGCAACTTAACCATAACGTCCCTTTAGCAATGTTCTTTTCACTGAATTTCATATGTTTTTACCAGGATACCTTTAGTTTGTAAAGATGTACTTTAGAACATACTGAAAATGCTGGCACCATGTTAATGCGCACAGCAGTTGCGGACTATGCTTCTGGTTGAGGATTTTGTGTGGCATCCAACCTGCTCAGAAAGGCAGGGGCTATCTTACGTATTGGTACCATTCACCAAACCCAAGGTACATGTTCAAACAGCACCATGTGCATGAAGTGCAAGGGAAAATAGAGGAGGACAGCAAACTATGTACTTATGAAATAAACAGCACAAAGTCATAGGGAGTACACCATTACGGAATGCACCAACAAGAGAAGTGACGTCTGCCTTCAACAATCTTAGCGCAATGCTACTTTACATGGTAACAAAGAACGAACGGGCAGAGTAAGGACTGGAAAGTACTAAGACCAGAACGTAACTACAGCGTAGTAAGCATACTGAAGTGTGTCTGATAATTGCACAGGTGGTGCAGTATACAACAGTTGAGAAGCATAACGTTTCTTTTTTTACGCAGCAATGGCAAGCACCTTAGAATGGCTGGAAGAAAATGTCCCTAATGATGCAATGACTTACGATTGAAACCCCATTGTTATGCACCACAGTCTGAAACGTAAAATATGTAATATCAATTGCTTCATGTACACCTAAGAGATTATGTTTTCTTTAAGAGAACATATTGGAAAGGAAAGCAAGACAGCACGAGCAGCACTCTTTTGACAACAACATACGGGCACAAGAAAGGAAAGAAACTCTGTAAATAGCAAACTGGACAGCCTGGATGGCACAATGGAGGAATTGGTGAACAATTCTGCCACCTTAAAAGATGATGTACAAGGACATAGTATGATCAAAATAAAAAATAAACTGCCCGACCTGCTCGTGCACCCCTTCCCCATTTCACAGCCCACCATCCCATCAAAATCTGTGTGATTAGAGACGTTACGCTTCTACCTCAATCCCTTCTTCCCCTCACAACCAACTTGTGCAAATCCCCAATTCCCCACAATAAGAATCCACTTCTGCTACCCCCTCCCTTTCCTAATGGTAAGTATGAATGTGTGGAAGTAAACGTTGATATGTAAATTGTTGCTGAGTGTACATGTGCCTTTTTCTTTGGTTTTAAAATGCCGTTATGACTCAGCGGTGCACAGTACTGGTGGGTATTACCTTAATTAAAGAAAAGGGAAGTGCCCTACTGACACTGCACCTGCCCGGCCTATCTGCAATCACAATGGAGGCAACTGTACCACACCAGTACTAATCGCATGTCCGCACCTTGCACAAGTATGTGCATGCTCATCTCTTTATCTCCTGGTAACACCGCCCTTCTCCAGCATATGCAAAGAAACCTGTGACAAACTTTAAGTAGGTTGAGGTGCCCACCCACATCCTACAGGTAGCTGTACACATAAACATTCCACCTACTATACCCTACAAACACCCATCATGTCCCAAAATGGTCGGCGCATATGTGTCACACTATTAATTACTGCAGAGATCCCAATGGTGTGCATGGGACATCTATGCACATACTCACAAAATATTCCACCCAAAACACATCCTGCGGACAGCCTGTGCATGGGCCCTTATGGCACGGACATGATCTGGTCCCTCGACCAGTGGAAAAGTACATTGTTCTGCGATCTACAAAGTGTTTTTCGGAAATGGCATGCTTACAAATTCCCCACAATGTGCCATTGCACATGTATGTATTTGGTTCAATGATGTAAGCCTCTTTGCTGGTTGCAAGGTTTCTGCAGCAGTCCTACAAAAGGTCACACCCCAGACCTGCTCCACATTCTGTTTGTAGCTTTTCAGAACAGAGTAGCAGCCTACATAGCTGTGAGCTGTAACTGAGCTAGGAGAAATTTCTGCTATGCTACATTAACTTTTCAAGTAATGACAACCATGTCGGCCCGGCTCACTAAACACAGTAACAGAGAGAAGTATTAACGCCCTTCCTGTGAAGCACACTCTCAGTACCAATAATCCACACTATCCCATTCCCATGGGCAGCATGCTCACAACAGAAGTATGTGGCATGTGCACTTCCCGAAGTACCATGAGGGCTGCGCCCTAGTAAAGCAGTAACAGTCCTTCTTCCCTTTCCACTATCTTCCTTCCAGCAACCCCTCATTCAGTACTGACAAATTGTCACACATGCATCCACCAATCAATATGAAGAGCTCTCCATGTAACACTATCAGTTCTGAACAACATTCCTCTGCATAGACACCACAACCAGAAATGTTATTGCGCTATCCCTTAGCCTCCACAGTCCCATTTCCATGTCCGCCATCCTCAAAAGCACCAGATGTGGCTTTCGTGCTGTGTGCGGGCATGGGGGAATGCATTGCAACCAAGTTAGGAGATTTCATCTTCATTGGTGGCTTCTAGAGAAAAACCTTTATTTTCGGTTTTTATAGGGTTTTCCATTTTCTTCTCCTCCTCACATTCTTACAATAAACTGTTCAATGCCTCCTGTATATGGGCAAACAAAAGAGCATTACCAATGCTGGACAAAGAAATATCATTTCATGGAAACACACTGCATTTTGCGAATGAATGCTATCATAGATGCAGAAGAACATCCCACAAGCGGACAAAAAAATCACACATGCTTCTATTGAGGAGAACCCTTACAGCCTCTGGCTGGGCACAAAATACATTAGGATAGTCCCATACTCTTCTTGGTGTTCTGGCAGAGAAAACCACCTGGGCAGTGGGAAAATGCCTCTTCACTGCCTTCATCAACCTCTTCAGTTGATGGAACACACGTGAAGTTATGTAACCCAAATGCATGCCACTATAATGTACGTCAACAACGTGCACTGTAGCAAAACTGGCCACTTGTCTGCAAAGGTCAAGAAAAATGCCAAAACTGTGGATATTGACAGCACACCACAATGCGTCCACTCTTTCTAAACCAAAATCACTATCAATGTGCCTTTCCTGGGGGTACTTGTGCAGATCTACCACAAAGGCATCACCCAAAATCAACACAATGCGTCTCCCTATTCCAGCCCTCCTCACTACGAAGAGTAATGAAAAACAGTATTGCCGCCCCTACCACACCCTCTGTATCTGATTGGCTAATCCCCACAGTCCCATTTCCATTGGTCCGCATGATGAGAAGTGCAGACTGTGGCATGTGTTCTTCCCCGAGGGCTGCACCCCAGTATAGCAGGACCAGTCCTTCTTCCCTTTCCACTATTTTTTTATCCAACACTACCTCATTGGGTACTGTTAAATAGTCACACATGCATCCACCAATCACATCGAAGACGTCAGCATGTAATACTGTCAGTTCTGTACACTTCATACGTACTGTTACACATTTAGAGTGCAAGTGGTGTGTGATCCAAAAGCACCTCCAGCAGACAGTTCTGTAAAACTATTCATGATTTCTGCATTCACATTCATCCACATGACCACCCATCACTGCAAAGTACAGGTAGAAATATTTTCTGTACACTATTTTTACAACTCTGTTATAAGTGCCTCTGACCAGGCAGCCTGCCACTGAAAATCCACAACGTACTTACAAGACGTACTGTTCTTTCTCCCATCACCTACCATCTAGTACCATTGCAATGGAATATGTTTTCAACATTTTCATTTAACCATATTGGCCATTCGAATATCCAAACAGTAACTGTCTTCTTTCCTTCTGACAATGCTACAAATTGTGTTCTGCACTTACCCATCTACTACAAAATTTGTAAAAATAGCGCACAAAAGCAGCATTCAATGTTTCTTAGCAATGTAGAACAAGTAAATACAGTGCATGCATACAAACAGGATGCCTTCCCCATAGCCTTCTGCAGTTTTCTGTACAAATAGACCTTCTGCCCCAGTTTTTGTGTACACACCATAACCAGAAACCTTATTCAGCAATGCAGTCCGATTTCCATGCCTGCATCCTGAAAAGGGCCAAATGTGGCACGTGTAATGCTGAAACTACCGCAGAATACGCAGAGTTATCGTTCTGGGAAGGGGAGGGGGGAAGACATTTGAAACGGGGTAGGAGATTGGGTCTGTAGTGGTAGCTCTGAAAAGATTGTTTTGTTTTTTTGATTTGTGTTTATTTTTTTAACTGCTTGCAAACAACTTTTTTTTCTCTTTATATAAGTTTCTGATTGCTTCTCCTACTTTTACCAAATTCTGGTCATCGCTACTTGCACAGTGTAAAAGAAAATGGCATTGCCAATGGCGGTCAAATAAATGCCATTTCTATGGAACCACTGCATATTTTGAAACCTCATGATCTCATGGTGGGTGGAGAACAGCCGCGCAGTGCGCATAAATTGACATATGCTTCTGTTTATAAGACTCCTTCCGAGCTCTATCTTGGGACAAATTACACCGGCATGGTCCCATACAGCTCTTGGTTTTATGCATGAGAAAATGACCTTGGCAGTGGGAAAAATCCAAATCACTCCACTCAGCAACTTCTTCAGGTGATGGAGCAAACGTCCACACAACATGTAACCCAAATATAGACTTCCATAATGCACCACCACAACATTAACGGTAGACACAGACACCACATATCTGCAAAGGCGAACCATCCCGTGGAAACTGCACTAATAGATACTGCCACACAAAGCGTCCACTCATTCCAACCCGAAATTATCAGCAACGCCTCTTTGCATGGCACACCTGTGCAGATGTTGCACAGAGGTATCACCCACGATCAGTACTGCGCATCTCTCCATCTCGACCAACCTGACTACACAGAGTATTGGGAAAAAATAGAACCGCCCCTTCCTGTCAACCACACCATAAACACCTGATTGGATAATACCCAGAGTTCCATTTTCATGCCCACCATGCTCACAACGGCAGGATGTGGTAAGTGTGCTTTCTCAGCTACAGTGAGTGCCGTGCCTCAGGAAAGCAGGGACAGTACTTCTTCCCCTTTCACTGTACTTTTTCCAGCACTCCCTCATTGGGTACTGTGAACTAATCACACACGCATGAACCAATGACATCCAAGATCTCTGCATCCAACACTATCATTTCTGTATAGCACTCCACATTTATCGTTAAACACTTCGAGTGCCCGTCGCGTGTGCTTCCAAAGCACATCCAGTAGAAAGGTCTGCAAAAGAATCCACAATTTCACCATCCAAAATCATCCAGAGTGCCACCCATCACGACTTTGGCCATGCACACAAAAGTCTAGGCCTTTCCCACACCCAGCACAACATAATGGAGCCATGCATATGAACATGTGTCCAGATACCACACTCCACACATGTTACATATCCAGCGACACTTCTACCCAAACCCACACCATAACACAGCGATGCATGGAAACATGTAACAGATAGCAGAATCCACATACATACCACAGCCTCGGGCACCCATACCCACTTCCAGTCACTAAGTATTGCATCACTGCCCACCAAATCACAAAATCTTCACAACATTGGCCCTACTCCGACCAATCAGTACAAACCAGAGTATCCAAGCACATAGAAGATCCACTTCAACCCTACCCTCTTCTACACTGACAGTACTCCAATGGCCACACTACAGGACTTGTCACTGCACCATCTCAAGCCATACAACGAAAACTGTAGGATGTTCCAACAATGACTACACCCATGGAACCAACAATGTACGCAGGTCAGCTCACTTGTGGTGCTCTATCAAGTCTAACATGTGCTCCACAACTATTCTTTACAGGTCACCACCCTCTGACTGATGCAGAATCCAAACTGCATTGCTCTGGTGGGTGTGGTCAAGGCCTTGGCTCTTGGGTGCATGGCCTATGGCCTACGGCCTTTGGCCATGCACCCAATAGTCTAGGGCATTTGACACACCCACCGCAATGTAATGCAACCATGCATGCCAACATGTGACCATGTACCACAATCCACAAATGTTCCACAGCCACCGGCACCCCTTCCCAACCTCTGCACCGTGATACAGCTATACGTGGAAACATGCAACAGTTAGCAGAATCTACAAACATAACACAGCCTCCTGCACCCCTACCCACTTTCATTCACATACTATGTTGTTACTACCAACCAAACCAAAACATTGTTCACTACAGTTCCCTGCTCCCAACAATCTATTCAGTGCACAAAACCAATACTTCACAGTGCAGTACAGTAGTCAGCACTCTGCACAATGGGCACTACCCAATCCCATAAAATATGCAGTTGTCACTGCACCATCTCCAGCTGTACACCGAAAACTGTAGGATGTTCAAACAATGACCACACCCATGGAACCAACGGTATACGCATGTCAGCTCACTTCTGGTGCACCCATCGAACCAACAATGCATGCAATGCTGACAGACCACACACACACAAGGCAAAATGTCAAACCTACTTGCAACCAGGGCCCATAGTTGGTGCAAGGCATCCACCCATGCATGGAAGGGGATAAGGGCTTACCACATGCAACACAACATAGAACACACTATGTTACAATGTTTATGTCATGTGCAATGCACTCCCCTTCTGCAATTGAGCTGCCACCATTCACCTTGGTAAGGGGTTGCGGCATGAGCTACCATGCCATAACGAAGGCTGCCTGCATGTCAGATGAACCACTTCTCACTCCTCCACCCTTTCCATCGCTTCTTCCCACCACCACATGGTGTAAAGTATGTTTGTCAGGCCCTATCGGCACCACACTGTCCTCCGATACACCATGGCAGCGTTTCCCAAAAATGTTGACGCACAGCGCGCTTCCCACCAGCCATCCACCGGCCATGTCCAATATTCGCCGACATCACAACGTACTGCAAGCCAATAAGACTTTTGTCTGCAAAGCGAACAGGGAAATGGGTCCACAGAGCCAGATATCACTCATTTTTTTAGACGTACATTTCAGTCCTTTGCAACAAAAGTACTGGTTGGATTTCCACCAAACACACAAAAGCATGCTTTCTGAACCAAGCCCCAGCTCCTGCTGCAAATGTGGTTAAAATCCATCCAGCCGTTTGGCCTGTAGGCATGGGCAATGTTTTTGGGACCCCTCCTATAATTTGCCCCCTTCATGAAACTGCTCCTATCCTAATGAATTCAGAGCGCACCATATACCTTTTCTGCAAAGTTTGGTAAGGATTGGTCCAGGGGGAGCAAAGTTATAAGCAGCCCAAAATGTGGTCTTCCTATGAGTTTAGCAACTTAACCATAACTACACGGTCGCTACCATGGGCCGTGTAATATGTATAGAGTCTGAATGTTCGATGTCACAACTTTAGTAAGCCAGGACCCGTGAAAGAGAAGGGCTGAAAGTGTGGCACAGTGGAGAAAAGCAGCTGAAAATCATGGAAGGATTTAGAAGGCTGTCTGGCCCATTGTCAACTGTTGGGGCAGCCAAGAGCTGGTTCTCTATTCAAGGCATTACAAAGAACGTTAGAACCAAGGCAAGCTCCTGTTAAGGTGCGGCGGAAACACTAGTTTGATTAATTTGATATCATTACATGCAAAGAAAAAAGCTGTCTCCTTACATGTGGGGTGGATGGAAATAGAAAATCGTCAAGCTGCATTGAGACTTGAAGATAAGAATGTGCTAGCAATCCCTTCTATTCTGACGCACAGTGATACTTTGCAAGGCCGAGTTCAAAGACAATTCGAATGGCAGGCAGCATGAGTGATGTTTGCTGGTGGGCTAATTGGGTGGGGAGACATGGTCAAGTCCACTCACAAGTACCTTGGGTATCAGCTTACGTCCTGCTAGCAGGTCGATTCCAGAAGGGAACAAGTGTGCCAACCAATTATAGAAGGCCATGTATTGAAGAGCCCTTTAGTTTGAGAGCCAATGGTTTGTCGTGTTTCTAACAAATATTGTGGATGACTTGCGAGCGGTGGGCATACGTTGTCCACCTGACAGTAGACACCCAATGACAATCCAATCCCCTACAGAAAGTATACCTAGATGTTCCCAGTAGAGCTATCACAATCCGAAATAGGTGTTCTTAGTTTGCCACGTAGTATGACATCACTTATGACAAGCGTTTGCTATATAAGGATGTTTTTTCATGTGATGCTTCGAGATTATGCTGTGAGACATCTGTTGATGTCCATTGTACTCCCTGTTTTAGACAATTGACAATAAAACAGCTTTTGTTTGCAAACTTCCTGAGTCGGTTTGGTTATTGGTGTGAGAGCTATTCTGCACCCCCATCCATGTAATGACGTGCTTCCTCATTTAAAAAGGACTTAAAGGTTCATGCCAGTGTTGAAATACCTCAGAGTTGAGATCTCTGCAAACAATAGCTACTCATCATGCAAAGAGGCATGCACTAGGAGAGCAGCCCAACTCATTCCCCTGATGCACCACTTTGTGGTGCGCACAGGGGGCTTTACCATGGAAGGAGCCATACGTCACTATATTCCTAGCTTGGCTCTGTCTATAATATACGGGCTGGAAAGCCTTTCCTTGGGCGACCTCTGCTGGTTGCAACGAATCAAGTGAGATACTGGAGGAAGATTTTGCGGCTTCCTCTGTGCCCCCCGATGGAGGTCATCAGGCTGGAGATGGGACTCCTCTCCTTGGAATGTATGGTGCGGAGTCACATTTCCTACACAACCTGTGCCGCCCTTTCTCTGATTTGAAGACTGACCAAGTTTTGGAGCAAAATATCCTGGAATTATTCCAGGTGCTTCGTTGGTCTCCCGACTGGGGTAAAGGCTTTGCATGAGGTAGTCAAAAAGACATATAGGTAAATCAAACTTTTGGACTGGGCGAATAATTTATCTCACTTGTCTACATTGAGGTCCTACAGTTTTATTGGTGTGAGGTTGTATACCTATAGGCGACCCTAAAGGTAGCTTACTATCTTCCCGTCTAAGAACCTTCAAAGCTTGAATAAACATATGCTAACCGAGTGTCTGGTATTGGGCCCGCAATATGCAATGTGCCCTGGGGGGCACATGCATGAGTTTTGCACCATTAGTATGGATGACCTTTGGCGAAGATGCTGCAATATGCAGAATAAAAAGCTGCAGACAGACTTATAGAGTATGGTTGATCGCCTCTAAGCTACTAGACAACTAATTATTGGAGGAGCCGTGAGAGGGCTGCAATGCATCTGAATTAATATGATGTTCTAGGTATGCAAGCAGTGTATTGGTGTTGCTGGAAGTATTGAGCTATGAAGCTGAGAGGCGCAAGGAATGGGAATGCACTAACCATTCAATTAAGTAATATGTAATGTTGTTTATGTTTCTTTATATGTGATTTTATACATGACTTTTAGATAAGTCTATGACGTTTTAATATTATCTTTTTGATTGCTAAATATTATGTGTATAATTTTGTATTATCTGTTTTTTTTACTTTTGATGTTATGTGTAAAGTTTTTATACTGAAACACATTAAATACATAATAATAATGTATGTTAACATTTCCTGTTTTCTAATCTTCACTTTAGGCATCTGTGCAAGATAATAGTCGAGCTGCTGCAAGACAATGACAAGAGGACAGTTTAGTAGCTAAAGTCAATCCTGTTGTGTGATTACAGGATCAATGCAAAACATAAGCGGTGATGGCTATAAGGTTTTGAATTAATCTTAACCTCTGGCATTGCTCTGGGCAACTCTCCTGACCATCGTTATTTACCTGCTAAGCCTTTACAAAAGAGGAAATAACATGTGCAAATCAGGCTTGGTCCCACCACAAAATGGACAGTCCAGCATAAACTGCTTGGTCACATCCACTGTGCACGAGACCACAAGCATCCCTAAACATGGTTCAGCCTCATTGGGCATCATGAGTGTGGAGTGGCTTGGGTCCCTTTGCCCAGCAGGCATGGGAACCACGTCTGGGCATACCTGTCACACTCGGGGGGACTAAAGCAAAACAAAAGAAGTGATGGCTGGAAGGTTTTGAGCTAATCTTAACCTCTGACATTGCTCTGGGTAACCCTCCAGACCATCGTCCTTCACCTGCCAAGCCATTACAAAAGGGGAAAGAACATATGCAAACCAAGCTTGCCCCCACATCAAAAGGGTCAGTCCAGCCCAAACTGCTTGGCCACATCCCTTCTACACGAGACCAGAAGCATCCCCAGACATGTTTTGGCCTCATTGGGCGTCATTAGTGAGGAGAAGCTTGGGTCTATAGACCCAGCAGGCACAGCACCCATGTCTGGGTGACTAAAGCAAAACAAAAGAGTTGATTGCTGGAAGGTTTCAAATTAATCTTAAATCACCCCACTCACCCATTTTATCGCAACCCACTCTAGTTCATTCATCCCACTCAACACTCTATTACACTCCATTGACCCACTTTAGCTGACTCCACTTAGTCCCTCTACCTAACTTCACTCACCCACTGTAATTCACCCTACTCACCCACTCTACCTCACCCCACTCACTCTGCCACATTCCGCTCACCCACTTCTGCTAACTCACTGTTCTGACTTGAGTGTCGTGTAGACAGTTGAAACCTCCGTCCTCAAGTGACGCACAGAGGAATTAAAAGAAACCCGCTGTGCGACCTTTGGGGCCACAGGTGGGAGATGTTACTTCCCGGATCCACGGAACCTCTGGAACACCGATGCTGCTGTCAAAAAGAACGAGGTTAAGTACCAGGCAATTACAATATATCACGTTAACCAAAGGATCTGAAGAGTCTTACCTATCTGGTGTTAGGAAACCCCAGGAAACCTAGGAGGGAGGTTGGAGACTCAGATGAGGTGGTCCCTAGAACAATAGAACCGCAGAAAAGCGTGGATGCAGGATAAACCACCTGTAGGACTGAAGGCGTGACATGAATCCCAAAAGGGAAATGGCGTAGGAGTTCAGCAAGGTACCAAGGGATGATCCAAAGGCAAGTCAGGGACGTGTCCAAAATCCAGCAACAGGTAAACAGTTCCAAGCAAAGGTACAAAGGGGTATCCGAAGGAGTCCAAGATAGAGTTCCGAGATCAAGGTAAACAGTAGAGCAAAACGTAACGCCAAACAGGGTCTGAAGACAGCTGAGAAGCAATGAGTGTTCCGTCGCTCAAGCCTTATATACTGAGCGTTTCGGGGTCATGTGACGTCCACCAAGGTCACGTGAGGAACGCCACTCTGGATCACGTGAGGAAGTGAACGATCGGCGTGGAGATGTAACGCCGCCTCTTCTGCTGTAAGTTCTCCACGGCTACTGCCAGTGCAGGAAGGGTTGCAATCGAGCCCGTAAATCGTACCTGGTACGGAGCTTTCGGTCCTTTGGGAAAACCGAATCACATGAGCCTCGAACCCTGGAGGGAGGTGTTGGGGAAATGTGAGCAGTGTTCTGGTGTGCAGTGGATCGGTGTGCAGAGGATCGCCTAACACTCACCCCATGCGACCCCTCCACCTCAACCCACACACCTCACTCACACCACTCTACCACACCACACTCTATCTCACGCCACTCCCCCAATCTATGTTTGACAACAGTTCTATTATGTACTTCTTAAATATACTTTATTTATCAGGTGATGCTCTGTATACGGTGGAAACTATGCTGCCCATGTAAAAGATGTTTCCTGAGCCAATGGTGATGCTTTTGTAACTCTAAAGCGAAACAGAAGGAAGCATGTGTGCAGCGTCTGTGAACGTACTATAATGTATGGCTATGTGATTGTTACTTTATCTCTTAGAAGCTGAGTGCATTGTGACATGTGGGAATGGGTTGAAGCTCATTCACACTTCTCCTGGCATCATCATTGTGGTGCCAGTAGTGAGGCAGTGTCCACAACCTGGGTTCATTTCCCAGCTCCACCAAATTCTTTTGTAATTGTCCTTTTATAAACGTATTTGGCGTTTCTGTTTTGAAGATCCCAAACTAAAAATAAAGCAACACAAATAATGATCACATTAATATTTTTTGTACAAACATTTATAATCACAATGCTGTGGTTATACTGTGACAGCTGTAGTGAAATCAGCACTACGGTTTGTATCCAGTGCCAGCGCATCCACCTACTTTGAATGTCAAGGAGCAACTATTGGTGAAATGATAGAAAGTGCTGCAAAAGGCTGTTCACAACCAAGGTAGATTGGGGCCAAACCAGCATCGAGATCTATAGATGATATCGCCAATTTGTTTGATTAACAAAAGCAATGTGTACAAAATTCACTCACAGGCACTGCAGTAGGAAGAGGAGAATGACAAAGCACTGAGAGACCTAGTTTTATTTAGTTGGAGGAGGAGAAGGCCAAAGCAATAAGCCCTCCACATGCATTTAGTAGGCCAATGAGAATGCAAAAGAACTGAGGACGCCAGTTACATTTAGAAGGCAGAGAAGACCAAGCATTGAGAACTGCACATGCAATTAGTAAGCAGAAGAGAAGTCCAAAGCACTTGGGACCACTAGTGCATTTAGTAAGCATAGAAGCTGGGCAAAGAAGTGAGAACCTCATGATCTTTTAGAAGGGGAAGGAGAAGGCCAAATCATTGAGTATCCTGTATTGATTTAGAAGGCATAGGAGAAAACCAATATACTAAGACTCAGAGGTGCATTTTGAAGGCATAGGAGGAGGACAAAGCATTGAGAGCAGAACATGCGTTTAGTAGGAGGGGAATATGGCCAGGGCAAAGGTGGAAACCCTGGGAAAACCTTGTATAGGAGAAGGGCAACCCACTGATAAACATGTGTGCATTTCATAAGTGGCAGAGAAGGCCAACTCTTAGAACCCTAGGTCCATTTAGTATGTGGAGGGGAAAAACCCAAATCACTAAAAACACCTGAAGCATTTAGTGGGTGACTGTCCAAAACACTGAGAAACCTGAATGCATTTAATAGGCATTTGTTAAGCATTGCAAAAGGCCGAATCACTTAGAAAATCAGGAACATTTAGTAGGTGAAGGAGAAGACTAAAGCACTCCACTTGCATTTAAAGATGGTCACGAAGGAATTAAATTGACATGATATGATATGATAGGTTATTTATACCACTCTTAATACCCAGAGGTTTCTAAGCGTGGACCTGGGGATCAAACCTGTGTTGCTCTGTGTTGTCTTGCCTCCAAGGTGAGCGCATTGCCCCTGAGCTATCCTTCTTAGACATGTCCCAATCTGATGCATTAACCAAACATGATGGAGTATATGGTATGGATGAGGGAAGGAATATCTCCTTTGGGTATTTTCCACCTGTATTAACAGTGCCTTTTTGGATTAGAGGACCCCAGATGGTGACGATTCTCTGCACTGCTGATTCCAGTCAATCGGTAGCTGCAGATCTATTCCTCTGTATAAAATAAGGGCATTTCTCAAATGAATCTGGTATATTGGAGAGAAATGTGATTGTGCATGCAGATTATTTGAACTTGCAACACACACCAGAGGACGCAGTTCAGGGGGATGAGTAGACTCAGCCCCCACCAACCAAGGCAAAAGAGGGAGAAGAGACAGCATCAGGTCAACAAGAAAGAGAGCAATCCATGGAAGAGGAACACGAGGGGACTCCTCCTCTGATTTCCTTGGAAAATTATGGTATTCAAGAGCATGATAGGGGTATGCTATATTCCCTGATTAACGATCATGACACATACACCTCTTCTGTGAAGAGACCTCAGCCAATGAGAACTAGAGGGTGCACACATTCACAAAACTGTGCAATTCTCAATAGCAAGCACACGGTACAGGAAGCACGCGTCAGACACTACCCAAGTGGCAATGTCTAGTTCTTTCCATAAACAGTCCAAAAAACGCATACAATACAACTTTTCAGGACCCCCAGTCAACAGAACTGAAACAACACACACTGAGCAGACCCCAAGAAGGAAGAGAGGTTAGGTCCCATCTCAACACTCCCCAAAACCCATGAGTGGGGCATTATTTTATGGCAGTAAAACAAGAAGCGCATTTTGTTACATGTCAGATATGCAAAAAAGTGGAATGTGAGTGATGCCAGGATTCAATGTGGGCACGTCTTCCCTGTGGACCCACGTGAAATTGCATAAACTGAATACTTGTTGAAAATAAAGTGGAACACGGATGCCTCCCAGCCCTCAAGTGCCTGCAATGGGCGCATTTGTACCATCATCCCACATGAGAGCAGATAATGTCGCTGACTCGCAATTTTCGCAAGTCCTGTTGGAAAACCATGTGTGCTACCTGATCCCATGAAATGCAGACAACTTATTTCCCCCTCAAATGCACCAGTCCACTTTTTCTGAGGCTTTTCAGTGTGTCACAAAAGACATAAAGCTCTGCCCATGTAATGATAACATTGATGTAATATTGGCAGCACATTTGTAGCCCTTCTCTTTTGAGTAAAACCCTGGCTTTAAACAGCTCCTTCGCCTCATTGATCCTCAATGTGACATTCCGAGTTGGCACTACTTCAATCATGCTTTAGTACCATGCCTGTATGACCAAGTTATTGGAGCAGTCAGAATGGCGCTGGACCACAGTGAGAGTAAGAAAGTCCATATAACAATGAACATGTGGATCAGTGAGCAAGGTACCGATTTCCTGGCCATCACTAGACAATGGGGCAAATTCCCCCATACCATTCATCAGCAAAGTCCAGGGCAGCAGCGGTCTAATGGTAGTCTCCAGCAGGTCGCTCTGCGTGGAAGGGTTTGGCAGTAGGCTCTAAATGAAAGTTGGTCTCTGAGTGAAATTGAAGGAGGTTGGTGTGCATTGGATCACTCTTCATGGTTTACGTATGGGATTTCTGTCAGCTGATTAAGGGTCTAATGTTTTAGCTGCCCCAGAGCAGGAGAAACCATGCCCGTGGCCTGCTCTGCACATGTGACCCATCTTGTGGTGACCCACCTCATAAACCACTGCCCAGCTACAGTACCCCAAATATTTTAGGAGCTTTGCAGTCATGCCACCACATCCCTTACAACCAGCTGAAAACCACATTGTCTACTAGGTGGAATGTAACTCTCCATATGCTTGAGCATCTGCATGCACAGTGCAACACAGTAACACACTGCTGCAAAAGCCAGTGCAGCAACTGAAGAGTGCCATCTTAATAACTACTCAGCTGCAAACGTTGGATAATGTTTGTTCTTTGCAGGAGCCCTTTGAAGAGGCCACCCAGCGGTTATCCTCGATGCAACATCACTCAGTGAGGTGCTGCCATAGAGCTACTGTTAAAAGTAGAACTATCCAACCTTACAACCGTAAACATAAACTGTCTGGCAATGCAGACACAAAGAAAATGGCCATGAATTTGGTCTCGATCTTCCAACAGGAGCCACACAAACCTTTGTAATGGAGGTTAAAATAGAGTACCTCTTGGCATGTTATCTTCACCCATGGTTTAAAGTCAAAGTGACAACAATTAAACAGCATATTTGGGAGCATGCGGAAAACATATGGGATTGTCATTTACAAGATGAACTGCTAGACATGTGCAAGGTTGCTCTAAAGAACCATTTAAAAGCCTGGATGGAACAAGAAGTGAGGGCCAATGGTCAGAGATCAGCAACCATATGCAGCAATCCACCAATGCAAATACATTAATCAGACAGTGCATATTCCTCCATAATTTCTGACAAAAGTTCATGTGGAACCATGACAACCTTCCAAAAAGAGTAAAAACATAATAGGCTGTGGGATAGACTATGCACCTACTCTGGCTTGATGTGGGAATTGGGGTCCCCTTGAAAATTAATTTGCCCTACTGCAGATCAGATGGTTGATGACTTGACACATGCCAACTGGGTAGTGATGATGATCCACTGCAATTCTTGCTCCGAAAGCATTCAGGGGACTTGGGTACTTGTTCAATTACGCGTGGAAAGCCTAAGCTACACCTCCAATAGCATGCACTGTGAACATGTGTTTAGCAAAGCTGGGGCCATCTTCTCAGATCACAGGAGATGCCTCTAAGATGAGAAATGTTATCTTCATAAAAATGAACAGGCATCCATTTGTTGAAAGCTACGGCAATAGGAAACACCAGACCCATTTATCAGAAGACAACACAGCAGATTCCTCTAGCTCTCTAGTTCTCTAGCTATCTAGCTCTCTCTCACTACGTGCCTGCACTTCTCATCGCTCTGTCTCACCTGTTCTAAGCAAACTGCCCCAAGTCCAGAACTCCACCACCAATGGGAGACTGTGCTGATAGTGGTGATTTTGTGTCCCTGCTTGTTGTGAGGGCCACATGGTCAAGCTGGGCTGGTCCAAGCATGGGCGATATGGAAGATATTTGGGATTGCCCAGAGCCAGTGAGGTAATGAGGGTCACCTGCTACAGAGTGACCAGCGACAAGCTAGTTTGTCATCTGACAGTCCATTGAATCCACCACTACCACTGAAAGACTGTGCTGCACTACCTGGGTCTGTAGTACGTGATTTGTGCACCTTGAACACATTATTTTTCCAAACCTACAGTGATTGCCTATGAATGAGGTGCCAAAGGCACACTTACTCAGGTTACCCCAACACATTCTGGGAAAATGAAATGTTACACTGTCTGCCTCTCACTGGCAGGCATACCCTCTGGCAAGCTGAAGTAGTCCAACACACATGACCAGACAGCCAGTCATAAAATGGGTTGGTATGTCTTCTGACCAGACTTTACCCCCTTGAGGATAGCTTGAGCCTGATTTCCCTACTCTTCATAGGAAGGCAATCCTGCAGAAGCTCCTGTGTTCTCCTCCTACACCAACGGATCAATGACCATTTATGACTCCTCTGCTTAGGGCTCTTCAGTCTCCTGCAGCATGACTACCTATTCCTCACCCATCTACCCTTTGTACCCCTGTGTCTCTGTGGCTACTTCTCATCCTGCCATAGTTCTACCTCCATGCCAACAACCCCAAGGTCAAGGTACTTGCCCACCTTCTGCAGGCACGCCTGAAGTGACTCTGCAACTACCGCAACCCCCACTGGTGTGGTAGCCACATCATCTTTCCCGTGCCCCGACTGCTCCTTCACATACACTGTCTCCCCCCACTCAATCACTGTCAACCCCATCCTCACACTCCATTTCAACCTCCATCTGCCCTTGATCAGGCTCAGTACCTTTCTCTCCAGGCTGGCTAATCAACCTCTGTCACAGAGATTGAGGAGTAATCCAACACCTGATGTTCTCCCCTCAGCACGCACAACAACAAAAGGATAGGTTCCCCACAGTGTCAATGAGTCAAAAACAAATGTGCCCAAGGTGTCTAAGGTGCCTAAAGAATGAATGTGTAAAACATAAAACAAGTGACAAAACAAACAAAAGCTCACATGAGTAGGGAAATTGAGCACAGCACAGCAAAGCGTTTCAGGTTAATTTATACAGGTTTCTGTTAAAACACAGAAAAGGAAAGTTGTTAGGAAGCTTTTTCAGTTCGTTTACATTTTTGGGGTGGCAGAAAGGAAAGGAGGACAAAGACATGTATTTTGAAAAATGAGTACAGATAAAAAGGGAGATTGGAGAGTGAGCCTAAAAAGCACAAACGGACAAAAGTGGATAATTCTGGTATCAAGGAACACCAAAACACCACAAACACCTAACACACTTCCCCAAACCTCACCTAAACTCACTAAAGGAACTCCAAAACTCATCCATTCCACCGATTCGTGAGCGTGTCGTGTCTAATCCTAATTTGAAAGTCAAACAAACTCAACAAGGGAATCAGATTGTACTCCCCTTTCAAGTCTCAGGTCTTGCGAATGGATGGCACGCATCAAACACTGCCTTGAGAAACACAGCACTGTCAGTTCCTTTGGAAACCCAATGGGAATCCCACACAACAAATACAACCTGTTTAAAATAGGTAGGCCTTCCTGCTGGGTATATTTTAGGGAGTTTGGGCACCGTTACTTATGGTTTTGACACAAAGTCATGCCTTTAAATGTAAAATGCAATGAACAATGGCCAATTTCAAACGTATTGGCGTTGCCAATGCTCATTTCCCCAGGGAATGTACACAACCCATTTGCCCCATTTGGGTCCAGTGTAAACCATCTGTAACAAAAATCTGGGGCTGAGGGCTAACTGGTAACACGCCCATGTGTGTGATGTTGGAAAATGTTTCCTCCATACATTTCCATGACTTATCCATTGCAAAGCTTTTGCTCCATGCATTCTCATGCTGTTGAGGATGTTTTCGCAGATGGTGACATCCTTTCCTGCCCTTAATAGGATGGACAGTTCAATTGACCATTTACAAATGCTTTTTTTCCAGCAATTCCGAATTTGATTGACGCCATGGTATATAAATATGAAGGTGCTTTATTTATTAAATCCTTCATTTCTTTGTTTCAATGTGTATATATGGAGCATTCAAAACTGAATTTAATGTAGTTTAAGCAATATTACCCAAGTGAGGGTGGCCATACCAGGCCCAGCAATGCTCCCCTCCTCAGGTAATATTGTTATAAGTACAGGGGTACTAATAGTGTTTAAGTTGTGAAACGACATCTTTGCCGTTTCGAACCTTAACAAAAAAAAAATACATGCCTGCCATAAATCGTCGAGAATGAAGCTAAACGTAGTCCCTTCTCCCTTTCCATATCGGCCAATTGCGTGTCGGGGAAGCGCCAGGAATGCTTCTGCTCCCGGCGCAGGCAAGGGAGAAAAAAGCAAAAGGTAAGTGGGGTGGGGATGGTTCGACAAAATAAATAGAAAAGGGGGATGGGTATGGGAGGATGAGGACATGGGGGTGCAGGGATCACTTACCTTACACCCAGTGGGGAAGATGGCTGCCTCCTGCTCTGAGGCACTCAGAGTAGGGGCTTTGCTTTGTGATAAAGCCCCATTTCTGAGCCTCCTCATTGGCTGGGAGGAGTAAGCCACGCCCCCACTGGGTACTAAATAAGCAATATTACCCGAGTAGGAGGCGCATTACCTGGCCAGGTAATGCCCCGGGGCAGCAGTTACAAGCCAGAGGGAAGAAAGTACTTTAACATAAGCACTGCATAGGTAATATTGCTATTAGTACCCCGGCACATTGTACCGGGGTACTAATATTTTTTAAGTTGTGAAACAAAGTCTTTGCCATTTCGCAACTAAAAAAAGAAAATGGAGCGATGGATCAGAGGGAAGGGAACTACACATAGCCCCTTCTCCCTTTCTATGGCAGCCAGTCACGTGTCTGGGAAGCGGTGGGAACAATACTGTTGAGGGAGTATGAAGCAAAATGTAAGTTGGTTGGTGGGACAAAATAAGTAGAAAAGGTGCGTGGGGGATGGGCGCACAGGGCTCACTTGCCTTACACCCAGCGGGGAAGATGGCAGTCTTTCACTCTGAGGAGCCTAGGAGCAGAGGATATGCCATGTGGTAAAGCCCTAATTCTAAGCCTCCTCATTGGATGGGAGGACTAAGCCAGGGCCCTGCCTGGCACTAATACAAAATAAGCTAGGGCACAAAAGGGGCATCAGAGTCTATAGTAAGTGGGATTACGAACACACAACCCTATGTTAATGAGTTTTAGCAAGCCCTTGAAGAGTTCCATGACTACATGGAGATACCAGGGGCCAAAGGCTGAGTTCCTTCACCAAGGTAATGAAACGCTGAGGTGGATTGCATCCTTTGTAGAGCACAGGGTATTTAAAAGCGTATCACCCACCACACACACACCGCCCCTCTCTCTCTCTCTCTCTCTCTCTCTCTCTCTCTCTCTCTCTCTCTCTCTCTCTCTCTCTCTCTCTCTCAGCGTAACAGAGAACAAAATCATGGGGGTTGCCAGGTAAAACAAAAAAGCAAATGTATGCATGTGTCGCACTAACAATGTAAACTGGATCTTTTTACACTTTTATAATGGTTACTTTTAATGGTATCACTTTGTTGACATATTTAAAACTGTACAGTAGAGAGTTCTGTATTCCTTATAGAACATGGCCTCATCATCACCCCTTTAAAACTAAATGGGTTGCTCGCTCTGACTCAAAAAATCTTCCAGTTATTTTAATCTGTATACATGTGGAATAAATTCTGGTTGAAAAAACACAGTGATATACAGGTTGTAGCGTGTTGCAAATAAACATTTTCAGGGGTATAATGAAAAATAATAACCATCATTTAGAATAAGTGGTACATGGAGAGTCATGCTCTCCTTTGTGAAATACCCACAAAAAAACGAAATGCACATACTACCGTAAATATATCAACTAATGATTGTGAGATGACAAAGAACGAGTTCAAAAGAAAGGAATCTGTAAAGCTTGTCATTGTTTGTATTCTTCTGACAGAGCTTCTTTTCACACTCTGTACCGGTTTGGACATTAGGTATTGCAGCATCATAAATCAACTGTACGAGAATTAGAGTAATGATACAGTTTACTTATTACTTCGCTTTTGACCTTTAATAAGAATTTTACATTGCCATTAGTTGTGTAGAATATTTCTAGGCTCACCGAGCGAGTGCACGGTTGAGTGCGGCACCGCTATTGGAGATCGCTGGAACCAGCTGAAACATTACCACAACGTTGGTGCTTTTCCCTCGCTTCTGCTGGAGTGGTTTCCTTGTTGCTGGAAATTGTCCACTCCCCCTAACACCAGGCAAGGCTTAAGAACAGTGATGGGTGCACACCAGCGCACGCACATAGAGCGAGTGCACGTTTGCGTGCTGTTCCGTTGTTGGAGATCGCTGAACCAGCTGAAACCTTACCACGACTTTCGTGCCTTTTCCCTGTTTCTGCTGGAGGTATTCTACAGACTGCATAAGATCACTGTATAACGCAGAGACTTTACACTGGACTTATCTACAGCGCACACATACTAAATCCTACTTTTTAGTGGTTTAACCATTGCTGGAAATTGGTCACACCCCCTATTACCAGGCAAGGCTTAATAAATGCGAGGCATGCACACCAGCGTGCACGCACAGAGTGAGTGCATGGTTGAGTGCTGTTCCGCATTTCGTGGTGTGCATAGAGGGGCGGCACTATATTCTATCTATTTTTGATCTGCAAACATGCCAGCAGCCAGAAAACGCTAACAATTGCGCAGCAACGCTAAACTGGCTTGTAAACGCTCTACTGGCGCTCTGACCGGTATGAAGCTGTTAATTGTCATAACCAGACCAGCAGCGCCTACACCCTCTGAGGGTATGATGCGAGGGGTGATCTAAATGGTGTGGGACAAAAGAGGTGAACCTGCCATGGCTCAGGATAAAATCACCACTTATCTGAAACTGGTCAACAAACCAAATAATTCAGCCATGTGTACGGTCATAGCGGTCCATCATGGTATAGATGACTTCAATGATATAGATTTATCTGACCCAGACCTGATAGACAATAACTTTATCTTCAACATGGTGATACATTTATAAAAACTTAGGGACACTGCAAACGTGCCAACTGCTACCATCCCTGTAATTCAACCCCTAACCGTGGAGTCCCCCAAACACACAAACCTACAGAAATCAACAGACCTCGAAAGATTTGCAGCTAGTACACAAGCATCGTCTTCACTCTTAGAGGACTCCTCCTCCTCATCAGTGGCATCCGACAAGGAGGTGGGGGGAGAGTTAGAGAGTATGAGGATCCTGAAGGCACTATTTACTATGTGCATTTCTATTTACAAAGAACAACCATTTCTGAAAGTGGGCATGACTAACCTGGTAGAGGTTGTCCTAGACAATAGTGACTATAGGTCTATCAGCACTCAGGTTGACTTGATTAGCAGAGTCCCGGCCAATAAGGTGAAGTCAAACACAACACAATTTGGTGAGCCAAATGAACTAAATGTGGATGACTCGATCTTAACAGTACACAATGAAATGGAAGGGTTGGCAAAGGATACTGAGTATTCTCGTCACCCAAAGAGGGCTCAAATTTAATAAAAGAAATGGGGCAATTACAATTGCAAAGCAAAGAAACAGGTCAATAGAAAAACCTCAGACAGTACCTCAAAAAAGGTGCAAGAATACAAACAACAGAGTGAGATGGGCTTTGGCAAATGTGACTGCGGATAAGGTTACATGTGTGAAATCTCCCTCACGCTACAATTTGATGTATAAGGATGAGGGAGACAGCTCTAATCAAAATAATATATTTCCATTGCTGGTACTGTGCACGGCCTTGCCAAGGACACCAAAAGTGACGAGTTCATATTAGCAGATGAAATAGGACAGCTGCACCATTAAAAGCTGAACATCCACACAAATACAGGAAGGTGAAAGTCAAATTTGTGGTCCCTGCACACGTGATCCAGACCTGAGCAACAAAGTCTATTACGTTGAGCTAGATAGGGGCAGTCATTCCCATCCAACCGAAATCAGGATGATACATAAGAAATACCAGGTTCAAAGCTTAAATGTTCTGTCTCAAGGCCCAGAAGATTGGAGATGGTAACTTATCAGGAACACGCAGCACCTTCGGGGTCGTTCTCAGTACCTTGAATAGTTGCACTTAGCTGGTGACTTTCCAGAGTACCAAGGCTGAGAAGACACTCACTGACCAATCCTTTCTCACCTTTCACGTTAAGCTCACACATTGTTGCACAGCCCAATTGCAGTACACTAACCAGAGATATCATAGTTGCAACATTTAGAGGGTGGTTGAACGAGGAGCCACCAGATATGCTTTTCCAATCCCTGAACTAGTACCCTATATATCTTCAACATAGTTGACCCTACTAACCAATCCCGCTCCTTGGTAGGTTTTAATGATATATCATTATTTTGTGGCATCATACAGTAACAAAAAGGACTTGCAACCTTGAGATCATTGGAAGAAGTTATGACGAATTGCTGTATTGCCCATTGCTGAAACTCTTTCTAATAAAGCAGTTGAACGTTGTTACATTTTTGGACTTCTCTGTTCTTGAGTGGAGGGGATTTCCTCTGGCCAGTTCCTCTTGCTGATAATCCGGCAGATCATCAAGTCGCTCGCCTGTAATTCAGGTGCAAGACTTCAGAGTTGTCTAGAACCTTTAGTAGTAAGCACTTGATAAAAGATTCCATTTTGTCTATGGCTGTCAACTATGGAAGATCTTGGATGTGCAGGTTATTGCACAGGGGCCATCCCTTTAGGTTGTCCTTCTTCGCCACTTCCTTCTTCAGGTTTTGTTGGAGTTGCGCAACCTCAATTCATGATGTTGTCTTTGCCATCCCTGATATGCTGTTCTGCCTCCAACACTCTGCCACATAGCTTTTCTATTTGCACCGCAAATATATCTACTTTACTGGTCATGCTATCTATTTTCTGGCCTAGTATATCTGTACTGTCCTTCAGGGCCAACAGAGTTTTTGTTCAAAGTTACCATATCTGGAGCTGCTAATCCTGAGGCCTGTCCCGAATTGCCTGCTTCTTGAGGTTTACCATGACTACCCCCCCCCAGCCCCGCACAGTTGCCCTTGCCAATCACAGATGATCGTTTTGCAACACTTTGGCCTTGCATCCGTAGGGAATGTTACTTCTGCTCCCTTTACTCTGAACCTTCAGGCCTTACTGTGTTGACCTGTGTGTAAGGTGGTAAGGTTACTCTGCTCCAGTAGGCTTTCCAGGTGCCCAGCAGCCTAATATGCAGATAAATGGTGCATTCATCACCACACTGCTTGTGCCAAGCCCACACCACACTGTGGTTGTGTAAGCCGGGGATTGCTCACCTTTGCAACTGGGCGGGACTGCGGTTCCAAAACAGACTTGGCCCTCTCTTCCATGCGCAAAGCGTGCCACTTACCACCGGGCTGTAGACAATGGAGAGCTGTGTTTGCAAGACTGTGCAGGTGACGCCACACAGGACAGTGGGCCTCATTCTAAGCTTGCCGGTCCAGTAACAATGGTACCGGTAAGCTTGCTGGTACTGTAGCTACCGGACTGGCAAACTATGAAGTCTGCTCGCGGGTGCCTTCCCACCTGCCAGGTCTAACCTGGCAGGTGTACCGGCACCCGCGAGCAGACCATGTCGGATGCACCAGCACCATTCATGAATAGTGCCGATGCATCAGGTCTCCCCATTCCCATTGAGCCGTATGGGGCTCAAATGGGAATGGGGAGTAATTATTACCAGCACCCGGCAATGGGTAAATACAGGGTCTGCCAGGGCCATAATGCCCCTGTATTTCCACATTGCCCGGCGCTGGGATAATTTGCAAGTTCAGTGGCAGCCTGCTGGTTTTACCGGCAAGGCTACCACCAAACTTGTAATGAGGCCCATTATCTCCTGCATTTTGATAAGGCAAAGGGGCAATGGCTCAGGGCATGTGCTAGGTTTGCTTCGATGCGAGCACTGGTGGGCCTCGCATTTTAGCCCCCCCCCGCGCACCTCGTTGGCAGCTCCTTTCCTGCTTGTTCGCCCTGCAACTCCAGCTATTTCTCCACACCATGGACGGCAGTTCAGCTCTGAGGATCACTTTGTAACTGATTTGCTCCTCTACCGAATTCTGCTTTTTCTCCAGCACATACAATTGCTCGCTTGGTCAGGATGTTCTGGTTGGCAGCGGGGGCGTTCTCAAGACGTGGCCATCTTGCTGCGCGCTCAACAACACCCCTCCTACATCCATTTTTTATAAATAGTTTAGGCCACAGTTTTTGTGTGTGGAGCACTTGGTCTGGCTGCAGGTCACTGTTGTTGTTGGCTTATTTTACTTAAAAGCCAGTTATGGTGTGCTTTGTTTGTTTCAGGGCATTGTAGTTGTGATTGTTCTGTTTCCAGAATGTGTGCTGAGCACTTGGTTTAATGTCATGTCATTGTACTGGTTGAATCTTTCTGTTATAGGGTGGTGGCGTGGTGCGGTTTGTTTGTTCCAGGCTAATGCTGGGACCTCCTTATTTGTTTGAAGGACGATTTGGAGATACCTTTGTGTCTGCTGCACCCGTGGCAGAGTATTTAAACCGAACATCACTCTTTGCCTTAACTGTATGAATCCAAAAATCATGTCAAAGGTCAGACTGAGGCGAGAGGCTCCTTGGCCCCAAAGCGTGAATAGCAGCGAATGTCCTGTTGATCCTCGTGAACTCATCACATGACATGGGGAAGGTGATCAGGTGAGGTCGCGCGTGCTCCCCACCGAGCAGCCCTTCCGCCCTGTGATAGGCCCCTGTCTAGTCCCCACCTCCACAAGCACCCAGTCCCCACTCACTGCTACTTACTTTTTAATCTGCAGGGGGGCAGCCGAGGTGATGAGAGCGCTCAGCAGGATTATAGCGTCCAGCGGGCCCATAATTGGAAATCATTTTCAAAAGTAGGGCACAGAAAAGGCCGTGATTATAGCAAGAAATCAGAAAATTTGAAGGAACATCAAAAAAAAAAGACCAATATCTCTGATTGTTCGCATGCAGGCGTGCGGTAGGGGTGGAAGAGGATGACTGATAATAACCAGTGCATTTGAAAAGGGCTATAGTTATACGTTTTGAACATTTCGACCCAGCACCCGCATCATCCAATTCAGGCTTTATCCACTAATCTGAAGCTCCAGCTCATAGCGATGTTGCACGTGCATTAATAATAGCGAAATACGCAATTGTCAAATGTTTCATATAATGTCAGAAATGGCACTGAAAAGGCGTACGATGTAGAAAACCGTCCTGAACCTCATTTTCATTAGTATAGTGGGAGAAAAATAAGGCCCAGACACCCAAAAGACGTGGCCTATTTATGCAAATTGCAGTTTGCTACTTTACGAAACCTACTGAGTGGTACCTGAGTGTGCAATTTTGAGAACACGTGTGGTGCAAAGAGCGCACTTTGATGCAAAATGGGTCACCGCCACAGGTCAAAAGTTCCAGCAGCACAACGCACAATGTCATCGTGGCCTAGCTTCATTGCCCCAATGGCCAGACCCAACCTGGTCAGAGGAAGAGATGCAGTTGTGTGCCACAATGTTTCCAATTTCATGCCACAAAATGTTGAAATCAAGACTGTCTAATGGTAAAAGGCAATCTACCTTTTATTCAACTGTTTTAAGTATTTTCATTTGTTTCCTGTTTTTTTTATTGGGGTGTTACAGCCAACCGTCAATACACACTATAACATAGATTAAATACGCATATCATAGTCTATAATATCCATTTTCATTGAGTTCATATATATCTTTGGACAAGCGCCATGCTTTGCCTATCCAACACATAGCATGCATCCAATAACATTGTCAAATTAGACATTATATAAACAACCCTTTCGCGCTGCCTCATTCTATGCTAAATTGATAGATTTAGCCCACAGAAGCTCCTGTTAGACAGTAGACCTGGACAATCACTTTGAAAATAGAACCACAGTAGGAGGCACATCTTTTGGCCAAGATTAGTCTTTACTGTGAATGGGATGAGTTTTTGAATGCTGGCAAATCCCCTACAAACCCACAGCGGGCTACTGGATCTCGCACGATAATTCCTCTTGCAATCCATAGCAGTGGCAATTGTGCAGAATAACAGGTGTATTCATCAGGTTTGTCTAGCCAATAGGGGCCCCGAAGGATTGTCACGTTGTTCCCAGTTCCTTCATCCAATCAGAGGTCACAATTCTCCTAATGGAAATGATCCCCTTATATAAAGTCCTGCTGACTTCGTGTTCCTTCTTGGGTGATTCTAGGCTCTGAGGGAAGGTGTTGCACAGGAGAATCACACCTTGAGGGTGATTGGTGCTCATGAAGAATTTTGAGAAGTCTTCTGAGGAGTTTGGGGAGTGTTTTATCTGTATTGTGGGTGTATGTGTAGTATCTTTTTTACCCCATGTTCATGTTCCCCTTTGTGTATGTGTTTCTTCATTATGTGTTAGTGTCTTGAGTTAGTTCCCTTTACAAAGAAGAACACGTTTGCATTTTCCTCCTGTGTCTCTTTATACTATCTAAAAACATTTACTCACACTCATTTTTTTTAACCAAATCACAAAAACACAACAAATACCCCCCCCCCGTGTGTTTGTCATGTACTGGTATATTGTATTGTAGCAGTTGTAGTTATAAACTGAAACTACGGTTGGCAGAGAAAGTCACAAATCCACACCGCTTGTGTGTCTCAAGGATGAAAGGGAGGTACAACAAGGCAGCAGGTATCTGGGAGGTGTGGTTGTACTGCCAATACAAGACCGCTGATAAAGTCCAAGAAAAACACGATTGGGTCTCAGTCTCTTTACGCCAAGAAGATGTACAGATTCAGGAATGATTTTCAAAGAATTTATTTTGAGCATAGAAGGGAAAGCCTGACAGGTGTTTCGAGCCTGAGACAGCTCTTCATCCGAGGCTTAAATAACATTAAATTCTTAACAAAAATATGTTAAACAATCATAAGCATAAATTCAACCAATTGAGCAGTTTGAGAAACAAACTGGTATAGCACACAGGGACAACAGCTAAAACGGCTGCTCTGAACAAGGTACTCTCCTTTGTCCCCACAGCACATAATAACTTTGTAGATATTCAAGATATTGTTTATTCGTAAACTTAAATTAAAAAAAAATCTTTACAACGCAAGTACAGAACTATAAACCAGCACCACCTACACCCATTCTGTCTCAAACTTCGTTACAAACATTACTCACTATTCATGTACTAATGACTTTGGATGATTTAGAATCTTCACCTCCAAACAGCATCTCAGATGTCCTTAAAGAACTTGACATTGTGCAACAACATTTTTGTATCAAGGATTTTACCAGGAAATCGAAATGTTCACCTATATTCCCGCCTGATAATATTATTGATACCTTTTACCAGGCGGTGATGAAGGACATTCATCTCTTGGAAGATTCTGGTTTAGCCCATAAACATCATGTCAATTGGAATCTTAATAAATTTGAAAATGAAGCAATTCACAGGTTGTCATGCAATCCTGATTTAATTATTAAAGAGGTTGGCAAGGGTGGCAATGTTGTTATCATGAATAGAACAGACTATATTTCTATGGGCATGTGCCACCTCAATTCAGTAGGATGCTATTTCATAGTTCCTTACAATCCCTTGCAGGTGATTCATGCATCAGCAAATCAATTCATTTTGAAATGGCACAAACTGGGCTTACTCACTGACATTATGCCCACTGTCTATTTTCTTCCAAAAATCCATTAAAAAAAATCAGATATTCCAGAAGGGAGACCAATAGTCAGTGGAGGTGGTGGGGTGCAAGAACCTATTTCCATCTATATTAATGAATTCTTGTTACCAGTTGCATTACAAACTCCGACATTTATTAGAGACACCATGCATATTCTTGAAATTCTAGACATTCTTATATTTGACTAACACTGTTGGTTGGTGACATTAGATGTCAAAGCCTTGTATACCTCGATAGCTCATACAAACGCACTACAAAGTGTTGATTTTCTATTTCGAGAATTCTCTACATCTTATTTTGATCATATCGACATGGTCAAAGAACTGCTGTTATTTACTCTGGAAAATAATGTCTTTGTGTTTAACAATGTGTATTTTAAGCAACTTATTGGGGCCGCAACGGGTGCAAGCTTTGCGCCAGTATTGGCTACCGCCTTTATGCATTTTTTTGAACAGTCATGTGTGTTTTCTAATGCCACCTACCTTCCATTTGTACACCTATGGAAACGTTATATAGATGACGTTATCCTTATCTGGACTGGTACACAAGAACTCCTTGTAGAATTTGTCTCTTGTTTGAACAACAACGATTGGGGCTTACAATTTACCTCAACCTACAGTCAAACTCACATACATGTTCTGGATCTTTCTATTAACTTAACTCCCAAGGGTCCCATTACTAAAACTTTTCGTAAATCTAATTCTGTAAACGCAACACTACATGCAGACAGCTGCCACAAAAAACATGTGATAGCAAATATTCCCAAAGGCGAGTTTATTCGCGCCAAGAGAAACTATTCCCAATTGCAGGATTTTGACCAAGAAAGCATCTTGATCAAAACATGCTTCCTGAATAGAGGATATCATAAAACTTGCGTGGATCAAGCTTTGGTCACAGTACGCCAGCTTAAGAGAGTGGATTTGTTAGTGCCTAAAATCCGGACTAAGTCACCGGCTACTCAAAAAATCAGGTTGATGACCAGGTATAATTCTGATAGTCAAAAAATTCACAATATTCTGAGGACACATTGGCATCTGTTACACCTTGACACTGATATAGCCAATTGGCTGGACACTAATGCTAGCATTACTTACAGTAAGGGTAAGTCGCTCAAAAATAAATTATGCCCTTCATTTATGAGAACACCAAGTCCGCCCACGACTTGGCTGCATTCTGCTAGAATTCAAGGTTTCCACAAATGTGGAGGTTGCAACATGTGCAAATTTACATTTGAAACATCAGTTGTCCCTTTTGGCCCACGAGGAGATCATGAAATTAAGTCATTCATTAACTGCAATTCTAAGTTCGTAGTGTACTGCATTATTTGCATCTGTGGACTTAAATATATTTGGAGCACCATTCATCCACTCAAGATTAGGATTCAGGAACATCTGGCTACAATTGGTAGCCAGGATGTGAAATATCCCCTTGCCAACCATTGGCAAAAGTTACACCAAATGGATTGCAAGGAGGATATTCGCTTTGTGGGGTTATGCAAAGTATCATTGCCCCCCCAGAGACGGTAATCTTACATTGAAATTACGTCAATTGGATGCTAAATTAATACTATGCAAATACCATACTGTATATTCTGGTCTAAATTCGGACCAGGAGTTTGCCACCTTTCTTTAGAACACTGCATACCTAATGCACTTGTCTATACAAATGCCTCTGTTCTACCTCAGAGCATGTGACTATGATATATTCCAATGTATGTGTTTCTTGCTCTTTCTTTCTTTGCAATGTGCCTTTAGCAGCGCACTATCTACTTGTGCACATAGTGGTAAATTGGGTAGTTTCTCTCCTCATGCCCTTTCCAAACCTTCGTTCTGGAGGCTTTACTCGGATTTGTCCTTCAGTCCAATTCCATTTTCAGGGATTACCCTTTTTTATTAATTAGCGCGGAGTGACTTTTGGGTTGTAATTTATATAATTAAAATTGTCTAACTAACTAATATGGGATTTCTCTCATGCCCAATGTTGCCTCTTTAAATTTGTTTTTTTGCTAACTAATCATCTTTCGTTTAGTTTTCATGCTTAAATGCATACCTTCCTGGCCGCTGTTAATTGCACGGTTTAAAGTGGTTTTTTCCTGTTGCAGGCCTTCTTCTACTCACCTAACATGGCAGCCTGAATTGCTACACCATACGTCTATATCCAAGGTTGGCTGTACACTGCCCCTTGGAGTCTTTGTATATATGTAGTCCTACCTTTACTTTGCGGCTCTTTCACTGGAATCCCCGCAGACACAATTCCATGGTCACTCAGGTAAGACGTTCTTTCACGCTCCCTAGTGTTTAATCACACATGTGAAGTTCTTAATTGGACAATTACTTTGCGCATCCACTACGCAATTTTACTCCGTGCTATGACTATGTTTGAGTCAATTCTCTTGTTAATTAGTATAATTGGTAATTATTGGTAATTTAAGTAACTCCGCTGTTTGTTAAGTACGTGGTACGTTTTTTCTTTGTTTCGTTTTCCTTATTTCAACCTTTCCGCACTTGCGAGGTCATTCGAGGTACGCATTTAATTTTACTTAGTGGCTTACCTTTTCCATTGACCTTTCTAAACTTGTGACTCATAGGTTGAATTTTACTTTGCAGAATTACTTTCTGGCATTGTCCACTTACATTGCGAAGTCCTTTACCTGTAACTAAGGTAATTATCCATGACATAATTCTGGGTCTTTAATACAAGCCTTAATTTGGCATTACTCTGTGTACTCTTTTGTTCGTGATTGCGCTGCTTTAGTTACTCACCAATCTTTAATTCTGCATCATTATTGCCTTTACATGTTTTTTCCAGCTATCCAACAATCTTCAATCAAATTCTACAACTTGGGGTATTTAATTTGCATTTCAATGATATGAATGCTTATCTTGTTTATACAATGTTTTATTTAATTTTCTGTGCAAATTTTTGCTATGTATTTTGCCAAACTTCCCTTTACCTGACCCTGTGTGTTATACCTGTTTGTAGTTTGTAGTAGTTTGTAGTTTAGTTTATTTGTAAGGCGCACCTCACCCATAGGTAACAGGGCGCATGCATTAAGAGGATTGTACTGCTTAGGTTACAGAATACACAGGAGAGATAGATCCCAGTGGGTTACAGTGTTGGGAGCATCGAACATTTAGGTCAAGACACCAAGGTATAGTTAACACGTGAATATACATAATTTACAATTTATAGATAAATCAAAACATAGAGGTGAGAAGATATGGGATTGTTTCTAAAATTGCTCAATTGGTTGAATTTATGCTTATGTGTTTAAAATATTTTTGCTAATAATTTATGTTATTTAAGCCTCGGATGAAGAGCTGTCTCAGGCTCGAAACACGTGTCAGGCTTTCGCTTCTATGCTCAAAATAATTTCTTTGGAAGTCATTCCTCAATCTGTACATCTTATTGGCGCAGAGAGACTGGGACCCACTCATGTTTTTTCTTGATAGGTATAAACTGTAGTTGCAGATAGTGTTTGTACATTGTATGTTGTAAATGCACATTTTAGTTGAATGTTGGAGTTGGATGATTGTTTTGTTTGCTCCCATTGTGTATCCACATGTTTGCCCTCTTGTTGTTTGGCTGGTTCTCAGGGTTGTTGGGTTCACATATTCAGGGTTCCCAGAGGACTGGGAGGAAGAAGAGTAGCTGCATTTCTGCCTGCAGGAGGAACATAATGCCCCAATGACTGAAGAGGATGGGGAACCTGGTGTTCTTTGAGGCAGCCCAGGTTCGTGGGCCCAGCCACAGAGCATCACAGATCCTCTGTGTTGGTGGAAGGGTTGGAGGCACTTTAAGACATCACAGGAAGACTGAGAGAGAAGGAGGGGCCATCGGGGGCAGCCTTGACAGGGACAATCACAAAGGCAGGGGAGGGATGGCCTCAAGCAGATGCCGCCACTGAGGCAATGAAGGAAAAAGTAGGCCTATCTGTCATGTGGGAGTAGAGAATGGCCACAGCGAGCACCCTGGAGGAGATGTTCGGTTTAGGTCCTGACTGTGTGGAGGGCATACAGGAGGAAGTTGTCTCCAGCCAGTATGACAGGAGTGTGGCAACAGATGAGGGACAGGATTATCAGGAAGTGGGTCAGTTATATGTCCAGCTTGCAGAGGTACAAAAGCCAGAGGTAAAACCTCCTGAGGAGCATGAGGAGTACAGAGGTAGGTACAGGATGAGGTGCTATTTCAGAGGAAGACAATCAAGAGGAGCCTCGGGGA
Organism: Ambystoma mexicanum; assembly: GCF_040938575.1. Taxonomy (NCBI): domain Eukaryota; kingdom Metazoa; phylum Chordata; class Amphibia; order Caudata; family Ambystomatidae; genus Ambystoma; species Ambystoma mexicanum. Next base: position 296,291,537 of record NC_090925.1, read on the forward strand.
TCAGTCAATGCACATCCCCCAAACATCCAGCAGGGTAATGAGTGTGGAACTATTTGTCAACTTTGCCACCATTTTAAGAATCGTCCGCCATTTTGATTTGAACTCTTGTTTTTGTGTTCTAAAATGGTGACCTGTGTTTTCAACTTGCAGCCGAGCCGAACGACCTTTGAGTTTTGTTAATGTTTAGGCAGACCGAGAGCAGACTGTTTGTTCAATGCAAAGAAACCTTGTGACTCGAATGAACTGCAATCCAAGTGTTGTCTGCGCTCACAAGCCTCATCCTCATATAAACGAGACAATGAAGAACAAACTCAGATCGTGTGCTTTTACTGAACTGTATTGTAGCGATTCTTGAAACAAGGCTTACTATGGATCAGAAGAATCAATGCCACTATTGTAACTTCATGGACATACAAACTTGTTAAATCCATTGTACAACATTGTAATATTTGACATGTGAACTGGGTGCAAACCCTATCATATAATTCATTAGTTTGGAGAGAGGCTGGTCAATGATTTGAAAACTGTATAAAATTGTCTGTGTTAAGATGACCAGCACTCTCACCCCTCACTGTGTCTGCTAGTACACACTGTGAGGTGTTGGGAGCCAGATCGCTATCTGTTTGCTTTGACTCTGTACAGAAATAAAAGATACTTGCATCTTTTTAACCCATGATTGGCGTTTTTCATTTTGTGGTACTAAGCCTCGATATTTCTTTGGTCTTTCAAAGTGACATGGTGATGAGGAATGACATGAGTCACTGGCATAGGAGGGTGTACCAGGCACATGTGTACTTAGAGGATAGTTCCAATGTAGCCACCACCCCTTCCATCATTTTTGAGGAGGTGCGTCTGTAGGAGATTTGGTGGGGTTATATTTAGTATTTCATAGTATTTTGTGGTATTTTTGCTATGGTGGTATTTTGTGATATGGTGGCATTTTATGATAAACTTATTGGGGTATTTATATAGTGGTGAGACTAATTTCAGAATATTGCCTAATATTTATTACACCAGGGTCACTAACGGTAAACAAATACTGCACTTAATACACTCAGAGTAATTGGTTCATGCTCTCCTTTGATATGTTATCTACAATATCACACATATGCCCTTTTGGCTGTGTTTCAAAATATGTAAAGCATGCAAATGGAATACAAAACACTCATTCAGCCTCTACAATTTACTGTGACTAACTTTGCTTTGAGATTTTTTTACTGCACGTGTTATCTCTCTATGCATGCTAAATCAATGAGAATGAATGCAGAAGAAATACACTGAGACTAAATTACCTTTTCAAATTAACATTCTTTATCATAAACTAGAAATATGCAAGTTACAGTGACACGTGCGCCCATGTTGAAATTCTCAACATGATCAAGGTTTCTAATGCAATGGATTCAACGCTCTATCTGCGATAATGTGCAGAGCCCTGCCGGTTATCAGCCTTGACTTTGCAACATAATTGGCAGAATAAATACACTCTGACTTGCAGCAAAACCTATACAGGAATACAAACACAGTTTTACATGCACGTTTAACTTCTTAATTACTACTGCAGCACCGAAAAATTAACTGAATCATTTAACCTATGCTACATAGTATCAAACATTCACTTTACACACCCCTCAATAAACCGCATAATTACCTAGTTCTGTTGGTGATATTCCCCGACTCAGCTTGGCAGTGAACAAGGGTTGTTCACAGATAAGGTCGCTCGAGACTTAACAGCTCTTCTAAGGAATGCCAACCCAGGGGGGAGACAGCCTCAGCCCACCAGACAGTCAGCCCAGGAACCAGCCTTCAGCTTCCTCCATCAGTGAGCGCAAGAATGCACTGCCCTCTATGCCTAAAAACCTTTTTTCACAAAACCCTTTGTCACTCAAAAAAACACCTCCCCTTGACAAGATCATCCCACTATAATAGCATTTGATTTCCTGTGCCTTTCTCATTGTGCAAGCTGCATTGCTGAAGAGAAAATTACACATCTCTCCTGCGCGTCCCGCTCCAAGACAATGGATCTTCACATTCCTCATCTTAAACAGAGCACATATTTTCACCTGCACATTTAAAGTGTATTTTTCCATTTCCAGAGCGTAATGCATTTCCATCAACTTGCATCCAGTTTATATAATGGACCAATTTGCAATAAATGTTATTATGGGAGTCTGTTACATGTTAAATGGGGTTGGGTTAATTAATATATTAGTTTCATGTTAGTTTCATTTTTTTAATACAACTCATCCCATTCAAATAGTATCATGGAGAAAAGTTATCATGTTTAGCATGTGTTCTGTGCATAGGCATCTATTTAGATTCAGCCTGAATCTCATCCTCTTGAGTCCATCTATATGAGTCTCACACCCTTGGCCCTAGTAAAAAAATTCAAACCTTAGTTAAAATGTGAATGATGAAATGCGGAACCTGGATGTTGAAATGCAGAGCCTACATTCTCCCTAGAGTTCCTAGCACTTGCCAGAGCCATGGTGCAGCACAAACGTGACATCAGGCACTCCATTGCTAAACATCTGTACCTGTCCCGTCTGCCCAATCGAAATCACTGGCAGAGGCAACTATGACCAGCAGAAAACCCTATTGCTGGTTCCAACCCCACAATTCGTTGGGGTTCTTTTCCTCCACTAAATAGCATGAACCTTTGGGCCAGACCCCCTCAACAAGATAAACATGGGGTTTAGAACTGGGGAGCTGGGCCACTTAGTAGTGGCAGGCAGCCTGAGGCGGTATGTGGAGGAATACCACCTGTCCATCCTGTAGGGGGAAGGCAGTCATATGGGAATGATTGTCCCCTCATGGAGACTCAGTGAGAGTGGCAATAGTCTCTTTGAGAACTAGAGAACTTTAGTGGGAGGAGTGCACGGTAAAATACACATGGGCATTAGTGGGCAGTTGCGTTCTTTAAAAATACCTTATACCCTTAGTGGGCAGCTGCACCCTGTGAAAATGAATGGGATCTGTAAGGGGTGTCTATGCCCTATAGTACATGAACACGTTTGACAAGTGTGTGATCAGGGTAACATTACTTACAGTAAATTCCATGCCATGGATTTTGTAAGGCAACAACAGGTCAGGCCTACTCTGCCACAATCACTACTGCAGATATCTGTTTGTAAACCACACACAAGAAAAAATAATCCTGGCCCACTTTTCAACATCTGACATGTACTGGGTAACAAATGATCATCATTTGGAGCTGGTGCCTTTGTGACACCTATGGGTAGGTATCACAAAGGTCTCCACAATGTATTGCTCATAAATGTTATTATAATGGTCCATTTTTCTACATGCAGTTTATATAAAGGTACATTGTTCAACATGCAGCACTGAGAGACTTCTATGGTTAGAGACAACAGTCCCATTAGCACTTAATATTCTCTCATACTGCACACTTTTGCAGGGAAGGGGCTTCTTGGCAGTTGTGATGAATCAAAGGTATGCATTCCTTTGAGGCCAGGGAGATGAGCCCCCTTCACAAGACCCTCCCTAGGGGTCTGGGCAAGTGGAACCCCACTGGGAGAGACTCCTGAATAGGGGAGAAGGAGTGCCATTCTTGTGAGGAACTCCCTTAGCCACACTGTTGAGTACAATACATGCGACTATCTGCTACGAAGACTAATGTAACATCGACATACTTGGTTGATGGTAATGCTGGAACCAACCAGCCCGGAGAAGGAAAGGAGAATGTCTCTTTAAGAGGAGACTCATACTTAACTGGGACAAGTGGAGGAACATGGAGAAGCAGAGAGTATCCTGTGCCAGGGAAGCCCCCTGATGTAAGCACGCCTTGGAGAGTTGAATCTTAGAGGAGCTACAGAGCCTTCACCTTTCAAAGAGCTGCAGAATTCCAGAGTGAGACGTTGGGTGCCCGGTGTACCCAACAACGGAGGAGCCATTGTGAAACAGAAAAGCAGAGTCCTGGTTCAGGTGGTGGTGAGACCAGATCCATATTGTGGTTGGCAGGACGCTTGGTGAAACATACAGATACATTCATATATGGCATCAGGGAAGCTAGGAACGGGAGACCAACAAGAACGCAGAACGAGAAGTCAACCGGAAACACAAACAGCTTCCCTAGATCAACCTCCATATATGGCAGAAGGGTATCCGAGAACGGGAGCGTGACAAAACCAAGGAAAGAGAAACGCAGTATCGTAGAGGATAATTCAAGCAAATGCCACGGCCTGCAATGTTCCCCAACATAGAAGAACCAGTGAAGCGGGAGGCCGCAGTGCAAGCCGAATACGAGAATGGAAACTCAGCCAGTAATCTCGAGTTACTTAATATAAACCTGTGTAAATGGAACAGTGTAAAGCTGATAAAGAGGAGATTGAATAACCCAGTGTGGGAAGTCTATGAAGACTCTAAACAACGTCCTGATAAAGGCTGTTAATTACAATATGAGCACCAAGATGAAAAGGGGAGAAACTGTTGCATACAATCTTACAATAATGTAGGACAGACAAGAATATCAAGTAAAGAAGATAGTTATTAAGAGAGAATGCAGGAGAGTGGAAATCCTGAGTGGGAAGAAACCCCAGCCAAGCTGAGAAAGCCTGGATCAATAGATTAAGATGTAAAACCTCCAACAAGAATGTTAGAAAGTGCCATGAGGAAAATTGTCACAAATCCCTCACTAAAGAGAGTAAAAAACCCAAGACTTTTGTAGAGGAGCTGCAAGAGTTAATCCAAGGTATAAAGAGAGACTGTTACAGAAGATTGTGCTAGACAAGTAGCACAAGGAATAGAGAAATTGATACAAAGAGACTCTCAGAATATATTGGCATACCAGGAGAATCAAGCCGAACTCCTGGACTTGTTTAAGTTATTTATCTTAATGATAGGGTCTGGTAGAATTAGATTCCGACTGAGGACTTTTCTTTGTTTGGGATTTCCTGGCTATAGATAAGCACTTTCAGTTCCTTTAGGTATGTAGGGAACTCCCTTTAGAAATAGGGTAAAATAAGCTTTTTTTAAATAATTTGAATAAAAGTAAATTAGTATATCCTCAAAGAGTCTGACTCCTTCAAATCCAACACACATTTCTATAGCAACTCGCACAAGTGCTGCTCACGAGACTGACCACTTGCTTTTCCAATGCTACAATGGGACGTTATCCCTTCCCACAGTTTACGTGTCCATTGTTGCAGCATTGGGCACCTGCCCGGCTGATGGTCCAGTGTCTGTTTCTAGTGATTCATTTGTATTCATGATGCCTTTGTCATTGAATAGGGTATCCCACAGAATCTGCTGCCAACAGAAGTCTGTGCCAACACTGCTCTCACAGTTTGTAAATGTGTCAGTGATGTACTATCCATTTATGACACCTTACTTCATGGGTTTGACTTACTGGTTGATTTGCCAACATTTGGGAAGTTTGGTCTTCATGCTGCTGCCTGCATCCTTGTGTCAATTGATGTTGCAAGTGCTGCAGCAAAACATCCTGGCACATTTGCACAGTCTTCCTTCCTTGTGATGCTTTTACTTTTAAAGCTCAGACCTTGAAGAAAGCATGTTTCATGTTAGCTTAAATCCAACTTCCCGTGGATTATAATGCCGGGTTGAAAGCAGGTCTCTCACCAGCAATGCCGCATCAGCATCACCTGACAAGTTACCGGCCCTGCCCAGTGTTTGGTAAAAGTTTACTTACTGCTATTTTAACTCTATATTTGTGGACCCCCTAAACCTTTTGCTTTTGTTTCAGACTCCTGTCCTGAGTTTCTGCCAGTGGAGCACAGCTTTCAGCTGCACTCCACTGGGCTTTCACTCATAATTATGGGGAAACTGACTTGTCGTTCAGACAGTCAGTACTGAGAATCTTTGTTTCTCTTAGTCTTACGATTTTGTTGCCACTTTTGGCAACTGTATTTCAGGGCGCAAAGTACATTACTGTACCGCGCAGTGGGGTCCTCGTGTTTCCGGGCCTTAGACATTGCTTAAGGATTTTTTGGCAACTGTACAATGTGCCTAGGAGTAGACTGGTGGCAGGAGAAGCTTTTTCATGTGTTTTTACTATCTTTACCAGGCCAATACCGCGCTTAACTCATTTGGCTCATGACTGCGGCTAGTGTACGTCATGGCCGTGTCACAAAGTCTTTTGTCTTCTCCTTTGGCCATTTTGTCCGTTACACTTCCTCCTGTTCTTTGTGACCTGGTGAGACCTTATTGGACATGCATTGACCCGCAAAAGTCGGTGCTTTTTGAGGGCCAATGTAGGACATGTGTGTAGGGACCCAGGAAGTGGGCTGGGACTCTCTGGTCCCAATCCACACTACTGGTTCCAGGATGTCTGGTGTGCATGAGGGCATGAGAGCTGCAGTGGTCCCTGATTTTACCACTGCTGGCATGCATGAGTGGGGCAAACCTCCTCATTGGCCAGCTGGGTGCGAACACTCACTGGACTTTGGGATATGAGGAGGGATCCTGAGTGAAGATTTTCAGATCACCCTTAGATCCGAATTGACCTATACATGTAGCCAAGTATCCAGAGAAGTAAAGCAGATGCAAGGACTGTCCGGAACCATGCAGAGCAGAGCATGTTTGGCACCCTGAACCCAGTCAATCTCCGAAGACCTTCAAAGTTGCTTAAACCGTTTGGATTAGTGGGTACAATAATATTAATAATAATAATAATAATAATAATAATAATAATAATAATAATAATAATAATAATAATAATTTCTATAATAATAATAATAGCAATCACTCTCAACGCCTCCTTCTTTGCCAGGCAAATTAGCCTTCTCGGTAGTGTCCCTCGGCCCGCCAGTGGACTCACCAGCTTGTACCTTGGCACCTGCGTTGGAGCGTTGCTACATCAAGTTTTGCATCAAGCTTTGGGGAAATCCTACTTAGCACTGTAAACCATCTCCATGCCGAATTTCATTGACCCAGCTGCTATGGGAAAGGAGTGTGCGCCAGACCGCAAGACTTGGGCATACCTGCATCACTGTGAAACAATGGCAGTTGTTGCTGGTGGTTTTCCTACCTTTCTTCAAGTGTTCTGACACCAGCTGCATCAATACTTTCTTTGGGCCTCATTAGGACCCAGGCGGTAAGGGGTTTACGGCGGCGTAAACAGCGCCGACCCTTACCGCCTGATTCCGAGGTCCCTTAGCGCCATGGAGGTTTTAACACCTGCTTTTAGCAGGTGTTAAAATCCATGGCGCTAAGGGACCTTGTTGTTAATTACGCCACCGTAATTTACGGTGGCGTAATTAACGCCTTCCCCACTCCCATTATGCCCTATGGGGCAAAAATGGGAATGGGGAAGGGTAAATGGGTTAATGGGGACTTACCGCCCCACTCACCTCGGAATGGGGCGGTAAGTCCGCCAACCACCATGGCGTAAACATAGTTTACGCCATGGTGGTAAAGGTACGACCCAGGCGGTAACTTACCGCCTGGGTCGTAATGAGGCCCTTTGTCCTGCATTCATGGTGAGAGATCCAACTCTAGTTGTAAACCGGACCCACATCTGCACCCGCAGCACCTGTGCCTTTTGAAGCTTAACCAAGGAGGGTTTTTTGTACTCCAGGCGACCATCTCCAAGCCTGCCAAGTTTGGACCCAGAGTGAGCTAGGGGCTGTGAGTAAACATACCACTTACCGGTGGCCCCTAGCTTATCCAACCTGTTGTTGCGCACAAAGGATCTGTTGTGGTCCTTGCCTTCAGTGGCTCCTGCTTCCTAAAGTCATTCAACAGTTGGGGACAGCGTTGCTCTCTACAGCAGATCCTCCTCTGACTATCGGACCTGAATTTCCACACTCCAGAATCTCTTGCTAACTGTTCCTTCCCATTGAATATTGTCCTTTGTAAGCTTTACGTATCACCAAGTGCTTGTATGCACAAACTTGACACAAGGCTCCATTCTGCATAGGGATGAACTTTTTATATTAGGGATATTCATCTCTGGAATTGGCCTATGTATTCAAGTTTGTCTGCTTTCCCTCTTGACATGTTTTTGTGGGAAACCCCATTGACCAAAACGTGATTGTACATATATTTTACAGAGTGTGTGTTTAAGAAGTAATATTACTGTGTTTGCCATTTTTCACTTGTGTTTTTACAGGGCCTAATACATTATATATTTTTTATATACTACTGTCTAAGGGTAATTATTGTCCTACTGTGTGTGCTCATCCAAGACCTCAGATAAACCTCACTAATCCCGAGATTTAGCCTTAGCTGCTCTGCAAGCTACCTTGAATTGGCCTGGCTAACTTAGCAGAAGTGTTCCCTGTTTCACCAACAAGGGTGACCTCCTAAACACATGTTCACCAGAGCAGAGTTTAGAAACCCAATCTAACAGCCATGTTTGTCTGGTTTAGCCAAAGAACATGAATCATAGGGATTACCTCACTCAGGTATGTGTTGTGATAGCTAACGCACTTATCCCCTCAAACGTTTGTCGCTCGAGCAGGCATTAGACAACAGCTGTTACTAACACAGTGTTGAAAAGGCCCCATCTAGGGCTCTGCTATGAGTATTGCAGTAATCATGGATGGCGTTGCACTGCTCATAAAGTTTGTCTGACATGTGCACAGTAGAGTTGGAATAGGTGGCCATGAATTATTTGGGTTGCATAGTGGCAACCTGTGTTTCACTTAAAGTTGGCGTAGTTGATCTTTGGCATAGTGTGGCCAGTTGAAATTGAAGCTGATCTTCTTAGCCAACAGCAACCATTTCTTTGACATACTGACAATTGCTCATAATGTGCGGGAACAAACGGTGAAGGACATGCATGAAGCAGGAGATGTGCAATGTCTTGGCAATTCATAAGGCAGCTAGGACATTTGATCCATTCCCTCCTGTGACAAAGCCCAAGTGCAAACTATATGGCTTTGGTTCGCCATGCTTTTTTTTTTTTAAGTAATGTATTTCATTAAACATGGTGCATTTGAATGGTATTTAATGTTCAATATAATTAAAAGGAGTGTTTTTTTTCCAGCAAAATGTATTATGCAAAGTGATTCTGTTGGGCAACCATGCTACAGGCAAAACATTTTGACAACATACAAATTGTATTTTAATATTCTGTGAAAGGATGATAGAATGTACAGTGTATATTAAATAGATTGTGTGAAATATGCTGATATGGTCTGCATTTATTAAGTTGTCATTACCAGTTAAAATTACACAAAATAAGTTGGTTCTCCTTTTGCATAGCTTTGAAACGGATAAACCCTATTTAAAACTGACATATGTTTATCCAAGACCAAGCTCTGAATAGTCAAGCACATGGGTCAGTTTTATGGAAACAGACCCACTATTAATCAATAACTAATCTATTAGCTGATCTGAACAGACACAGCTCTGTTTTTTCAGAACAATAGTCTCCTTTAAAAATACAAGGAAAATATTTTTTTTGTGTTGAAGTTAATTTCAAACTAATTCACTTGCCAATAAAAACAAGAACGGTTATATAAACATGAAAACGTATTCCAAACATACAACTACCCTGCATATGTATAAAACAAAGAGAAACACAGTGGTCGAAGTGGGCGGGAGAGGTCGGGAGCGCTGCTCCTCTACTTCTTTTAATTAAGTGTCACCATTCCTATACTTTTATTTTAAAAATAAACCGTTCGGGAACGGTTTCGTTTTAAAATAAAAGTCTAGGAAGAAGTTGAAACTTGCACTTTCACTGCACTGCACAGGACGTTTCCATAAAGAGCAGGCACATGTGTTTTGGGGGTTTTATTGTGCATGGGAGGGGGCACAGGGATGGTGTCTATGGGGAGCGTTGCAGGCCAGTAGGGAACATAGTTCCACTACTTATTTTCGTACACTTCGACCACTAGAGAAACAACATTAAAATAAACATACACGAATGATATTAAATCTACATCATCATCCTTTATATATCAGGGTTATATATCAGGGTTGACCCCTATTAGAGTCAATATGGTCATTGCTGTGATACATTGGTCAATTCATACTAAACGCCTGCCACATCTTAACCATAGCAATCGCTCTGGACACACTGCACCCTGATAATCCATTTAGCCAAAGAATTCAGTCTGTATGTCCAGCAATCCATCCGCCAAATGCATATGCTGTCTGATGTAATGTTTATCATGGATCTACAAGACATTAGTACGAGTCTTAGCAATTCTATTCTGTCATAGTCTTCGCTTAAGCTGCAACATCACTCTTCCAATGGTATACGTAATCAAGCTCTCTTTACTGCCATAACTGGTAGCTTGTGTGGTATCATAGCCATGAACGTATGCCTCGTAGATGGGCTAGGAAACTGGTAGATGTATTTCTGGGCCTTCCAGTAAGGGAAATATAGTTTAGTGAAATCACTAAAGGATAGTAACCTTCCCACATGGTCATGATGCTGGGCCCAATCTCATTGCAATGCTTTCTTTCTAAACATTCCTAATAGTGGACCTAGGCCCAGGCACCAGTCTGCATTCCATGCTATTTTCACACAAAGCATTTCGTTAATGGATCTAAAATCAGATAGAGCATGGCTAGACCACTTTCACATTTCATCCTTCAGGATTAAGAGCACATTTTGCGTTTCAGCACACATTGGGCTTCATTACGAGTGAGCCGGTCCGGAAATGTTACCAGCACCTTTTCCATACCAGCTGACTCCCAGTCTGCCGATAGGAGATGTGAACTACCGGCCCGCCATACCCCCAGGTCACAAAAGAATTTGGACCATAGACACTCAGTTCTAATTAGTTTCAGACGCCTATTACAGATTGTCGTCAATGGCATTGCACACTTTCTGGTCACCGTATATTCAATACAAGGTGAATTGAGGTCCCCACCAATGAGGATACCCACTTTGGGAGGCATACTTGGACTCAATATTTTGGTCTCATATATATACACAATTATAGGGCGTTGGTACAACCTCTGCCTGGTGCATCGTATATGTTTACCACAAGTATACGATGATCAGCACACAATACCACTTCAACCATTAAGAGATTCAGATTCTCAGTTGACAGAACTATTTCCCTCATCTCCAATGTATTGGAGCACAGGGTCAACATACTGCCAGATGGCCGTCCTTTATCTCCTCTTCTAGCAGGGTTTTTAAATCCAGTGTAGCTGTCAAACACAACTTCCCCCATAAGTCAAGTTTCTTAAAGTAATATTATGTTAGAGTTCTGCAGGTGGCCATATGAAGACTGTCTGAAAACAGATAAACATGGCACCTTGAATTCCAGGAGATAACCAACGAGTTTTTTCAGTCAAATCATCTGTTTGGCTTGTTAATGGGGACTTTGGTAAAGATTCTACAGGTTCACTCTGGGAAACTACCCATACCTGGGAGGGTTCCTCAGGGTTTTTAACCAGATCTACATGGTTCACCTTTGGGTTTACAATTTGGTCTATATGAAAGCCTCATTTTAATAATGATGTTGCAGTTCTCCAAACTAATGCTGCAATTTCCGAGTCCATATGATGAACTCCCATTACGGCCATACTATATTCTTCCAATTGTTCCACAAAATAGAAATCGATACTCTGTAGTACATGCAATGATGGTAAATGGCTCAAGCTGAGGTACCATCACCAAATAACCTTGATATAGTAAATAGTGTAGGAGAAAACAATGCCATGTTATCGGGCTGATTTCAACATCTTAGGAAGATTTGTAGCCATGTTTGCTTTCCCACAACATCTGCAACAATACGGTTTTCGGAGAGTGATGAGATTGATAGCTACTCCTCCATCTTTACTGACTGCACAGACACCTCCTGTCTACTTCATTCTTAAGTCTGTTTTTCCATTTTATTTTCTTGTCCTCACTGTTCATTGGCCATGATGTTAAGTTACCGATCCTGTTCTTTCCTCTTCTCAGTCTCTTGCCGCATTCTTGTGAGCTTTCTTCTGTAAAAGGGCATTTTTATGTGTATTCACCTGGGATTCCACTGATACGATACAGATATATCAGGCATCTGCGTAGATATACACTTCTTAGGTATACTTTCCTTGGCCACCTATAGTCTCTTCTGTCTTTCCTTCCTTGACAAATTAAAGTCATAGGCCCTCATTCCGAGTTTGGAAGTAAGTACCGCCCCTTACCGGCACGGCGCAAATAGCATGTCCGTGCTGGCACCAGCCCGCTAATAAAGGAATATTACAACTTTGCGGGCATGAGCTTTGCGCCATGCCGGTAAGGGACGTAGCGCCATGCCGCAAAAGGCCCCCAAAAAGTCCTACCAGCATGAAGCTAGGCGCAGATTACACCTCCGACATAGACCAATGCGACATTAGCAGTGACCGTAAATAGCGGTGACTGTAATTAGCAGTCACCGCTATTTACGGTCACCGCTAAATAGCGGAACTGGAAATAGAGACATCACACAGGAACGGGAAGGAGCACGGCGGCCATCTTTAAAAACACAATCCATTGCCATTCTCAGCACACAGGACCCCTGGTACACTGGAAATTGACCTAAAAGTACATCCTACCACCCAAGAATGCCTAAAGCACTCAAGAAGGTATCTGCCCACCTCCGAAAGGAGAAATTCAGCCAAGATGAATTGCAGATGCTCGTCGACACCCTGCATGAGCATGCAGGGACAGTGTTCAGCAGCAACCTGAGGAGGGAGGCCTTGTTGCGCAAAAAGGAGATTTAGGCACTAGTTGGCCAGAAGGTCAGTGCAGTGGGCAACACCCCACGCATGGTGAAGGATTGCCGTAAGCGGTGGGATGACCTGCGGATAAGGGTGCAGAACATTCTATCGGTAAACCGTACCCAGGCCGTGTAAACTGGAGGAGGACCAAGTTCTCCCATTAAGCTCACCCCGTGGGAGGAAATATGTAGAGCATGATTGTTCCAGAATCAATAGAAGGCGTAGGAGAGATGGAGTGTGGTGCCACGACACCTGCTGATGGAGGTGAGTGTCCAAAGTAAAAACTGCAAAGCCACATCTGATGAAAGTCAATGCCAATGTCTGTCCAAAGAGTGACGCCATGGCCGGCCACACACACACATTCCCTGTAAAGTATGCCGAAGCAAGTGAGACACATGCCGATGCCTGGTGCAAGGCCGTAACGTACATGACACATACCATACAAAGTAGGAAATTCTATGAGGCACACAGAGTGCATGACCTAAATTGTGAGCATGTCAAACAGCACAGCAGCTGGCCAACATGAGTGACACAGACATATGGCTGCATTTACCACCCATGTATGAAATGACGTGCCCTTCCCAACACAAATGCCTATTACCCACAATTATGTGGATGTGCAATCGTAGCAATGTATGTATGATGCCTATCCAAACATCACTCATGCCGTCCCTCTCTTTCACCCCCACAGGCAGTGAGCATGACAGTGAAGAGCAGGACACCACCCTTGCACAGGACAGCAACCGTCCGTCTACATCCTGGGGACAAGCCAGGGTGCGCCGTGTCCCAGCAAGGAAGCCACCACAGGGACACATACCACCTGCAACACCAAGGCCTGTGGAGGGCACACCACCCCCAACCCCACCCCCCACTGTTCTGTCTGCAGACACCTGTCCGACACCCCGTTCGCAGGAGTCCAGTGTGGCTGGGGAGGTGACAGCCACGGCACCCCTCACAGTTGAAGACAGCCCAGATGACATCTGGGGCACCATTGAGGATGACTCAGTTGATGTTGTCCACACCCCAACACAATTAGCATCCCCCAGGTATCCATGAGTGACACCGTTAATACCAACACCCCGGAGCAGTCTGGGCAAGACCACACCCAGGGATATATCAGTCCGGTATTCAGTACCGGGGAGGATGAGCAGGCTGGGCATGCCAGCCAGATCCCCAGCATGGCCACAGGTGCAGCCGCAGGAGTACAGCTGGCTGATCTGCTCACTGCACTAATGCAGGAATTTGTGCAGGACAATCGTCAGGCCACGGAGGAGTGGCGCACAGAGTTGACAGCACTGGGCCAGTCCATCACAGATAGCACCAACCGCCTCTGCGAGGTGCTAGGGCACATCGCTGATGCTTTGTAGGCAGGTCTTCCCGCCCAACAGCCTCAGCATGAGGCCACACCATCCACCAGCAGCTCGACACAAACCAGCCCGCTCCGCTGTCGGTCCGTGCGCTGCGCTGACAGGACATGCCACCCCCTGCCTCTGGGAGTGCAGAGTGACTGTTCTGGCAGCCTCATATAGGCTCTGTGGACTCTATGGGACTTGTGTGGGGGTGTTGTGGGGAGAGGGGGAGGGGTGAGGGTGTGTGGGAGAGTTGTGGGGTGAGGGGGTGGGGGATGAGGGTGTGTGGGGGAGTTGGGGGGGAGGTGGAGGGGGGTGAGGGTGGTAGAGGGTTTTGTCATTCACGTCAATATTGTTACTTTCAATACACTGGTTGTGTTAAAAAAAAGACCAGAGTGACCATTCATCATTGCGCATGTGTCATTTAATCTTGCACAGTGCATAGTGGACATGTACCCCCACACCCAGTGCCCTATGTCCAACCATTATGTCACCCTCTGCTGACATGTATGTCAAAAATATTGTGCAATCACTGACTGGCGCACAGCACGTCCCTCCTGTGCATCGCCACCGTGATGATGTCCTGCCACATCTTCATCATTCCCTTCATCATCATCAGGTGATAGCAGTTCCATGTCAGGGGGCAGGGGCACGTTGCGGCGGATGCACATATTGTGCAGCATTACACATGCCATGGTGATCTTGGCCACCTTCTCATGTCTGTAGAGGAGTGTCCCACCCGACCGGCTGAGGCAGCGAAATCGTACCTTCAACTTTCCAAAGGTCTGCTCGATTACCACACGTGTACGGGTATGGGAACGATTGTAGTCCTCCTCGTGCCTGTTCTGTGGGTTTTGGACAGGGGTCATGAGCCACGGCTTCAAGGGATAGCCACCTTCACCTGCATGAGAGGGGAATGAAGGTAATTGTTCGCAAATTCATGTTGGACAACTGTACTAGTCTCACATGCCTGCAGGTAATCGGTGCCCACATGCACATGTACCTGGATACATTGACCCCATTTCAGGTCCCTCTATGTGTCCTGTGCCATGGACTAATGGTGTGGGTTGCATCTTCAAGGTGATTAATGGTGTGCACTGACATCTTGTTGCACGTGCATTGTATATGCATAAGGCAGTGTTGGAGTCAAATTAGTGATGTGTTGTGTTCTGTGAAATTAACTATTAGGGAGCGTTGGCAGTAGTCTGTACAATATTGGGCATTATGCGCTCATCATTCCCATGGTGACATGCAGCACCCCTATGGGTGTGCCGACATGGTGACACACTGTGGAATCCCTAGTTGGCTCAGTTCAATGCACTCCCAGGGATGATTGTCCTGTGTGGTGATATGCTGGAGACAGCAACATAGTGCATATGCACTGCATGGTACAGGATGGCCTTACGGTGGGTGAGGGCCGCTGATGAGTGGTGCATGTGTTGTGGGATGTGGGCTGGTTACCTGTTAGTCATGTAGTGATAGGTGTCGACCTTACTTCATCACTATGGGATTTGGGTGTAATGTACCATTTCTGATGATTTGGGACACAGTGTTCGACATCGTGCAGTCAGTCACATCAACATTCCCACCCATGTGGTGTATGCACCCCCCATTCCCACCCAGGTGGAGTATGCATCCCCCCCATTCCCACCCAGGTGGAGTATGCATCTCCCCTCATTCCCGGAGTTCCGCAGGACCATAGAGTCATGAGTTGATCCTGGATATCGGGCACAGCAATGTGTGATGATCTTGCTGGCGTTGCATACCATCTGCACATTGATGGAGTGGTATTGCTTGCGGTTGCGATACACCACCTCCATGGCATGCGGGAACACCAACTCCACGTGGGTGCAGTTGAGGGCACCTACACAATTTGGCATGCCTCCCAGTGCATGGTAGGCAACTTTTGTATCGAATATCTCCTGGGGAGTCTGTGGTAGGGATATGTAGTCCCTTGTGTGCTTGAGGAGGGCATCCAGCATTTGGTTCAGAATCTGGGAAAATAAGGGTTGTGATATGCCATGCATGTGCCCCACTGTGTGCTGTTGGGTGCCTGTGGCAAGGAAGTGGAGCACAGACACTACCTTCATTAGAGGGGGGATGGCGGTGCGTATTTCTATGAGGCTCACTATGTCATTGTGTAACAGGTCCACTATGGTGGTGATGGTGTCCCGGTCAAGCCGGTACAGGGTGTGGATCTGCTCAGGGGTTAGATTGAATGGACTGGCTCTGATGCAAGGGATTGTGGGCTGCCGGGGTGGTAATGGTGGCTGCCATGGTGGAGCATGCTGGGCCTGTCTCACCCTCCTTCTCCTCCTGTATCTCCTCTGTGGTGGCGGCTGTTGTAGTTGTTGTTGATGTTGTGGCAATGCAAGCAAGTCCTCCAGCTCCAGTAATGCTACTACTATTGGAATCATCTTG
This sequence comes from Ambystoma mexicanum, assembly GCF_040938575.1. Taxonomy (NCBI): domain Eukaryota; kingdom Metazoa; phylum Chordata; class Amphibia; order Caudata; family Ambystomatidae; genus Ambystoma; species Ambystoma mexicanum. The sequence continues at coordinate 296,307,931 of NC_090925.1, forward strand.
GTCTGGGAGGGGGTGTGGTGTGTTGGTGTGCTCCTTTTGTACTGGCTCCATTGCCTCCATTGCCTCCACCTGTGCTGATTGTGTGCACCTGTGGCAGGGCTTTTTACGGCATGTCGGCGATGCCGGTATTTACGCCATGCCTGTAAGCACTTTTTCCAGCTTCATGAGGCTGTTATTTGCATGTCCACCTCACTTGTGATCTACTCCGGTTTACGGCATGCCGCTAATGCCGGCATGGTGGGCCGCGTGCGCGCGACCCGACCGCTATTAACGGCATCGTACTTTACGATGCCGTTAATAGCGGTCTGGTTGGTCGGAATATGCCGTAGTGGTAATCGATGCCGGTATTCCTTTACCGGCCTCGTTTTTCCCTTTGCATGAACCTCTGAATGAGGGCCATAGTTAGGCTAATTTTCAACAATCAAACTCTCAAGGGGAACAGGTGTCTCCACAAGTGTAGATTCCAATGAGTTACCATGCCTCTGGTTCTGTTTGTTCAATGGAGAGGGTGCAAGTGCCACTGATTTTATCAAATGAGTCGTTACTTTTCCTGTTACCATTGTTACTAGCTTTAGCATTATCCAGGATGATGTTTGCTCTTGATGTCAACTCTTCTAACATATGCGTTTGACGCTGTGTCTCATTCGATATAAAGTTGAATAGCTTTAGCAGAACGTTAAGAGCAAAATTAATTGCCTCACTGTGATGCCGGAAATACATCAGAGGGACAAGGCCTCTGAATCCGTGTCCTTTATTGCCTTATCATGTATGTTCTGACTTGTTTTCCGTGCAGGAGTTCATGTGGGACTCCTGGCGGTGCGGCTCTTCCTCTTTTTGGTCGTGGTGAACAGACCCTTGTGATACCCTTATGGCACCCATGGGTGGGAGTACAACCATGTACTCTTAGTGTATGTTTTTGGGCACCTGTGTGTGGCCCACAGAGCAGGGTACGGGCTGGTGGCAGCTCCGTGCTGAATTGACAGGTGCCCTGTGTATCCTCCATTTTGGGGATACCCAGGCCCTGCCATTTGGAATCAGTTGATTCCTGATAGGAAACAAGATGGCCCATGTGGCCTCTTGCTTTCTATCACCTGTTACCTTTCTTTTCCCGAAGTCCCGGGAAGCCCTGACTCTGTCCCTTCCCCATGCCTGGCTGTTGGGTGGAAGTTCCATATATGGTATTGTGGGGAAGTCCAGGTCAGACTAGCTGGATCCTTCTCAATGACTGTATGTTGTGAGTAGGGAACCCCTTTCTCATCCTGCCTTTCTCACCTCTGGCTTCTCTAAATATGTACTCTTTCCATCTCCACAAACTTCAAGGGGAATCAAGTGATCGGCACCTTGGTGTGAGAGTAGCTTTTATTATGACAGAACTGCCTCTAAAGCACTGGTTCCCACGGGATCTCCTGAGGAGGGTTGCTGTGGCCTGAGAGGAAGGCGTTGGCCCTCTTCTGGTGGATCAGAGACACAGCTTCCTGTGCATTTTGCCACATGGCAGTTGAGGAGTCTGCCATGCCATACAGTTAATACATTACGCCCTGTCATAGCTGGGGTCCTGCTCACCAAGCTAACATGAGTATGATATCCAAATGCAGTGGCTGTATAACTGCAAGAGCTCAGGCGCCACCATGTCAAAACTAGACATTACTTATATTTGCAGTTTGTCATGCCACCAGACTGTCTAGACTACACAATCATTATATATTGATCAGAAGTGCAGAAGATTAAAAGGTCACCTCTTTTTTTAGAAGTAGCAGAGTGCCTACATGAGCAGCTATGTTTTAACATTATCCTGTGCAGTGTGCAGCCTTCTTCATGCAGGGTTTGGGTATAAAAAGTGTCTTGAATGTGTTCCAAGCTTTCTCCGTGCATTTAAACGCTGCAGGCTGACTTCATAAAGCCTCGCCCATAGCGATGTTTGCAATCCCCATATGTAATCTGTCCAGCATGTAGTAATTGGGCTGGCTACAGGGCAGTTAGAAAATGCCAAATTGTTGTGTGCACATCACTGCAAGGTCCTTCACTGCCAGGCTGCATGCAGCACCACACTGTCAAAGCATAAAATACTTGTGTCCCTTCTAGTTTTCATGCTCCTATCTTTGCTGATGTCGTCAATGGCAGCCTCGACTATAGCAATGTCGCCTTACTGGCTCAGACTGCTTATTTGGTACATCATCTTCAGATCTTGCGAATGCTGCTGTTCGTTTTCTGGATTGGCCTATAGGGAACTCTGGAGATTTCCCGGTAGGACGCTGCACCATGGGCCTTTTTTGTGTAGTAACCCATTTTATTTCCACATTTGTCCATAGGAAAAGGGCTGGGCTTGCTCAAAATATGTAATATGAGGCCCCTTGGAAAATTATGTCCATGACCTCTTTCGGTTCCCAGTCCACCTGTCTGTTCCAGAACCAACATTGACTCCCGGTATGAATTTGCATTCAGTTCAAACCTCTCTGTATGATCCATCAAGCTTACCATGGCAATGGCTGTTTGTCTCCACAGGAGAAAATGTCTCCCTGTTGTCCTGCACCTGTGTTACCTTCTACCGGCTCAGACCTCTTTGTTGTTCTCCGTTACCGGTTAGAATGCTGTGGTGGCTGTGCATTCTCTGTTTCTGGTCCCAAATTCTGGAACTCGCTGCCCGCTTCTTTGCATTCTACTTTATATTTGAATAGGTTTAAAGCTTTTCTTAAAACGTATCTCTTTGCATTGTCTTCTGGTTGACTGAATTTTCATCTTTCTAGTGCCATGATGCCTCTTTGGTGAAATCTTGTGCTTTATAACATTCAAATAGATAGATAGATGGATAGATAGATGCCAGAGTCCAAAAAGATCATCACTGAGTGAGTTTCAGAAGACGCACCTAAAGTTCACAAATGCATGGTAAACTGGTCCCAGGCAGTGCCGACACATTGAGACCCAATCCTGCTCCATCATCATCTCTCATGCTGGTATCAATTACTGTGGGCCTCATTACGACCCTGGCGGGACAGGTTAAACGGCGCCGTAAAAGGCTGCGGTGCCGTTCAACCCGTTCCGCCACATTACGAGGTCCCCTCGCGGGACACGTTAAGCACGCCTGGGAAAACCAGGCGTGCATACCGGGTCCCGCAAGGGGAAGAGGGAGAAAACAACGGGCCATCTCGTAATGGGCCGTTGTTTACTCCCTCTCCCATTCCCATTCAGCCCTATGGGGCTGAAATGGGAATGGGGATGAACCGTGTCAGTGTCCTCGAGTGAGGAATTATCGGGCCATCCGAACTCGGAATGGTCCAGTAAGTCCCCATTCCGAGGACACGGACACGGATGCGGTTTTGCCGGCAGCCATAACTTGTAATGAGGGCCTGTGTCTTTTCAGACAGACTATTTTTGAATGGTGCTTTTGTAATATGGGGCTAAGCCAGACATCCTAATCATGATGAAGTGTGGCGAGTGCTTAGTCTCTGACCATTTCCAGGCTGCTTCTATTAGGTGTAAACGCTTGGAAATGAACAATGTAACAGCATTCCAAAACCCCAGTTCACTTTTAAATCTGTGCTTCCTTCAAATTGAACTCAATAACAAAAAGCAACTTTTTCAAACTTTGGAAAGCGAAGTAGGCCTTAATAGTTGCTTGTTAAATCGACAAAACTGTGTCCAGGCTTCATATGACACTGGCAAATTCATCATTGTCATGCATAGCAGTAAGCTACAGGCCTGTGTCAAAATATGATTACAAGCAGGTGACTTTATCACATGTATCACACGGCACCTGGGATGTGTCTTTATATCTTAGAAGTAGAATATCCCAGAGGGCAGTTTACAGCAATATCAAGTTACCTCATGGTCGGGTGTAAAATATTCAATAATGGCTCTTAGTCTCACTCCATGTAGAAAGAAAATACAAAATCTTTGCAGTGCGTCCTTTCATCGCCATCCGCTTATCACAAGTGCTGCAAGGTGAGGAAAGTGGGCAGTGATTTGTCAGTATTACCAGCTTTTGTGTGCTTTCGAATTGTTATGCAGAGCAGTCTCGCAGCAGTTATATCATGCTACTTCACATGCATGTTATTGCTATGTGGCAAAACAAAAACCAACATTTACCGCTCACAATGAAATGGGTTCATAACATAGGCATGTCTGTCTCTGCCTTTCATCCTTCAATACTCAACACAATTAGAAGACTGCCTTAGTTAATTGTAACATCTGCTATTTATAATGCTGTGCAGCAGCACATCTGAAATATTGAGCAATAAGGAAAAACACACTGATATTGGTATTGGAGAGAATTGTGTCAGGCAAGGATGATTTCACAGATGTCTACAGGTTTGGCATTGGGAAAAAGTGTCAGAGTGGTGTGAAAGGACACATGAAAAATGTGTGGCTATCCAATAACACAGGTTGAAGCTTTGGTGTGGCATTACTGCTCAAAAGGGCAAAGGTGGGGCTAGGGAAATCATAGTTTTGCTAATTCAACCAAAATGTGTTGCCTGCAGATCCTAGTTTAGGTGGCGGACATGTAGTTCCTCTCAAAATCTGAGAACGCACAATTTAAGGAAGGCAAGAAATTGAACAATAATAAAAAAAGTAATAAATTGATTAGTGCAATGATGAGAAAAGTCTAAAAATGTAAAGTGAAGGGGATAACATGTTTTTGCACCTGATTTGAATATGCATGGTTACATTTTTTAAGATGAGCAGACTGGAGAAAGAGGCAGAGTAAAGTTGTGGTGGGAGGCGCTTCCACTTTATAGGTCCAAGCTCAGCAGAATGCCTAAATATACCCTTGAAAAGAGTTCCTAACCGTAGCCTATTCCCCCTGGAACTTATTACTGAGGCAGCTGCACCTCGAACCTGAGTGTCTGAAGTTAATAGAAGCCCAAAGACCCCCTGGTTCTTGGCAACATATGCCTCCTAAACTGTTTCCTTCCCATTGGAATTCACTACTGCTGCAGCTGCTCTCTCGACGCTCACCGTTTGAAGTTCAGATGAGCCCCAAGGATTTACCTGTTCCAAGCAACTGAGCTTGAGCACCTTGAGCGTCTCTTGTGCTAGATGGAGTTACCAATAAAGATCTCAGACCAAATAACAGGACAGACTCAGAAAATATGGCAAACTACTACTTTATTCTCAATTTAAAAAAGCAGGGCAACCTGGCAGACATTGGACTGATGTTTTGACACTCACACACAAACTTGATTATAGAGAGGTGACATACCCCAATATGCGTCATCGTTGACATCATCCTACATGGCAAATTACAAAATCTATTGATTGTAAGGATTGGTTAAGGGAACATATGTATCTATGGTATTCATATGGTTTATCACTTCATTGGCTGCCCCTTATCTGTAAGCCAATCCTCGATCTACCTATAAAAATGCATAATACTGATTATAGCAAATAACATGGCAGCGGATTGGTCTATGCTACATTGGATAGCATGTTAACCCATGGACCCTGTGATGGATTGGCATTCTCACCCAACCTTGGACTTTCGGCTAGTTAGCAGCACGAAAGCTAAATGAAACCCAGGTGCTTCCGTCACTTCAGATTAGTCCCCACTTTCCCAATTAATCCATCATCTCTCAACAGTCCGGCCATCAACCAAAAATTCCTGTCTGTAGATGGCCTTGTATTCTTCTCTCTGATCTGGTACATTTGAGGGAGTGTAAGCACATCACTATCTTCATCCAAAGCTTAACAAATAGCCCTTGTTTTTGACTTCTGAATCACATGTGAGGAGACTGCAAATTTGTCAATTTCAACCTCCTATTTTCTGCTGTTTTATTTACTAATATTGGGTGTTCTAGCTCCTCTTGGCTCTACAGAATTGCTCACTCCATCTTGTATAGACCCTTTCCACTGTTAATTGCCCAGTACTTGGCTCTTGCAAATGTTTTCTTCTTCTTTAATCTTAGAGACATATGCCTTACGTACATAGCTCATCCGTCTGCCTACCCCTGTGTCTTGCAATTATTCCTTAAAATAGCATCCTTTATCCCAGACCAACACAGATGCCTCTTAATTTTGCACACAAAGTTATTTCTCCAATGGCTCCTGACTCTGTATCCCTGGTCTGTCTCTAAGGTTGCTGGATTAAGTCTTGACACAAGCCGACGTCCATCTTCCTATTATGGCCATCCTTGCCACATTATATTTTCCTCTATAGCAAGCTTCTAAAAGGCTCATCTATCTTGTGTTACTGCGAATTTACACTTATTGTTCCGCAAATTACTTTATCTTCTTTGTATATATGATTACTTTATCATTTTGTACATGTTTCTCTGGTCACTTCAGTTACATCGTTGCTCTTAAGTATTTTCATTTTGTTTTAGTATGTCCTCGTATATCTTTTTTATGAAATCTCTCTACCCTCATCAGATTTTACTCAGCATCCATGATGTCCAAAGGTGCATGCTGACATCCTTCCACTCTTTCAGGATGAGGGTACATTTGGTATGGTTGCCTGAGTGCATATCATCCTTCATACACTTGATGCTATATTGGGACAACACATGGGCCCCCACACAAAGCTCTTCTCCTGGTGATCCAATATGAAAGTGGTGAGGGGGCGGGAGCTAGGGAAAACGCATCTACATGCTCCTCTACATTTCCCCCTTTGGTCACGTCCTCAACCATATTCTCCTCTTCAAACCCCTTCATCTTCTCTTCATACTGTTGTTTCTTTGGGATCCATATCTTTGTCACCCCCCCTCAGGTGAACTGCATGCTTTATATGTTTATCCACACTCCAGGTCATGTGACAGCATTCTCCTGATGGTGGACAGAATTTCCAATGTCATACATATTTATTATGATCTTCAGAGTAGTAAAACGGCGTTCCTGGAGGTGCCAAGGGACTCTTCTTCATATTTCCATGGGTACTTTTCTCATCTTGCATTTGTTCACCCACTCCAGCATCTATATCAATCATAATCTTCATCCCAGTGGCTTTCTTGGCTGTTGTCTGGCACTGCCCTAAGATGATCCTTATGAGACAAAATCTAAGCAATAGCAATACCAACACGAGTATTGCTCCGAGTATTTTGAAAGCATTCATCAGCCAGGTTGGAATCCACGATAACAGAAATGAAAACAAGTCATCTCCTGCTTTCTCATCAACTTCATCCTCCATCGTAATATGTAGGGTCTTAGGCATAGTTATTGCTTCCAGCAGGATTCAATTTTATCCATTCTGAGATGGTGTGTATGTACAGCATAAAGGCCCGTCCTTGGTGCATATGCCTTCTTCCATTGCTATAATTAAGTCCAGGACATACCTGTTCTGGAGAGTAATCAGCCGATGGCTCTCAATTGTTCTCTGATTGCATTGAATCATTTTATTGTTTCATTGATCATCTGTAACAGCCGTCATCTGGTAATCTGCAGTCACTTGGCAGTCACTGCAGTCTGGAGTCCTGGCATGAATATAAATGACATCATTGCTATCTTGCTGAACAGTTTATGCTCATCTGGAATATCGTCATAGGTCTTTATCAATTTTGATGAGAAATAATTTTTTAGCCAGCGAAGAATGAGCAACCACTTCCTTCTTAGGTGTTCATTCATTTTTGGAAATCCATCAATTTTGTGGTCACTTTTGGGAATCACTAATGCTGGAGCATGTATTACGACAATGGAACCTACTCCTCCCGAATATTTAGGCAACAGCATGTAATCTCTAGATCCACAGGCCAATATTGGTCCATCTGTACTGCAGTTCCTCCGTACATTCCTGGGACCTCAATTGTCTGTCAAAATCCTTTGTTTTCACTAACTAGTACCAGGCCTTCATTCTTGAAGAACGTTGTTGCTTTCTTTAGTGGTATTATAGATATGTTGTTGACCCATGTTAGTAACTTAGAGTATTTGTCCCATGACTCTAGTTATCTGTCAGTCACTATTTGCACTATGCTTACTGGTTCTTTCTTCAATAAGTGTGCAGGGCAAGCTAATAGTCATTCTTCCCATCTGGTACTGGTGTCAACACGCCCATACACCAATAACTGAGGTCTTTCCCAGCAGCCTCGTTCTACTGACCTCTCAGTCATATATGAACAGTCCATCCTTTTTATCGCTGCAATTTTTATTTGTTCTCCAATTTGGGTTGGATACATATGTGTTTTGCTTGTACACCCGATCCCACTTTCATCCTTCTTGTTTTCATGTAAGTATCTTCATATTGAAATCTTCCTCTTTATCGCCAACGTAAAGTTGCCCATTTTCCTTCAAATTGCCCTTTGGTCGTACACGCTGTTAGATGACTGAGACATTTTGCATCATGTGTGGCATTTATTTGGCAATAAAACTCCTTGGTACATTCATGGCCTATGGTATTGAGGAACAGTCATAGCGGCTTTCATTTGACATTCTCTCTCACACCTCCTGCAGGTGCTGATACCATACATTGGGCCTCATCACGACTTTGGCGTTAACCCTTAAATCCGGCGGTAGCGCTATTACCGCCGGATTTAAGGGTCCGCCAAATCAGGACTTCGGCGGATTTCGCCCCAGCTCTTAGCTGGCGGTATTAGCACGAAATTTCCCCATTGAGCCCAATGGGGAATGGGGCATTCCCGAATGGGCTCAATGGGGAATGGGGATTAACATTACCACTGAACTCATGATCCGGTGCTTTTAGCGCCGGGGAGTTTGGCAGTAGGGCAGCGTTTCCGCCCAAGTCGTGATGAGGCCCATTATTTTTTAAATGAGCTGAATTATTAAGATATGTATTTATATCTTCATGATCTTCCCCAATATCCCTTTTAAATCAAAATAGGTGCCTCGTAATATTATACAGAATGCTGGCCGTACTTTTATTGGGAACGATAGGAAAGGTTTCATTGTCACCCATCATGTCTGTATTGTTTTTTGGAACATGTCTAAATGCCATAATAATCAGAAGAAAAACACAAATCATAATACAGAATGATATCACAATTATTATTCCATGAAAACTCATCGATTTCCTTGATGGCAACAAGCCTCTTATATTCTGAAACCTCCTCATCTTGTTTTGACTCCGAATATATAACTCCGTATTTTTGCACCTTTAAATCAAGAACTGCAAGATAATTGCTACAATTATTCTCAAAATAATATGATTGTTCTTAATGTTGCTGAGAGACGTTATGATATTCACATGCCTTCTTACTAAAGCTGGATAAGACTGTAATATATATGTAAAAACAGCACACACAAATGTGTAATGTTATTACAATGGGTAACATAAGAGATGAAGTGTGCTTTTTTCTTTCCAATCCGGTACGATAAAACATTGGGCCTCATTATGACCTGCCGGCCGCGGTATGAACGGTGCCGGTAAGGTAACGGCACCGTTCATACCGGGATGCCACATTATGAGTTTGCTCGTGGTTGGCGGTATGGAGGAGACCTTCAGCTCTGTCATAGACGTGGAGTCAATCGAAGGAGTCGGTGGAGTAGAGTTTGGCGTGCCAACATCGGCAGATGAAGGTGAGTGTCCCTACAAAAACACGATAACTTCATTGTCCTCCAAATGTGGCAGCAAAATGGCAGCCGATACATGGCCCATCATGCACACCTACACATAGCCATATACACATGCCGGGGCCACCACTATCCCATTCCAATGCATGCTGCGCCCATACACAAATACACACCCGACACACAGATTACGTGCACGTGTCACCCAGGACGACACTCCCAACACACATCAAGGCCCAACAGCAGCCAACATGGTGGACATGTGAACACCAGTACGATTTTAAAATGCACCCTCCAACATTGCATGTACACAGTCCCCTACAAAGCCAGGCATGCAACTGATCAGATGGCTCCACATGCCCAAAGACTAATGCATGCATAATGCAAGTGCCACAATCACTGATGCCTTGCCACTCTCTGTCCCCCACAGGTACGGATGCAGACAGTGATGATGCAGATGGGAGTGCACAAAAGGCCTAGGAGGCAAGATGATGGCACAGGACCATCAACCTACGGGAGGCGGGTCACCAACCAGTGCCAATACAGCCACACAGACACCCACACAGGACGAGCAGACACCTGCCCCTGCACCGCTGGTCACACCATCCAAACTGGCTGAGGACACAACAGGCATGGAGGATGGCACACAGTCTGCTGCTGCCAGCACAATTGGGTAGATGGCTGCATCAGCAGATCATAGTGTTGATGAGGGAGCTGACCTGGACAATGAGGGCGATGCAGGACTTGTCCACTCAGAGCCTGTAGTTCACACACCAAGTCCGCGGGCCACCCCATAGGACACACCTCGGTGAGACTCATCCGACCAGGGCAGCCATGGAGAGTGGTCTCCGGCAATGCACAGCCCCATGATTCATGCAGTGCCAGCACATCACCCACCGACCACAACCCACACTCCCATACGGGACCTTGAGGGACGTCTGTCCAGGATGGAGGCCCGGCAGGAGGCGATGCAAGGCTATGTGCAGCAGTACCTTGCTGAAGGGGAGACAACACGCCGTAACATCCAGGACAGCACTGCAGCCATAATCCAGGCTATCAACTCAAGCGGACAGCAAGTGCGCGATGGCTTCAATGCCTTGGGTCAGATCCTCACCAGGATTGCTGACAGCATGGACCAACGGCAAACCCTGCCCCTGGGCTCACAACCATCTGGCTCATCCGTATCAACCACGCCAGCGATTTTGAGGCAGACCTGCCCCGTGCGCATGTCCCTGCTGAGTTTGCGGCGCTCAGAGATCCAACCCCACCTCCGAAGGGGGCTCCAAAGTATCAGGGCCACCCTGCAGAATCTCTTTGGGTATACATCCAGACACATGTCATGCCATAGTTGACTTTGGATGTTAGGGGGTGGGTGGAGGGTGGTGGTGGGTGTAGTGTGTAGTACTGGGGTGTTTGGAGGCATGGGAGCAGGGTGGGGGGAGGTGGAGGGGTGGTAGGGGCGTGGATTGTTGAATCATGTTGTACAAAATATCTCACAAATACACCTGTTGTGTAGGAAACATCACTTGATTGGACATTGCTGATTTGTTGTATGTCAATTTATTGCTTCAATGGTGTATCGTGCACATGTGCCCACACACCCAGTGCCCACAGTTCCCAACACATAGCACCCTCTGCATCAAAGTACATCATAATGATTGGTCTATGACCATTTGCTGCACTGCGCGACTCTCACGTGTTTTGCGTCCTGGCCTATGTCCTACTTCTACTCCTTCCTCTCCTTCTACTTCACCAGGTGGTGGCAGCTCCACCTCAGGTGGCAGGGGCATGTTCCGCCGGATGCACATGTTATGCAGCATTGTACATGCTGTGGTGATCTTGCCCACCTTCTCAGGCCAGTATATGAGTGCCCTTCCCGACCTGCTGATGCAGCGAAACTGTGCCTTCAAAAGGCCAAACGTCTGCTCAATGACCACACGCGTATGTGTATGTGCACGATTGAAGTCCTCCTCATGCCTGTTCTGCGGGTTCCTGACAGGGGTGAGTAGCCACGCCTTCAGAGGATATCCAGCATTACTCACATGGGAGCAGAAGGAGGTATGTGTGAGGATGAGGCTCAGTTGACAAGTGTGCTCAGCCTGTACATCATTCAAGTTCATATGCACAATCTCGTCAATGGAAGCCACATCCACATGACTGTCAGCCCTGTACAGTGCATGCCAGTCCATATACGGAGCCTTGGGTGACATACAAGACCTAGGGCTTTTAAACCACCAGGCCACCCAATGTATGTCTTGGCTAGGGGCATTTTGTATGCAAATGTGAGGGCTGTGTGTCGGCGGAAGGCTCAAGAAACTTCCATTCCCTCCCCCCAATCCATCTGCTCCCATGGCCTAGAGGGCAGACTCACCCAACAGCCAGCCACTTCATACAACGTCTCCTTCCATGTAGCGGGGTACTGAGGAGTTCCGCAGCACCATGGCATCATGCGTGGATCCTGGGTATCAGGCACAGCAATATGTTATTATCTGGCTGGCATCACACACCATCTGCACATTGATGGAATGGTATAGCTTCCGATTGCGGTACACCACCTCCACGTCATGTGGGACTACCAACTGTACATGGGTGCAGGAGAGGGCATCAATTACATTGGGCATGCCTGCCAGTGCATGGAATGCTATTTTGGTGGCATTTGCCGCCTGTGGTGTCCTTGGTAAGGATATGCGGGCACTTGCATGCTTCAGTAGTGCCTCCAGCACTTGGTTTAACACAACAGAGAAGCATGATTGGGACATGCCATGCATTTGGCCCACTGTGTGTTGGTAAGTGCCTGTGGCCAGGAAGTGCAGATGTTGATCAGGCTGACCAAGTCATCCTGTATTAATTCCACTATGTTGATGATGGTGTCTCTGTCCAGGCGGTACAGGATGTGGATCTGTGCTGGGGTTAAGTCAAATGGATTGGCCCTTATATGTTGAATTGTTGGCTTTCTGCGGGGAGCGACTGCCTGCACTGGTGGGATTTGCTGGGCATGTCTCACCCTCCTTCTCCTCCTGTGTCTCCTCTGTGTTTCCTGTTGTACTGCCTGCTCAAGGAGTAGCAGTGCAGGCATGTCCTCCAGGCCCAGTATGGCAAGTACAAGTGGTAGCATTTTGGCTTGGAAGGGGGTGTGGTGTGTGGGTGTGCTCCTTTTGTGCTGACCCTGACTCCATTGCCTCCACCTGTGCTGATTGTGTGCACCTGTGGCACTTGGTTACACAGCAGTTTGCTGTTTACGGGTGGTCTGTGATGCCGGTATTGCCGGGATCCTGGTGGCCCTTCTTACTGGCATCTCGATGCCGGTATGTACTTGTCCTTGCGACTCGTGGTGTCCCCTTCTTTGCGGGATGCCGGTATTAAGGCTTCCCCATCTGCGCGCATGCCCGCATGCCGGTACGGAGGTGCACGGCCACAGCGGGTCCTTGACGATGCCGGTAGCAACGGCATCTAGGGTCATGATACACCGGCCCAGTAATGGATGCCGGAATTGCCTTACCGGTGCCGTTCTTACCGGTGCGCCAACCTTGTGATGAGGGCCATTGTCATGTTAAGTTTCATCATTAAGTTATGCCCTAATATGTTAAGTGGCATCTGCCTAGAATATAATAATGGCATTGACACATTGTGCTCTCCTATAGAGAATGGTAATTCGTCTGTGAAAGGATCTAAATTCATCTCCCCAGAGAATTCCTGCACTTTCATGGCAATAACTGACATTGGATATTTTCCCTCATGGATGCAGGAATGGGTTGCTGCAGTGTCTACAAGAAATGAAAATGTCTTGCATCCTATCGTCACCTTGGCCCTCATTACAAGTCAGGCGTTAAGGGTTTAACGGCGCCGTCGGCGCCGTTAACCCTTAACGCCTGATTCACACTTAAACGCCTGATTTTTGCAGGCGTTAAAGTCCAAGGCGCTAAGCGACCTTGGTGCTAATTACGGCACCGTAATTTACGGTGCCGTAAATAGCGCCTTCCCCATCCCCATTATGCCCTATGGGGCAAAAATGGGAATGGGGAAGGGCAAATGGCGAATGGGGAATTACCGCCCCACTCACCTTGGAATGGGGCGGTAATTCCGCCATCCACCATGGCGGAATCCGGCATGGACCATGGTGCTAATAGCACCATGCTCCACCGCCTGACTTGTAATGAGGGCCCTTGACTCTTGGTTCCTCTTGGGGGTTTGGTGTGACAGATAGTACTGTACACATCAGGTCGCTCTTTGTGCTGTCCCATTGTGGATGTAAATTCATCACTGTACCTGGGAAAGGATTTCTTCCCACCACGGACACACTCCCTAATTTGGTTGTGGGTGCTTGCTGGACTCCTGTATTAATATTCTATTGTGGTAGCATGGCCTTTTGTGTCTGCACCTGCTGAGTTTGTACTTGTGTTTGCATAGGTACTTGCTGAAGTAACCCTTCTGGTGATTGCATTTGCAATGACGCTTGCTGTGTCTGCTCTGATTGCTGCCCACATGTCTGAGTCTTTGTGTGATCTTGGGCATAATATTCCTGTGGTTCTTTTTATATTTTTGCAGAACATAGCCCATGGAGTTTGCCAATTTTGCTGCATGCCTTCTATGCTTCTACGTGTTCTGGCTATGTGTCCTGTTCACCCACAATTCCAACATTGCTGCAGTTGTCCGCCATTAAATACTCCTCCTCCCTGAGGGATCTGAAAGCCCCCTCATCCTTTCCCTCTAGTCCCATTCCTTCTTGGCCAAGAATTATACCCATCCTGATCTGTGGGGTACACTACATTATTTTGTTATGCTGGTTGCATCTCCTGTGTTACCATACCTTCATTACTCATCAATACCGCTCCCTCTTTGGCACATTTTGAAAACTTCTTCTGAACTAACTTTTCTTCCTCCTGCTTTCTTCTCTCTGCTTTTGTCTTATTCTTCTCCTGTAACAATTGGCAGGGATGCACAATCATCAACTGTATTTCTGGCAATGGTTTTGCTTCTATTCCTACCGGTATCTTTATTTTCCATTGCACTGGCTCCGGCAGTCCCTGATACCAAATATGGTAAAGTAATCCTACTGTTTTATCCCACGGTTCTCTTGTCTCAAGGTACCGTCTCTCTTGAATATCTTGAAAAAAGGCAACAGGGTCTTCATCCTCTCCCATTTTCCCAGTAATATTTGCACCCATATCTGATGTATCAGGATATTTTACTGTGAGGGCCCGTCATACATCTGCTCTGCTATTAAATAGCTCTCCATCATGTGCTATATTTTGTGCAGTCACACATGCGTATCCTGCTTGCTTCCAAATGTCGTCAGCCCTCTCCCCCAGAATGGCTGCTAGCAGGCCTTTTATGTTACTTACGGCTAACGTCATTCCTGATGTCACTCTCTCAAACTCATAAATCAATTTTCCTGACCAGAAGATAAACTCTGTAATTTACATTTCAAATTGTCTTTGTCCATTTGTGGCCATGGAATATATTGTGGTCCTCCTCCCCCTGTCTCTAATAACAGGAACTGTGAAAATCCTGATCCATAATAATACCTGCCTATACTTCTTGTTTTCCTTGTGGGGCTAGTCTGGCCCGTTTGTTTCCATCCTGGTAGTGCCCTTAATCTACTTACATAAGGCGGGGATTCTTACCCTGTGCAGCGTGATCGTGCTTGTGGTTGCTCAGTATACAGTGTTGATTCTGGTGTTCTTTCCTTAGGGTCCTCTAGAGCTGACCATGTTACCCATTTCTCTATACTTGATTCTTTTGAAAATCTGCTTTCTCTCTCCCTTTGCGCTCTTTCATAGTACTCCCTTTCTTCATATGACATCATTATGCCCCAACTTGTATGACCATTATCTTTCTCCACATCATCAAGGTATAATCTTATTAAAGACAGCGTTCTGTGCTTGTCTGTTATGATGTCAACTAGCCTACCTCCCGTTTCCCTCAAAAGAGATCCTTCCACATTCTCTTGGGTTCTATACCCTTCTTTATCCCTCATTTGCCTATATAAATCCCCAATTATTTTCCCTACATTTTCTGCTTCTCTGTATTCTTGGTATCCCTTTCAGCTACCTGCAGGGCTGTTGTGACCCTTTCTTTTCCTCAAGTTGTTCTTGTGCATTAATCAGCACTATGCTTCTATGACATAGACAATATATCTCGTCATCTTTTAATCCCTACTTTGGTTCATTTCTTCTACCCTTTTCATCTCCCTTAATTGATATTCCTCTTGCCTTCTTTGCAACCTATGTAATTTAATTCTTTGAGCTTCTACCTCCTCTCACTTCATCTTTTCTGATCTCTCTTTTTCTTTCCTTGCTGCCTATTTTCTTCATTCTTCCATTTGCTTGCTTACTCTTTCCTTCTCTTCTTTATATGTTCACTCTTCTTCTTTTTCTTTCTTTTCCCGCTCTTCTCTTTCTCAAACCACATCAATGCCCTTATCGTCCAGGTTAAGTCATATTTTGTCCTCCCGTCCATTCATTCTGTACTATTGTTATTCCCTTAGCTTTGTCCTTTATTTATGTTTCCTTGCTTCTTCCTCTATGTCCATCTGTCTATCTTGTCTGTCCTTTCTTTCATCATGCGTTTACTTTCATTGCATGTTAATATATATTTACATTCTCTGCTTTTGTTCTCTTCCATATTGTCCTCAGTGTTATAAGCAGGGGTCTTGCATGTCGGATTAACATACCCCGCCAGAGCTTTCAATTCCTTTTCAGGGATAAAATCCCTTCTCCTCTATACCTGTGCTCTTCTTTTCAGGAGTAGAAAAGTGAGATGAAGGCCTTACATCCTCCCCTTTATGATGATTAAGCACCTACACCTTCTCAGCTGGATCTTCTTTCACACTCTGATACATTTTCCATAACTCTAAAATAGCCAACCTTTTCTGCAATTTATTTCGCAAATATGTAGCATGCAAATATGTCATCATATGTCGTAATAGTGTTTTTTGACAATAAACCCTCACAAGGCCACGCCATGAGTGTCTTATTGGTCGTGCCTCAAACCCACTCTGAATGATACTTCCGTATTTTGGCTGTGTGATTTTGTAATGTTCTGTATAAGTGTAGAAGAGCTGTGTCCCCTATAATGACAAGTCATCTCGACTGTCCATACTTACCCACCTTTTATTCGTCTTTTTATTATTTCAAATATTCCACACTGATCAATTAGAGCAGGCACCATCAATCGCCGCTTTTTATCAAAACGATTTTAACCACTTTTAAATGGTGTTCTTTCTGTTCCTTCATTTACTCTTTCAATCAATGATTAGTATTTTGTTGTTTTATCACTTTAAGAATCTCTTCTTTGTTTATTTATTAGTTTCCTTTGATTTTTATCCTCCTAATTGATGTCCATCTTTTGATAAAAAAACAAATAATTCACAAATGTTTTACTATAGTTTTATATCTATTAATCTAAAGGCAACGCACATTTTATACTGACATAATCTTATACATATGTGCACTTTTATTTATTTATGTTTTTATTTATTTACTTATTTATTTATTTATTTGCATTTGTATAGCGCACCTGCAGCCGAGAGGCATCGTGGCGCTTGTTACATGAAGTGTATAAGCATTTTCAGTTGGCAGGTTACATGTGACCGAGAGGTCTCTTAGTTACAGGTACAAAATTCAGCAGCAATACATACACAAATTTCAGCAGTAATACATGTAGACAGTTTAGTCAGACATAGGGAGCAGTTGAGTGGTATTAGATGAAGAGTTGTGTTTTGATTGCTTTGCTGAAGGCAAGGTGGGATTCAATCATCCTTAGGTTGGGCGGATGGGCATTCCATTGTGTGGCGGCTATCGTGGGAAAGTTGGATCTGCCTGCATGGGCCTTTTTGGTTTTAGGCACAAGGATGAGGTTAGAGTACCCCTTTCTAAGAGGTCTTGTGGCGTTGTGCTTGACAATCCTCTGGACAAGGTATGGAGGGGCTGCATCATGGAGGAATTTGTGTGCCATGGAGAGTGTTTTGAAAATGATTCTCTGTTTAACAGGGAGCCAGTGGACCTGTCTCCTGATTTCAGAGATGTGTTCTTTCCTTGAGGTCCCAGTGGCTGCCCTGAGGGCATTGTTTTGAGCCAGTTGTAGTTTAGCAAGGTTTGTGCTTGACGTGCCGGATAGTAGTACGTTACAGTAGTCAAGTCTGGAGCCAATGATGGCTCTGGCGATAGTAAGACAGTTCTGTTGTGATAGGAATGGTCTGGCTGCGTTAATGATTTTCGCGTAGTAGACTGAGGAGGTGGAGATAGAATTCACTTGTCTGTCCATGGTGAAGTTTGAGTCTAGGTAGATGCCAAGTGTTTTGACATTGTCAGACACCTTGATGGGCGTGTTGTCAATAGCGAAAGAGGAGTATTCCTGACTGAGGTTACCCAGGGTGGTGGGTGAGCCGATAAGTAGGAGTTCCATTTTTTCGCTATTAAGGCAGAGCCAGTTGTCCGCCATCCAGGATTGGATGGTTGAGTAGATAGCTGTGAGATCTTTCCCACCGAAACTGGGTGGGATTAAGATTTCTCGTCTTTTATACGCCACGATCTAATCATTTTAGATCAAACACC
The DNA here is from genome assembly GCF_040938575.1 of Ambystoma mexicanum. Classification (NCBI taxonomy): domain Eukaryota; kingdom Metazoa; phylum Chordata; class Amphibia; order Caudata; family Ambystomatidae; genus Ambystoma; species Ambystoma mexicanum. The sequence continues at coordinate 296,325,933 of NC_090925.1, forward strand.
CATAGGCCTGCAAAGGGAGCTAGACAATTTGAGTGCGTATATAAGAAATAACAACTTGGCAATCAATACGACCAAAAACACAGATAATGACATTCCAAAAGTCAGTGAAATCAAACACCAACTTTACATGGCTTCTGGAGGGTGCAAAAATCCAGACAGTGGAAGAATTCAAATACTTGGGTGTCATCATAAGTAACAATCCAACAGAAAAGAACATGCAACAATACTTGTGGGATAAGACGAAAAGACAGACTGCTCAAGCAAAGAAAATCAAAAGACAATTTAGTATATTTTCATTGCAACAAATTATTCAGTTCTACCGAACAAAGGTTGTTCCTTCAATTGTCTAAGGAGCAGAAGCCTTCTTAAACCTTCCAGATAACTTATGGCAGAAACTTAAAAGCTTCTTCTGGAGGAACCTGTTGAATTTACCATCGTCAACACCCATGGCTCTAATTACAAGGGAACTGTGTATCTCATCATTAAGCGCCACTCTAGAAAGAAACCGACTAATGCTTTTTAGAAAGGTGATCATTCCTAAACGCCCAATAATCTTCAATATCATCCATGATGAACTGTATGACTCAAACTCAAATCTCTTGAAACCATGGGCACAAAAAATCACTTACACTAACTGACATTGGATCAACGGAAACCAAACTTAGAAATGACCCAACAAAAGTGACAACAAAATTAGAAACGTGGGATTGGATAAAAACCCAAGATACAGCATCCAAGAACAAATCAACAGCACAGCTTTTACCAGTAATCAGAAAATTGAATGATGTAAGATCTTATCCAAGGAAATTTCCAAACAGTAAGTCCCGACAAACTTTCATGAGTGCCCGTTTGAACACTATCGCAACAAACGAAATAAGAGCAATCAGAGGGATATCAACTACACACTCCTGCCGCTTTTGTGAGACGACGGACCAAAAGGAAACTATCAGACACCTGCTTCTAAATTTTAAAGGTCTGGAGAAAGAGAGATCGATCTATATGATACATTTGTTTAAATATCTATCATATTATGATGACAATACTTGGTGGAACCGCTTAATGGAGGGAGGGAGAACTACTGAGACCATTGCAGTGACCCAATTTCTGCAGAGCATTGACCTTATGGAAGCCTAGAACCAATGAAAGTTTCTTCTGAAAAAACAAATGGCTTATTGACAATTGACGTCGACGTTAAAAAAGTAAATCTTCGCTCTCTCTTTCAGGGACGTTTCAAATGAAGGATGTAAGAATTTTAGTTAAAAAATGTGCAAACATTTTAAATAGAAAGTTGAAAAAAGGACCTTGTCCACTGTTAATTGCTCAGTACTTGGCTCTTGCAAATGTTTTCTTCTTCTTTAATCTAAGAGACATATGTCTTAAGTAGATAGCTAATCTATCTGCCTCCCCTTGTGTCTTGCAATTATTCCTTAAAATAGCATCTTTTATCCCAGACCAACACAGACTCCTCTTAATTTTGCACACAAAGCTATTTCTCCAATGGCTCCTGACTCTGCATCCCTGGTCTGTATCTGAGATAGCTGGATTAAGTCTTGACACAAGCCGACATCCATCTTCCTATTATGGCCACCCTTGCCACATTATATTTTCCTCTATAACAAGCTTGTATATGTCTCATCTATCTTGCGTTGCTTCGTATTTACACTTATTGATCAGCAAGTTACTTTATCTTCTTTGTATATATGATTACTTTATCATTTTGTAAATTTTTCTACTGTCACCTCAGTTACTACGTTACTCTTACGTATTTTCACATTGTTTCAGTATGTTTCATATATCTTCTTTATGAGATCACTCTGCCCTCATCAGATTGCACTCATTATCCATGATGTCCAAATGTGCGTGCTGACAACCTTCCACTCTTTCAGTATGAGGATGCATTTGGTATGGTGCCCTGAGTGCATATCTTCACTCCTACACTCAACGTGATTCAGGGACAACACATGGGTTCCCACATATAGCTCTTCTGCTGTTCCAGTGAGATGGCACTTTGCAATTTATAGCAGTTTGTGGCATATGTAAAGGAATATTTAGCATATTGCGGAAACCTATTGTGTGAGATTTTAACATATATAAAATGCCAATCATGGGCCAAATAAAGCAGTACTGGCATAGGAAAGTAGTACTCCTGGCCTATGATCATGACTGCACCATTACATATTGGAACAGTACCATAGTTCATTTATGGTTGAAATCTAAAATAGCCTTTTGCCCGCTTTAGTATTATTTTATTAATCATACTTATTGTAGATGTTTTAACATTTTGCTATGCCACTTAGTCTGATGTCACCTGGGCAAAGGGTCATATGGAATCACTTTCTGTGGTATTATCAAAGGTCATGCAATGTCACTTCCTGTGATGTCATTGTGCACATGGTGTTCCTTCTGCTAACCCAGCATTTTGGTGAATTTACATCCCTGGACCCATCCCTTCTGCACAACACCACAAGAAACCTTTGTCACATTGGGCATTATCTGTGAGATGCACTTTTGATGCCAGGCACAGGAACCAAGGGACCCACATCTTTGCATACTCATGATGCTGGGGGACTTTTTAAAAGTGAAGAATTATGGCTTTAACACCCCAAAGCTACACTTTACCATTAAAAGTGTGTTTCCAACCTCTTTAAAGAAAAGGAAAATCTGACCTTAGCCAAAGTTTTCTGCTTTCATCAAGCATTTTGTATAATTTTCAGATGTGAAATAATCCCTTTACCACCTGCGGTAGACAGATCCCTTACCCTTCTCATCTCTTATTCAGCCTGCATTTCTCTATTGTGGTATTCTATTGAATTTATGTGGCTTACCTCCCTTTAAAGCCCTACCATGTCTCTAAGAGCAGGCGGTGCTGGAGTCAAATGATGTGGGTGGTTGTAAAGACTGGAGGGGGGTGTCTGTACTCCTGCTCTCTATATGGCAGAGGAGAGGCACAGAGGACCCCAGCCAAGATTCTCTATTCGGTAGCTTTGGTTGAGCAATCAAGGCCTAGCTTCTAATGAGGTGATGCAGGCTGGTTCATAAGTACAGTGTAGTCCCCAAGCACCCACAAAGGAATGTCCACACACTGTATTAGTGAAAACACAGTCTTTACATAATTAAGGTTCAAGGTTATATACACAATCACAATAACTCACTTTATGCTCAGTTAATCTACAATGGGAAATATATACAGTTCTAAGTAGTAGCACAATTATTATCAGATTTAATTAAAGTGCCTCAACTGTACTCTGGTCAAATATCACACAAATCAATTAATAAAGTAACCAACAATAGACATAGGAGGAAAGCAGTTGGTTAGAACAATTGTCAGAATACTGGCCCAATTTACCTAGACACAGTTCTGTGTGAGGAACAGCCCAGGGCAACCTGTCAAATAAAGTTACACTACAAGCCCAGTCCATATATCGTTCAATAAGTCTTTTTTCTTCTAAAATGTTTCTACTACCCCTATGCAACTGAAATAGCAGAGTTCCTCGAGGAGGCGTTGATGGATCCTTCTTGAGTGACTCCCTTTAAGGCAGGAGCCACAGATCATTGATGGGCCTCGAAGATGGTGAACTTGGTGTTGATGATCCTCGATGAAAAGTTTGATGGCGTTGAGGCAGCAGCTTCGGTCCTGGTAGTGCTCATCAACGATGAGTCAAAGACGTCCTGCAAGGAAGAGGAGTGCGGGGCACCTCGATGTCAATAGTTCGGGACTGCAAAGAGTCTATGAAGAACTTTGGCCCAGCAAGGGAGTCGAGTCGTCCGGCATCTCTGCGGTCTTCGGGTGGCGGTAAACCCACTGGCGGATTCTCCTCGGTGTGTCGGCAGGCTTGACTTTCTCCAGCGGGACAAAGTGGTCGGCGTTGGTTGCGAGACATTCCTTCGATTCAAATGTCTTAATCAATGGAGCATTGTGGCTCCGGTCGTCGACGGCATGGTAGCAAACCTGCAAACCCTGGTCGACGACGGTGGACGGAATGTCCGGTGCTTCTCTTCATTCTCCTCGGCGGTCGCCATCTGCGGTCGGCAGCATGTCGAGGGTCTGACGTCCAGGGAGCTTCGGTGAAGGTTAGCGGTGTTTGATGGTCCACCGGAGCTCGGGAACATGGTGCTTAACCAGGTCCTCTCTCGGATTAGATTGGCTCAAAGAAAATGCAGCAGCAAATCTTCTTCTTCCAGCTGGGCTTCTAGGATATGCTTCAAGTATCAACTTCACCTTCTGAACAAAGTCTAGTGGTTAGAGTCAGATACACTGTTCTCTCTCTCATTCATTCTGCTGGGTCACACTCAGGCAACCAATCACTCAGAAGGGCATTCAGAAGTCAGTCAGCCAATCAGGCATACAGTGCATTCAGACATTTTCCCCCCTCTCAGACACTCACAACAAGGAATGTGTACCCAGCCATTCAGCACTACACACTGCATTCATACCCGTTTCGGGCAGGGTTGTCTCAGTCTTTGTGTCACATACCAGAAACTAGACATCCACAACAAGAACTGCATATTGGTCACAGACTCCATTCACTCAGGTCCCACCCACACGGTGTAGCCATAATATACAGTCACCGGGAAGTCTCCAGCCAGTCTGGCCTGGACTTCCCCACAATACCATATATGGAACTTCCACGCAACAGCCGGTCGGGGGAAGGGACAGAGTCAGGGCTTCCTGTCACTTTGGGAAAACAAGGTAACAGGCAATAGAAAGCAAGAGGCCACAGGGGCCATCTTGTTTCCTATCAGGAATCAACAGATTCCAATGACATGGCCTAGGTATCCCCAAAATGGAGGATTTTCAGAGCACCTGTCAATTTCAGCATGGAGCTGCCACCAGACCATACCCTGCTCTGTGAGCCACACACAAAAACATACACTAGGGGCACAGGGTTGTATCCCCGCCCATGGGTGCCATAAGGGTATCCCAAGGGTGTGTACACCAAACCAAAAAGAGGTGCAGAAAACAATACAGAACACATATGAACATGACTACAGGACAAGGACACGGAGGCTCTGTCCCTCCAATGCTTTTCCAGCATCACAGTGGTGCCTTCCAATTCCATGATCTGAAGCATCTTCATGATCCAGGTAACCAACAATATAAGTGTCTGATCCCCCCAATTAAGTGTCATGCTAATATTGAAGGAAGCAGCCTTAAGTTGAATTGTATACCTTTTGTGTGAGTAGAGGTGTTCTTCAATGATGCTTCTGCAAAGGATAAGAAAAGGGAATAACTCTATTGATTGGCCATTTCCATTACCACCTCCTCCTTCAACCTCTTGGGGGTGGGGCATGAGCAAAATCATATGGCCATAAATGTTCTTCGTTTCCTGTACTCATTCCAATGTCATCCGAAATCTAACTCAGTCTACTTGGCTTTCTGTGCTGATACCCTAAAGTATTGGGAGACACATCTCATAGGTACTAAAGTTCATCAACTGGATAGTGATGTTCCACGGACAAAGCCAAAACATTTGTTCCATTGTTTGTTTGGGATATTCATCAACAGCTCTTGTTTCCATGCATCCATCAGGAATGCCAGGAAATGAACCATATACAGGTAAATGTGGACGGTGTATATATATATATGTTTTAATTAGGCCTTTGTGGAATCAGACCATGGGGGAGAGGGTGTCTCATAATTTTCTTTATATAGTATGGCACTATCCTTGGTGATCTTGCTGCTTCCTCTGCCCTCTTGTCTGCCTCTCTGCCCATGCTAGTATTCTCTATTGTCTTATTTGGAAGTATCACTGTTAATCTGCAAGAAGAACAATAGGGTGATGGGCCCTCTTACTCTTACTTTTTACAGTGGTTCTTCCAAACCCATCTCCTTCCGGTAAGGCAGGCATCATCATATGAAGAGGGGAGCGTCTAAAAGAACCCCCTTTATCAAGGGGGAGCAATGTCATTCTACCTCTTTATAGGAGTACAAAGTTTTGGTAAACATGTTGCTGCATCAGATTTAAAGTGAGTGGGGTTGAGGGTCAGGGAACCTACGTGGACCCTGCTCTTGCAGTGCACAGACATTGCCTCTGCGGGCAGGCCTCATGAGCCTCAACCCCATTTCCTCTTTATTGAATCAGTATAGTATTTGTTTTCATGCTGGGAGGGTTGTTCAAGCAGGGCCAGCTCCTTTTTCCATCATCACGTTTGCTCCAGCATCACCTTGCATCATCGTTTCGCCTTCATCGCCCACCTTGCTTATTTTTTTATCAGCACAATCGTCGTGCTTTAGGGGCTTGAACTGGGGGTCCTGCTGCTCATCATCCACCAAGCACCAGACCTCTATGAAAACATCTTAGAGAGAAACAAGACAAAGTCAGACGCCTGGGAGCATTTCATCATAGCCTTTATTGCTGGAATACCAGGACACACTCAAAGAAATGTGTTCCTTTAACCTGCTTCATAGTCTTATAATATGATGCAACATGTTTATACAAATGACCACCTTGTTCCTGTTATGCCTCTGATAGGTCCACGTAGTCAGAGAAAAAAAAAACATTCCTTGAGTATCATTGGATAGCTTAACTTTATGTGTACAACAAGCCCACATTAGAATAGCTAGCATCCACAATTGTCTCTGATGCATGACACTGATATGCTTATTTTAGACTTAGCTGGACACAACTATGACAGTGCTCAACTCCTGCCAAGAACATTTTCACACACCAATGTCTAATCCGTATCTGATTGCTTTGGTCCTGCCAAGTTAGTTGGCGCTTTGTACTGTTCGAGAAATATATAAATATATTCATATTTTATGGTTGCCAAAATAATACAGCTGGTCTCTCAGAATAGTCTGCATGACACATGTTGTACCCTCTTCAATAAGAACATGATAAATGTATCTAAACTTCCCCTACTTTTCTCATCACAATCTTGTTTGCTTTTTCTGCCAATTTTCATTTTTAACCTAAGCACCTTATTACCTCACTGCAAGATGCTGCCAAAGACTGTCTCCAATGTATCAGCCTCTGTTGCTTGTCTGAAAACTCTTAGCATCGTTCATAGTCTTCCACACCTGGCTGAGGCCTGGAAACCATTTTGTACTTGAGTATCCATTTTGAAATATATTTTTGTCTGACACTGTATTTTTCTTCAGGGAGCTATTATTTATTTAATAAAACATATCTCACATTGTATCCTTTATTCATAATATATCTTTATACACTTATGGTATGTGTGTGATATTTAAAGCCCCCTTCATTTCCTGTTCTACCCTAATCCAAATATGCTCAGTGCCATGTGCACTTTTTACTTTTAGTAAAGGCAATCTAATCCTGATTTCTGCAATGCTGGAACTATTTTTTTCTGCCTGTCATGTTATCTATATTCAGTTGAGTGGTTGGCACACCCTATACATCTCCCCCCTCTGGTCGATATTCAATCAGTGTTCCATATTCGACCACTACACTCAATGTCCACCCTCCCCCATGCGCAGTCTACCTATGCATCTCTATCTCAGTCACCCCCCGCAAAGCAATGCTCAACATGGTAGGTATCATAAAAGGCACTTCTAAAGAATAAATAGTGTCTTCAACCATATTGTATTCTTCTAATCTAAGATATATATGTATCTCTTTTCTGTCAAAAGATTATGGCATATGTTTTGCCCTCTTTTAGTCCTTGTTTGTACTTATCCCCAAAAAGTAACTTTGTTTGCTCCCATCTGATTCCCACCCCTCTTACCCACTTAAATGTTAAAATAACATGCAGAGCGGGAGAGAGAGAGAGAGAGAGAGAGAGAGATGACAAACAGACCCATGAAAGAGGTTTGATAGTAGAGATTAACGTGCATCTAGCAAAGACATGTTTTTGCCGCTGCTAAAAGATTCAGTGCTGCACAAAGACATTGATACATTGATGGAATTGAGACTCAGGAAAAGTATCAGCTGTATAAAAAGCGAGGGCTTGAAGGGAAAGAGCGGTATAAACAGGTGAAAAGGCAGGATGTGAACAAGCAAGTGGGAATAAGTCCCCTTCCGCACCTCCTGAGGAGGGAATGGATGAAGGCTCCATGGAGATGCCTTCACCGTACCAGCCAACCTACACTGATTTACAAAAAGGTTGTGAGTGCGATGTTGGAGACATAGTCCAAATACATGCATTCGAATACGAATAGGATTGTGGTCAATCTCCAGTAGGGTCTGCTTGGATTAAGGTAGATAGACTACCTCATGTGAATGTGAAATTATTCTGGCAGGAAATAGTTTTGTGCTTTGATTGATACCGGGGCGGAAGCCTCATTAATTCATGGGAATCCTTCAAGATTTAATGGCAGACATTTTGTCATTAAGGGACTGGGAGGTAAAGAGACCCCCGCAGTCCAAACGAGAGTTGACATGACAATTGGTAATTTTAAAAAAAGGAATTAATACCAAGTGTTAATTGTCCCCATACCTGAATATATTCTTGGTTTTGATCTTCTGGAAGGATTGTAACCACAGCTTGGAATAATACGGTCTGGCCAGTTAAGAAGCCGGACAGAAGCTATAGGATGACTGTGGATTATCGTGAGATGAATAAGTACGGTCCTCCGTTAATACCCCCAGGCCCAGATGCGATTACTTTGATTGAAGGTTTGTTGGAACTTGGTATGCAGTGATATATTTGGCAAATGCATTCTTCACTGTGCTGATTGGCGAAGAGTGTCAGGAGCAGTTTGCATTTTCCTGGAATGGGAGGTAGTATACGTTTCAACGTTTCAACGTTTGCCCATGGGGTACATGCATAGTCCAACCATTTGTTACCGGATGGTGGCGAAACATTTGAAAAAGATCCCGTGCAAACCTGTACAGAATTCGCACTATATTGATGACATGCTGATACAGGAAAAGGATGAGCAGAGTGTGCGGACGCACCTAGACATCATTATTGAGGGTTGGAGAAAGGAAATTAATGAGACAAAAACCCAAAGTCTAGCGGAGACCGTGATTTTTCTGGGAATCCAGTGGCATAATGGGCATCGTGAGATGGTGCCGAAGGCTAAATAAAAGATCTTTGAGTTTGCTACATCGGTGAATCAGAAACAAGCGCAACAGTTGGGGCAGATTTTAGCACCTCTCTACAAAGTAAAAAAGAAAGAAAATCATATTTCGAGTGGGGCGAGGATTAAGAGAAAGCATTTCAGCTAGCAAAAGATACTATCCAGAGAGTTCTGGATATATGGCCTATGAGAGCAGGGGAAGTTGAATTGAAGGTGGCTGTACATGTAATTATGCCAATTGGAGTTTGTGGAAAAACACGGACAAGAAGCGCGTTCCTTTGGGATTTTGGAGTTGTAAATTACCCGAAGCTGGTAACCGATTGACTCCCTTTGAAAAGCAATTGTTGGCATGCTATAGAGCTCTTGTAATTACAGAACTCATGACGGTGGGTCATGATGTATTGATCTGACCGGAAATTCTGATCATTCAGTGGGTACTGAGCTGTCCTAAAACACATTAAATAGGACATGCTCAAGAGGCTAGCATAATTAAATGGAAGTGGAACATTCAAGATCGTGCCAAAACAGGAAAGGGTGGAATTGCAAAATTACATGAGCAAGTGGCTGGTGTTCTGCTGGTTGATTTGGAGCCCTCAGACGGGACTCAATTCTGTGAGTCTCCTGTAAAATGGGGAGTGCCTTTATGGAGATTTGACAAGTGAACAAAGTGAACATGCTTGGTTCACCGATGGTTCAGCTAAATATGTAGGAACTGAGCGACACTGGAAGGTAGTGCCATATAATCACAAAATGAAAAAATATTGACCACATCGGGGAAAGGGAAGAGTAGTCAATTTGCAGAATTATATGCAGTTTATCAGGCATTGAAGCAAGAAGCGGCAGGCTGTTGTTATATCTAAACGGACTCATGATCTTTCGCGAATGGATGGACTAGCTGTTGGCTGCCAACACGGCAGAAGAATGGATGGAAGATTAATGCAAAAGAATTATGGGGAAAAGAACTGTGGCAAGATATCGCTGAAATGTTGATGCATAGAACCGTGACCGTGGATCATGTAGATGCACACTGCACAACAGACTCCTTAGAACGTTGGTTCAATTCTATTGCAGATGAGCATGTTCAAATTTCTGCAATGGACGTGAGGTCTGAGAAAATAATCTGGAAGGGATTGCTAAATGGGCACACCAGAAAAGTGGGCATCTTGGAGAAAAGGCTACTATCAGGTGGGCACAAGATCGAGGAATTAGTATTTCATTAGAAATAGTGAAAACAGTAATTTTGCAATGTCTAATGTGCCAGCATCAGAAAAAGAGATATTTTCTATTTGTGGTACACTGAAAAGAGGTACTTTCCCTGGTCAAATTTGGTAGATCGATTATTCGATCCGATTCCAATTAGCAGAGGATGTCAGTATGCGTGCACGATTGTGGAAACATATTCAGGATGATTGATGGTTCTACCATGCAAGAGAGCCACACAAGCGAATACTATCAAAATGTTAGATCAAGTGGCAGTATATTATGGAATACCTTTACAGATTCAGAGTGAAAATGGGTCACATTTTAAAGGAAAATTGATTCAAGACTATTGTCAGGAAATTGCGTCAAAAGGATATTTCATGTCCCTTATCACCCTCAGGCTTCGGGATTGATTGATAGAATGAATGGTTTGTTGAAAGAACTGTTGCTGAAAACTGGTAAGGGTAATCTGAAAGGGTGGCATGATTGTGTTTTGTATGCGGTGCAAGTGTTGAATAAAAGACCAATTGCCAATGGTGAGACCCCATTGATGTGTATGTTAACGCCAACCTAACAAATGAAGCCTAGTAGAGCATTTGAAACATTGATGTACTGGGAAATATCACCTGGAGAGCTAGCTCCTTATCGAATGACACCAGAGTCTGCAGGGATGGATTTGCATGTGAGGGAAGAGATTAGACTTGAACCCAGATGAGTCAGTGTTATCAACACCAGAATTGGAGTGCAAATTCCATCAGAACATATGGGATTAATTGCCACTGGATCTGGATTAGCATTGAGAGGAATCCAGATATTGGGAGGGATTGTTGAATCTGACTATCAAGGAGAGATAAAAGTGATCCTAACCAATAGTGGAGAAAACATGCTACCTAGCCATAAAGGCGAAAGGGTGGGGCAGTTAAATATTGTACATGTACTGTTGTCTATGGTAAAGAAGGGAGAGCCACCCACTGTGATAACTACACCTGGGGATAAAGGTTTTGGATCATCGGACAGAATGGTTCCGGGAGTAGAAGTGTGGGTTAAGAAACCTAGTGGTCCACCGGTCCCGGCACATGTAATTGCAGCAGGAGAGGACCAAGTTGTTCTTGTAATGGAACCAGTGAAGAGAACATGGAGGCATGTTCCCACTGACCAATGTTATTTACGTGATGGACATCACTTATATCTTGTTTTTTTCTGCCATTGTTTTCTCCAGATCCTGTGTGTGATGTTTGCGCTTGTGGATTTGAGTCTATTTGGGATGGTTGGGGGACATGCGAGAAGATGTGGCAAATATCTCCATCTTGAGACTGAATTCAACGATCTGGATGACGACTAACAGCTTTGATGTTACTGTGTTGCCTGCTGTCAGTTCAACTGCGTTGTATAGTGGTTCCTTGAGGAAATGTCGTGGACATGATGTTTTGCTCACTTTCCGCGACTTCCATGTCTATTGTGCGCCTTGGCTATGCTGCAATTGTCGAGCAGCCTGAGAATGTATGGGTCTTCTTGGCCCTTTGTGTGCTAAATATCTCACACTTCTGCATGGCTGATGTTCATGATGCTGCAAACTTAATCTCAATATGCCTTGTGGGCATACCAACGCCGGCCCCTGTGTTGCGGCATATTTTCGGAGAACTGCATAATGATTCTCTCATGGAGGATTGAGATGTCAGAGGCTCTTTTTCTGTCTATGAGTACTGCAAATTTTGTGCAGACACTGATCACAAATGAAGGAATATGACCCGTTTTGTTACCTACGATATTGCTCCTGCTGATATTTGTTACTTGATAACTTGTGATCCTCAGCACATTGGCAAATTTCAGCAATTTGACTTGGCTGATGAATGGAGTGGCACTGAATTTGAAAATCGTTTATCTACTTATTCTACATCTGTTTGTGCGGATGTGTCCAATAGTATGTTCTGTAATTTTACTGTTTTGGCTGCCAGTCATCTTCGACAAGTGAAGCTTCCAACTGGTTGGACTGTATTTCTGTGGTAACTTTACTTACTTGTATATTTCGGCAAACATTTCTGGTGGCCCCTGTGCTTTGACACGCCTTAGTTTGATGATGATTCCCTTGCAGCCTGCTATTCTTCATTATATGCGTTCTGTTGATCATATTGGCCTGTTCCCTGACTGTGATTCTATTGTGCATTTGTTGTCTGAACCTGAGGTTTTAGCATTTGCATTTTCCTTGGTGGGCGTTTGCAGTTTAGCTGCTGGAGGCTATAAATCCTTAATTAGATAAGCTTGTGTGGTAGTTAAGGGACTTAATGAAACCTCTCAAGCTTTGACTGAGCTGCTGTTAGACAAAAGGAATTTTAGAAAAGCTATTTTGCAGAACAGAGCTGCTATTCATTATTTGTTTTTGAAACATAATTTGGGGTGCAATGCCGTGGAAGCGTTGTGTTTTGATTTGGATGATCATTCCCATTTGATTGAAAAGCACATTGGCAGTTTGAAGGACCTGATTTCCCAAGTCACTCAGGGCCATGGCGGAAACTGGTGGGATTCCTTGTTTTCATGGATTCCAGAAGCATTGCAGTATGTTTTTATTTGAGTTTTTCCTATTTTTTCTGTTTTGGGTGTTTGCTGTTGTATTTCTTGTATGCCCAATTTGGTGAGGATGCTTCATCAATTTCAGAAACCATCTTTTGTTTCATTGGGATATGGCAGTTGATTGTCTAAAGGGTGGAGTGTAATGCGTGTGTGAAAAAAATGAGCTAAAACATGGCGCTGGTGTGTGGACATTTTCGAAATTCACTTCCAAACCGCAATGAAAGTCTACATTTCTGTGAGCTCAGTTAGAAGGCAGACATGAATTCTGCAATGGTTTCAATATTATGTTATGAAATAGAGGAGCTCACTAGGAAGGATAGTTGTTGTATTATTCGCTCAAGGATGAGGCGAGAAGGGAGTCAGAGATGTGCAGGTGCTTTGATAAGGGGTGCTGGAAACAAGTGCGCAGGAGACAAGCTGGGTTTTTCCACTAGTGTCAGGATTTTTCCGCTCTTGGCCTCCCATGCTTTCTATCTGTCTTTTGGCCGAAGGCAGTTTGCAACCCATGAGGGGCAGGGTTTTGTCCCACATAAGAAGAGAGGAATCCTGATGAGGAGACAGAGAATTTGAACCCCGGGTGATGAAGTCTCGCTGAGAGGGAGGATGCTCCACTCCAGACCCCGTTAGTATGTGTGATCTCTTTGCCTACCTACCTTGGGACTGGATAGTGTCATCGTGGCTGAGATTAAGTTTTCTCCTACAACAGCACTGTGATGTAGACCCTTTGTAACTTTTTTATTTGTGTGTTTGTGTATAACCAATTGCATTTATTTCATGAGTTATTTGTATGCTTATCATGTGTGTGAATAATGAGCCTGTAAGGAGCCAATTATATTGCAATTGTTGCTGTAGGTGTTGCCTTCCTGAATCCAAGAACTTTTGGTTCATGTAATAGGGTGAATATTTTGAGGTCATTAGATGTGTCCGAAAAGCAAAACAGTGTATCTATACCTAATATTATTTCTTGCTCCCTGTAGAAACCAAAATAGAGGCAAAGTCATGATGAGCTAGCAGAGTCAGTTAATAAACTAGTTAAACTAATAAACATCAGTTATTTCCTTAAAATAGGCCTTGGTTATTCATTTTGTCCTTCAATATGATGTTGTTGGGGTAATTTCTTTGTATCCTAAGCTCAATAAAATCTAAAACTTGTTCTCTTGAAAAATGGAATTGACGGTGCACTTTAACTAGTCTTTTCTTTTGAATTATCATAAATATAGTGGCAGGCCTGTGTTTAATCTTTTCTGCTATACTGAAAACGTTCTCTGTACTATTGTAATCCTCCTCCCGATGGCCTGGGAATTAGGTTGCTTCTTTCTTTGCTGTATATATTTTGTTAAGACATAATTAACATTTTTTGTCACCCTTCCTTCATTAATCTTACCTACCTGTGGTATTTGGAAATAAGCACTGATCATATTAAGTGCATGCAAATGTGGCATATAGGCATACAATGTTTTGCCTATCCCTAAAGTTTCATGCATTTGCCAAATTTACATTCCTCATCATCAGGATTACAAACATTTTACTCCACATTTTATCCAAACGTCTTCTTCATTCTCTTCATTAGATATGGCCATAATCACATATATGTATTAATCTGTTCTCACACTTGTTTACACTTGCATGGGAAAAAATGCAATCTATTTAAAAAGACTGCACCACTTACTACCTTTTTCTGTACTCACCTGGGTCCTCTTTCTCCTAATAATGATGAATGAGGTTGTTCACACACTTACTGTGTCCACTGGTTTTCTACTTACCCACTAGTACTTACCTTTGTCATAATGTTTCTTCCCATTATATCGCTATACTCCACTAAGACCATATAGATATTCATCCCGCGCTACAAAAAAGACACATTTTTCATCTGTAATACATAAATCAACATTTTCATATAAACTTAAACAATGTTCTTTTCAGCAATTCTGCTAGAGGTTCTCTCATAATGTTAGATCAATTTTGGCCGTCCATACCTTCTTGGCCTTTCATTAATTGTATTTATTGTATCAAATATACTACACTGATCAATTTAAACAGGCACAATCCATTGCTGCTCACTGTTTGAGAATCAAAATATTGTATCTACACCTTCCTCCATCAACCTTGTATCACAATGTTATTTGTGTTCCTTTATGTACACCTTCTATCAACTTGTATTACATTAGTGCTTTAATATTAATTAATTCATTTTTTGTTTTCTTTCTTTTGTTATTTCACCCCCTGGATTGGTTACGAACTTCTTACTTCAGCGCTTTACTTTTAACTGTTTATTATTATCTTATATTAATTAGTCTTACCACAACATACACTTTTATACTTGACATATTATAATCCCTTACATATGTGTACTTCTATTTTGTCCCCTTATGTACATTTTTCCTCCACTGTCTTAGTGGATGTAAGGTCTTCTCTTTTTTTTACCCCTCCTGGGAATTTGATGTGCACTCTTCCACCTGGCCCTGCCAGTAGGAATCCTTACCACTCTTATATGAAGTTGTATGTGTGTTTCTTTCCTGTCTCTTCCCGAGCCTATACATTCAAAGTATCCCTATCTCTCTTCCATTTATACGCCCCAAAAATCCAGCTACTCTTTAATTGTGTTTCAGCAGGACATAATGTTTCTAACTGGTGTTCTTAATGTAAAGCAAAAGCAGTGTGTGTGTGTGTGTGTGTGTGTGTGTGTTATCATTTCAGTATTGAATTCCTTCTCTGACTACCTAAATGTATTTTTATGTGATCTGAGCCTGTGATCCATTGATTGCCTGTGCTTCCATGAGATTGTGTGTATGTATACATTTGTGTGTTTGTAAGAATTCTCACAAACCATAACACTTCTGGAGTTCAGCAAGGTCGACAAATGCATTGGGACAAGGAATAAAACCAGCCCAACGGGGGCCTCCTCACTGAGAGCGATCTTTCCTATGAATTACCACCATGTCCTGGATTGTAAGTACCGACAGGATGGTGGTCACCTGGAAGTGCAAAAAATACCACCAGGTATTCACCTGGCTGAAATGAAATGAAGGAGAGTTTTAGTACTGGAATGAACGTGAGGTAAGTATAATAGGGAAGAGAGATGGAGAATAACCTGAAGGTGCTGGGAATGAACTTTATATGAATAACAGGTGTAAGTGGTAAAAAAAAACCTCTTTAAGGAAAAGGTGTTCTGATGGATCACCTGGATAGGAGTAGGAGCCAAACTTCCAGGGGTTTTCTGGGAGGCAGGTTGAAAGGGAGGAGTAATTAATTTGGCTAGTAAGGACCTTTTGTCCTGGATCGAACGAGGACGCACTATAAATAGATAAGGAATGACAACAGCAAAGCGTCCAAAATTCAATGCTATCTGATAGAGGACCAGGGGTAATCCATTAAGAAATCTGTATGTATTTATGCAAATGACCACCTTGTTCATGGGATGCTTCCTATAGGTCCCCTTAGTCAGAGAAAAAAAAAACATTGCTTCAGTATCATTGGATAGCTTAACTTTGTGTACACTAGCATAACTGGCATCCATAATGTTCTCTGATGCATTAAACTGATTGGGTTATTTTAGACTTGGCTGGACACTACTATGACAGTGCTCAACTCCTGCCAAGAACGTTTTCATGCACTGGTATCTAATCCTTATTTGATTGCTGAGGTCCTGCCTAGTAATTTAGTGCTTTGTACTGGTGGAAAAAAGAAAAAAAAATATATATATATACTCTCTATGTTGTGGTGGCCAAAATAATACAGCTGGTCTCTCAGAAATGTCATGCATGACACACGTTGTACCCTCTTCAATAAGAACATAGATACATGTATCTAAACTCCTTATACATTTATGGTATGTTTGTGATATTTACAGCACCCTTCATGTCCTGTTCCACCCTAATCCAAATATGTACAGTGCCATGTGCACTTTTTACTTTTAATAAAGGCAATTTAATTATGATTTCTACAATGATGGAATTATTTGATCTGCCTATCATGTTATCCATATTCAGTTGAGAGTGGAGGGGTTGGCACATCCTATGCAGGCTGAAGCAGGCCCACACGCTATTGCCTCTTTGAGTGGTGGAGGCCGCTTTTGCTGCCGGGCATGGGTCGTGGCACGCAGGTGGGAGGTTTGGAGTTGCACTGGGCACCAGGGGAGAGAGCAGGGGGGCAGGTGCCCTTCATACCCACACCCTGGCTCTGCTCTTATAGTCATTTGGCTTAAGTTGAGAGCAGCAGGAAAGGAGCAAATATGGCAAGCGTGTGTCCACTTCACATAAGCTTGAGTTGAGATACCACAGAGCAGGGCAGGAATAGAAGCTCTTATTTTGCAGCAGAATATGCTGTCTTATGAGATCTAACTTTGCAATTTTCAGCTGGCTTTTTGGCTTATAAGGGATTGATTGATAGTTTATTTATATAGCGCCTATACACAATGTGTTTCAAAGCGCTTCAAGGAAGGGAGGGAACATGGGAAAATACAGTGAACTTTTTTACAAGTCCTAGATATATTCAGAATGTGAACAAAAAAATCAACTATCATAATCAGCCTGGCAACATTTCTGATACTGCAAGTGCTTAGACAATAATGAGGAGGGGAGGGAGGGAGGGAGAATGAGACAGACAAGTGGTTACATTAGTATGCCTGATGGCAATTGAAGTAGTGCTGGAATTTAACAAGAGAGTAGGTGTGAGAGGTGACTGGAATGAGGGAGAAGGAGAAGAACAGAACAAGCAACTGTGTTAGAAGTTCTGACAACAATTCAGATAGTGCTGGAGGGGGAAGGGGACTGTGGGAACAAGTGGGGTAAGGGGGGAGACAAACAAGCTGCTATCAGATTGGTCAGGAAGACATACATGAAAGAGTAAGAGCAAATTGACAATGATATGGAGGGGAGGGGGGCTGGGCAAGAGAATGAGACAGACAAGCGGCTACATTACTATACCTGATGGCAATTGAGGTAGTGCGAAATTTAACAAGAGGAGGGCAGGGAGGAGGGGATTGGAATGAAGGAGAAGAACAAATCAAGCAGCTATCATACTAGGCCTGATGACATTTCCGATAGGGCTAGAGGGGGCAAGGTGGGTGAGAACAAAAGTTGGGGGGAAGACAAAAAAGCGGCTAACAAACAAGTCAGGTGACATATTTTAAAAACTTAAGTGCTAAGGCTGGGGGACACAGACAGCATCAAGAGGTGCTGGGCAGGGGGGATAAAGACAGCATCACGGGGGGCTGGGCAGGGGAGGGGGATACAAAAAACATCACAGGAGCAGGGGAGGGGGAACACAGACAGCATCAAGGGGGGCAGGGGAGAGGGACACAGACAGCATCACAGGGGGCTGGGCAGGGGATGGGGCACAGAGACAGCATCACGGGGGCTGGGCAGGGGAGGGGGCCGAATCAGCATCAAAGGGGGCAGGGCAGGGGAGGGGGTCAGACAGCATCACAGGGGACTGGGCAAGGGGGGACAAAGACAGCATCACGGGGGGCTGGGCAGGAGAGGGGGGACACAGACAGCATCACAGGGGCAGGGGAGGGGGACACAGACATCATCACGGGAGGCTTGGCAGGGGAGGGGGGGCAGACAGAATCACTGGGGGCTGGGCAGGGGAGGGGGCCACAGACAGCATCACAGGGGGCTGGGCAGGGGAGGGAGGACACAGACAGCATCACAGGGGGCTGGGCAGGGGAGGGGGGAACACAGACAGAATCACGGGGGGCTGGGCAGGGAAGGGGGGACACAGACAGCATCACAGGGGGCTGGGCAGGGGAGGGGGAAACAGACAGTATCACAGGGGCTGGGCAGGAGAGGGGGCCCAGACAGCATCCCGGGGGCGGGGCAGGGGAGGGGGGACACAGACAGCATCACAGGGGGCTGGGCAGGGGACAGGGACACAGACAGCATCACAGGGGGATGGGGCAGCATTATGGAAAGAGTACAGGGAGCTGACAGGGGCCAGGAGTAGGCCTTGTGAGGACGGCCGGCCAAGCCTGCTGGCCTTCTCATTGGCCCAGATGTAGGAGGCCAGGGCCAATCCAAAACCCCCAGCAGCAGCAGAGCAGGCACTCCGGTGAAAGACAAAGGACACGGCCATTGTGAAATGGCCATGCCGCAAGGAGCAAGTGAGGCCAGCAACAAAGTCGCACATAGCAGAGCGACAAATTTGCTAAAAAAGTTAAGCATATTAAATGAGGCAGATGCTCAAGTCTGATAGAGCATTTTAGCAAATTTAAAATCAGCCGTGACGCCATCGTGCGTCGGTTGATTCCCGCCCAGGGTGGGCTTACCTGCAGATGGTAGTACACCGAGTGCACTGCAAGGGCCTAAGATGGTGGGGGAAAGCCTCTCATCAGCCGCTCTGGTTGCGGTAGAACGAATGAATCAGAAAGTATACTTCTTCTTCTTCTTCAAATTAACAAATGCATGGGCGGACCCACGCAGGTGCTTCCCTATCCAAAAAGGATGATGTGCACCTAACCCACCAATCAACACACATCCCACATATTCTCACAACTCCTCCCACCACCCCATCTGCCTCACAAAATCCAGCAGCACACTCTCCTCTCCCTGCCTCTCACCCAGCCACCTCCCAGCAAAGCCTTCCCACTCAGCAAAGCCTTCCCACTCATCTCAGCCACACCCACCGCAGACAACCGAACCCTCATCAACTCTCTCTCCTCAACATGCCTCTCACACGTAAGCAAAAAATGTCCCACAGTCTCAGGCACCCCACACATCACACAGTCCCTCGGCTCACGCTTCCCCACTCGAAACAGACAGTCATTCAGCCCGACATGCCCTATCCCCAACTGATTCAGCATCACCTCCTCCCCCCTCCTCTATTCCGGACTTCCTGCATCCACCTTCACCGACACTTTCCCACAGACACCAAACATCCACCTGCCCTTCACCCACTCATCCACCTCTCCTGCCACTCATCCATCACCCGCCTCACCACCACAGCCTTTTTTTTTTAATTAAATGTATTTTATTTTATAACCACACAGTGCAGCAGAACATAAATAGAACACATCAAGCCACAACAAAGGCCAAACAACAGATATGAAAAAGAAAAGAAAGAAAAAACAGAACAGAATTAACTTAACGATCCCCTTCCCTCCCCCCTATGAGCCTGTAGGGTGTCCACCATCATTGTCCGTTCCGTGTGGTGGGGTTCCGTCGCTCTCAGATCCAGCCGAGGTCGACCCCGTACTAAACAGTTCAGCCAATAGCACCTTCCATGCCGTGAGGGAGCTCACCTCTTCCTCCCCTCCCACCCTGCTGGCCTCCCACCATGCTGTCGTCTCGGCAGCAGCCCATTTCTGGAGGTCACGCCACCATACCTCCACCCGTGGCCTCTGGCAATTCTTCCATCCCATGGCTATTCTGCGTTTGGCAAGTGTATAAGCCAAATCTTTAAGCTTCTCCACGTGCCGAAGCTTGCGCGCCCTGGGGTACCCCCCAAGCAAACAGGCCCAGGCCGAATCTATCTTAAGTACAATGCCCCTCCCTGCCAGCTTCTGCGCCACTTCACTCCAGTAGGTTGCAATCACAGGGCAGGCCCAGAACATGTGAATCATATCAGCGTTCTCTGTGTTACACTTGGGACACGCCTGGCGCCCAGCGTCTCGAAATCTGGAAATTCTCAGGGGGGTCATGTATGCCCTATGCGTGATATATAGTTGTATCTGTTTAAACCTGGCATTCCTCGATACTTTTTTGTGGTACCCCAGGGCACGCTCCCACTGCCCATCCGCCATCGGGGCCCCCATCTCTGTTTCCCATTCCAACCTCAGGTACCCCAAATCCTTCCCAACCTTTGCCATCAGCATCTCGTACAGCCTGGAGACCTCGTGCCCGCCCTCGGATGCGTCATACATAATCTCCAGCGTCGCATCCGGCTCGTCAGCCAATACGGTCTCGGGCCAAGTGCTCCGGACCTCCCTGACCACTCTGTGGAACGTCATGTATTGCCCCGCATGCAGCTCCACCCCTGCCTCCAGATCTGCGAACTCCGCCAAGGCCCCATCCTGCCAAATGTCCCCCAAAGTGACCAGCCCCACTGCCTCCCAGTATGTTCGCAGGATGGCCCTAAGCTGTCCGTCTTCCCCTGCCAAGGCCACCAGCGGCAGCTGCGGCATGCACGGCAGGGGATCCCCCATCATCCGGCAGGCTCTTCGCCACATGTTCCTGCCCAAAGCTAGCATCTTAGGACGCCCCCTCATCCATGTGCTGGATACCCAAATAATCTCTCGCAGGTAGAAGGGGGAGCAGTCCTTTCCCAACAGTCTATGTTCCGGGGTTTCGTCATCCGAAAGCCACTTGGCCACGTACTGCAGCTGCGCTGCCACGTAGTAGGCCTCAAAGTTCGGCAGCCTCACGCCGCCTTTCTCATAAGCCTTCTGCAATTTCCACAATGCGACCCTGTTACGCGTGCCCTGCCATAAGAAATCTCTACATGCCCCATGTAGTCTAGCAAAAAACCCCTTGGGTATCATGTGTGTAATGTTATTGAAATAATGCAGCAGCCTAGGTAGCACGACCATCTTAAGCATAGCACCCCGGCCCATCATCGCTAAGGGTAGTTTCTCCCAAAACCTCATGCACTTCTCGATCCTCCCCACTGCCAATTCAGTATTGTGCCTGTGTTCCTCCCCGGTCGTGTGATATACGTCTATGCCAAGGTACCGAAAGGTGCTTGTCGCCCATGGGATTCGCAATACTGGCAACCTCTCAGCCGGTATCCCCACATAGCCGCCCAGCGGGAACAGGGTGGATTTCCGAGGGTTGACCGCTATACCAGAAAGCCAAGCAAACCTCTCCATCACCTCCAAGACATATTGCAGGTTCTCTTCAGGGTATTGGAGGTACAACAGCATATCGTCGGCATACAGGGATATCAGATGGCTCCCCCCCCCCACCTCTATGCCCACCGGGTCATACTGTTGCCGGAGGTAAATTGCCAAGGGCTCCAGGGCCAGGATGTACAACATTGGGGACCAAGGACATCCCTGCCTGGTGCCTCTACCTAACTGCCACCTATCCGACACTACTGCCCCCGTACGAACTCTGGCTAGAGGCGCGCTATATAATAATTCGGCCCACCTCCTGTACCCTGGCCCCATTCCGAAGTGATCCAGTGCCGCCAACAGCCACGGCCAACGAACAGAGTCGAACGCCTTGACCGCATCCAGCGCCACTATCGCCATTTCGCCGTCTTTGCTACATCCCCATTCGACCACTCTGTGTAGGCGTCTATGGTTGTGGGTAATGTTCCTGTCCGGGACATAGCCCGTCTGGTCAGGGTGAATCAGCTTGCCTATCACTCTCCTCATTCTAGCCGCCAAGACAGCTGTTAGGATCTTGCTGTCCTGGTTCAGCATTGACAAGGGTCGATAGGAGCCGCTACCGTGTCCCGGTGTATTGTGCTTGGGGAGTGGCACTATGACCGCTTCCCTGAGTGATTCTGGTAGCTGTCCCAGCTCAAACGCCTCATTAAACATGTCCAGCATGGGTGGGAGTACCTCCTCCCCATACGCCTTATAAAACTCGCTGGGGAACCCGTCCGCCCCCGGGGCCTTGCAAGTGGGCAGCTGTCGCACTATTTCTCTGAGCTCTTCCAGAGTGATCGGAGCATCCATCTCCTCTCGCTCTTCATCGCTGATTCTGGGCAGGCCTATATCCCCGAGTACTTCATCTATCTCCTCTCGGCTCCCCCCTTCCCGATCTTCATACAATGTTTGGTAGTATTCTGCGAATGCCCCATTTACCCCTTCTTGCGTATCGATCTCCGCACCCCCTTCAGTGATGACCGATCGGATCGGAGCCCTAGGGGTTTCGCTCTTATATAGCCAAGCGAGGAGCCTGCCTGTCTTGTCCCCACCCGCATGCAACCTCTCAATGTACTTCGTATAATTCAGGTTACAAAGTCTGTCCCAATGCCCAGTGCACCGCTGCTGCAGCTCAGTAACTACTTCCACATCGGTCCCACCCTTCTCCAATTCTTTTTCCAGCTCGATCTCGGCCTCTCGCAGGTCGGTCAGGATTCCGCCCATTAATCCCTTGGACTTCGCGATAGCAACTCCCCTCATCACCACCTTAAAAGCCTCCCACAAAGTACCAGCCGATTTGACACTCCCCGTGTTCGACTCAAAGTACGCGACTATCTCCTCCCTCATGTCCTCCTTGAATACCGGATCCCGTAGCGCTTCCGCCCGAAGGCGCCATGTTGGAATCCGTGCACGTGGGGGGCGCAGCCGCCAATGCATGATTAGGGGCGAGTGGTCCGAGAGGACCCTCGCCCTGTAGTCAATCTGTTCACACTCCGTAAGAATGTCTGGAGTGGCAAAAAAGTAGTCGAGCCTCGTGTGCAGTTGGTGCGGAGCCGAATAGTGCGAATACTGCCTCCCACCCGGGTGTCTCGCTCTCCACACGTCTACCAGGCCTAGATCCGCTAGCAGCGACTGCAACACCTTGGCCGCTGGGCTGGGCCTAACCATTTTGTCATCCGACCTGTCCTCCCTGGGGTTAAGCACACAATTAAAGTCTCCACCCCAGATTACTGTGCTCCCCATCCCTTCACCGAGTCTCGCGCACAGTGTCTTGAAGTAAGTCGCTGTGTCCTGGTTGGGCGCATAAGTGTTTATGATACAGACAACTCTACCTTCCACAATCCCCCGAACCATGGCCAGCCGCCCGTCCGACTCCACAACCTCCCCCAAGAGCTTGAACGGGACATGTGGTGCAACCCAAACCAGCACACCCCTGGCATACGCAGAGAATGTGGATCCAACCACTGTCCCCCTCCATTTTCTCCGCACCATTTCAAGTTTATCCAGTGTCAAATGCGTCTCCTGTAACAAGGCCACGTCTATCCTCTGCCTCTTCAAATACAACATGACCTTATTACGCTTCAGGTAGCTATTCAACCCTCTAACATTCCATGTCAATACCTTAAGGTCTCCCATGATTTATCCGTAGCTCCCACTTCCCCCTTTGGTCTGATCGCCTCCCCCCAGTCCCGACTACGTCCCTTCTCAGTTTCTTCCCCAGGCTCACATAACAACTAACACCCCCCACCCCCCTAACCCAACCAACCGCCCAGCTCCATCCCTGGATCTCAGGCATCCCCGTGTTCGGTTCTCTACGGAAGCCCCCGTAGAGAACCCGACAGGGTGTCACACCCCACACAGTGACTAACCTAACCACACACTGGGGTACGAATAAAACGGCCCTCGGATGCCCCCTACACATTTATATCCGCGCTCGCGGACCATGTTCGCAACAGTTAAAAAATGCATCCCCATCACAAAGTGGCAAAGACTATATTCCAGTCCAAATGTTCAAAGTCCGCCAGGCCCACTGTTTCACTTAACTCTCTCTGCTCCGTCCGCCGTCTCCTGAGGGCAGTTCTGCGCATCGAGCCATTCCATGGCCTCCTCAGGGGTGTCGAAAAACAGCGTCTTAGCCTTGAAGAAGACCTTAAGTTTGGATGGGTAGAGTAACATATACTTGAAACCGGCCGTCCGCAGGCGCCTTTTGACCGCCCCAAAGTTCATCCGACTGCGCTGCACTTGTAGAGTGTAGTCGGGGTAAGCAGAGATGGTTGCCTCCCCTCGCCGTATGGTGCCCCCTTTACGAAAATGTTCCAGAATCTTCTCCCGGTCTTTGTAGTTGAGGATCTTGGCGATCACGGGCCTGGGCGGATTACCCGGCGGTGGCCTTCTGATCAGGGCCCTGTGTGCCCTCTCCACTGCAAATCCCTGCGTTAGGGCACCTCCGGTGATCTCCTGCAGCAGCAAAGTCTCAATAAAATCTGTGGGATTCTGGCCCTCAGCTCCCTCCGGTAGGCCTACAATCCGGATGTTGTTTCTGCGGGCCCGACCTTCTGCCTCTTCAGCCCTGCTTTCCAGGTTGCCTACCCTCTGCACCAGGGCATGGATCTCTCGTTTGTGCGCGGTGCATTCCGCCACAGTCGGGCCCATCTCCTTCTCCAGGGTCTCTGTGCGCTCGGCCAGGGTTCGCACATCTTGCCTCAGGAGGTTCACGTCTTCCTGTACCGCCCCGACCTGAAGTTCCATCGCAGTTTTCAGTTCGGCCACCGCAAGTTGGAGTTTGGTCTCCCATGTCGCCTTCAGATCTGCGATCGCTGCCAGGACCTCCTGGTTCGTTCCTCCTGCGGCCATCTCCTTGGGCTGGGCCTTTTCTTTGCTCCTGGTCCCCTCGGTGCCAGGCGATGTCTTGGCAAATTCGTCGAGCGTGGGCTGTTTATTCTTCGCCCTCAGGAGCTTGCTCGTCATATCTTCGATCGGGAGCGTCCCTTCGATCTCGCTTAGGCCCCAGGCCTGGGGGCACTATGTCCCCCCGTCGCCACACAGTTTCGGCTACCTCCAGTCAAGCTTGCTTTCGCTGGATCGCGCTGAACGTGAACTGAGGGAATCGCCTCCAGGATCCGGTCCCCGATCCTTTGTCCCAACATCAAGCAACGGCAGCCATTTTGTCTGCCGGCGGAGCTCCGACCCAAAAACTTCACGCGGCTCCTGAGTACACAAGCGCTGCACAATCCCGTATGAGAATGCATCCACATGTGCAGCCGAGCTTCGCATTTACAGTCATCACCGTCTGTGCCACATCGTAGCGGCCGTTGCGCGGATTCAGCCGGATAATGTTCGGATCAGCGGGAGCTCCCGTTCAGGCACGTCCTTTCACATGGCGTCCAAGCCACGCCCCCCTCACCACCACAGCCTTCACCTCATCCACACTCAAAGGCAACCTCATATCAACCTCTCCCCTCCTCATACCCGCACCCGCCGCCAGATCCACCAACTCATTACCCAAAATGCCACTGTGAATGGGGACCCACGCCAACTCCAAAACCATCCCCCCATGCACACACGATCAATCTTCCTCCTGATGTCCAAAATCACATCCTTCCTATCACCATCCCCTGCCACAATCGCCTGCAACCCACTCATTGAATCCGAAAACACCACCACCTTTTCAAACCCCAACTAATCAGAAAGTCAGGAGGAAGAGCAATAGAGGGGGCCAGGAGTGGGCCTTGTGAGGAGGGCCGGCCAAGCCTACTGGCCTTCTCATTGGCCCAGATGTAGGAGGCCAAGGCCAATCCAAAGCCCCCAGCATCAGCAGAGCAGGCTCTCCGGTGAAAGAAAAGGGACACTGCCATCTTGAAATGGTCATGCGCGTTCAGTTCAAGCCTACAAAGTGTAATAACAATGCGATTTTGAGGTTTATTGGATTTATAAGTATAAATGTGAGCAAGATGTTTTGTGATTTTATTGGTAATTGATGCAATGTTTCCCCCGGAATGGTTTTAATTAATGTGTTATCCTCATCTTTGTCTAAGCGCCTTGATTAGAGCAAAACGCAAGCGCAATGTGCGTTTAGCTAGTAAGCATCGCTTCACAGTACAGTACTTTCGCACTGCATTTAACAACAGCAATACAATGCTATCCTGCGGCACCAGAACTTTTGAGCAAAGAAACATACTTTTCTTTAACGAGGAGTTGGGCGAGGCACAACTATTCAGGTCCGCAATTTCCCTCTCCCCAACCGCTGAGTCGGCCCATCGTGTAACACCCCCCTCTTTTGTTTTCCTCTTACATACGGCGAGAGTCTGGGGTTTCTTTTTTGAGAGTAAAGGAGATGGTGTGGAAATGAGTACATTTAAAGGAGATCAATGCACGTTTTCATGTATTGGCAGAATGAGTTGAGTAGGAAATGTCCGGGGCAAGACGTGAACTGTATCGTAACAATGAGGGGTAACCAAATACATCTGATGTCCTATTATTTTTGGGAGATAGATAAGGTCAGGCTTAATACAGATAAGGTCAGGCTTAATTGAACAATTATTTTGCAGGATGCTGCCGTGTGAATAAATGCCCCACAGGCATTCAAGCAGGACAAGAGACAGTAATGTGCTTGTTAGAAAACAGGGATCACCGGTTACCCATTACAGCGCCATGTTGAAATGATGTGGCATCTAAGAACGTTAAGGAAGCGTGTGATGAGGCAACGAAAATAAAAGTACAGTGGTGCAATATAAAATCCATTGAGGTGCGAGGCACTATGAGGGGCTGTAACCGGATTTCTGAGATTCCAGCTACAAGTGCGATTCTGCATATAAGGAGATTTCAGTAATTGAATTAGGAAACACAGGTATGAGATGAAGCTTTCAAGTACATTAAGAATATTTAATTTCCCAGTGGTTTAAGGGTACGCTTTGTTGGCTCAGGGCAGGCCACAGAGTGAACGAGCCACCATGTGCGCTGAAAGTTTCAAATGCATTGTGTTTAATGGAGCTCAGCTTTCTTGCGCAGTTCAGGGAAACGTTTACTTAATGGCATACTGTGGTCATTTGCCAAGGAGATGCCCAATTCAAGACAACTCATTTCATGAACGAGTGGGTTCGACCACAGCACGCTCCCATTTGGATTATTTATTTTCATCGGAAATGCTTGTCTTACTGCAGGGTCAGGGTAGCACAGGGGCAACGTGCTCCCCTTGGAAAGTCGAAAACCCAGGCTCGATCCACGGGTCCGCGCTCACAACCTCTGGGTATTAAGCGTGTTATAAATAATGTGGGCATAAGATTATTTCAAACTGAACCAATGAAAAATGTTCACAAGTCAATTCGATCTTTTATGACAGAGGCCCTCATTACGACCCTGGCGGAATTCGGAAAACGATGGCGGAAATGCAATACCGCCATCGAATAGCGCTCGGTGCGACTATGACCCGTCACCGCAAAGTACGATGCCATTAGCGACACCGTAGTGAACGCCAACGCTAACTGCACCAAGCACGCGCGCGCGCGCCATGCCAAACCGTAAACACCACCATGGCGCAACGGTACGCCAATTCCGACCCTAGCGGACATGTACCTAACGCCATCAAGCATGGCGGAATGCACCATTCCGCCATGGTGAGAAGTACGGCATCGCGAATCAACCGTAAACGGCCCCACTGAGTGCCCGTACACCGCTCCCTGCCCACAAAGTACAACTCCCCGTAGGTGCAATGAAGTCACAATGCAACCAGTGAAATGTACAAGTCACCCATGCATGCCAACGAACAAAAGAAACACAACAGGGGCCAATGGGAGCTGCAGGGCACAGATGGCACGAATACAGAAGCCATCCCAATGGACATGACCACAGTCCCCCACCAAGAAACGCACGCAAACACAGGCACCTGTGACCAGCAATATTCCGAAAATCACATCATTCCACCAGTCCACCTGGCTGACCGGCATCTGTTACACAAAACCCAATCCCCCGCCCCTGAGCATGACAACATTCAAACTGTCATATTGGCAGCCCCCATCCCTGACCTCACGGGCTTCGTAGGCAAACGCGCCCAGTACAGTACCACGCAACTAAACTCCGAAGCTGGAACCCAGTGCAGATCTCCTCACAATACATCGCCCCCCAAATAGGCATATGCCACATCACTTGCAAAGAAGAACGCTACACGGGCCAAATCAGAATAGAAATTTAATGCACATCAAAATCACCAAGCCCATACAGCCATCAGGCCATGAACTCCAAAACACATTTCACCATTGTGGGCTGCATCCGCAAGAAATGACCAGCCACTACTTGTGTGACGCCCTGTTCCCTCATGGTACACAGAGCCACATTCACGTACGAAAAGGCAACATGGAAGCGCACAGAACCGCAGGGCCGTCCCAATGGGGAGGCACTAGTCCAGCTGAAAGGCCGAAATGTTGCTCCGAGCCACCAGTACTGCGTAAGGGCATGTGGCCCATTGGCGATCGTCCCATAAGATCGTAATGCTGCTCCACTGATTAACACGAAGCAGCAGGTGTCGGGAGTAAAACCCATCTGCAGGAGTGGCATACAGATGGCAGTGGCAAAAGGGGAGGAGATACCTGTCAACCAAAAGAAAAAGAACAGAATGGCCATCAGTACTACATTCCAACAACTCACTGCAATGATCACACTAAATCCACAGCCACATGCATGCTAGCCCACTCCAAAGGTCCATCACCACCCAAAAACCACTTGCGACTCATAACTATCTATATCGAGGTGTAAACACCATCACAAACGAGTGTACCTGTGCATGCGCCTGTGAAAACAGAATCCATCTGATGGGATTGGTAACGTGCATGGACACAAGTGTCTGAGGGCGCGTCGAGACAGGGAGGGCTCAACAAGGCCAGATAGACGATGGCCCCACTATGGCAGCCCTGCATCACATAGCGTAGGGGAGGCGGATAGATCCCAAGAAGCCCTGTACATGGCAAACTCTGTATCAAATCACCTGCCCATGCATCCATTCATCATTCCCTCATCCCGGGATTAAAACGCCTGAATATTTACTCACATAACATTAGAAATATCCATTGAGTCTGTGCGTTATGCAGCCGGCAAAATCCACAGTGCCCCAGCCCGTAATTCCAGTGTAGTGAAGTAACATGTATTTGGGAACGTCCTGCCTTATCGTCCACTACGCTATTGCGCATCCCATACTATTCATATCAATCATTGCATACTCGCCATGGCCCCTGTCCCAAGGACATTGAACAATAGAATGTTATATTTGCAGTCAGACCTGTGGGCATCTCCTCGCCGCTAGCTGAAAACTGAAAGCGCCGCCCTTCGAATTCCTCATTTGCAACATCACGTCGAAGAGGCATCTGTGGCCGTTTGAAAACACTAATTAATCCATCGAGTGCGGCTGTGTGTGAAAATGGCAACTGCCTTCACCCACGAATGGGACGCCCCGCCCGTCGTTGCAACTCGGTACAGTGATGAATGAGGGCCCACCGTTACTCGAGTACTACGTTCCACTGACCCTTCACAACTCTGTTCGCGACTGCACAGATAGTATGTGAAACAATGGGACCACAGCAGAATGAACATATCAACCAATGTTACAGGGCCATCGGGTACAAATACATGATTGCAATAGCAAGATGCCATTCCACGAATTGCAGCGTTGTGCGCGGGACGTGCTCGGCCAAAGGGGAGAGCAGTTTGCACAGGTGGAATGAATCACCACAGGTGGAGGCCATTCAGCCTGAAAACACATAAATTGCACAGCCAGTCTCCTCCCACAACCACACCCAAATGCTACCGGCAGGACTCGCGATGTTGGCCCTGGGGGACCTGATAGCACTGCAAGTACTCCAACTCCAAGAAGAAGACGAACACCAACTACAACCGGCCGCACGGAGGAGACGCAGGAGGAGGAGGAGGCCAAGGCAGGGCCAGCAAGGGCCGCCAGCACAGCCACTACCACCACGCAGGCAGCCTGCAATCCCACGCCTCCGAGCACATCCGTTCAACCTCACTGATGAGCAGATCCACACCCTCTACCGTCTGGACCGGGACACCATAGCCGCCATTGTGGACATGACACAGGCTGACCTTGTCAGCATGATAGATAGCCCAAGGTGTCTGTACTCCACTTCCTGGCCACAGGCACCTACCAGCACACAGTCGGACAGTTGCATGGCATTTCTCAGCCACTGTTCTCACGGACACTATTGCAAGTGCTCGATGCCCTCCTGCAGCACGCAGACGACTACATCTCCCTACCACGCTCGGAGCAGGAAATTACCAACACAAAAGTGGGATTCCATGCACTTGCCGGCATACCGGGTTGCATTGGTGCCATCGACTGCACCCATGTGGAATTGGTCGTCCCACATGCCATGGAGGCCCAGTACCGCAACCGAAAACAATTTCATTCTCTGAATGTACAAATGGTGTGTGACTCCAACAGGATCATTACACATTGTTGTGCCCGATTCCCTGGATCAACCCATGATTCTATGGTCTTGAGGAACTCAACAATACCACGCTACATGGAGCGACACGCAGGGAACAGATCCTGGCTACTCGGTGAGTCTCATTACATGCATGATAATGTGGGGTATGTGATTCGGCAATGACCTGGCAGGAAGGGGGGGGGGTGTGCGTACGTAGCAATGGCATTCCACATCATACGTTTCTCGTCCACATACAGGTGATGCTGGATATCCACTGAAGAGATGGCTCCTCACACCAGTCCGGAACCCACGGGACCAGCATGAGGAGGACTACAACCATGCCCACTCACGTACTCGTGTAGTCATTGAACAGGCATTCGGCCTACTGAAGGGTCGTTTCCGCTGCCTCAGCAGGTCTGGCGGGGCACTCCTGTACCGCCATGAGAAGGTTGCAAAGATGGTGATGGCATGTGTCATGCTCCACAACATGTGCGTACGTAGAAATGTGCCCATGCCCCCTGACGCAGAACTGCAAGCACCTGATGATGGTCATGATGAGGGTGGGGATGTGGCAGCACCTCAAGGAGTCTGTGAGGCACCGGAGGGCCGTGACATTCGTCAGCATCTCATTGATGTATGCTTCTAGCACTCACGCCTGGTGGCTGATACATGGACACGGGACTCGTGGCACTGTGTGTGTCTGGGACATGCACAATATGGACTGTACGCCTATGATGGCCTAGTACACAAAGATCAATGTCCACACATCTCATTGGTTGATCGTGCACTTTTTATGGCATATGTGATATCATGTTGTACACCCTATCGACCCGCCACCCAAGTGAGCCCAACACACCCCCTCCACCCTCCTACCTCCCCCCCGAACACCAGTGTCCAAAGATGCTCATTGTCAGTGGGCAGTCGCTATTGCAAGCCCCCTCTGCGGGTATCAGGGGCACCCCTGCCTGTGGAGCGCAGGTTCCTCCCAGATCTACGTTGGGGGCTGCCCTGGACGGAACTTGCAACGGATGATGTCTCTGCCTGCTCACGTCCATGCATGTCCCTAAGGGTTTGCGAGAGCTCAGTGAGCACACGGCGCACTGCGGCAAGTTCGGCACATACGTCCTTGGACGTCGCATGCAGTTCCCCCCTCAGGCTCTCGGTGCTTCTCTCCATTTGTGCCCTTAGTGTCTCTGTACCTCTCTCCATTTCTGCCCTAAGTGTCTCAGTTGATGTTTCTATGTCTGCCTTAGTGCCCCCACATTCATCGGCATGGTCCTTGAGGAGCGTGGCCAGTTGCTGCTGTTGCACGATTAACTGGTCGAGGGACTGTTGCCTCTGCTGGGCCATGGCCATTTGCGGGGGTGTCACAGAGGGGCTGTTGTCCTCATGTTGCCTTGCCACAGGGCTTGTGGGGGATGGCCAGTCGTCGTCTTGTGGGTGCCCCTGCGTGGTATCCTCATGTTGTACGGGATGGGACAGACAGGGGGATTGGGACAGGTCATGGATGGATCTGACTTCGACATCCCCGTCTTCTGTGTCGGAGCATGCTGCCATCAATGGGGTGTCACCTATGGTGCTGCTGCCACCGGAGGCAGTGCCTTCTGTGGCATCCGTTGGGGGGACCTGTGGTGGTGGTGTTGTGGGCATGCTGGCTGCTGGGGTGCCTGTTGATGTTCCCTCCTCTGTGCTGCCACCTGATTTGTGCTGCTGCCGTGTCTTGATGCGTGCAGCTGAGGTGGAGGGTCTTTGGCCGTTGGTCTTGGCCCTCTTTGCAGGTGTGCTGGTAGGGGTGTCCTGAAGCTCGTCGTTTGGATCGGACCCTGTGGTGGAGTAAAGGAGGGCGAGGGTTATTGATGGGTCTGTGGGAATTGGAATGGCATTGTATCACATGCATTGGGGTGGTACCTGAGGGTGATTTGGGTCGGGGCCTTGGAGGTGCTTTCATTTGTGTGTGGAGTGAGGGTGCAGTTGTTTGGCAGCCTGCAGTTAGGGTGTGCCTGCTGCACGTGTAGTGCGTGTTTTAGGGGTTTTTAATTATTTATGTATTTATTGTGGGTTTTAACGTGCGCTATCAGTCCGATGTGTGTGGACGTTCTCCTGGACATGTGTTTCTGTTGCACTATGTGGACGCATGGTACTTCACATGGATGGACTTTGTGGATTTGGCATTGTTTTATTTGGCCCACCTACCTGAATCTTCGGATGTCTGCACTCCTTTCTCCATCCCTCCGACTCCCTCTATGCTCTCCATTCCGATGGTGGAGGCACAGATTTCTTCCCAGGGGGTCAACTTGATGGGTGATTCAGGACCTCCCCCGGTGGCTGTGGCAATGTTGCGGTTGGCAGAGAGTATGCTGCGGACGCGTATCCGCAGGTCGTCCCATCGCTTACGGCATTGCTGTGGGGTGCGGGGTGCGGTCCCCACCGCACTTACCCGCTGTGCCACCAGAGCCCATATGGCCTTCTTGTTTGCAAGTGCCGTCCTGGTCATTTGCGTGCAGAAGACGACGGCAGCATTCTCCTGGAGGGTCTCTGTTAGCACGGTGAGTTCCTCACGGGAGAAGTGGACCTGCCGCTTGCGGTCGCACGCTTTCTTCGCTACTTTTCCCATTTTTCTTGGTTTCGCTAGGGTGGATGACGGGTTGGGGTGTGTCTCAGGGTAGTGATTTTAGTGGTTGTGTGGTTTTAGTGGTTTTATAGGTGTACGGCGGGATGTTTCCCGTTCCGGGCCCATGTTTTAACTTCCGTTTCCGTATATTTCCGGTCACCGTACTTTCCGGTAGGCGCACACTGCGGTGTCCGCTGTGATGGGTGGCGGTATTGCACCTAGGGCGCCGTACGGCGGCGGTGTGGGCCGTTTTGGGTTCATTTCCGCCATCGCGGACTTTGCACTTCCGCCATGCCGTGGTGCTCGTGCCCGATGGGTTGGAATGGGCCGCACTTTGCTCCTTCGTGCAATGGCGGAAACGCTATTTACGCTGTGGCGGTCCGGTCAGTCACTTTCCGCCAGGGTCGTAATGAGGGCCAGACTGTTTGAATAGTACGCAAGGGTGACTTTTTTTGACCAAATGTAATGCAAATTCTGCGATTTATAAAATATGTATTCAGCAACAATGGTCAAAACTAATAGTTCTATAGTCAAGTAACTCATCAAAGTGGCCAACACAGTGGTCCACTTTGACTTAGAAAAAGGACCCACACTAGCATTGTGCGTTTTTTGGTTGCCATTGCCCTGTTGCCCTATAGGCCAGTCCGAGCCTCTCCCACTGAGATTTTAGAATGTGTTTTGGATGTTCCAATCATCAAGGCAAGCTACACATGGGGCAGAGGGAGCAAATGGTGGATTAAGGCCAGGTGCAATAAAGGATGAAATGAGTCTGCACCCTACCCCAGGTAGTCGGAATTCTTTGCAAGAAGCTAAGCCTGCCTTGGAGCTCCCCAAATGTGGCCAAATTGCACAGTGGAGATGCAATTTACAGGAAGAAAACAGCTGGGATGTTTGCAATTAATTAATGATTTGGAACAAATACCTGGTCAATTTGAATACGTAAGACGGTTTCAGCACTTGATATATCAATTGCCAAGTAATAAAGGTATTGGCTTAGAAGGGGGCACTGTGTTTGGGCTTTACCGCCTGAAGCAGAGAATAACAATTCGAAAGCTTGCCGCGTACCAGCAGGTTCGGGATTCACATCCAGGACCCTCTGATTGGGTGGGATAGGCGACGCTGTGGAGAAACAAAGGCCAGGTGTTAGGCAGAATTATATGCAGTACCCTTTGGGAACAGCACACACAATTAAGACTACAAGTGACACTACAAATTCACCTTTGGTACAAGCCTGTCCTACACAGTAAAAGTGGTAGTGATGGCTGAGTAGCCAGACTTATCTCAAGAGCAAGTGAGTAATATCAATAGTTAAACAAAGGACAGCAATTTCTATGAGTCAAACAAACACTGACTCAAGGTTTCTGAGTAAAAAATATACATTTATTTATACAAAAGTTATATAACATCTCACTAAAGTAAAGCAGTTGAAAAATCACACTCTTAATACACCACACCACTCCCAATAGATTCTGGGCAAGTTAAGCTCAAAATGAAGTGTGAGCAAAATGACACTCCAGTAATTTAAAAGGGAGGAAAAGACAAAGTTAGATACCAATTGTGCAGCACCAACAGGTAAGTAAGCAGGGCAATCTAGAAAGAGGAACTACAGTGATGGAATCAAATCAAAAAAGCTTAGGGCCAAAGTCAATCGGACAAAAGTCTTTTGCTCAAGATCACACAGTTCAGGGTAGTTCGCGGTTAAGTCTTTGCCAAGAGTTCTGGATGAAGTTGGTCAGCAGAAAAGTTAGTTTAAAGAGTAGAGAAGGACAAGCCCTCATATTGGCAAAAGGTTTCCCACACCTTCACCGCGGCTGGACGAAACGAACAACCAGATTTGCACAGTACCTTTAAATGGAGAATAAGTTGTAGCTGAGGCGAATGTTCCTGGCTGGTCTTGCAGGCTCACAGTTCCTGAAGTGACTATTGGACTGACACGAAGTAGGAAGACTGGAGGGTCCTGCACTGCCCAGGGAAGAAACCAGCAGCAGAGCAAAGGAACGAATAAAAGGTGCGCTCCTTAAAACCCATGCAGGGTCCGACCTTCCTGGCTATCCGGTTCACTGTAGCTCTGTACAGCAAATTCGACCAGAGGAGGGAGTCCTGGCTTGCAGTTTGGGCAAACTGGTTGGGGTCACCAGCTATGGGGAAGAAGATTCCTGGTAGATCTTCTCTGTCGCTGAAGTCTGAAGATTCTGACCTGCAGCAGGGTTGCAACGGGAGGTTCAATCGTTATAGGGGTCCTCTTCTGTCAGCTCCTCGTCGGTTCTTTCGTTATTAGCGACTCTGCCTTTCCAGACCCAGAGACATACTTTTTATGCAGTTTTCCCCTATTCACAGAGCCTGACTGTAAATCACGCATCAGGATGGCTGTCTTGGAACGACAGTCACCTAGCCAATCAAACAGGAGTGCGACTTGGGTTACCAAGGGAACCCATGGCAGGCGTCCTAAACCCCCTCCCTCACATCCTGTCTACCCAGACTTTCAGACAACTAAGGAGGGCTTCTGTGTAGAAGCCCAGAAAAAGACAGTGAACAAAGGAAACAAACCTGGTTTGGCGCGCAGAGTAAAACACAAGAAAGACTTTTACAAAAAGAAATGGTGAATAAACCCAGCCAGAACCGTATAAAAAAGTATATGGTCTAGCGGGTTTAAGTGCGAGGCTACCAAGATAGCCTAAAACAATACCAAGGTTATTTAAGATAACCGCGGTAGGAAAAATAGGTTAGTTACCACTGCCACCAGGCAACTTTTGATGAAAAGGGAGCGAAACAATGCTCCAAGAGAAACAGACAAAAAGGGATAAGTATTAACCCTTTCCAGTACTATATGTAAGATAGTTTGTACAGGGTCTGTGGATTTTAAAGAGACTAATAAGGTCAATGGCAACTTTACATGTTCTGGGAGACAGTAGTCAGTCCCAAAAAATGGACTCTGGGTTTGGGAAGTCTAAAAGACAACCCCCTGTCACTGCACTGAAGGTGCTGTGTAACACACAGTAAAATGAGGATGCCTGTGGAGTAGGTGAGGCTCCACAGTCTAAGAACATAAAAATGTTTAAACACACATAGCAAAACACATGTAAGAGTGGGAAAAAAGGCTCACACTCTTACCAGGTGAAAAAAATGACTCCTAGAAATGCAACAAAGCTGCTGAGGGACTCAGTAGGTTAGGGAAATTAGCCATTCTGTAGAATTCTCCCTAACACTCGCCCCCAACCCCCCCAGACTAAGGGACATGAGGATCTAATCCACTCCAGGATGAAACTCTACCTCTAGTCAGTTAAAAACATCCTAGAGAGACCATCAGCATGTTGGTGGTGATATCCAGCTCTGTGCTCAATGGTGAAATCAAACCCTTGCAGGTAGACTGACCATCTAAGAGGTTTTGGGTTTTCCCCTTTCATTTGCATGAACCATCTCAAGGGTTGGTGGTCTGTCTGAATTACAAAAGTAGATCCATACAAGTAGGGTCTAAACTTCTTCAGAGACCACACAATGGCAAAACATTCACGCTCTATGGTTGTCCAACTTGTTTCTGGTTCCTGCAGTTTCCTACTGATGAAGCAAATGGGGTGCTCCCTACCTTTCTCATACAGTTGACTAAGGACTGCACCTAAACCTTCATTGGAGGCATACATCTGCACAATGAAGGGTTGGTGATAATTAGGAGCTCTTAGGACTGGAGCTTGACAAAGGGCTTTCTTCAGGTTTTCAAAGACTCGAGTACACTCCTTATTTCATCTAACCTTTTTAGGGAATTTAGGAGAGGAGATCAAATTCAATTGAGAAGCTATGCTCCCATAGTTCTCTATGAAATTCCTGTAGTACCCAGTGAGACCTAGGAAAGTGTAACGCTCACCTGGCTCCCACGGAGGCGCTGGTCTGGTCTGGGTTGCTGTGGCCTCTTCAAGCGTGATGTGCAGAATTCGGACCACCGATTGAACAGGACCCCCAAATCTTGCTTGTCTGGCCCGTAGGAATATCCTTCTGCAGATGAGAAAGGGGATTAACTGTCTGCTGAATAATGTGCTAGCTGCCCCCTTTCCCCCTTCGTTCTCCTCTGACTTCCTCCAAAACCCCCGGTTTAAGCTCACCTTATGGTTTGGAAGGATGAACTCTCCATCCTGCTTCTGGTGCAGGGGCGCGCGTTCGTCCAGTTACTTCACTGGTTTTCAGAATGGCGCTGGCAAATCCACTTGACTTTACTGAGCGATATGCCGTAAGTATGAAGATGCAAAAGTTCAAGTGTGAGCCTCCTTTTATGTTGTATTTTCCTGTCCTTTATTTCAGGTGCAGAACAAAGGCGATGCGTTGAGGGGTTAAGTTGCCGGGGTGAAATCAGGTGAGTTAGTGATGAGGGCGACCCCTCTAAATGTCTTTATAATTCCCCAGTAATGTCTTTTGTCCTTTCCCCATAGGGGCTGGGGTGCGGTACCTGCCAGAGATGTGGCGCCGACCCGAAATGTGGAATGGCTCACCAAGAATAGCCGGTAAGTAATATGGCTGAAAATCCGGCTTTCCTCTTGTGTTCCCTTGCTCACCTTTTGTCTCTTCTTCTCTCCCTTAGGTGCAGTGCAATTTCTCAAGGACGGCCCTGACATGTTTTCTGTGATCAGATTCCGAAGAGGAGTACACCAGAATGTCATCAATATACACGACAACACAGACGTCGATGAGTTCCCGAAGGACATCATTCATGAAGAATTGGAAGGCAGCAGGCATGTTGCACAACCCGAAAGGCATCACCTGGTATTCGAATAGTCCATATTTTGTACAGAAGGCCGTTTTCCATTCGTCACCTTCTTTAACTCGTACCAGATGATAAGCCCCCTGGAGATCTAACTTGGTGTATATGCAAGCGTCGTTCACCTGGTCAAGGAGTTCAGGGATCAAAGGCAGAGGGTAACGATTTTTAACAGTTATCTGGTTCAATGCACGGTAATCGATACAAGTTCTAAGGTCGCCTTCTTTTTTTGGCACGAAGAACAAAGCCGAGGATGCCGGAGACTTTGACGGGCGAATGAAACCATTGGCTAGGTATTGATCTAAATATTGTCTCAAATGCAGATTCTCCGGCTCAGTAAGGGCATAAATCCTGCTACAAGGGGGTTGTGCACTGGGCACCAGATCGATTTGGCAATCGTACGATCTGTGAGGAGGTAACATGTTGGCCTGTTCCTTTTGGAAGACGTCCTGAAAGTCTTGGTATTCCGGAGGTAGTTGTATGGAGATAGAGGTTACTGATGCTAGACTGACCTTCAGAGTTTCTGGGTAGCAGGTTCGTGCACACTCTGGAAAGGTTATTCTCTTCGCTCGCCAATCAATTCGAGGATTATGTGTCTCTAACCAAGGGATTCCGAGTATAACCTGAAACTGTGGAGCCTTGATTACATCAAACACAACTGCCACCCGATGGCCGTCCGGACCTACAAGTGTTACCTCAGCTGTGGAATGTGTTACCGGTCCCGAGGCAATTTCGGTTCCATCGACTGTGGTGATGACATCTTTGCTGGTTTTAGGACGCAGGGGAAGGTTAATCCTGGAGACCAATCCACGTAGTTTCCTATAGCCCCACTATCGATGTATGCCTTTATTGCATGCAACCGCTTAGGCTGTTCCAGATCTAAGAGGACCATTGGCACAGTGAAATGCGAGGTCTGAGAGTTCGTTTTCAAGCTCGGCAAGCGGACGCCTACGCTTGTCGGGCGGGGTCAATTCCCGATACAGAGGTTTCATGGATTTTTTCAGCAGCTCCTACCACCTTCCTGGGTGGCCTTGCCGGGCAATCTCGTAGAAAGTGTCCAGAGGATCCACAATAAAGACATAAGTGCATCTGCCGTCTTCTTTCACGTTCCTTTTGCGTTAAAGGTCCTTTAACTCCTCCGATTTGCATTGGCTCTGAGGCTTCAGCCCCCTTGAGATTAGCGTGGGTCTTGACTAACACCCGGGTCTCAAACTTGGACCGATCTGCTTTTCTGTTTTGCAGTCTGTGATCCAATTGGACCACTAAGTCTATATATTCTGAGCACTCTTGGGGTGGATTTACAACTTGGGCCAGGACATCTTTAAGTTCTCCGCGTAGACCTCGATAAAATAACGTGATTCGTTTATCCTCTGGCCACCCAGTTTCCACAATTAGTCTATTAGAGGTTGCAATGTAGGAAAGGAGGTCTTGAATGCCCTGTCGCAGAGATAGAAGTCCCTCATCTAGAGCCTGCCCCTGGGAGTGACGAGCAAATAACCTTTCCATGCTTGCTTGAAATCTTTGAAAATCACGAAGAATCGGGTCATCTTGAGTTACCAGTAGAACTGACCAATCAGCAGCCCTGCCGCTGAGATATGACAATACAAAGGCTACTTTGGTCTGGTCATTAGGGAAGGCCCCAGGTCTGCACAGGAAATGCAAACAACACTGATTCATGAATACGGCGAATCGTTTGGGGTCCCCAGCAAAGCGTTCGGGTGGGGCCAGCGGCATGTTTCCAGGTAGATTAATCTGCACCGGGTTACTGGAAAGCACAGAAGCGGGGTTCCCTGCGGAACCGGGTAAAGGAGTTTGTCCATCTTGACCTTGCAAAAGCTGTCTAGCCAGGTCATCAGCTCTTTCCTTTGTTACAATCACTTCCCTCCTGAGAGAATTAGTCTCTTGACGAGCGGTGTGTACTTCGGCCCGTAATTCCCCCAGTAGTTGGGCCAACTGGTCAGTCTCGGAAGTTTCCATAGCGCCTGGGTGGGAATTTGTAGGAAGGCTTTGCGTTCTGTAAAGCTCACCTGGCTCCCACCGAGGCGCTGGTCTGGTCTGGGTTGCTGTGGCCTCTTCAAGCATGATGCGCAGAATTCGGACCACCGATTGAACAGGACCCCCAAATCTTGCTTGTCTGGCCCGTAGGAATATCCTTCTGCAGATGAGAAAGGGGATTAACTGTCTGCTGAATAATGTGCTAGCTCCCCCTTTTCCCCCTTTGTTCTCCTCTGACTTCCTCCAAAACCCCCGGTTTAAGCTCACCTTATGGTTTGGAAGGATGAACTCTCCATCCTGCTTCTGGTGCAGGGGTGCGCATTCGTCCAGTTACTTCACTGGTTTTCAGAATGGCGCTGGCAAATCCACTTGACTTTACTGAGCGATATGCCGTAAGTATGAAGATGCAAAAGTTCAAGTGTGAGCCTCCTTTTATGTTGTATTTTCCTGTCCTTTATTTCAGGTGCAGAACAAAGGCGATGCGTTGAGGGGTTAAGTTGCCGGGGTGAAATCAGGTGAGTTAGTGATGAGGGCGACCCCTCTAAATGTCTTTATAATTCCCCAGTGATGTCTTTTGTCCTTTCCCCATAGGGGCCGGGGTGCGGTACCTGCCAGGCGCCGACCCGAAATGTGGAATGGCTCACCAAGAATAGCCGGTAAGTAATATGGCTGAAAATCCGGCTTTCCTCTTGTGTTCCCTTGCTCAACTTTTGTCTCTTCTTCTCTCCCTTAGGTGCGGTGCAGAGATGTGGCGACCAGCACTGAGAGCCGCGATGGAGCCGGGCGGCCTCTCGGGAACAGGTGAGTGAAGCGCGGCGCTGCAGCGAGCAACGCGGTGCTTTTAAATGGAAGTCTTCCTTCAGGAATGCTGGCGTGAAGATTCTTGATGCAGGTAAGAAGGTTGAAATAGTTCTTGGTTTTCACCTTTCTCTTCTCTTATTCCCTTACAGGTGTTCCGGGTTCGAGGTGGGCGTGGCTGGAGTCCAGGTGCAGGAGCAGACACGGTGAGCGTTCAGCTGCTGGGATGCAGAACAACGCGAAGCATGTGTGGCTGTCCGGGTGTGGCTTAAATAGCCTTGGAAGAAGTTCCAGGTGAGTATTCTTCCACAGCCCCACCCAAGTAACAAAATAGTTCCTTCAGAAAAATAGTCCCTCCTAAGCCTCATTTGGCTTGGTTCTTCATGCAGCATGGTCTGCATCAGGTGAGTGTGCAGCATGGTCTGCTTCAGGTAAGTGCACCAAACACTTCCCCTTATGAGCCTGGCACCTATGGCGCCAGGACTGATGTCCAACATGACCCTGGCACCAACGGCGCCAGGACAGAGTCCAAAGAGCCCCTATAAAGGGCCGCTGGGCTTTTACCCGAGGGCGTGATGCCTGCTCCCGGGGGTGCTGCACCTGGCCTGGTGCTCCGGGGGTAGGCATCATGACAGAAAGCTCTCACTTGGGTTTGAGTAGTAGGGGTGGCCCAGTTTTGTACAGCTTGTACATTGCTAAGCAATGGCCGTATTTCACCTACTCCTAGCTCATGACC
The DNA here is from genome assembly GCF_040938575.1 of Ambystoma mexicanum. Taxonomy (NCBI): domain Eukaryota; kingdom Metazoa; phylum Chordata; class Amphibia; order Caudata; family Ambystomatidae; genus Ambystoma; species Ambystoma mexicanum. The sequence goes on from NC_090925.1 coordinate 296,367,313, forward strand.
AAGGTAGACCACTTTGCTCTGACCAATTTGACATTTGCTCACCTTTATGGTCAGATGGGCCTGCTCAAGAGCCTGCAAAACATATCCTAAGTGATCAACATGTTCTTTCCATGTAGGACTGAACACTGCAATGTCATCCAAGTATGCCATGCAGAAGTACTCCATCCCATTCAAAACTTGATTGACCATCCTTTGGAATGTAGCATGTGCATTCCTAAATCCAAAAGGCAAAACCTTAAACTGGAAGAGGCCTGCTGGGGTTGAGAATGCAGTTTTCTCCTTGGCATGGTCTGTCAGGTCTATTTGCCAATAGCCTAACGTCATATCAAATGTACTGAGGTACTTGGCTGAACCAAGTCTATCCACCAATTCATCTGTCCTTGGCAAAGGATGGGCATCAGTCTTAGTGACTGCATTTAGAGCTCTATAGTCCACACATAATCTCAACTCCTTGGATCCTGCCTTTGGTACTAGAACAACTGGACTAGACCATGGACTTGTAGGGGGCTCTATAACCCCGAGATCAAGCATCTTGTTGACCGCTGCTTTGATGTGGGATCTCACATGTTCTGACATTCTGTAACCTATGCTTTGTTGGGTGTCCTGACCCACGTTTGAGCTATCATGCTGCAACATTTGGTGCTGTGGGCTTAGAAAATCCAAGATGGCCAAAAAGCCCACATGTGCGCCAGAATCCAGGAGAACCACGCAGTTTGTGCGTACACCAAAATGGCTGCCTAACGTGCCACCCACCAGTGCGAGCATGATGGGCCAGGGTGCCATGAGTGGAATGGGTGCCAAAGGTAAAACAGCAGCGCCTGTTAGCTCAAAAACGCTTTAAAATTACCTTTGGTTTCTCTGAATGCCAGCTCAAAATGCCTATTTTCAAACATTGCAACACATCCAAAAATCTCACTGAACACCAGCGGACATCTGGCAGAATGAAGTATGTGTGCATACAAAATCTGGGAAGATGAAGAGCCCAAAACAATGTTCATAACAAAACTGGCTGAGCTATGCATGTCAGCAGCATAACTGAAACTGGATTAAAACCACCAAAATCGAAATGTTTAAATTAACTGAGTGACCTACTTTTGAGTATCACATAGTTTGTAACTGTTAAAATATCATAGTTTTGAACTTAGAATCAGCATTCTAGCTGCATATGTAAAAATTGTATTGACTTAAACTGGGGAACAAAAAGTGACATTTAAGCGGAAACCTGGCTTAAGGAAACTGGAATTCTGCCAGACAGCTACCCTCGACAGGAGTGGGGGCTTGCCCAACAAATGCATTCCCAGGCCTGGCTGCATTCTGTTGCCCCTGCCAAAAGGAGGTCACACACTCTCTGATTGAATTACCAGTGGACTGCAAGAAACTAAACAAAGGGCCCAGGCAGATGGTTTATTGGGGGGATCGTAAATGGCTTCCTTTTGAACAAAGCCCTTCCTTGACTCAGGCAGATGTTATATTGGGGGCGTCGTAAAAGTGGCTTCCTCTTGGCAGAAACGGGGAGGGGCAGCCCCCTCCGAGAACAGGCTGAGCTTAAAGAAAGTGGATAGACTGGTTTGTCCACCATGTGACCTGGGAAGACACACTCCTGTTGGCCATAATATGATTTTAAGAAAGATGTATAACTCATGGTGCGGACTTGTCAAAAGTATCTAAATGATACCATAATTCTTGTGATTTTTCTGCCCACAGTTTAAGAGGTTTTAGGACCCGGTGGTATGATCTGGGGGTTTACGAGCGGAAAAGAGGTTCTTACTCTAAATGTATGCAGGTTAAAAATCTGACACTTCCTTATCTAAAAGCCCACATGCCTTGCACACAATTGTATAAATTTGGAGACAAATCCGATATGGGGAAAGCTACTAAAAAGCGCAAAAAGTTACCATTTCTTTACCCAAGCTCCCAGGATCGCCAGGGTCGGAACAGTGCCTCCCATCAGTAATGCATGATGTGTGTATGCAATGACAAACAACTGTGTATCTGTGGAATATGTATTTGGGTCAAATATAGATTTATGTGCAATTTGACAGGGGAGTGTCCTTTCTGCAGGCCATAAAACAGCATCACCATGACTCACATTTCCTTTCCCCTATCAAGGAAGAGAGAAAAGCTTGACCAATGATCAGTTGAGAGAGGGGCTGGCTTAGTGATGCTGCGCACACACCCACCTTCAAAAGACATAAAAAGAGCCACTGGAAGCTACAGAGGACATTAAAATCCAGTTGCTGCGGAGCGTTTTGCCGGACCACACAACATCCAGAAGATGCCAGTTCCAGACTGACTCCAGCTACATACTCCAGAACCTATAACGTATACTTTAGAACCTAAATCAGATATAATAAAACCACAAGCTGAGTTCTCTGCAGCAGGCCTCAAATCACTGCAAGCTACTCACAGCCGGGTGAGCTGCTTGAATCCCTTGCCAAGAACTTTTGCCAGGACCAGTGCAGAGATCCAGGAGCCGTGCAGAGACCGCTGTATCCGGACAGACCAGACCAGTGCCAGACCCGACCAGACCAGACCGTGCAGAACCGCAGACCCAGAGACCAGATCGCTGTGAAGTGCCGCTGGCCTGATGGATCAGATCCGTGACGAGACCCAGTCCTTCCAAATATATTGTGAGTACAGCTAGGACGGGGCAAAACCAAATCTCTTAGTTTAAAGTAATATAATTCAATCTATTTAACCTAAGTAGAACTGCCTCCTAACTGTCACCTGTCATTTGTAAAGCTGCACCACTGTCATTTGTCAATTCTGCAGCTGCAAAGCTGTCACCTGTCATTTTGAGTTTACTTTAAATCCGAAAAACGACCTTTACATATCTCTGGAATCGTTTGGGCTACGAACTTGGTTTAACTTTCCTCTGAAAGCTTAGAATCTAAGCTTTCCAACAAGCCTAGAACGGACTTCCTACTCCTAATACTTTTACCGCAATCACGATTCACGCACTCGCGAATTTTACCGCGATTTGCGATTTGGTTAAAAATCCATCCACGTGTAACCATCAGCAGTCATTTCTTTCCTTGCTAAAAATTCGTTTGCCTCTTAATCACCATCTCTGAATCATTGCTAGAGTGAGCCTGAACTCATCCCAAGTATCCCCCACTCACCCTGAACCTCCGAAAGGGAATTAAAAGCATTTTCAGCATATTTCTCACTTCATTGCCACCACATTCAAAGCACTTGGGCGTGTGTTTTAAAACTCATACCGGTTTTCTCTAAGCTTGCTGGAGGGGAACTGAATTTCGTATTGTATTTGATTGCATTCTTGAGAACTGTGTGCTCCTCTTTCCATCTACTTCCATGTCTTACATTGCATAGGGGAGGGGGGTGAATTGCCAGAGAAAAAGTGATTATATTATCTTTTGCTAAAATCATCTCAAGTATTTCTGTACTGACTTTTATTCCTCATTGCTTTTCCCTTGAAATCATAAAAGTATTTTTGCTACTTGATCCATCCTATACTAACTCCTCATTGATTATAAAGAAGGGTGCTAGTGTCAGATTACCCATTGTTGATTAACATTATATTTATAAGGGCAATATCGATTATTAATTTATTATAAAAGCGTGGTATCTATATGTTGTCTTATTTCTCAAATAAACCTTTTAAACTTGCAAAACAGAACTACTTCTTGGCTCAGTGGGGTCAGGGGGATTCTAAGAGAGGGGTGTTATATAGGGGTAGTCATCCAGAACTCATGAACTGGACATAAAGATATATCAATAAGGGTTTCCATTCAGTATCCCAGACTAGGCATTGACTTAGCTGTAGTGTTGAATTGAATCTTCTTACAAAGTGGGGGCTCGAGCCGGGTATATTCTGGGTTAGATTTACCATTTGTGCAGATTAATACAGTGTGCCAGCTGACCAGATACACATATCCGTTCGGATCACCACGCTGTGTTACGCTGTAAAGCACTCCTCAAAGGAACGCTCTAAGGAAACGGTCTGTTTTGCAAAAATAAAATACAAACTTCTGTAAGTTAGGAAGGAACTCAAATTCCAGAATGACGACACTGGTAGACATCAAAATAGCCAGAGAGCACTTCTTACATAAGCTATTTGTGAGAGGTGAGTGGACTCATCAGGACCAATCGGTCTGGTTGCAGGCAATCGCGCAACAGGTCACTGAAACAGGGTCAGATATATGGGGAGATCAGGGTCCCCTACATGTGGCCCTGAGTGAACTATATATGGCCCCTAAAGCCAAAGATGAACATAATAAGATTGCCAGGATAGCAGCATATGTGTATCTATATATGGGAGCCATGCAGGACAAATGTGCTGAAGGCCAAGATCTGGCAAATAGGCAACAGCTGGCGTTAGAAAAGGCCCAATCTGACCTGGTCTCTTCTGAGCAGAGGCTGCAGAGGAGCCAGGAGTCAGAAAATGATAGTAGGCAGTATATCATTAAAATAAAAGAGGACATGGATAGACTGCAACAGGAGAAGGCTGACCAGGATACCAGATTTCTGGCCTTGAAGAAGGAGTACCAAGAAGGTTTGGACTCCCTTCTGCAGAGCCAGAAAAAGCTGGAGCAACAACTTGACTTCAACAGGGCATGCACAGAACAGGTATCCACCCTGAAAATTCAATTAGACAGAGAGAAAGAGGAAAGCAATAAATTGATTCTGAAAGACCTGGATACCCAGGCAGAGTTTGATCAGGAGCACCAGAAAGCTGGTGCCTTCCAAAGGCAAAGGGACGACCTGGCGGCACAGATGCAGGCTCTTAGTCAGGAAAGGGACACCTTAGGCCAGGAAGTCTGCCACTTAAAAAGGAAAATGGAAGAAAATCACCTGGCTCTCCAGGGACTGGGTGACCTCTAAAAAGAACACCGGAACTTGTTAGAGCACACCAGGAGGGTGGAGGATGCTCTGGCAAGAAAGGAGCAGGCCAATAGGGACACAGCTCAGGAGGTAACCCTCCTGCAGCAGAGACTGGCCACTCCAGGACCAATCAGGAGGCACAGAGAGAAAATTAGGCTCTCTGTCAGCACAATGATAGGCTCCAGCAACAGGTAGCGATGCAGGAGAGACTGATAGAGTCGAGTAAGGCCTTAACTGAGGAACTGAAAGCGAAGGCTCTTGCATTGCAACAGGAAGCAGGGGCGGATAGAGATGAGGTTCGCTGGGAAAGAGAAACTCCTGAGCATAACCTCAGGAGCCCTAGTACCAGAGGCCTTTATCTCTCCTAGTCCCTGGACTCTGCCACCCCCATGTCCCCTCGCGCACATGAGCCCAGGGCCACGGGGATGGCAGATTACTATCCAGCTAGAAGTATGGGGCTCATAGGCCAGTACCTCCCAGGAATGGATGGCTGGACATCCGGGTATGGGCACCCAAGCACAGTGCAATTTAGTGGGGAACCCCAGGAGAGTACGCCAATTAAGGGCATCCTGAAAACTTCTGCCCAGTTAGGTCAGTGGGGGGGTTACCCATCAAATCCTGGCAGCAAGGAGGAATCTGAAGACTCCTCTGAAAGGCGCAGGACACAGGAGACCAGGTCCCCACATCCTGCCAGCCATTCCCAGGCTCGCAGAATCCGGGAAAACCTGGAAGATCAGACAGGAACCTCTGGGAGCAGTGCCTCTGAGTCAGAGGATGAATGGACCAGGCTTACCCAAACCAAAAAGGCCAATAAGGCAAAAAGGGCCTTGCTTAAGGACCCATTGAAGCAAATAAAGGCAATAACGAGTGTCATCACGCCTTATCATAAGAACGCCAAGTATTCCGTTTGGGAACACTTGGAGCTCTATGAGCAAATGATGGAGACTTTCCATTTGAAGGACAGCAGTAGCTGCATCCAGTACGTCAAATGGACATTCTCCCCAGAATACTCCAGTTTCTTTGCGGGGCTGGAGGACCAAAATCATTTAAGATGGTCCACCTATAAGGCGGCCATCTTGAAACATTTTTCTGTTCACAGAAATCCTCAAGAGGCTCGCAAGGCAGCCTACAATTTGCAATGTGGGGAGGATCAGGCCCCACAAGAGTTTGTGCAAGAATTAAAACATGCTTTTGCGCAGACCACCAGAAGGGTGCGCACAGATAGCAGAGAATTTATCAATACGTTTTTCCTTGCCTTACCCAAATACATAATGACCCAGCTCGTGAGAGATTTTCATGAGAAAAGATCTTTAGACTGGGTCATTGAACAGGCTACCCAGATCTATGAGGTGCAGAAGCCTATCGAAAATAAAAATACCGCGCCGAAAAACCCCAAAGCCAACAGCACCCCGGCTGCTGCCAAGGTGGCAGAGGTAAAGGTTGCCTCCGTTTTAGATTTGGAGATGGGGGGGCCTAAAAACCTGCCTGCACCAAATAATTCACAGCCCAGAAGGCCCTTGGGCCAGTCACAGACAGGGAGTCGAGGAGGTAGTCCCACAAATGGGGTCCCCCGCTCCCCTGACTATGTAAGTCCCCGCTACAAGGGAAACCGACCAATCCTGGATTATGTGTGGACTCCTCCAGCCACAGGGGGGGGATCCAGCCAAGCACCTAACCCAGGGAACTTCCCTCCCAACTTCCCACAGGAGGGCAGAAATTCTCCAAATCCTGGGCAGAACTTTTTCCCCAGGTATCCACCCAATTTCCAGCCCCAAAATCATCCATCCTTCTTTCCCCAATTCCCTGAGCCCAGACAACCTAATCCGGGCCAAGGGTGGAGGGGTACCAAAATCTTCAGAACCAGGGGTACTACCAGAGAAGGGATAGCTACCCTTCCCGGGATCAGCCCAGGGGAGAAAATAGAGCCCCGTATCAGCCTGAGCGGGTTTCACAACTTGAGTGCCAGGTCCAAAATATGGCACGAGATCTGGGTCACATACTGAGGGCTCAACAGAACCCTCAGATGAGCATGCCACTGCAGAATCCCCCAAACTCTGGACCTGGTGCTCCAGAACAATGACAGGGGCAGCACCCCGATAACACACCGGTTCCCAGGGAGGAGGCACAAGGGGAAGGGGGGTGTAAAGCCTTGGAGGAAGCTTCCTTCCCAACTTGTAAACAGCCCCTGGAAAACCAGGAACCGGAAACAAAATCTCCTACCCCTGGAAGCCTGCCTCCCAAGGAGCAAAGGGGGGGTAGAAGAAACAAAGGACCCAAACAGACCCACTTTGTGGAGGAGGTACAGGTCTTCCAATTTGAGGGAGAGGGATCCTCAGGGGATCCTGGGGAAAGGATCTTCTCCTTTAGAGATGGGGGAACTCCTCCCAAGGAAAAATGGGTCCCAAGGGATGCCAATTCAGACTGGGGAGATATGCAGACTGAGCTACCGCCGCCTATCATCTCATCCCAGAACCCACAATACCGAAATCCCCTGGTTCAAACCCATCCTGATGACTGCCTCCAAAAAGGGCGGGGTGGCCCAGAACCGGAACCAGGGGAACCCACAATGGCTCTGATCTCCAGTTGCCAACTTTTTCTTTCAGATTCCCAAGGCTCTCTACAGAATTCTGCCCAAATCTCTTCGCTAGCAATGTCCAAAACCAGAAAATTAGCCCACCAGTTGTCCAAAAATGTGCATTATCTGTGCCCCCTTGAGGAGAAGGAGGGAAGATACTATGCCGCGGTACAAGTACAGGGGCAGGGTACAATTTTGGCACTGGTGGACACTGGATCCCAAGCTACCCTTCTGTCCAAAAGGTCTTTGAGGAACTAAATGCAGGAAGGGGGGAGAATTACCGTATTGCTCTCACCTCTCTTCCTGGACAACTGCAGAACTTTGACGGGAAGGAGATTCCGGTTGAGGGGACTGCAGACTTGGACATTAAAATTGGGCGACACAAGGTGAAACACGACTCCAGAGGGCACCCCTTGTTTACTACGGAATGACCTCCTGAGAATGTTGTCACCCCTAATAGATTGTGTAAACAAGGTCCTCTGGACCCAGACTAGCCGACCAATAAAATTAAAACAGAGTGTCAACCATGTTAGTTTAAACGGCACCTGCCACATGGTTGAACAAAAATCTGACCAAGTAGAATTTCACTTCCAGAACAACCAAACTCCAGACGTGACAGTAATAGCAGTAGGACAAAAGACTGGTGATGGGGGTCCTCTCTATTTCTGAAAATCAACCTTCCTTCCAGTTTAAGGTGGTATTCCACACTGGAAGGAAACACCCTGAAATTCTTTACTAATCCACAATCAGAAACTCCCACTCCTATAGTCCAGAAAGATGTGAAATCAGCTCAGAGCCTGGCTGATATTCAGCAAATTGGAAAGCAGTTGTTCATCCCTGTTCAGTTAAATGATGGGAAGGACTCTGTTCTCGCTCGAGTGTGCGTGAACAACGGTAAGAGCTTCATCAGCGAAGCCATGTTCCGCCAACTCCCAAAAGATCCAGCCATTCCCACATTCAAACTGATAGACAAATGGGAAATGGACCTGGAAGCACCTAATTCCAAACATCTCCTGCCAAGCAGGTGTATGCTCAAAATCTCCATTGGCAACAAGAGCATAGTCCATAATTGCTGGGTCGTGCGAGACGTCACTGCCGCCTTTTACTTAGGCAGTGACATTCTCAATCGCTTTGCCATTAGTTTGGACCTAATAAACTTCAAAGCTTGGTCCCGATTAGCGGATAATCCCATGGGCTTTGATGATCCAGAAAAAGCATTTAGGTCCGCTCAATTGCTACCTTATGCAGTTGAAATTCAGATCAAAGAGGAAGTCACCATCCCAGAAAGGACCTGACAATTCTCCCTGGAAGTGAAAGTTAAAAGAGGACAACATTTGAAAAACCCTGATGCTTACATACATCTAAATGCTTCTCTCCAACAGCAAGGGTTGGGGGTAAACCCAACACCATTAGTCAACATAGAACATGACACCATTCCAATAGAGGTGGATAACAGCGACTTAAAGAGTATTACTCTAGCCGCAGGCACCATTATTGGAATGGCGATTGATGACTGACATTTCTCCATTGATTTAGGAAATGAACTGTTAGGACCAATCCCCAAGGACTGTTTTGACAGTGACAGTGAGGACAATACAACACCAGACAGGATTTTCACCCGGCATGGGGGGAACTTCCTGGTGTACACATCTTGCCCTTATGGTAAGGAAGATGTGACTTGTGACTACAGGAGGGATGAGGTGATTTTCCAGGTCCATGAGGGTTGCCTTTCCCACCTGCGGCCTCCAGTCCAAATCAGCACTCTGGCCAGGGACTTCTCAACCCAGCTGGAGGAGGCCGCTGAGATAACCAAACCAGAAGTCTTTCCAGGCTTCAGGCAGATGGTGGAAGAGAGAGTCAACCTAGCTGATGCCTGTGTGACTCTGGAACAAGAGCAAAAGTTGAAACAAGTTTTCTTGGATTTCCAAGATCTCTTTGCGGTAGACTCATATGACTGTGGCCGCACCGACATCCACACAACAACAATCCCCACGGACCCTGGAATGACTCCAGTGTTTGTGAAGCAATATCGCTTGCCTCTCGCATCAATGGAGTCCCTTACCGAAATAATTAAGAACCTGGAGTCCCGGGGAATAATCCGTCCAGTTCACAGCACCTTCAATAACCCGGTGCTGGGAATATTGAAGCCAAACGGCCAGTGGAGACTCTGCGCCGACCTCAGGGAGCTCAACAAACGGGTCCATACTTCCCGATGGCCTCTGCCCTACATTGACCAAGGGCTGGCCCAGATTCAGGGGTCACAGGTATTCACAGCAATAGACCTGACCAATGGATACTGGACCGTGCCTGTCAGTAGGGAGGCCCAATACAAACTGGCTTTTACCTTTGGGGGCCAGCAGTACACATGGACCCAGACTCCCTTCGAATACCTCAACTCCGGCAATGAATTCAACATTTTCCTACATAAGGCCATGCCCGACCTGGGTGCGAGGGGTAACCTGGCTTATGTAGATGATGTCCTCATCAAAAGTTCATCTGTGGAGGAACACATAGCGGAGATTCGTTATGTTCTGACACAGTTGAGGGCCGCCGGAGCAAAACTTTCCTTTCAGAAAGCACTGTGGTGTAGAACCCGTGTTAATTTCTTGGGGAATGAGATTACTCCTCAGGGTCTCTGTCCCCAAGAAAAGAAAGTGGAAGCACTCCAGAAACTGAAAGACCCCACAACTCTGCGGGAACTAAGGAGCCTCCTTGGACTGACTAATTACAGCAGAAAGTTCATTGAGGGCTACGCAGAGATCACTAGACCCCTGATTCATCTCCTGAAAGGGGGGGTCAAGTGGGAATGGGGTCCAGAACAATCTGAGGCAGTAAGACAACTCAAAAGAAGCCTCTCACAAGCGCCTTGCCTAGCTTACCCTGTCAGAAACAAGGAGTTCTTCCTGGAGACGGGGTTCTCTAATACGTGCTTGACGGCAGTATTATACCAAAAGCATGACAAAGTCAATAAAGCAATCTCCTATGCGAGCAAAACTTTATCCTCTGTGGAGGAAAAATGCAACGATTGTGAGAAGGCACTCCTGGCAACGGTGTGAGCATTGAAGAATTACCGCCCGTTTATCCAGGGGGAACACATCATAGTGGAGACTCCACACCAGCCTCTGCAATATCTCCAAAGTGACAGAATCCGGGCCGGAAATGTGAGTAATTTCCGAATTACTTCCTGGATTCTGTCAATGCAAGGCTTTCCTGTGGAGGTCAGATATGGCCAAAACAAGAAGAGTCCCCTCGCGCAAGGTCTGGCGGACTTGCATGATTGTGCCACAGAAAACTGTCTCGAGGACGAAAGTCTAAAAATCAAGGACAACATGGAGGCATACCTTAATTCCCCACACAAAGTCTTTGAAGAAGACAAGTGTGAGGGAATGCCCACTGTCTATGTAGATGGATGCTCGTACCATGCTGACAACAACGGAGTTAAAGAACTGGTGGCTGGCGAAGGGAATGCCTGGGTGAAGGAGCTCCCAGAAACCTCCGCTGGATACAAAATTGGTCCCCGAAGTAGTCAGGTGGCAGAATTGATGGCTGTGCATCAGGCCATCCTCACTGCTGTCCAGCATCAACTCCACGAACTGGTCATAATCACAGATTCGGATTATGTACGGAACGGGTTCGTGGAGCACCTGGTTAACTGGAAAACCAGAGGCATGTTATGTGCTAATAACAAACCCTTGAAACATGGGAAGTTAATCCAAAACATTGATGATCTGGTCACATCAAATGGGATGACCATCTACTGGAAAAAGATCAAGGGTCATTCCAAAGTAGAGGGACCAGACCAAACTGGAAATGACTAAACTGATCAGCTGGCCAAAACCAGGGCCATCCAAGGGGATCTAATCGAAATAGAGTCCCTGTTGGGGGAAATCCAGGTCACTGCTATCACTAGGTCCCAGACAAATGCTCACAATGATCTTTCAACTGCCCAATGGAGCAAGGAGACCCCTGATGCTGATTTGATTACAGCTTAGAAGGGGGATCCAATTATTGGTAAGTTTTACCAACACCTTGAGGACCCTGAGAACTTTCCCCTGATGGATACCGATTACATTGGGAAAGAGGACCTAAGAGTGTTGATGAAATGTCCAAAAATGTTCCGAATCCAAGACGGTTTGTTGGTAAGGAAATCCCAAGCTGGCCATGATCAGTGGGTGGTTGCTACCTCATTCCGAAGCCTGATGTTAAGTCACGGCCATGATGCGGCCACCGCCGGTCATAGGGGGTTTCACACAGCACTGGAAATCTTAAGAGGGGTTGCATACTGGCCACACATGGGGCAGGACCTCGACCAATACTTGAAGGGGTGTCTTGTGTGTGCACAATTTCAGCCATCATCCCTCACGCACCGTGCGCCTCTCCAAAAGAGGGGGATGACACTGCCATGGTCAGATTTGCAAATCGACTTTGTAGGCCCTGTGATTCGCTCGTCTAGAGGAAACAAGTACATGTTGACCGTTACATGCTTGTTTACCAAGTGGGTGGAATGTCTCCCAGCCCCAAACTGCAAGGCAGAAACAGCAGCTGCCCTGATGATTAACCACATCTTTTCCCGTTTTGGTCTACCTCAAAGGATTGAGTCAGACAGGGGTAGCCACTTCACCAGTGAAGTAATGACAAAGATGTGGGAGATACTGGGGGTTAAAAGGAAGCTACACATTGATTACAGGCCAGCTTCTTCTGGAGTAGTGGAGAGATACAACCGAACCATTGTGAGCATATTAAAGAAGTTTGTGGCAGATTCTGGGCCAAGTTGGGATATCCGATTACCTCTGGTCCTAATGGCCATCAGATCTACCCCTTCATCTGCAACCAAAATGTCACCATTTGAGTTGATGACTGGACGCAAGATGGTGCTTCCCCAGCATTTGCTCTACAGAACCCAAGAGCAAACGTTGAAAAATGCCTCCACAACTCATGAGTATGTGGAGAATTTAAGGAAACACCTTCAACATGCTTTTGCCTATGCTCAGCGGAATCTAGAAAGATCAGCCGAGAGTATGAAGACCCACTATGACCTGAAAACTTCCAGGAAGGAATATCAGGTGGGGGACCGGGTCTATTTATACAACTTCCAAAGAAACCAGGCAAGACAGCGCAAATGTTTGCCTACATGGAAGGGACCCTTTGAGATTATAGACAAGATCTCCCATGTGGCCTACAAGATCCGCATCCCCAAAGGCGGTTTGGCAGAGGGGGAAGACAAGTGGGTCCACATAAACCAGTTGAAGTGTTGCCATCCCAGGCACACTTTGCAGCAACTGGAGGAGTCCTCTGTAATCCCAGAGGGTACCGCTCCAGAGTAATTCAATTCCAACCCTAAAATATCCTACATATAGCCTATCAAATTCTGCGTTTCTCAAGTTTATGTGTTCCTGTCGCTTAATTTAAAAAAATGTGCATGTTCATATCTGTTGAGTTCTAAAATAGATATGCCACCCCACTATATCAATGGTGGGGGAGAAATGTCCACGAATAGGTATTGCCGCTTTTCCTTTGTCGTCCTAGGAAAAAGAAAACCTGGAGACTGGCCAAGGAGGACGATCCGGAGACCGGGAGCAGAGACCAGAGGGGCCCAGGGTACCGCCAAATCCTCCCATCAGGACCAGCAAGGAGAACTGATTGATCGACTGGAGGGAGGAAAAGATGCTGAACTGTGCCATTTGCAGAATTGGAAGAAGATTATGCGGACATATCAGTGCGTGGGTCAAAACCTTCTGTGCACTCGACTCCCCATCGACTCAAATTCAAAGTGCAGTCACGTGGGGGGGCCTTGTTGGGTGTCCTGACCCACGTTTGAGCTATCATGCTGCAACATTTGGTGCTGTGGGCTTAGAAAATCCAAGATGGCCAAAAAGCCCACATGTGCGCCAGAATCCAGGAGAACCACGCAGTTTGTGCGTACACCAAAATGGCTGCCTAACTTGCCACCCACCAGTGCGAGCATGATGGGCCAGGGTGCCATGAGTGGAATGGGTGCCAAAGGTAAAACAGCAGCTCCTGTTAGCTCAAAAATGCTTTAAAATTACCTTTGGTTTCTCTGAATGCCAGTTCAAAATGCCTATTTTCAAACATTGCAACACATCAAAAAATCTCACTGAACACCAGCGGACATCTGGCAGAATGAAGTATGTGTGCATACAAAATCTGGGAAGATGAAGAGCCCAAAACAATGTTCATAACAAAACTGGCTGAGCTATGCATGTCAGCAGCCTAACTGAAACTGGATTAAAACCACCAAAATCGAAATGTTTAAATTAACTGAGTGACCTACTTTTGAGCGTCACATAGTTTGTAACTGTTAAAATGTCATAATTTTGAACTTAGAATCAGCATTCTAGCTGCATATGTAAAAATTGTATTGACTTAAACTGGGGAACAAAAAATGACATTTTAGCGGAAACCTGGCTTAAGGAAACTGGAATTCTGCCAGACAGCTACCCCCGACAGGAGTGGGGGCTTGCCCAACAAATGCATTCCCAGGCCTGGCTGCATTCTGTTGCCCCTGCCAAAAGGAGGTCACACACTCTCTGATTGAATTACCAGGGGACTGCAAGAAACTAAACAAAGGGCCCAGGCAGATGGTTTATTGGGGGGATCGTAAATGGCTTCCTTTTGAACAAAGCCCTTCCTTGACTCGGGCAGATGTTATTTTGGGGCCGTCGTAAAAGTGGCTTCCTCTTGGCAGAAACGGGGAGGGGCAGCCCCCTCCGAGGACAGGCTGAGCTTAAAAAAAGTGGATAGACTGTTTTCTCCACCATGTGACCTGGGAAGACACACCCCTGTTGGCCAGAATATGATTTTAAGAAAGATGTATAACTCATGGTGTGGACTTGTCAAAAGTATCTAAATGATACCATAATTCTTGTGATTTTTCTGCAAACAGTTTGAGAGGTTTTAGGACCGGGTGGTATGATCTGGGGGTTTACGAGTGGAAAAGAGGTTGTTACTGTCATTTCCTTTCCCCTATCAAGGAAGAGAGAAAAGCTTGACCAATGATCAGTTCAGAGAGGGGCTGGCTTAGTGATGCTGCGCACACACCCACTTTCAAAAGACATAAAAAGAGCCACTGGAAGCTAGAGAGGACATTCAAATCCAGTTGCTGCGGAGCGTTTTGCCGGACCACACAACATCCAGAAGATACCAGTTCCAGACTGACTCCAGCTACATACTTCAGAACCTAGAACTTATACTTTAGAACCTAAATCAGAGGCCTAAAACCACAAGCTGAGTTCTCTGCAGCAGGCCTCCAATCACTGCAAGCTACTCACAGCCGGGTGAGCTGCTTGAATCCCTTGCCAAGAACTTTTGCCAGGACCAGTGCAGAGATCCAGGAGCCGTGCAGAGACCGCTGTATCCGAACAGACCAGACCAGTGCCAGACCCAACCAGACCAGACCGTGCAGAACCACAGACCCAGAGACTAGATCGCTGTGAAGTGCCGCTAGCCTGATTGATCAGATCCGTGACGAGACCCAGTCCTTCCAAATATATTGTGAGTACAGCTAGGACGGGGCAAAACCAAATCTCTTAGTTTAAAGTAATATAATTCAATCTATTTAACCTAAGTAGAACTGCCTCCTAACTGTCACCTGTCATTTGTAAAGCTGCACCACTGTCATTTGTGAATTCTGCAGCTGCAAAGCTGTCACTTGTCATTTTGAGTTTACTTTAAATCCGAAAAACGACCTTTACATATCTCTGGAATCGTTTGGGCTACGAACTTGGTTTAACTTTCCTCTGAAAGCTTAGAATCTAAGCTTTCCAACAAGCCTAGAACCGACTTCCTACTCCTTATACTTTTTCCGCAATCACGATTCACGCACTCGTGAATTTTACCACGATTTACGACTTGGTTAAAAATCCAGCCACGTGTAACCATCAGCAGTCATTTCTTTCCTTGCTAAAAATTCGTTTGCCTCTTAATCACCATCTCTGAATCATTGCTAAAGTGACCCTGAACTCATCCCAAGTATCTCTCATTCACCCTGAAGCTCCTAAAGGGAATTAAAAGCATGTTCAGCATATTTCTCACTTCATTGCCACCACATTCAAAGCACTTGGGCCTGTGTTTTAAAACTCATACCGGTTTTCTCTAAGCTTGTTGGGGGGGAACTGAATTTCGTGTTGTATTTGATTGCATTCCTGAGAACTGTGTGCTCCTCTTTCCATCTACTTCCATGTCTTACATTGCATAGGGGAGGGGGGTGAATTGCCAGAGAAAAAGTGATTATATTATCTTTTGCTAAAATCATCTCAAGTATTTCTGTACTGACTTTTATTCCTCATTGCTTTTCCCTTGAAATCATAAAAGTATTTTTGCTACTTGATCCATCCTATACTAACTCCTCATTGATTATAAAGAAGTGTGCTAGTGTCAGATTACCCATTGTTGATTAACATTATATTTATAAGGGCGATATTGATTATTAATTTATTATAAAACCGTGGTATCTATATTTTGTCTTATTTCTCAAATAAACCTTTTAAACTTGCCAAACAGAACTACTCCTTGGCTCAGTGGGGTCAGGGGGATTCTAAGAGAGGGGTGTTATATAGGGGTAGTCACCCAGAACTCATGAACTGGACATACAGATATATCAATAAGGGTTTCCATTCAGTATCCCAGACTAGGCATTGACTTAGCTGTAGTGTTGAATTGAATCTTCTTACAGCTTTTCACAGGTAAACAGTCACGAGTGAGAATATCATGCTGGCCCCAAGGGGTCAAGCCTGGTGAAAGTGAAAACAGGGAAGCAAACTGATTTAACAGAGCTTTGCATTCCTCCTGTTGTTCAGATGTCAGTGGAGAAGAGAGATTGGCTCCTTCTATTTTCTCATCCAAAGGTTGGCCTCTGAGGAGGTCAGGTAGAGTCTCACTCTCCTCCTCCTCTTGAGCTGAAGCTAGAAGCAAAGCTCCCACTACTGGTCTCGAGACATATGCCTTCAAACGGTTGGTGTGAAAGACTCTGGGAGCCTCCTTAGGTCTGCCTAAGTCCACCAAATAGTTCACCTCTCCAAGTTTGCCACAACCTTGAAGGGTCCTATCCATTTGTCCTGAAAGGCCCTCTGCCTTGTTGGCACCATAACTAATACAAGCTGGTCTTGAGTAAACTCAACCATGCTGGTCTTCTGGTCATGCCAGTGTTTGACCAGAGCCTGACCTGCTTTTAAGTTATCACTAGCTTCTGCCATCATGTGTGACATTCTCCCCCGGAGACCTATCACATAGTCAGTCACTCTGACTGGCTTGGAGGCAAGGAGCACTCTCCAACGCCTCCTTAATCAGGGCCAATGGACCTCTGGCTGGATGGTCATAGAGAAGTTCAAAGGGACTGCATCCAACTCCCTCCTGAGGGACTTCTCGATAAGCAAAGAGAAGGCATGGCAGTAGAAGGTCCCACTTCCTTTTAAGGGGTTCCTCTAAAGCACCTATCATGCTCTTCATAGTATGATTAAACCTTTCTACCAGTCCATTTGTCTGTGGATGGTAGGCTGGAGAGAACTTTAAAGTGACACCACAGTTTTTCCACATGGCTTGCATGTAGTGGGACATAAAATTGGATCCCCCGTTGGATATCACTTCCTTAGGAAACCCTACTCTGATAAAAATACCAAGTAGAGCCTTAGCCACAGCCTGAGCCGTAACAGTTCGCACAGGTCTGGCTTCTGGGTATCTTGTAGCATGGTCTACTACAACCAGGATAATCCTGTTTCCTGAAGATGTTGGAGGGTCAAGGGGACCAACAATGTCACTGCCCACCCTCTCAAAAGGAACTCTGAACCCATCATATGCCAGTAGAAGTATAAGGAGAACATTTCCTTGGTATTTTTGAAACTCAAATGACCAGCCAAAGGTATCTCATGGGCCAACTGTAGGAACTGGAGTCTGTTGGCAAGGGGTAATACAATTCTTTTGCAGTTCCCAGGGATAGACTCAGTTGGTTCACTGTAGAGGAGGCCATCTTCCCAGCTTGACCTATGCTTTCCAACTTCTTGCCCATCAAGTTGGTTAGCAGCCTGTTGTCGAAGACCCTCGAGACTAGGAAACTCTCTTTGTATTCTGCTGAAGTCTGCCCTGTTGGCTCCACCTTCTGCCAGTAAAGACTGCAGCTCAGGATGGTCAACAGGGTCTAGATCTCCAACCAAAACAGTGTCTTCTTCCAGGATTCCTCAGAAACTGAATCAACCACACATGGTTGTACCTCACACTCTGCCTCAGCAGGTGGGGGAGTCACAGGTATGACTTTGGACAATCTTGGGGATGTCATTGATGGTAGCACAGGGGTGCTGTCTGACTTTTTCCCTGAGGTCTTGGGTTTCCCCTTTGCCTCTTTCTTTCTACAAATAGCAGTGAGCAACTCACGTGGAGTGTGAGTGATAGTTTCCTCTATTAACTCCTCTGGAGAGCCTCTCAAGGTTCTCTCCCTTGCAGGCCTAGTGATCTCCTGTCTCCTCTTACTGGGAGGCATGAGGGTGCTGGAGACAACTCCAGGAGTTTTCAGGTCATTACCCAACAGGACTCTCCCAGGCACTTCACTCTGCACACTAACAGGTATTTTGACAGTCATAGCATTACACTGGATGAGATCTGGTATCTGGGGAATCATTTGCACAGGGCCTCCAGCTAACATGTTGAGGCGTTTTGGGTGCCCTAGCAACAATCTCCACCTTAAAAAATGATTCATCCACCACAGTTATGCTGGCTCCAGTGTCTCGGATGGCAGGAGTCTCCTGGCCATTCACAAGAACACTATCCTTATAATACTCTTTGGTATTATCTGGGATGGAATTATAGACATCTAAATTCTGTTCTTCCCACAAGCCCAGAGACACTAAATTAACACCAGCTGAGACTCTCATGGGTTCATCAGCCAGTAGGTGAAAGTTTCCACTTGCCTAGGTACTTCTTCCTCTGGGGAGAAGGCTAAGGAGACTGCATGGACCCCTGAAGGTTTACCCTTACATCTGGGATCCCCTTTAACATGGTCAGTTGACCCACAAAAATAACATTTCCCAAATATCTTGATGAATGGGGGTTTGTTCTGACCTCCATCTGGTTTGGGTCCAGATAGTGCACTAGCCTGATTTGGTTTCCCTTCTGGTTTACCCTTATGTTGTTGTTTGTGGCCCTCTTTTGGATTGAAGGTATTAGAATTCTCCTTGTTATCTTTCTTTGGCTGCTTTCCCTCATCCTTCCTCTGAGTTGCCCCAGAATCCTTGTGAGTAGCCCTGTTGGCAACCCACAAGTCAGCAGTCTCAACTAACTTCTTTGGATCTATTTCCTTAGAATCGGCCCACTGCTGTCTGATCTCAGGAGAGCAGGCATCATAAATTGACTCCAACATAACAGTATTTCTCATAACTTCATAAGTGTTCACTCTGTAACTCTTAACCCAACCATCTAAGTTTTTCAAACATTCACATACCCAGGTAGCCCAAGGGGTACCATCATGCTTTTTGAGGGTCCTAAACCTCTTAAGGTACTGGGAAGGGGTCTTCCCAAATCTAGCAATTAAAGCTAGCTTCACACACTCATAATCCATCCTATCCACCTCCCCCAACTCCATCACAACATCAGATGCAACAGTGGGTAGCTGTTATGCCGTCCGTCTGTCATACCCCACAGACGGGCACCCACGGGTCTACCGTTACTCCCCTCTCCGGTTCCGGTCGACCTCTACCCTCCACCCACATATCCCCATTCACTCATGCAGAACGGCAGCGGTGGCATGTTGTTGTGCACCGGCAGGGCACCTGGAGGCAGCCTGTTGGTTATGGGCACGCTAACCTGTTACATTCTTTTCGCCAGTGGCAGCTACCCTGGCGTCTCGCAGCTGGTCGGCAGAGCCGCCGGCCCCTCCCGCTGTATCGTCAAGTGTCCAGGAAGGCCCGGCAGTATGTTGATACTTTGGGTCACGTGACGAGGAAGCATGCGGGATCGTGCGTCATGTGAAGCTGTCACCTGACTCTTCTCTGTCCATTCAAAAACTGTGAGGGAGCGCTCGTTCAGTGCTTCACAGCTGACTAATTCTAGCACTGTTTGGCATTTCTGGTATTACGATTGCAGTATTGAACTACGGACTGATTTCTTGGACTCCCTTTTGTTAAGCCCTTGGTCATCATTCTACTCTGCTGTCACCGGACTCTTTGAACTGTTTCTGGATTCCTTTGGATTACCCTTGGATTTGGCGTGCAAGGCTGGTATCGACCTCGGAACTCTTAATGGACTGCTTACGGATCTCCACCTCTGCTACTCCCGAACTTGTTATCCTCGCCCACGCAGGTATTGTGGTGCAAGTCCATCTGAATTGCCATCCAGTGTGATACTTCACCTGCCGCTGCCAGTCGCACTCTGCAGCTGCACAGAACACCATCCATTCTGTCTGTACTATCCAGAATCAGGCTCCTCCACCTTGGTAAGCCCCTTTAGTATTAAGGTACATTCTGTTCTTCACTAGTTTCCTTGTCATTGTACTTACCCATTGCTTGCCTTACAGCGGTCAGGGGGTCTCCGGTGTTCCTGGTTCCTGGCATTTCCGGCACTCAAATACCTGTGGCCTCAAAGATCGCTCAGGGAGTTCATTTGTATCTCCCTGTGTGGTACTTGGGGACAGAGGCCCCATAATCTTCACGACCATCAAGACGTAACAGTAGCTTAGAGATGAGCCAGGAAAGCAACTGATTCCCTCTAATACCCTGAATCCCATGGTTATATTCAAACAATGCCAACCAATCCAAAACAACAAGCTTAACCTCATACATACCCACAATTTCTTTAGGCATACGGGGTCTCTTAGGACTGGAAGACCTAGAAGACTCTGGGAGAGAAGCATTTTCAAGAGATAACCTTTTAATTTCTAGTTCATGATTCAACTCCATTTCTCTGAGCTTAAATTCTTGGTGTTTGTGTTCACTTTGAGAATTTACACGTTTGAATTCCAATTCAAGCCTCATCTTTTCTAGAGCAATGAATTCAGGACTGAGTGTAGGACCTGATGGGGTCCCAGTGGACAAAGGTTGAGGTTGCTGATTAGTTAAGGGAGCAGTGAGGCCTACATTAGGAGACACATCTACTTCCTCTAACTCATCAATAATAGACACATTATCATCCTCACTATTTTCCACATTTGCTGGAGAGTCAGGCATTTCAGACCCACTCCCCAGACTTTGGTTCTTTAACAACTTCTCAATCAATTCAGACTTTTTGCCTTTGGCAGAGAGATTCCTTTCCCTAAACAGATTTCTTTAGATAATCCACAGTGTTACTAAGGAGGATCTCCTGACTGTAGCTTTCCATATCAGACATGTTAGCCTTGTGGTTAGTTGATCCAAGGTAATAGCAGCACTCTAAGTTTAATTACTTTACTTGATCCTCACCGCTGTACACCAGTGTTAGGCAGAATTATATGCAGTACCCGTTGGGAACACCACATACAATTAAGACTACAAGTGACAGTACAAATTCACCTTTGGTACAAGCCTGTACTACACAGTAAAAGTGGTAGCGATGGCTGAGCAGCCAGACCTATCTCAAGAGCAAGTGAGCAGTATCAATAGTTACACAAAGGACAGCAATTACTATGATTCAAACAAACACTGACTCAAGGTTTCTGTGTAAAAGTACATACATTTATTTACACCTTGGTTGTATAACACCTCACTAAAATAAAGCAGTTGACAAATCACACTCTTAATACACCACAACACTCCCAATAGATTCTGGACAAGGTAAGCTCAAAATGAACTGTGAGCAAAATGGCACTCCAGTAATTTCAAATGGAGGAGAAGACAAAGTTAGACACCAATTGAGCAGCACCAACAGGTAAGTAAGCAGGGCAATCTAGAAAGAGGACCTACAGTGATAGAATCAAATTTAAAAGGCTTAGGGCCAAAGTCAATAGGACAAAAGTATTTTGCTCAAGATCACATATTTCAGGGTAGTTCGCGGTTATGTCTTTGCCAAGAGTTTTGGATGAAGTTGGTTGGCAGAAATGTTAGTTTAAAGAGTAGAGAAGGTTAAGCCCTCACATTGGAGAAAGGTTTCATACACCTTCACCACGGCTGGACGAAACAAACAACCAGATTTGCACAGTACCTTTAAATGGAGAAGAAGCTGTAGCTGAGGCGGACGTTCCTGGCAGGTCCTGCAGGCTCACGGTTCCTGAAGCGACTGTCGGACTGACACGAAGTAGGAAGACTGGAGGGTCCTGCACTGCCCAGGGAAGAAACCAGCAGCAGAGCAAAGCAACAAATAAAAGGTGCGCTCCTTAAAACCCAAGCAGGGTCCTACCTTCCTGGCTATCTGGTTCACTGTAGCTCTGTACAGCAAATTTGAACAGAAGAGGGAGTCTTGGCTTGCAGTTTGGGCAAACTGGTTGGTCCCACCAGCTCAGGGGAAGAAGATTCCTGGTAGATATTCTCTGTTGTTGGAGTCTGAAGATTCAGACCTGCAGCAGGGTTTCACCGGGCGGGTCAGTCGTTGTAGGGGTCCTCTTCTGTCAGCTCCTCGTCGGTTCTTTCATTCCGGTGGCGATTCTGCCTTTCCAGACCCAGAGAACTGCTTTTTATGCAGTGTTCCCCCATTCACACAGCCTAGCTGTCAATCACGCAGTAGGGTGGCTGTCTTGGCGGGACAGTCACCTAGCCAATCAAACAGGAGTTTGACTTGGGTTACCAAGGGAACCCATGGCAGGGGGTCCTAAAACCCCTCCCTCGCATCCTGCCTACCCAGACTTTCAGGCGCCTAATGAGGGCTTCTACGGAGAAGCCTGCGAAAAGACGGTGAACAAAGGAAGCACACCTGGTTTGACGCGCAGAAAGACTTCTACAAAAATAAATGGTGAATAAACCCAGCCGGAACCGTATAAAAAAGTATATGGTCTAGCGGGTTTAAGTTCGAGTCTACCAAGATAATCTAAAACAATACCAAGGTTATTTAAGATACCCGTGGTAGGAACAATTGGGTAGTTAACACTGCCATCGGCCAAGTGTTGATGAAAAGGGAGCAAAACAATGCTCCAAGAGAAACAGACAAAAGGGATAAGTATTACCCTTTCCAGTACTCTATGTAAGATAGTTTGTACTGGGTCTGTGGAGCCCATAGAGTTGCTAAAGTCGCAGGGCAGCTATATTCAAAAATAGAAGCAGAGTTCAAAATACAACTATATTCAATACAGTGGTTAAAGTCAAAAATGCAGATAGATTCAAACAAGTGGTAGGGTTCAAAATACACCTAGATTGAAAACAGTGGATAAAGTCAAGAGTGCAACTATAGTGACATGATTCAAAATACACCTCAATACAGTAGCTAAAGTCAAAAATGCAGCTAAATCCAGAATAGTGGCATGTTTAAAAACAAACCTAGATTCAATACAGTGGCCCTCATTACGACCCTGGCGGAAAGGGTTTTACGCCAGCGTAATGCATGGCGTACCTTTCCGCCTTACTACGAGTTCCCGTAGCGCCATGGTGGTTTTTTCGCCTGGTTTTTCCGGGCGGAAAAATCCATGGCGCTACGGGACCTGTTGTTAATTACGCCACCGTAATTTACGGTGGCGTAATTAACGCCTTCCCCACTCCCATTATACCCTATGGGGCAAAAATGGGAATGGGGAAGGGTAAATGGGGATTGGGGACTTACCGCCCCGCCAAGGTCGGAATGGGGCGGTAAGTCCGCCAACCCCCATGGCGGAGTTGGCAGCTCTGCGCCATGGACCATGGTGCAAATTGCACCATGGTCCTCCGCCAGGGTCGTAATGAGGGCCAGTGACTATAGTAAAAAGTGCAGCAAGATTCAAAATAGTGTCAGGGTTAGAAATACACCTAGAATTAATACAGTGAATACAGTCAGAAGTGCAGCTAGATTCAAAACATGGGCAGGGTTCAAACTTCACCTAAATGCAATACATTGGCTAAACTCAACAGCACTGCTAGATAAAAAAAATAGCGCCAATGTTCAAAATACACCTACATTCAATACAGTGGCTGAAGCAAAAAAAAAAAGAACAGCTAGATTCAAAATAGTGGCAGGGTTCAAGATACACCTAGATTAAATACAGCGGCTAAAGTCAAGAGTGGAGCTAGAATCAAAACAGTGGCAGTAATCAATATACACGGTACTGGCTGTGCACACAATTCATCGGCCCTTATCTACTTGTTGCAGTAGACAGAATTTGGGGGTTTTGCTTGCCTGGGGCACCCAGGGTGAACAGGCAAACAGTTGATGGAGGCAGCCAGGGAGGCGCACTTTGCCTTTGCCTTTAGCCAACTGCCCGGGAAAGGCGGCCCTGGGGGCTCCACTAAAAAGGAGATGTGGCTGAGTCAGCTGACCGTTTCTAGCAGCCAATAATGTGGATTGGGGGACGGCCAAGGGAGGGATGAGGGTGTGGAGGGAACGCAGAAGCATGAGGGGCCTGCAGGCTAACAATGAAACTAGCCAAATCAGACCAGCAGGTCTGCAGACCATGTGCACCTGCAGAGGCGCAGATCAATCTTGGGCAGCATTGGCATGCTGAACTAAAAGGGAATCCACCAACACAGTGCTTCCATGTAGATGTGGCTGGGTCAGCTGACCATTTCTTGCAGCCAATCGCAGGCTATGGGGGACGTCAAGGCAGAGAACAAGGGAAGGATGAGGGCGGGGAGGGAATGCAGAAGTGTGTGTGACCCGCAGGTTAACAAAGAAACTCACCGAAGCAGGCCGTGGGGTCTGGAGACCATGTGCACCTGCAGAGGCTCAGATCAAGCTTGTGCAGCGTCAGCAGGCTGAACTAAAAGTATGTCCACATTTAAACTATTAGGAAAACCTTTCAATAAACTTTTCTTAAAGGTCTTTCTAGATTCGTTCTTGACGGATCACCCACAATTTGGGTGGTTCAGTTCCATTGCAGGAAATGTTTGTTCAGGGCTAGGAGTGAGTAATATTAGAATTGCCTTATATTTACAGGTTTTGGATTAACCACAAGACTATTTATTTCTATGTTAATAACATTCATTTTTTAAAGAAAAACTAGAATGTGACATTGAGCAAAAACGAGATGAGATGATAAGGAATGCATAGGATGTTGGCATAGCTACAATGGGAATTCAGTAGTGATTGATAACCAGGGTATGTTGCACTTTGTGAAGTAAATGTTGTCTTCCTAAGAGAGGATAACTGAGGTTTGAATCCCAGTCCCATGCTTAGAGACTGGTCTCTGGTATTGAGTGTGTTTATTAATAATGATTTAACATTTATATAGCACTATGAACCCTCAGGCATCTGAGCACTGCTTATTATTTATTATTACCCATGTTGTGTGGTGCTCATTTATCGACATCAGAAGGATGAAAGGCAGAGTTTGGCCCTGCCAGGGTTCAAACCTGCATCAGCAGCCTCTGCACAGATGTCAAAGCAAGCGCCCTACGTGCTGTGCTATCGGGCCAGATTATGAAAGATGAATTCATTAAACATAGCTGCCTGCACAAAATCCTCATTTTTTTTTGTTTTCTAAATTATTCATAATCTCCTCTGATGGCAAATGTATTCTCATAATGAATTGGCAAAACAATAGAGATTATCTGAATATGTAATAATTCATAAAAAACCTGTGTTCAGACTATCACAGACATGACAGGGTGAGAGGCGGACAACTCAATGTACTCAAGTAGCACCACAGCAACACTATAATGTCCATTGTTATACTTAAGCTGCTGTGATTTGTTGGGGTAGATGGATTTTATCCCACTAGAAATGAGAGTTTCCCCTCTGGGCACACCATATTAATGCTATGATGGGACAAGAATGGATGCACTATTGTTACAGCATTGCAGTTTTGAATGTATCTAGAATAGTTAATTGAGGTTTGGTAAGGGTTACTTTTAGTGTTACTTTAGCAACATAATATGGGAGCACATTGTGCAACTTAGCGCAATAAAATTTAAAGTGCAAAGCTTTATACAAAGTGGGAAAATGCTCTTGAATGGGAAACCGATTATGAGGGTATGCAGCAGTTTTGAACATATGCACATAACTATAAACATGCACACATGGGAAATAGATGGGGAGTTTGGATGCCACAGATTTGGCTGTGAAGGTTAAGGCCCGAATTTGTGAATTTCTAGCTTGTTTGGAAGATTGGGGGAAGGTATCAATTGGCAGAGGGACAGCTGCACCAATATGGGAGTGGCTATCTGGAGATGAAATTGAATTAGAGCAAACGGCCCAGGGCTTTCAGCTTGAAAATGATATGAGTGACCAAATAAGTATCTGCCACCTGGCTGGGTCAATTTGGGGTTGGTGGCTAAAACATAGAGGGTGACTGGGAGCAAAGATAACTGCGGGGCTACAAGAGGGTAAAACTATTTGTAAGGAAAGGGAGTATAATGGGACCAAAGGCCAGATGGATTCAAAAGATGATCGCATAATGAAAGGGCGCAAGAGAAGGCCAAGATTACATTTCCAGTTTGTCAGAGTATTTGGAGAAATTAAGAGTTAGGGCCTCATTACGAGAGTGGCGGAATGGATTAACGGGTTCCGCAAAAGGATGCGGACCCGTTCACACCATTCTGCCACATTACAAGGTCCCCTCGCGGGACCCGCTCTGCACGTCTGGTTGTACCAGACGTGCAGAGCCGGTCCGGCGAGGGCAAGAGGGAGCTAACAACGGGCCGGTCGTAATCGACCCGTTGTTAGCTCCCTCCCCCATTCCCATTCAGCCCTATGGGGGCTGAAATGGGAATGGGGAAGGTTGGGCCAGGGTTCCTGGAGGGAGAAATTGTGCAGGACACATGCTGCCACAATGATCCTGCACACTACTGGGGGTGCATAAAGTAGCTGCCCGCCAGAGCGGTCAAGGAAGCGGAAGCGTGTGTGCGAATGTGCACTCCACTATGGCCCTGGTTGCAATATGGGCTGTGTTGTATCAAACCTGGGGTGGCGTGGTGGGGTTACGGATTGGCGTCATCATGTGGTTGCTCAGAGGGTAGGCACTGTCCCCTGGAGAGGTGATAATGGTTGTGATTATTGGGGTTTGTGTATTTGTGTGCGTGTGACATGCATGCATGTGCACGGGCATTTGTACTCACCCAGGAGCCATGTATCGCCATGCTGCCCAGCTTCCAGGGCCCGGCTCAGGGCGGACATTCTGTATATGAAACTGTCATGGGTGGAGCCAGGGTAGTTTGCATAGACAGAGGTGATGATTCCCTTTGCATCGCATACCACCTGTACATTGATGGAATGCCAGTGCTTGCGGTTTCAGTAGATGTGCTCAGTGGCCCTAGGTGTACGTAGGGCCACATGGGTGCAATCTATGGCACCAAGCACTTTGCGGAAGTGTGCCACCCTGTAAAAGTCTTGGACAACGGCCTGCCTTTCTGCGGGTGTTCTGGGCATGTATATGTGCCTGCGGACTGAGGTGCGCGCTGTCATGATTGCCAATACCTGGTGTCGGCAGCGTGACTGCGTGGCCTGTGAGACCCCCCCCACTATGGCAGTATTCCGCTGAAAAGACACAGTGGCCAAAAAATGCAGGAAATTGAGCACCTTCTCCAAGGGGCTCAATCCTTGGGAGCAGAGGGTGGGGGATGTTAGGTCATCTTCCCACTCCCTGACCAGGTCTAGAATGATATGGGGTGGAAACCTATACCTGCCATAGACCTGGTCGTCAGGCATCCCAAAAAGGCTTGTCCTTGGTGAAAAAATGTGTGCCCTGGCTATTCTCCTCCTCCTGCGGTGTCCCACGATCAGTGCTGCGACAAATGGGGCATTCATCGCAGCTGTATATACGTGTTTGTTGTTTGCGTGCCTTTTATGCTGTGCGCGGGGACGCTTCCGCCTGCCTTTGTGAGGCGGACGCGTTGACGCCTGTGCGTGTCTTTTGCCGTGCGTGGGTTTCCCGTCTTCAAATCATGAACACGGGTTTTTCCTGTGTGTGGGGGCGTTCCGTGTAGTTCCCTGCAGTACTTCCCCAGTTACGCCTTCTTTTTCACGCGTTATTCCCCATTCCAAGTGTTACGCCCACTGTTTCGCCCACTTTTGTTGTGTGCGCTGCGCTATGTGCGCTTTCGCTGTGTGCTTAGCGCACGCTGTTTGGAGACGTGTGCGCCAGCGTGCACCATGCACGGATTTGGCGCACAACCAGTGGGAAAGTAGCACAGCGCCTTCCTTGAATCGCAAGCGTGCGCGTGCGCTTGCTTTCTCCCCCTTGTGCCTCCTTGCACCTGCTTGCGCTGGGATTTTCGGCGCATGTTTGTTCCATGAATTGGCCCCTAAACTAAGTAATAAATAAGAATTGTAACCCATATATAACACACTAACCATTCATTTAAATACAATATGTTCTAAAATGGAATATAACAAAAGAAGATAGTCTTCCAACACGATTACCTCACAGAAACTCCACAACTAAGAGCAACAGCAGATCTAAAGAACACACCTTACCAGAAGCTAGTAAGAGTACTGCATTTTACTCATATATTTGTAAACTTTCTGTATTAGATACAAAAAAATGATATGTTTTTTTCTCACAGAAATGTCGAGTACTCTGGAGTGACTAGAGGAGCATTTCCCACGTGAGGAAATGTCAGAAGATAGTGAACCTAATGGTAGACACTTTACTATACAAACCAATTAATAAATATTATTTTATATACATTTAGCATATATATTTTTTTTGTACAGACCATACAAAAATTGAAAATACTAAAGAAAAAGCAGTATTGGATAAGACTCTTCAGCACATAGAAGAAAAAATGTACCTACTCTTGGCAAATTTTAATAATTTAAAAACTTTGTGGAGGATCACTTGAAACAAACAACTACATACCATTGTCCCACATGCACCTGTCCCCCCTCACCATATCCCACTCAATTATCCCCAAACCCTCTCCATGAACCAAAACGTTTTGATGAGACTTCCATCCCTTCTTCACCTCATATAAATCCTATTGAAACCCCCAATTCTCCCGTTTTTGTTTCAGTTTCTGCCTCACCTTCTCTGTCATAAATTTAACATACATGTAAAATAAAGTAAAATTATTATGTTGTGTCCTAATTCATTTCTTGTCTTTTTTTAAAAAGCAGTTCAGGTGTCCGCGGACAGCGCGGGTGTCCGGAATGTCCATGAAGAAACGAAAATTGAGGTGTTCTAAGAACACTATATCTGTCCGTACTGTTTGCTACGTTGAAACTGTTCTAAGAACACATCAAGTGTCCTGGGATGCTCGTAAATAAACAAAATGGGGGTGTCCTGAGGACGCTATGCCTGTCCGTATTGTTCGCAGGCAAGTTGAAACTGTTCTAAGAACAAAAGCCTGTCCGTAACTGTTCGTTTCACTTGTGACGCACTTTTAATCACTTCATGACCCGAACAGTGTCCGTAGAACACCAACACGCATTCACAAAACAGTTTCAGTGCATTTGGTGTCCTGTGGACACCCGCTCCCTTCGCGAACATGTTCACAAACCTATCATGTGACCACGCCCACGATGAGCGTATGTTCTGATTGCGGACAATGTTTGTGTCCCCAAACAATTTAAAACTACATTTTCAAGTACAATATTTTTCAATAAAAACTCAACATAGAACAAGTCCCACATAGTAATCCTGAGTTTCTACATACTTTTTGTCACATTTTGAACCCTTTTTTCTGTTCGATCTGTCAGCGGACAGCGTGCATGTCCGTGAACTGCGCACAAGCACCCCTATAAAAGACCACGCCCTAGAGCTCATTCTCATTGTGTTTCTGGCTATCCTACAGAACACAGCAAATTTTGCTGCCAATTTTCAGATTTTCATCTCCAAGCTGATGGCTTCCATGGCTCCACTCATGCCACCTGGTGCTGCATCTGCCTCAGCACCACCCCCACCCCCTCCACCACCACCACCTCCCCAAGGGCCTGAAGAGGGTAACAGGAGTGAGGATGCACAGGAGGATGAAGAGGATGATGAGAATGAGGTAGTGGAAGTCCCTACTACCAGCACTCAGCGTGAGTCTTGGGTGTGGCGGTTATTTACCATTCGTGGTAATGGTCCTAAGGCGCGTGCGAACCAAGTCACTTGCAACGAGTGCAAAATGGTACTCAGTCACGGGAGGCATGGTTCATACAGCTTTGGGACAACTACCATGAAGCGACACCTAAAGTCATTCCACACTGGGGCCATTCGCAAAGTTGTACCTTGCGAGGAGCGTAGCAGTTTGACTTCCTCTACTTCATCCTCCATTTCCGATCCTGTTACCACAAGCAACACTCCTGTGGGACAGCGTATTCCTCAAGCTGCCTCACAGGCCATACGGAATACTGATGACCCTTACCTTTCGAGGGTCACAGTTGTGTATATGTACTGCGACACAGTACTGTGTAGGGGGGAGAGACTATGTAGTGCTTTTGAGGCTATTGTCTCAGAGCACGAGAAAATCTGCTCACTACCCAAGTAAAACCCACTCTACATCTTCCTCTCTCAGCTCGCCCTTTCTTATCCCCGTGGTTGGTGTCCCCCCATTACCCTCCTTTCCCCTCCTCCCGTTCCCTCCTCGCCCAGTGTTTCTTGTATAAAAATAAATGAAGCCGGGCCCTGTGTATTTTTTAGAAGTCCGCGGACAGTCCGCGGACATCTAAAGTTTTGGGGTGCTGCCCTATCATAACCATTGCAGTTTTATCTGGGAGGAAGTGGTGGCTCTGAAAAGTTTGTTTGTGTTTGAAACATTTGAAATGCTCAACACCTACTACAAAATGGATGCTGTAATTCCAAAAAAGGTCGCAATGCATTTTGTACATTTCTCAGAAAAATCTGATTGCCAGAATAAGTAAAATGGACTCCATCTCTGCGAAAAATGTATGTACTACGAAACATAATATTTTCATTGTGAAAAGAGGACATGCCAAAATCTCATAGAAAGGCACAAACAGCCTTATGCACATTGCACCTTGCTTTCTCCATTTGTGGACCAAATGAAGAAGAACAAAGCCACATTTGTCTCTGCGCAATCCGTGAAAAAATTGCTTGAGAATTTGGAAACATGTCCATGACCTTCCCAAGTCCTTCTTTCATTGCAAATTGCAAAGAAATTCCAGACACATGTCCTAAACTGTTCCCTCCACAATGAATTATAATAATGTCTGGATGTTGCTCTGTCTCCAAAGTAGCACAGAGAGGTAGCAAGTCCAACCACTTCATTCCACGTACTCCATGCCAGTGTACTTCCACATGTGGGAATCCAAGATCTACAGCTACTCCAGAGCTTTCTGCATGCACCTTCAATCAATGTATCCACAAGTCTCCCAAAATCCAAACAATGTTTTCTGAAACACACAGCCATAGCTATCTGTTCTTCTCTCAGCAAAAAGAGTATCTGAGAAACTTTCTCCTGGCACAACACACCCACTAAACTTTCCTGACCAATCCCTTTCTCTGCTCATTCTCATTTGCATGGCTCCCAAACCCAAAATCCCCGAATGTAACACCCGATGTCCGCGGACTACCGCCATGTCCACAGACATATCGTACCATGTTTGTTTGTTTGTTTGGTATTTATTATGCGCACCGGACCCTGGGGTATAAGGGCGCAGGAAGTAAGAAGATGTACAGCTTAGAGCATAAATTACAGGTTACAGTTACATGTTACAGATAATTACAAGTTACAGATGCAGGTTTACAATACAAGTTTACAATCATATGGTATAGATGCTGTGTAGCAAAACAGGCGTGAGCATTATCATAATTTCAATTAGCAATAGCTGTCGTCAGCCAGTTAATTACAATTTGCCTGAATTTGGAAGGAGAATGTTCTAGCCTCGCGGTAGTGGGTAATTCGTTCCACAATTGAGCAGCTTTGACTGGGAAGCTAGCTCCGCCTATGGTGGTCAGTTTAAAGCGAGGTACTTGGAGGCGATTGGTGTAGGCAAGTCTGGTTTGTCTTGTGGAGTGTGATCTGGTGAATCTGTCCTTAAGGTATTGAGGGGCTTTGTTGTGTAGAGATTTGTATGTGAGAGATGCAGTTTTAAGTTTGATTTTCTCATGGGTGGAGAGCCATTTGTGTTTCCTTCTTGTTTCTGTAATGTTTTCTCTCCTGGGGATGTCCAAAGCCGCTCGGAGGGCCTTGTTTTGCTGTATCTGGATTTTGTTGATGATGGATTTAGTGGCTCCTATGTACAGTGCGTTACAATAATCTAGTTTAGAGATGATAAGGGCTCTGGCTAGTGTTAGACAACTGTGCTGGGATAGGAATTGTTTTCCTGCTCTAATGAGCTTACATGTGTAGGCTGTTGAGGAAGCTAGGGAATTTACCTGTTTGGAAAATGATAAGGTAGAATCAAGGTAGATCCCTAATGTTTTAACTTCTTTAGCAACTTGTATGCAGTTCCCATCTATGATAAAGGAAGAGTAATTTGTGCTTAGTTTATTGATGAGGGGTGTGGTGCCTAGGATGAGAAGCTCAGTTTTATCATCATTCAGGCATAAGCCGTGGGTTGCCATCCATGCCTGAACGATGCTGTATATTTTGTTCACCAGTGCTAGATCTTTTTCGTACATGGACAGTCCTTCTACCATTTCCATTTCCCTTTCTGTGCCATTCCCTCATTGCATATAGCTAAGAAGTCACATGAACATCCACCAATCACATTCAAGACCTCTACATCTAACTGCATCATCATAGATCAGCACTTCAATAGGACTGTTAATCTCTCTGAGTACAAGTGTCATATCATTGGAAAGCACTTTCTACCAGAAATACTGTACAAGTCTCCAAGATTTCTACTTGCAGCTGCATGCATATCCATATGCATGAACACAAACTACAGGTATGCATATTTTCTGTATAGTACATGTACAATTCTTATAGGTTCATATCAACAGATTAATTTACTTTTAGCTTGTATAATCTATAAAATGAATTTAGTGTAATTTTTTTCATCTCATAAAATCAACTGTCACTTCCAAACCTATCTGCTATTTAATTTCTTTTTACACACACATTTTCAAAGCATGTTGAACCAACATATTTAAAGTACAAAATGAAGAGTTAACACACTCAAACAAAATTTCATGCACACAGTATGTTCAAATATCATTCAACAATACTTGTCCAAAACCATAAACATTTATTTACTTATATTTATATACTGTGCAAGCAGCCCATGGCATTGAGGCTCTGTTACTTACAAGAGCTTAGTTACAGAAATAGTGGTATTCAGTGTTGCATCATGAATTCCACAAGGCATACAAATGATATTTTGTTTGGTACAGTTAGTCATTACGATACAGTTTATGCATTAAGAACATATGACATGTATTCAACTGGTGCAACGCATCTTATGTGAATAAGATAGTTTTCATGATTTTGAGGAAGGTGCTGAGGGTCAATGTCAATTAAAAAAATCAATGTCTAAATTAAAAACAGTGCTATATACAAACAAAATTACTCATTTGTTTCCTTTACAATGGCAGTGAAGACCATTCTCCTGAAAAGAGGCAGCTGAATTTGAAGTACAAAGAACAACTAAGAAGAAACCTGCTCATTTCAGGAAAAAAGTAAGTTGAATACCACCATATTAGTTGTACTATTATTCAAACACACTGTAAGGTTAATTCATGCTATTTCTGTGCCTAAAAATAGAGATTGTGCACTATTCTGTCTACAAATCCCCATTTCTTAAACAGAGATTTGCAGGCAGAATGGCACACAATTTCATATTTTTCAACACACAAATGACCCATCTCAGACCTAGAATTTTGATATTATAGAACAAACAACTGTTTTAATTGTATACCATGGCCCTCATTAGGACTTCGGGGGAAAACCATGGTGCTATTAGCACCATGGTCGATGCCGGAGTCCGCCATGGCAGAATGGGGAATTACCACCCCATTCCAAGGTTGGCGGGGCAGTAATTCCCCATGCCACCATGGCCCCTCACCATTCCCATTTTTGTCCCATAGGGCATAATGGGAATGGGGAAGGCGGTAAGTACCGTACTTTTACTTACCTCGAGAGTCCCTTTGCGGGCCCCTACTTTAACGGCTGGTCTAGACCAGCCGTTAAGGTCGGGTCCCGCAAAGGGACCTCGTAGTAAGGCGTTAAGGGTTTAACAGCGCCAACACCTTTTACAGCGCCGTTAACCCCTTAATGCCAGGGTCCTAATGAGGGCCCATTAGATTTACTATTTCTACTTCTCCACACCACCAGCTTACTTTCTACTGTCATCTGAACCCCAGTTTAGTAGCACATAAATTCAAGAATACCCATCCCAACTAGTTGTAGTTGCCCAATGCACAATCACACACCATTACATACATCTTTATCATCTTACTCAGGCACTCATGCACACAGCACACATACATCAAGAACACCCAAACCCATACCTTCTTTATTTTTTTCAACAGACCCTAAAGAATGCCTACCAAAAATCAAGTCTGTAGAAAGCAACAGAAAAGCAGAGCAAATGAAAATAGAAGTGTCCAAAACAAGCATCCATCTCTAGCAGAATTTGTAAAAAAAAAGTTAAAACAAAACAAAACAGCTAATACAGTCATTTAGCAAAACAAAACAAGCTTCAACTACAGAAACTTTGCTTCCTCTATCAAAATGTAAAATGAACCACAAAACAGTTAACAAAAAATCAGCTACCACTACAGATAAACTGCTCCTATAAATCTTGATATAGTGCAAAGTAAGAATACCAAAAAAAGTATTTTAGCAAAAATGTTCCGTCACAGAGACCTTCAAAATCGTATAAAAACAGGAGAGAAATCAGACTCAACCCTTAAAACCTATCGTAGGAAATTAATTTTAGAAGCATTGATAGAAAGTGCAATCCTTCTCAAAAGAAAGTTATTTATTTTAGTGTTAAACAAAATGAAACCACTAACAAAACTAATGGCTCAATTACAAAAAAGACTTCTCAATAAAAGAAATGTCAACAGAAATAACTTCTTAAGTATCTGTGGAGGTGAATGGAGTCACACTACGAGCACAGAACCATACTTTAATGAAGAAGCATACAAACAAAAGCAAACAAAAACAAATGCCATACATAGCAGTGGACGAGGTTATGAAAAAGTTAACTATACCATAATGGATCAAGAAATACTGCTTACAAAAATATCCCCAGAAAACCTAGAATTAGCTCTCCATTCAATTGAATCAGAACGTCTAGTATACAAATGGCCATGCACGTCAATGTGTAACATTCCCAAAAAATCTTTCAAGTCTTTATGCCAATTCCTCAATCAATATGTGAAAGGCAAAGACAAAATCAAAATTAAACTACTGCAAAATATGGATACCTGTCCTGTGCGCAAGTACACAGGACTACAAGGACATTCATTGGCCTGCATTTCAGGACCTACTTGCAAAACCACCTTCCATTATATCAAAATGATATCAACACATCATTCAACTATAAAAAATCTAGTCTATAAACTGTATTATGTTAAAAGTCCTGCTTTAGCACTAGCCAATTTAAATAACATTCTTCTACATGGTACAGCAAAAGACCTACTTGAAGAAATCGACTATATCCAGAAAAGATATTTTGGAAGTGAAAGCCACTTACAGAATGAAATAGCTTTAAAGCAAATTGGCAACAATTCTATGCATTGCAACCTTCTACTACACACATACAAAAAAGAAATACTGAAATTTAAAAGTACATCTGCTGAAATACCAAACCATGTATGTGTATGTTGCCGTAGAACTTTTTATAAAAGTAACACAAAAACTGAAGACTTACCATATAAAATCGAAGACAATGAAGATTCTAACAGGGTAATTCATAGAATTTCGCAGAAAAGTGTCGCAAGCGGCTGGCGCAGAGTGTCCGCGTGCGAATGACTGCACCAGGCACGTGCGCTAAAACCGATTTCCGCGCACAGCGTATTCATGGATTTCAGGCTTCCAAACCAGCCGTGGCGCAGAGAATCGCAGCGACCCTGCAGCAGTGCCAGTAACGCCCCCAAGAACGCCCTCGCGCAAGGAAAAGCCATCAAAATCGCTAAATCATCGCAAAGGGCTGCGCTAACCCTGGACCAGTTCAGCGGGCTGGCAAACAGCAAACGCCAAGCGGGGAACATGTATTGCAGGGGTGCGCGGGAAGTTCCACACGCGACTGGCCCCGTGCAAGAAGGGTACGTGTATTTCAGGGGTGCGCGGGAAGTTCCACACGCGATTCCAGCAGGGTACGTGTATTTCAGGGGTGCGCGGGAAGTTCCACACGTGATTTCAGCAGGGTATGTGTATTTCAGGGGTGCGCGGGAAGTTCCACACGCGATTTCAGCAGGGTACGTGCATTTCAGGGGTGCGCGGGAAGTTCCACACGCGAATGGGCCAGTGCGAGCAGGGTACGTGTATTCCATGGGTGCGTGGGAAGTTCCACATGCGATTCCATCAGGGTATGTGTATTTCAGGGGTGCGCGGGAAGTTCCACACGCGATTGTCCCAGTGTGAGCAGGGTACGTGTATTTCAGGGGTGCGCGGGAAGTTCCACATGCGATTGTCCCAGTGCGAGCAGGGTACGTGTATTTCAGGGGTGTGCGGGAAGTTCCACACGCGATTGTCCCAGTGCGAGCAGGGTACGTGGATTTCAGGGGTGCGCGGGAAGTTGCACACGCGATTTCAGCAGGGAATGTGTATTTCAGGGGTTCTGGGGAGTACTACACGTGAATTGGCCGTGTGGGCCCTCCCAGGTGTACGCTCCACAACCTCCACGGCCCCTGCAGGCAGCCCACACCACGGGGGACTACCCTGCACCCCTGCTCATGTCCCGCAGGCAGGCCATCCACCATGGGCATGCCCCCAAGCCAACCCACATGTCACCTTGCACTACTGATCAACAATGCATGTCTCCCACCACCCCCACCCCCCAGCACTGTGGGGCACCTGCCAGCAGGCCCCTACCCATGTCCAACTCATGTACCCCTGCACCCCCACCCCCAGCCACCAGGGGCACCCTCCACCAGGCCCCCACTCATGTCTCCCACCACCCCCACCCCCCTGCCACCATGGGCAGCCCCCACCAGGCCCCCACTCATGTCAGCCCAGCCACCAGGGGCAGCCTCCACCAGGCCCCCACTCATGTCTCCCACCACCCCCACCCCCCAGCAGTGCAGAGGCAGCCTCCACCAGGCCCCCACTCATGTCTCCCACCACCCCCACCCCCCAGCCACCATGGGCAGCCCCCACCAGGCCCCCACTCATGTCTCCCACCACCCCCACCCCCCAGCAGTGCAGGGGCACCCTCCACCAGGCCCCCACTCACGTCTCCCACCCCCCCACCCCCCAGCCACCAGGGGCACCCTCCACCAGGCCCCCACTCATGTCTCCCACCACCCCCACCCCCCTGCCACCATGGGCAGCCCCCACCAGGCCCCCACTCATGTCTCCCACCACCCCCACCCCCCAGCAGTGCAGGGGCACCCTCCACCAGGCCCCCACTCACGTCTCCCACCCCCCCACCCCCCAGCCACCTGGGGCACCCTCCACCAGGCCCCCACTCATGTCTCCCACCACCCCCACCCCCCAGCAGTGCAGGGTCAGCCTGCACCAGGCCCCCACTCATGTCTCCCACCACCCCCACCCCCCAGCCACCATGGGCAGCCCCCACCAGGCCCCCACTCATGTCTCCCACCACCCCCACCCCCCAGCAGTGCAGGGGCAGCCTCCACCAGGCCCCCACTCATGTCTCCCACCACCCCCACCCCCCAGCCACCATGGGCAGCCCCCACCAGGCCCCCACTCATGTCTCCCACCACCCCCACCCCCCAGCAGTGCAGGGGCAGCCTCCACCAGGCCCCCACTCATGTCTCCCACCACCCCCACCCCCCAGCCACCATGGGCAGCCCCCACCAGGCCCCCACTCATGTCTCCCACCACCCCCACCCCCCTGCCTCCATGGCCAGCCCCCACCAGGCCCCCACTCATGTCTCCCACCACCCCCACCCCCCAGCAGTGCAGGGGCAGCCTCCACCAGGCCCCCACTCATGTCTCCCACCACCCCCACCCCCAGCCACCATGGGCAGCCCCCACCAGGCCCCCACTCATGTCTCCCACCACCCCCACCCCCCAGCAGTGCAGGGGCACCCTCCACCAGGTCCTCACAATCCCCAATCATGTGCGTAATGGTCAGCCTCCACAGGCAAAAAGCCATACCAAGTAACCCATTCACCCACATGGAAATGGAAATTACATGTTACACCCCCAATGTTCATGAAGCTAATGAACCCATGTCCGTCACACACAATGGTTGCAATTGAATGGGAAAACACCCAACATGACATGCATGAAACCAATGAGATGATACCACACAGTGAAGTATGAAAACAAAATTGTATTGAAAAAAATAAAGAATGCTAAGGAAAGGAAACAAACTACAATGGTAATGAGAAAAAATAAGCTGCATGTCCGTATAAAAAAAAAAAACTGCAAATCAGAATCCAAAAAAATGTTGTCCAAAGTCAAATGTAAAAAATTCTCTATGCAATAAAGAACTATGTAAAAAACTAACAAGGGTCCATGAGCCCAACTGAACAAAGGAAACCTACTAAAAAACCTAACTAAAAATCAACTATATACAAAAAGTGGAGCAGTGTCCGTCGACTCCAAATCATAATAAGAAACAAAGGAAACCTAAAACTAAAGAACTATATACAAAGGCGGCGGGCAAGTCCAGCGGCTCACTCCGTGGTGTCCCGGGCCAGGGCATCATCGAACTCCTGTTCGATGTCCCGGAGGTGGTCCAGTTCCATGGCCCCGAGGGTCCGCAGGGACGACGCTGTGTCCTCCTCCAACCCCCTGCGGATTGCCTCGAGGCACTCGGCCCGCCTCAGGGCCCTCCGCATGGAGTTCTCCGCCCTGACCATTGTGAGCCGCGCCTCTTCCGCCCGCCGCCGCTCCTCACCTATGGCGTGGCCCAACCGCTGCCACACGGAAGACACTCTCTGTCCTGGGTCCCCCTGCCCCCTGGCCGATGCCTGCCCCTCCGATGTCGAAAGCCCCGAGCCTTCATGTCTCCCACCATGTTGCTGCTGCTGCTCTGCCTCTGCCCGTGCACTGCCTCCTGCTGCCTGCACATCCTCCGCCGGCTGGGGTGCAGTTGTTGATGTGGCCACCCCTGCTGGACCTCCGACTCCCGACTGTGGCAGGGATGCCTCCTCCACCAGCCTGGCCGCACCGTCAGAGGCAGCTCCACAGGGCACCCAGGTGACTGATGGGTGGGAAGATGGCACAGAGGACGACTGGCGCGTAGGGGGTCCAGTTGAGGAGGGGGTCGGAGCAAGCCCCATCAGACGGAGGAATCCGGCCTGGGTGACCTGTCCCAGCAGGCTGACGTGGTCAACGAGCCATTCGAGATGACGTGCAGTCTCTCCATGAAAAGACTGCAGGTCACCTCGCATGGCCCGTTGACGCAAAGCCACACCAGCCAGGACAGGCTCAACCCGGACCTCGATGGCCACGTCCGCAGGCAGAGGAAGGCCAGTTGACGTCAGCTCATCCCCTGCCTGAAAACGGGTCTGGACGTAGGCATCCCTGCTGGTGCAAGATGATGCAGGGACAGGATCGGGGACAGGATTGCACACAGGCACCTCCGCGGCGGCCTGTGCTGCCTCCTGTCCCTGGTCCTGCACTGCACCACTAGCACCAGTGGGATCCCCACCTCCAGACCCCGTCTCTGGTGCTTGTACGGCCTCCTCCTCCACCAAACCCCCCACCAACCTGGATGACTCCGTGCCATCTTCCCCTGTTGGGCCCTGTGGGGTCCCAGCTGCCCCTTCTGCTGCCGAGGAGTCCAACTCCAACCTCCGCCTCTTGGACCTCCCCCCGGCAGCTGCGGCCTGGGACGCGGCACCGGACTCCTCACTCCCCGACGAGATGACAACACGGGAGGGGAGCCGGGCCTTGCGCCTCCGGCTGGCGGTCGGATCCCCGCCGCTGTGCTCCACAGCACCTTCTCCGCCCTCTTCATCAGTTGACGCTGCAGACAGGGAGAAACAAAACACAGGCATCAGGGCACTGTACAATGGACACATACACACATGACAGTTGCACATGAGTGGCATTGGCAAACCTCAGACATGTCATCACAATCCCCAACACACATGTCATTGCAACTCGCACACATGAGCCATACCACAGCCATATCGCAACTGCCACCAGCATCCATACACATACAACAGCATCAGCAGCCAAAGGGGAGCCAGACATCACATGCAACACAGGAAGTGCACCACACATGTACACACACCACCACACTTGCATGCATGTGTACACCTCTGCCAAGTGTCGCACTGTTCAGACGGCCATCCATGTCACACCTGCCAATCAGGCTTCCACATACCGCTGTCACATGCATCCATGTTGCATCACTGTTGCACCCTTGTCAAATACACACACATGCACATGTACACAGTGCTCATGCATGCAGCCGAAAACAACATACATGCGTGACATCACGGACATGTCTACTTACATACACATTCATACAAACATGTGTGCCCGCACAACTGCATTTGCCATGCAAGCCTTCACACACAAGCACCATCCATGTCTCACACATTACAGCCCTCGCATGTGTCAGCCCCACGGCCCTGTACACCCCCACCCATACTCGACCCCATACTAACAGATGTGCAACCTGCACACTACCGAATAATCACCACACGCACTGCTCACAATCAGGATGCATGTACACTCACCGCTCGACTCCAGACGGGTCTGCTTCTCTAGGACCTGGACGTGGAGCGCTGGGGATATGCGTTCCAGGACCCCCATCTGTTCTTCCGACAAGTGGCCCCGGCGCCCCTTGGCATCCGCTGCCTCCAAGAGGCGCCGGGCCTTGTTCAGGGTCCTGGACCTGTAGTCCTCCCAGCGCTTCCTGACATGTTGTAAGTCCCAGACTGCCACCCCCTCCGCGTTGATGGCAGTCACGACGTCAGTCCAGATCCGAGTCCGTCCTTCCTTGTCGGCGCGGGAACTTCTGAAGAGGGCATCATACTGCCCCAGGACTTGCTCCACCAGGACACCAACTTCGGTGGCACTGAAGCTGGTGCCCCTCTGCCTCTCTGGCCGGGGGTTGTCAGTGGTCACAGATGGTGTTGGCCCCGACATGACAACCCTAGAGGCAGGAGTGGGTGGGCAACTGGGTCCTGGGGCTGGGCTGTGGAGCGATGGAATTCCAGTCGGGAGTCTTCGGTTCCAGCAGGGGTGGTCACAGCAACAGCACCCCTGGCTGATGTGCAGGCAGCAAATGGCAGTGCACGTGGGCAGCAGGCAGTCAGGCAGCAGCAGATGGCAGGTGGGAGCGTGCTCGGGGCTCTGGGGGGCAGTAGTTCGGCCTTCTGGGCAGGAGCGTGGTCTTCCGTGTGCTTACGCGTGGCCAGCTTGGTACGGAGTGATTTGGCACGTGAAAATCCTGCACGTCAGTGTGAAAATCGAGGAAAGGCCCTTAGCGCGTAAGCGCGTCAGCACGCATACGCGATTCTATTGAACCAAAGGCCCTCAGCGCGTAAGCGCGTCTGTGCCGTGACCCGCACGGGTGTTTCCCACACAGCACGTGATGACAGAGCACACGTGGAAAGACTGCACGTCAGAATGTCATCGCGTGTAATTGGACAGCACGTCAGAGTCTCATCGCGTGTAATTGGACAGCACGTCAGAGTCTCATCGCGTGTAATTGGTGGAAATGGCCCTACACGCAGAAGTGACAAAGCGTGTAATTGGTGGAAATGGCCCTAGCGCGTACACGCCGCGTAAGTGACGCTGGACGTGTGGGCCTGTATGAAAGGTACGTGTCGAACACCATTTCCTTGTACGTGCTTTTCGTGGAGAGCGAGTGGGTGAATTCTGTACTTCTTGTCGTTTCACACGCGATTTACTTCACGGCGTTTCAAGTTCGTATTCCCTGTTACCTCTGACAGCTTTTTCCCTTTTTTCTCTTTTACTGGTTTACCTGGGCCTGTTCCCTCAAACAGTGTTCCCTTCTACTTTTGTCCTGTCTCCTCAGACAGCGTAAAAATCTTCTTTTGGCGGGGGTGTTGCCAACCAAACGCGCTCCTTTTTCACGCTCTTTTACCTGGCAGACGGTGAGTCACGCACGTATCTAACATCTGTGCTTGCCCCGTGTGTAGCCTACCCCTTCAGAGGTCATTCTAGGCTGCGTGTGACACGCATACGTTCATTCTTGTGTTACTGGGTGCCACAGCGTAGTGCAGGTTTTTCTTTCTGCACACGTGATCTAGGAGGGGTTGCGTGCACGTCATCTCCCTTTTTTGGGGCTCCTGTGCGTAGCGTGACCCGTCATCTTTCCCCAGGGGTTACAATCAGCCTTGCAAGAGCACTAGGGTACAATTACCATCTGGTACCCAACCCCTTTGACCCCCAATTGCCCAGGACAATAGTTTACAGCCACTCCCATATGCACATCTACATCAGTGCCATGGCTGGGAGGCGAGGATTCCGTAAGGGTGGCAAAGGTGGAAAAGCCACAAGTGGTGGCCGTGGTGGATCCGGTAGGGGACGTGGTCGTTACTTGCAGGGTGAGCCTGTCCCCCATGTGTGGGGGACCAGTCAAGGGAACCCATAATCCCCCCCCTCCCGTTGAGGCTGATGTGGCTGACACCATCCATGCTCAGCCCTTGTTGGACCAGCCCATTGTGGCACCAGACCTGGCTGACTCCATGGCTGACTTCCAGGTCAGCAGGCCTATGACACGTGCGCTGGTGCACGTTGATGTCACCATGCCACGTGCATCTGGGGCAGCAAGGTCATCTACTGCACCAAGTAGGCAGGGTGGAGAGGCTGCAGGGGCAGCTGCGGCTCCATC
This sequence comes from Ambystoma mexicanum, assembly GCF_040938575.1. Lineage (NCBI taxonomy): Eukaryota > Metazoa > Chordata > Amphibia > Caudata > Ambystomatidae > Ambystoma > Ambystoma mexicanum. The sequence goes on from NC_090925.1 coordinate 296,409,551, forward strand.
CAGCCCAGCCCTCACACACCCAGCCAGGACAGTGTCGGTCCTAGTCCATCCCCCTGACACCATCACACTAGAGCCAATGCCTGCACCAACTCCCATGCTGAGTGTGCAGTCCCACACTCCTGATACAGAGTCCACCAGGGCTCCTGCCCCTAGTGTCCAGAGCGGCGCAGGACACTCAGGATCACCACCACCTTCCAAGCGTAAGAGGAAGAGTGCTCGTCCGGCACAGGCTGATGCCCCAGACACGGCTACACAGTCCGGCCCGTCCAGGAAGCCCAGCTTCACGGATGACGAACTGAATGCACTTGTCGAGTATGTGTCCGCACATGACAACGAGATGGTCATCGTTGCAGGATCCAAGACCACACCTGCACAACGCCAGGCACACTGGCAGACCGTTGCGGACATCGTAAGTGCCCTTGGAATCGTGAGGCGCACAGCCAATGATTGCTATAAGCACTGGAATGACCTAAAGCGCAGGGCAAAGAGTAAGCTGGCCTCAAGTCATGCCGCAACTCTAGTGACTGGAGGTGGGTCTCCAGTAGTAGACATGGAACTCACTCCACATGAGTCAGTCGCTGGGACCTACGTCACGGAGGAACAGATCCAAGGCGTGGGAGATCTGGCTGATTACGAGGCATTGTCCGGTGAGTGCACATGCATGTGTGTGTCATCCATGTGCATGGTGTGTGTGTGAGGGCTTCTGTTTGTGTGCCAGGTGAGAGTGTGTGCGCCTGAGTCGTATGGGTCAGCCATGTGCTTCATGCAATACATCCTGCGCAGCTGCATTTGGCCATAGCAGTATCCCTTCTGCCAACAGTAGACATCTAGCCCAACTGCACGCCAGTTGCCCTTGAAGTGTCACCTTGCCACAACATTGTTGCTTATTTTTCACTGTTCATTCAGTCAGATTGTTTGCATTCCACCACCTTTACTAGGCATGTCGCAGTCCACTAGTCACATGTCTGACATGGCTATGGTAAAGGGGAGTGACTTTGTTACCTGGATATCATTTGTTCACACATGTCCCTGTGCAATTGGACCATTTCAGACTGGCAGCTCCAGGTGAAAAATCTGACCTGTTAGAATCAGAAAAGCTATTACATGCGGGAACTGGACTTAATGAAGAGGTGCTGCCCTCCTCTCCATCTTCACTCAATAGCAATGGTACATGCCATCTGTGTGATGGCATGTGTGTTTCACCTGGCAATCACAGGCCAATGTGTGATGCCACTGCCAGGCAGCATGCAGAAAATGTGTTCATCTTCCATCTTGGTGTCATCAGTGTGTGCCATTTGCCTGCCCTTCATATGCAGTGAGGGTGCATGCATGGGAGGGTTTTAGTCATGTGGGACATGTGTCAATCAAGTACTGGTTCTCTTGCTTCTCAGCCCTCATTGTGTGCCATGGTGCTAATGCCTGTTTCCATTTCTTTGTTTTTATGTCTTTGCAGGGGAAGACGCACCTGATACTGCTGGGGTTGTGGAGATGGTGTAGACCCAGGAGGAGTCCGAGGGCCGACCAACCACCAGTGAGGGACGTGGTGTGGTGGTGGGTGAGAACCCTCAAGTGCTGCAGGTCGTGCTCTCAAGGGGTGTCTCTGGCTGCACCTCCCCCGAGCTGTACTCAGGTGTTGATTCGGATGAGACCTACGTGCCGTCGCAGGTGAGTGTTCCAGGGAGGGATTCTGTTCTGTCCCACCCACCTGCACCAGGGTCAGAACCCTCAATGGGGATTTCAGTGTTGGCAGCTACGCCTTTGGTGGTTACGGATGCAGGGTCACACTCCGCGACATCTGATCCTGTTCCTGGGCCAGCAGATCAGAGGGGGAATGCAGTCCTGCAGCCTCAGGCAGTGCCGGCACAGCAAGGCGCAGTTCGCCTTGCCCCAGACAGGTGTGGTGCCCGCCGACTTGGTGGCCGTACGCCACCTGGCAACACCGCATGGGAGCAATCTATTTACGGTATGGCAACACAACAGGCAGCATCATCCGAGATGATGGCTCAGGCCACGGATAGGGTGGCCACTTCCATTGTCCCCCCTGAAAGGCTGATGGAGCGACTAGAGCAGGCAACCGACTCCATCTGCCAGTCACACAGGGAGGACATGTTGGCGTCCAACAGGGACAGGCGGGCGGTACTGGCGACTCTGCAGGAGGCCATCTCCATTGAGTCCCAGGCCCACAGGGAAGCCCTGAGGCAGGAGCTCCTTCACCTCAGGACGACTCTTGTTGAGCTTGAGGCTTCAACACACCAAAGGACAGAACAGCAGCTGGAGCGTCTCACCCGTACGCTCTCAGCTGAGATGCAGGCAACGAGGGCGGAGGTCCGGGCATCCCGTGAGTTGTTGCATGGGGACCTCCGCACACTCATCCTCCAGAACCAGACCTACCACACCCGCATGCTTGCAGCCATGGAGGAGCAGACTAGGGCCTTGCGTGGGCTGCCTCCCATAGTGCAACCACCTCCGGATGCAGCTGCACAGGGTGATAATAGCGACAGCAGTGATACTCCCACAATAGGGTAGCCGTGTGGGCCATGAGCCCATGGAGGTGTTTTTTTTTCCCAGGACCCACACAGGTGGGTTCTGGTGTGCATCCTGTCCTCGGACCTCCAGGGTGGCCTCCCCAACCCCCCCGGGCCCATCAATGGCCATTTTTGATTTTTTTTCATTTTTATTTTTATTTTTATTTTTATTTTTATTTTTAATTAATTTTTCCCAATTTTTTTGGGTCAATTTGTTGGCTTCCGTGGTTCCTGTGGGCATACGCAGCATTGTGGCTGGGCACATACAGGCTTGTCATGTATTTGGTTCAGATGCTTGGGTTTGTGTCACACACACCCCTCCTGCTTCCCGTTTCCATTGGCTTGCAAAGGGTGTGCCCAAGTGACAGTGAATTACACAGTGACGTTGGACTTCCATGAGCTGTGTGGGCAGTCTGTAGTCAATACTGTGTATACATTCCTAGTGCATATTGCTGTTGTGTTGTACACTGCATGTTGCATTGATGTGTAACTCATCATCTGTGTCTACCTCCCAATTTGCAGGTCCCTTCCTCATGTCTACACAAGGCCCTCTAGTCTGGAGATGGGGTCCATGTTGGCAGCAGTGCACCTACAACTCTACATGGCGCCAACACTGCACAGTTGGTAGTGGTGGGAGTGCAGGCATTTCCAGGTGGTGAGACTACTAATATATAACATTTGTGATGTCATGTTAATGGTAGTACCTGCTCAAGTTTGTTGTTGGTCCTGCATTACTGTGAGCATTTCAGGTGTTGCAAGTTTCAATTAGGGACACTCTACATTGTGACACTAGTGTCATGTTGTGGGGATTACTTTGTTTACCTGCAAATAGCATGACATGGCACGGTGTGTGGTGTGGCGGTGCTGGGGATGGGTTGGCTGACATGGCACTGTCCTCTTGTTGCATTTTGCAAGTGGGTATTCATTTTAGCTGCTTGAATGTGTTACTTCACAAAACTGCATTGGTGGTGTCTGTGTGGGTAGGGATGCACACATTGTGACACTTCCAGGTGAACAATCTCAGGCTGATATGGTTTTCACAGTTCATTCTCCAGACATTCAGGATCAGTGTCAGGTTGAGTCATCATTGATTGTCAGATGGAATGTGCCAGGGCAGTGTGCACTCCACAGGGGTGTGATTTCTATGTGAAGTAATTAGCCACTAGCTGTGTACGGGCTGCCTCCCCCCGTGCCCTTTCCCCTCCCATGCGCAGCGGCTGTGCATGTGGTTGGGGATGTGGGGGCACCACCATGTCCACGGCCAGGCCCCGGCGTGTTGCAACGTTGTGCAGGACACATGCTGCCACTATGATCCTGCACACTACTGGGGGAGCGTACAACAGCTGCCCGCCAGAACGGTCAAGGGAGCGAAAGCGTGACTTTAGCACTCCGAATGTGCGCTCCACTATGCCCCGGGTTGTGATGTGGGCTGTGTTATATCTTACCTGGGGTGGCGTGGTGGGGTTCCGAATTGGCGTCATCATGTGGGGGCTGAGAGGGTAGGCACTGTCCCCTGTGGAGGTGGTGATTGGTATCATTGGTGGGGTTGTGACCTTGCTCAGTATCTGACATGCATGCATGTGCAGTGGCATTCATACTCACCAAGCAGCCATGTATCGCCATGCCGCCCAGCTTCTAGGTCCCGGCTTAGGGTGGACATTCGGTAAATGAAGCTGTCGTGGGTTGACCCGGGATAGTTTGCATATACTGAGGTGATGATTCCCTTGGCATTACATACTACCTGCACGTTGATGGAATGCCAGTGCTTGCGGTTCCTATAGGTGTGCTCAGATGCCCTGGGGGGACGTAGAGCCACATGGGTGCAGTCGATGGCACCTAGCACTTTGGGGAATCGTGCCACAGCGTAAAAATCCAGGGCGGCAGCATGCCTTTCTGAAGGTGTTCTGGGCAGGTATATGTGCCTGCGGACTGATGGGCGTGCAGTGATGATGTTCAAGACCTGGTGTAGGCAGCGTGACTGGGTGGCCTGTGATACACCACCCACAATGGCACTTGTCCGCTGAAATGATCCAGTGGCTAAGAAGTGCAGTACATTGAGGACCTTCTCCAGGGGGCTGAGTGCTTGGGAGCACAGGGTGGGTAATGTGAGGTCATCCTCCCACTCACTCACCAGGTCCAGTATGATGTGTGGTGGAAACCTGTACCTCCCATGCACCTGGTCATCAGGCATCCCGAAAAGGCTGGTTCTGGGTGTGAATATTCTGGCCCTGACTATCCTCCTCCTCCTCCTTTGGTAGGCCACGCCCACTGCTGCTAGGAACGGTATGTTCATCCTGGGTCTGAGCTTGTTATTTTGTTAGCGCGCAAATTAATGCGTTGCGCGTGTTGTAGGCGAGCGTGTGACCCGCGTACCCCTGAAATCCAGTACCCAGTCCAATAGCATGTGGAAATTCCCGCGCACCCCGGGATACAGGTGCGCTGACATACTTGCGTGTGTAAGTGTCCGCGCACCCCTGATATACACGTACATAGGCCAATCGCGTATACGCGCAGTTTTGTCCAATTACACGCGATGAGACTCTGACGTGCTGTCCAATTACACGCGATGACACTCTGACGTGCAGTCTTTCCACGTGTGCTCTGTCATCACGTGCTGTGTGGGAAACACCCATGCCATTACGCGCTGAGGGGCTTTGGTCCAATAGAATCGCGTATGCGTGCTGACGCGTTTACGCACTGAGGGCCTTTGGTCCAATAGAATCGCGTATGCGTGCTGACGCGCTTACGCGCTAAGGGCCTTTCCTCGATTTTCACGCTGACGTGCAGGATTTTCACATGCCAAATCACTCCGGACCAAGCTGGCCACGCGTAAGCACACGGAAGACCACGCTCCTGCCCAGAAGGCCGAACTACTGCCCCCCAGAGCCCCGAGCACGCTCCCACCTGCCATCTGCTGCTGCCTGACTGCCTGCTGCCCACGTGCACTGCCATTTGCTGCCTGCACATCAGCCAGGGGTGCTGTTGCTGTGACCACCCCTGCTGGAACCGAAGACTCCCGACTGGAATTCCATCGCTCCACAGCCAAGCCCCAGGACCCAGTTGCCCACCCACTCCTGCCTCTGGGGTTGTCATGTCAGGGCAAACACCATCTGTGACCACTGACAACCCCCGGCCAGAGAGGCAGAGGGGCACCAGCTTCAGTGCCACCGAAGTTGGTAACCTGGTGGAGCAAGTCCTGGGGCAGTATGATGCCCTCTTCGGAAGTTCCCGCGCCGACAAGGAATGACGGACTCGGATCTGGACTGACGTCGTGACTGCCATCAACGCGGAGGGGGTGGCAGTCCGGGAGTTACAACATGTCAGGAAGCGCTGGGAGGACTACAGGTCCAGGACCCTGAACAAGGCCCGGCGCCTCTTGAAGGCAGCGGATGCCAAGGGGCGCCGGGGCCACTTGTCGGAAGAACAGATGGGGGTCCTGAAACGCATATCCCCAGCGCTCCACGTCCAGGTCCTAGAGAAGCAGACCCATCTGGAGTCGAGCGGTGAGTGTACATGCATCCTGATTGTGAGCAGTGCGTGTGGTGATTATTCGGTAGTGTGCAGGTTGCACATCTGTTAGTATGGGGTCGAGTATGGGTGGGGGTGTACAGGGCCGTGGGGCTGACACATGCGAGGGCTGTAATGTGTGAGACATGGATGGTGCTTGTGTGTTTAGGCTTGCATGGCAAATGCAGTTGTGCGGGCACACATGTTTGTATGAATGTGTATGTAAGTAGACATGTCCGTGATGTCACGCATGTATGTTGTTTTCGGCTGCATGCATGAGCACTGTGTACATGTGCATGTGTGTGTATTTGACAAGGGTGCAACAGTGATGCTACATGGATGCATGTGACAGCGGTATGTGGAAGCCTGATTGGCAGGTGTGACATGGATGGCCGTCTGAACAGTGCGACACTTGGCAGAGGTGTACACATGCATGCAAGTGTGGTGGTGTGTGTACATGTGTGGTGCACTTCCTGTGTTGCATGTGATGTCTGGCTCCCCTTTGGCTGCTGATGCTGTTGTATGTGTATGGATGGTGGTGGCAGTTGCGATATGGCTGTGGTATGGCTCATGTGTGCGAGTTGCAATGACATGTGTGTTGGGGATTGTGATGACATGTCTGAGGTTTGCCAATGCCACTCATGTGCAACTGTCATGTGTGTATGTGTCCATTGTACAGTGCCCTGATGCCTGTGTTTTGTTTCTCCCTGTCTGCAGCGTCAACTGATGAAGAGGGCGGAGAAGGTGCTGTGGAGCACAGCGGCGGGGATCCGACCGCCAGCCGGAGACGCAAGGCCCGGCTCCCCTCCCGTGTTGTCATCTCGTCGGGGAGTGAGGAGTCTGGTGCCGCGTCCCAGGCCGCAGCTGCCGGGGGGAGGTCCAAGAGGCGGAGGTTGGAGTTGGACTCCTCGGCAGCAGAAGGGGCAGCTGGGACCCCACAGGGCCCAACAGGGGAAGATGGCACGGAGTCATCCAGGTTGGTGGGGGGTTTGGTGGAGGAGGAGGCCGTGCAAGCACCAGAGACGGGGTCTGGAGGTGGGGATCCCACTGGTGCTAGTGGTGCAGTGCAGGACCAGGGACAGGAGGCAGCACAGGCTGCCGCGGAGGTGCCTGTGTGCAATCCTGTCCCCGATCCTGTCCCTGCATCATCTTGCACCAGCAGGGATGCCTACGTCCAGACCCGTTTTCAGGCAGGGGATGAGCTGACGTCAACTGGCCTTCCTCTGCCTGCGGACGTGGCCATCCAGGTCCGGGTTGAGCCTGTCCTGGCTGGTGTGGCGTTGCGTCAACGGGCCATGCGAGGTGACCTGCAGTCTTTTCATGGAGAGACTGCACGTCATCTCGAATGGCTCGTTGACCACGTCAGCCTGCTGGGACAGGTCACCCAGGCCGGATTCCTCCGTCTGATGGGGCTTGCTCCGACCCCCTCCTCAACTGGACCCCCTACGCGCCAGTCGTCCTCTGTGCCATCTTCCCACCCATCAGTCACCTGGGTGCCCTGTGGAGCTGCCTCTGACGGTGCGGCCAGGCTGGTGGAGGAGGCATCCCTGCCACAGTCGGGAGTCGGAGGTCCAGCAGGGGTGGCCACATCAACAACTGCACCCCAGCCGGCGGAGGATGTGCAGGCAGCAGGAGGCAGTGCACGGGCAGAGGCAGAGCAGCAGCAGCAACATGGTGGGAGACATGAAGGCTCAGGGCTTTCGACATCGGAGGGGCAGTCATCAGCCAGAGGGCAGGGGGACCCAGGACAGAGAGTGTCTTCCGTGTGGCAGCGGTTGGGCCACGCCATAGGTGCGGAGCGGCGGCGGGCGGAAGAGGCGCGGCTCACAATGGTCAGGGCGGAGAACTCCATGCGGAGGGCCCTGAGGCGGGCCGAGTGCCTCGAGGCAATCCGCAGGGGGTTGGAGGAGGACACAGCGTCGTCCCTGCGGACCCTCGGGGCCATGGAACTGGACCGCACCCGGGACATCGAACAGGAGTTCGATGATGCCCTGGCCCGGGACACCACGGAGTGAGCCGCTGGACTTGCCCGCCGCCTTTGTATATAGTTCTTTCGTTTTAGGTTTCCTTTGTTTCTTATTATGATTTGGAGTCGACGGACACTGCTCCACTTTTTGTATATAGTTGATTTTTAGTTAGGTTTTTTAGTAGGTTTCCTTTGTTCAGTTGGGCTCATGGACCCTTGTTAGTTGTTTACATAGTTCTTTATTGCATAGAGATTTCTTTACATTTGACTTTGGACAACATTTTTTTGGATTCTGATTTGCAGTTTTTTTTTTTAATACGGACATGCAGCTTATTTTTTCTCTTTCCCATTGTAGTTTGTTTCCTTTCTTTAGCATTCTTTATTTTTTTAAATACAATTTTGTTTTCATACTTCACTGTGTGGTATCATCTCATTGGTTTCATGCATGTCATGTTGGGTGTTTTCCCATTCAATTGCAAACATTGTGTGTGACGGACATGGGTTCATTTGCTTCATGAACATTGGGGGTGTGACATGTAATTTCCATTTCCATGTGGGTGAATGGGTTACTTGGTAGGGCTTTTTGGCTGTGGAGGCTGACCATAACGCACATGATTGGGGATTGTGAGGACCTGGTCGAGGGTGCCCCTGGTGGCTGGGGGGTGGTGGGAGACATGAGTGGGGGCCTGGTGGAGGCTGCCCCTGCACTGCTGGGGGGTGGGGGTGGTGGGAGACATGAGTGGGGGCCTGGTGGGGGCTGCCCATGGTGGCTGGGGGGTGGGGGTGGTGGGAGACATGAGTGGGGGCCTGGTGGAGGCTGCCCCTGCACTGCTGGGGGGTGGGGGTGGTGGGAGACATGAGTGGGCGCCTGGTGGAGGGTGCCCCTGGTGGCTGGGGGGTGGGGGTGGTGGGAGACATGAGTGGGGGCCTGGTGGTGGCTGCCCCTGGTGGCTGGGGGGTGGGGGTGGTGGGAGACATGAGTGGGGGCCTGGTAGAGGCTGCCCCTGGTGGCTGCGGGGTGGGGGTGGTGGGAGAAATGAGTGGGGGCCTCGTGGAGTGTGCCCCTGCACTGCTGGGGGGTGGGGGTGGTGGGAGACATGAGTGGGGGCCTGGTGGAGGGTGCCCCCGGTGGCTGGGGGGTGGGGGTGGTGGGAGACATGAGTGGGGGCCTGGTGGAGGGTGCCCCTGCACTACTGGGGGCTGGGGGTGGTGGGAGACATGAGTGGGGGCCTGGTGGAGGCTGACCCTGCACTGCTGGGGGGTGGGGGTGGTGGGAGACATGAGTGGGGGCCTGGTGGGGGCTGCCCCTGGTGGCTGGGTGGTGGGGGTGGTGGGAGACATGAGTGGGGGCCTGGTGGAGGCTGACCCTGGTGGCTGGGGGGTGGGGGTAGTGGGAGACATGAGTGGGGGCCTGGTGGAGGGTGCCCCTGCTCTGCTGGGGGGTGGGGGTGGTGGGAGACATGAGTGGGGGCCTGGTGGAGGGTGCCCCTGGTGGCTGGGGGGTGGGGGTGGTGGGAGACATGAGTGGGGGCCTGGTGGAGGGTGCCCCTGCACTGCTGGGGGGTGGGGGTGGTGGGAGACATGAGTGGGGGCCTGGTGGAGGGTGCCCCTGGTGGCTGGGGGGTGGGGGCGGTGGGAGACATGAGTGGGGGCCTGGTGGAGGGTGCCCCTGCACTGCTGGGGGGTGGGGGTGGGGGTGGTGGGAGACATGAGTGGGGGCCTGGTGGAGGCTGACCCTGCACTGCTGGGGGTGGGGTGGTGGGAGACATGAGTGGGGGCCTGGTGGGGGCTGCCCCTGGTGGCTGGGGGGTGGGGGTGGTGGGAGACATGAGTGGGGGCCTGGTGGAGGCTGCCCCTGGTGGCTGGGTGGTGGGGGTGGTGGGAGACATGAGTGGGGGCCTGGTGGAGGCTGACCCCGGTGGCTGGGGGGTGGGGGTGGTGGGAGACATGAGTGGGGGCCTGGTGGAGGGTGCCCCTGCACTGCTGGGGGGTGGGGGTGGTGGGAGACATGAGTGGGGGCCTGGTGGAGGGTGCCCCTGGTGGCTGGGGGGTGGGGGTGGTGGGAGACATGAGTGGGTGCCTAGTGGAGGGTGCCCCTGGTGGCTGGGGGGTGGGGGTGGTGGGAGACATGAGTGGGGGCCTGGTGGAGGGTGCCCCTGCACTGCTGGGGGGTGGGGGTGGTGGGAGACATGAGTGGGGGCCTGGTGGAGGGTGCCCCTGGTGGCTGGGTGGTGGGGGTGGTGGGAGACATGAGTGGGGGCCTGGTGGAGGGTGCCCCTGGTGGCTGGGGGATGGGGGTGGTGGGAGACATGAGTGGGGGCCTGGTGGAGGGTGCCCCTGCACTGCTGGGGGGTGGGGGTGGTGGGAGACATGAGTGGGGGGCCTGGTGGAGGGTGCCCCTGGTGGCTGGGTGGTGGAGGTGGTGGGAGACATGAGTGGGGGCCTGGTGGAGGCTGACCCTGCACTGCTGGGGGGTGGGGGTGGTGGGAGACATGAGTGGGGGCCTGGTGGAGGCTGACCCTGCACTGCTGGGGGGTGAGGGTGGTGGGAGACATGAGTGGGGGCCTGGTGGAGGGTGCCCCTGGATGCTGGGGGGTGGGAGTGCAGGGGGACATGAGTGGGGGCGTGGCGGTGCTGCCCCTGCACTGCTTGGGGGTGGGGGTGGTGGGAGACATGAGTGGGGGCCTGGTGGAGGGTGCCCCTGGTGGCTGGGTGGTGGGGGTGGTGGGAGACATGAGTGGGGGCCTGGTGGGGGCTGCCCCTGGTGGCTGGGGGGTGGGGGTGGTGGGAGACATGAGTGGGGGCCTGGTGGAGGGTGCCCCTGGTGGCTGGGTGGTGGGGGTGGTGGGAGACATGAGTGGGGGCCTGGTGGAGGCTGACCCTGCACTGCTGGGGGTGGGGGTGGTGGGAGACATGAGTGGGGGCCTGGTGGAGGCTGACCCTGCACTGCTGGGGGGTGGGGGTGGTGGGAGACATGAGTGGGGGCCTGGTGGAGGCTGACCCTGCACTGCTGGGGGGTGGGGTGGTGGGAGACATGAGTGGGGTCCTGGTGGAGGGTGCCCCTGGTGGCTGGGGGGTGGGGGTGGTGGGAGACATGAGTGGGGGCCTGGTGGAGGGTGCCCCTGCACTGCTGGGGGGTGGGGGTGGTGGGAGACATGAGTGGGGCCCTGGTGGAGGGTGCCCCTGGTGGCTGGGTGGTGGGGGTGGTGGGAGACATGAGTGGGGGCCTGGTGGAGGGTGCCCCTGGTGGCTGGGGTGTGGGGGTGGTGGGAGACATGAGTGGGGGCCTGGTGGAGGGTGCCCCTGCACTGCTGGGGGGTGGGGGTGTTGGGAGACATGAGTGGGGGCCTGGTGGAGGGTGCCCCTGGTGGCTGGGTGGTGGGGGTGGTGGGAGACATGAGTGGGGGCCTGGTGGAGGCTGCCCCTGGTGGCTGGGGGGTGGTGGGAGACATGAGTGGGGGCCTGGTGGAGGCTGCCCCTGCACTGCTGGGGGGTGGGGGTGGTGGGAGACATGAGTGGGGGCCTGGTGGGGGCTGCCCATGGTGGCTGGAGGGTGGGGGTGGTGGGAGACATGAGTGTTGGCCTGGTGGAGGCTTCCCCTGCACTGCTGGGGGGTGGGGGTGGTGGGAGACATGAGTGGGGGCCTGGTGGAGGCTGCCCCTGCACTGCTGGGGGTGGGGGTGGTGGGAGACATGAGTGGGGGCCTGGTGGAGGGTGCCCCTGGTGGCTGGGTGGTGGGGGTGGTGGGAGACATGAGTGGGGGCCCGGTGGAGGGTGCCCCTGGTGGCTGGGGGGTGGGGGTGGTGGGAGACATGAGTGGGGGCCCGGTGGAGGGTGCCCCTGGTGGCTGGGGGGTGGGGGTGGTGGGAGACATGAGTGGGGGCCTGGTGGGGGCTGCCCCTGGTGGCTGGGGGGTGGGGGTGGTGGGAGACATGAGTGGGGGCCTGGTGGAGGGTGCCCCTGGTGGCTGGGTGGTGGGGGTGGTGGGAGACATGAGTGGGGGCCTGGTGGAGGCTGACCCTGCACTGCTGGGGGGTGGGGGTGGTGGGAGACATGAGTGGGGGCCTGGTGGAGGCTGACCCTGCACTGCTGGGGGGTGGGGGTGGTGGGAGACATGAGTGGGGGCCTGGTGGAGGCTGACCCTGCACTGCTGGGGGGTGGGGGTGGTGGGAGACATGAGTGGGGTCCTGGTGGAGGGTGCCCCTGGTGGCTGGGGGGTGGGGGTGGTGGGAGACATGAGTGGGGGCCTGGTGGAGGGTGCCCCTGCACTGCTGGGGGGTGGGGGTGGTGGGAGACATGAGTGGGGCCCTGGTGGAGGGTGCCCCTGGTGGCTGGGTGGTGGGGGTGGTGGGAGACATGAGTGGGGGCCTGGTGGAGGGTGCCCCTGGTGGCTGGGGTGTGGGGGTGGTGGGAGACATGAGTGGGGGCCTGGTGGAGGGTGCCCCTGCACTGCTGGGGGGTGGGGGTGTTGGGAGACATGAGTGGGGGCCTGGTGGAGGGTGCCCCTGGTGGCTGGGTGGTGGGGGTGGTGGGAGACATGAGTGGGGGCCTGGTGGAGGCTGCCCCTGGTGGCTGGGGGGTGGTGGGAGACATGAGTGGGGGCCTGGTGGAGGCTGCCCCTGCACTGCTGGGGGGTGGGGGTGGTGGGAGACATGAGTGGGGGCCTGGTGGGGGCTGCCCATGGTGGCTGGAGGGTGGGGGTGGTGGGAGACATGAGTGGGGGCCTGGTGGAGGCTTCCCCTGCACTGCTGGGGGGTGGGGGTGGTGGGAGACATGAGTGGGGGCCTGGTGGAGGCTGCCCCTGCACTGCTGGGGGGTGGGGGTGGTGGGAGACATGAGTGGGGGCCTGGTGGAGGGTGCCCCTGGTGGCTGGGTGGTGGGGGTGGTGGGAGACATGAGTGGGGGCCCGGTGGAGGGTGCCCCTGGTGGCTGGGGGGTGGGGGTGGTGGGAGACATGAGTGGGGGCCTGGTGGAGGGTGCCCCTGGTGGCTGGATGGTGGGGGTGGTGGGAGACATGAGTGGGGGCCTGGTGGAGGCTGACCCTGCACTGCTGGGGGGTGGGGGTGGTGGGAGACATGAGTGGGGGCCTGGTGGAGGCTGACCCTGCACTGCTGGGGGGTGGGGGTGGTGGGAGACATGAGTGGGGGCCTGGTGGAGGGTGCCCCTGGATGCTGGGGGGTGGGGGTGCAGGGGGACATGAGTGGGGGCCTGGTGGTGCTGCCCCTGCACTGCTGGGGGGTGGGGGTGGTGGGAGACATGAGTGGGGGCCTGGTGGAGGGTGCCCCTGGTGGCTGGGTGGTGGGGGTGGTGGGAGACATGAGTGGGGGCCTGGTGGAGGGTGCCCCTGGATGCTGGGGGGTGGGGGTGCAGGGGGACATGAGTGGGGGCGTGGCGGTGCTGCCCCTGCACTGCTTGGGGGTGGGGGTGGTGGGAGACATGAGTGGGGGCCTGGTGGAGGGTGCCCCTGGTGGCTGGGTGGTGGGGGTGGTGGGAGACATGAGTGGGGGCCTGGTGGGGGCTGCCCCTGGTGGCTGGGGGTGGGGGTGGTGGGAGACATGAGTGGGGGCCTGGTGGAGGGTGCCCCTGGTGGCTGGGTGGTGGGGGTGGTGGGAGACATGAGTGGGGGCCTGGTGGAGGCTGACCCTGCACTGCTGGGGGGTGGGGGTGGTGGGAGACATGAGTGGGGGCCTGGTGGAGGCTGACCCTGCACTGCTGGGGGGTGGGGGTGGTGGGAGACATGAGTGGGGGCCTGGTGGAGGCTGACCCTGCACTGCTGGGGGGTGGGGGTGGTGGGAGACATGAGTGGGGTCCTGGTGGAGGGTGCCCCTGGTGGCTGGGGGGTGGGGGTGGTGGGAGACATGAGTGGGGGCCTGGTGGAGGGTGCCCCTGCACTGCTGGGGGGTGGGGGTGGTGGGAGACATGAGTGGGGCCCTGGTGGAGGGTGCCCCTGGTGGCTGGGTGGTGGGGGTGGTGGGAGACATGAGTGGGGGCCTGGTGGAGGGTGCCCCTGGTGGCTGGGGTGTGGGGGTGGTGGGAGACATGAGTGGGGGCCTGGTGGAGGGTGCCCCTGCACTGCTGGGGGGTGGGGGTGTTGGGAGACATGAGTGGGGGCCTGGTGGAGGGTGCCCCTGGTGGCTGGGTGGTGGGGGTGGTGGGAGACATGAGTGGGGGCCTGGTGGAGGCTGCCCCTGGTGGCTGGGGGGTGGTGGGAGACATGAGTGGGGGCCTGGTGGGGGCTGCCCATGGTGGCTGGAGGGTGGGGGTGGTGGGAGACATGAGTGGGGGCCTGGTGGAGGCTTCCCCTGCACTGCTGGGGGGTGGGGGTGGTGGGAGACATGAGTGGGGGCCTGGTGGAGGCTGCCCCTGCACTGCTGGGGGGTGGGGGTGGTGGGAGACATGAGTGGGGGCCTGGTGGAGGGTGCCCCTGGTGGCTGGGTGGTGGGGGTGGTGGGAGACATGAGTGGGGGCCCGGTGGAGGGTGCCCCTGGTGGCTGGGGGGTGGGGGTGGTGGGAGACATGAGTGGGGGCCTGGTGGAGGGTGCCCCTGGTGGCTGGGTGGTGGGGGTGGTGGGAGACATGAGTGGGAGCCTGGTGGAGGCTGACCCTGCACTGCTGGGGGGTGGGGGTGGTGGGAGACATGAGTGGGGGCCTGGTGGAGGCTGACCCTGCACTGCTGGGGGGTGGGGGTGGTGAGAGACATGAGTGGGGGCCTGGTGGAGGGTGCCCCTGGATGCTGGGGGGTGGGGGTGCAGGGGGACATGAGTGAGGGCCTGGTGGTGCTGCCCCTGCACTGCTGGGGGGTGGGGGTGGTGGGAGACATGAGTGGGGGCCTGGTGGAGGGTGCCCCTGGTGGCTGGGTGGTGGGGGTGGTGGGAGACATGAGTGGGGGCCTGGTGAAGGGTGCCCCTGGTGGCTGGGGGGTGGGGGTGGTGGGAGACATGCATTGTTGATCAGTAGTGCAAGGTGACATGTGAGTTGGCTGGGGGGCATGCCCATGGTGGATGGGCTGCCTGCGGGACATGAGCAGTGGTGCAGGATAGTCCCCCATGGTGTGGGCTGCCTGCAGGGGCCGTGGAGGTTGTGGTGCGTACACCTGGGAGGACCCACATGGCCAATTCACGTGTGGTACTCCCCAGAACCCCTGAAATACACATACCCTGCTGAAATCGCGTGTGGAACTTCCCGCGCACCCCTGAAATACACGTACCCTGCTTGCACGGGGCCATTCGCGTGTGGAACTTCCCGCGCACCCCTGAAATACACGTACCCTGCTCGCACTGGGCCAATCGCGTGTGGAACTTCCCGTGCACCCCTGAAATACACATACCCTGCTGAAATAGCGTGTGGAACTTCCCGCGCACCCCTGAAATACACGTACCCTGCTCGCACTGGGCCAATCACGTGTGGAACTTCCCTCGCACCCCTGCAATCCACGTACCCTGATGAAATCGCATGTGGAACTTCCCGCGCACCCCTGGAATACACATACCCTGCTGAAATCGCGTGTGGAAATTCCTGCGCACCCCTGAAATACACGTACCCTGCTCGCACTGGGCCAATCGCGTGTGGAACTTCCCGCGCACCCCTGCAATCCACGTACCCTGATGAAATCGCGTGTGGAACTTCCCGCGCACCCCTGAAATACACATACCCTGATGAAATCGCGTGTGGAAATTCCCGCCCACCCCTGAAATACACGTACCCTGCTCGCACTGGGCCAATCGCGTGTGGAACTTCCCGCGCACCCCTGAAATACACGTACCCTGATGAAATCGCATGTGGAACTTCCCGCGCACCCCTGAAATACACATACCCTGCTTGCACGGGGCCATTCGCGTGTGGAACTTCCCGCGCACCCCTGAAATACACGTACCCTGCTCGCACTGGGCCAATCGCTTGTGGAACTTCCCGCGCACCCCTGAAATACACATACCCTGCTGAAATCGCGTGTGGAAATTCCCGCGCACCCCTGAAATACACGTACCCTGCTCGCACTGGGCCAATCGCGTGTGGAACTTCCCGCGCACCCCTGCAATCCACGTACCCTGATGAAATCGCGTGTGAAACTTCCCGCGCATCCCTGAAATACACATACCCTGCTGAAATCGCGTGTGGAAATTCCCACGCACCCCTGAAATACACGTACCCTGCTCGCACTGGGCCAATCGCGTGTGGAACTTCCCACGCACCCCTGCAATCCACGTACCCTGATGAAATCACGTGTGGAACTTCCCGCGCACCCCTGAAATACACATACCCTGCTGAAATCGCGTGTGGAAATTCCCGCGCACCCCTGAAATACACGTACCCTGCTCGCACTGGGCCAATCGCGTGTGGAACTTCCCGCGCACCCCTGAAATACACGTACCCTGATGAAATCGCGTGTGGAACTTCCCGCGCACCCCTGAAATACACATACCCTGCTTGCACGGGGCCATTCGCGTGTGGAACTTCCCGCGCACCCCTGAAATACACGTACCCTGCTTGCACGGGGCCATTCGCGTGTGGAACTTCCCGCGCACCCCTGAAATCCACGTACCCGGCCAAATCGCGTGTGAGACTTCCCGCGCACCCCGGTATACACCCACACGTATTTTCTGTCAGCGGGTGTCCGTGTTTGTGGGTACCCCTTTGCACGTCATTTGTCCTGGAGGGCCACAGTATAGGACATTCATCATGGCAGTATATAGGTGCTATTTGTTGGCGCACCTTTTGGCGCACATTTCTTACAGCCGCAGAGACGCTACCGCCTGCTTTCTTGTGGCGGTCGTGTTTGTGCCTGTGCGCTGGTTTGAGCGTGCGCTTTTTTGCCCTATTCTATTCCATGAATACGTGTTGTAGGCGAGCGTGTGGGCGTTCCGCGCACTTGTGCCCTGTACTTCCCCCGTGACGCCCACGTTTTGGCAAGTTGTTCCCCATTCCGAGTGTTACGCCCGTGTTCCGCCTACTTTTGTTGCTTGTGCCGCGCTATGTGCGATTTTCGCTGTGGCCTGTGCGATTTTCGCTGTGACCTGGCGCATGCAGTTACATGGCCTGTGCGCCAACGTGCGCCGCGCACTTTTTTATCGCACATCCGATGGTTTTCTCGCGCACGGCCTTCCATGAATCGATGTGCGCTGCTTTTCGTGCGATTTTCGCACTTGCACTGCGATTTTCGCTATTCCACTGCGATTCGCACGTTTTTGCCCACTTGCGCCGCGCTAATTATTCCATGAATCGGCCTGTAAATCGTTTGAATTAGCTCTCTACCTTATAGCAGAAAACAAATACAAAATAACTGACCCCTTAATACTTTGCAGTTTCTGCACTACAAAACTTGACAACAACCAAACTCCTTCACGTGCTATCACAAATAATTTGGAATTATTTCCACTACCAAAACCCCTAGAACAACTCAATTTATTTGAGAGCATCATAATTCAAACAGTGCACCTATTTCAAGCAATAATACGCCTTCAACTAAAAACAGCAAAATTACCCCCCACTGAAATAGTGAAAGGTATTCAGGGAAAAGTAGTATATTTACAATTAGATCTAAAAGAAAATGTGCACACTCTAGGAGTGCAACGTCCAATGGAGCACTCTTTAATTATCTTAGTAAATGGTGTACCTACAAAAGACAAAAACAATTGGCAAGAACTGGTAGATTTACATAAAGTTAGACAAGCCTTGAAATATCTAAAAGACAATAATGAATACTACAAAGAAGTTAATATTGAAGAAAACTTGAAGGATACCACTGAAATAATTCAAGAGACACAAGAAGCTGGTCAATTTGAGCTCCTAGATCCTGCTACAATATCCAATACTTTAGACCATTATACAATTCACCAATTGCACTCTGACACAGTAGAAGATGCACTAGAAACGTACCAAATGCGTCAAACAAAAGGATCACCAATCAGCATATGGGAAAAAAGTATAAGCTTTTCCTTTTCCTTTACTCTTTCCTACTGGACAAGGAGGAAGGTACGATGATAGACCTATTCAAATAACTGCATCAGAATACCGCTCATTACGGATGTATTCTGAATATCCCAGATTTAGACAAAATGTGGAATACATATTCCACCTACTCTTTGAAAGTGAACTAGCAACCATATGGTACGGAGTTGCACACACATTAAAATCAGGATCCCACTTTCAATATATGTCAGCTACACAATTATTACAAAAAGGGCAACAAAAAGATGAGGTTTTACAATCAAATATTACAAATCTATTAGCAAATATGCATGGTACTAAAGAGTATTGGTTTTGCGTCATGGAGATGTACATTGTATGATAAGAAACCTTGGCCCACCCACTTGCTTTGTTACATTAAGTTGTGCAGAATATGCATGGGAAGATTTACATGATTTCCCACGCATATCAAACAAAAACAAAACAAACATAGATATACTAACACCTGGAGAACTTTGTTCTCTAGATCCTGTTAATGTTTCAAGATGTTTTCACCATCGCTTCATTGCTATGCTACACTTTATTTGTAATAAAACTGCTCCTCCTCTCGGAGAAGTGCAACACTTCTTTTGGAGAAAAGCCAGAGGAGCACCACATATCCACATGCTTGTATGGATTAAAGATGCTCCTAAATTTGGTCGCTGTTTTACAGTTTATTGAAAAATATGTCACTTGTGAAATTCCATCAGAAGCAACAAATAATGATCTTCATGCACACATTTTACAATTTCAAAGACACAAATGTTGCAAATATTGTCATCGCAAATACAAAAACAAAGGGAAATACTACACCAAATGCTGCTTTGGTTTCCCTAGACCGGTGACAAAAACAGGTCGAGTGAACAACTTCATGTCTTCAGTTAGACATAGTATTAAAGGTAAATCACCTAAAACTACATATTACATAAAAAGAACAGAAGAAGAAAAATATATCAATGATTACAATGCAATCATTGCCCACTTAAGGAATGCAAACATAGATGTGCAGTACATTGCAGACAATTCCACTGCAGTTGCACGATATGTTACAACATACTTAACAAAAGCAGAAAAAACAGAGCTCCAAGACCTTTGGAATGACCTGTCATCAGACAAAACACTGTCTCAGATATTATACAGCTTGGGCATAAAAATGCTCTTCCATAGAGCATGTGGCTAAAATCTGAAAATATAGTATGGCTAAGTCTTGGTCCTGCTAAATCTAGAAAAAGAGTTCTAAAATCATACAAAGATGTAGAAACAATAGCCAAACATGACCCCAACAGCCAAGACATTTTAAAAAACAATGTACTGGGCACATACTATCCAAACAGAAGTAACACTTTGGAAACCATGTGTCTATACCACACAGCCCAAAACTTCACATACAAAAATAGTATAACACCTGATGAAAAAAAAGGTAAATACAGAGTGACAAATTGTGAAGGCAGCTTGGTAAAACTCACCAAACGAAATGTAATTAATCATATCAAATTGTCATTAAAGACTCCTCAACATAAATAACTATATTGCATGTCCCTGCTACAACTCTTTAATCCATGGAGGAAAGAAGAAGAAATACTAGATAACTATGACTCATATGAAAACGCTTTCAAAGCAAATGAAAGCACTATAACTGATGTAAACTTTACACAGTACAAAACAATGTTGCACAATGAACAGCAACACGAAGAAGAACTCCAGGCCCATCTAGATAAGGTCACTCCTGACAGTAGTCAACCTTTTGTAACAGGAAGCCAAGAACCACTGGGAGAGCCACTAATAACAAATGAGGCAGAATTAGCTATGAAAGAAGTAGAAAACACCACGGTGGTAATTCATAGAATTCAGTGCACAAGTGGCGCACGCGGCTGGCGCACAGTGTGCCCGTGAGGCAGTCTGTGCCAGCCGCGTGCGCAAAAATCAATTTCTGCGCACAGCGTATTCATGGATTTAAACATCCATAAACAGCCGTGGCGCAGAGTGGCACAGCGACCCTGCAGCAGTGCCAGTTACACCCCCAACCCCTCCCCGTGCGCCATGAACAGCGCACAAATCCCATACATGGCGCACAGGCCAGTGGACAAGCATACAGCCTCCGAATACACGTACCCCGCTGCGCTGGGAGAATCACACGCGATAGGCCCTGTGCGAGCGGGGTACGTGTATTTCGGGGCTGCACGGGAGGTTTTACACGCGATTGGCCCTGTGCGAGCGGGGTACGTGTATTTCGGGGGTGCGCGGGCATTTTTACATGCGATTGTACCTGTGTGAGCGAGGTACGTGTATTTCAGGGGTGCGCAGGCAGTTTTACACGGGATAGGCCCTGTGCGAGCGGGGTACATGTATTTCGGGAGTGCATGGGCAGTTTTACACGCGATAGGCCCTGTGCAAGCGGGGTACGTGTATTTCAGGGGTGTGCGGGACGTTTTACATGCAATTGGCCCTGTGTGAGTGGGGTACGTGTATTTCTGGGGTGCTAGGGCAGTTTTACACGCGATTGTCCCTGTGTGAGCGAGGTACGTTTATTTCAGGGGTGCGCAGGCAGTTTTACACGCGATAGGCCCTGTGCGAGCGGGGTACATGTATTTCGGGGGTGCGCAGGCAGTTTTACACGCGATAGGCCCTGTGCAAGTGGGGTACGTGTATTTCAGGGGTGTGCGGGACGTTTTACACGCAATTGGCCATGTGTGAATTGGGTACGTGTATTTCAGGGGTGCCAGGGCAGTTTTGCACGCGATTGTCCCTGTGTGAGTGGGGTACGTGTTTTACGGGGGAGCGCAGGCAGTTTTACACGTGATAGGCCCTGTGCGAGCTGGGTACATGTATTTCGGGGGTGCACGGGCAGTTTTACACACGATAGGCCCTGTGCAAGTGGGGTACGTGTATTTCAGGGGTGTGCGGGACGTTTTACACGCAATTGGCCCTGTGTGAGTGGGGTACGTGTATTTCCGGGGTGCCAGGGACATTTTTACACGTGATTATCCCTGTGTGAGCGGGGTACTTATATTACAGGAGTGCGCAGGAAGTTTCACACGCGATAGGCCCTGTGCGAGCAGGGTACGTGTATTTCGGGGTGCGTGGGCAGTTTTACACACTATTGGCCCTGTGCGAGCGGGGTACGTGTATTTCGGGGATGCATGGGCAGTTTCACACATGATTGGCCCTGTGCGACCGGGGTACATGTATTACGGGGGTGC
The DNA here is from genome assembly GCF_040938575.1 of Ambystoma mexicanum. Lineage (NCBI taxonomy): Eukaryota > Metazoa > Chordata > Amphibia > Caudata > Ambystomatidae > Ambystoma > Ambystoma mexicanum. The sequence continues at coordinate 296,430,691 of NC_090925.1, forward strand.
ATGGGGAGAATCACATGCGATTGGTTCTGTGTGAGCGGGGTACGTGTATTTCGGGGGTGTGCGGGAAGTTTTACACGGGATTGGCCCTGTGCGAGTGGGGTACGTGTATTTTGGGGGTGCAAGGGCAGTTTTACATGCATTTGGCCCTGTTTAAGCGGAGTACGTGTATTACGGGGGTCCGTGGGAAGTTTCACACGCGATTGGCCCTGTCCGAGTGGGGTACGTGTATTTCAGGGGTGTGCGGGAAGTTTTACCCGCGATTGGCCCTGTGTGAGCGGTTTACGTGTATTTCGGGGGTGCGTGGGCAGTTTTATACGTGATTGGCCCAGTGCGAGCGGGGTACGTGTATTTTTCGGGTGTGCCCCAACGAATTGGCAGTGTGTGTCCTCCCTGGTGTACCCTCTCCCCCCTCCCCAGGCCCTGCAGGCAGACCACAACACAGGGGAAAACACTGCACCCCTGGCCATGCCCCACAGGCAGCCCATCCACCCTAGCGAAGCCCCCAGCCAGCCCACATGTCACCACGCACAAGTGAGCACTGACTCATGTCCCCCAGCACCCCCATCCACCCAGCATTGACAGGCACCTGCCAGCAGGCCCCGAATCATGTCCCCCAGCACCCTTATCCACCCAGCATTGAGGGTCAGGCCCCGAATCATGTCCCCCAGCACCCCTATCCACCCAGCATTGAGGGTCAGGCCCCGACTGATGTCCCACAGTACCCCCATCCACCCAGCATTGAGGGTCAGGCCTGACTCATGTCCCACAGCACCCCCATCCACCCAGCATTGACGGGCACCTGCCAGCAGGCCTAAACTCATGTCCCCCAGCACCCCCATCCACCCAGCATTGACGGGCACCTGCCAGCAGGCCCCGACTCATGTCCCCCAGCACCCCCATCCACCCAGCATTGAGGGTCAGGCCCGACTCATGTCCCCCAGTACCCCCATCCACCCAGCATTGAGGGTCAGGCCCCGATTCATGTCCCCCAGCACCTCCATCCACCCAGTATTAAGGGTCAGGCCCTGACTCATGTCCCCCAGTACCCCATCCACCCAGCATTGAGGGTCAGGCCCGACTCATGTCCCCCAGCACCCCCATCCACCCAGCATTGACGGGCACCTGCCAGTAGGCCCCGACTCATGTCCCCCAGGACCCCCATCCACCCAGCATTGACGGGCACCTGCCAGCAGGCCCCGACTCATGTCCCCCAGCACCCCCATCCACCCAGCATTGAGGGTCAGGCCCGACTCATGTCCCCCAGGACCCCCATTCACCCAGCATTGATGGGCACTTGCCAGCAGGCCCCGAATCATGTCCCCAGCACCCCCATCCACCCAGCATTGAGGGTCAGGCCCCGACTCATGTCCCCCAGCACCCCCATCCACCCAGCATTGAGGGTCAGGCCCGACTCATGCCCCCCAGCACCCCCATCCACCCAGCATTGACGGGCACCTGCCAGCAGGCACCGACTCATGTCCCCTAGCACCCCCATCCACCCAGCATTGACGGGCCCCGGCCAGCAGGCCCTGACTCATGTCCCCCAGCACCCCCATCCACCCAGCGTTGACGGGCACCTGCCAGGAGGCCCCGACTCATGTACCCCAGCACCCCCATCCACCCCCATTGACGGGCACCTGCCAGCAGGCCCCGACTCATGTCCCCCAGCACCCCCATCCACCCAGCATTGAGGGTCAGGCCCCGACTCATGTCCCCCAGCTCCCCCAACCACCCAGCATTGAGGGTCAGGCCCCGACTCAGGTCCCCACCCAACATGTCATGAAGATGAACATTCATGGGCCTCATGTCCACCAAAATCCCACTGCACACAACCCCAGTCTTTGGGCCTAATCACGACTTTGGCGGTAACCCTTAAATCCGGCAGTATGCGTTATTACCGCTGGATTTAAGGGTCTGCCAAATCAAGACTTCGGTGGATTTCGGCCCAGCTCTGAGCTGGGGGGAAATCCGCCGAAAAATTAGCGCTATTACCGCCAGCGGGAAATCCGCCGGCGGTAAGAGCGTGAAAATTCCCCGTTGAGCCCAATGGGGAATGGGGCATTCCCGAATGGGCTCAAGGGGGAATGGGGATTAACATTACTGCCGAACTCATGATCCGCCGCTATTAGCGCCAGGGAGTTCGGCGGTGGGGCTAATACCACCGGCGTTACCGCCAAAGTCGTGATCAGGCCCACTGAAAGGCCTATTACTTGTCACTAACCAAAAGTCAAATATGCACATCAACACATGTCCGTCACACACACACATACTGGGTGCGAGTGATTGTGTAAACCCACATTGTGACATGCAGTAAACCAAAGAGCAAATACCACACATGGAAGTAAGAAATCAAAATGTATTGTGCACAAAAATAATAAAAATGATTCAATGCATGTAATTAATCATAAACCAGAAAAAAAGGCATGTCCAAAACAAAAAAAATTATAATGATGCCACAATCCAAATGAATCTAAAATAAAGTTTGTCAGAAATCCTTGTCCACCAAAGTAAATCCAAAGGAAACCAAAATCCAAAAAATCCTTTGATCCATGGTGAGGGTAAATGATGCAATAAAAAATAAACCACTGTCCAACTATGTACAAAATATGCAACAAGGGTCCATGAGCCCAACAAATGAAATGAAACCTATATACAAAACCCTACCTAATTTACAACTATATACAAAAACGTGGGGTATTTTCCAAGCGTCCCCAAATACAAATTAAAAGAAAGGAAACCTATCACTAACTAACTATATACAATGGCGGTGGGCAAGTCCTGCAGCTCACTCTGTGATGTTGCGGGCCAGGGCATCATCAAACTCCATGTCTATCTCCTGGAGGCGGGACTCTGTCTGTTCGGCCTGTTCCAACTCCCTGCGTGTTGCCTCGAGGCACTCAGCCCGCCTCAACGCCCGACGCATGGAGAACTCCGCCCTAACCATGGAGAGCCGCTCCTCTTCCTCCCGCCGCCGCTCTGCATCTATACACTGGCCCAACCACAGCCACACTGAAGACACTCCCATTCCAGGGTTCTCCTGCCCTCTGGCCGATGCCTGCCCCTCTGATGTTGATGGCCCGAGCCATCATGGCTCCCACCTAGAGCCTGCTGCTGCTGCTGTCCATGTGCCCTGTCCGATGATGCCTGCATATCCTCCATCTGCTGGTCTCCAGTTGTTGGCGTGTCCACCCCTGCTGGACCGCCGACTCCCGACTGTGGCAGGGTTGGGATCTCCACCAAGCTGGCTCTGTTGGTCGGGCCAGGTCCACAGGGGGCCCTGGTGGAATCTGGGCCGGAAGACGGCAGGGAGAATGACTGGCGCATAGTCTCCACAGAGGAGGAGAGGTCCGCCAGAGTGAGCGAAACATGTAGGAACCCACCGACCAGGGCCCCTCCCAACAGTGGCATGTTGCCATGCAGCTCTTTGTGATGGCATGCGTGCTCCCCTCAGGAAGCACGCACGTCATCACGAATGTCACGCATGCACAACACGACACCAATCAGGGTGGAGCCCATATGGTCATGGGACCCCTCGTCACCAGGTAGTGGAGAGCCAGATGATGTGGCCCTCCCCCCTACCTGCGAACGGGCCTGGGACGGGGCATCCCTGCTGGTGCATGGTGGTGCGGTCACAGGGTCAGGGACAGCGACATGCACAGGCCCCTCCATGGTGACCTGTGCTGCCTCCTGACCCTGGCCCTGGACTGCACCAATTGCACCAGTGGTACTACCCCCACCAGGCCCCATGTGCGGCTCAGTAGCAGGCTCCTCCTCCTCTGTGGAGACCACCAACCTGGATGTCTCTGCACCGTCTTCCGCAATTGCAAACCCCTGTGGGGGCTCACCCGGCCCTCCCATTACAGCTGTAGTGGCAGACGTGGCACCAGTCCCCTCGCTCCCAGATGAGGGCAATTCCTGGGATGGTGGCTGGGCCTTGCGTCGCTGCCTGGTGGAGGCATCCCCACCCCTTGGCTCCACAGCGCCGTCTCTGCCCTCTTCTTCACTCGACGCTGCGTAGAGGGAGACATAGAACACAAGCATCAGGGCACTGTACAATAGTCCCCTAGACAGGAAGCAATAACACATGAGTGGCACTGTTAAACGTCACTTCCATCCTGTCACTCCAGAATACATGGGTCAAGCACGCAACACACATGCAGAAACAGGCACGGCGCATGGAATCAACATCAGCATCCATGTACAAGGCTCTCCATGGACATACATGTTGCTTTCAAACTCACATGCATCATGCATCATGGCTCATACTGATCCCATGCACACACATCACCGGAGGGTCATGTATCATGGCTCGTACACCACAGACACAGTGGATACAACGGTGACCAGACTGCATGAGTGAATCTACACATCGTCACGGACATGTGTCATGCATCCATGGCGTTTTAAAGTCACACACACGCTTCTCAAACACACAGACATGCACACCATACATGTACATGAGAGCAGCACCCATCTCTCACCACCCACCCATGTCCAAGAACAGGGACTGGCATGCATTCATGTGTGCATTCCGCATACAGCTCCCCATGTCTCATTAGAACACATGTACCATCCATGTGGTTCACGCATTAATGGTCTCACAAGCATTACCATGATGTCCCGGCGCACACACATCCATACATGATATGATATGATATGATATGGCATTGTAACGAACCTATACACATACAGGCAATTAGCTGACTACCAGCACACTGCAACATGCCCTGTTTCACACAGCAATTCATGGGCACTTACCGCTCGACTCCAGACAGGCCTGCATCCTGAGGATCTGGTGGCAAAGCACTGGGCGAATGCGCTCCAGGACCCTCATCTGCTGGTTGGTAAGCTGGCCCCGGCGCCCCACTGCATCCTCTGCCTCTAAGAGGTGCCGGGCATTCCTGAGGGTCCTGGACTTGTAGTCCTCCCAGCGCTTCTGGATGTGTCTCAGGTCTTGGGGTGCCACCCCCTCCGCGTTGATGGCACCCATAATGTCCGTCTAGATCCTCCTCCATCCTTCCTTGCTGGCACGCGATGGTGTGAAGAGGGCATCATAATGCCCCAGGACATGCTCCACCAGGACACCAACTTCCTTCTCACTGAAGCTGGTGGCCCTCTGCCTCTCTGGCTGGGGGTCGCCAGTGGTCTCTGATGGTGTTTGCCCCGACCCCCGAGGCAGGCATGGGTGGGCAACTGGGTCCTGGGGCTGGGCTGTGGAGTGATGGTATCCCAGTCGGGAGTCTTCTATTCCAGCAGGGGTGGACACAGCAACTGGACCTCTGCAGATGGCTGACGTGCAGGCACCAAATAGCAGGGCACATGGGGGCAGCAGGCAGGCAGCAGTAGATGGCAGGTGGGAGGGTGCTCGGGGCTCTTGGGGGCAGGAAAATGGCCTTTTGGGCAGGAGCGTGGTCTTCCATGTGTTTTCGCGTGGCCAGCTTGATACGGAGTGATTTGGCACGTGAAAAAAGTGCACGTCAGCATGTAATTCGAGGAAAGGCCCTTAGCGCGTAAGCGCATCTGCGACATTACGCGCGCTGGCATTTCCCACAACACGGGTGCATTTTGAATGAGCACGTGAGAATAATGTATGTCAGCATGCTATTGTAGGAAAGGGCCTTAGCGCATAAGCCGTAAGTGACGTGATGCACGCTGGTGTTTTCCTCAGCACGGGTTAAAGGTAAGCGGGTCCCGGCAGTTCGCTGTACGTGCCTTTCGTGGAGACCGACGTGTGTGTTGCTACTTCTTGTTGTTTCGCGCACCATCACTGCTTCACAGCTATCAAGGACATATCTCTTCTTTTGGCGGGGGTATTGGCTACGTGTGTTTTTCATTATCACGCTAGTGTGACAGTGAGTCGCGCACACTATTTTTCCCACTGCAGGTGCCCCTGCATATCACGTACCCATTTTCAAGGTCATAGTAGCCTGCATGTCCCACGCATATGTGTTTTTCGTGTCCCTGGGTGCCACCGCGTACTGCGGGAGGTTAATTCCACACATGTGGGCTACCAGGTTGCGTGCACAGTTTTACTGCAGTTTTGGGGTGCCTGAGCGTTGCATGAGCCATCACTTCATCACCGGGTCACATACAGCCTTGCAGGTGCAGGGGTGCATATAACATCTTGTATCCCACCCCCTTCACCCCAATTGCACAGGACAATTGTGGTGTACACCTCCCATTGGCACTTCTCCATCTGTGCCGGCACTACTCCATCTGTGCCATGGTTGGGAGGCCACCAAAGGTGAGGGGCGCCTCAGCTGGGCGTACTCCTCGTGGCGGGCGTGGTCAGGGATGTGGCCGGGGTGACCAGGGAGTAGGGGGACTCCAGGGTGTCCAGGGTAGCTGCAAAGGGGAAAGAGGCAGAGGTGTGCCAGCTCGGGGTGATGTTGAGCCACTTGCTGGTGCAGTCATGCCACCACCCCCTGGGCTCCGGTAGATGCAGTTCTTGCCTCTGGCACTGGCACCCGTGTGACCCGGCAGTCCGTTTCATCGACTGCCACGGGCCCAAGGGTAGTGGTATCTGCAGGTGCAGCTGTGGACACCACCACCCAGGCTCAGGGTCTGCCAGCGCAGGCTGCATTGGCACTTGAAGAGTCACTGGAAGATTTCCAGCAATGTCATCTGCTGCCCCGAGCAGCCAGGTGTTGGCAAGTGCAGGGGCAGATGCAGCCAACAACACCCCAGTTGTTACTCTACCAACCAGGATAGTCGCGGTCAATGGGCCTCATTAGGACCCTGGCGGAGAGGGTATTACGCCAGCGTAGTGCATGGCGTACCTCTCCGCCATACTACGAGTTCCCGTAGCGCCATGGAGGTTTTCTCCGCCTGGTTTTACCAGCCGGAGAAAACCATGGCGCTACGGGACCTCGTTGTTAATTACGCCACCGTATTTTACGGTGGCGTAATTAACTCCTTCCCCACTCCCATTATACCCTATGGGGCAAAAATGGGAATGGGGAAGGGCAGAATGGGGATTGGGGATTTACCGCTCCGCCGAGGTCGGAATGGGGCGGTAAATCCGCCAACCCCCATGGCGCTATCGGCGGCTTTCCGCCATGCTTCGCGGTGCATTTAGCACCGCGAAATCCGCCTGGGTCGTAATGAGGCCCAATGACCCTGGCACAGCGGATGTTGCTGCGCAGGGTCCATTCCAGGGCACCCAGCAGCCACTGATGCAAGTAAAGCCTTCAGGCGTCCTTTAACCTGCCACTTCCTTGGTTCAATCCACCGGTCCCACTGGCCATACTGATCAGGGCGGTACTCGCCAGCCAGGGTCCGCGCCACCATCCAAGAGGAGGAAGGTTGGATCTGCAGCACAGGCTGGGACCCCAGACACAGCCACAGCCTCCTGCACATCAAGGAAGAAGCCTTTCTGCAACCAAGAACTGGACTCCCTTGTGGACTACGTGCAGGCCCACAGACGTGACATGCTAGTGGGGCCGAATTGTCAAACTACGGCTGCCCATCGGAATACCCACTGGAAGCATGTCGGGGATAATGTGAGTGCATTCGACCATGAGGTGCGAACAGCTGCCGAGTGCAAGAAGCGTTGGAATGACCTCAAACGCAGCGCTAAGGCCAAGCGTGACTCTAATTACAGCATGACTCTGGTGACTGGCGGTGGGACACCACCTGAGGAGGATCACCTCACTCTGCATGAGGCACTCGTTGCAGAGTTCATACCACAATAATCAGTCGAAGGAGTGGGAGAGATGCAGGACTTTGATGCCCAGTCCAGTGAGTGTTGTTGCCCTTCCACTCCTCTAAGGTCATCATTAAGTTTACTTGAATGGGACCGTTTTGGTCCAAGGCCCTCATGCCAACCTTCACCTCTTTGATCGAAGTTTTCTGCGCCTCATCAATTTCCTTTCTTCTCCTGCTGTCCCCGCCTCCCTTTCTGTGGCTACCTCACCTCCCTCTTCTGCCTCCAGCTTGGCTACCTTGCCTTCATCTTCACCTTCTCTCTCTCTGAGCTGTACCCCTCCTCGGAAGTCCCTCAAGGATGGCAACCTTCTCCATATTGCCACTCTAAACTCTCGCTCTGCTGTCAAACTCTCCTCTGATATCTGCCGCCTCCTGGAAGAACTTGACCTCAATGTCCTCAGTCTCACTGAGACATGGCTTACGACCAGTTCTGTCACTAGCTTTGACACGCTCCTACCTCTTGGCTACAAGAACCTCACCGCGCATAGGCCCAACCACCCTGGAGGGGGTGTAGCCCTGATCTTCCCCGAGTGGATTCCTGCCTCTTCATTCCCACGCAGGTCTATTGCTCCTTTGAATGCCACATTAAAGATACCCCCATTCCGGTCCTAAGCAAGGTTAAAACCCTAGGTATGCTGCTAGAAGCATCGTTGGGTGCGGACGCCCAAGTACAGTTCATCAAAAAAAACTGTGCCTACCACCTCCTTCTAATAAAAGCCATCAGACCTTTCATATCCGAGGAAAATTGTGCGACCATAGCAAGAGCCACCATCTTATCGCGCCTTGACTATGGCAACGCTCTAGTCCTGGGTGCCTCCAAGCAATGCCTACAAAGCTACCAAATTGTACAGAACAACGCGGTAAGAATTGTCAAGCTCAAAACTAAAACAGAACATATCAGCAACTCCAGAAGGGAGCTTCATTGGCTGAAAATCGAAGATAGGGTGCATTTCAAAACCTTAACCATCGTTCACAGATGCATCTACGGAAAGGCACCAACCTACTTAAAAACTAGGATCAAACCATACGTTCCTAATAGAACACTGAGATCATCCCAACTTGTTAAAATTGCTACGTCACCTCACAAACTCAAAAGTGGCTTAGGTAGAGCCTTTCCAACACTTGCAGCCAACCTTTGGAACAACCTACCAGACCACCTTAGACTGGAAACCAACTACTCGCGTTTTCGCAAACAGGTAAAAACCCATATCTTCAAATAAACGGCCATCACGGCATATACCTCAGTTAGCTTAATTCTATGTGACTGTCCCGTCTGCTCTGTCTAATCACTATCTGTTCCGTCCGTTCTCGTGTCCTTGTTTCTGCGCCCCGAGGCTCGCGAGCTACCGGCGCAATATAAATATTAAATAAATAAATAAATAAATAAAATGCCTCGTCTGCAGGCATTCTCTCTCGCCTAGCCATTCCCTTACTGTGGCTACTATCTAGGCCCACCAGTTGTCCAACTGCACTGCCTCCCTGGCAACCCCTGCACCTGGGGACTGTTTTTCTGTATCCTCACAGCCCCCCTTACCAGCACTTATGTTCTACACTTACCATACACCGCCACCTGCTGGCCGTTTTGTTTATCTTACTTTATTGTACTATCCCTTGTACTGCACTTCCTCATCTCCCTTCCCCCCCGCACTTCTCCCTCTCCCCTTCCCATGCACTTGCGCGATCTGAATGTCACCTGGCCCAGTAGGATCGTTGTCTTTCTTCCCTGTGTTCCCCTTCCCTTGCCTCGTTGCACCTTGAAACACTTGTGTATAGGTGCGTTATGAATACCATATCATATCATATGTCCAGCCCATGTGTGTTATGCCTGTGTGATGTGTTGTGCTTGACTGCCACTACATGCTATGTCTACATGGTTTTCATGTGCTAGTCATGCAATGCTTCACTGATGCGTGCTTGCTGTGCAGGTTGGAGGACATGTAGAGCAGACGGGGAATGTCCTCATCACCACACTTGCACCCTACTCACATGTTAGTCACCCAGATGCCCCTCTGGTCCATGTTCCTGCTCTCTGGCCCTTCTGCATGTAGCCAGGGGTGGTTTTCCTCTTAGCACTGGGAATATGTCATTGCATGACTGACGTGCATGTGTCCTCTGCCTGCATGCGGGTACTCCACGTAGGCATGCCCCCTTGCCCCTCCACCCCCCCTGCACCCCAATTACACCATTGCACTGTTGTGCATCATTTTGGCATACTGCATTGGCCAATTCAAGCCTCCTGTGTACATGCTAACTTCCACCAGCCAACCTGCCAGACACATGCAGTGGGGTGCATTCTCTGCCCTTCATGCAGGGTGTATCACTTGGACTGTGCAGATGGCAGATGCTCCGCAGGGACATGAGTGCCCATTCATGCTCCATGTGCATTCCATGCACCGCACATTTAGCTAAAAGCTTTTTGAGTTTGGATAAACCAACAAAGGTCAGCAATTTTGATTGGTTCACAATATAGGTGTCATGATGCCCGCTCCCGGGGAGCCGGTTCAAGCCCCGCGTCCCCGAAAGCGGACATCCAGTCCCCAAGGAAGGACCCAGCAACCCCATATAGGGGCCCTTTGGACAGTGTCCTGGTGCCTATGGCGCCAGGCTCATATAAGACATCAGTCCTGGCGCCATAGGCGCCAGGCTCATTATTGAAGTGCTTGGGTGCACTTACCTGATGCAGACCATGCTGCAGGATCCCGGCCTCCTTGAGGCCTGAAAGGAACTACTTTACCTGTGGGACTAATTTACCATCCGGGCGTGGTCGGGGAAGGATACATACCTGATTGGAGGAAGGATACATACCTGGAACTTCTTCGAAGGCTATTTAAACCCCACCCGAACAGCCACACGTGCTTCGCGTTGTTCTGCATCTAGCAGCTGGACGCTAACCGTGTCTGCTCCTGCATCCTGACTTCTGCCACGCCTGCCAGCATCCTGGATCACCTGCAAAGGAAGAGAAGAAGAGAACAGAAGAAGGAAAAGTCCTTACCTGCTAAAAACCGCATCGCGGAGACATCTCGCCGACAATCCTGAAAAGGAAGACTTTTATTTAAAAGCTCATCGCGTCGATCGCTGCAGCGCCGCATTCCACTCACCTTTACAGGGCGCCTCCATGTTCAGCAGCGATCATCCGGATTCGCAGTCACGCCCCAGCGTCTAGGGAGAAAAAGACCAGAACAAAAGGTGAGAGAGAGGAGGGAATAAGGAAAGCTAAATCTCCATGTTAAGACTTACCTGTTGATTCATTCCCTCTTCATTTCGGGTCTGCGCCGCATCGTGGCATTTCCGGACCCCGGCCCCTAAGGGAAAAAAAAGACATCAGCGTTGATGAGCGAATGAAAAGACATTACCAAAAAACGCTCATTAAAGACTTACCTGATTTCTACAAGGATTTCACCTCTCATCTCGGGTCGGTGCCTGTTCCCCGGTATTCCGTACCCCGGCCCCTATGGGGAAAAAGACACTAGCATTAGTACATTAATGCATGGACACAAGGGGAACCTCTTATCAAAAAACTTACCTGGAAGCCAAGCAAGTTTGGTTCTCACCAATCCGAAAATCCAGTGAAGTAACTGGATACCAAACAGGATGGAGAGCTCGTCCTTCCAGACCCTAAGGTGAGACGTTACGAGGAATTACAGAAGGGTTTCGAGGAGGGTGAGAGGGGAAAGTGGGAGGCTGATTGCATTACCCCGCAGACAGTTAATCCCCTATTTTCGCCTACAGAAGGATACTTCTGCGAGCCAGACAAGCCAGATTTGGGGGCCCGGTCCAGTCCGTCTTCCGAACCCTGCGCATCACCTTAGAAGAGGTCACAGCAGCACGAACCAGGCCAGCGCCTCCGTGGGAGTCAGGTGAGCGTTACAGAACGCGAAGCCTTCCTACAAATTCCCACCCAGGCGCTATGGAAAGTTCTGAAACTGATCAGTTGGCCCACATACTGGGGGAATTACGGGCCGAAGTACATGCCGCTCGTCAAGAGACTAATGCCCTCAGGAGGGAATTAATAATATCAAAGGAAAGAACTGATGACCTGGCCAGACAGCTTTTGCAAGGTCAAGCTGGGCAAACTCCTCTACCCGGTTCCGGAGGGAATCCCGCTCCTGTGGTTTCCAGTAACCCTGTGCAGATTAATCTACCTGAAAACATGCTGCTGGCCCCACCCGAACGCTTTGCTGGGGACCCCAAACGATTCGCCGTATTCATGAATCAGTGTCGTTTGCACTTCCTATGCAGACCTGGGGCCTTCCCTAATGATCAGACCAAGGTAGCCTTTGTATTGTCATATCTCAGCGGCTGCGCTGCCGATTGGTCAGTTCCACTGGTTACTCAAGATGACCCGATTCTCCGTGATTTTCAAAGGTTTCAAGCAAGCATGGAAAGGTTATTTGCTCGACACTCTGAGGGGCAGGCTCTGGATGACAAACTTCTATCCCTGCGACAGGGCAATCAGGACCTCCTATCCTATATTGCAACCTTTAATAGACTAATTGTGGAAACGGGATGGCCAGAGAATAAAAGAGTCACGTTGTTTTATCGAGGCCTACGCGGAGAACTTAAAGATGTCTTGGCCCAAGTTGTAAATCCGCCCCAAGAATGCACAGAGTATATAGACTTAGTGGTCCAATTGGATCACAGACTTCAAAACAGAAAAACAGATCGGTCCAGGTTTGAGACCCGGGTGTTGGTCAAGGCCCATGCTAATCCCAAGGGAGTTGATGTCTCTGAGCCTATGCAAATTGGAGGGGTTAAAGGACCCTTAACTCAAAAGGAACGTGAAAGGAGGCGGCAGTTAAAATTATGTCTTTATTGTGGGAATTCTGGACACTTTCTACGAGATTGCCCGACAAAACCGCCCCGAAAGGCGGTAGGAGCCGCTGATAAAAACCATGAAGACTCTGTTTCGGGAAACGACTCCGCCCGACAAGTGTAGGGGTCCGCTTGCCGAGCTTGAAAACTAACTCTCAGACCTCGCATTTCATTATACCAATGGTTCTCGTAGATCCAGAACAGCCTAAGCGGTTGCATGCAATAAAGGCATACATCGATAGTGGGGCTATTGGAAACTATGTGGATCGTGAATTGGTCTCTAGGATTAACCTCCCTCTCCGTCCTAAAACCAGCAAATATGTCATCACCACAGTCGATGGAACTGAAATTGCCTCTGGACCGGTAACACATTCCACTACTGAGGTGACTCTTATTGGTCCCGACGGCCATCGGGAGGGTTTCGTGTTTGATGTAATCAAGGCTCTACAGTTTCAGGTTATTCTTGGAATCCCTTGGTTAGAGACATATAATCCTCGAATTGATTGGCGAGCTAAGGGAATAACCTTCCCGGATTGTACACAAACCTGCTACCCAGAAAACCTGAAGATTAATCTAGCATCTGTAACCTCTGCCTCCATGCAACTACCTCTGGAATACCAAGACTTTCAGGACGTCTTCCAAAAAGAACAGGCCAACACGTTACCTCCTCACAGATCGTACGATTGCCAAATCGATCTGGTGCCCAGTGCACAACCCCCTTGTAGCAGGATTTATGCCCTTACCGAACCTGAGAATCTGCATTTGAGACAATATTTGGATCAATACCTAGCTAATGGTTTTATTCGCCCGTCAAAGTCCCCGGCATCCTCGGCTTTGTTCTTCGTGCCCAAAAAAAAGGCGACCTTAGAACTTGTATCGATTACCGCGCATTGAACCAGATAACGGTTAAAAACCGTTATCCTCTGCCTCTGATCCCTGAACTCCTTGACCAGGTGAAGGACGCTTGCATATACACCAAGTTAGATCTCCGGGGGGCTTATCATGTGGTATGTGTTAAAGAAGGCGACGAATGGAAAACTGACTTCCGTACTAAATACAGATTATTCAAGTACCAGGTGATGCCTTTCGGATTGTGTAACGCGCCGGCTGCCTTCCAATACTTCATGAATGATGTCCTTCGGGAACTCATCGATGTTTGTGTTGTCGTATATATCGATGACATTCTGGTGTACTCCTCTTCGGAATCTGATCACAGAAAACACGTCAGGGCAGTACTTGAAAAACCGCGCCAACACAAACTATTTGCTAAATTGGAGAAATGTGTTTTCCATACCACAGAAGTCGAGTTTCTAGGTTTCACCCTGACACCCAAAGGAGTCCGAATGGACTCAAGAAAAGTGGATGCCATCCTCAAATGGCCATCAGCTAGCTCTGTAAAAGGGGTTTAAAGCATGCTCGGCTTTGCCAATTTCTATCGCAGGTTTATCCCGGAATTTTCACGCGTGGTACAACCCATTACTGCACTCTTGAGGAAAAATAAACGTTTTGAATGGTCTGAAGAAGCCGAGCAGGGCTTTCAGGATTTAAAAGCTAAGTTTACCTCCGCACCTATATTGAAACACCCGCGTCCAGATCTCCCTTATGTCGTCGAGACTGACGCATCCAGCCTAGCCATGGGAGCTGTCCTGTCCCAAAGAGATCCCGAAACCAACCAACTGCATCCCGTAGCATTTTGGTCCAGAAAATTCTCGGCACCCGAGGTTAAATATGCTATCACGGACAAAGAACTGTTAGCCATTAAGTCCGCTTTTAAAGCCTGGCGGCATTATCTGCTTGGCGCTCGACATACCATCAAAGTGATCACTGATCACCGGAATTTACAGTATTTGAAAACCGCCAAGGCTCAGTCATCATGGCAGCTCCGATTGGCTTTGTTTTTCGCTGAATTTGATTTCGTGATTACCTATCGACCTGGCTGCAAGAATGGCGCAGATTGACGTAAGATTATCGACCAGTCACCACCCTCAGACTGATGGTCAGACCGAGAGGACAAATCAGACCCTTGAGCAATACTTACGGTGTATGTTACAGCAATCTGAAAGCAACTGGAAAGACAGTCTTTGGATAGCCGAATACGCATATAATAATTCGGTACACTCTGGAACTGGCCACAGTCCTTTTTATACTTTGTTTGGGCATCACCCTCGAACCTCAAACCTTGACTCACCTCAGAACCTCGGAATGCCTGCAGTAGAATATCTGCATTCTACAATTACCCAAGCCTTCAAAGAGGGAACTACGCATTTACAACAAGCCAAGAGAAAATACAAGGAGAATGCTGATCTACATCGGAGTGAAGCACCTCTGTATCAGATTGGGGATCAAGTGTGGTTAGCTACCAGACATTTACCACTCAAAGGGCCTCGAACTTTTAACCCAAAATATCTGGGACCTTATTCTATTACGGCAATAATTAACCCAGTGGCTGTTAAACTTGATTTACCAGCTAGTATGCAAATTCACCCTGTTTTTCATGTGTCACTTCTGAAACGAGTGGTACCCGGAACCCGACTACTCAAACCTCCAGAACCTATTCTAATAGATGGGGAGCCCGAATTCGAAGTGAAGAACATTTTAGACTCAAAAATGTTTAGGTCAAAACTGATCTACCTAATTGATTGGAAGGGGTACGGCCCTCAGGAGAGGTCGTGGGAACCCAGCAACCATGTGCATGCACCTCGATTAGTCAGGAAATTCCACCGACTCTTCCCAGATAAACCAAAACCCCCGGAGGGAACAACCTAGGGAGGGGCGTTGGGGGGGAGTGCTGTCATGATGCCCGCTCCCGGGGAGCCGGTTCAAGCCCCGCGTCCCCGAAAGTGGACATCCACTCCCCAAGGAAGGACCCAGCAACCCCATATAGGGGCCCTTTGGACAGTGTCCTGACGCCTATGGCGCCAGGCTCATAAAAGACATCAGTCCTGGCGCCACAGGCGCCAGGCTCATTATGGAAGTGCTTGCGTGCACTTACCTGATGCAGACCATGCTGCAGGATCCCGGCCTCCTTGAGGCCTGAAAGGAACTACTTTACCTGTGGGACTAATTTACCATCCGGGCGTGGTCGGGGAAGGATACATACCTGATTGGAGGAAGGATACATACCTGGAACTTCTTCCAAGGCTATTTAAACCCCACCCGAACAGCCACACGTGCTTCGCGTTGTTCTGCATCTAGCAGCTGGACGCTCACCGTGTCTGCTCCTGCATCCTGACTTCTGCCACGACTGCCAGCATCCTGGATCACCTGCAAAGGAAGAGAAGAAGAGAACAGAAGAAGAAAAAGTCCTTACCTGCTAAATCCGCATCCCGGAGACATCTCGCCGACAATCCTGAAAAGGAAGACTTTTATTTAAAAGCTCATCGCGTCGATCGCTGCAGCGCCGCATTCCACTCACCTTTACAGGGCGCCTCCATGTTCAGCAGCGATCATCCGGATTTGCAGTCACGCCCCAGCACCTAGGGAGAAAAAGACCAGAACAAAAGGTGAGAGAGAGGAGGGAATGAGGAAAGCTAAATCTCCATGTTAAGACTTACCTGTTGATTCATTCCATCTTCATTTCGGGTCCGCGCCGCATCCTGGCATTTCCGGACCCCGGCCCCTAAGGGAAAAAAAGACATCAGCGTTAATGAGCGAATGAAAAGACATTACCAAAAAACGCTCATTAAAGACTTACCTGATTTCTACAAGGATTTCACCTCTCATCTCGGGTCGGTGCCTGTTCCCCGGCATTCCGTACCCCGGCCCCTATGGGGAAAAAGACACTAGCATTAGTACATTAATGCATGGACACAAGGGGAACCTCTTATCAAAAAACTTACCTGGAAGCCAAGCAAGTTTGGTTCTCACCAATCCGAAAATCCAGTGAAGTAACTGGATACCAACGCGCCCCTGCATCAGAAGCAGGATGGAGAGCTCGTCCTTCCAGACCCTAAGGTGAGACGCTACGAGGAATCACAGAAGGGTTTCGAGGAAGGTGAGAGGGGAAAGTGGGAGGCTGATTGCATTACCCCGCAGACAGTTAATCCCCTATTTTCGCCTACAGAAGGATACTTCTACGAGCCAGACAAGCCAGATTTGGGGGCCCGGTCCAGTCCGTCTTCCGAACCCTGCGCATCACCTTAGAAGAGGTCACAGCAGCGCAAACCAGGCCAGCGCCTCTGTGGGAGTCAGGTGAGCGTTACAATAGGCACTTTAACATCACGCATGTATTCTAAACACAGTAATATGAGCATGAGCACTTGTTTTGAGTGGGTCAACAGGAATTCTAAATCCGACTGGTTTAATCAATATGAGATACCACAGGACAACCATTAATTGTTAGTAGAGTATTTAACACACAATTTGTATCAGTATTTCTAACATTGAATGGACATTTGGGTACTGGCATAACAGAAAATCGCATGAAACATTGTAAAATGTGAAGATGTACAACACGATGTTTATGTGAAAATGTTTATGTATTAAATTGCTGACTCTCTCTTCTGTTTTTCTGTTTTTCTTTATATGTTTCTGTGTATGTGGGACCCTGTTGATTTTTCATTTTATGTGTTATAACGTGGTTAATTTTGGACTATGCTGCCTTTTGTACGATTGATTTAACTGACACTTATGTCTTATGTTTGGCCAAAAAATCTTGATTAGATAGGCCCCGATAAAGGACTGTTGAGTCCAAAATGCATTGGCCATTTTTTGGGTAATGTTGCCCGTCACAAAAATGAATAAACCACCAAACTCAAGAATCAACTACTCATTAATGTTGACTAACAGAGCACTGAATTGGGATTTAAGGGTGTGCGGCCCACAACGCAGGCAAGTTTTCCTAGGTCTTTTCTCACACATTCCATGCATGCCCCTATGTGTCCTTGCCTGGATGATCATTGTAGTACGTGTCTTGTATGAGCAACATTTCATGGGATTTCTACAGCCATCCCATGCCCACTCTGGCCCTGTCCTGCATCACACACATGTTTAGGGTGTCACAGTCTGTGTGGGGCACAGTCCTCCCCCAGTTTCAGACCCACTGACTCTGTCCAACTGGTGTAGTGGCTTTTGCACACTTGGGTGTACTACTGAGGGTTTGTCATGTGTCCTGCTTACTGTCCCGTCATCATCTGCTGTGTTGTCAGTTGACTCAGATGATGCCATTGATGCTAGTCAACACTGTCTGCCAATACACAGGTCTCTGTTCAGCCTTTTTCTACAAAGCAAGGCATCCCTGCATTTTCACTGGGGGGGGGGGCTTTGCTTGTAGCCATGCAACCCATTGCATGGACATTGCACGTGATGCCTGAACTAGCCCTTCCACTAGCTTCACGATTTTTGATGCACATCATGAAGTACTTGTTCATGTAGATAGTGAGTAACATACACATGTTCTGCAATCCATCAACCCGCTTCTGTGCCATGTAACACCGTTCTACATGCCTACTCACTAATGCAATGTCAAATTGACCAGGCATGCATGGCAGGTTCTGTTTTGTGTGTGACATGTCTGCTTTATGTGTTGGCTGTCTGTGTGATGTCTATGTATTTGTATGTGTGTCATGTGCATCTGACATGTGTACTCATTTGTTTTTCTCTCCACTTTTCAGGTGATGATGCAATGGAGCCAGAGGATGGTGTTGTCATGCCAGGCACAGGGTTGTTATCACAACCACAACCCGGCACAAGTGGGGGTCGTGGGGTGGTAACCCACGAGAACCCACGTGTGCTTCAGTCCATCTTGTCTTTGGCTGGCTATGAGTCCAGCCCAGAGGTCCACTCTGACAGCCATGTTGAGTTGGACGTGCATCAGGTCCCTATGTCAGGGGTTAGTGATTCTGATGTGGACACTTCTCTGTCCGCGACACCTTCACTGAGGGGCCGGACAGAGGTCACCCTCCACACCAGTCGCTGATGTCCCTGGGGATCACATAGACGGGGGCATGTAGTCGTGCAGCTGCGGGCGGTGCCAATCCAACGAGGACGCAGAGTCCTTGGGTCCCGCAGGTGTGAAGCCCAGCAACACGGTGACCGCGCACCACTGAGGTATACTGAGTGGCAGCAAGACATGACTGCCAATTCAGAACGTCAGGGGGCAGCACTTGATGACATCGCTGCGAGCATGGAACGTGTGGCCCAATCTGTGCGCCCCCCTGCTAGGCAGGTGCTTCTCCAGCGGCAGGCGGCACAGTCCACGGCCCGCTCACTCAAGCTGGGCATGGCGGCCTCTGACAGGGCATGCCAGGCTGAAATGTTGTCTCTGCATCAAGCAATTACTGTTCACGCAGAGGCACACATGGCGGCCCTGAGGGCTGAGTCTCTGTCCCTCAAATCCACTCTGGATGTCCTCTTGACATCCCAGAGGGTGCGGTCAGAGGAGAGGTTTGAGCAGCTTGAGCGTACCATCTCGGCTGAGCTACATGCTTGCCGGAGTTGCATCAGTTGTCCAGCCAGACCACGAAGGAAGAACTCCGTGCTACACGTGTTACCTTGCAAGAGGAAGCACGTGTATCACGGGAGGTTCTGCATGCAGACCTGTGTGTCATTGCCGCACAGAACCAAGCTCACTCATCTGGCAGACTTGCTGCCGACGAGGGGCAAGCTGCGCCTAGGCATGGTCAGGCTCCTGTGCCACGTCGTCCTTTACAGGATGAGGCAGACTCGGACGACGGATTATCGTCCACACAGGTCGTGGTGTGCAGGCGTTGAGCCCATGGAGGTTTTTTTGTCTCAACATCATCACATGTGGGTGTGGAGGTGCACCCTGTACATCCCCCCTCCTGGGTGCCTCCCCCCCGGGTCGTATGTGGCCATTTTTTTTATTTTTCCTTTTAGTTTAGTTAGTTAATGTTAACTATTTGATAGTTATTTTAATTAGGTTATGTAGGTTGTTCATTGTTAGTTTAATTAATTAATATAGTTTAATATTTTTGTCTATTGTGCATTCGTGTGACGGTGTGGTGCTTTGTGGCTTATGAAAGCATCCACTATCTGTTCCAGCTGGGCCCTTCAAGCTTGTCTTGTGTATGTGTTTGTAGCTTGGGGTGATGACTCACATAGGCCACTCCTGCTTCCCTTATCCATGGGCTCGCTAGGATGGTTCGGTGTTACAAAATATTTTACAAGGGCTTTGGACTTCCTTAATTACTGTGGTTTGTCTGCTGCTGTTCTACTTGTGTTAACACCCCTAGTGGGGATTGGTTGCGTTTCATCCACCCCATGTCTGTAATGATTGGGTGAGTATGTGATTGATTTCTCCATTAATTGATGTGGATTGTGATGTATGTTATTTTCTTGCCTGTATATGTGCTTGATGCACTTCATGTCGTAGACAGTAGCTTGCAACCTTGGCCTGTCAAAGTGACACTGATGGTGGGAGGAGTTTGGATGTAGCTCTGTAACCTGGCCCAGTGACAACCAGCATGTAGACACACACACAGGGAACTGCCAAGCCTTATTAATTTATTTCATGCCCTTTCTGCAGGAAGATGAACCTCCTGACTACCTTTGCCAGCAGACACAGGGGCGATTAATACAGAAAACTGGGCACGTTCGGTGGTGCAGACGTGTGGATGTGTGCGCAAGCAGATGCACAGGGATTGTGCTCAGACGTCCGACAGAAGCAGACGTGTTTCCAGGAGATCCTGGCAAGGTGAGGAACACAAGGGCCCACACCGCAGACTACCTTCCACCAGGCCACTTGCATTCATGCCTGGGATCCAGACGATGGTGAATACCAAATGGTTGCAAATTACTAGATGGGAGCTCCTACAGACAATTAACAACACCATAAAGGGATTCAATACTATCAAGGAAGAGTTGAGGGCCATACGACTGATGACCCTTCAGACCGGAAATGTCCTTGACATCATAGCATCGATGGAAGCAGAGTTTATGCCAAAAGCAAGCAATCATGTAGCACATTCATACCTTCTCATGATGAAGAGAATGCGACCTTGACAAAGGCCATAACACTGTTGACGATTCTGCACACCCAGATGACAGATGAAACAGAGGACATTGCAGATGACATTTGGTTTGTGTCCATATTCTCTTGTATTCCGCTGTGGACGGCAAACATCTTCAAGTTTCTTGGAGATCTATTACTCATGGTGATGTTTGGATTCTGTGTCATCAAGCAAATAATTGCCCAATGCAAGAAGACAGCAAAGAAAGTAGTAGGAATGAAGATGATGATCAATGTTGAATCAGGGCTTGGATCCAACGAATTGCCAGATGAAGATGTCAGAAAATATATAGAGGCCAGCATCGTAGCCCCTGAGGGAGCAAGGTTTCAGTATCCAAAGAATCACAAGTATGTCGGATGATGGGTCTATTGTAATCCGAATGGACAGTGAAGCTATATGACTTGGAGTGTGGATGAACATGACAAATCAGCTAGCACCCTGAAGGGGTTAGTGAAGATCTCGACTTCGAAGAAGCACTTCTTCAAAAGAAAATAAAAAGATGTGGAAACTGGTTAGGAGGTGGTTGAGGACTCGACCAGTGGGTGAAGTGTAGAGGAGCAGCTGCATGCCTCTGCAGGTAATCTCGCCCCCCTTCCTCCTGTATGTTGGATGCCTGAAATTGTGCCATGCTTGACACCAGCAGTTGTGACCATACGACAGTGAATATTTAAAAGAGGGTACCCTCTGAGAAAACCCTATGAAATGTATTCCCGAAGAGATGACAATCTGAGTGAGTAATTCCCTGAAGAAATATCAAAATGAGAGAAAGAGGAGCTGGTGACATCACAACAGATGGCTGAAGAGAATGCATGGACCTTATAGATACTGTTGACGAAGTAAGGAATCAACTAAACTTTCATATGCGAAAAGAAGATTGCATGTGTGTGATGCACTGCAGGAAATGCAAACTGTTCAATAATTGTACAGATGCTGCAACGCAAGTAGACTAAGTGAACGTAGAAGCTGGCTATACGTAGTGAATAGACTGCAGGCGGAGCTGCCATTGTATAGAAACTGGACATCGGTGTCCTGAATTTAGTAAACTCAGACCCATGGAGAAGGAAAGCCGAGAACTGTCTTGCAGCAAGAATTAGCCAAGATCATGGATTCTACAGGTAAGGACGTTTGGCCTGGTATAAATGTCAAGGCAGCCAAGGGCGATTATCTATTCTTGAAGGCAGCGAACGTGAGAAAATGAATCATCCCTTGTTAAGATGCAAATAAAGAACACCAGGCGTGCCAAGTTTTATTAATTTAAGACATTTACTGCTGTAAAATACTACAAATCATGGTCTCCTGTCATGTGGATCAGGGTTGGAAATAGAGTTGGACATGGAGTTCTAGAGCAAGCGACATTGCATGCTCACACTCCCTTATAAGCATGCACCAACATGTGTTTACTCACTCTGTCCCCAGAGGCCATCCCCACCTCCTCTGGTGTCCCTGTGATGTTCCCTTGTGTCCCCCACCCTTCTCGCATGTAGGTATTGCCTGTTTTGCCTGATTCTTCTACCCTGCTCCCCCTCTCACTCCTACAGCCTACTGCTGCAGGAGTCTGTCCTGATACATTCTGGTTAAACCATCAACATCTTGTGGCCAATGCTGGATTGGACTTTTATGGGCTTCATTGTTTCACAGTGTGTCACCCTTTCTCAACTCTCATGCTGGACTTCCTTTGCATCTTGTACTCATGGTGGCCCTGAATCATGATGTTTCCATCTTCATCTTGCATCCTGGCTTGCAACATTATCTGTTACTAGTGACTTCTGCAATTATATTCGCCCTCCCCTCTTCCTGCTCCAATATTTTTGACTGCTTAGTCTCTGTTCTCTCCTCCTTTCCCTTTCTCCCTTTTCCTAGCTCCTCTCCCCCACCCCTTACTTTCTTCTATGCACCATTGGAATTATCCCTGGACCTAGTATGATAGCAACCTTGCCTGTCTCCTCCCCCTGTCCCCTTGTTTTGTTCCTCCCCTCCCTTTCTGCACCCGTCTCCCTCACCTTTTGTTTTCTTTGGCTCTACCAGAAATGTCGTCAGGCATAGTACGGTAGTCGCCTGTCAGTTTCCATTTCCTTCCCACTCTCCCCCTCCCTTCCTTATCTATGAAATGTCGTTAGGCCGAGTATCATAGTTAATTTCACATTAGTTAATTTCACATCATTAATGTCCATGTCCTGTTCAAGGCCTGTAAGAATGTCACTGTATTTTCCCTTGTTCCCTGCCTTGGCGCTGTATAAATAAACTATCATATCATATCCTATTCTCACAGACAAGAATAAACTGCAATGCCAAGTTCAAAGATAATTGTCATGGCAGAAGGCATGGGTGATCAGAGACATTGGGCTAATTGGGTGAGGAGGTAAAGTCCAGTCTACCTCCTGGCACCTGGGTATGAGCTTATATGCTGCTAAGTGAACCGAACATTCCAGACATGACACGAGCATGCCAACCAATTGTAGAGGGCCATATAATGAAGGGTCTTATAGGCTGAGAAACAATGATATATTGTGTTCTTAATAGTGTTGAAGATGACACATTTTAGAGGTAGGCATAAGTTGTCCACCTGACAGTAGACATCCAATTCTAATCCCACCCCTTATAGAAAGAATACTTATATGTTCCCCTGGATCCTATCACAACTCTTCGCAGGTTTTTATCGTTTGCCACGTAGTATGATGTCACATATTTTTGTATATAAATTTGTTTTTATGTAAAATGAGCCGAGAAGCTTGATGTCCATTGTAACTCCATGTTTTAGACAATTGATATTTAAACAGTAAAACTCTGCCATCTTCCTGAGTTGGTTTGATTATTTGATGTCAGAGTTATACTGCATCCCATCCATTGCATGCACGCTACCCAAAGGGATGTAAGCTCATTAGGATGAGTTTTGTGAAAACTGAAATGAGCACCAGAGTACATAATATGCTAGTGACTCAAGTATACAACCCTTTCATCACAGCTATATCTGCCTATGATAATGATCTGTTGTCATTCATATGTTCATAAGAGTAATCTGTGGTTTTGTCAACCACAGTTACCCCAATCCCTTTTTGTTTGATTCTTGTTGATCGTATATATATATATATTACACAGCCATGGTAGTGTAGTTATGGTTAAGTTGCTAATCCCATAGGAAGAACACTTTTTGGGCAGCCTATAACTTCGATCTTTCTGGAAGAATCCTCACCAAAAATTGCAAAAAATTTATATGGCCCACTTTGAATTTTCTTGCAAAGTTTGGTGAGGTTTGGTCCAGGGGGGGTCAAAGTTATAGGGGGGGTCCCAAAATGTCTTTTTTTCCCAAAGACTGAATGGGGAAAAAACTTTGTTCACACCTACAGCCCAAACCGCTGGATGGATTTTCACCGGATTTGCGGCAGGAGCAGCGGCTTGATCCCAAAAGCGCACTTTTGTAAATTTGGTGAAAATCCGTCCAGTAGTTTTTAAAAAAAATGACCAAAAAGTAGGTCACAAAAATTAGTGATATCTATGTCCGCTCCCAGGACACACTTCCCTGTTCGCTCCGCTGCAGGACACCGATTGGTTAATCAGCTTGCATCATGTCCACGGACATGCGACGTGTCTGCTGATTGGATGGTGAAAAGCGTGAAATGCGTCCGATTTGTGGAAACACCCGCCATGTTGGATTCGCGGACATCTGCCGGTGTCAGTGAACATTGCGGTAAAAACATATTATAAAACACAACATTGCACTTGTCAAACTTATCAAATAATCTCTGGGGAGGTGAGGGGTAATGAGGATGGGATGGGATATGGCTGCAAAAGCAAAAAAACGGGTGTTTTTTGCAGTGAAAGTCCGCGAACAGTTTGGATGTTCACAGACAGTCCTGAAAAGTTCACGGACACCTCAGCATTACAGGGTTGGTAAAATGCAATTCTTGAATGGCTTATAACTTTGGCGCCTCTTAATAGAACAGCATGAAGTTTTGCATGTATATTTTTGACCTGATTCTGAATGAGTTTACAAAGTTTGGTGGGATTCTGTCTTGAGAGGGCAAAATGAGAAGGGGTCCCAAAATAATGTAATGGCTTATAAATGAGGTGCCATTTGACAAATCTACACTTCATTGGGCAAATTGTTAATAGATCTAGATATAAATGTTTTTGCAAAATTTGGTGGGATTCTGTCAAGAGGGAGGAAAATTAGAGTGGGGGTCCCAAAATATTGTAAAGGCTTATAAATGTAGTGCCATTTCACAAATCTACACAAAGTTTTGCAAAAAGATTAAAGATCTAGATATGAATGTTTTCGTAAAGTCTGAATGGATTTTGCCAAGTGGGGGCTAGGTTATATGACAATTCTATGTGCATTTTTCCATGACATCTGTGGCACATGGCTTATGGCTATAGAGTGCATGGATGTGCCTTGTTTTTAATATAGATTGTGCTTCTTCAGATAGTACACCAACTGTACCACTTTTTTAATGTTGGTGTATTTGAGGTCTGCAGACTGAAACTTGTTTTCAGTTAATTCTTTGTATTGGAAATGTTGCCAAAGGTTGACATTTCCTATGCTGCCAAGAGTTTTACGGTATAGTTTGTGCCCTAAGGTTTTAAAAATAGGTTCACCTTTAACTGGTGTTAATTGAAGAAGATCGCCAGAAACTATAATGTGTTTTCCTTCAAAGAGTTCTTCATAGTCTGTTTTCAGGACCTCTTGTAATCTGAGGCGAATGAAGGCTAACATTAGATTGGAAACCATGCTTACCTCATCTATTAGCAGCATTTTCAATTGTTTGAAAACTCTGCATAGTTCCATTGCAGCTTCTGGAGAAAGTTTGTAATAGTCTAATTTGTTTTGGTGTTCTTCTGGAAGGAGTAGTAATTGGTGTAATGTGACACTGCCTATGTTGTAGGCAGCTAAACCTGTGGGGGCAGTTACAACAGCTGACAGTTTGTTGTTTGTCAGTTGTTGGAGGAACTTGCTGATGATTCTGATTAAGTATGGTTTGCCTGAACCAGCTGGACGACTCACTTATTTCAGTATAGGTTTGTAGTCTTGACAGGTACACGTTTTAGTCTCATGCTGCACACCTTGTTCAATTTGTTTTGTTATTTCTAGGAAAATGCTATGTTGCCCATTGTTTAGTTGTGATTTTAGTAGAGCAAAGTCTTCTGTGGATTTCTCATACTGACACATGGTGTTTTCTACTTCAGTCATGGCTAATTCTGCCTCATTTGCTATTAGTGGCTGTCCAAGTGGTTCTTGGCTTCCTGTTACAGAAGGTTGACTGCTGTCAGGAGCGTCCACATCTAGTTGCACCTGGAGTTCTTCTTCTTGTTGCTGTTCATTTTGCAACATTGTTTTGTACTGTGTAAAGTTCATGTCTGTTATAGTGCTTTCATTTGCTTTATAAGCATCTTGATAAGAGTCATAGGAATCTAGTAAATATGTTTCTTTTCTCCATGCTTTAAAAAGTTGTAGAGGGGACATGTAATACAGTTCTTTATGTTGAGGAGTTTTTAATGACAATTTCATATGATTAATCAAGCTTTGTTTGGTAAGTTTGACTAAGCTGCCTTCACATTTTTCCACTCTGTATCTACCTTTCTTCTCATCTGGTTTAATATTATCTTTGTAGGTGAAGTTTTGGGCTACGTTGCATAGAAACATGGTTTCCAAAGTTGTACTCCTGTTTGGGTAGTATGTGTCTAGTAGGTTGTTTTTCAAAATGTCTTGGCTGTTGGGATCATTTTTGGCTATTATTTCTATAGGCCTCATTACAACGAGGGCAGCCGCGGAATGAACAGTGCTGGTAAGGGAACAGCACTGTTCATTCCAGGCTGCCACATTACGAGGTCTGCAGCGGGTCCGCTCTGGATGCCTGGCCAGACCAGACGTGCAGAGCGGGTCCGCTAGCAGTCTAGGATGCTAACAACGGGCCCATAATTAATGGGCCCATTGTTAGCATCCTCCCCATTCCCATTGAGCCCTGTAGGGGCTCAATGGGAATGGGGACGTACCAGGTCCGGGTCCCGCGAAAGGGAATTACCAGGCCCTCCAAGGTCAGAATGGCCCGGTAATTCCCTATTTTTGGGACCTGGTTTGAGGGTAGCCATGCCGGTAAGAACGGCATGGCTACCTCCAAACTCCTAATGAGGCCCTATGTTTTCATATGATTTGAGAACTCTTTTTCTAGATTTAGTAGGACCAAGACTTAGCCATACTATATTTTCAGATTTTCCATACAAGGCAATATGGTTAAATGGTCTGCAGCTTCATAGCAGCCACATTCTCTATGGGAGAGCATTGTTATGCCTAAGCTGTACAATTTCTGTGATCGTTTTTTTTTTCAGATGAAATGTCATCCCAGAGGTCTTTGAGCTCTATATTTTTCTGCTTTGGTAGTAGGCTGTGACATATTGTGCAACTGCAGTGGAATTGTCTGCAATGTACTGCACATCTATATTTGCATTCCATAGGAGGGCAATTATTGTATTGTAATCATTGATGTATTTTGATTCTTCTGTTCTTTTTATGTAATATGGTTCTTAGGTGATTTACCTTTGACACTATGTCTAGCTGAAGACATGAAGTTGTTTACTTGACCTGTGGTTGAAACTGGTCTAGGGAAACCAACGCAGCATTTGGTGTAGTATTTACTTTTGTTTTTACAATAATTCCCACATTTGTGTCTTTGAAATTGTTAAATTTGTGCATGTAGGTCATTAGATGTCATCTGTGAAGGGATTTCACAAGTGACATATTTTTGGATGAACTGCAAAACAGTGGCATCACTGTCCTGACCAAATTTAGGAGCATTTTTAATCCACAAAAGCATGTGGATGTGTGGTGCTCCTCTGGCTTGGTATGCCTTTCTCCAAAAGAAGTGTTGCACTTCTCCAAGGGGAGGACCAGTTTTATTACAAATGAAGTGTAGCATAGCAATGAAGCAATGATGGCAATATCTTGATACATTTACAGGATCTAGAGAGCAGAGTTCTCCTGGTGTTTTTATATCTATATTGGTTTTGTTTTTGTCTGCTATGCGTAAGAAATCGTGTAAATCTCCCCATGCATATTCTGCACAACTTAATGTCACAAACCAAGTGGGTGGGCCAAGGTTTCTTATCATGCAGCGTACATCTGCATGAAGACGGAACCAGTATTCTTTTGTACCAATCATGTTTGCTAAAAGATTTGTAATGCTTGACTGTAAAATTTCATCTTTTTCTTGCACTTTTTGTAGTAATTGCACAACTGACATATTTTGAAAATTGGTACCTGATTTTAATGTGTGTGCAACTCCGTAGTATAGAGTTGCTAGTTCACTTTCAAAGAGAAGGTGGAATATGCATTCCAGGTTTTGTCTGAATCTGGGGTCTTCAGAATACATTTGTAAAGAGTGGTATTCTGATGTTGTTGTTAGTGTGGGTCTTTCATTGTATCTTCCTCCTTATACAGTAGGAAAGAGTAGAGGAAAGGTTTGTGCGTCTATACTTTTTTCCCATATGCTGATTGGAAATACTTTGGCTTGTCGCATTTGGTAAGTTTCCAGTGTATCATCTATGGTGTCTTTAGAGTGTAATGTGTGAATTGTATACTGGTATAGAATAATGGGTTCTGTAGTAGGATCTAGAAGTTGAAAATGACCAGTTCCTGATGAGTCTTGAATTCTTTTGGCATTTCCCTCAGGTTTACTTCAATATTTATTTCTTTGTAGTATTCTTTGTTGTCTTTTAGTATTTGCATGGCTTCTGTAACTTAATGTAAGTCCACAAGTTGTTGGCAATTCCTTTTGTCTTTTGAAGGTACGCCATTTACGCCATTTACTAAAATAATCAAAGATTGATCTATTGGTTGTTGCACTCCCAGAGTGTGTACATTTTTTTGAGATCTAAAGGCAAATAAACTACTTTGCCAAAAATGCCTTTCAGTAATTCAGAGGGAGGTAGTTGTGCTGTTTTTTGTTGAAGGTGTATTATTGCTTGAAATGGGTGCACTGTTTGAATTATTATGCTTTCATACAATTTAAGTTGTTCCAGTGGTTTTGGTAGTGGGAATAATTCCAAGTCATTTGTGATAGCACACAAAGGTATTTGGTTGTTGTCAAGATTTGCAGTGCAGTAACTGCAAATTATTAAGGGGTTAGTAATTTTGTATTTGTTTTCTGCTATAAGATATAGAGTTAATTGGAACCTCTTGGAATATTCATTGTCTTATATTTTTTACATTATGTCTACAGTTTTTGTGCTATTTGTATAAAAAGTCCTGCGACAACACACACAAGCATCGTTTGGTACTTCAGCAGATGTGCTTTTAAACTTTAGTATTGCTTTTTTGTATGTATGTAGTAGAAGGCTGCCATAGGTAAAGTTGTTGCTAGTCTGTTCTAAAGCTATTGGATTTTGTAAGTGGCTTTCACTTCGAAAATATTTTCTCTGGATATGCTCTATTTCTTCAAGTAGTTCTTTGTCTGTACCATGTAGAAGATTGTTATTTAAATTGGCTAGTGCTAAAGCAGGACCTTTGGCATAGTACAGTTTATTAACTAGACTTCTTATAGTTGAATGGTGTGTTGATATTATTTTGATATGGTAGAAGGTGTTTTTGCAATTAGATCCAGAAATGCAGGCTAATGAATGTCCTGTAGTTCTGTTTATTTGCGCACTGGACAGGAGTCCATAGTTTGTAATAGTTTTATTTTCAATTTGTCTTTGCTTTTTACATACTGGGCCTCATTCCGGGTATGGAGGTAGTCATGGCGCTATTTGCACCATGACTACCTCCCATACTGGTACCATGTCCGGTTTGGTGAGATGGGGACTTACCGGTCCAGTCCGACCTTGGCGGGACCAGTAAATTCCCATTCACCAAATCATTCCCCATTCCATTTCAGCCCCCATAGGGCTCAATGGGAAGAGGGAAGTAGCTAATAATGGTACCGCAATTTGCGGTACCATTATTGGCTCTGATTTCCCTTATCTGGACCCGTCCTTAACGCCTGGTATAACGTCTGGTGTAATCAGGCGTTAAGGAAGGGACCGCTAAGGTAACTCGTAGTAGGGCGCAAAGGGATTACCGGCACCAATGTCCTTAATGGTGCCCAGTATCCCTTTACGCCCTACTCGGAATGAGGCCCACTGATTGAGGAAGTAGCATAAAGATGTGAAAGATGTTTTGCTTATGTTACACATTGATGTGCACAGCCACAGCCATTTGTAGACTGGACACACTCCTTCAGTGGATACTATGTTTTCGGGGGATATTTTGTGAGCAGCGTTTCTTGTTCTATAATAGTATTATTAAGTTTTTCATACCCTCGTCCACTGCTATGTATGGTGTGACTCCACTCACCTCCACAATGTTTGCGAAGCTATCTTTGTTGATATTCTGTTTATTGAGAAGTCTTTTTTGTAGTTTAGTAGTTAGTTTTGTTAGTGGTTTCATTCTGTTTAAAACTAAAATAAATAATTTCCTTTTGAGAAGGATTGCACTGTCTATGAGAGCTTCCAGGATTCATTTTCTACAGTAGGTTTTAAGGGTTGGGCATGATTTCTCTGTTGTTTTTATAAGGTTCTGAAGAACTATCTGGTGGAGCATTTTTTGTAAAATAATTGTTTTGATATGCTCACTTGTGGCCACTTCATGATTTATAGGTGCAGTGTATGCACTAGTGGTAGTTGCAGTATTTTTAATCACTTTCTGTTTAGTTTTACATTTTGAAAGAAGAGGCAAAGTTTCTTTACTGGAAGCTGCTTTTGTTTTGCTTAGTGACTGTATTATCTGTTTTGTTTGAACTTTTTGTATAAATTCTGCTTGAGGTTAATGCTTATTTTGTACATTTTTATTTGGATTTTCTCTACTTCTGCGTTGCTTTCTACAGAGTTTCTTTTTGGTAGGCATGTATGTAGAGGTGTGTGATTTTGGAATGGGCTGTTCAGGTTGGGAAGGTTATTCTTGTATGTGTGTTAGTATACTGGTGTTCAGATTACAATACAAAGTGTGCACCTGCTGAGGGGGAACCAGTAATACTGAATCTAATGCAGCAGGGTTAATACAATTGGTTGTTTTACAATACTGGAATTCTACAGTGTTTGTGTAACAGTTACAACACTATGGAAGTATTTCACTTACTTTTTTGGATGCAAAGAGTAGGTTTCTCCTGAGTTCTGTTTTGTACTTCAGACGGTGCTGGTTTTCAGGAGAGTGGTCTTCACTGCAATTGTGAAAGAAAGAAGTTAGTAAATATGTGTGTTAATAGCATTGTTGTTAATGTAGACATGTATTTCTTTGTAATTGTGCATAGCATGTGCATGCAGTTTCCTTTCTCTATGTGCCTTCTGGATATTTTAATTAGAATCTGTCAGTTGAACTTGCCTTAGAAATGATTACGATAGTAAGCACACAGAGCACACTTGCAGGCCGATTCATGGAATAATTAGCGCGGCGCAAGTGGCCAAAAACGTGCGATTTGCAGTGGAATAGCGAAAATCGCAGTGCAAGTGCGAAAATCGCACGAAAAGCAGCGCACATCGATTCATGGAAGGCCGTGCGCGAGAAAACCATCGGATGTGCGCTAAAAAAGTGCGCGGCGCACGTTGGCGCACAGGCCATCTAACGGCGTGCGCCAGGTCACAGCGAAAATCGCACAGGCCACAGCGAAAATCGCACATAGCGCAGCGCACACAACAAAAGTAGGCGTAACACGGGGCGTAACACTCGGAATGGGGAACAACTTGCCAAAATTTGGGCGTCATGGGGGAAGTACAGGGTGCAAGTGCGCGGAACGCCCACACGCTCGCCTACAACCCGTATTCATGGAATCGAATAGTGCAAAAAAGCGCACGGTCAAACCAGCGCACAGGCACAACCACGACCGCCACAAGAAAGCAGGCAGTAGCGTCTCTGCGCCTGTAATAAATGTGCGCCAAAAGGTGCGCCAACAAATAGCACCTATATACA
This sequence comes from Ambystoma mexicanum, assembly GCF_040938575.1. Lineage (NCBI taxonomy): Eukaryota > Metazoa > Chordata > Amphibia > Caudata > Ambystomatidae > Ambystoma > Ambystoma mexicanum. The sequence continues at coordinate 296,462,110 of NC_090925.1, forward strand.
GCCATGATGAATGTCCTATACTGTGGCCCTCCAGGACAAATGACGTGCAAAGGGGTACCCACAAACACGGACACCCGCTGACTGAAAAATAACGTGTGCGTGTATTCCGGGGTGCGCGGGAAGTCTCACACGCGATTTGGCAGGGTACGTGGATTTCAGGGGTGCGCGGGAAGTTCCACACGCGATTTGGCCGGGTACGTGCGCGGGAATTTCCACACGCGATTTGTCTGGGTACGTGGATCTCAGGGGTGCTCGGGAAGTCACACACGCGATTTGGCAGGGTACGTGGATTTCAGGGGTGCGCGGGAAGGTCCACACGCGATTTGGCCGGGTACCTGCGCATGAATTTCCACACGCGATTTGTCTGGGTACGTGGATCTCAGGGGTGCGCGGGAAGTTTCACACGCGATTTGGCAGGGTACGTGGATTTCAGGGGTGCGCGGGAAGTTCCACACGTGATTTGGCCGGGTACATGCAGGAATTTCCACACGCGATTTGTCTGGGTACGTAGTTCTCAGAGGTGCGCGGGAAGTCTCTAAACGCGATTTGGCAGGGTACGTGGATTTCAGGGATGCGTGGGAAGTTTCACACGCGATTTGGCCGGGTACGTGGGCGGGAATTTCCACACGCGATTTGTCTGGGTACGTGGATCTCAGGGGTGCGCGGGAAGTCTCACACGCGATTTGGCAGGGTACGTGGATTTCAGGGGTGCGCGGGAAGTACCACACGCGATTTGGCCGGGTACGTGCACGGGAATTTCCACACGCGACTTGGCTGGGTACGTGGATCTCAGGGGTGCGCGGGAAGTCCCACACGCGATTTGGCAGGGTACGTGCGCGTGAATTTCCACACGCGATTTGGCTGGGTACGTGTATGACAGGGGTACGCGGGAAATTCTACACGCGATTTGGCTGTGTGCTCCCAGGTATTCCCTGTACACCCTCCACGGCCCCTGCAGGCAGCCGACACCACAGGGGACTACCCTGCACACCTGCTCATGTCACCCACCACCCCCACCCCCCAGCAGTGCAGGGGCACCCTCCACCAGGCCCCCACACATGTCCCCCTGCACCCCCACCCCCCAGCAGTGCAGGGGCAGCCTCCACCAGGCCCCCACTCATGTCTCCCACCACCCCCACCCCCCAGCATCCAGGGGCACCCTCCACCAGGCCCCCACTCATGTCTCCCACCACCCCCACCCCCCAGCAGTGCAGGGGCAGCCTCCACCAGGCCCCCACTCATGTCTCCCACCACCCCCACCCCCCAGCAGTGCAGGGGCACCCTCCACCAGGCCCCCACTCATGTCTCCCACCACCCCCACCCCCCAGCATCCAGGGGCAGCCTCCACCAGGCCCCCACTCATGTCTCCCACCACCCCCACCCCCCAGCATCCAGGGTCACCCTCCACCAGGCACCCACTCATGTCCAACTCATGTCTCCCACCACCCCCACACCCCACCCACCATTGGCAGCCTCCGCCAGGCCCCCACTCATGTCTCCCACCCACCCCCACCCCCCCAGCAGTGTGGGGCACCCTCCACCAGGCTCCCACCCATGTCTACCACCATCCCCACCCCCCAGCCACCATGGGCAGCCCCCACCAGGCCCCCACTCATGTCCAACTCATGTCTTCCACCACCCCACCCCCCAGCAGTGCAGGGGCACCCTCCACCAGGCCCCCACTCATGTCTCCCACCACCCCCACCCCCCAGCATCCAGGGGCAGCCTCCACCAGGCCCCCACTCATGTCTCCCACCACCCCCACCCCCCAGCATCCAAGGGCACCCTCCACCAGGCACCCACTCATGTCCCCCTGCTCCCCCACTCCCCAGCAGTGCAGGGGCAGCACCACCAGGGCCGCACTCATGTCCAACTCATGTCTCCCACCACCCCCACCCCCACCCCCCAGCATCCAGGGGCACCCTCCACCAGGCCCCCACTCATGTCCCCCTGAACCCCCACCCCCCAGCAGTGCAGGGGCACCCTCCACCAGGCCCCCACTCATGTCTCTCACCACCCCCACCCCCCAGCATCCAGGGGCACCCTCCACCAGGCACCCACTCATGTCCCCCTGCACCCCCACCCCCCAGCAGTGCAGGGGCACCCTCCACCAGGCCCCTACTCATGTCCCCCTGCACCCCCACCCCCCAGCATCCAGGGGCACCCTCCACCAGGCCCCCACTCATGTCCCCCTGCACCCAGGTCCTCACAATCCCCAATCATGTGCATTATGGTCAGCCTCCACAGCCAAAAGGCCCTACCTAGTAATCCATTCACCCACATGGAAATGGAAATTACATGTTACACCCCCATTGTTCATAAAGCAAATGAACCCATGTCCGTCACACACAATGGTTGCAATTGAATGGGAAAACACCCAACATGACATGCATGAAACCAATGAGATGATACCACACAGTGAAGTATGAAAACAAAAATTTGTATTAAAAAAAATTGAATGCAAATGAAATGAAACAAACTACAATGGCAATGAAAAAAAGATAAGCTGCATGTCCGTCCAAAAAAATAAAAAATACAAATCCAAATCCAAAAAAATGTTGTCCAAAGTCACATTAAAAATAAAATCAATCAGAGAGAGAAAAATAAATGCAAAGACCATTGCTCCATGGTGAATAAATAAAAAAAAAAATAATAATCAAACAATCCAATGAAGAACTATGTACAAAACATCCAAGGGTCCATGAGCCCAACTGAACAAAGGAAACCTACAAAAAACCCTAACTAAAATGCAACTATATACAAAAAGTGGAGCAGTGTCCGTCGACTCCAAATCATAAGAAGAAACAAAGGAAACCTAAAACTAAAGAACTATATACAAAGGCGGCGGGCAAGTCCAGCGGCTCACTCCGTGGTGTTCCGGGCCAGGGCATCATCAAACTCCTCGTCTATGTCCCGGAGGCGGTCCTGTTCCATGGCCCCGAGGGTCCGCAGGGACGACGCCATCTGCTCCTCCAACCCCCTGCGGATTGCCTCGAGGCACTCGGCCTGCCTCAGGGCCCTCCACATGGAGTTCTCCGCCCTGACCATCGTGAGCTGCGCCTCTTCCGCCCGCCGCAGCTCTGCACCTATCTGCTGGCCCAACCGCAGCCACACGGAATAAACTTTCTGTCCTGGGTCCTCCTGCCCTCCGGCCGATGCCTGCCCCTCCGATGTTGATGGCCCCGAGTCATGATGCCTCCCACGTTGACTCTGCTGCTGCCTCCGACGCAACTGCCTCTGCCAGCACGACGGCATCCAGGCTGATGGAATCCACCGACGCCGTTGTGCTCGTGCCCTGCCTGATGATGCCGGCACATCCTCCATCTGCTGGGGTACAGTTGCTGTGGTGTCCACCCCTGCTGGACCTCCGACTCCCGACTGTGGCAGGGATGGGATCCCAACCGAGCTGGCTGCATTGGTCAGGGCAGGTCCACAGGGGGCCCTGGTGGCATCTGGGCCGGAAGACCGCAAGGAGAACGACCGGCGTATAGCCTCCACAGAGGAGGAGAGGGCCGCCAGATTGGCCGACACATGCAGGAAACCCCCGAACATGGAAGATCCCAATTGGGCCACGTCGGCACGGTGTTGTTCGTGATGACGTGCGTGCTCCTCCCGGGAAGCACGCACGTCATCACGAATTGCACCCGCGCGCATCGCGACCCCAATCAGGACCTTCTCCATACGGCCACGGGTCCCCTCGTCCGCAGGTGGAGGGGAGTCAGGTGACATGGACATCCCCTCTACCTGCGGACGGGCCTGGGACGGGGCATCCCTGCTGGTGCATGGTGGTGCACTCACAGGGTCAGGGACAGCGACATGCACAGGCCTCTCCACGGTGACCTGTGCTGCCTCCTGCCCCTGCCCCTGCCCCTGGACTGCACCACTTGCACCAGCAGGGATGCCCCCACCAGGCCCCATGTGTGCCTCAGTGGTGGCCTCCTCCTCCTCTGTGGAAACCAACAACCTGGATGGCTCCTCACCGTCTTCTGCCGTAGCAGGCCCCTGTGGGGGCTCACCCACCCCTTCCGTTGCAGCCGTGGGGGCATCCCCGCCGCCTTGCTCCACAGCGCCGTCTCCGCCCTCTTCTTCACTAGCCGCTGCGTAGAGGGAGACATAGAACACAAGCATCAGGGTACTGTTCAATGGTCCCCTAGACAGGAAGCAATAGCAGATGAGTACCACTGTCAAAGTACACTTCCATCATGTCCCTCCACAACACATGGGTCAGTCCAGGCAAAACACACACAGTAACAGGCATGGTGCATGCCATGGACATTTCCATACATGTCCAATGGACTCTTGAAACATACAATGATATGGAACTCACAAGCATCATGGGTCATGCCTATCACATTCACACAGTACACCTCAGTCACATCCATCTGGCCTCATACACCCCAAACACAGTGGATACAAGAATAACTAGGCTGCATCAGTGAATCTGTGCATTGTCACACACATGTGTCATGGATCCATGGCATTCACAAGTCACAGACACGGAGGTCAGGCACACAGAAATTGCTACCATATATGTACCTGGCATCAGCACCCATCCCTCACCCCCACCCATGTCCAGGAACAGAGACTGGCATGCCCTCATGTGTAAAATCTGCATCGGGCTCCCCATGTCGCATTTAAACACATGCAACAACCATGTGGTTCACACATCACTGGTCGCACATGCATTACCATGATGTCCCTGTACACATACATGCATACATGGCCTATGTCACACATACAGGCAAGTATCAGACAACCAGCACACCGCAACATGCCCTGTCTCACACAGCAATGCTTGGCCACTTACCGCTCAACTCCAGACGGGTCTCCCTCTCAAGGATCTGGGCGTGGAGCGCTGGGCGTACGCATTCCAGGACCCTCATCTGGATGGAACTCATGCGGCCCCGGCCCCCCTCCACGAGGCGCCGGGCCTTCACGAGGGTCCTGGACCTCAAGTCCTCCCAGCGCTTCTTGATCTTCTGGACGTTGCGGGTTGCCACCCCCTCCGCGTTGATGGCAACCACACAGTCGGCCCAGATCCTCTCCTGTCCTTCCTTGCTGGCGCGGGACGATCCAAAGAGGGCATCACACTGCCCCAGGACATGCTCCACCAGGACACCAACTTTGGTGGCAGTGAAGCTGGTGCCCCTCTGCCCCTCTGGCCTGGGGTTGCCACTGGTGCCAGATGTGGAAGTGCCCGACATGGCAACCCCAGAGGCAGGAGTGGGTGGGCAACTGGGTCCTGGGGCTGGGCTGTGGAGCGATGTTATCCCAGTCGGGAGTCTTCAGTTCCAGCAGGGGTGGACACAGCAACTGGACCCCTGTAGATGGCTGATGTGCAGGCACCAAATGGCAGGACACGGTGGCAGCAGGCAGGCAGGCAGGCAGCAGATGGCACGTGGGAGGCTGCTCGGGTCACTGGGGGGCAGTAATTCGGCCTTCTGGGCAGGAGCGTGGTCTTCCGTGTGTTTTTGCGTGGCCAGCTTGATACGGAGTGATTTGGCACGTGAAAATCCTGCACGTCAGCGTGAAATTCGAGGAAAGGCCCTTAGCGCGTAAGCGCGTCAGCACGCATACGCGATTCTATTGGACCTAAGGCCCTCAGCGCCTAAGCGCGTCTGTGACGTGACCCGCACGGGTGTTTCCCTCATAGCACGTGATGACGGAGCACACATGGAAAGACTGCACGTCAGAGTGTCATCGCGTGTAATTGGACAAAAGTGCGCGTACACGCGATTGGCCTATGTACGTGTATTTCAGGGGTGCGCGGGCACTTACATACCCGAGTACATCAGCGCACGTGTATTCCGGGGTGCGCGGGAATTTCCACACGCAATTGGCCTGGGTACTGGATTTCAGGGGTGCGCGGGAAGTTTCACACGCTCGCCTACAACACGCGGAAAGAAACACGTACGCCAGTAGGAAGCAGGCATACGTCGACCCGCGACGCATAAATTTGCACGCAAAAAAAAAAACAAGCTCAGACGCCAGGATGAATATACCGTTCCTAGCAGCAGTGGCCGTGGGCTACCAAAGGAGGAGGAGGAGGATAGTCAGGGCCAGAATATTCAGAATATTCACACCCAGAACCAGCCTTTTCGGGATGCCTGATGACCAGGTGTATGGGAGGTACAGGTTTCCACCACACATAATACTGGACCTGGTGAGTGAGTGGGAGGATGACCTCACATCACCCACCCTGTGCTCCCAAGCACTCAGCCCCCTGGAGAAGGTCCTCAATGTACTGCACTTCTTAGCCACTGGATCATTTCAGCGGACAAGTGCCATAGTGGGTGGGGTGTCTCAGGCCACGCAGTCACGCTGCCTACACCAGGTCTTGAACATCATCACTGCACGCCCATCAGTCCGCAGGCACATATACCTGCCCAGAACACATGCAGAAAGGCATGCTGCCGCCCTGGATTTTTACAGTGTGGCACGATTCCCCAAAGTGCTAGGTGCCATCGACTGCACCCATGTGGCACTACGTCCCCCCAGGGCATCTGAGCACATCTATAGGAACCGCAAGCACTGGCATTCCATCAACGTGCAGGTAGTATGTAATGCCAAGGGAATCATCACCTCAGTATATGCCAACTATCTCGGGTCCACTCACGACAGCTTCATTTACTGGATGTCCACCCTAAGCCGGGGCCTAGAAGCTGGGCGGCATGGCTATACATGGCTGCTTGGTGAGTATGAATGCCACTGCACATGCATGCATGTCAGATACTGAGCAAGGTCACAACCCCACCAATTATACCAATCACCACCTCCACAGGGGACAGTGCCTACCCTCTCAACCCCCACATGATGACGCCAATTCGGAACCCCACCACGCCACCCGAGGTAAGATATAACACAGCCCACATTGCAACCCGGGGCATAGTGGAGCGCACATTCGGAGTGCTTAAGTCACGCTTTCGCTCCCTTGACCGTTCTGGCGGGCAGCTGTTATACGCTCCCCCAGTAGTGTGCAGGATCATAGTGGCAGCATGTGTCCTGCACAACGTTGCAACACGCCGGGGCCTGCCTGTGAACATGGTGGTGACCCCACATCCCCAACCACATGCACGCCCGCTGCGCATGGGAGGGGAAAGGGCACGGGGGAGGCAGCCCGTACACAGCTAGTGGCTAATTAATTCACATAGAAATCACACCCCTGTGGAGTGCACACTGCCCTGGCACATACCATCTGACAATCAATAATGACTCAACCTGACACTGATCCTGAATGTCTGGAGAATCAACCGTCAAAACCATATCAGCCTGAGATTGTTCACCTGGAAGTGTTACAATGTGTGCATCCCTACCTACACAGACACCACCAATGCAGTTTCGTGAAAAAACACATTCATGCAGCTAAAATGAACACCCACTTGCAAAATGCAACATGAGGACAGTGCCATGTCACCCAACCCATCCCCAGCACCGCCACACGACACACTGTGCCATGTCATGCTATGTGCAGGTAAACAAAGTAATCCCCACAACATGACACAAGTGTCACAATGTACAGTGTCCCTAATTGAAACTCGCGACACCTGAAATGCTCACAGTAATGCAGGACCAACAACACACTTGAGCAGGTATTTAGCAAAAACACTTATCATCTACTGACCCTCAAAACTACCATTAACATGACATTACGAATGTAAGGAATTAGTAGTCTCACCACCTGGAAATGCCTGCACTCCCACCACTTCCAACTATATGGTGTTGCCGCCATGTAGAGTTGTAGGTGCACTGCTGCCAACATGGACCCCATCTCCAAAGTAGAGGGCCTTGTGTAGACATGAGGAAAAGACCTGCAAATTAGGAGGTAGGCACGGATGATGAGTTACACATCAATGCAACATGCAGTGTACAACACAACAGCAATATGCACTAGGAATGTATACACAGTATTGACTAGACTGCCCACACATGTAGTGGGAGTCCAATGTCACCATGTATGTCAATGTCACTTGGGCACACCCTTTGCAAGCCCATGGAAACGGGAAGCAAGAGGGGTGTGTGTGACATAAACCCAAGCATCTGAACCAAATACATGACAAGCCTGCATGTGCCCAGCCACAATGCAGCGTATGCCCACGGGAGCCACACAAGGCAACACATTGTCCCAAAAAAAAAAAAAAATGGCCATTAATGGGCCCGGGGGGGTTGGGGAGGCCACCCAGGAGGTCCGAGGACAGGGTGCACACCAAAACCCACCTGTGTTGATCTTGCGAAAAAAAAAACACCTCCATGGGCTCATGGCCCACACGGCTACCCTATTGTGGGAGTATCACTGCTGTCGCTATTTTCACCCTGTGCAGCTGCATCCGGAGGTGGTTGCACTATGGGAGGCAGCCCAAGCAAGGCCCTAGTCTGTTCCTCCATGGCTGCAAGCATGCGGGTGTGGTAGGTCTCGTTCTGGAGGATGAGTGTGCGGAGGTCCCTATGCAACAACTCATGGGATGCCCGGACCTCCGCCCTAGTTGCCTGCATCTCAGCTGAGAGCGTACGGGTGAGACGCTCCAGCTGCTGTTCTGTCCTTCGGTTTGTGGAAGCCTCAAGCTCAACAAGAGTCATCCTGAGGTGAAGGAGTTCCAACCTCAGGGCTTCCCTGTGGCCCTGGGACTCTATGGAGATGGCTTCCTGCAGAGTTGCCAGTGCCGCCCGCCTGTCCCTGTTGGACGCCAACATGTCCTCCCTGTGTGACTGGCAGATGGAGTCGGTTGGATGCTGTAGTCGCTCCATCAGCTTTTCGGGGGGGACAATGGAAGTGGCCACCCTATCCATGGCCTGAGCCATCATCTCTGATGATGCTGCCTGTTGGGTTGCCATACCGTAAATGGATTGCTCCCATGCGGTATTGCCAGGTGGCGTACGGCCACCACGTCGGCGGGCACCACACCTGTCTGGGGCAAGGCGATTTGCGCCTTGCTGTGCCTGCACTGCCTGAGGCTGCAGGACTGCATTCCCCCTCTGATCTGCTGGCCCAGGAACAGGATCAGATGTCGCGGAGTGTGACCCTGCATCCGTAACCACCAAAGGCGTAGCTGCCAACACTGACATCCGCATTGAGGGTTCTGACCCTGGTGCAGGTGGGTGGGACAGAACAGAATCCCTCCCAGGAACACTCACCTGCGACGGCACGTCGGTCTCATCATCCGAATCAACACCTGAGTACAGCTCGGGGGAGGTGCAGCCAGAGACACCCCTTGGGGGTACGACCTGCAGCAGTTGTGGGTTCTCACCCACCACCACACCACGTCCCTCACTGGTGGTCGGTCGGCCCTCGGACCCCTCCTGGGTCTGCACCATCTCCACAACCCCAGCAGTATCAGGTGCATCTTCCCCTGCAAAGACATAAAAGCAAACAAATGGAAACAGGCATTAGCACCATGGCACACAATGAGGGCTGAGAAGCAACAGAACCAGTACTTGATTGACACATGTCCCACATGACTAAAACCCTCCCATGCATGCACCCTCACTGCGTATGAAGGGGAGGCAAATGGCACACATTGATGACACCAAGATGGAAGATGAACACATTTGCTGCATGCTGCCTAGCAGTGGCATCACACATTGGCCTGTGATTGCCAGGTGAAATACACATGCCATCACACAGATGGCATGTACCATTGCCATTGAGTGAAGATGGAGAGGAGGGCAGCACTTATTCATTCAGTCCAGTTCCCTCATGTAATAGCTTTTCTAATTCAAACAGGTCTGATTTTTCACCTGGAGCTGCCAGTACAAAATGGTCCGATTGCACAGGGACATGTCTAAACAAATGATATCCAGGTAACAAAGTCACTCCACTTTACCATAGCCGTGTCAGACATGTGACTAGAGGACTGAGAAATGCCTAGTAAAAGTGGTGGAATGCAAATAATCTGCCTGAATGAACAGTGAAAAATAAGCAACAATGTTGGTGCAAGGTGACACTTCAAGGGCAACTGGCGTGCTGTTGGGCTATATGTCTACTGTTGGCAGAAGGGATACTGCTATGGCCAAATGCTGCTGCGCAGAATGTATTGCATGAAGCACATGGGTGACCCAAACGACTCAGGCGTACACACCCTCATCTGGCACACAAACAGAAGCCCTCACACACACACCATGCACATGGATGACACACAGATGCATATGCACTCACCGGACAATGCCTCATAATCAGGCAGATCTCCCACGCCTTGGATCTGTTCCTCCGTGACGTAGGTCCCAGCGACTGACTCATGTGGAGTGAGTTCCATGTCTTCTACTTGAGACCCACCTCCAGTCACTAGAGTTGCGGCATGACTTGAGGCCAGCCTATTCTTTGCCCTGCGCTTTAGGTCATTCCAGCGCTTATAGCAATCATTGGCTGTGCACCTCACGATTCCAAGGGCACTTACGATGTCCGCAACGGTCTGCCAGTGTGCCTGGCGTTGTGCAGGTGTGGTCTTGGATCCTGCAACAATGACCATCTCGTTATCATGTGCGGACACATACTCGACAAGTGCATTCAGTTCGGCATCCGTGAAGCTGGGCTTCCTCGACGGGCCGGACTGTGTAGCCGTGTCTGGGGCATCAGCCTGTGCCGGACGAGCACTCTTCCTCTTCCGCTTGGAAGGTGGTGGTGATCCTGAGTGTCCTACGCCGCTCTGGACACTAGGGGCAGGAGCCCTGGTGGACTCTGTATCAGGAGTGTGGGATTGCACACTCAGCATGGGAGTTGGTGCAGGCATTGGCTCAAGTGTAATGGTGTCAGGGGGAATGTCAGCAGGATGGACTAGGACCGACACTGTCCTGGCTGGGTGTGTGAGAGCTGGGGTGGATAGAGCCGCAGCTGCCCCTGCAGCCTCTCCACCCTGCCTACTTGGGGCAGCAGATGACCTTGCTGCCCCTGATCCACGTGGCCTGATGACATCAACATGCACCGGTGCACGTGTCATAGGCCTGCTGCCTGGAAGTCAGCCATGGAGTCAGCCAGGTCTGGTGCCACAATGGGCTGGTCCAACAAGGGCTGAGCATGGATGGTGTCAGCCACATCAGCCTCAACCAGGGAGGGGTGGGGGAATATGTATGCCCTTGACTGGTCCTCCACACATGGGGGGACAGGGCCACCCTGCAAGTAACGACCACGTCCCCTACCGGATCCACCACGGCCACCACTTGTGGCTCGTCCACCTTTGCCACCCTTACGGATTCCTCGCCTCCCAACCATGGCACTGATGTTAATGTGCGTATGGGAGTGGCTGTAAACTATTGTCCTGGGCAATTGGGGGTCAAAGGGGTTGGGTACCAGATGGTAATTGTACCCTAGTGCTCTAGCAAGGCTTAATGCGACCGCTGGGGAAAGATGACAGGTCACGCAACGCACAGGAAGCCCAAAAATGGGAGATGACGTGCACGCAACCCCTCCTAGACCACGTGTGCGGAAAAAAAAACTGGAACTACGCTGTGGCACCCAGTAACACAAGATGAACGTATGCGTGTCACACGCAGCCTAGAATGACCTCTGAAGGGGTAGGCTACACACGGGGCAAGCACAGATGTTAGATACACACGTGACTCACCGTCTGCCAGGAAAAAGAGCGTGAAAAAGAAGCGTGTTTGGTTGGCAACACCCCCACCAAAAGAAGATTTGTACGCTGTCTGAGGAGACAGGACAACAGTAGAAGGGAACACTGTTTGAGGGAACAGGCCCAGGAAAACCAGAAAAAGAGAAAAAAGAGAAAAAGCTGTCAGAGGTAACAGGGAGTACGAACTTGAAACGCCGTGAAGTAAATCGCGTGTGAAACGACAAGAAGTACAGAATTCACCCACTCGCTCTCCACGAAAAGCACGTACAAGGAAATGGTGTTCTACATGTACCTTTTATGCAGGCCCACACGTCCAGCGTCACTTATGCGGCGTGTACGCGCTAAGGCCATTTCCACCAATTACACGCTTTGTCACTGCCGCGTGTACGCGCTAAGGCCATTTCCACCAATTACACGCTTTGTCACTTCTGCGTGTAGGGCCATTTCCACCAATTACACGCTTTGTCACTTCCGCGTGTACGCGCTAAGGCCATTTCCACCAATTACACGTTTTGACACTCGGACGTGTCTTTCATTTTTTTAACACGCAACATTTCCAACCTGTGCCCTATTCAACGTGCACGTGACTTCATAGACGCGCATATGCTGGTGACGCGTTTACGCGCTAAGGGCCTTTCCTCGAATTACACGCAGACGTGTTGGATTTTCACGTGCAAAATCACTCCGTATCAAGCTGGCCACGCGTTCACACACGGAAGACCACGCTCCTGCCCAGAAGGCCAAATTACTGCCCCCCAGAGCCCTGAGCACGCTCCCACCTGCCATCTGCTGCTGCCTGACTGCCTGCTGCCCACGTGCCCTGCCATTTGCTGCCTGCACATCAGCCAGGGGTGCTGTTGCTGTGACCACCCCTGCTGGAACCGAAGACACCCGACTGCTTTTCCATCGCCCCACAGCCCAGCCCCAGGACCCAGTTGCCCACCCACTCCTGCATCTGGGGTTGCCATGTCGGGCACTGCAACATCTGGCACCAGTGGCAACCCCCGGCCAAGGAGGCAGAGGGGCACCAGCTTCACTGCCACCGAAGTTGGTGTCCTGGTGGAGCATGTCCTGGAGCAGTATGATGCCCTCTTCGGAAGGTTGCGCGCCGACAAGGAAGGACGGACTCGGATCTGGATGGACATCGTGACTGCCATCAACGCGGAGGAGGAGGCAGTCCGCGACTACGAACGTGTCAGGAAGCGCTGGGAGGACTTCAGGTCCAGGACCCTCAACAAGGCCGGGCGCCTCCTGAAGGCAGCGGATGCTAAGGGTCGCCGGGGCCACTTGTCGGAAGATCAGATGAGGGTCCTGGAACGCATATCCCCAGCGCTCCACATCCAGGTCCTTGAGAAGCAGACCCGTCTGGAGTCGAGCGGTATGTGTACATGCATACTGATTGTAAGCTGTGCGTGTGGTGGTGTGCGAGGAGTGTGCAGGTTGAACATGTATTTTTATGTGGCCAAGTAGGGGGGGTGTACAGGGCCGTGAGGGTGACACATGCGAGGGGTCTCATGTGTGACACATGGATGGTGCTTGTGTGTGTGGGTTTGCATGGCACAGGATGTGGAGGAATGATTGTCAGGTGTGACATGGATGTCGATCAAAACACTGCGACAGTTGGCGGAGGTGTACACATGCATGCAAGTTTGGTGTTGTGTGTGCATGTGTAGTGTACTCCCTATGTTGCATGTGATGTGTGGATGACCTTTGGCTGCTCATGCTGTTGTATGTGAATGGATGGTGCTGGCTGTTGCAATATGGCTGTGGTATGGCTCATGTGTGCAATTTGAAATGACATGTGTGTTGGGGATTGTGATGCCATGTCTGAGGTTTACCAATGCCAATCATGTATAACTGTCATGTGTGTATGAGTCCATTTTACAGTGCCCTGATGCCTGTGTTTTCTTTCTCCCTGTCTGCAGCGTCAACTGATGAAGAGGGCGGAGAAGGTGCTGTGGAGCACAGCGTCAGGGGTCGTACCACCAGCCGGAGACGCAAGGCCCGGATCCCCTCCCAGGTTGTGATCTCGTCGGGGAGTGAGGAGTCCGGTGCCGCGTCCCAGGCCGCAGCTGCCGAGGGGAGGTCCAAGAGGCTGAGGTTAGAGTTGGACTCCTCGGCAGCAGAAGGGGCAGCTGGGACCCCACAGGGCCCAACGAAGGAAGATGGCACGGAGTCATCCAGGTTGGTGGGGGGTTTGGTGGAGGAGGAGGCCGTGCAAGCGACAGTGGCGGGGTCTGGAGGTGGGGATTCCACTGGTCCTAGTGGTGCAGTGCAGGATCAGGGACAGGAGGCAGCACAGGCCGCCGCGGAGGTGCCTTTGTGCAATCCTGTCCCTGCTCCTGTCACTGCATCATCTTGCACCAGTGGGGATGCCTACCTCCAGACCCGTTCTTAGGTTGAGGATTGGCTTACAACACCTGGCCTTCCTCTCCCTGCGGATGTGGCTATCCTGCACCAGGTTGAGCCTGTCCAGGGTGGGGTGGCGTTGCGTCAACGGGCCATGCGAGCTGACGTGCAGTCTTTTCATGATTAGTCTGCACGTCTTCTCGCATGGCTCGTTGACCGCGTTGACCCACTGGGACAGCTCACCAGGGCTGGATTCCTCCGTTTCCTGGACCTTGTTCCGACCCCCTTCTCCACAGAACCCCCTTTGCCCCAGTCGTCCTCCATGCCATCTTCCCACCCATGTGTCACCTGGGTGCCCTGTGGAGCTGCCTCCGACCGTGCGGCCAGGCTGTTGGACAACAGATCCCTGCCACAGTCGGGAGTCGGACGTCCAGCAGGGGTGGCCACATCAACGACTGCACCCCAGCTGGAGGAGGATGTGCAGGCACCATCGGACATGGCAAATGGACAGCAGCAGCTGCAGCAGCAGGAGGCTGTAGGTGGGGGCCACGATAGCTCGGGGCCTTCAACATCGGAGAGGCAGGCATCGGCCGGAGGGCAGGAGGACCCTGGACGGGAAGTGTCTTCCGTGTGGCAGCGGTTGGGCCACGCCATAGATTCGGAGCGGCAGCAGGCGGAAGAGGCGCGGCTCACGATGGTCAGGGCGGAGAACTCCATGCGGAGGGCCCTGAGGCGGGCCGAGTGCCTCGAGGCAATCCGCAGGGAGTTGGAGGTGAACATGTCGGCGTCCCTGCGGACCCTCGGGGCCATGGAACAGGACCGCCTCCGGGACATAGACGAGGAGTTCGATGATGCCCTGGCCCAGAACACCACTAAGTGAGCCGCTGGACTGGCCCGCCGCCATTGTATATAGTTATTTAGTGATAGGTTTCCTTTGTAGTTTATTTTTATTTGGAGACGACGGACACTGCTCCACCTTTTGTATATAGTTCCATTTTAGATAGGTAGGTTTTAGATAGGTAGGTTTCATTTCTTCTCTTGGGATGATGGACCCTGAATACTTTGTACATAGTTGGACTTTGGATTTGGATATTTTTTTTACTATGAATATTTTTTCCCATGGAGCAATGGTTTTCTATTTCTTTTTTCCCTTCATTTCCTTTTCATGGACTTGAACTTTGGAAGATATTTTTTTGGATTATCATTTATTGATTTTAATTTGAAAAGGGACAGCCAGCTTAATTTTGTTATTTTTTTACTTGTGTATTTTGGTTAATTTTGATTGCCATTGCTGTTGTTTTTAATACATTATTTGGACTTTTTCATTCTTCAATGTGTGGTTTTATCTCATTGTTTTCATGCATGTCATGATATGGGTTTTCAGGTTCACTTGCAACCATTGTGTGTGTGTGAGACACATGTGTTGATTTACATTGTTTCCATTGGAGTAGTATCATGGGCACATGTAATACTTGGTTGTGTCTTTGGGCTGTGGTGGCTGGCCATGAGGCACATGCTTGAGGATTGTCAGGGCCTGTGGGGAGGGGGACATGAGTGGGGGCCTGGTGGAGGGTGCCCCTGGATGCTGGGGGGGTGGGGGTGGTGGGAGACATGAGTGGGGGCCTGGTGGAGGCTGCCCCTGCACTGCTGGGGGGTGGGGGTGGTGGGAGACATGAGTGGGGGCCTGGTGGAGGCTGCCCCTGGATGCTGGGGGGTGGGGGTGGTGGGAGACATGAGTGGGGGCCTGATGGAGGGTGCCCCCGCACTGCTGGAGGGGTGGGGGTGGTGGGAGACATGGGTGGGAGCCTGGTGGAGGCTGCCCCACACTGCTGGGGGCGTGGGGGTAGTGGGAGACATGAGTGGGGGCCTGGTGGAGGGTGCCCCTGGATGCTGGGGAGTGGGGGTGGTGGGAGACATGAGTGGGGGCCTGGTGGAGGCTGCCCCTGCACTGCTGGGGGGTGGGGGTGGTGGGAGACATGAGTGGGGGCCTGGTGGAGGCTGCCCCTGGATGCTGGGGGGTGGGGGTGGTGGGAGACATGGGTGGGAGCCTGGTGGAGGCTGCCCCTGCACTGCTGCGGGGGTGGGGTCGGTGGGAGACATGGGTGGGAGCCTGGTGGAGGCTGCCCCACACTGCTGGGGGGGTGGGGGTAGTGGGAGACATGAGTGGGGGCCTGATGGAGGGTGCCCCTGGATGCTGGGGGCTGGGGGTGGTGGGAGACATGAGTGGGGGCCTGGTGGAGGCTGCCCCTGCACTGCTGGGGGGTGGGGGTGGTGGGAGACATGAGTGGGGGCCTGGTGGAGGCTGTCCCTGGTGGCTGGGGGGTGGGGGTGGTGGGAGACATGAGTGGGGGCGTGGTGGAGGGTGCCCCTGCACTGCTGGGGGGTGGGGGTGCAGGGGGACATGAGTGGGGGCCTGGTGGAGGGTGCCCCTGCACTGCTGGGGGGTGGGGGTGATAGGGGACATGAGTGGGTGCCTGGTGGAGGGTGCCCCTGGATGCTGGGGGGTGGGGGTGGTGGGAGACATGAGTGGGGGCCTGGTGGAGGCTGCCCCTGCACTGCTGGGGGGTGGGGGTAGTGGGAGACATGAGTGGGGGCCTGGTGGAGGCTGCCCCTGGATGCTGGGGGGTGGGGGTGGTGGGAGACATGAGTGGGGGCCTGGTGGAGGCTGCCCCTGCAATTCCGGGGGGTGGGGGTGATAGGGGACATGAGTGGGTGCCTGGTGGAGGCTGCCCAGGGTTGCTGGGGGGTGGGGGTGATAGGGGACATGGGTGGGGGCCTGGTGGAGGCTGCCCATGGTGGCTGGGGGGTGGGGGTGATAGGGGACATGAGTGGGGGCCTGGTGGAGGCTGCCCCTGCACTGCTGGGGGGTGGGGGTGGTGGTAGACATGGGTGGGGGCCTGGTGGAGGGTGCCCCACAGTGCTGGGGGGTGGGGTGGGTGGGAGACATGAGTGGGGGCCTGGTGGAGGGTGCCCCTCAGTGCTGGAGGGGGTGGGGGGTGGGAGACATGAGTGGGGGCCTGGTGGAGGCTGCCCCTGCACTGCTGGGGGGTGGGGGTGATAGGGGACGTGAGTGGGTGCCTGGTGGAGGCTGCCCCTGGTGGCTGGGGGGTGGGGGTGATAGGGGACATGAGTGGGGGCCTGGTGGAGGGTGCCCCATGACTGCTGGGGGGTGGGGGTGCAAGGGGACATGAGTGGGGGCCTGGTGGTGGCTGCCCCATGACTGCTGGGGGGTGGGGTGGGTGGGAGACATGTGTGGGGGCCTGGTGGAGGGTGCCCCTCAGTGCTGGGGGGGTTGGGGGGTGGGAGATATGAGTGGGGGCCTGGTGGAGGCTGCCCCTGCACTGCTGGGGGGTGGGGGTGATAGGGGACATGAGTGGGGGCCTGGTGGAGGGTGCCCCTCAGTGCTGGGGGGTGGGGGTGATAGGGGACATGAGTGGGGGCCTGGCGGTGGCTGCCACTGCACTGCTGGGCGGTGGGGGTGGTGGGAGACATGAGTGGGGGCCTGGTGGAGGGTGCCCCACACTGCTGGGGGGGTGGTGGGAGACATGAGTGGGGGCCTGGTGGAGGGTGCCCCTGGATGCTGGGGGGTGGGGGTGGTGGGAGACATGAGTGGGGGCCTGGTGGAGGCTGCCCCTGCACTGCTGGGGGGTGGGGGTGGTGGGAGACATGAGTGGGGGCCTGGTGGAGGCTGCCCCTGCACTGCTGGGGCGTGGGGGTGGTGGGAGACATGAGTGGGGGCCTGGTGGAGGGAGCCCCTGGATGCTGGGGGGTGGGGGTGGTGGGAGACATGAGTGGGGGCCTGGTGGAGGCTGCCCCTGCACTGCTGGGGGGTGGGGGTAGTGGGAGACATGAGTGGGGGCCTGGTGGAGGCTGCCCCTGGATGCTGGGGGGTGGGGGTGGTGGGAGGCATGAGTGGGGGCCTGGTGGAAGCTGCCCCTGCACTGCCGGGGGGTGGGGGTGATAGGGGACATGAGTGGGGGCCTGGTGGAGGGTGCCCCATGACTGCTGGGGGGTGGGGATGCAAGGGGACATGAGTGGGGGCCTGGTGGAGGCTGCCCATGGTGGCTGGTGGGTGGGGGTGATAGGGGACATGAGTGGGGGCCTGGTGGAGGCTGCCCCTGGATGCTGGGGGGTGGGGGTGGTGGTAGACATGGGTGGGGGCCTGGTGGACGGTGCCCCACAGTGCTGGGGGGTGGGGTGGGTGGGAGACATGAGTGGGGGCCTGGTGGAGGGTGCCCCTCAGTGCTGGGGGAGTGGGGGGTGGGAGACATGAGTGGGAGCCTGGTGGAGGCTGCCCCTGCACTGCTGGGGGGTGGGGGTGATAGGGGACATGAGTGGGTGCCTGGTGGAGGCTGCCCCTGGTGGCTGGGGGGTGGGGGTGATAGGGGACATGAGTGGGGGCCTGGTGGAGGGTGCCCCATGACTGCTGGGGGGTGGGGGTGCAAGGGGACATGAGTGGGGGCCTGGTGGAGGCTGCCCCATGACTGCTGGGGGGTGGGGGTGGTGGGAGACATGAGTGGGGG
The DNA here is from genome assembly GCF_040938575.1 of Ambystoma mexicanum. Classification (NCBI taxonomy): domain Eukaryota; kingdom Metazoa; phylum Chordata; class Amphibia; order Caudata; family Ambystomatidae; genus Ambystoma; species Ambystoma mexicanum. The sequence goes on from NC_090925.1 coordinate 296,480,540, forward strand.
CCTGGTGGAGGCTGCCCCTGGATGCTGGGGGGTGGGGGTGATAGGGGACATGAGTGGGGGCCTGGTGGAGGGTGCCCCTCAGTGCTGGGGGGTGGGGGTGATAGGGGACATGAGTGGGGGCCTGGCGGTGGCTGCCACTGCACTGCTGGGCGGTGGGGGTGGTGGGAGACATGAGTGGGGGCCTGGTGGAGGGTGCCCCACACTGCTGGGGGGGGTGGTGGGAGACATGAGTGGGGGCCTGGTGGAGGGTGCCCCTGGATGCTGGGGGGTGGGGGTGGTGGGAGACATGAGTGGGGGCCTGGTGGAGGCTGCCCCTGCACTGCTGGGGGGTGGGGGTGGTGGGAGACATGAGTGGGGGCCTGGTGGAGGCTGCCCCTGCACTGCTGGGGCGTGGGGGTGGTGGGAGACATGAGTGGGGGCCTGGTGGAGGGAGCCCCTGGATGCTGGGGGGTGGGGGTGGTGGGAGACATGAGTGGGGGCCTGGTGGAGGCTGCCCCTGCACTGCTGGGGGGTGGGGGTAGTGGGAGACATGAGTGGGGGCCTGGTGGAGGCTGCCCCTGGATGCTGGGGGGTGGGGGTGGTGGGAGGCATGAGTGGGGGCCTGGTGGAAGCTGCCCCTGCACTGCCGGGGGGTGGGGGTGATAGGGGACATGAGTGGGGGCCTGGTGGAGGGTGCCCCATGACTGCTGGGGGGTGGGGATGCAAGGGGACATGAGTGGGGGCCTGGTGGAGGCTGCCCATGGTGGCTGGTGGGTGGGGGTGATAGGGGACATGAGTGGGGGCCTGGTGGAGGCTGCCCCTGGATGCTGGGGGGTGGGGGTGGTGGTAGACATGGGTGGGGGCCTGGTGGACGGTGCCCCACAGTGCTGGGGGGTGGGGTGGGTGGGAGACATGAGTGGGGGCCTGGTGGAGGGTGCCCCTCAGTGCTGGGGGAGTGGGGGGTGGGAGACATGAGTGGGAGCCTGGTGGAGGCTGCCCCTGCACTGCTGGGGGGTGGGGGTGATAGGGGACATGAGTGGGTGCCTGGTGGAGGCTGCCCCTGGTGGCTGGGGGGTGGGGGTGATAGGGGACATGAGTGGGGGCCTGGTGGAGGGTGCCCCATGACTGCTGGGGGGTGGGGGTGCAAGGGGACATGAGTGGGGGCCTGGTGGAGGCTGCCCCATGACTGCTGGGGGGTGGGGGTGGTGGGAGACATGAGTGGGGGCCTGGTGGAGGCTGCCCCTGGATGCTGGGGGGTGGGGGTGGTAGGAGACATGAGTGGGGGCCTGGTGGAGGGTGCCCCCGCACTGCTGGAGGGGTGGGGGTGGTGGAAGACATGGGTGGGAGCCTGGTGGAGGCTGCCCCACACTGCTGGGGGCGTGGGGCTAGTGGGAGACATGAGTGGGGGCCTGGTGGAGGGTGCCCCTGGATGCTGGGGGGTGGGGGTGGTGGGAGACATGAGTGGGGGCCTGGTGGAGGCTGCCCCTGCACTGCTGGGGGGTGGGGGTGGTGGGAGACATGAGTGGGGGCCTGGTGGAGGCTGCCCCTGGATGCTGGGGGGTGGGGGTGGTGGGAGACATGGGTGGGAGCCTGGTGGAGGCTGCCCCTGCACTGCTGGGGGGGTGGGGTCGGTGGGAGACATGGGTGGGAGCCTGGTGGAGGCTGCCCCACACTGCTGGGGGGGTGGGGGTGGTGGGAGACGTGAGTGGGGGCCTGATGGAGGGTGCCCCTGGATGCTGGGGGCTGGGGGTGGTGGGAGACATGAGTGGGGGCCTGGTGGAGGCTGCCCCTGCACTGCTGGGGGGTGGGGGTGGTGGGAGACATGAGTGGGGGCCTGGTGGAGGCTGTCCCTGGTGGCTGGGGGGTGGGGGTGGTGGGAGACATGAGTGGGGGCGTGGTGGAGGGTGCCCCTGCACTGCTCGGGGGTGGGGGTGCAGGGGACATGAGTGGGGGCCTGGTGGAGGGTGCCCCTGCACTGCTGGGGGGTGGGGGTGATAGGGGACATGAGTGGGTGCCTGGTGGAGGGTGCCCCTAGATGCTGGGGGGTGGGGGTGGTGGGAGACATGAGTGGGGGCCTGGTGGAGGCTGCCCCTGCACTGCTGGGGGGTGGGGGTAGTGGGAGACATGAGTGGGGGCCTGGTGGAGGCTGCCCCTGGATGCTGGGGGGTGGGGGTGGTGGGAGACATGAGTGGGGGCCTGGTGGAGGCTGCCCCTGCAATGCCGGGGGGTGGGGGTGATAGGGGACATGAGTGGGTGCCTGGTGGAGGCTGCCCAGGGTTGCTGGGGGGTGGGGGTGATAGGGGACATGTGTGGGGGCCTGGTGGAGGGTGCCCCATGACTGCTGGGGGGTGGGGGTGCAAGGGGACATGGGTGGGGGCCTGGTGGAGGCTGCCCATGGTGGCTGGGGGGTGGGGGTGATAGGGGACATGAGTGGGGGCCTGGTGGAGGCTGCCCCTGCACTGCTGGGGGGTGGGGTTGGTGGTAGACATGGGTGGGGGCCTGGTGGAGGGTGCCCCACAGTGCTGGGGGGTGGGGTGGGTGGGAGACATGAGTGGGGGCCTGGTGGAGGTTGCCCCTCAGTGCTGGAGGGGGTGGGGGGTGGGAGACATGAGTGGGGGCCTGGTGGAGGCTGCCCCTGCACTGCTGGGGGGTGGGGGTGATAGGGGACGTGAGTGGGTGCCTGGTGGAGGCTGCCCCTGGTGGCTGGGGGGTGGGGGTGATAGGGGACATGAGTGGGGGCCTGGTGGAGGGTGCCCCATGACTGCTGGGGGGTGGGGGTGCAAGGGGACATGAGTGGGGGCCTGCTGGTGGCTGCCCCATGACTGCTGGGGGGTGGGGTGGGTGGGAGACATGAGTGGGGGCCTGGTGGAGGGTGCCCCTCAGTGCTGGGGGGGTGGGGGGTGGGAGACATGAGTGGGGGCCTGGTGGAGGCTGCCCCTGCACTGCTGGGGGGTGGGGGTGATAGGGGACATGAGTGGGGGCCTGGTGGAGGGTGACCCTCAGTGCTGGGGGGTGGGGGTGATAGGGGACATGAGTGGGGGCCTGGCGGTGGCTGACACTGCACTGCTGGGCGGTGGGGGTGGTGGGAGACATGAGTGGGGGCCTGGTGGAGGGTGCCCCACACTGCTGGGGGGGGTGGTGGGAGACATGAGTGGGGGCCTGGTGGAGGGTGCCCCTGGATGCTGGGGGGTGGGGGTGGTGGGAGACATGAGTGGGGGCCTGGTGGAGGCTGCCCCTGCACTGCTGGGGGGTGGGGGTGGTGGGAGACATGAGTGGGGGCCTGGTAGAGGCTGCCCCTGGTGGCTGGGGGTTGGGGGTGGTGGGAGACATGGGTGGGGGCCTGGTGGAGGCTGCTCCTGCACTGCTGGGGGGTGGGGTGCAGGGGGACATGAGTGGGGGCCTGGTGGAGGGTGCCCCTGCACTGCTGGGGGGTGGGGGTGCAGGGGGACATGAGTGGGTGCCTGGTGGAGGGTGCCCCTGGATGCTGGGGGTGGGGGTGGTGGGAGACATGAGTGGGGGCCTGGTGGAGGCTGCCCCTGCACTGCTGGGGCATGGGGTTGGTGGGAGACATGAGTGGGGGCCTGGTGGAGGGAGCCCCTGGATGCTGGGGGGTGGGGGTGGTGGGAGACATGAGTGGGGGCCTGGTGGAGGCTGCCCCTGCACTGCTGGGGGGTGGGGGTAGTGGGAGACATGAGTGGGGGCCTGGTGGAGGCTGCCCCTGGATGCTGGGGGGTGGGGGTGGTGGGAGACATGAGTGGGGGCCTGGTGGAAGCTGCCCCTGCACTGCCGGGGGGTGGGGGTGATAGGGGACATGAGTGGGGGCCTGGTGGAGGGTGCCCCATGACTGCTGGGGGGTGGGGATGCAGGGGGACATGAGTGGGTGCCTGGTGGAGGGTGCCCCTGGATGCTGGGGGTGGGGGTGGTGGGAGACATGAGTGGGGGCCTGGTGGAGGCTGCCCCTGCAATGCCGGGGGGTGGGGGTGATAGGGGACATGAGTGGGTGCCTGGTGGAGGCTGCCCAGGGTTGCTGGGGGGTGGGGGTGATAGGGGACATGTGTGGGGGCCTGGTGGAGGGTGCCCCATGACTGCTGGGGGGTGGGGGTGCAAGGGGACATGGGTGGGGGCCTGGTGGAGGCTGACCATGGTGGCTGGGGGGTGGGGGTGATAGGGGACATGAGTGGGGGCCTGGTGGAGGCTGCCCCTGCACTGCTGGGGGGTGGGGGTGGTGGTAGACATGGGTGGGGGCCTGGTGGAGGGTGCCCCACAGTGCTGGGGGGTGGGGTGGGTGGGAGACATGAGTGGGGGCCTGGTGGAGGGTGCCCCTCAGTGCTGGAGGGGGTGGGGGGTGGGAGACATGAGTGGGGGCCTGGTGGAGGCTGCCCCTGCACTGCTGGGGGGTGGGGGTGATAGGGGACGTGAGTGGGTGCCTGGTGGAGGCTGCCCCTGGTGGCTGGGGGGTGGGGGTGATAGGGGACATGAGTGGGGGCCTGGTGGAGGGTGCCCCATGATTGCTGGGGGGTGGGGGTGCAAGGGGACATGAGTGGGGGCCTGGTGGTGGCTGCCCCATGACTGCTGGGGGGTGGGGTGGGTGGGAGACATGAGTGGGGGCCTGGTGGAGGGTGCCCCTCAGTGCTGGGGGGGTGGGGGGTGGGAGACATGAGTCGGGGCCTGGTGGAGGCTGCCCCTGCACTGCTGGGGGGTGGGGGTGATAGGGGACATGAGTGGGGGCCTGGTGGAGGGTGCCCCTCAGTGCTGGGGGGTGGGGGTGATAGGGGACATGAGTGGGGGCCTGGCGGTGGCTGCCACTGCACTGCTGGGCGGTGGGGGTGGTGGGTGACATGAGTGGGGGCCTGGTGGAGGGTGCCCCACACTGCTGGGGGGTGGTGGTGGGAGACATGAGTGGGGGCCTGGTGGAGGGTGCCCCTGGATGCTGGGGGGTGGGGGTGGTGGGAGACATGAGTGGGGGCCTGGTGGAGGCTGCCCCTGCACTGCTGGGGGGTGTGGGTGGTGGGAGACATGAGTGGGGGCCTGGTAGAGGCTGCCCCTGGTGGCTGGGGGTTGGGGGTGGTGGGAGACATGGGTGGGGGCCTGGTGGAGGCTGCCCCTGCACTGCTTGGGGGGTGGGGGTGGTGGGAGACATGAGTGGGGGCCTGGTGGAGGCTGCCCCTGGTGGCTGGGGGGTGGGGGTGGTGGGAGACATGAGTGGGGGCCTGGTGGAGGGTGCCCCTGCACTGCTGGGGGGTGGGGTGCAGGGGGACATGAGTGGGGGCCTGGTGGAGGGTGCCCCTGCACTGCTGGGGGGTGGGGGTGCAGGGGGACATGAGTGGGTGCCTGGTGGAGGGTGCCCCTGGATGCTGGGGGTGGGGGTGGTGGGAGACATGAGTGGGGGCCTGGTGGAGGCTGCCCCTGCACTGCTGGGGCGTGGGGGTGGTGGGAGACATGAGTGGGGGCCTGGTGGAGGGAGCCCCTGGATGCTGGGGGGTGGGGGTGGTGGGAGACATGAGTGGGGGCCTGGTGGAGGCTGCCCCTGCACTGCTGGGGGGTGGGGGTAGTGGGAGACATGAGTGGGGGCCTGGTGGAGGCTGCCCCTGGATGCTGGGGGGTGGGGGTGGTGGGAGACATGAGTGGGGGCCTGGTGGAAGCTGCCCCTGCACTGCCGGGGGGTGGGGGTGATAGGGGACATGAGTGGGGGCCTGGTGGAGGGTGCCCCATGACTGCTGGGGGGTGGGGATGCAAGGGGACATGAGTGGGGGCCTGGTGGAGGCTGCCCATGGTGGCTGGGGGGTGGGGGTGATAGGGGACATGAGTGGGGGCCTGGTGGAGGCTGTCCCTGGATGCTGGGGGGTGGGGGTGGTGGTAGACATGGGTGGGGGCCTGGTGGATGGTGCCCCACAGTGCTGGGGGGTGGGGTGGGTGGGAGACATGAGTGGGGGCCTGGTGGAGGGTGCCCCTCAGTGCTGGGGGTGTGGGGGTGGGAGACATGAGTGGGTGCCTGGTGGAGGCTGCCCCTGGTGGCTGGGGGGTGGGGGTGATAGGGGACATGAGTGGGGGCCTGGTGGAGGGTGCCCCATGACTGCTGGGGGGTGGGGGTGCAAGGGGACATGAGTGGGGGCCTGGTGGAGGCTGCCCCATGACTGCTGGGGGGTGGGGGTGCAAGGGGACATGAGTGGGGGCCTGGTGGAGGGTGGCCCACAGTGCTGGGGGGTGGGGGTGCTGGGGGACATGAGCAGGTGTGCAGGGTAGTCCCCTGTTTTGTGGGCTGCCTGCAGGGGCCGTGGAGGGTGTACAGGGAACACCTGTGAGGACCCACCCAGCCTAATCGCGTGTGTAACTTCCCGCGCACCCCTGTAATACACGTACCCAGCCAAATCGCGTGTGATAATTCCCGCGCACCCCTGTAATACACGTACCTGGCCAAATCGCGTGTGATAATTCCCGCGCACCCCTGTAATACACGTACCCTGGCTAATCGCGTGTAAAACCTCCCATGTACCCCTTTAATACACGTACCCAGCCAAATCGCGTGTGATAATTCCCGCGTACCCCTGTAATACACGTACCCTGGCTAATCACGTGTAAAACTTCACGCGTACCCCTGTAATACACGTACCCTGGCCAATCGCGTGTAAAACTTCCCGCGTACCCCTGTAATACACGTACCCTGGCTAATCGCGTGTAAAACTTCCCGCGTACCCCTGATATAAACGTTACCCGCTTTGCGTTCCTTGTTTGGCAGCCCTGTAAACTGGTCCAGGGTTAGCGCAGCCCTTTGCGATGATTTAGCGATTTTGATGGCTTTTCCTTGCGCGAGGGCGTTCTTGGGGGCGTTACTGGCGCTGCTGCAGGATCGCTGCGATACTCTGCGCCACGGCTGGTTTGGGAGCCTAAAATCCATGAATACGCTGTGCGCGGAAATCGGTTTTAGCGCACGCGCCTGGCGCAGACAATCGCACGCGGACACTCTGCGCCAGCCGCTTGCGACACTTTTCTGCGAAATTCTATGAATTACCCTGTTAGCCTTTTAAGGCAGTGTTATTTGATGTTAGAAGAGAGGAGAAATAACAGTATGCTTTTCTTGCTACGTATGCAGGGTAAATGGCAGGAACTCTGGTGAAAAGCATGCAATGCATTTGTTTACAATGCAGAGTACCTGCTACTTACCCTGGATAAGTAGTCAAAATGTAAAACTGTAATTTCTCTCATCTGCTTTGATCAAGTGTCACTTTAATGGTGTGTGTTTTACAAGTTTTCATTTACCCATATCACAACACAGAATAGGAAACCTTATATTTCATGCATATGAATATGCTTCTTGCTATTTACAATCATACTGTTATTTCTCTCATCTTTTAAAATGATATGACACTTTGTTAGAAAACTGTGTGTGTTGTGTCTGATTACTATTGTAATAATTTTTAAAGGAAGTTCAAATGATAGATTCTATGTAAAATGCCCAGAATTTACACAAAGGAAATTGTATGTACATCCTATGCACTATAATGCATGAAATTCTATTATGATTGAAATGTGGATAAATAGGAGGCAGTGGTTACAAAAATGACAGAATCAATGAAGAGAATAACAGTTTGCACATTACAATTAGTATTATGGGTAAATGAACATTTGGAAAGGACACAGCTTTGCAAGTGACACTTGAAAATAGCAGATAGGAGAAATGACAGTAAGCTTTGTTTTGCAGGTTACACAGGGTAACTGGTAGTTACCCTGTTCATATGCATTTATACAAGAGTTGTACATGTACTGTGCACAAAATATTCATACCTGTAGTTTGTGTTCATGCATGTAGATGTGCATGAATCTGTAAGCAGAAATCTTGGAAAGTTTTACAGTAGTTATTGCTGTAGGTGCTTTGCAATCAGAGCAGAATTGTACTCAGAGTGACCAACAGTACATCTAAAGTGCTGAACTGTGATGATAGAGTTGTAAAGTTCTTGGATGTGATTGGTGGATGGTTGTGTCACTGCTAACAGTAGTCAATAAGGGAATGGTGCAGAGAGTTAAATGGAAAGGTTAGAAGGTCTGCCCTGGTGTTATGTGTTCTGCGGACACCGTGGCTGTTTGCGGACAGGGTGTGCTACATTCGGGGCTTCTAAGAATACCTGGCATGGAAATAGGACTAGAGGAATTAGCCAATCAGGTTCTGAGGGTGTCATTCATAGGGAGAGAGGGTAATCATTTGTTTCATTGATGTATGCTGTGAAGATGGCTGTAGTTGCTGAGATGGACAGAGTTAGAGTGTGGATAGTGGGAGATAGTTATATCACTAATCTGCAGTGGTATGCAAACATGTGTGGCATTTCTCACAATCTTGGAATGCAGGGAGTGGAGGATATGTGGTGTGATGTGCCAGGGAGAAATTTGCAAGGTGTTTTTACACTTTGTAGAAATATGGGTTATTTTAACACTCCGGATATCATGGTGGTATATTGTGGAGGAATATATGTGGGCTATCTGAGTGCAATACATTTGTAGGGTGCACTGAAGCAGTTGCTAAAGGAACTGATGCACCCATTTCCATCTGCAAAGATACGTTTTTCCCAAATGCCACCTAGAACTGCATGGATGATTTCTCATGTATTTAATCCTCAACAAGATATAGCAAGATGTCTTGTTAATAAACAAACATCTTGTTGTATGTATTCTGTGGGCATTTCTCATTCCAAATTGAGAACCTTTTGGAAGATGGTGCAATTTTATTTGTAATGGAAAGACTTTCATAGATTTTGTTCAATCAATATTTCTTACAGATATGCATAACTCAATCAGGAAGTTGTTGCAAAGTCATGTAACAGACAAATTCTGAAAATAGCCTCACAAAAAGCCTAAATAAACTTTAAAAAGGGCTCTTTTCAGAGCCAACCTCAAAGGGGAAGTGGGGTACACTATTTACATTTTCATTCTCCACTTTCAGATTTTAAGATTTGTCTGCGGACATTGCGGTTGTTCGCGGACAGGGCCTATTACATACAGGGATTTTGAGGCTGAGAGGCATGCAAATGAGACTGTGCAGGGCGAAGGATTGGCCAACAAGGTTTACTGGGTGTGATGTGTAAGAAGAGACTTTGACAGAAAGTCTGTTTCTGAGAGGAGAGCAGATAGCTATGGCTGTGTCTTTCAGAAGACAGATTGTCTGGATTTTTGGTGACTCGTGGATAAATTGGTTGGAGGAGCATGCAGATCGCTGTGGAGTGGCTGCACATCATAGATTCCCTCATGTGGATGTGCAGTGGCATGGAGTGCGTGAAATGAAGTGGCTGTATTTGGTACCTCTTTGTGCTACTTTGGTGACAGAGTGTCATCCAAACATTATTATTATTCATTGTTAAGGGAACAGTTTGGGACATGTCTCTGGAATCTCTTTGCAATTTGCAATGAAAGAAGGACTTCGGAAAGTCATAGACATGTTTCCAAACTCCCGAGTAACTTTTTCTCATATTGTAAATGAGACAAATGTGGCTGTGTTCTTATTCATTTCGTCCACAAATGGAGAAAGCGAGGTGCAATGTCAACAAGGCTGTTTGTGCCTTTTTGAGAGATGTTGGCATGTCCTCTTTTCACAATGAAAATATTATGTTTCATTGTGCACACATTTTTCGCAGAGGTGGACTACATCTTAGTTATGCTGGGAATCAGATTTTTTCTGCGAAATATACACGACCATTTCTGGAATTATAGCAATCCTTTTTCCAGTGGGTGTTGACCACTTGATGTTTTTGAAATACAAAAAAAAACACCAAAAAAAGGCTCTTTTCAGAGCCACCACTTTCTCTCGGAGAAGAGTGCAATGGTTTTGATAGCGCCGTACCCCAAAAAGGTATATGTCTGCAGACTGTCCGCAGTCTTCTAAAAACGCACAGGGCCCTGCAGCATTTCAATGGCACTTCTATTTTTAAACTGTGAAAGGCAGCTCTGGAAGGAGCCTTTTTGTTTTTGGTTTTGGTTGTTTTGTATTTATTTTTATTGCAAGACACACAAGGAAAGGAAGGGAAGGGAGGGTAGGGAAGGGGCACCAACCACGGGGATAAGAAAGGGCAGGTGGAGAGAGGAAGATATAGGGTGGGCCCTAATCAGGTAGTAGGCAGCCCTTCTCATGCTCCCGGACCGCAGCCTAGAAAGCACTTTGAAGGGTCTCTCCCCTGCAGAGTACTGCATCGTAGTACATGCACAATACTGTGACCCTCGAAAGGTAAGCGTCTACTGTTTCGCGTAGGGCCTTCGAGACAGCTGTACGGATATGCTGCACCAAAGGAGTGCCTCTTGTGGTGGCAGGAGCAGTAACGGAGGATGCTGCAGTGGAACTCAACCTACTACGTTTATTGCAGTGTACAACCCTGCGAATAGCCCCACCGTGGAACGACCTTAGGTTTTGCTTCATTGCGGTAGTACCATAACTGTACAAACATGGTTTGCCATGACTAAGCACCAACTGGCACTCAGTGCAGTATACCTTGTTTGCACAAGTTTTCGGTACTCCATCAAGAGTGGCAAACAACCTCCACACCCACAATTCATAGTGGCTGCTAGTATTAGGGACTTCCACTACCTCATCCTCATCATCCTCTTCATCCTCCTCTGCATCCTCATGCCTGTTCCCCTCTCCAGGCCCTTGGGAAGGTGTTGGTGTTGAAGGAGGTGGGGTGTTGCTGAAGCTGAGAGAGTAATAGCAGGAGCAGCTTGGAATGCCATCAGGAAGGTCATGGAACTCAGCAAACACAAATCAGGAAAAGCAGGTACCTGCACCAATAGACAGCAATGACAGCTAATGTCAATATAAGCCAAAGAGGCAGTGCTCTGTCTTGGAAATCCAGAAGCAGAATAAGGAGGACCTCTCGGGTGTGGCCTTTTACAGGGGTGCTGGTGCGCGCTTTGTGGAAACCCATGCTGTCCGTGAATACTTCAAACACCAAAAAGGGTTAAAAAAGTTCCAAAAAGTATGCAGATCGCTAGTGACATGATCTGGGACATGTGCAAGGGTGAAGTTTCACAGGAAAATACCTTGGATTGCTCAAAAAAACACTTTTTTTGTGTCCGGGGGCCAGGACTGTGTTCGCGAACATGGACCCACGCTTAGTGTGCGTGCGGTCACATGTTGACATTGCTGACACATTCACGAACGGGACGGCTGTCTGTAGGACACCAAATGTGTGGGGTCGGTTGTACATATGTGTGTGAGTGTTCTACGGACAGTGTTCGGGTCCCCAAACTAATTAAAAGTGTGGCACACATGCGGCTGACAGTTACGGACAGGCGCAATGTTCGTAGAACCCGAGGGTTTGATATGCAGGTGTCAGGTCCCCGAACTAATTAAATTTGCATCACAACTTTGCGGACAGGCAGACGGGCTATGTGTTCAACAGACATATTCACTCTGATTGCGGACAATGCGAACAGAGGGATGTTCTTAGGACACCTTATTTTGAATAATAGCGGACATGTAGACAGATAAAATGTTATCATTGTATAAAAATATAGAAATTATGAAAGAGAGGGGGAAGCGGAAATTCATACAAATACAGGGGAATTAGGGGTTTCTACATGTTGGATGGTAGGGGAGGAAGGGATTGAAGTCTCATCATAATGTTTTTGGTGATGGGGATTTTTTGGGGATGGTTGGCTGGGACATGGAGAAGGGGTACAAGTACATGTGGGACAGAGATATTTCATTTTTTCCATGATATGGTTTTCTACAAAGTTTTTTAAAATAATGAAATTGGTCATTAATTGATCCATTTTTTTGCTCTAAACGCTGCAGATGATTGTCCAAAGTGTCTGTTTTATCACTGTTTTCACTCATTTCATCCTGAGGAAAAATTTCTTATAGCCATTACACAGTACTAGAAACATAATTTTTTAGTGTATTGTTCTACAGAAAGTTTATAAATATAGGAATTAATATAGTGTACTTATCAGTTTGTTATCAGTTTGTTTTTAGTTTCCCTCTTACTCCTATGTATGTGTGCAGTTGATATTTGTTGTGTAGTTTCTGAATGAAACATTAGTGAGGTAATTGAGCTGGAGGTATATGCCATTTATTTTGGTATATCCCATTATGTTTATAAACTATGCAATTGGACTGTTGGTGTGTTACGTATATGCAGTTTTCACTTTTTATTTCTTTTTTAATGTAATTTCAGGACCACCTGGACAATTGCCACCACTCAGACTCTCAAACACACTCTCAAACACATTCTGTCTCTGTGATGTAAACGCTGGGTTCTTGAGCAACTAAGCATACACAGCGACCTCGAGGACTCAAACTTACTCACCTACATTATCGCCTGCAACCATGTTCTTCTTTCTCCTTGCTTCATCTACTTCATCTTTCTTCTCCTTCTTTTTTTCCTTCTACATATGTTGTTCTGTTTTGTTCTCAGCAGTTGTCTTCTTCTACATAAAATGTAATTTATTTATATGCTAGTGTTTGACCATGTTTAGTGTGTTTATTACAATGTAAGATACCCCTGAGTTTGTGGATAGTGTTGATGTTTTCGAGTCTGTGGACATCAGAACCACTATTGTAGGGCAGGGGGTTCAATATGTTATATGGTAGATGTATATAAACTAAGGAAATCCTACTAAAAACCTATCAAATTCATGATATCTATATCTATATTCAGTGAAAAAATCTTTGTTACGAGGATGTTATGGTTAAGTTACGCTACTAAAAACCTATGAAATTCATTGAAAAAACATTGTTAAAGGGACGTTATGGTTAAGTTGCGCTACTAAAAACCTATGAAATTCTGTGAAAAAACATTATTAAAGGGATGTTATGATTTTAAGTAAAACCGAAAAACCCTAGAAATTCACCAGTTATGGGAAGCTAAGCAACCATAACTCGCGCCACCACCATGCACTGCTAAAACTAACCTTCACTAGGTCATGGACTGACCATGGGACAGATTCTGTTGTGGATTCTGTGAGGAGTGGGGTCCCCTTTCGCCCCGGTTGCAATGAAGGGTATGTCCTGTCTTGACTTGGAAAGTGGAAGAGGGCCACCCCTCACAGGATGTCAATCGGTGACTCTAAAATGTCCAGCAATGATTGGTTAGCTTCGAGAACCTTGATGCAGTCTTTCATACTTACCACTTTCTTGTCAAGCTTGTCTAGTCTTTTCGTGATGTCTGCTCTAAAGCCCCTTATTTCTTCTTAGAGTGCTGTCATGCCTTTGCTCACTGAGTTGGCCTCCTCCAGGGCTTGTGGCGCAGTGGTGTCTATGGTGTCAAGATCAGGGTGGGGAGGCTAATCATATTGGAACTTCTTAAGTGCTGCTGCCCAGCTCATGGGTAGTCCTATGGTGCCGGGTAGCCCACACCACAGGGGAACACCCATTACCCCTGACAATGCCCCGCAGTCAGCCCACACAACAGGGGACCCCCCTACACCCATGACCATGCCTCACAGGCAGCCCACACCACAGGGGACACCCCTACACGCATCACCATGCCCTACAGGCAGCCCACATGGCACCATGCACCTGCAAGCCCTGACTCATGTTCCCCGCCGGTGAAGGGTACCAGCCAGTAGGCCCCGACTCATGACCACAACAAGCAATGGGGACCTGCCAGCAGGCCCCGACCCGTGACAGGCACCAGCCAGCAGGTCCCGACTCATGTCCCCCCACCAGTGATGGGCACCTGCCAGCCTGCCCCGACTCATGTCCCCCCACCAGTGATGGGCACCTGCCAGCAGGCCCGACCTGTGGCGGGCACCAGCCAGCAGTACCGACTCATGTCCTCCCACCCAACACATTGTCACAACATACATGCATGTAGCAAATGTCCACCCAAATGACACCCCACGCTGCCCCCCCACAGTGCAACTCCACACCCATCCATTGTCCCCACTTCCCAGTACAGGCCCCATGGCATGTCATTCACAGAAGCACACATGCATGCACCCAAAGACATGCCCCACATTGCCACACAGCAGCGACACATGACTGAGGCAATGGCGATTGACACATGCACCAAACAAATGAGAGCAGACAACACAAATGTGTTAAAAACCAGAAATCTACTAAACGCAAAGCAACCATGAGAACAAAAAATAAATGAATGTGAACTAAACTGAAATGCAAATGCCAAAAAAATATGTGATCCAAAAAAAACAAATCCTTAAAATGGTCCATGTCCAGAGTTCAGAAATCAGACTCCAAAGGGCAAATAAAAAAAAATAAAAAAACGTTCCTTCATGGTGTTAAAAAACAATTCACAATACCAGAACTATTTACAATGAAATTTTGAGTGTCCATGATCCCAAAAGAAAATTAAACTTACCAAAAACCCTACAAAAACACAACTATCCAAAAAATGCAGCAAAGTCCATGGACTCCAAAAAAAAGAATAAAACGAAAGGAAACCTAACCCTAAATAAGTATTTACAATGGCGGCGTGCTAGTCCTACGGCTCACCGTTCTTCCCAAGAGTCTTGGCCAGAGCGTCATCGAACTCTGAGTCTACGGCCCGTAGGCGGGACTGCGCTATATCTTCAAGGTCTCGCAGGGATGCTGCCATGCTCTCCGCCAACTCCCTGCAAGTCTCCACGAGGAACTCTGCCCGCCTCAAGGCTTGCCGCATGGAGTTCTCTGCCCTGACCATGGTGAGCTATACCCTCTCTGCCTGCCGCCACTCTGTACCTATCCGCTGGCCCAACCGCTGCCACATGGAAGACACACTTTGTCCAGGGTCCTCCTGCCCTTCGGCCGATGCCTGCCCCCGTGATGTAGTCATCCCCGAGTCATGATGCCTCCCATGTCGAGCCTGCTGCCGCCTTGATGCCATCTGCCTGTGCCACCACGACTACCTCCGGGAAGATGGCAACACCCGGGGCCATCATGCACATGCCCTGCTTGATGGTGTCTGCACAACCTCCATTGCCAGCGGTCCAGTTGCTTGGGTGACCACCTCTGCTGAACCTCCGACGCCCGACTGTGGCAGGGATGGGATCTCCACCAGCCTGGGATGGGATCTCCACCAGCCTGGCCGTGGTGGCTTGGGCAGGTCCACAGGGGGCTCTGGTGGCATGTGGGCAGGAAGACGTCATGGAGTACGACTGGCGCATAGTGTGTAAAGAGGAGGAGAGGCTCCCAAGAGCAACCAACACAATGAACCCTCCTAACCGGTTCACGTTGGCACACACCTGCTCGTGATGACGTGCGTGGTCCCCCCAGGAAGCACGCACATCATCACAAATCGTGCATAGGCGCAATGCGATACCGATTAGGACAGGCTCAACCTTGTCACAGATCGCCACATATGCAGGTAGAGGAGTGTCAGTTGACGTGGAACTCCCCCCTACCTGCGGACAGACCTGGGACGAGGCATCCCTGCCGGTGCATGGTGATGCAGTCTCAGTATCATTGACAGGATTAGGCACAGGCCCCTCCGCGGTGACCTGTGCTGCCTCCTGCACCTGCCCCTGGACTTCACCACTTGCACCAGTGGAATGACCCCTACCAGGCCCCATGTGTGGGTCTAATGCGGCCTCCTTCTCAACCACCACCGACCGGGAATGCCTCCATACCGTCTTCCGTTCTGGCCGGGCCATGTGTGGGCCCACCTGCCCCTACTGCTGCCGAGGAGCCCACTCCCAACCTTGGCCTCTTGGGCATCCCCTCGGTTGCTCTGGCCATGGATGCGGCACCAATCCCCTCGCTCCCGGTAGATGACATGTCCTGGGAGGGTGAGCGGGCCATGCGTCTCTGCCTGGTGGAGGCATCCCCACCGCTCTGCTCCACAGCGCCATCTCCGCCCTCTTCCTCAGTCGACGCTGTAGATAGGGAGAGATTGAACACAAGCATCAGGGTACCAAAAAATAGTCTGCTAGACACAAAGGAATTGCACATGAGTGGCTCTGTCAAACATCACTTTCATCATCACCCTCCACAACACACAGGTCAGTGCAAAAAAGACACAAGCACAAACAATCATGGTACATGCAGCAGACATTTGCTTCCGTGTCCAAGGCGCTGTTGGTAAATCCGATGGGGGGCTGAATGTCACATGCATCATGGGACATGCTGATCACATGCACACACACCACCGGACAGTCATGCATCTGACCATGTCTACCTCCCGTCACAGTGGATTCATGGACAACTAGGCCGCATCAGTCAATTAACGCATCATGATGGTCATGTGTCATGCATCCATGCTGTTTCCCAGTCACACACACACTACTCAGACACACGCATGGGTACACCATGCATGACCATGACGGTGACATCAGCATATATGTCTCACACCCCAAACATGGCCAAGTCCAGACACAGGGATGCAGCATGTGTGTGTCGTCACATGCTGGTACACATCATGCATTCCAACACAGACACCATTGACATGGAACAGGCTTCAGTGGACTCACATGCAGCACTGTCATGGCCCTGCACACAGACATACATACATGGGGCATGCTAGACATGAGGCCAAGGTGCACACTCCTGCCACACCTTAACATGCAGTATGCTGGACAAGAAGACAAGCAGATCCTCCTCCGTCCTTCCTTGTCGAGGCGCGATGTTGTAGTGAAGAGGGCATCATGATGCCCTAGGACTTACTCCACCAGGATGCCAACTTCTTTTGCAGTGAATCTGACAGCCCTCTGCCTGTCTGCCGGGGGGGGGTTGCCACTGGCCCCGGATGGTGTTTGGTCCAACATGGCAACCCCTGAGGCAAGTGTGGATGGGCAACTGAGTCCTGGGGCTGGGCTGTGGAGCTATGGTACACCAGTCGGGAGTCTCTGGATCAGCAGAAACTCAGGAACAGGATCCCTGGCAATGGCTTCTGTGCAGGCACCAAATAGCAGGGCACGTTGGCAGCAGATGGCTCGTAGGAGGCTGCTCCGGCCTCTGGGGGCAGGTAAATGGCCTTCTGGGCAGGAGCGTGGTCTTCCGTGTGTTGTCGCGTGGCTAGCTTGATGCAGAATGAGTCCATACGTGAAAAAACAGCACGTGAGCGTGTAATCCGAGGAAAGGCCCTTAGCGTGTAAGCGCGTAAGTGATGTCACACGCGTGGGCTTTGCCTTCGCCAGGGGTTAAAGGACCACGTGGGTAAGCAGTTTGCTGCATGTGCTTTTCATGGAGACTGGCCTTGTGTGTTTCTTCTTCTTGTGGGCTCACATGTGTTTACTTCACAGCTCTTAAAGTTTGTATTTCTTGTTTTGGTGGGGGAGTTGCCTAAGCGCACATGCGTGTGTGTTTTTCTTTTCCACGCAAGGCAATCGATGAGTCGCGCACACTTATTTTTTCCACTGTGGTTGCCCCTGAGTGTCGTGCACCCATTTCCGAGGTCCGCATGCTCCACACGTATGTATTTTGTGTGTCCCTGGGTGCCACAGCATACTGCGGGAGGTTTATTTAATGCACATGGGCTATAGGGGGTTGCATGTACGTTTATTATCATTTTTTGGGTTGCCTGAGCGTTGCGTGACACATATTTTATCACCAGGGGTCACAGACAGCCATGCAGGAGCACAGGGGTGCATCTAACATCACGTATCCTTCCCCCTTCACTCCAATTGTCCAGGACAATTGATGTGTGCACCTCTCATTGGCAATATACCATCTGTGCCATGGTTGGGAGGTCACCAAAAGGGAAGGGCGACAAAGCAGGGCGACCTCCCAGGGCTGGGCGTGGTGGAGCACGTGGCTGGGGTGACCAGGGAGTCCAGGGAGTCCAGGGAGCCCAAGGTGGATGCGGAGGGAGGTGTGGCCAGGGTGTACCACCAGGGCTGGATGTCCAGCATCTTGCTGGGACGGCCAGGCCACCACCCCCAGCACCTCAGGGAGATGCTGCTGCTTCAGTCATCCCCAGCACACATCTTACCCCACAGCCAGTGTCATCTCCTGGCACGGGCCACCACGTGATGGAAGCTGCAGGTGCAACTGTAGCAACCACCACCCAGGCTCGCGGTCATCCAGCGCAGGCTGCCTTGGCACAGGACTCCCAGGCAGACTTTCTGGGCAGGAAGGCCAAGACACATGTGTTGAAGGTAGCTGTGACCAAGGCACATGTTCCTGGGGCAGTTTTGACATCTGCTGCCCCAAGCAGCCATGTGGTGGGCGCTGCATGGGGAGATGCAGCCAACACCACCCCGGCAGCGAGTCTTCCAGCCAGGACTGTGTCGGTCACAGCCCTTGGCACTGAGGTAGTTTTGCTGCTGGGTCCTGGCAACAGCACCCAGCAGACAATCAAACAATCCAGGCCTTTCGTCCTCATGCCAATTCCTACTCCCATTGGCCAGTCCACCATCGCCACTGCCCCAACTGACCAGAGCGGCATTTGCCTCTCAAGGTCTGCACAACCGGCCAAGAGGAGGAAGTGTGCTTCTGCGCAAGAGGCTAGGACCCCATACATGGCATCGGCCTCCGGCACGGCTAGGAGGAAGCCTTTCAATAAAGAGGAGCTGGACTTCCTTATGGACTATGTGTCGGCACACAACCGTGATATGCTTGTGGTCTCAGGTTGCCATACTACACCTGCCCAGCGTCAGGTCCACTGGCAGTTCATTGCAGATGGTGTGAATGCAATGGGATATGAGAGGCACACAGCTCAGGATTGCTACAAGCATTGGACTGTCCTCCGACACTGTGCAAAACAAAAGTGGGCCTCTAATTACTCCCTGACTCTGGTGACTGACAGTGGGCCACCACCAGAGGAGGATGAACTCACTCCGCATGAGGAAATCGCTGCAGAGTTCATCAATCAGGGACAGATCCAGGCAGTGGGAGGGATGCTGGATTATGACGCAACGTCCGGTGAGTCTTGATGTGTGTGTGTGTCCAGCCCATGTGTGTTTTGCTTGAATGATGTGTTGTGATTGACTGCCAGTTCAGGCTACGTATTAATTAGTGACATGTGTGATACATCCAATATTTTACTGATGTGTGCTTGTCATCATGCAGTCTGCATGCAGGACATGTGCTGCACACGGGGGTAGTCTTCATAACCACACATGCACCCTACTTACATGCAAGTCACACGGCAGCCTCTCCTGTCCATGTACAAGCTCACTGTCATGTTTGCATATAGCCTGTGGTGTAGTTCCACCCAACACTCAGCCTATGTCGTCACATGACTGACGGCTATGTGAGGTCACCCTGCAAGTTGCTCCTCCTCACGGGCATGATTCCTTGCCTCTCCATGACCATGCAAGTCACTGACTCCATGGTAGTGGCGGTTTCCGTGTTGGACTACTGCAATGGTCTGTTCCCCTTTCCTGTGTACATGCACACTTCCATGTGCAACCCTGCCATACCTGTGCTGTGGAGGTACATCCTTTGTCCTTGATGCAGGGTGTCTCACTTGGACCGTGCAGATGACACAGGCTCAGAGTGCACATGAGTGATCATTCATGGACCATCGTATTCCCTGCAAGCCCCTATGAGTCCATGGCAAGCTACACATTGTACCACATCTCCAGTATTTTATCAGTCACATGGTATTTGCTCATCCATATCATGCTCACTCAGGGTTACTTCATCATCATGCACATATTTATGGTGTCCTTGTCTGTGTCGGGCAAAGGTCTACCTCTGTTACAGCCACACTGCTTCCAGGCGACTGGTGTTGTGGCTTTTGCCTGCATAGATGTAATTGTGATGGTTCCTCATGTGTCCTGCTTACTATCCCCCTCTCATCTGCTGTAGTCTCAGTTGTCTCAGATGATGCTATTGACACCTGCAAACACTGTCTGAAACTTCACAGTACTGTGGTCAGCCATTCAGAGCCATGCACTGGCTCCCTGCGATTCCCCGGGGAGGCATGAGGGGCGGGGGGGCAGTTTATCCCTACAACCCAGTGTAAACACTTTGCACATGATGACCGTACGTGCCCTTACAGTGCCGTCATGTCACAAGATTAACATCACTACATTTCTGGTTCTGTTGATAGTTGAGGACGTAAACATGTGCTGCACTGCACCCACACACTTCTGAGCCGCCATGTTTCACCCTTCAACATGCCTATTCACTTGTATGTTGTCAAAGTGACCTGCCATGTATGTATCCATTTGCCTCCCTTCACTGTATTTCAAGGCACATGCGTTGTTGCATCCTCGGACACGTGTGCTTTTATTGATATTTATGTTCTTTTAGTGCATGTTGACATGCATTTTGCATTTGTCATGGACACTTCTATTTGATTTACTGCTGTGGCTATTTGGGAATTGTGCCATGGCTATGCTGCGTGGCATCTCTTTGTTGACATCTGTAATTTTTGGCTAAAATATAGGCCTGCCAGGAGGTTGTGTGTGATGCAGTTGATATGCAACATGCAGTACATGCGTCGGTTTCGCATTTGACACTCATCCATGTCTGCTTTCAGGGTCCCCTTCCATTTCATTGCCACTGCATACATGCCAGAGATTGTGTTGTGTGTGACATGGCTGCCTCATGTGTTGGCCCTCATTATTGTGTTGTATATGTGTGTGGTATGTGCTGCTGATATGTGTACTCATGTTATTATTTTTTGTTGTTTTACAGGTGATGATGCACCGAAAGCAGTCGAGGAGGAGATGGCAGACAGGGTGGAGGGTTTAGGTTACCAACCATGCACCAGTGGTGGTTGTGGAGTGGTAGGCCACGAACATCCCTCAGTGCACCATGCCATCCTGTCCAGGCCTGCCTCTGGGTACGGCTCTGAGGAGCTCTCTACTCTGATGTTGAATCGGATGCTCATTAATCCATGCCATCGATGGTGGGTGATTCTGCAATGGATTCTGTTCTGTCCGCCACACCTGCAGTGGGGGCAGACCCGTCAAGGGGCCAGTCAGTGTTGGAATGTTGGCCTGTGGTGGTTACGGGTGCAGAGTCACACTCCACACCAGTTGTTCCTGTTCCTGGGGCAGCAGATTGACAGAGGAATGCAGTCCTGCAGCCGCGGGCTGTGTCGGCACAGTCTCCTTGGGCCCCACAGGCGTGGTACCCAGCCATGCGGTGGCCGTGCGCCAACAGGGAAAACTGGGTGGGAGAATGCCATTTATGCCATTGCACAGCAACAGGGGGGAGCAATTGAGATGTTGGCTCAAGGCACGGAACGTGTGGCTGATTCCGTTCTCCCCCCTGATAGACAGGTGGAGCTCCAGCATCAGGCAACGCAGTCCACGTGCCGGTCACTCAGGCTGGGCACGGTGGCGTCCAACAGGGCCCGCTGGGCTGAACTGGTGGCTCTACGCTCAGCTATTGCTGCTGACGCACAGGCCAACAGGGAAGCGCTGAGGGAAGATAACACCTCCCTCAGAAGTACTCTGGCTGCTCTCATCATGGCCCAGGATACTCGGGCAGAGCAGAGGATGGTGCAGCTGGAACGCACCCTCTCAGCTCAACTCCATGCAAGCCGGGAGGAGATCCGTCTGTCACGTGAGGCATCCCTGGCAGAACTCAGTGTAACACTTGAGTCCTTGCAGGAGGACCTCTGTGTTACACGTGAGGTGGTGCATGGGGACCTCTGTGCCATATTCATGCAGAACCAGGCTCACCAAGCCCGCATGCTTGCTGCCGTGGAGGGACTTGATGGGGGTATGCATGGTCAGGCACCTTTGCTACGCACACCTCCTGATGTACAGCCAGGGGGTGACGACGACGATGACCTTTCTCTCAGTCAGGTCATGCCATGAAGACCATGAGCCCATGGAGGATTTTTGTTTTTGTCTCAACATCGACACATGTGGGTGTTGAGGTGCACCCTGCACCTCCCCCCTCCTGGGTGGCCCCCCACATCCCCAAGTCCACTATGGCCATTTTTATTTTTTGTCTATTGTGCATTTATGATGCAGTGTGGTGCTATGTGGCATCCGATGGCATTCACTGTGTGTTCCGGACTGGGCCCATACAGGCTTGTCTCGTGTTTGTGTTTGTGGCTTGGGGTCCGGACACATATGCTCGCAAGGATGGCACTGTGTGACAGTAACTTACACAGAGGCATTGGACGGACAGTCTGAAGTCCAACTTGTGTATACACCCCTAGTGGGGATTCATGATGGTTTCTCCAGTGCATGGTTGGACTGCATTTTGGTGAGTATATTGTTGACTCTGCATGATTTAATTCTACTAATTCATATATTGCCTTGACTGTATACATTGTTGATGTACTTCATGCTGTATGCAGTCCCATGCCCCCTATATCTGTCAAGGCCACTCTCATGATGGTAGGGGGACGTGTGGTGGCAATGTCACATTGATGCACTTGTCCTATGGTGTTTACTCACTGTCTGCCTTTGTCACTGTTGGGTCTTGTGTTCTTGATGTGTTTTGCTGGTAAATTGATAGTCCTGTGTTGGCTTTGCTTATGATGTGTCACAGGCTCAGCAATATGTTTCCGTTGCAGATGTGTCCACAACAGAGTGGTTAACATGGAAAATGTATGCTACGCTGTGGGTTCATGCATTTCCCATGCTAACATGCATTAAATCGCCCTGCAAACACACCCCACAATGCACACAGCACACCCCACCTCCAGCTCCACCCCAACATCCATGCACCCACACACTACTTGCCTCCGGAGACATGCTGTGTCCCTGCTGCACATGTTCACATTGACTTTCGTGATTGTGAACTGGTGCCGCTGGCTCATTTCTTTCCTTTGTTTTTTTATGCAGCTGAAGGGGTTTCCAGGCCACCAACACCACTCACTGTACTGTGTGGTGTAGTGAGCGGAGTGTTGTGGGGGACAACCCTGCAGCACCCACATTTTCCTTTCTTTTTTGGGATTCCCTAAAATGCATGCCACCAAAGGTTCAAGGTTTTGGTGTTCAGACCTTAGGTGGCATTCATTTATATACTTTTAGTATAGGTTGGATGTTTTTGTTCACTCTTTTCTTCAGAGTGTGTGTCTGAGGGGATTGTCTGTAGGCTGTTTCCATTTGTAACAGTGCATTTTCTGACAGCTGTGTCATGTGTGTTGATATTTTTATTGAGGTTTTCACATTGCATGCCATGGCATGTTGTGTGGGGTGGGTGATATGGGGTTGAGGGAGGTTTAGGTGACAGACCAGCATTTGGATGTGCTATTTTGCATGGTGGTGTGGAATCTGTAGCTTGCATGTGTGCCTTTTGGTCACAAGGAATTGTGTTTGTTTAAGTGGCTAGTGATGCACACAATGCTGCAATTCCAAGGACACATTCTCAGGGTGTTAAGGTTGTGACAGTTGACTGTCCCTTTCTCATCACCGATTGTCACCCGGAATGTGCCAGGCTTGTGTGCACTCCGCAGGGGGGGATGAGTTTAGGTGAAAATTGTAGCCATATACTGGGTACGGGCTGCCTTGTCATGTGCCCTTTCCCCTCTCATGCGCAGCAGCTGTGTGTGTGGTTGAGGATGTGGGGGCACCATCATTGAGACCGGTACACCCCGCCGGGTTCCAACATTGTGCAGGGCACATGCTGCCACAATGATCCTGCATACTACTGGGGGCGCATGTAGTAGCTGCCACCAGAGTTGTCAAGGGAGCGGAAACGTGACTTGAGCACTCAGAATGTGCGCTCCACCTTGCCCCGGGTTGCAATAAGGCCCGTGTTGTATCTTACCTGGGGTGGTGTGGTGGGGTTCCATATTGGCATCATCATGTGGGTGCTCAGAGGGTAGGCACTG
This sequence comes from Ambystoma mexicanum, assembly GCF_040938575.1. Lineage (NCBI taxonomy): Eukaryota > Metazoa > Chordata > Amphibia > Caudata > Ambystomatidae > Ambystoma > Ambystoma mexicanum. Next base: position 296,504,128 of record NC_090925.1, read on the forward strand.
TCCTCTGGGGAGTTGATAATGGTTGTCATTAGTTTGGTTTGTGTATTTGTCTGTGTGTGACATGCATGCATGTGCACAGGCATTTGTACTCACCAATGAGCCATGTGTTGCCATGCCTCCCAGGTTCCAGGTCCCGGTGTAGGGCTTACATTCTGAATATAAAACTGTCATGGGTGGACCTGGGATAGTTTGCATAGACAGAGGTGATGATTCCTTTGGCATTGCATACAACCTGCACATTGATGGAATGTCAGTGCTTGCGGTTGCGATAGATGTGCTCAGTGGCCCTAGGTGGACGTCGGCCCACATGGGTGCAATCAATGGCACGAGCACTCTGGGGAAGTGTGCCATTCTGTAAAAGCCCTGGACAAGGGCCTGCCTTTCTGCTGGTGTTCTGGGCATGTATATGTGCCTGCGGACTGAGGGGCTTGTAGTCATGATTGCCAACAACTGATGTAGCATAACTGCGTGGCCTGTGAGACACCCCCAACTATGGCAGTTGTCTGCTGAAATTACCCAGTGGGCAAGAAATGCAGGACATCAAGCACCTTTTCCAAGAGGCTCAGTTCTTGGGAGCACAAGGTGGGTGATGTGAGGTCATCCTCCCACTCAGTGACCAGGTCTAGGATGATATGAGGTGGAAAACTGTACCTACCTGCCATAGACCTGTCATTAGGCATCCCAAAAAGGCTGGTTCTGGGTAAGACAATGCAGGGCCTGGCTATCCTCCTCCTCCTACGGTGGCCCACGATCACTGCTGCAAGGAATGGGACATTCATCATAGCTGTATATGCTTGCTTATTGTTTGTTCATGTTTTTATGTTGCTCTGGGCCGCTTTCACCTGCTTTCGTGTGGCGGATCTGTTTCCAGGTTTGCGCCCCGTTTGGTGTGCCCGGGTTTGCAATATTCAATTCCATGAATATGTGTTGTTAGCGCACGTGTGGGCGTTTCGAGGGTTTCACTGCTGTACTTCCCCTGTTACACCCACATTTTCGCATGTTGTTCCCTATTTCATGTGTTCCGCCCCTTTTTTCGGTGTGTGCGCTGGACATTGTGCGGCTTCACTGGCCGACTCACGCACAACTTTCGGGATGTCATTGTGACGTGTGCGCCATGCGTGCATTCAGCGCAGGTGCCAGGTAAGCCACGTGCAGTGCCTTCCATGAATTGGTAAACGGGCACCTGCACGTGTTTCAAACTCGTGCGCTGCGTTTCTCACGCTTGCGCTAGACATTTCAGCGCACAATAATTCCATGAAATACCCCGTAAATCTCTAAAGCTGCTGCCTGAATTTTGTCCACAACTACATTCTGCACTACGCGACGGAGAACCTGGTCTACAAACACTCCTTCCTTCTCCTGCAACCTTCTTTTTCATCAGTGGAGCTTGGCCCAGTGCCTTGCTGCTCCTGAACCCCCAGGGCAAAGTAGGTGCATTTGTCCTGCACCTCAGGACCATCCTGAAAAACCTTGGCTAATTTTCTTCAAAAAATTGAAAATTCGGCATTTTGTAATTAATTCTTTTTGCATATGCCTTAATCACAGCACCGTACAAATGCACTCCAGTCAGCTTTATTTTGCTAAATTCCGCTGCCCTGCAGCTGATTGGAAGCTTCACTGCTTGTCCTTGCCTGTATTTCTCTGCACCATGCAGTGCTTTCAACGTGGCCGCCTGGGCCCTCTCTACGGGGGAGACTCTGCCGATTTGGGCACCTTCTGCCATCCGGCTCCCTGATTGGTGGGGAGTTTGCATTTCTGGACCAATGAGGGACCGGCAGGCTTTTAGCCGGCCCAGTCATTCCAAGGCCCACTTCTAAGGCCCTGTCAGCTTCCCTGTCTGCTTTCACAGGCTGCAACAGCCCAAACCCTTGGTGAGGCTGCTACCCCTGGACTATTGGACTGCCGGGACTCTCCTACCATATTGTGTTTGGGTTAGTTCCCCTCCCTCTTGGTCTATGTCTACTTCCTCCTCGGATGGTACTCTCTACTCTCCCTGTTATATACTCATTTGAAGCCTTATCTATATTCACCTTTACCATCTGACTACCATTATAAATTCCATAACTACTGGTCTCCCATTTAACATGAAAGTCAAACTTGGGTGTAATGTTGCATTTATTTGAAAGTCAAACTTGGGTGTAATTCTGCATTTATTTGAAGGTCAATTCTGGGTGTAATTTTGTATTTATTTGATAGTCAAACGTGGGTGTAATTTCGCATCTAACTTTGGCCATTGAGTGTAACCTGCTAGCCCAGTGACTGTTTCAATACTGCTTGGCTTGCTTACTCCTTCCTCTGCCTCCTCTCTTTTCCAATAATGACACTTTCTGTTTCTCCCATCTATTCCAACTGCTTCTCTATCGACTATCCTTCCCTTCTCACTGAATCTGGAAAAAAGACATTTAAAAAGGATATCTTGGCCTCCAACCCTGGTCTCCCTATCGCTGATACCTATACCAGCACTTCCTCCAGACAGACCCTCACCAACATCCCCTTTGTTGTTCCTTAGTCGGATCTATGGACCCCCGTATGATCTCTGTGCTCTGTCCTGTCTCCTCCTCTCCCATAAATGGCGGCACTCACTGGGATGCCCTCATGGCTTCCTTCAACTCCTCCAGAGTCATCCTTAATGTCTACCTAAATGGCACTGTTATGGTCCAAGGTCCTCAGTCCAATCTCCTCCTCCTTGATAGACGTTTCCCTTGCTTCATCAACTTCCTCACCTCTCCAGCTGTCCCCTCTTCTCACTCCTTGGCTACCTTGCCCACTTTTTCCTCTTCCTCTGCCACTCTTCAGGCTACCTCCACAACTCTGCAGGGCGTACCTCTGATTTTTACCCCTCCCCGGAAGGTCTTTAAGGCTGGCAACCTTCTTCATCTAGGAACAAATTGATTGTAGAGGTGCACACTAAGGTAATGTGTTCAATAATTGAATGTAAACAAAAAATGATATCAATGGATGTATGTCAGCTTAATAGTGTTCCCTGTTGGGATCTATGCTACTAGATCCAACAAATGAAGAGAAAGGGATGGTATCTCAAGTAACTCGAGATACAAAAAGGACCATAAACAATAGCAGCCTAACAGCTGCTAAACACTTTCATATGAACACTTTGCATTTTCTAGAGAAATAATTTGAAACAATATGATTTAAACATAAAAAAGTATTATTAAAGACATTTACCAACATAGAATCTTGTTGGTGATATTCAGTACATCTCTTTTATAATAACATAATTCTCATAGGATCAAGTTTATATGCAATTACATCAAGAAAACAGCAAATTATAGCTGTCCAGTCAAATGGTCGAATATATTTGATCGAATGACAAATTGGTCGAATCAATTTGGTCGAAAAAAAAAGGTTGAATTTTTTGTTTAAAGTATTTTTTTTTTTGCTCTAGTATAGGTAAAAAAAGGTTAAAAAAAGGTGTTTTAACACCAAAAGCAGGGGATGGGGGGGACCCCCACCAAAAAAAATAAAATAAATAATTCGACCAATTTTTCGACCAAATTGATTCGACCATATTGTAATTCGATCAAATGCATTCGACCAAATGTCTGGTAACCCAAATTATACTCAGTTTACACAAATTGTGTTACTCATTCAATTAGCGTTGGAGAACAGAAATAATTAATTCAATTTCAATCTGTTTAACACAAAATATAATCTGATATCTAGACAAGGAAGTATTGTTGTGTCTTCTGTCCTATACTACGCGTTTCGGGTTATTTAAACCCTTCTTCAGGTATTGATATCAGTTGGTTCTTTCTGAAAAGATTGATATAGAGTGGTATTACTAAATTAATATTATTAAATTGATCCTCAAACTCATAGATTAATTGAAGAAAAGAATAGAATAGGAGCTGTGTGAATTAATCACTTCACTAACCTGTTATTGAGATCAGAGATCAAGGTCAATATTCACAATGGACTCTGTGTAGGATCTCCCAATCCTATAACTAACAGAGAGTACAGTATACTGTAAGGTAAGACTTAAAAAACGTTTGCCTAAAAATATAATGCAATCTGTAACGAGACCAGTGTCTCATAAAAGCCTTCTTCATCTAGCCACTCTCAACTCTCGCTCTGCTGTCAATTACTCCTCTGACATTTGCCACCTCCTTGAAGAACTGGACCTAGATGTCCTCTGTCTTACAGAGACATGGTTCACGGCCAGCACTGTCACAAGCTTTGACACTCTACTCCCTGATGGCTACAAGATCCTCTTTGCACCCAGATCTACTCGACCTGGAGGGGGCGTAGCCCTTATCTTTCCTTAGTGGATTCCTGCTACTATCATTCCCGCTCAGATTTACTCCTCTATTGTAAGCCTTGTCTGCAGGCTCTCAATCTCTCCTAACTACTCACTTACTGTTGCTATTCTCTATCGGCCTCCCAGGCAAATCACCTCTTTTCTCTCTGAATGGGCTAACCTCTCCTCCTCCCTCCTGGCCTCTACCACTCAACCCCTCCTCATTGGTGACCCAACAACCACCTCGATTCTCCCTGTCCCTCATCTCTGCTCTTTTAAAACCTCTGTAACTCCCTGTCCCTCTCTATCCTTCCCTTTGGCCCAAAAAACTCTGATGGACACACACAGGATATCATGATCTCCCCTAGCCTCCCCCTCTGTATCCCTCGGACCACTCCTCTCTCCTGGAGTGACCACTGCCTTCTCTCCTCCTATCTCTCACTCTCTTCCTCCCAAGCCAAACCCACCCCAACACTGCCACTTACTTTCTCGGACATCCAACCTATGAAGCGTGTGTCAGCTGAGACTTTTGCTGCCACCTTCTCTCCCCCTTCCCCTCCTCTGGCTGACTCTCACCCCGACTCAACCCTGTCCCTTCTCTACTCTTTTATCTCTGATACTCTTGATGCTCTTGCCCCTGTCATGAGGACCGCTTGAAGTCCAAAGCCAAGTGCAACTCCTGGTATGACTCCGACCTAGCTACATTTAAAAGTAAGTGTAGGGTGTCTGAGAGGAAATGGACGGCTTCTTGCTCATCCTCTGACAAACTGGCCTGTTGCCTGCTCCAAAGGCAATACCAGCTCTCTGTCCGCACTAAGAAGAGAGCCCACATTCAAGCCAGTGTCTCTGTGGCATCTAACATCTCATCCGAATGCTTTAAAATGTGCAAGGAGCTTGCCATCCCTGTGGCAGTCTCCACCCCTCCTCTTGCCTCCCAGGCTCTCTGCAATGCCCTTGCCTTGCACTTTATCTCAAAAACCTCTCTTGTCCACCTCCCCTCCCCTGTCCCTCCTATTCCCCCTCAGTCTGTGCTTGCAGACCCCCCTTTAACCACCTCCTCACCGTCCTTCTCTTCCTTTCCGATTTTCTCCCCTGACGAGGTCGCTAGACAAGTCCGATCTATGAAAGCCTCGTCAAAACAGGTTAATCCCTGTTCCTCTAAAACCATCAAGGACCACATTAACACCCTTGCTACGGCCCTTGCCGATTTTTGCAACCACTCCTTTGCCTCAGGATCCTTCCCCGCTCATCTGAATACTCCCTTGTTCATCCTCTTCCCAAGAAACCCACAGCTGATCCTTCCTGTCCGGCTAACTATTGCCAATTTCTGTTACCTCCTTTCTGGCAAACTCCTAGAAAAGCTGGCCATCTCTCAGCTTAATCTTCATTCAGATTCTGTTGGCTGTCTCCATGTCCACCAGTCTGGCTTCAGGTTGGCCAGAATCACGGAAACTGGTCTCCTGGACATCTGTGAAGATCTGCTTTCCAACCTGGACTCTAACATTCCCTCTGTCCTCATCCTTCTTGATCTCTCTTCTGCCTTCAACATGGTCAACCACACCATCCTTGTCAACCGGCTCCGTGATAACCTGGATATCACTGATCAGGCTCTGGCCTGGCTGACCTCTTTTCTCTCTGATGGACCATCCCAGGTCCCACTCGGGTTCTTCCTATCATCTATCTTCCTCTCTACCGATGGGGTTCCCCAGGGGTCTAACCTCTCACCCTGGATTTTCAACCAATACCTGGCAACTCTTGCACACTGCATTGTTATTTTCTGCTCAAATTTCGAGTGCTATGCTGATGACACTCAACTCATTTTCCGGCTGGCCTCAGCCACCTCCTCCCCCTCTCTCATCTCTAACTGTCTAACTGCCATTCAAGATTGGTGTGCAGCCAATGATCTTTGTCTGACTGCCAGCAAGACTGAGATCCTCCTCATCGGCACACCATCTCCATCCTTTTCCCTTACTCTCTGGCCTGCCTCCCTTGGCCCGCCTTCTACCCCTACCTGCAAGGCTAAGAACCTCAGGTTCATCTTTGACTCCACACTTACTCTCAACCTATATCTCTGAGGTCTCTAAAAACTCAAACTTCCTACTGCACTTCCTCAGAGGTACTTTGCCGTTCCTCTCCTTCCCTCAGAAGCTCACTGTCTCTCAAGCTCTGGTTTTCTCTAGGTTGGACTATTGTAACAACCTCTTTCCAAATCTACCTGCCTCTACTCTCTGCCCTCTGCAACTTATCCAGAACAGGACTGCAAGACTTCGTATCTCTCCAGCTCTGAAATCTGTCCATTGGCACCCATTGGATGCAAATATTAAATTCAAAACCCTCTGCATTGTCCACAAGGCTTTCTGGGGCCTGGGTCCCAAATATCTTCAGCTATCCCTCTGCAAATATCTCCCCTCTCAAGCTCTTCGCTCCTCTACGTCTAACTTCCTCCAGGTTTATCTTTTTTCAAAGAAACAAGCTGGGGGTAGATGTCTATCTTTGGCTGGGGCCTCCCTCTGAAACAGCCTCCCTGCCACTCTAAAACTTGAGGAGAACCATCTCTGTTCTGGAAGCACCTAAAGACCTTCCTCTTTGCTTCTGCCTTCTCCCTCCTCTCCTCTGCTGACCCGCTCTCTCATGACACTGTGCACCTGGCCACCTTCTTTCCCCTGGGTCCAGTTACCTGCTCATCCTGCCGCCCTCCTGCACTGCTTCCTGGCCACCCCTTGCACTGGATGGACTGTATCTGTAATTTTACAGCCCCCAACCCCATTTCCTTCTTTTCTGCACTTATCAGACTTACCCAGTCTGTCGCCATAAACACAGCACTTGCCACTTGGTGGCTGTACTATCACTGTTTATTGCATCCATTCTATTTTTGTATTATTTATTATTTATTTATCTCCTCTCCTCTGCTGTGCACTTTCCACTCTCCCCCTTCCATGCACTTTTTCCCTTTTCCCCTTCTCATGCACTTGCGCGTTCTCAATGTCACTGGGCCTAGTAAGATCGCTGTTGTTTTGTGTTCACCCCTGTTTCCCCTCCCTTGCCTAGTCGCGCTCTGAAACACCTGTGTACGAGCGTGATACAAATAAAATATCATATCATATATCATATCATACATTCTTTCCTGATCAATTGACCCTGTAAATCTTTCTATGTTCACTGTAAAATACACAAGTGGGCTAAATTCTGAAACCTTTTTTCGCACTAATGATGAAATGTGCTAAACCACCTCATCACTCGCGCCAAAAATGGTGCACATAAATCCACAAAGGGCCTCTGAAAGTGTGCATCTTAGATGCTCATATTCAGATGCCTTTTTTTCACTTTCTTTGGTCATTTGGCGAAAACGAGGGTACATTTTTGGTCTAATTCAATAAACAACCGAAAACCACAAATACGATGCACTTTCATATATGAAAACATGAAAGGTATTCTTTTACACATGTATCCCTATGCGTAAGGGAAGGCCCAATGCATCATAGGTACATTTCTGAAACCTTCATGTACTTCCTTAGAAGTGGGAGAGCAGCGGTATTAACCACTGCTCTCCCACTTGTATTTCTATCCTTCAAAGATCCTGTCATAGACAATATTGGTTGAGGGGATGAAATGGTGGAACAAATCATTATGGCAAAAGCAATCCTTTAATTCTTTATGAAAAATCCTCACTCACTGTGTACAACTTAAAGACAAAAGTAAAATGAAAACTTTACAAACCATAGACTCCTATCTAGTGCGCAGCCACACTGGTCTGCATGCACATTCATTAGCCTGCATTTTAGGAACTGCTTGCAAAACCACTTGCCACCACATCAAAATGATAGCGACACATCATTCTATCATACCGGAACCTTGTGCATTGACTATACCTTACAAAAGTCATGATCTAGAACTGCAACATTTTTATCACATGGAACAGCCAAAGAACTCCTTCAAGAAATAGAACACATCCAATGTAAATATTTTGGAACTGAAGGTGACTTAGCAAATTCTGTACCTTCAGAAAACATTACCAAAAACCTCATTAAACACCAACATTCCTAATAAAGACATACAACAAGAAATATCTAAGTTTCAAAACACATCTGCTGAAAGTACCAGACCAGATATGTATTGTCGTGGGAACGTTTTACAAAAAGAGCACACAAATAGTAGATCTAGCTTACAAAAAAGAAGACAATGAAAAATTCCATTGGTTCCAATTAGCTTTATACCTGACAGCAGAATAACTAACCCATCAAGAGTGTGCACGTACTGCAGCACAAAGCTTGACAATAACCAAATTCCATCACATGCTATCAATAATAACTTGGAAATATTTCCACTTCCAAAAGCTCTTCAACAGTTTAACTAGTACAAGAGTATTATAAAACAAACAGTGCATCCCTTTCAAGCTATAATATGCCTTCAACCAAAATCTGCCAAATTACCTCCATCCATGCTACTAAAGGGCATCTGTGGCAAAGTAGTATATTTACCATTGGATCTAAAAGAAAATATTAAAACTCTAGGACTACAACAGCCAATAGATCAATCTTTCATTGTATTAGTTAATGGTGAGACAAACAAATTTGGCTACAACTAGTCGACTTAAACAAAGTTATACAAGCCCTACAATAGCTAAAAGAAAACAATGAATACTACAAAGATACAAACAGATAAAAGAAACCACCCACATTATTCAAGAGTCACTAGAAACTGGCCAATTTGAACATGTAGATCATGTTACAGCAGCCAACATGTTAGACCTGTATACCATTCACCCACCATTCACCCACTGCACTCCAAAGACACAATTGATGATGCATTAGAAACATATCAAATGCATCAATCAAAATTATCCCCAATGGGCATATGGGGAAAAAAAATGCATCAGCATGTTCTTTTCCTCTACTCTTTCTTACAGGAAAAAGAGGAAGATGTGATGAAAGGTCCACACAACCCAGATTCAAGACAAATGTTAAATACAGTTTCCACCTCCTCTTCAAATGTTATGGAGTTTCACATACATTAAAAACAGGCTCTATCTTTTTATACATATCTGCTTCAAAAAATAAAAGACAAAGATGAGGTTTTGCAGTCAAGTATCACAAATCTCTTGGCAAACATGAGTGGTAGAAATAATACTGGTTCCGATGTGTCACACTGATGTATGTTGTAAGCTAAAGAACTTAGGCCCACCCACATGGTTTGTTACTTAAAGTTGTGCAGAGCACGCATTGGGATGACTTTCACAACTTCTTATGCACTGCAAACCAAAATAAAGATGGAATAGACAGAAAAACCCCACGAGAATTCTGTTCTCCTGACCCTGCAAATGTATCAAGGTACTTTCCCTATTGCTTCAGAGCCATGCTGTATTTTATCTGCAATAAAACTATACCTCTGCTCAGAGATGTGCAACACTTCTTTTGGAGAAAAGAATACCAATCCAGAAGAGCACCACACATCCACATGATTTTGTGGATAGAAGATGCTACAAAATGTGGCCATAATTGTGACACCACTGTTTTACAGTATATTGAAGAATACATTCTCTGTGACATCCCTTCAGAAACCACAGATAGTGACCTACATGCACATGTTTTACGCTTCCAAAAACATAAATGTGGCAAATACTGCCGACGTAGATATAAAAACAAAGGGAAATACTTAACCAAATGTCTCTGTGGCTTCCCTAGACCAGTGTGCAAAAAAGGAAACGTAAATAGCATTCCTTTAGACAATGCGTAAAAGGCAAATCCCCAAAAAATACATACAACATTAAAAGAGACGAAGCATTCAAGTACATCAATGATTACAATGCAATCATTGCCCTCTTGTGGAATGCAAACATAGACATACAATACATTGTAGACAATTTCACTGCATTTGGAATATATTTCAGGTCCTCTCACCAAAGCTGAAAAAACAGAGCTAAAGGCCCTCTTGGATGACATATTATCTGACAAAACACTATCACAGAAATTGTACAGCTTTGGTATAAAACATGCTCTCCCATAGAGAATGTGAGTCCTACAAAGCTGCAGACCATTTACCAGGTACAGCCTTATATGGCAAATCTGAGCACATTGCCTGGTTGAACCTTGTAACAGCTTCATCCCGACAAAGAGTACTAAAATCCTACCAAGAGATAGAAAACATATCCACAAATGATCCCAACAGTTCAGACATTTTAAAAAACAATTTACTTGACACATGCTACCCAAACAGAAGTACTGCTTTGGAAAACATGTGTCTGTTTGACATTGCCCAAAACTACAACTATAAAAGAAAATGTCACACCAAATGAGACAACTGGCAAATATTCAGTTTCAACTTTTGAAGGAAGCCTAGTGAAACGGACCACACCCAGTCTAATTAATCATGTAAAGTTATCATTTAAATCTCCACAACATAGATAACTGTATTACATGGCCCTACTCCAATGTTTTAAACCTTGGAGAAAAGAAAAATAATTGTGAGGTGACTATGACTCATTTGAAGGTGCATTTAAAGCAAATGAAAGCAGTCAAACAAATGACAATTTCAAACAATACAAACAAATGTTGGACAATGAACGCCAACAAGAGGAAGAAATTGAAGCTCAACTAGACAAAGACACTCTGGAGGGCAGTCAACCTTCCCTTACAGGATGCCAAGACCCACTTGGAGTACCACTCCTTCTAAATGAAGCAGACATAGCCATGACTGAGGTAGAAAATACCATGTATTATTATAAACAATCTGAGGAAGACTTGTCAAATCTGGAATCTCAGCTAAATGATGAATAACTCACTATGTATCTAGAAGTCACTCCAGAAATTATGCATGGTTTTAAACATGAAACTAAAAAAACCTGTACCTTTAAAAATGATAAAGCTCTGATCCTGCATGTAAGTGGTGAAGTTGATTCTGGAAAAACATCCTTAATTAAAATAACCGAAAAAATGTAAAAACTTAACATACAACAACCTTTCAGCTGTAGTAACAGCTCCCACAGGTTTTGCTGCTTACAACATAGGTCATATCAATTTACAAAGACTACTACTCCTCCCAGAAGAACAGCAACACAAATTAAAATACTACAAATTGTCAGCATAAGCTGCTACTGAGGTTCACAGAATTATGAAACAAATGAAAGTTCTCCTGATAGATTAAGTAAGCATGGTGTCCAACCTCATATTGGCTTTAATTCATCTCAGAATGCAGAAAGTCCAAAAACCAACTACGAGGAACTGTTTGGAGGAAAAGATGTTATTGTTTTTGGAGATCTCCTACAGTTAACACCTGTGAAATGGCAAACTATTTTCAAAACATTAGGACACAAAGATGCTGTAATATTCTCGGCAGCATTGGACATGTAAATCTCTGGCACCATTATCATCATTACAGAGAACTAACTCAAAACATGCGCCCGTCTGCAAACCTCACATATGCTAACATTTTAAAAAGCATTAGAACCGGGCTGCTTACTAAAGATGCAAAATCCATCTTAAATAGTATACTAATCCATAAACTATATGGGCGAAACAAAACTGTTCTTGGTGTCATCAGCAATTTACTCAACAAAATCTCAAATGTATGTCCTTAATGCCAACCCTTGCAAGCTGTAGTCAATTCAACGAGGCAGTGTTGAAAAAAGAAATGCAACCTATACTGCATACCAGCTCCACAGACAAACTAGAAGTGCATGGCATGACACTTCCTATGTGTCAACAAGCAACAGCACGACTAAATAGTTTAGAAAAATGTATCTCCAACACAGTTGGATTGGAGAAAATATCAACTTTGTTTCCGAACTGCAGAGTAATTCTAAAGCATAACCTTGACGTGGAACAAGGCTTAGTCAATGGAGCAATTGGAACAGTTGTTGGCTTCCAAACATATCCACGTGACAACAACATTTAGTTTGTCAATATTCACTTTTACAAACTTGCAGAAGTTAAAAAAATTGGGCAAACAATAGACATTGCATGTACGCAGAGAGCAATTTTCTCTGTCACTTGCATATACTGTCACTGTTCACAAATCAAAAGGTCTTACCCTAGAACAAGCATTGATTGACATTGGCAGCATGGTCTTTAAAGAAGGTATGAGTTATGCAGCACTTTCACATCTTTGTACACTCAATGGTCTATTCCTAGTCAACTTTGATGCAAACAACGTCAATGCTGACATTCCTTGAAAACCTTTTAAAAGACAAATAATATAAACGGAAGCTATAGCAGATTTCCCAACAATACCACTAAAAAACTACGACCAACTTCTGCATCAAACAATACAACCACAAAACTGTCTAGAACAAAGTCAACTTCACATCCATCAGTAAAGAAAGACACAAATGTCTCTTTTCCAGAAATATATGCAGGCCATCTAACGATACACAATCAGAACTCTCTGGTCCATTTATATTCAGAAACCACAATTGGAGTAAATTGTTATGCTAATGTCACAATGAACCTTCTCTTTCAATTGCCAATAATTGTTCATAACATTTATTTAAACGGCTGAGACTAGCTGTGTTTGCAAATGCTCACCCTTCACAGTAATGCCACCAATAATCCTGAAAACACTTACAGTGTCTCAGGTATAAGGTAAGAATTGGACTACTGTGCAGCAATGGTAACATTTACCATAAACACACAAGTAGATCCACAAGCAATCCTAATGTACTTACTACTAGTACTGGAAACCCAAAACAATCATATAAATTAAATCTTCCAGTTTTCATACATGTGCAAGCATACATGCACTCTCTTCAACCATGTTTCACAAAACCACATCCCTAATGAAAGATTTCTATATGTATCCATGCCAAATTGTGAATCCATTCCATTTCAACAGCTTTTGCAGAATGCAAATCATGGTATATTATGCTATTTTTGCAATTCAGAAAATCTTTCCACCATACAAATAGACTCACTTAGCCAATAAATTATATTAAGATATGCAAAAATGCAGATTGTACCAAAAATAACGGTAGGTTACAGGCTTCACAAACGGTCAAGTATCTCTTGGAAACAAAACCTTCACAACAATAGGTATAATATACCATGCTGGTGCTGTGACTATTTCAGGGCACTACACTGAATATGTTGGAATAAAAGTTGTTGGTTTGATTGTACTGATACTTCCGTTACTCCAAAACATAGGTTAGCAGCAAATTTAACAAATGCCTACTTAATATTCCTTCAACCCAAATTTAGTCACTAAACCATAGTACAATCAAAATTTGATTATTCCAGCAGGGATCTAACTACATCCATAATACTGCAAGAACACTTTTGAAAGTCAGTCTAGTTAGTATACGCCAACAGGTATCTAACTACTTCAAAAACACCCCTCATTGCAAAGCACTTCAAAACCGCCATCTCAATTATTATATGACAAAACACTTTCTACCTCTAATGTAGTTAGAATATGCCAACATGTATCTAACTATTTCAAGCATTCCCTTAATTACAACATTCTTCAAACAAACATATCACACTTACACTCACGTAACTGTTATCCAGTACAGATTTGTTTTTCCCAATGACCCAACGATTGTGTAATGTCAAAACAACAGCAGTGTGTCATGCACTAGTGTTGTACCAAACATAGTACTTAAAATGTACTGTTTATGGGGGTCTAAAAAAGAAAAGGAATATTGAAAACTGTATACCACTACAGATTTTGACCTATCATGCTTAACCAATTGAAGAAAAGAAACCAGAGATTGCAGCTTCATGATGCCACAACACTAAACAGCCACAGCAATCTTAATCAACTACATATTCAGTGAGCACGATCCTCAATTATACTAAAATCATAAGTACCATATACAATTCAATTACATAATTCCTCAATATTACACTTTGTACTCCCTCTACATTATGTACAATTACTTTCCACATATTCCTACAATGGTGATTCTGGCCATACTCCCACTATATTACCTATAATTAGCATCTTGGGCGGATGAGCCAGCCAATCAGGTGGCAAGGACAGCGGGTTTGAACCGCCGTACAAGCTTGCTTTCCAAACCACCTGACGCCCGGCTCTCCCCGTCGTCATCTTCCCCCACCCTCTATCCTCATTTCATTTTTCTATCTCAAACCCCCGCCCTTCCACTTACCTTATTTCAGTGGCCCTTGCCACAGCAGCCACAGCTTCCTCACAGCTTCCCATGGCCACCATGGAAAAGGAAGCAGGGCTCAATTTGGAGCCCTGCTTCCCTTTCATGGGGGCCATGTTGGTAAAGTGTTTTCCTTCCTACAGCAGGACGTGCACCCCGGGTTGCCTCTTTGGTACCCCAGGGTGCTAATAGCCTTATGCACCCATTCCATGGTCAACACCAGGGGATAATAGTTCAGGGGCCCGGCCCACGTTAATGGCCCTTGCTTCGCCGTTACCCCCCAGTGTTGCCCGTGGAACGGGTACTTAACGCCACATTACAATAGTAGTAGTAATCTTTATTTCGGTAGCATTGCCATAAAAGCAGGAATATCAGGAATCAGATAAAACAACATTTAAAATACAATGTTAGACCATTTAACAGGCATTTATAATTACAAAATACATTTCATTCTCAAGTGCCAGGCGTGTTTCAAAAAGGCCAAATGTGTTCGGAGGTCAACATGAATTTGACTACAGAAGAAAAATTCCATGGGGTCTTTCGTTCTCCTTAGATTGTTCTTTTTGTAGGTAGGGACAAGGCACTTGTAGAGGATGTTCCTGTATCAGGGGCACGAAAAAAAAAAAAGCGCTCAAGTTCTTTGTCTCCCTGCCTGCAGATTTTAGACAGGGGTAGAACAACTTTGCCCCAGCTACTTATGACTGCTGCCAATGGAAGTATCCACAACCTTGCTTTTAAGAACAAGGTGTGTGCTTCCTTGTCATTAGTACAAGTTGAACATTTTTCTCGACCAAACAAGTGTTTCCGCTCAATATATTCTGCTTTTGCACCAGCCATGCTGATCTCTGAAAATGTAATGTTGTAGTACCAGTCTCCGTATCTCTGCTTAATGCAGTCTTTCGTTACCACGTGGTCCTGGGGTTCAAGAGTAATCATTCGGAGGAGACCTAGTTTTCTAGTAAGGACTGGACCCAAATTTCAGCACCATACATAGTGGACAAGTTTGTACAGGTCCTTCGAACTTCCAGGGATTACCCCCATAATAGTTCATGAAACCTGGCACTGCCGCCCCTTGCTTTGAATAATTAAGTAAGGATTTTTATATCAATCTACCTATTAGTACTGTGGTGATTGTGCCCAGTGCACATATTCTGGGGGGCATGGCCACTGACCGCAACACAATTAACTGTAGAACAAGTACGTATCATACACAGTCAACAAATAAAACTCACCCCCAATCCCCCTGCAATCGAAATGATGTCCGCAGAAACCGAAATTGACCATGGACACAGAGGCATTTTCAAACCCTTTTTTCTCCTATAAAACAGCTCTATATTACCTTCATTCCACTTCCTTACCATTTGTATGCCCTTGTCCAGCCAACAAATAACCCCAAATGCCTTTTCCAAACTGCCCGTTCACAGCGCTGTCCTGCCACAAATTTGGTGACAATGCTTCCAGCGGTTTGGGCTGTAGATGTGAATTAGTTTTTTCCTTTGCATCTATGGAAAAAAACACACATTTTGGGATGCCCCTAAAAATATGCCCCCTTAAAAAAACCTCACTAAACTTTGCAGGAACAATCTAATGGGGTCATATACTTTTTTCAAAAAGTTTCATGAGGATTCATCCAGGGGGGTAGGGGGTGAAGCTATAAGCCGCCCAAGCAGTGCTCTTCCTATGGGTTGAGCAACTTAACCATAACTAGAGGGCCTCTACCACAGGCCCTGTAATATCACTGAAAAAGACTATTCTGATGAAAAGTCCCTACAAGTGGTTGTGTTTATAATGTTGGTAACAAGATGTCAGGGGTGATAGGGAGACCTATCATGAACTACTTAATGTATTAAAGAATGTACTCATCTAAACAAAACATTATATTGACGTTTTGGTGTCAATACCAGAACCTAATCATACATACACAAAGGGTCTCATTATGATTGTGGCGGTAAGGCATCAACAGCGCCGGTAGTGCTACCGGTGCCGTTGTTACCATACAGCCACATTACGAGTTCTGCTTGCGGGTGCCGCTCTGTACGCCTTGCAGAGCGGCACCCGCAAGCAGACAGTCATGACTGCCCACGGACGATTCCTCAGAAGGGACCCACCCATTACTTTTCCTCATTCTCAATCTGGCTATCCAGGACAGAGTATATTGCAGCACCTGCTTTGGAGATTACTTGCAATACTGCATCAATGGCATCTGCTGTGGCCATCTCTGCTTCCAAACCACCCCCACCACCACCACCATCACTATCTGGATGGCCTGCACAGGGGAACATGAGCAGAGATACAGATGAGGATCAAGAGGAAGAAGAGGATGAGGTGGAGGAAATCTCTATCTCCAGTACTTGGAGTGAGTCCTGTTTGTGGCAATTTGTCTTATGACCATTGGAAATGTCCCAAAGGCTTGTGCAAGCAAGGTGAAATGCAAAGTTGTACTCAGTCATGGGAAACCTGGCTTGTATTCCTACTGGACAACTTCCAAGAGGTGCCACACCAAATATTACCACCCAACTGCTCTGAGGCAGGCAATACCTTTCTCAGGTAAGAGGCAATACCTTACTCATCTTCAACTGCTCCTGTTACCACAGATGATAGTCCTTTTGGGTAGAGGATCTCAGAAGTGACCTCACAAGCCATACATAACGCTGTTGACCCTTACCTTTTGAGGGTCACAGTGCTATATTTGTAGTGTAAAGTACAATTTTAGGGGGAGCAGTTTCAGAGTGATTTCAAGGCTGTGGTTACAGAACGCAAGAAACACTGCCCCAACCTTAAATTTAAGACCCACCCAACATCTTCCTCTGTCAACCTGCTCCTTTGTCTCTGTTGTTGGTACCCCTACCCTCCCTTCCCTCCCCTACCTTGCCTCTCCTGCAAACAAAGCCTTCAAAAATAAAAAAATTAAAAAAATGGTTCCTTTAGGAGCCACCTTTCACAGTTAAAACATAGAAGCGAAGTCACAGGCCCCTTTGCAGCCTGTATAGTCCGTCTGTATAGTCCGCGGACAGCATGGTAAAAAAACCTGCTGTGAGGTTGGAGAATTGAAATCATTTCACTTTTTTCGTGTTAAAAAATGGGGGCTCTTAAAATAACTGTTTTTTTGTGTTTTTTGGTTTTAATATTTTTTAAAAACTTTGGGTTTTATAAACTGACCTAAGAAACTTTTTACTGAATTTAATTATTTCTTCTCAATTGCACAAAAATGGCATGAACGCATTTTGAATGTTTTCCAAAAAATAATCCCCCAAAGCCTACAAAAATAAAAATGTAATAAAAAAATGATCACCCACATCAGTTTGATGGACTCCATCTCTCTGAAAAATGTTGGCAATATCAAGTTTAATCTCATTATTATGCCATCATCTCACAGAAAAGCACACACAGCTTTATGACATTGTGCCTCGCTTTCTCCATTTGCAGCCCAATAAAACTGAAATGCCTCGACATCTTGTTAAACTGTAATCATATAGTGCCTCCTTATTATGAATATTGGCCTAAGCTCATTTGCGTTGCGCAGAAAACCGTGTTCCAAAGTTCCGATTTTGGGTTAACTTCGCCGCCATTTTAAGACTCATCCTTCATTTTGATTTCAACTCATGTTCCAGGTTCTAAAATGATGGAATGTGTTTTCGACTTGCAGTCGAGCCGAACGACCTTTGAGTTTTGTTAATGTTTAGGTTGACCAAGAGCCGACTGTTTAACCTATGTAAAGAAACCTTGCGCTTCATACGAACTCAAGTGTTGTCTGTGCTCACAAGCCTCATCCACGTATAAACACTGAAACAATGAAGAGTAAACTTCGATCGTATGCTTTAGCTTAAATGCATTGTAGTGACTCTTGAAATAAGGCTCACCCTGGATCAGAGAGCGTACAGCATCATTGTATTTTCATGGACATGTAAACCTGTTTAATCCTTTGCATAATATTGTAACATCTGTCATGTGAACTAGGCATGAACTCTAGCCCGAGAATTATTAACGTGGAGAGAGGCTGGACAATGTTGTAGAAATCATATAAATATGCCTGTGTTTAGATGTCCAGCACTCTCACACTCCTCACTGTGTCTCCTGGTACACACAGTGAGAATTGGGAGCCAAATAGCTATCTGTTTTGCTTTGAAAACTGTACAGTAATATACTTGTATCTTTTCAGCCCGTGATTGGTATATTTTATTCGTGTTACTTAGCCTTGATATTTCTTTGGTTTTTCATATGGCACCCCGAATAGGGACTCTCAAGATTGATGCCACCTCGTTGAAGAGAAGAGGCGGCTATCGAACCGGGATCGAACGGTGAGAAAAAAGCGTGCCCCTTTGTATGTTACGCGACACCTCGACAGTACGATCCCTGGACGGTGAACACGCGGTCTGAGAAGGCATCTTGACGAGGGTCCATATGTCGAGGCAGGCAGTTTTCCCAAAATCACCAACCACAAGGGTCTTTTGTCCTTTGTAATCCGATCGGACCTCCTCAGTCGTTTGTAATCAGGTAAGTCGTGCCCCAATTCCTAAGTATCCTGATATTTGGTTGCAGATTTGTACTCGCAAGCACAAATGACTCCAGGTAACAGCAGTGATCTGACATGCCTGGAAAATTGTCTGCCTGTTTCAGGGGTTTATTCCGCAAAGACAGACTATCTTTGGAATTTGGCCGACCGGCACCACAGGAGGGGTCTTTGGCATGTACTATGTACTGTAAGTACGGCATTGGTAGTATATTATTCAAAGATATTTTGCACAGACAAACTAGACATGCTTCTGAATTTCAGTGGCCAGTCAATGGTAGTTTTGAGATTGAATGAATAGAGTACTTAGAGTGCATATTGTTAAAGAAAAAAGTTAGACCAGCAGCATTTGACTTAATTCAGAATTGAAAAAAAGAAGCTATGCAGGAACTTAAGAGTAAAGCGAAGCATGCACATCATCATATGTCAAATTCAGAAAAGGTATTATTGTGTGATCAACAGAAACAGTCAGTGTCTGTTAGAAACATGGATAGGGCTTTTCAACTTGGTGTACAGAAAATGTATCCGTCTAAAGATTTTCATGTCTCAGATGAACTAATTGATAAACCTTTAAATTAATGTAGACTTGGTGCCACTGAACCACCTCCTTATGTACCTCTTCCTGTTGTCTTACCTCTTTCTGCTGTTGCACCTCCTCCCATAGCTGTTCCTGTTCTTCCCGTTGTTCCTCCGCCACCAGCTGTTGCTCCTCTTCCTATTGTCATTTCTCCTTCTGTATCTCCACCTTTACCGACTATTACTGTTCCTGTGATTCCGTCTTTGTTGCCAGTGGTAGTGTCTCCACTACCTGTTGCACAGGATTTGTCTATCTCTCTTTCCCAAGCGGTTCTGCTCTGCTTGTAGCGGATGAAGGGGGGAGTGTGGAATCAAAATGAGTGACTTGTAGTACAGTTTGTAAAGATAAGAAGAGAGATTTCTATGCATGGGCTAAGCAATGTATAGAGAAAAGTAACAAATCAGCTGTCTTAGCTACACTTCTTGATCTAGAAAGTATTCCCAAATAGAATGTTTTTATTGAAGGGATGGGAATACATTTGGCTGTAATGTGGAATAATTTGACGGACATGGATGTCCCACAAGGGTTGAGGGATTTGAATGTCTTAGCTTATTCAAGGGATACTGCGGAGAAGGCAAATGAGCATGTCGGGAGGGTTTTTGAGTTAAGAAGGGATTTAGAATGGTTACAGAATTATGAAATAGATGGTGATAGATTGGACACTCTGGGCCTCATTACGACCCTGGTGTTAAGGGTTTAACGGCGCCGTAAAAGGTGTCGGCGCCGTTAAACCCTTAATGCCTCATTACGAGTTCCCTTTGCGGGACCCGACCTTAAGTAGGGTCCCGCAAAGGGACCTTGGTGCTAAGTACGGTGCCGCACAAGGGCCCATGGTGAATGGGGAATTACCACCCCGCCAACCTTGGAATGGGGCGGTAATTCCGGCAATCACCATGGCGGACCCCGGCATGGACCATGGTGCTAATAGCACCATGGTTTAGCGCCGGGGTCGTAATGAGGCCCTCTGTATGTGCAGAAAAGGTTCCCTTCTCCATGTAAATCAATGAGTGAAGAGATGTGAATTTGCACAAGGGATGCACTTAGATGGATTTTGGATGTGTCAATATCTCCCATAGAAGTATATGATACGTTTAGTCAGTATACTCCAGAAATGCAGAAGAAAGTGTTACAGGTAATGGTAGAATACCTGCAGGATGAATGTATGAAGAAAAAGATTTGCTGTCCTGCAGAATTGATGATTATTTATAAGAGAGCCTTTGCGCCTGATACTGCTTCCACCACTTTAGCGCTCGATCTGGATTTATTGCTTAATAAACTTTCGGAGTTGCCTACTAATTAGTTGCCTATGAGAGCAGTTCCTCCAACATTTGTTCCTAAAATTGAGGCTCCAGCGAATGCCACGACAGGTGTAGCAGCTACTATGAGCGAAGCTCATTATGTATCACAATTTGTTCATGTCCCGTTCTCTAGACAGGAAGTGAACACTATTAGGCAGTCGATCCCAGACATTAGGAAAAATTTAACAGGGTTTTATAAAGAAATAGAATCTGTCTTGCATTTGTCGGTTTTCCCCTTTGGTGATATAGACTTGTTGTTCCCTGTGATCCTACCTGATGATTTATGGAAACAGATTAGGACTGTGGACGATCAAGCAGGGCTGGGTGACACATGGGTTAACTTGGTACGGTTAGATGAGCAAGGAAAGCTGGTGAGAGACCACCGCAAGTGATACTGACTTTGCCAGACAGAATAGTGACAAAATTAAAAACTCTGGTTCCCGAGAAAAGAATAGTTTGGGAGAAACTCACTGCTTGTACCCAAAGGAAATCTGAAGGTGCTACCGAATTCTTTAATCGGTTCGAACAAGTATTTTCCGATTTTAGCAGACAGGATTTAAGCACAGAGTCAGGTAAAAGGTTGTTTGCGGATATATTTGTGCGTGGATTGTTGCCTGATATCCAATCGCAAATCATGACTTCTGAAAGTGCTTGGCAAGCTAAATCGCAGTCCGAAGTATTGCATATGGCTCACTATTACAAAAATAGAGTCAATAATGAAAAAGAGAGGATTGAAAAGAAAAAGGGAGACCTGAAAAACAAAGTATTATTGCAACAGATAGTTAGAGGGACTAGAGGTGAGAGTACACAGTTGAGGCCAGTTTGTTCCACAAAGTAATACACAGTTGTGTCCTGTACACATGAATAAATGTGCTTATTGCAGACAAGAGGGTCATTGGTGAGCACAATGCCCGATCCTTCAGCAAAGATCGAATGACACATATGGTGTCATGGGTAGACGATCCAGAGGCCGCCCTGGGGTAGGGGGTCCTGGTCGAAGCCAGTTTGCTCAAAATCCACAGTCATTCTCGCAAGATAATCAGCAACCTAGTATAGATAATAGAAATATTTTTACCTTCTGAAGATCTTGTCTTTGATGATATATTGTTTTGTTAGGACAGCCCGAAGCAGGGTCTGGAACCAGTGCCTATTCCCGTCAATGAGAAAGGGCCCTACGCTGATATGAAGTTGGGGAATAGGAAGCATCTATTTTTGATAGATAAGGGAGCACAGAAGTGTTCTATTGATCATTCACTGGTTCTAGAAATTCCATTATCAGGGCAGAAGAATGTTTCTGTAGGGTTTTCTGGCACGCCGGTAGTTAGTCCGGTATCTCAGCCGGTACCGATTTCACTGGGGCCATTCACGGATTGCTGTACATTTCTTCTAATGATGAATTATGGTGAGAATATGTTGGGGTTGAATCTGTTGAAGGATTTAAATGCGGTAATTCATTGTTCTTCGGATGGAGTACGTTTGACGATTTCACCCCAGCAATTTTCTGCCTCACAGTTTTTGACTAGATCTTTACCACCTGAATTTAGTGAAGTTCTGGCATGTTTATGGGCGGTTCACGACAATGATGTTGGCATTTTGTAAATTGTACCTGTTAAAATTGTTTTGAAGCCAGGAGCTCGGTTGCTACGTATTCTACAATATAAGATTTCAGTTGATGGTGAGCAAGCTCTGAAGAGCATAGTTTCTGATTTTGTCCATTGTGGAGTGATCGAGGAAATTGCAGGAAGTTTGTGCAATAGCCCGATTTTACAGGTATAAGAAAGGGCATAATGTGATTTCTTTCTGGTTTATTATTGATTTACGTGCTATCAATAAGATTGTTGCTCCACAATTTCCAATTGTGCCTGATGTAACCACGATATTAACAATGATACCAGCTCCTTCTCATTTCAGTGTGGTGGATCTTAAGAATGCCTTCTTTAGTATTCACGTACACGTGGATAGTAGATATTTGTTTGCATTCACCTTAGGGGGACGCTCGTTTACATTCACTCGTGTGCCACAAGGGTACACGGAGAGTTGGAGCATTTAAAGTAGGGCTTTGACAGAGCAGCTCAATACACTTGAGTTGCCTTCCACTTTTACATTGTTGCAATACGTTGACGATCTTCTCTTAGCTGCAGACTCAGAAATTGCTTGCAAAGTAGGTACTGTGTTGTTGCTTATTCATCTAGCAGAGCATGGGCATAAAGCTTAATTGAAAAAGTTTCAGTATTGTCGACAGGAGGTCGCCTAGCTAGGCTATCTCCTGTCAAAGGAGGGAAGAAGATTGACACCTGAACGGATAAAAAGCATCTCTAGCATGTCTGTCCCAAATACACAGAAAGAGGTCAGAGCCTTGATAGGAATGGCTTCTTACTGTATACATCTGGATCCATCATTTTTCACTAGTAATCAAACCAATGTTGGCATTGACAAAGAAGGTCATTTCTTTGCAATTGCCGTGGAACTTGGAACACCAGAAAGCTTTTAATCTGCTCAAGGCTGCACTGTGTTCAGCACCAGTTTTGGGCACACCAAATTATGATAAGGCCTTGTTATATGTGCATAAATGTGATGGATGTGCTTTGGCTGTGCTAACGCAGGAACATGGGGGGATGAATAGACTGTGCAGTTATTTTTCCTCCACACTTGGGAGCTGTTTTGCGATGGCTCTTGCTTCAAACTTCCGGATGGTACATCGACTGCTGCTTATGCCATCACCACATTAAGCACGATTGTGGAAACCAAGAGAATCTCGCATAACTCTGCGCTGGCCGCAGAGATTATCGCATTGACTCGAGCTTGTGTACTTTTCGAAGGGCTTAGAGTAAATATATTTACATATAGTCAGTATGCCTTTGGGGTGGTTCACATCTTTGGTATACTATGGGCAGAAAGAGGTTTCTTGACCTCACACGGAACTAAAATCCAATATGGTACCTTGATAGTTCAACTACTCTCAGCACTTGCACTTCCTAATCAACTAGCAATCATGAAGTGTGCCACACAGCAGAAAGTAACAGATGATGTAGGGAGAGGAAACGCTTTTGCTGACAGGATAGCTAAACAGACTGCTACTGATTTATGTTCAGAAATGTATATAGCATAAGAAGCTACGTATACCTGTACAATAGATGAAGGAATTGATTCAATAAAGAATATTCAAGCGGATGCCACTCCAGAAGAACTAAAGAACGGGTCTGAGGGTTTAGCAAGTTTGGATGAGGAAGGTTGTTGGGCGGACAACGAAAGAAAAAGATGGATGCTACCCAATGCATATGCCACCGCTAAGGTTACAATGGCTCATGGTCCCACTTATATCTGTGCTAGGAAAATGTGTAAATTGCTAGAACGTGTTTGGGTAAATGTAAATATTTCAAAAATTGCTGAGCGTTTTGTCCAAAGCTGTATGGTATGCTTACAGCATAATGTGGGGAAGGGTACAGCGACACCGGGGGGTAGTTTTGGTCCCCCTGTTGTGCCCTTTGAGGTAATTAATTTTTACTTCATCTAAATGGAACGCTGCTATAACTACAAGTACGTTCTGGTAGTCATTTGTGCCTTTAACAAATGGGTTGAAGCCTTCCCTGTGAAAGATGCCACAGAAATGACAGCGGCAAAAAACATGCTTAAGGAATATTTTCCTAGGTTTGGTTTGCTGAGAGCCATCTGGTCAGACAATGGTCCACATTTTATCACTGCAGTTATCCTGCATGCGCGGAATTGCAGATCGATAAACAGTTCTATTCGGCCAGACACGCTCAGCGTGCCGGTCTTGTAGAATGGCAAAATGGTATCCTGATGAACAAGCTAGCAAAAGTTTGTGCTAGCAGTAACCTGAAATGGCCAGATACCTTACCAGTAGTTTTATTGTCCATGCGGATGACCCCACAGACTAGACTGGACTCTCCCCCTATGAAATTGTAATTTGGAGACCAGCTAACATTTGGAACCTGCCCAAGCCCAAGAAACTGAAAGACGTGGAGCATTTGCTTCTTGCTGAATACTGTGACCAGTGAACTCAGAATTTGTGTTTGATTTATCAACAGGTGCGAGAAGCCCTCCCAGTTAAATACGAGGGGCCAGGTCATCAACTTCGACCTGGGGACTGGGTGCTTACCAATGTTTTCAAAAGAGCATCCAGCCTCGCACCGTGTTGGAGAGGACCGTTTCAGGGCTTGTTGGCCACAGAGACCGCTATACGAGTAGCCGGAAAGTGACACTGGATCCACGCGATGCATGTCAAGAGAATACCTTTTCCTTTGCCCCTCAATGAAAAAGAAAAGAAGGAAACTGTTCTGCTTCACAAAATAAACCTGTCTTGAACAACACCAAGGTTGTTTCGGAGTTTCTTCCTGAACCTGTGAGGCCTGGGGAGACTGCTGCTTTGTTTTTGAATTCTTCTTTGGATCTTTCTGCACCCTTGAACAATCTTGCTTCTGTTTCATCACTTCCATCAGGAAGCAACAAAACTCTGTTCGCAGATCACGCCGTACCTGGAGTCTTGAGGTACGATCTGCGTCCACGGCTCTAGACTTACAGCACAGCATGGCTGTGTCCACGAAGAATCACTGTTGAGCTAGTCCCTTGCCACTCTCTCACTGAAATATAAGTAGGTGGCTGGGACCGGCAAAGTTACCTTCAATCAAGATAAACCACGTGGTCAGGAGATCACTAATGGACGAACTTAAGGAGTTTTTCGCAGAAACTTTTCGAAACAAACTTTGAGGAACAATGCCCGTCGCTACCTTTCTCGTACGAGGCAACCAATTGGTCCTGTGGCTAACAAAGATATTGAACAGCACAAATTATGGTCCTTGAGGATTTACTGTTTTCTTGTAATCATGTTAACTGGTCTGACATTTGTGATTGCGCTTGGGTTTTGGTATATTGAAGGGGTGCGTCCACTTGAGACTTTGTTACCTACCAAGAGTGTTCCCACTATGTCTTCACCTTTTGTGAATCTGCACACTCTACCTTCTAGGGATTCCCAACACAGACAGAGTTACCACAACAATACACTTCTATTAATTATGAATGCGACCCATGCAATTTTGAATAGAACACATTGCTGGATATGTTCGCATTTGCCACAGTATGCGGAAAAAGGGTTGGCCAAGTATATGCATCCTCTTCCTTTGACTAATCCATGCTACGTCTCTCTGAGGGCACTATTCTTTGGTCATTGGAATGATAGCATCTCTGGGAATTTTGATGGGGCTAATTTGAATGAGTTTGAAGATGAGTCCTGACACCTCTCTGGGATGTTCCCTTTTTGCAAATAGGAACAAACTCAATGTTGCTTTTATTAGGCCTTCTGATAGACTTTCTAGACCTTTCCAATCACTGATTTCTTTCAAGATGGCTCCCGTAGGCAACCTTCTTACACTATCAATCATAGCCCCAACTCTGTTCCCTTCTGCATACAAAGGGATGGTTCTCAGTCAATGGGTACTTTTGGGGGTTGTACCAATATTGCAAATCTTACTAGTGAGGACAGTCCTTTGTATGTAGGTGAATCCGTTTATTTTGTCTGTGGCAATGAAGCTTATCCTTTGCTACCTAGAGATTGGCAGGGTACTTGTTATTTGGGTATCTTGCTTCCAGGGGTATTTGTTGCTAGCACCTCTGAGGTCTCTAGAGCTCGAAAGGCGGGACGAGAACGGTTAAACTCCTTCGCAGTTCATGGGTGATGTAGCAAAATCCTTTGTGCCATTTTGGGGACAGATCATGAACGCTGAGGATATTAGGAGGCTGGCAAGAGTATTTGAGAAAACCATCAACAGAACCACCGATATACTATACAATATGACTTTGGAACAGAAAGCAATTAGATTAGTGGCTCTACAGAACAGGATGGTGTTAGACGTCATCCTAGCTGAGTGTAGTGGAGTATGTAAATTGGTGGGATCTGCTTGTTGCGTTTTTGTGCCTGACTCCTCCCCTACCATATGCAAGGCAATACAAAATTTGCACGTCCTAAGTACAGACGTACATGTTCCCGAGGGAAAGTGGGATCTTAGTGCTTGGTTCTGGGACTTTCTACATTCTTGCGGATGAAAGTTCTTTTCAAGCTTAGTGGTAATCGTTGTTATTCTATTGTTCTGTTGTTGTTGCATACAATGTCTTCCTGCCATATGTTCAATGTTAGGGGGATTTTGTGCGAAAACTGTAGGTACATTGGGACCAAAAATACATGCACCTGAGAAAATGACTAATGTTTTTATAATGAAGGATATCACTGTCAAGGATCTTATCACGATTGATATATCTGAGGGATGTGATTCAGGATGTACGGACATTGAGACATGGGGTTTTGAGTAAAGCGAATGGTTGAGTAAAGCTCTTGGCTTAGGCCAAAAGGAGGGTTTTTTACCCATAATCATATAGTGCCTCCTTATTATGAATATTGGCCTAAGCCCATTTGCGTTACGCAGAAAACCGCATTGGAAAGTTCTGATTTTGGGTTAACTTTGCCGCCATTTTAAGACTCATCCGCCGTTTTGATTTCAACTCATGTTCCATGTTCTAAAATGGTGCACTGTGTTTTTGACTTGCAGTCGAGCCGAACAACCTTTGAGTTTCGTTAATCTTTAGGTTGACCGAGAGCCGACTGTTTAACCTATGTAAAGAAACCTTGTGCTTCATACGAACTGCCATTCAAGTGTTGTCTGCGCTCACAAGCCTCATCCACGTATCAACACCGAAACAATGAAGAGTAAACTTCGATCATATGCTTTAGCTGAACTGCATTGTAGTGAATAAGGCTTGCTGTGGATCTGAGATCCTACAGCATCATTGTATTTTCATGGACATGTAAACCTGTTTATTCCTTTGCATAATATTGTTACATTTGTCATGTGAACTAGGCACAAACTCTAGCCCGAGAATTATTAACGTGGAGAGAGGCTGGACAATATTGTAGAAATTGTATAAATATGCCTGTGTTTAGATGTCCAGCACTCTCACAATTCTCACTGTGTCTGCTGGTACACATTGCAAGGTGTTGGGAGCCAGATAGCTATCTGTTTTGATATATTAAATTGTATAGTAATAAAAGATACTTGTATCTTTTCAGCCTGTGATTGGTGTATTTCATTTGTGGTACTTAGCCTCGATATTTCTTTGATCTTTCAATATGTCTCTGAGCAATTTGAGAAAAAAATATTTTTAGCATTTGGGAACATTTCCTTCAACTTTCCCAATGTCTCAGTTGCATACTGCAATGAAATTCCAGTCACAAAACCCAAACATTTTCCTCCACAATGAAGAATAATAATGTCTGGATGTTTCAATTTAGCCATATTTTCACAAAATGGGAGCAAGTCCATCCACTTTATCTCTTGCACTCCATACCATGACACTTAAAATACATGGAATCCAAGATTTTCCTCCAATCAACACTGCTCTGCATAGACCATCAACCAAAGGACCCAAGAGTCCCCCAAACTCCACACACTCTGCCTTCACAAACACATAGCCATAGTCATTGTCAGTGCTCTCACAATTCCTACCAACACAACTCCTGCTACTCTCTCTTCCTGTAAACCCCACCCAGGAAACCTGATTGGGGATTTCCCCAATGTCTGCGGACATTCACGACTGTCCGTGGTCTCCACAGTCCCCTTTCCATGCCAGGCATCCTTAAAAGATCCGGATGTGGCATGTGCCATCTGCGGACTACCGTGGTGTCCACGGAGGTCGCAGCCAACCACAGGGGTGGGTGGGAGTGTAAACTTAATTTTAGTTATTTATTCTTCAGTGGTGGCTCTGAAAAGAATCTTTTTTGGGTGTTTGTTAGTACAGATGTTTTTTTTTCCTTTTTTTGCATTTATTTACAATAGTATTATACACTCTACATCTTCCCTTACAATTTTCTTACAGGAACTTTTTCAAGCATTCCTAACATTTTAAAGGAAAATTGCATTTCCTAAATCTGTGAAATGAACAGAAAATATTCACACCATCAGACCTTATATTGTCATTCTGAAAAGATGACATTCCTGCAGCATATAAAAAAGAAGATACAGACAAGCTGCCTTGATTCTTCAATTTGTGGACTGAACATTAGTTTGGGAAATCTCCATGTTTGCCTAGGATTTTTTTCAGAAAAAAATATGTTGGCAGCAGGAAACAGTTGCATTAGGTTTTTAAAGAAATCCTTCAGGGCAACTTGCAAGGTCACTGGAGTCACTTACCCCAAACTGTCCCCTTCACAATGCACAATTACAATGTCTGGACATTTAAATTGAGCCATACTCTCACAAAATGAAAACAAGCTTGCCAAGTGTAAGCCACAACCTACATGCCACAAAACTTCCACTACTGCCAATCCAATACTTCCAAAGATGCCATGATTTTCAGCATACACCTTCAGTGACTGAATTGAAGAGTCCCCCAACATCTACATGCTCTGCCTTTTCAAACACATAGCCGTAGTCATTTTATGTGCTCTCACAACTCCAGCAAACAACACTCCTACTACCCTCTATTCCTGTACATAACACCAAGCAAGCATAATCGGCTGATCCCCACAGACCCCTTTCCATGTCAGGCATCCTGAAAAGAACCGGATGTTGCATGTACCGTCCATGGATAACAGCAGTGTCCGTGGACCTCCTAGCACAGGGGCAGCCTGTCTACCTTCCCCACTTTCATGTTCTCAACACTCCCTCATTGGCTGCTTTCAAAGAGTCAGACATCCATTCACCAATCACATCCCAAAACTCTACACCTAACTCTGTCATCTCAGTTCAACACTTCAGATGTACACGTGAACTATGAGAGTTCAAATCTCCTGATAATCAAAGGCATCTGCATCAAAAAGTACTCTAAAACTGTCCAAGATTTCTATTTCCCAATTCAACAAGATCTGCATCTAACAAGACATAGCACATGTATGATTTTATTCAACTCTTTAACAAATATCTATATATAATGTTCCTGCTACTTACCCTGTAATATGCTTCTTAATAAGCGTATTCTCTTTTGTAACCACCCTAGCATATGCCATAAATTGCCGAATTCATCACCGGCTCATCTGAAGCAGCAAATAATTACAATGCTCTGCATTAAAAAAAAGGTTTTAAGAGTAATTACATGAAAGTAAAAAAAATGCATGTGTGTCAGGGTTCCATTCTGAAAAACCTGTTGTGGTCTCAGATCTTCTCCCTCACATCTTGGACATTCTATATACAGAAGGAAGCAACCCCATGCTCCCCGCAACTCTGCCATTATAGCTGAATCTTTGGGAGTTAAGTGCCGTTTGCAAAGGCCTCAGGCTACACTTTCATCTAGGAGCTTTCGTTCTTTCAGAGAACGCTATGGGTTGCCTTGGAAACGCTGGCTCCCATTGCACAGACGTATGCCTCCTGGATTACGGCGGCGCGTTGTGCTCCACCCACTCTGCATGTCGCCTCTTCTGAATTTGTTCTGAAAGCTGCTTTACGTTTTGTTACCCTTGATTCCTGGTTTCTTGACTCCATGGTGTGTACTTTGGATTTCCTGCTCTATCTCCCGATTTGGCTCGACTTTGGTTTACCTGGCTGATTCGGAATGCTTAACTGCTGTTACGGTTCCCCTCTGTATACTTGCTCCCGCCTGTTGCCGATTCGGAACGCTTACTGGATTGTCACGGTTCCCCTTTGTAGTCTTGCTCCTGCCAGTTGCTGACTCGTAATGCTTACTGGATTGTCACAGTTCTCTTTTGTGTTTCTGCTTTCACCTGTTGCTAACTGGGACCACTTACCGGATCATCACGCTTCTTCACGTCTCAATACTAATGTTTGGGGACTATACACTTCGGCTTTGGGATCTTCTAAGACACTCGGGGACATTGGCGCATCGGCGCAAGGATAAAGTATTTTTGGTTTAGGTGTCCTCGTGCCGGCGGGAATAGAAGGATTTTGTTGTCTTGGAACTACTACTTTTCTTGCTGCAACTATTCCTCGTGGGACACTTCAAGACACTCGACACTGTTCTATAGGTAAGCAGACTGCACAGCAGCATTGTTGTTTCTTAGATTAGTTGTGCCTCCTCTATAATCAGTCTGTTCTATTTCCCATGGTTATCACACTTTTTCTGGAAACGTTAGCCAATCCAATCATTCTTTTTGTGAGTACTTCACCCTATCCTTATTTAAGCCTTCGGTATTGTTCATTGACTTTATATTAATCCTTTGTTTTCCTTTTGCAGCCAGCTGTGTGTATCAGGGTGTACTCAATTTTCAGGCATTACTCACCTCAATCTGTCCTTTTGTACTCTTGAGGGGTATATTGTCAGAAAGACTCAATTGCTTCACAACGTGTCAAGCCACCACTTCTGATTTTAGTCCTTGGGCCTAACAATGTGTGCAGTTACAGCAGCACTGTGTCAATTTTTCATAAAAGAAGGAAAAAGCAGATAGAATAGATCTGTAGAATATTTTTAAGTGACACTTAGTGTATGAAAGTTTAATATGTTGGCATACATCCAAATATCATCCATTCAAATATGTAGGTGTTTACACAAGTATTCATTTTTCCTATGCGTTCTTTGACTTCCAATTCCACTTCTCAGATTATAAAACTCAAACTGCAAGTCCCAGAATGCAATGAAAAAACAGGACTGGACTTCAATATTCGAAACTGGGAAATTTATATTGAATGAAACACATAAAATGCCGTGCGTTTCAAAATGTTTCTTTTTAAAAGCATTTTGATAAAAGTTGAAAACATACATATGTTCATGTATAGCAGCACTATGTCATTTGTCCATAAAAGAAAGGAAAAGCAAATAGAATAGATTTGTAGAAAATGTTTAAGTCGCAGTTACTGTGTGACAGTTTAATATGTTCCCAGTACATTCATACATCCCATCATCACCCATTCCAATTTCTAGGTGCTTATCCATTCCTGATATTTTCTCTACAATCTGGGACTTGTAATTTTATAATGTGAAAAGTGGAACTATAAATCCCAGGGCAAAAATACAAATTCTAGGACTACATAAACACCTACCGATTAGAATGCATCATGTTGGGAAGTGTGCATAAACTCTTAACATATTAACAAAACATTACACACAGAGCTTCTATATATGCACATATACATTTTTTAACTTTCATGAAAATGCTCCTAAAACATGTTTAAAAGTACAGCAATATCATTAACTGTTTTTCCCAACAAATTCTCCTACCTTCATAAATAACAACCTTGCTTACTAAAAGTAATTCACCATTACCACATATCGCCACTAACTTTCTTTTACAATTACAAGAAAGAAGAACATTGCCTAAGACAAGAACTAAAAGAAGAATACCCTTCACATCCTACAAAGTAAGTACATTAATGTACCATGTATATGTATGTAATAACAACATCACCGTGCCACTATATATTACCGCAGATTACTCTTTTCGACCTAACATTTCTTTTACTTTAACTCACTGTACTCCACCATTAACACTCTTCCTATTCCTATCTAAACACCACCATTGCAACACCCACTGTTCTTCTGAAAACAGCACAATATCCCTACTGATTCAATCACACCACCACTCCTTTACTCACTAACCTAGGGAGACCAGATATAAAAGAAAGGCTAGGCCATAGATGTAAAAGTAGGACTACATTAAACACAAACAGGACTCAGATAAAACTGTAAACCTACTTCTATGTCACTGGCCTGTTGAGGGGGTGTGTTCACAGGCACAACAATCCTCTCATTGAAGGAGAGCGGCCAGGAAGGGGAACGATGAGGAAATGGGGTGTGAGAAAAAACATTCACACACTGGATGAGTCCCGCCTAGCATGATTTCGGGAATTCTGAATCAGTCTCCGGCAAAACCCGGGACCGCAGCCAACCAACCATCCATTCCCAGGATGGATTTATTAAATTAAAAAACTCTTGGGAGACCGGGACGGAGGCTGATTTCCTGGGACTGTCCCGGGAAAACCGGGATACCTGGTCACCCTACACTAACCCAATGCCTTAACACCTCCACAGTCTCTTACTCTCACAACCTTCCCAACCACACCTCATATGCCACCTCATAACGAACAGCACTGAATTAAGCTCTCCAATCACACACCCATGCATATACATTGCACAACTTTCAAACCCAAATTTCTCTTTTCCCAACAGACACAACAAAATGCATACTAAAAAGCAACTCTTAAGAAAAGAAAGGAAACATAGAGTAGATAAGAATAAAAAATAACCACATAGTCAACCTCCTCTAAAACAATGTTTAGAAAACATTAAAACAAAAGAGCTAGTAACCTCACTCAACAAACCTAAACCAGCCATGACTAAAAAGGAAAGTCCTTCTCGCATAAACTAAAGTAAAACCATATGTACAAAGAAAAGCAGACTTACTAACAAATCTAACACTGTATCTACCAGTGTTAATAAAGTCCAGTAAAACAATCCAAAACATTTTTGTTCCAAATCATTGTCCACTGTAGAGTTCTTCACAATCTTATAAAAAAAAGCTGAAAAGTCACGAAATACCCTTAAAAACTACTGCAGGAGACTAATCCTCAAAGATCTAATTGACACTGATTTTCTACTAAAGAGAACCTTGTTTATATTGATTTTAAACACAATAAAACCACTAACTAAATTATTCAATACATTACAAAAAGTACTTCTAAACATGCAGAGTGTCAATATAGAGACCTTTTCAAACTTCTGTGATGGTGAATGGATTCACACAAGCAGCACAGAACCATATTTCAACGAAGAAGCTTATAAACAAGAGCAACAAAAAACAATAGCCAAAGATAATACTGTTTGAGAGTATGAAATGGTAGAAGACACCATTACGGCAAAAGAAACCCCTTATAGAAAAAATGTAACCAACAAACTTTCAATGTGTAACATACACCAACAATCCCTTAAATCTTTACAACAATTCCTCAATCACTATGTGAAACTAAAAGACAAAAATAGTATTAAAACTTTACAAACCATAGACTCCTGTCCATTGTGCAACCACACTGATATGCGAGGGGATTCATTAGTCTGCATTTCAGGAACTGCTTGCAAAAGCACTTTCCACCACATCAACATGTCAGTAACATACTAGTCTGCTATATGGAATCTTGTACATAGAATATACTATGAAAAAGACCGAAAAAGACTGAGAGAGGTCGAAACACGTGTTGGCACATCACTCTGTCATGTGACATTACATATTGGATGTGAAGAATATTAAATCTTGCAATTTTCATTCACGTGTTATGCACAACATTTATTGCACATGAATTGTGCATGAGGACTTCTTAATATCAGAGTGTTCTAATTGTTCGTACTGGCAGTGCATCCAAAATGTTGGAATACCCAGTGTTCTATACTATGCAATAAGTCCTGCTCTAGAACTGCAAAATTTAAATAACATTCTCCTACATAGAAAAGCCAAAGAACTGCTTCGTGAAATAGAAAACATCCAAAGTAAATACTTTGGAACTGAAGTTGATTTAGACAATTCTGTAACTTCAGAAAACATGACCAAAAACCTTATAAACACAAACTTCCTAAAAAATACATACAAAAAAGAAATAGCTAAATTTCAAAACACATCTGCTGACATACCAGACCATGCATGTTTCTGTTGTTGCAGAACATTTTATAAAAACAGCACAACAATAGTAGATA
The DNA here is from genome assembly GCF_040938575.1 of Ambystoma mexicanum. NCBI lineage: Eukaryota > Metazoa > Chordata > Amphibia > Caudata > Ambystomatidae > Ambystoma > Ambystoma mexicanum. The sequence goes on from NC_090925.1 coordinate 296,538,505, forward strand.
TAGCCTGCAAAATAGAGGACAATGAGGTATCCCAATGGTTCCAATTAGCTTTATAGCTAACAGCAGAAACTAAATACAGAAAAACTGACCCCTCAATAGTTTGCATATACTGCAACAAAAAGATTGACAATAACCAAATGCCATCATGTTCTATCACTAATAACTTCGACATATGCCAACTTCCAAAAGCTCTCCAACAACTTCGCTTGTATGAGAGCATAATAATCCAAACAGTGCACCCATTTCAAGCTATAATACGCCTTCAACCAAAATAAGTCAAATTACCTCCCTCAGAGTTACTAAAGGGCATCCGTGGCAAAGTAGTATATTTGCCATTAGATCTCAAAGAAAATGTAGAAAATCTAGGAGTACAACGACCAATAGATCAATCTTTGATTGCACTAGTTAATGGTGTACCAACAAAAGAAAAAAATAAATTGGCAGCAAGTAGTTGACTTAAACAAAGTTACACAAGCCCTGCAATATCTAAAAGAAAACAATGACTACTACAAAGATGTAAACATAGAGGAAAACCTAAGAGAAACCATCCAAATAATACAAGACTCACCAGAAACTGGCCAATGTTAACGTGTAGATCCTGTTATTGCAGCTAACATTTTAGATCAGTATATAATTCACCCACTCCTCTCCAAAGACACCATTGACGATGCATTAGAAACATATCAAATACATCAAGCCAAATGATCCACAATGAGCATATGGGAAAAAAGTGTAGAAGCACGTTCTATTCCACTACTCTTTCCTACAGGAAAAGGAGGAAAATATGATGAACGGTCCACATGAATTAGTGCATCAGAATATCACTCTTTAATAATGTATTCTGAAGATCCCAGATTCAGACACAATTTCAAATACATTTTCCTCCTCCTTTTCGAAAGTGAACTAGCAACTCTGTTATGGCGATGCACACACATTAAAAACTGGCTCTAACTTTTCAAATAATACAAAGAAATGTTGGATAATGAATGCCAACAAAAGAAAGAAATTGAAGCTCAACCAGGTAAAGAAACTCCTGAGAGCAGTCAACCTTCCCTTACAGGAAGCCAAGAACCACCTGCAGAACCATTAATTCTAAAGGAAGCAGAGATAGCCTTGACAGAGGTAGAAAATAATATGTATCAATACAAACAATCTGAGGAAGACTTGTCAGTGCTGGAATCACAGCTAAATGATGAACAACTCACCATGTATCTAGAACTCTTTCAAGAAATTGAACATGGTTTTAAACATGAAACTACAACCTGTAACTCTAAAGTGATAAACCGCTGCTCCTGCATGTAAGTAGTGAAGCTGGTTCTGGTAAAACATTCTTAATAAAAATAATCAGAAAATGACTACAAACCTTACCAAACAATGACCTTTCAGTGTAGTAACGGCCCTCACACATTTAGATTCCTACAACAGAAGAGGTGTACCTTTACACTGACCACTGCTCCTCCCCATAGAACACCAAAACAAAAAAAGAATACTACAAATTATCAGTAGAATCTGCTACTGATGTATGCAGAATTCCGAACCAAATGAAAGTGCTCCATAGTTGAAGTAAGCATGGTTTCCAAACTCTTGTTGGCTTTAATTCATCTCAGAATGCAAGAAGTCCTAAAAACCAACTACAAGAACTGCTTGTAGGGAAACATGTTATTGTTTTTGCAGATTTCCTTCAGTTAACACCAGTAAAAGTCAATCTATTTTCAAAACATTAGGACACAAACAATGCTGCAATACACTTGGCAGCATTGGAAATGTAAACCTCTGGCAACATTTTTACTCCAAAGAACAAAGTCAAAACATGTGTCAGTCTGCATACCTTACCTAGGCTAGCAACTTAAATATCATTACAACTTGTCTGCTTACTAAAGAAATCCATCTTAAATAGTAGACTAACCCATGAGAAATATGGACGTAACACATCTGCTTCTGATGTCATGGAACAATTAACTCAACAAAATCTAAAATTCATATCCTTAATGCCGATCTTTGCAAGCTGTAGTCAATTCAACCAGCCAATGTTAAAAAAAAGAAATGCAACCCATATTGCATATTAGTTCCACAGCATGACACATCCTATGAGTCAACAAACAACAAAACAACTTAATAGCTTAGAAAAATGTACACAGCTGGACTTGAGAAAAGATTGACTGTGTTTCTAAACTGTAGAGTCATTCTAAAATGTAACCTTGAAGTAGAACAAGGTTTAGTCAGTGGAGCAATTGGTACAGCTGTTGTTTCCAAACATAGCCACATGACAACAACTTTTCGTTTGTGAACATCCACTTTGACAAACTTGCAGAAGTTGGCTGCACAATAGCATGTTTCCTTGGTTTCAAAGAATGTACGTATGCAGAGAACAATTTTCTCTATCTCTTGCATATGCTGTCACTGTTCACAAATCACAAGGTCTAACCCTAGATCAAGCATTGATTGACAGTGACAGCAGAGTCTTTAAAGAAGGTATGAATTTGGTAACACTTTGATGTCTGCCTACACTCAATGGTCAATTCCTAGTTAACTTAGATGCAAACAAAGCCATCGCTGACATTCCTTGCATCCTGGAATACAACAGGTTACGTGCACTATACTCCTGCATCTAGATATGTACCCTGTACCTCAAAAAGGAAACCTTTAAAAAGAGAACTAATACAAACATAATCTATAACAGATCTCCCAACAATACCGCTAAACTAACAAGAACCAATTCCTTGTGCATCAAAGAATACAACCACAAAACTATCTACTACAAAGTCAACTGCACGTCCATCATAAAACAAAGACAAATAGAGCTCTCCAGTCCATTTAGATTCAGCAACACAACTGGAGTTAATTGTTAGGCTAATATAACAATCAGTCTTCTTTTTCAATTGCCACCAATTGTTCACAACATTTACTTAAGTGGCTCGGACCAGTTGTGTTTGCAAATGCTTGTCCTTCATAGAAATGGCACAAATAATCCTGGCAAAACTTACAGTGTCTCACGTATAAGGAAAGAATTTGACTAATATGCAGGAATGGTAATATTTACCATAAACAAAGATCCACACAAATTTCTAATGAACCTACTACAAGTACTGAAAACCTAAAACATCCCTATAAATGAAATCTTCCAGATTTAATACATGTGGAAACATACATGCACTCTCTGCAACCATATTTCACAAGAGCACATCCCCAATGAACGATGTGCATATGTATCCATACCAAATTCTGAATCCATTGCATTTAACCAACTTCTGCAGAATGCAAGTTTTGGCATAGTATGCTCTTTTTGCAATTCAGAAAATCGTTCCACCATACAAATGAACTCACATAGCCAATATGTCATACTAATGCTTGTAAGGTACAATGCAGAGGGTACTAAACATAACTGTAAACTTACAGGCTTCTCACTCAACAAAGTATCTCTTGGAAAGAAAACCTTCACAACAGTAGGTATAATATATCACACTGGTGCCCCAACCACTTCAGGACACTATACTGCATATGTCAAAGCAATAAGTGGTTGGTTTGAATGTAACAACACCTCTGTTACTCCAAAACAAAAGTGACCAGCAAATCTAACAAATTCCTACTTAATATTCCTTCAACCCAAATTTAGTCAATAAGCTGTAGCACAATTACCATTTAGAATACACCAACAGGTATCTAACTATATCCATAATACTACAATAGTACGTTTAAAAGTCAACATAGTTAGAATATGCCAACAGGTATCTAACTACTTAAAAAATACCCTTAATGGCAAAACACTTCAAATACACCTTCACAATTCTTATACGACACAACCTCTTCTAAACTCTGATGTAGTTAGAATATGCCAACAGGTATCTAACTATTTAAAGCATTAACTCAATCACAACAGACTTCAAACAAACATACTATCACACTTACAATTTAATAATTGTAATCAGGTGTTTTAATCCAGTATGTTTTTTCCCCAATTATTATGTAATGTCAATACAACAGCAGTGTGTCATACAATAATGATGTACCAAACATAGTAATTACAATGTATTGTTTAAGAGGGTTCATAAAAGTACATGCATATGTAAAATTGTATACAATTAAAACTTTTAAACTATCCTGCTTAACAAATACTGTTTTTTCCCCAAAGTAACATATTCCAGCTTCATAACGCTACGGAACTAAGTTACCATACCAAGAATAATCAAATATATGTTCTATAAACAGAATCCTCAATTATACTACCATCATAAGTACCATATACAGTTCAATTATATAATTCCATCATATTACAAACGCTTTATACTCTCACTACATTACCTATAATTACTATACACATATACAAATATTACTACAGTGGCGATTCTGTCCGTACTCCTACAACATTTCCTATGATTACTATGCACGTATTACTACTGTGGTGACTGTGACGAATGGGCAGAATCTGGCCTCTAGCCACAACCACCATAATACAATTAACTATACAGCAAGTACATACCATACACTGTCAACTAATAAAACTCACTCTGAACCCCCTGCAATCGAAATGATGTCCACAGACACCTAACGCTTTTTTCCACCTATAGAAACATCTCAATATAATCTTTATTTCACTCTGCCACCCTTTCCAAACCCTCTTTCACACACCAAATGACTCTAAATGTGTATTCCAAGCTGTCTGTTCACAGCGCTGTCCACTAACAACCACAGTGTCTACAGAACACTAATGGAAATGAGCAGCTGCATGCCTCTGCAAGAAATCCTGCCCCTCTCGCTCCTGTATCTTGGAAGTCTGAGATTGTGTCATGCTTGACGCCAGCAGTTTTGACCATACCGCGGCAGATATTTGAAAGGAGATACCCACTGAGACAACAACCTAAGGGAGGAACTCCCTGAAGGAATATGAAAAATGAGAGATAGAAGAGCTGGTGACGTCAAGAGAGACAAACAGGACTGCCTGAAAAGACTGGCTGAAGAGGATACATGGATCTTATAGAAACCGATGACGAAGTAAAGAATTGAGTAAGCTTTCATATGAGAGAAGAAGATTGCACATGTGACACACTGCAGAAAATGCAAGCTGTTCAATAACTGTACAGATGCAGCAACACAAGTAGACTAAGTAATCTTAGAAGCTGGCTATATGTAGTGAATAGACTGCAGGCGAATCCGCCATTGTATAGAATCTGGACATCAGTGTCATGAATTTAGTAAACACGGACCCATGGAGAGGAAAGGCCGAGAACTGTGTGGCAGCAAGAATTAGCTGAGATCGTGGATACGAATGGCGAGGCTGTTTGACCTGGTGTCAAAGTCAAAGCAGCCAAGGCCGGTTATATATTCTCAAAGGCACTGAACTTGGAAAACTGAATCATCCCTTTTTAAGGTTCAAAGAAAGAACACCATGTGTGCCAAGTGTTATTCATTTCCAACATTTAAATGATATGATATGATATAGCATTTATAACGTGCCTGTACACACATGTTTCAAGGTGTGACGAGGCAAGGAAGGGGGAACAAAGGGAAGACAGAGACAATGATCTTACTAGGCCAGGTGACATTGAGAACGCGCAAGTGCGGGGGAGGGATAGGGAAAGGTGCGAGGGGAAAGGGAAGGGGGGAGTGCAGTACAATGGATCAAACAACAAAAGAAGTGCGGTCAGCTGGTGGCAAGTGCAATGGTAAGTGCAGACAGCAGGTGTCCAAAGTGCAGGTAGGGGCCTGTAGGGTTACAGATACAGACCCAAGAGCAAAGGTTGCCAGGGGGGCAGTGCAGGGAAGGGATCTGAGCCTGAGATCAGAGGGTAGCCAGGTGACCAGTGCTTTTTCAGTTTCAGCAAGGGAGAGGAAGAGAGAAGGCAGAAGCAAAGAGGAAAGTCTTGAGGTGCGTCCAGAACCAGAGATGGTTCTCCTCAAGTTTCAGAGAGGCAGGAATCCACTGCGGGAAGATTAGGGCTACACCCCCTCAAGAATGGTTGGATCTGGGCACAGAGAGGATCTTGTAGCCATCATGGTGTAGATTGCGACAGAGCTGGCCATGAACCATGTCCCAGTGAGACCGAGGACATTGAGGTCAAGTTCTTCCAAGAGGCAGCAGATGTCCCAGGAGTGTTTGACAACTGAGCGAGAGTTGTGAGTGGCAGGTTGCCATCCTTGAAAGACTTCCGGGGCAGGGTAGAAATTAGAGGTATGACCTGTGAAGGTGAAGAAGGAACCTGAGGGTGGGGCAGAAGAGGAAGGCGGAGAGGGCAAGGTAGCCAAGGGGGAGACAGAAGGGGTAGGCAAGGTAGCCGTAGAAGGGAGAGAAGGGACAGCAGGAGCAGAAAGGAAATTGATGAGGAGCAGGATATGTCCTGAGGGCACTGGACCAAGATGGTACCATTCAGGTAAACATTTATGATGACCTTAGAATAGTGGAAGGGGGACAGGAGGACCTTCCATTTGGTGCCACCATTAATGGGAGAAGAAGAGAAAGGAGAAAGCACAGAGACCATGTTAAGTGTCCATAGGTCTGGCAAGGGAACGACAAAGAGGATGCTGAAGAATGGTCCAAATCGTGGTCTCCTGTCACGTGAACCAAGGATGAAAATAGAGTTGAGCTTTGAGTTCTCGAACAGCGATAGTGCATGCATTCCCTTATATTCCCAGAGACAAAAATACTTTGCAAGGCCAAGTTCAAATACAATCTTCATGGCAAAAGGCTTGGGTGATGAGAGACTTTAAGCTAATTGGGTGGGGAGGTAAAGTCAAGTCCACCTCCTGGCTCCGGAGCGTACGTGCTGCTAAGTGAACCGAATGTTCCAGACATGGCATGAGCATGCCAACCAATTGTAGAGGGCCATATAACGAAGGGCCTGATAGTATTGAGAGCCAACAATATACTGTGTTCTTAATAGTGTTGACAATGACACATTTTAGAGGTGGCCATAAATTGTCCACCTGATAGTAGATATCCAATCCCAATCACAATCCCAATCACAATCCCACCCCTTATAAAAAGTATACTTAGATGTTCCCCTTGAGCCTAACACAACCCTTCGTAGGTTTTTCTCATTTGCCACGTAGCATGACGTCACATATGATGAATTTTTAGGTAGTCAAATTAAAATGTGTGGAATTGAAGTGTTAATGCTCATATCATAGCTTTGTCAGTGGATGATGGAGTGATCCTGGGCAAATCAACTTATCTCACTGTAGAGTGCTCTGCTGCCTTACTTGAGAAGGCTTCCCTTCTCACATACAGGTTCCATTGTTTAGTCATTGTTTAGCCCATTTTCTTATCTTTCTTTTTATGTAGGCCATATGAGTGATAGGTTTATATATAGAAAATAGCTTCCCGAATATGACAGGTTGTGTCAAGAATATGTTCAGGTATGCTTATTTTGCACAAGTAATTGGTTGCTTTCTATTACAATTTCAAAGAGGATTATTTCAGAACCATGCAGTTTCACGAAGACACATGCAATGATCAAAGAACCTAATGTATACATACCACGCTGCACATGACAATTATCAAGGTTTATTTATAAGATGGGCCGTGGCCCACTGTACATGTAAATCAAAACTGATTGTAAGGAATGACAACCAATTAATGTAACAACATAATGGCAATGTTACTAATACAGGCAAAGGTTTACCAAGTGGTATACATTCAGATTAACCAAGGTTACTAACATCCGAAAAGTAAATTACACTGAGATACTAATGCATGTTGTTAGTGCATGAAACATTGCATCAAGTGTTAAAAATGCAGATTACCCAAGGTTGCTAACATCCGAAAAGTGGATATCAACGATACCAGGATATTCAGACATCTAATGGAATGTAACACACAATGTTCCTAACACACAATTGCCTGTCATTTGAAACATGGTAATTTGGTTTTACTGTCGTGTAATTATTATTACTCTTGATAACCTGCAACGGCGTGAAACCTTAACATGTAACACCATTAAGTTACTGTTGGCTTGGGAAGATTTAGAAACAAACTAGGGAGACCTATGATTATACCATAGTACCACAGGTTTGTTTTTAATTAAGAATTAAGCAATCCATTTGGTCATACAAGCTTGATTTGATTTCAATTTGTTCTGGCGCAGAAATATACCTAACTAGTCCACAGTCCTATTTTTACCTTTTGACTGATTAGGTGGCTATCAGTCATAGTTAGGTTCTTGTAACCGGAATACATATGACAATTATACATTGAATAAATACAACTCAACAATGTAGAAAGGCACACAGACATACTATTCTGTCTATTTTTTCAATGTATTTATATATTGTACACCACAAAGTAATTTGTTTTTTTGCTGAGTAATAAAAATGCTACTTGAAAACCATAGCTGCTTTTTTAATCTTGGTCTGTGTTGTCATATATGCACTGTTCGGGTAACTTCTAATTTATATCCACTATCTCTCCTATGCAAGGGTATGTGGAATATCCCCATTGCTTCAAATGTGTCTGCATGTCTGAGTACTTTCACATTCTGCTAATATGAATCTTCAATCTATGCTACAGTATATGTAACTTTTTTTCACATGGCTACTGATCTGTGACCTGCATCAAAAACGACAACCTCTTCATGTTTGCTATTTTTGGTTTTATCTATTACGTAGCAATTAAGTATCGCCTATAACCCTATTGAATTGAAATACAGCAAGAAGGGTTATGGGATGTGAGGAGGGATGCACAGCCTGTGTTTTTTTTGTTGATTTTTTTACCCACCATTTGACTACCCTTGGCCATGTTATTCCCTATGGCCATTCCCACTCACTATCAGCCCATCTCTCCTCAAATCACATCCTCCTAGAAACTCTTAAAGCTAGCTTTATGAAGCTTTATTATCATACTTTAGCCTGCACATGTTCTTTCCCAGCAGTATTCTGAGAGTTGATGGTTTAATTATAGTTGTAAATGAGTTACTGGTGCAATAAACATGTCTTTCCCAAGTGAGCCTTCAGCCACTTGATTTAAAAGCAGTAGACGTGTCCTTACACGTAAGGACTGTAAAAACAAGCATTGGCAAAGGCAACAGTTTTGACTTGTGTATACTTGTTAGACAGGAATTTTCCAGGAACAGCTATCATATGCATATGTTAGGCATGTTTTAGCTTTTGCCATCTTATTGTGGCAGTGCATGGAAAATGCCTATGCCATGCATACACAAAAGCCAAATGTTGCCCTTGAAATGCCACTTGTTTATTATTTTGATTTCAGCAAGTCTGAGGAAGGTAAAGAAACTGGAAGGGAGTAGCACCAGCACATATTTTGATTGCTGCAGGGCAGCATATCAAGCTATGGTTTGTGATTGTGTCGGGAGTGCACTACCAGAAATTCTAGATTGCTTAATTTTTCTGGTTCAGAGTGACTGCACAGGCATCTGTGCCCTGTGTCCCAACATTCCTTAAAATGGCCCTGGGCATGCAGAAACCACACATGCCCCACATGCAAAACTGATAATCACTGTCCTAATGCTGTGCAACGTTGTTGTCTACCTGTTTTAATAACAAGTTGATAGCACTAACACACTAAAATTACTTTTAATACAACAACGATTTAATGGTTTGTATTGCATTTTGGCAAATGGCTCTTCAAATTCAAAGGAATTTGATTAGCATTCAAAGTCTTGTGATCACTGCCAAAATGATGACATTACAAATTAGACAATATCCTGGGTACGATACCCATTCTAAGGAATCTTAGTCCTACTGTTGTGTTGACAGCCGATGTTAAGTTGTTGTCCTACATTTACGTTGATTGCTTGACCCTGTTTTTGATTGTGAAAATCTGTTATCCTGCCTATACAGCCCTTTACATACGCAATTCCTTATCAACCCTCCTGCACCAATAAAACATTACTAAAATGCATCAAAGCTGTCTGGGAAACTCCAGCTCCACTCAACCGCTCAGCCCCTTCCTTCCCTCACATTGCAGGATGCAATCAAAGAGTGTGGGCAGCTCAGGGACACTGACACTGAATCATAGATAGATGGACAGGATGAGATAAGGCGAATGAGATAGAAGGTGGGGATAAACGAATTGAAACAGGAAGAAAGAAGGAAAAACATTGAGAAAGTGACGGGGATATGGAGAGCGTGCATGTATCAAACTGCCCTCGCAAAGAGAGACACAGAGAACAGCACCAGCAATACCACAGTAACAGAAGAAGAGGTGGAGAGAGGGAGAGACAGCGAGCGTGAGAGAGAGAGAAAGAGACGGAGAAAGAGAGAGAGCCAGAGCCAGAGAGGACACATTGACAAAGAGAAAGAGAGAAATAGACCACACTGACACAAAGAGGCAGTGAGAGCATACCAGATTGCACTGACAGTGAGAGTGTGAGAGAGTGACACACAGAAAATGAGAGAGAGAAAGGGAACAGAGAGAGTGCACTTGACAACGTGATGCTTGTGAAAGAGACAGGGAGAAACAGAGACACGGAGCACATTGAGATAGAGTGTGAGAGAGAGAGAGAGTCAGAGCGAGGAGCGAGAGTGAGTGAAAACATATTGGCAAAGAGAGAGAAATAGACATCACTGAGAGAAAGAGACAGTGAGAGCATACCATGCTGCAATGAGAGCGAGAGAGAAACAGAGACACATAAAGAAAGAGAGAGAGCGAGAGGGAGGGAGAGCGAGAGAGAGAGAGACAGAGAGAGAGAGTGAGAGAGAAATATCTGCTAAATCAGCATATATACACCAGGTACAGCTAATCCTCTGGATGAGATCATTAGGAGCGTTTCTCTGAAATTCTCGATGTGCCCACATGAGATTCAACTAGTGGTGCCTTCTGGACAAGTTAAATTAAATGGCACTGGCAAAACCTTATCAGCCTTTATATCCCTCATTTGCTGCCTTAAAGCTGTAGAAGGATGGATGAACCACAGTAAACGCCCCCTAAACAGCACCAAATCTGACATTCTCATTCTTGGATCAATTGACCACTCTACGACCTTAGGCCCTTTCCATGACTTTTCAATCCATCTGAAAACCTGGCATCTGCTGTAAACAGCTATACGAGCCACCCTGGAAAATGCTCCTGTTTCACCTCAAAGTGAGTCAACATCACTTGCTGCATCTCGTCCTATTACAGCACCTCTCTTGTCTAAGCTTTGGGCCTAATTACATGTTTGGTGGTCCGGAAACAAGGGTGTATGTATGTATATATGTATGTATATCATCTTATATAGCACCGGCCGCCCGCAGGCATCAGGGTGCTTTGACAAGAACGGCATGAACGTACTGGCCCCACTTCCGGACTGCCAAACTGTGAGTTTGACGGTAGGGGCACAGAACTCTCGGCAGAGAGTTCAGGCCCATACGGCAGTATATTCACTGATTCATCAGAACCATTAGCAACGGTGTCACTGCTTCCCTGAGCCCATTCCCATGGAGTCCTATGGGACACCACATAATGGGGATGTATCGTTCCTGCAACTGCCATGATATCCCAGTGGCACAGGGATGTCAGGTGGCGGAAACAGTGTTTTGGGGTTGCCGGTAACCCACCACCTACCGGCGGGTGTTACCGGCAGCCCCGTAATGAGAGTCTGTGGTCTCAAAACTCTATTGCCAAACTGTAAACTGTTGACAAGCAATTGGTCTTAATCATGTACAACTCAAAGCCTCATGATTTCTTCATTTAATGTATGTATGGCTTCAATAGATGATTCTTCAAATCAGTGGTGAGGCCATGGCCAGTAAAGGGAGAAGGTCAGGAGGTGTACAGAGAGTGGGGAAAGGTCAGGGGATTTTCAAAGTTAAGTCCCTATGCCACATTGCCCTACCTGAGCGAGGGAGCAAGAGAGAGAGAGATAAAGAGTAATCAATGAGTCCAAAATGACAAAGGAAAATAAAGTGAAGTCTTGAGACTGGTCTACCAGTTAGTATGACCTGGAAATTGGCAGATGGTCGATTGCCACGCCACTCACCCAGGTTATAATTATTTTTTTTGGGAAATAATATTATATTCATGCCTGCATTGCTACCTTAATGTACATCTTTTCATTCTCCATTGTTTAAGGTTAACATAATTAATATGGAGAGTTTTTTATTTTTTTAAAGCAAGAAAGAAATCCTTTCTACTTGTATTGTGAGAAGAGAATAGGCCATTTCAGCTAAAAATGCATGTGCCTTTAACTCGGTCTTCAGAGCCCATATCTCCTGCTACTGCCAGAGGGCATGGTCTATAAAACGTAAAGAATTCTGACAATTAGCACCCTAGCGGGGGAGCCAGCCAATCAGGTGGCTAGGAACGCGTGCCTGAACCAGTGGTTCCATCCCATCTGACGGCCGGCTCCCCCCGCCGCCATCTTCCCCCCACCTTCAGTCCCATTTCTTTTTTTTTGTTTTCCCCGTTCAACACCTCCGCTGCTCTTTCCTCTCTGCTGCTGCTGGCTGCCATGGAAAGGGAAGAGGGGCTCCTTACAGAGCCCCACCTCCCTTTCCATGGCAGCATCTTGGAAAAGTCGTTTTCTCCTTCAACGGGATGCCACACATTGAAGGAAACTACATTTTCTTCGGACCCCGCTACCGTTACCGCTTTGGTAGCCAGGGGTGCTAATGGCGTTAAGCAGCCCTGAGCCATCAGTGCTACTGACTCGCCTTACCGTTTTAGCCACCTGATATCCTGATAACACTGGGTTATTACGTGCAGCGGATGACTGGTAAGTTTGCATTCCCATCGAGTAGCGGTTCTGGTGCTGGTGCATCAGTGAAAACTCTGCCGGTAGGGGGCCCAAACTACTGGCAGGTCAGGCCTGCCGGTAGTTCGCAGTCCCTAACGGCAGACTTGTAGATTGCTGGTCCGAAAAAAGGTGCTGGTAACCATTGTTGCCGACACTTTGTTTGATACCGGCAAAAAATGAGGGCCAATTCACTTATTTTAACGTACACAATAAATATTATGTCAGTTGCAATCCCAATTTAAAAGAATAAACCCAACATTTCGATTCTATGAAGCGACTCATGACCTGATACGGTGTCTGGTCAAAGGATCGAATCCAAAGGGTCGAATGGTCAAAGGATCAACACCAAAGGATAGAAAACCAAAGATCGAATTTTAATTTTTTTTATTATATATTTTTTGGGGGGTTTTCGTTTAGTGAAAAAAAGTGGTTTTTACCACAAAAACAGGGTTTGGGGGGCAGACCCCCCCCCCAAAAAAAAATGTAAAAAAGAAATTCGATCCTTTGGTTTTCGGTCCTTTGGTGTCGATCCTTTGACCATTCGACCATTTGGTTGTCGATCCTTTGACTTACAACCACCTGATACTTTATTATGAGTTACAAGTTTCATTCTTGTCTCTAAAAGTACTTCAAGTATTGTGAACAACTCAAAAAGACATTATAAGTAGGCATATGTAGTCTCAGAGAAACACATGCTTACAGAATATAACTTAATTACAATAGATAACTCTACATTTACTCCATATTGCTTCAGGGGCATGACCAGTTCAAATACCATTTACTTCTTTCGACTGCAACGGGATTTGGTGAACGCCCCAGTCTCGTTCGGGCCTCTCTGTGTTATGTACAGTCCTACCTTTGTCTCACTCATTCTGTCAAGTGAAGTGACAGCCTGCATATGCCTGTCTGTATCCTCCTTAATGAAAGCTGCCAGGGCACTTTGGTTCCCAGAGACAGAGCTGCTGGGTTGTAAGGCTTTCTTTCATTAATTTCTTCAGTAGTTGGGTGATGACTATGAATAATAATGCATTCATTTACTGCTCAAGGACATGAATTAGTGTGCATGGCATCGGGACCTAGAAAGTGGCCTGGTGAATTTAGGCTTACCTCTTAATAAAGCAATCTTTTATGACTGTAAGTGCTGTAGCCGTGCCTCTGCTTGCAGGACACAAATAAAGAAGCATGTAGCCCTTGCATGGTATTCACTCTTCAGTTTGAAGTAATACATAATCATGTTTTGTAGACTATAATTACAGAGGTAGACCGTGTGCCATCCTCCGGCAGAGTGAAAGAGCCATCCATTATTGTTCTATGATGTAGGGCAGGACCGCAGGGTCCAATTGCAGTTAAAAATTAAATGGCAATTACCCCCAGAAAGCTCCTTCTGCCTGCAGGTGTGATCTATAATTTCAAGATCCTGCGTGCAAAATGAGTTCAAAACTCAAATCGGTTTGATTTAAGCGCTGGCCCTGGGTGTATTAGAACAGTTTGACGGCTCAGCAAAAGCATGCTTCGTTCAAGAAATGAAGGGCTCTTCTGCATGTCCTGTTTCTCAGAGTCTCATGTCTAGTAATTTTTCTTATTTGTAACCTTACATCCTTGACTGTACATAGAGAGAGAGAGAAGACTATTTATTTCCTAGTTTTCATCTTTTCGTGAGAACAGTCATATTCTCTCAATCTGAATATATCTGAAGCCCAATGGCCATTTTGTTTGTTTGTTTATTTATTTGTATAGCGCTCTTGACCCAGGGGTATATGTGCGCTTTGTGCATCAGGTTACAGGCAACAATAGGGAGCAATAGTACAACAATAATGTGGCATATAAAGGTTGACAAGAAGGTAGTTAGTGCATAGATAGTGATAGGCAAACACAATAAGAAACATTTGAGCATTGGGTAACATTTACAGCCATGGCTGGTCTGTGACCAGGCCCAATTGTCACTTTACCTCCATAACGGGAGCACAGGTATATTACATTGATGCTATCATGCACTCCACATGCACCTTTACAATATGATTGTCATATGCCTTTAAATAGTCCAACAGAAATGATTACTCTAATGAGTAGTTTCCAATGATGTACGACATGCTCTCATCAGTGATGTGACCAATGCGCTCCACTTTTCAGTGATTTCCTTACTCAATATTTAAAGGGGAAGATCTCTCAGGAAATGTATTAGCCCAATGGATCGTGCATGTATTTCAGAGCATATATCGATCGATACAAAAAAAAATTCAAATGCATCTTACACATCCGATACTCACAGGACACAAAACACCATCTTGTGCTAATCTTATTTGTTGATTTGTGAAGCCTGCTGTGGAGTAAAGTGCGCAGCTGTTTTCTGCTGTTCGGCTGGGGAACTATCTCTACCTGATCTCACCTGCCATCTGACCCATGAAGTTCCGCCGATTCGCGTCAGTCTGACGGCTGGAGCCTTGTAAAAAGCTGGGCATTGTAAAAAGCTTCCTTCCTGACTTGTCACGTGACCCAACTCTGCCACTCCCACAAGAAGTCTACACAAGAACAGCACAGCGTGACCCTTGCGGTGTGAAGCCCGCTGTGGAGTAAAGGGCGCGGCTGTTTTCTGCTGTTTCCGGCTGGACCCGGCAGGATTGGCGGTAAGCGCTTCTTACTTCAATACATTCCTGATACCTTGACTAAGTATTCTTCACTGATCATACACCCTCTGGTCAACACAAACTAGTATGGAATCCACAAAGCCACGGACGCGCTTACAAGGGAAACTAGAAGAATCTGTAGCAATAGTAAACAAAAGTACGAACTCACTAGAAACACATGGAAAGCCTCTGTGTAATTCCAACACCATCACCGACAAAATTGTAGAACTTAAAAGTGTTCAACTTTCAACACTGAATAAAAAAAAAAAGAAGATAACCCCTCTTCACTACCTGGTGCGGCTACAATTTTGGCAACAGGGAAACCAGATGATCAAGCACTGCCCCGATTGGAAACCTCACTGAAATCTGCAAACACAAAACCACTAGGGAAAACATCTATGCCGTATGATTACGAGACTTCTTCGCATCCAGTCCAACAGAAGGTCACCTCTTCCCCTCAAAATGTGCCTACCTTCCTTCCTCAGTTGTCTACTCATTTAACTTTTACAGAACCAGCGGACCCAGAGAAGCATCTGTCTAAATTAACCACTGATCCCTTCCTCGATACAACAGTACCTGATTGCTAAAAACAATCTATCTTTCCACCAATGCAGTCTTGACCACCGAATGAAACAATCCCCAAATCTGCGCTCGAGGATTCTTGTTATACACCATCCCTCCAAGAAAGAGCAAAAACAGCCAAACAGCAATGGCAATCGACATATTACCCCACAGACTCCTTTAATGGCTTGAATATCAAGCCATTGGTGGTTCGCATAGTGCGTCTATCCCTCGACATAACAGAGATAGATGCGATCATGGACTCTCAGGAGAAAGGAACTGAAGTTTTTGGGGAGGCTCTTAATCCCATCTCAACTCAAAAGATCAACACATCTACACCCATTGCACCGAAAGGAGCACATGTGTCCCTAAAAACTCCTCTGAAATCCCCTCAAGATCCATCACCTAACCCAGTCAACAGTGAAGACTTAGAGGTTGAATCCTTCTATCCACATAAGAAAACTGAAACCTTGAATAATTCCCCTGACATTCTGGAAAGACTTCCAACTATGATGCTCGACCTTCAGAATACCCTAGTAGCAGTCCTATCACTAGCCATGATACCCTTTCTTAAAATCCAAGAAGCCATGGTCGATACAACAAAAGATCAAGCCACCCTGCTAGCCATGATTATGACTAAGCAAACCCACCTAGAAAGCTTCATTGGAACTATACAGGAGCGCCTGAAATATGAGGCTGAAACCTCCAGGATATGGCAACGCCGCCTTGCAGAATTTGCAAGAGTGGATCGAGCAGACAAACAAAATTTGATGGAGACAGTATCGATAATCACTAAGAAAATGGTAGATGAAAAAGTAAAAAAACATCCACATGCGACTCCACAACAACATCAGTTACACAAACAAACGCAAACCAAGAGTTCAATGCAAGAAGATGTCTCCAAAGTAGACGAGACGACACAATATGAAATTCAAAATTTCCCTGTGGGAGTACTGGATCCATCTTTAATACTGAGCCAGGCTAGCGCCGAACCAGCATCATGCACCCCCTTTGACATTTTTGATCTCACCAAACAAGGTCATGTGAGAAAAGAGCCACTGAGCAAGACATATAAAAAAAAAAGATTCAAAAAAACCTCAAACAGCCTCACGTGCATTCCTAAGAAAAATGCAATCAGTTCAAAAATCTCTTTCAGAGCCTCAAACTACTAAACAAACAATTCCAATCCCAGCAAACACGGAAGGCTCAACTATTCCAACTAAACACCATGATCACCCTCAGCTTGAACCACTTGATGCTTTATTAGCTGTGATTAACCAAGACACACCCAGCAAAGCGACCACTTTTTTGCCAGTCATAGATACTAGTACTTCTGATGACTCTACTGCTCATAATTCTATTTCCATAGATTCACAGGATGCCTTATTGATCGTCCTTGATGAATGCCATGAAACATCAAAAGAATCTGACCAGATGAGTATAACCAATCAGGATCTACCAAATAACATCTCCATTGCTTATTCAGTTGTGTCAAATGATGAATCCTGGTCATCCCAATAAATGCAAAACGGCCCTAAGAACAAGGATATCCACTCTGAGCAAACAAATCCACCACTCATCAGACTAAACTTTCTCAATCCAAAGAAAGCATCTTTTGCATTCAGAGCATCATTATTCCCAACTGCAACAAACACTGAAGAAGCTGTAATCATGAAGAGAGCTAATGTTTTGCATCTATTTAATGTAATTCCGCAATTGGCTCAGATTGGTTCACGGGACATTGAGGTGATCCATTTTCCCAATAAACGACAGATGGAATCAGGCCACATTAACTTTTACTCCCACGAAATAATGCAACGCGTTCTATCCACAAATCCTCAATTAGCAACGCTAGGCTTTAAAAGAGAAGAGATCTTTGTATCCAGATTAATGGCTGAAAAAAAATGAAGTAATAAACTAGCAATGCACAACTCATACTCTCACAATAAGCCGATGAAACAACAGGCGGCATACGACACCCAGAAGAATGTCTATGATACTGTTCCAAAGAATCAAGATACCATCAGGGTAAACCACCAGTTAAATACATGTGAGGTCTTGAAAAGACAAGAAACAATGCGTGACCAACAATCGAACTACCTACGCAAAGCAAAATCTAGCATTCAGGGAAAAAAACTTGAGTTCATCCAGAAAAACCTATCTATAACAATCAACAGGCAAAACAACCCAACTGAGTAAAACATCTCTATGCTCTTGGAATACCAGAGGCCACAAACACCTCTTTGATGAAGGATCAGCCTCTCTTGCAGAATCAGACATCATATGTTTACAGGAAACCTGGTTGAAAGAAGATGTACTTTGCGACGGATTTATAACCTTGATGAACCCTGCAATTAGCTCACAGGAAGGTAGACCTGCGTCAGGAATGATAATCCTAATGAAAATCATCCCCTCGTGGTCAATAACAACAAGGAAGAATATCCACTCCTGGGCTCAATACATCACCATACTCATACCGTCCTTTCCCAGTGACTTGAATCAATCCTCTGAAGCCATCCATTTAACCATCTTCAACATCTACTGGAACCCGTCCGCAATGAATGATAACAAATTTATAGACTCAATATGCGATGAAATCGATACTATCGCCAGCACTCATAACCGAGTAGCATTCATCATTGCGGGAGACTTCAACATGCATTTATTCAGTAGAGATGGAATAAAACTAGACTCACAGGCTTGGTCATCAAGAGCCAGAAAATGGACTAAAGAATTAACCATCCGCAACATATCCCTAAGTGAGCAACCAATGAATAGTAAAGGTCTTCCCCTCCCAACTTGGTCACGTGAAAAATCTACATCAATCATTGACTACATTTTCATTTCAGAAGATATACAAAAATTAATTACCTCTACTGCTAACTCTCCGCAGTCCACCAGCGACCATCATCAAATATCAATTTCATGGGACATGCTAAGACTACAGAACCCTCGAATAATCTTGCCAGCTCTTGAACTTAATAACGGTTTGAACAAACTCCGAATAAAGAACCATCAGATAGCTGGTATAGTATCAACCTTTGAAGAGTCACCACCTAAAGAGCAATCAAAATTGAACTACGGATGGATCCTGGAGAAATACTATCAACCGTGATCAAGGCCCAACAACTCATCAAAACACAATAATATGCATCACTTCAATATCAAGATCAAGTTGAAGAAAAAACTTCATCAGAAACGATACTTTAATTGAAAAAAAAGAACGAACATGATTTCGAAAACGAAATAAAAAAAGAAAAACAGCGATATTCAAACTCAATAAAAGCAATTAAAGCCATAATGCAACAAAATGATGCAGAAGCGATTCTGGCTGCGCTCAAACAGAAAAATACAAGACAACTATGGTCGTTGCTGAATGATTCATCTAAAGCACCTTACATGATCCAAGAAGTCGAAGCGCAGATATGGTCTAAACATTTTACAACTCTTTACAAAACAAATATCGATACTCCAACAATTGTTATGCAGAAAGAAGATTGTTCTTGGAATCTTACCTGGGATATTGAAGATCTAAGAAATACCATCATGGCCCTTAATTCATCTAGAACCCCAGGTCCCGATGGACTATCGAATGCCGATCTTAAAGCAGCTCCAGAAGAATGGGCTACCTTTATCATCCAACTTCTCCATCTTCTCGGAAAGACAAAAGAAATTCCTCACACCTGGACACTGGCTATCTTAATCCCAATTTTCAAAGCTGGAGATCGTAAAAACCTGGCGAATTATAGACCTATAGCGATACTAGATCCTCTAGGGAAACTATTCACAGGCTACCTCTTAAAAAAACTTAACACCTGGGCTGCAGAGAATGGTAAGCAGGAAAAAACACAAACTGGTTTTGTCAACAAAATAGGAACCAATGTGAACCTATTTCTGCTGAACATGATAAAATACGAGGCAATAATCAAGTCCCAACAGATATATGCCATCTTTATAGACTTAAAGATGGCATTTGACTCTGTCAACAGACAAAAACTTTGGACTATACTAACAGCATGGGGTTGTCCACCCTCCATCTTGAACCCGATAAAACAACTCTACTCCAACACCTCTGTTCAAGTCCAATTAACCAATGATGGTTTAGTGACAAAACCAATTTCCACCTGGAATGGCCTGAAACAAGGGTGCCTTTTGGCAGCCTCCCTATACAATCTGTATACTTGTGACTATGGGGAAAGGATCCAAAACATAGCAGCGAATCCTCCGAAGATCAACAACGAGCCGATTCAATCCCTAATTTATGCCAACAACATTATCATCTTAGATAAAACTGTGTCAGTCCTGCAAAATACCCTAGACAAAGCACAAAAATTCATGTTAGAAAATGAATTGCTGATAAATATTGATAAAACTAAAGTAATGAAACTGTCCTCCCAAAAAAACAAGAAGCAACACAGTCTAACGATATATCTAGTAAGTAAACCAATCGTGATAACCAAGGCAATCAAATACCTGGGCGTATTGATTAATCCCGCCCTAAACAAACAAGAGTGGAAAGACCACGTTGAGGGAAAAGCCAGATCTCTTGCAAGGCAATGTCGTTTTTTTACCTAAAGTTTGGAACATACTCAATAAAAGCTACGATTGCTCTGTACAAGCAAAAAGTAATTCCGATCTTGACCTATGCCAGTGAATAACTGGTCAATCAGCAAACAATAAAGTGGCCCTGTTATGAGGCTCTATTTTGGAGGAAAACACTATCTCTTCCAAGATCATTCCCGATGCCAAGAATCTGCTTTGAATTAGCCCTTCAATCTATACAATCTTTAGTTCTCTAGAAACAAATGGATCTCCACCGGAAAATAATCTTGCAAGATCAAATACCATTGCTGGAAATCCTTAAAGAAAAGAAACAAGCTTTTCAAATCACAGCTTTTTCGAAGTGGACTTCCGAGATTAAACAAAAAATGCATGCAGAGGAAATCACTGAACAAATGTTGATAAATAGACCACAGTATGCGAAACCCCAAATTCGCATCAACGATTGGATCAAAACTGTAGCCGACCGAAATAAATACAAACGTCACCTCAAATGCAAAACTGAAACAAGGGCCCTTCACGAAACTGCCAGGCTACCTGAACTACTTTCTGGACCGGTCTATACGTGACCTATTCTTACGTTTTTGCTTCAATATCCTCCCGATCCGTGATTATTTGACTATGACAGACAAATTAGATAATAAAACTTCTGATTGCCGGTTCTGTAAATCAAGAGACATGCGGGAAACACTTTTTCATCTGATCATGGTCTGCCCGGCTCTGAAGGAACAAAGTGATCTATATAGAGACTTTTTCGAGATATCTCACAAACAAATGACAACTCAAGAGCGATGGAACAATCTATTAAGAGGACAAGATAAACACCTAATCTTTACAGTAATCAAATTTTGAACAGCGATCATCGAAGAGAGTAAACTGAATGACTGAAATGTAATCATATAGTGATACCTTTTTGAAATGTAAAATAAGTGTAAATGAAAAGTTTGTAAAATCAAACAAAACTTTTAAAATTAAAAATAAAATGTTGATCCATAGCCCTAAATCCAAGTGCCCTCGCAACAGTAAATCAGATCAGCGGCCCCTCAAATTGACAGCAACATGTCAATGTCAAACTGATATACTCCACCTCTTCTCATGATGTTGATGGACAGCGTAGTCAAAAGTACTCTGTCATCACCTACGTCATCACGTTTCCTAACGCAAATCCAGGAAGATCAACATACACACCCCAGCATAAAGGTTTATATTCATTTTACAAAAAGAATAAAACAACTTTCACATTTAAGAAAATACTGATAGTCAGGAATATACAAAGTCATTATATTTTGGAATTCAAGTTAAAAATAGAAGATTACATTCAATAAATCATTGAAAACGTTTTGTAAATATAATGATTGTAGCAAAATGAAGGCATAGTTCCAATGTTTATGTTGACTGTCACCTTTCATCAAATGTGTCATTGCGTTCATCCATCTGTTAATCCCTTTACTTGAATTGTCAAGTCAAAGTTCTATGTGGTAAAATCCAATGGAATTGTGTTCCATCTTCAATTTAGTATTGAAGCACATGGCGTTCCGTTTGTGGGAACAAAGGTCTAATTTCACATCGAAATGCAACACTTTGCCATCCGCACTTCTTCATAACATAAAAGGCTGTCTTTTTGCTCCAGATCACTGGCAGCGCAAAGGGGCAAACTGGTGCCTAAGAGTCATCCCCGCATATGGATATTATTGCTCTGTTACTGATGGTTATTCTCCATTTCTGTTTAAAGAACCCATCCACGGGAAAATTGTAGCCATGGCACATGCACATCCCAATGACATAACTATGTACATTTGGGATGGGAAAATATATTTCAGTACCCAATTTGAAAATTAAGTTAGACAATAAATCAACATGTTAATTAAAATTAAAAATGTCAGTGAAATGTGCATTTACGAAAACTTGAATATCAATGCTGCACATCTTTAATCATCAAGCATACAATTGCATAAATATTATGTAAAAGTTTCCTTACATTATTTGCTGATTTTTCTTTTCTAGCAATGTAAATTTGAAACACCTTCTCGTTAGACAGCCCTTATGAATAAAAACTTCACTTTTGTATGCTGTGTTTCATTATACTGAATCTTATCATTTATTTATGGTTAGAACAAGGGATTCAGGGACAAATAACAAAGACACCCTGCATTGTGTGGTCACATTCCCAAAGGAAGGTTTCATTTTCATTACAAAATACCACAAAATGAACAATTTTATCTTTCAGTTTGAATTGCAAGCTTTGCAGTGAAAATAAAAACATATTTGTACTTTTCAAAAGAAGCAAATCTTTTCTTTGTTCTTTACTATAAATAGACACATTCTTAATGTAATGTTTTTGAATTTTTTTTCTTCACATTTTATTTTATTTTGTAGAAGAATACAACATTACAAATTCAACTATGGCTGGTTGAAGGGCCACACCCCCAACCCCATTCAAAAACCACAAAAACTCCCTGGCATTGCCCCCATTGCTCCCCCCAAACCCTTTGGCCCTCGTACTGCTTACTCCCCCTTTAAACAAGTTCTGGAACCCCCTGACAAGTGAACACAGCTTCATTTAGGCCTCTTGGGCACCACACCCCCCTACTGTAAAGACACCCTCAGAGCTGCATAGCCCATCAGAGCTGCATAGCCCATCCTGTTAGGTGACCCATATTCCACCCCATCTTTCTTAGACCTCGCAACTGTGGTGAACCACATAGAACCGCCCTACCTGGCGTCATATAACGTATAATAAAGAGGTGACAATCCATTTCCCTTGGTCCGGCCCTTCCATGAAGCCATGCCATAATTCGTTCCATGATATAAATGTTTTTGGCAACCTTGGTCTATTCTCTTTTGCAGGGTAGGTGTTCATTTTTCCATATGGTGGCAATACAGGCCCTAGAGGCCAACAGTAAGGCTGCTGCCATTTTGGGGAGACCAAAATACTCTCCCCCGTCCTCCTCTAACCCAAAAAAGACCAACAGGGGATTTATTTCTAGCTATACCATCTAGGTCTTTAATCCACCCAAGGACTTCATCCCAGAAAGACTTGCCACCTATGGAGGAGATTAATGTAGTTCTGTCTGTACTGGCAGGAGAGCGATATCTCGGACACTCCCCTGCTCAATCTACTCCAGAGGGCGTTGTCTATTTCCACCCCAAAAACTCTTGCACACCAACCTTTCAGGTTCTCTATAGACCCACCTTCCACGCCAACCAAGGACCCGTACATTGCAGATATCAGCCCTGTCATTCCAGTACCCTTGACCAGCAGTGTTTCAAAGGGGGTGAGATCTCTCATGGTCTTTTCCTTGATGCTCGTCTCCGTGAGGGCCCCTTTTAGTTGTAGGAATAAGAAAACGGACAGTTTGCTATGCCCAAAGCCTCCTCCAGGTCCGTTATAATGATGAAATCGCCCTCCCTGAAGAGCTGCCCTATCCTCTCAAGTCCAGCCCCAAACCATGTCTGAATATCTGTTGGTATTGCATCACTTACTCCCGGTACCCAGAGGTGACCCAGGGGCAAAGGCCATGTGCTAATCTCCTTCATATCCTCCCGCTGTCTCCAGATGTCCCATATGCACCCCAGAAAAGGGTGCTCACAAATTCTACGTGGCAATTTGTTCCTAGGCACTCATACCCATTTCCCAACCATAGCAGGGTGCAGGCAGAGGTTGTCCAAGGCCAGCCATTGTTGGTCCAATTGGGACCTCAGGTGGGGAATTAGGATTCTCAGTTGGGCTGCCTTATAGTAAAGCTTCACATCAGGGAAGGCCACAACCCCTTTTTCTCCCTGGGTAAAATCAGGGTCGCCCTGGGAATGATTGACTTTTTCCCCTGCCAGTGGAACCTTTGAAGGGCTCCCTTTATCTCATAGAAAAATGCATCCGGAATCCTGATGGGGAGAATTTGAAACAAGTACAGTAACCTTGGAATGACCAACATTTTCCTAGTGTTGAGACGACCCAACCATTAAATCGTTAGCTTTTGCCATTTTGCCAGGTCCGCCTGTATGTTAGTCATCAATGGGGGGTAATTGGCTTCAAACAGCGTCCCGAGGTCCCTCGTGAGATTAATGTCTAAGTATTTCAGTGTATTTAAGTTGACCTCCAACCCGAGTGGTGTAAACTTCACAATATCCCCATCCCTCCTCCTATCCAGTGGGAAAAGACCAATTTGGATCTGTTAATTTTTAGCCCCTGCCACAGTACCATAGTGCTCAATCAATTGGAGTGCTGCCGGTATGGAGACCACGGGTTCCCTTATATGTAGCAACATGTTTTATGCGTATAAGGCGACCTTGTAGTACACCCCACAATGAAATTCCCACCACCCGGGGGTCATCTCTGATCCTCTGGATGAGGGGTTCTATTGACAGGGCATACAGTGTCGGGGGGAGTGGACACCCCTTTCTAGATCCCCTCCCAATTGCGAACAACCGTGAGTACCCCCCTGTTTACCATGACAGAGGCCATTGGAGATGTTTACACTGCCACTATCCCTCATATAAGCCTTTCCCCATTCCAAAATTCACCAAGACTGCCCTGAGAAAACCCCACTCCACCAGAAAAAATCCCTTCTCAGCGTCAATTGAGAGAAGGGACGCGCCCCCCTATCTTTTAGGATGTGTATATCAAGTGCCACGATGCCCCAGGGCTGCTTGTGCGCTTTATACATTCAAAATAAATAAAGTGTAATGTGTCCCTCACTGTATCCGCTGCTTAATGAACCCCACTTGTTCTGAGTGGATCAATCGGGGCATGTACTCTTCCAGTATTGTGGCTATCACCCTGGTATAAGGCTTAGCATCCACATTAAGGTGGGAGATCAGGCGTTAGGCTGCCCACACCCGAGGATCCCTACCCACATTGGGTATCACTGTGATAAGAGCCTTGGAGAAGGACTCCGGAGCCTGGCCCAAGTTAAGTATGTCATTAAACGAGTCGGTCATGAATGGGAGTGGCCGGGGAGAAATGTTTTATAGAATCCCGCAGTGAAACCGTCTTCTCCCGAGACCTTCCTGAGGGTAACCTTGCCACCAACTTTCTGATTTCCTCTTCCGTTATAAGGGCTTCCAGTATGTTAGTTTCTTCCTCAGAGAGTTTGGGCAGATTAATGGTCTCCAGATAGGTGTCTATGTCATGTGCCTCGGGGTTCACTTCTGAGTCATACAACTAAAAGGCAGCAAAGGCCTCTGCAGTCCCTTCCCCCATGGGTTCCATTGCACCCCAGCTCCTTCTATTTCCACCACCCACCTATCTGCACGCTGGCCCCTCAACCTCAACCGCCTGTAGGGAATTTGATTTGTTCCCTTTCTCGTAGAACTTTTGTTTCAAAAATTGCAGACTAGGGATAACTTTCCCCTCCTCTAAGAGATGCAGTTCCTCCCTCTTTCCCCTTACCTCCAGTATGCATCCCTCCTCACTCCCTGAGGGGTCATTTGCTTTCAAGTCAAGTTGTATTATCTCTTCCCTTCTCTCTACTAGTGCCCTTTCCCTCTTCTTTCTCACCCCCTCCCAAATTAGAATCCCTCGCCAGGTTGCCTGCTCTGCCTCCCAGATGGTTCTCTTATCTACATCCCCATGTCGTTCACTTTAAAATATTCCACAATTTCCTTACTCATCTCTCAGTGAAACACTGAGTCCCACCAGAGCGATTCATTACACCTCCATTTAGACCCTTTGGGGGCGAGAACCAACCATTGTGTATCCACGTTACCATGTCAAGATCAGACCAAGAAATCAGTACAATCTCCGTGCAAAGGTCTCTAGAAATATAGAGGTAATCTATCCTTGTGTGGTGTGGAGATCAACAAGTAACCCTGTGTTCATGGGTGGAAGTGGTTCCATATGTCCGTTAACCCACTGTCTCCTAGTGAGTCCTGAAACTTGCAGTGCACGGGGCCAGAAAGTTCCTGTTCCCTGTCCCGAAGCCTTTGCTTGTACAAGGCCGGGTCCGCCCACCTGTTAAAGTCACCTCTGTTGATCAGATGCCCTAAGCTTTCCACCAATATTTTCGCTATTGTGGCTTTCAGGAATCTTAACTGTCCCTGATTAGAGGCATAAACAGTGGCAAACGTGAACCTTACATTTCTAATGTCTGCCGAGAACAACAGGGCCCTCCACTCCACACCGGACCAAAAATTGGTGAACTCCATTCTAAGTCCCTTCTTTACGAGGATATCCACTCCCGCCCTTTGCAGGGTGCCAGAGCCCCAGAACACCCAGCCAACCAGCCAACATGCAACCCTTTTCTCATGCCCCTTGGAGTACCTGGTTTCCTGGAGGAACATGACATCTAATTCCACCCTCCAAAATTCCCTTGCCACCATGGATCGTTTGGTGGTTGAGTTCAACACTTTCACATTCAGAGTGCCTATTCGTAGGTTTCCCTCTGAGGGCCTATTTTCCACTTGTGTAATCAGGTGTCATCAGGTTATCCCTATCCGGGGGTTCAGCTCATTTCATCAACATGAACCCTGCCCAAAGAAAGATCAACTGCCGGGAGAGTCTGTACCAAGTAGCTCCCCCCTGCCCTCTGCCCCCACCCTAAACCCCCCACTCCAGGCATCTGGCCCCTTCCTGTTAGTATCACCGGATGGTGACCAAACCACCTACGGGACCCAACCCCCCCGTCCCCGGAGTTGGGTCTCTTCTCTTTGCATAGTTTGTTCTTGAGGCCCCTCCCCCACCTCTTTTCACCTGTATCCACTTATAATGTTCCACAGTGTTCCTCCCACCCGCAAACCAAAATTCTCCCACAACAAAACCATCGAGTGGCACCAACCCACCCTCAATGAGAAACAAAAATCAGCCGGGCACCTTGGTATGGGTCTCTTACTCAATTATTCCTCCCCTCTCCACCACCATATGATGGCATGTGCTCAGTTACCATCTCAAGTCCCGTCAGCTGGAGCAAGGTTCAACTGAGACCCCAAAATACGTCTTCTCTTTGACCCCTATATCTGCCACTGCCCTCCACCCAGATTCTGCTCCCTTGAGATTGTGGGGGCTCTACATCTTTGATTAGTTCACAAGTGACCCCCTGAATGTCCTGCTCCGTTGCGAGTCTGTATTTGTGTCCATCCACTTCGAGCGAGATGGAGAATAAGAATCCCCACCTATATCTGATTCCTTTTTCATTTAGCCACTTGGTGAGGGCTGAGCAGAGCCTTCTTTTAGAGGGGGTGAGGGAGGACAAGTCCTGGAAGACTGTTTCCCTTGCCGACCAGTAGATCAGTGGGACCTTTTTCTGTGCTCTTTCCAAAATCTTGATTGTATCGCCGTAGTTGTGAAAGTGGACAAGAACTGATCTGGGACATACCGCTTGTCCCCCGGCCCCGTGAATCATCTCGATATTGGCTTCATCAATGGAATCATTGTCGAAGATTAGTTTGGTGATGGCATATAAGGCACTACGGAGGTCTTTCTTAGTCTCCCCATTTTTATCAGAAACCCCAAATATCCTGAGGTTGTTCCGCCTCTCTCGATTCTCAGGATCATCCATCTTCATGAGGATTTCCTCCTCCCTCTTCTCTACCTCAGTCAAATTCACATCGATTTGTGTCTCCATCGTATCCTGGGAGGACTGGTTAAGTTCCACATCCTCAAGGCTTTCCTCCATCTTGTCAATTCTCTGAATGATTTTATCTACTCTTCCTCCAATGTCCGCTCTCATGCTTCTAATCTCCTCCAAGAGGGCCACTACATCCTTTTTTGTGGCGCTGGTTTCCTCTCCCATTATGGACCTGTTACGTTGACTGAGTGTTCCTCCCTCAGGGGTGTATTCAAAGGTGGCCAGTTTCGCCCTTGCATCCATGTACCGCAGCCTCTGTCCTTGCCTGTATTGTTGGGTACGTAGGGTGATCCTTCCGCTGTTAGCTGTTACTGCAGTGGAGAAGGGGCCGTCTGGGGAGAGAGGGGAGCTCCCAGATCCGGGGCCCCCATGCAGGGCTCCGGCTCCTACATTACTGCCTTGTGTGTTTCTGAGAGACGAGGCCCATATGGTGAGCTGGTGAGAGTCCTTCAAACTTGGTTGTGGCATACCACTGTATGCCCCAATGAGCCACCACCCCCTACCAGTGGTATCTTCTATCTTCCTTGTAAGCTCCTCTGGGCCTTCTCGTGCCGGGTTTGTCTCTATTGTTGCCGGGCGGGCACATGCCCCTGTACCAAACCCGGGGTGCCCACACCCTGACTCCTCTTCTGTCTGTCTGGGCAGATCACCGTCAAGTTGGGGGCTCCTGACTGTAATAACTCTGGGTGCAGCACCTTCTCCAGGCTGTGCCCCTGTTGCTACTTCTCCTGGGGCACCAAAAATATCCTGATTAGCTTGGGTCAATGGGGCATGGGCACACGCCCCGGTGCAATCCCAGGGGAACCACACCTCACCCCTGCACCCACAGTCCTGCTGCTCTGCCGGGCACACACCCCTGTATGGCCTCCCTCTCTGACCACATAGGAGGCTCCCTCCACCTGTGTCACTCTCCAGTTGGAAGTTTGCAGCGTGGACTGATGTTATTATTCTAACTTTGGAGGGGTTTACACTGCTCCTCCTCCCGTGCAGAGTCTTCTGCTGCCTTGTTGCGGGAGCTCCTTCATGTTCCATGGGGTGGCCTCTCAAGGAGGGGCAGTCCACTCTCAACCTGCCATGAGGTCACCAGGGCCCCCCCACCTTGTCCTCACTCACCGTTGGTACGGCTAGACCCCCGGCACCTCCAGGTCATGCCGCATTCCATCCTCCAAGGGGGGCAGATGGAGGGGGCAGGGCACACTCCCCGCACGCAACCTGTGTGGGGCACAGGGGGGTTGAGCATCGGTGTCACTTCTCCTTGCCGGGCTGTCCTCACTACCCCCGGCAGAGGGGCACCTGCATCACCTGGTCACACAGGCCCGCCTCACCATCTTTTTCTGTGTCTGCCCGCTGTATGTGCCGGCACCGCTATCTCAGCAGTCTGGCGTCAAATCTTCTCCCGGTTTGGCGCAGGGATGCCCCAAACCCTCTTCTTTCGGGTGGGGGTCTCTCTGCAGCCCAATGTGGGAAACAGGGGGGATCAATCTCCCATTGTGGTCCCTGGCTCGGGAGTTGACGCAGATAACTGCTGCCTGTCATGCACCCCCTGGTGGCACCCCTGTACCTGTTTTAATAATGTTAACCTCCAAGAATGCATGTGGACAAAAGATTGTTCATCTGGTCAGCTAATTTTACAATGTATATATATTATACCGTGTCTTCAAAAACACATTTATTTTGGTATAATCAATAATGACCTACTTATTTCAACCCAAATCAAATAGTGTCCTAGAGTAAGCATGACAATAATATCCACAGTTCAATGTGAGTTTGAAACAATAGTAACCTGTGGTGTCCTGAGCGAGGCCGGCTGTGGGGTCTACTTGGTGTCCTCTGCCAACACAATTACGTTGCCATCTAAGCAGGAGCACACCAGAAAATAGGCGTCCATGTAATGTTATGTTCTGTTATTTTGATTTATACCATGCGCCACTGCCATTTTAATGGTCTCTAGGCGCCGTGACCCATCCCACTCTGTGGTCCTGCAGCAGCTGCAGCCTGTAGCAATGTTGGACATGGATACCAAATCCAAGCTGTGCGGTCATACCGCCCCGAGGCAGGTGCAGTTTGTGCGGCTGAGAACTTTCCATTGGACATAGGGGCGCAACAGGAACCAGCTGCCTCTAGCCACCTGTCTTTCTGCTTACTGTTGCATGCATTTTCTTTTTAGGCATGTAGGATAAGGCTTGTTTTGTGCAGCAGTGGGTTTGGGGGTGTTGGACTGTCTGTCCCTAAGGTTCCAGTGTGGTTAGTTGGTGACACATACAATGCTTGATTTTCGAACCAAGCGCGGTGTATGTTGATGCTTGGCTGGAGTACAGTTTGTGGCTGCCAGTTCAGTGCTTTCTTGTTGTGTCCTGATCTTCTGGATAGACAATGACAAACGCATAGATGGGAATGTGCATGCATATACATAAATAGATGTATACATAGACAACAAGGCATATAAATATATAGAAAAAAATATACAGATGTGAAGCGATGTCAGTCTACACAGAGAAGCAAAAACATAGATGAATATAAATATGTGTATGGACTTTAGGACATGTTTATTTTGACCGATTGATAGAGACCTATGTATGCATACGATGCAGAGGCACAGATGGCTAGAGGTAGATGGAGGGATTCATATACATCTGTAAAGATCAATAGTGATGTGCACAGATGAAATGATGGAGTGCAATGTAACTGTTAATATAGAGACATCCAAACATAGATTGAAAGGACAAACATAGAGAGATGGCTACAGCGAGGTATACAGATGCATGGATATTGATGGAGAAAAATACTTTGCTGGATATATAGAGATGGACACATATGAATTTAGATCAATGCATATAAAAAATAAGATGCTTTTTTTGCCATAGATGTATTGAAGATTTGTGGAACAGTCAGTCTGTGCCACTTCAATGCCTCCATGCCTTTACAATGTGACTGGAAAATAATCTGCATCATACTTTATAATAAAGGACATGTTTGTTGCATGAAACAAGTATATATCATCAGTCTCTTTGCTCTGTGTTGTTCAAGGCCAGACCATGTTGCACTATTACTATGAACCACACAACTAATTCTTCTTTTCCTACAAGTCTGTGTCCTCTCTGCAATATAAATGCTAATTTTATTTTTATTTATTTTTATTTTTTATTATTTATAGTTGTATTACAACTTTTCAAATTCCATTAACATATAAATAACATGTATATACAAAACATAATAATTTTCAATCTTACAAGGCTAAAAGATAATACATTCTTACAATACCCATATTATCACATAATTATTAACAGTTCATTTTATACGCATGATCACACCAATTCATGATATCTACAACGGTTCCACTTAGATGGTTAATTGACTAACATTACCTCTTTCAACCAACCAGTTACCTAATAGCCTTATAGATAATGCTTTACCCGTTATACACCTCTAACCCGGGGAGCACAATTTGGCACTATGGCACTATGGCAATCTGAATTTTCGGGCGGTTACTGGTGAGCAGCTGATGCCATCTTTCGTCACTCTCCCTTGGTCTTTGTACTAGCTGGGTGTGTGCAAAACATCTGGTTCATACATTGCAGAGTGCTACAGATTCTACGAGCAGATGTTGCAGTGTCTCTCTTTGTTCAGGCACAATACAATATCTGCAGTAGTTTTGTTCTTTTGCCAGCTTTTTCCTTTTACAAAGGACATCCCTTGTGTACCATAGGTTTAACCGGAATCTTAAATATCCCATTCTTACTTTAGGAGAAGGGCTTTCCAGCAAGTAATCTGACATCAACCCATATTTTTTAATACCAAATAAGAGGATGTCAAAGTCCTTCTATTGGGAGTACCTTGTCATGTTTGCTACACAATCAGCCAGATGTACTTTTTCCTTCGCTCTAACAGGATTTGATAGTAATAACTCTATTGTGGTATCAGCATGGGCTAATTCATTATATACATGTTTCCTCTATTTAGCAGCGAAGGGATTTACAGATTTCAGCAAATGATGCGCAATCACTTTCAGTATATTGTTACTTCCCTTTTCCAGGAGGCATTTGCGTAACAAGGCACATTGTTTCCAGGATACTTGAGCATACATGAATGTCAATCCCAATTCATAACGCAAAATATCCATCGGCACAGAGTTAGGCAGGCATAAGATCTGTTTCCAGTAATCTGACTCTAATTGATCCCAGTAGCACTTTTCTCTTGGCAAGAACCCTTCAATACCGTACAGCAATATCGGGAGAACCTTCATTTTTATAAAATAACACAACATGTTTCATGGAAAACTTCCCATACTTCCTGATCAACAATCGTGATTGCGAAACAAGCTGTTGCATTTTATGCTTCCTTACTACTCCTACTTCAGCTTGTTTGCATATAACATTGTTGATTAACACACCGAGGTATTTATATTGGGTCATAGTCTGGACGCTTTCAATCTGAATTTTCCAGGAAAAGATATTACTCCTGGTGGTTTGCTGTTTTCCACACTTTAGAATTTGGGTCTTTACGATGTTAATTTCCAACCTATTTGCTTGTACATGGAGGCCCAGCTTTGTCAACATATTTTGAAGGCCTTGTGGTGTTTGCAACAATAATAAAAGATTGTCGGCATATAGCAAATAAGCTATTTTTTGGCCTCCCAGTTTTGGCGGATCACCAGTACAATTATTGAATTAGAGCCCCAGATGTAAAATAAAAAAGTTGAATAGAAAAGCCACAAGGGAACACCTTTGCTTTAAGCCTCGCTCTGTTTTAATTACAGGAGTTAGTTTGCCATCGAGGGAAGTCCTAACTCTCACTGACGTGTTTGAATGAAGTAAGATTACCAATGAGAGGAGGGAGTCTGGGCAATCATGTTTCTACAATTTCTTGCGCAGCAAATTTCTATCCACTGAATCAAATGCAGCTTGAAAGTCTATAAACCCCAGATATAGTGGATTATTTTGATTTGATTGTTGGGCTTGGATCATATTTATCGCAATAATATTCAGGATAGTACCTAGCCCAGCCATGAAACCTGCTTGAAAAGGGTCAATCAGCCCTTTTTCTCTCACCCAAGTCTGTAACTGCTTAAGGATGATCTTAGCAAATAGATTCCCCGGGATGTCTAAAAGGGAGATGGGTCTATAGCTCCAAGGTGATGCTCTCTCTCCCTTTTTATATATCGGGACTATAATTGCTTGTGTCCAAGACTCAGGTAGGGACTGAGTCAAATTCACTGTGGAAAAGATCTCAAACAGAATTGACGTCCAAATATCCGGATTCTCTTTTAGATGGAAATTGGATAACCCGTCAGGACCACTAGCTCTTGAATTGCTTGCAGATTTAATGAGGTTTAAGATTTCTAACCATTCAAATTCTAGACGGAAAGGAGGGAGTAATGTCATATTATCTATTGATATATCTCCCTACACTGAAGCATACAGCATGCTAAAATGTTCAGCCCATAGTTGTGACGAGACCGCCGTCGATTGTCTAACTAGCTGTGGGGGAGAGATAAATTGATTTATCATCTCCCACATTCTCACAATATTCTTGCTGGCTAGCGTTTTTAACATACTAGAACCATCCTCCTGTAACATGGAAGCTTGGTGCGACTTTAGCCAATTTCTGTAGTGCATTTTAAGGGTGTTCGTTGATTGCTGATATTGGGGGGGAAGGCGCAATCCTCAAGTGCCTAACATCAGCTCTGAGTTGTGCTTTACAGAGCTTGATTTCAGGGTCAAAATAGTGTAGATGGACGCGCTTTGGAGTTACCTTAGCTCTATGCTGTTTTATAGCTTGGATAGCGTCAGTGTACACATATTTTGACCTGCCTGCCCGTGTGTCAGGCTGCTCAGACATATATCTCAGTTTGCTGTCTAATTGCGCTAACTCTGAATCTGACCATCAAAGGTGGTTCCCCCTCATATTCACCACACTAGTGCCCTGCATTAGATCTATTTTTGCCGGTTCGGCTATGCTCGTCCTCCATTCAGTAGTCAACATATTATAGTTGCTTACATTTGTTCTTAATACAGAGAACTTTGTCATTAAAGGCCAACGTTCTCTGCTTACATATATGTAGTCGATAATCGACTTACTGTTGCCCTTGTGCCATGTCTCAACTGGTGGTAAGTCTGGAGATAGCGCACCATTAAGCATAAACAACCCTCTCGCTTTGACTAGGGTAACCCATCTATATCTCGTTTGCTTTTTATTCTCTGGGCGCTCCATGCATCTCAAATTTAGATCACCCGCCAATATTAAGGCGCTAACCCTAAGGTCAGCTGAGACTAAATCTAGCAAGGAATTTAGATCAAGGTAAAATTTGTCGTCAGACATGGCAATCGGATTCCAGTAAATGTTTAGAACAGCCACCTCGGTTTTCTCAAATTTCACATTTGCTAGAAGCATATATTTGTTCGGGGCGGCCAGAATTGCGACGTTAAACCTCTACCCATTTTCACTGCTATTAGTAGACCAGAACTAGGCTGTCCACTAGATGAATTATTGGCAGCATTTGTATGAATTTCATGATTTTCCCAAAGTGGGGTTTCTGAAAGCCACGACTCCTGTAAGAGTACTATGTCCCAATTATTTAGATTACTTTGATCATTATTAATCACATTTTTAAACCCTTGTGTGTTCCAACTCAAGGGATATTTTTCCTTCTATTCTTTGTTAATTCTGCGTATGATGATTATTGCATATGCATGTAGTATTATTAGGGACATTTTTTGGACCGTTCTTAGCTTGAACAGGAGGATGGCTTTCAAATCTTACCCTTCGGTTATTCATGGGTAAATCAGTTTTCTTCAATGTTTCCAATATTCGGCTAAGCCCCAGTTTGGCAAGCACTTATTTATTACATTTTGGTCAACTCTGGAGTTAATCCAGAGCCTTACCGAGTTCAAGGACCCTTCTGTTACAAACTCGACCAATGCAAAATCAGAAGACACAATATCCTCTAATTGTGAAATCTCTGAGAATATAGCCATCACAGCTCTCCTATTTAGATCATATTGTGAGGTCGGAGGGGGCTCACACTCTTTGTCATCATCTCAGCCCCATTGGGCAGGTTTGTGTTGGGGGTTGGTTGCTTTGATGGCAAGTTATTTGCTATCGCCCTACCAACAGCATTTTCAATGAAAGCAATAATGGAGTTTGAAAAAATGTTCTGAGACCCTTCACCGTCATCAAGTGAATCAGGGGCTGTTATATTCACAGCCTCATGCATAACAGGAGGTAAGCCTGGCCACTGTTTCTCTCTTTCAACCCCATCAGATCTACTCAACATCTCCCTGCTTCCACAGGTTCTTTCGGGTGCAACTGCTCTACCTAGCACCTTTTTTTAAATTAGCTATGGAGCATTCTGATTGAGCAGGGTCAGCCACCTTTTCAATAAAGTTGGTTGCGCCCGAAGTGACTGCCACAGGGTTACAATTCTCAGACATGTAAGCATCAACGGCTTTCCTTATTTCAGCTCTTTGGGACAATAGTTGAGCAACATTGTTCACCTTTCCCTGAGTGAGTGAGGGACTGTGTGTTTCTTCAAGGCTTTGTTGCTCTTGACTAGGTTCATTCACTCGCTCATCGCTCTCAACATCCAATATTTCTACCAGCTCATCCAATGGTGAATAATCCATTGCCTGAACTGGGGTAAACTTAAGGGTATCCAGTCTCTTGGACTGCGCAAGTAACTGATATTTTTCTTTAATTGCCTGCAAAGCTGTCAGCGTTTTTCGTTTGGGCAGGGAAATGGTTTTAAAAAGGTGTGGCATAATCGGGAGCAAGCTGTTCACTATAACCTTAGCAAAGATCTTGGTGTCAATGTTCATGAGGGAAAGGGTCCTATATGAACTGCACTCATCACTAGGTTTGTCGGGCTTGAGCAGTAACATTATAACGGCTTCACACAGGGAGGGGGGAGAGCAGATGTCCGCAGCGACTCATCCCAGATCTCCAGCAGCTTGGGGGCGAGAATAGCCACGTGCACCTGGTAGAACTCGGGAGTGAGTCCATCAGGGTCAGGGGCCCTGCCCTTTGGGAGGTCCAAAATGGCTTTGACCATTTCATCTAGCTGGATCGGTGAGTCCAATTGGTCATGGGTATCGGAGGAAATATATGTCATGGGAATCTGTTCAAGGCAGTCGCTCATGTGCTGTTCACTGTATTCAGGGAGCAAGGCTTACAGATTAGTGTGAAGATGTCCAATATATGCTGGTCCGACCACTGTGGGACCTCCTGCGCATCCTTGACAGACACTATTTGGGCTTGGACCCTTCCCCTCTCATTAATTTCGCCAGTGTTCTACCTGGTCTCTCACCCTCCCGTATTTACGAGCAGCCTGCGGGCGACTAAAATTTTGAACCTCCCTCATGACCTGCTTATGGAACACCTCGAGTTCCTGGCTGATTTGAGCAAGTTTGGGGGGATCGGCAGCTGACGAGAAATCCTGTTCAAATTCACGCAGTTTGGATTTGGAGTGATTAAGGTCATTGCGTATGGTCTTCAACACCCCCGCCTCCCCTGGAATGGACATCCCCCTGATGTATACCTTGAAAGCATCCCAGTGGACAACAGTAGTAGTAGCATTTAGGGATTTGCATTCAAAGAAGGTCTCAATGTCTGTTGATATGTCGGCCTTAAAGACTATGTTAAGGAGAGCCGCAGACTTGAAGCACCAGGTACTGAAGGTGGGCACTGGAGCACCCAACTCTACACACAGGGTGATCGGGGCATGGTCGTACAATGTGGGGGCGAGTATCTGCGCTTCGTTAATCTTCCCCATCAAGGTGTTAGATACCAGGAAAAGGTTGATTCTGGAGGAACTATCGTGAACGGTAGAATAGTAAGTGTATTTGCGTGTTTGAGGGTGGAGGGACCTCCAGACATCCCAGATGTCCAGTGATGCACTGTGTATGTGTAGCCTGCGTGCAGCTTGTGATAGAGGTCTGGGTGCGTTCCGGTCCCATCCAAGTCGGTATTGAGAATTAGGTTCATATCGCCTCCCCAGATGACTGGAATACCCACATATCCCAGAAGTATTGAGGCGATGTCATTAACGAAATCTGGGGTGTCTACATTGGGACCATAGGTATTAACAAGAATATATTCCCTGTTCACTATCGTGAAGTGGAAGACAATATACCTGCCCTTGGGATCAATATAGTCCTTATGGAGTGTGAACTTAATAGATTTATGTATCAAGGTCATCACTCCCCTAGTTTGTGTAGAGTAGGATGTGTGGAATCGGTTAGGTCCCCAGGATGGTGCACTATGCCTTGTCAAATCACCCATGTTTCCTTCGTTTCCTGCAGCATGAGTATTTTAATACTGTGTCTCTGAGCGTAGGCCACAATTTTACGGCACTTGGTGAAGTTACTAAGCCCCCGGACATTCCAGGACATTATTTTAGTAGGCATTTCAGTGATCTAAGGAACATCCCAACTGTTGTGCCTTAGTGTGTCTCTGCAAGTGTGATCGTTTTTCCAAGTGTGCCCCGACATGACATGACATGACATGAAATACTGGTGCATCTGACCAGAGCAAGAATATTGAAGTACCGAGAATGGTACTATAAATCGGCAGTATAAACATTGCAACACGTTTTACCAATACATCAACATATGCGGTGTCTCCGAAATGAAACTAGGGTAGCTGCGGGTATGAGCCATCTCTTTTCAAATATCTCAAGTAGGTCAGAACCCAGCTATAGGTAGAAGTACATGCAGAAGTAGTACTATTTCAGTTACATTATTAGTCAAGTGCTCCTGGTGACAGTGCAGATAATAGAGCATACCCAGTAGAATCCTATTTCTATCTTCATGTATCTCAATGATTTCACCATCATCGACATGTCAAAGTATTATTTATTTTGAATTACCACATCACATGACAGTGCTTTTAATGATGATGTAATGTTTGTCATCCATCTTTTCTCCCAGTGGCCCAAAGGAGGATTAATGTACCGGTAATTTGCTTTTTCATGTGACAGACTATTGACTTAAAAGAACTTTATTCGCCTGGCTGGTCAGACAAGATTACAGGTCAGTTACCAAACTGTACAGCACTTTGGGGCTTGTGACAAGTAAGGCAGTGTGGGTAAAAAGTGCCCTATTATTGTATGCTGCTGCATCACTGCACTGCCCAATTAACTATAACTTTGGCGGAAAGTTGGAGGATTCACCCCCAGCTATATGCTGGAGGTTAATCCACCAGCTTTCTGCCAAATTTCAAGAGAATTCCCACTGCAGTAATTCTGCCGAAAACACCCCATTGAGTCCTGTGGACTAAAAAAGAATTGAGATTTATACTGCCACTGCCACTTGTAATCCGTCAGCGATACGACCAGACCGAGTGGCGGTAATGGTAATATAGTTTGGTCATATACGGGCAGATTTACCACCAAGATGCCACCAAACTCAGAATGAGCTCCTTTGTCTATGCACGCTTTTTTTTGGTTGAGTTAATCACTGCCATACATCGTTAAATAAATTATTTTATTAATTTTTCTACATCTTCCGGACTATCAAACAATACCTTCTTGGATGGTTTGTGGGGTGTCCGAATAATATCAGCCATGTCAAAACATCAGGTACAGTTATGCATATTTTCCCAAAAGATCTGTTGTTGATAACATGGCTGTTCAATTGTAGATTTCCATTGTTCGAGATTGACAGCAGAGCTAAGAATGTCTTAGAGGATTTCAGGGGCAGTTGATTCTAAATCTGGTGAGCAGTGAAGATTGACAGATCACTGTATGTTCATATATACACAAATGATCACACAATTTTTTGAACTTGTGTGCCAGCAGGTAATGGGATAAAAGGATTGGAGTGTTTGTGTTATATTGGTATCATTATTTTATTGACAATTTTTCTATTATGTTACAATTTAGACATGTATTTACATTTTTGCATTTTGTCGTTGAATAAATCCCTACTTTTGGGATACACAAAAAGTTAACTGCAATGTGAGCCTTTCTAAAAAACTTTAGTAGCAGTAGCTGAAAATTGGCTATTTTCCTAAATGCGAAGATTACAATGTGTGTCATTACATACACAAAACTGATGGAAGTCCAGACCCTTACCACAGATGAAACAACAGACACCTTACCAAATATACCCAAATGGTGAACCCTACTGACATGCAGGTTAATTGATTTATTAAAATGGTCTATTTTTGTATTACTAATGTATCTTTTCTAATGACAATAGTTATGAAAATATACATTTTATAAAGAAACAAGCTATAACATCAACTATTCTGGAATCAAGCTCACTTCCCATTCAAGCCATATTTTTTTTTCTATTCTACATTTATATGCGACTATACTATAGATGTATAAGGTTAAGTTAACATTTTAAACAAATTGATTATTGTTATCGATTATATTTCTTATTGATAATAATTAGAATGTATGATTTTATCACAGTATCTTTTCACTTTCTGATTTAGTAGAAAAGCAGATTGCCTGGACAATTCGATATGGTTCCACAGATAAGCTTTCTTCTAGTTACATGTTAAGATGATACAGTGAACCACGGGTCCCATCACCCAGGCGAGGCTTCTCCGACTAGTAACTCCCGGCAGTCATTCCAGCATTCACACACAAGCATTCTCTCAGGCACACTAACATTCTCTCAGCATCATCATGCACCTGCATTCACTCCAAGCACAAACCAACAGATTTTTTAAAATTTTGTTATACTTCTCTTCCAACATTATAATTGTAAAACAAATAAATGTATATACGCTGGATGCAGGTACTTCAGCAACATACTCTTATATGAAACTGGTCAGGCGGATGATGTATGACATGTAATACTTTATTGAATGATATTAATGATTGGTGATTAATAATATTTTGTTTCCAAGTAATAACATAATTATAATGTGTTTACAGTTAATAATAATATCAACAAATCAGAATGGATGCAATCCTACATGCAACATTGACATAATCCATCCCCAAAACTATGATTGTAGAAGAATTACACAGACTATTTTATGGTCTATGTATATATTACTGTACTGGTGATGGACAGCTAAAGTGCAAGAAATGAAAATCAACATTATAATACAGCATATTTTTGGTATCAATAATTTAATCTCTTTTTTTTTGCAGATTCCCTGTAACATCAGTGAAGTTCAACAGGTACATTTCGGAATCAATTATTATCAAAATGTTATATTTACACGCAATATTTGACTTTATCTTTTAAAAAAATACATTTAAGTTTTTGCTAAACATTTCTTCAAGTGATTTACCATTTCTGTGTTCTATGAATTCCTTATGGTGGAAGTCAACAGTCATACAACTGTAATTATGAAGAAGTAATTTTTGTGATCAAAGAGATTAACATTAAATTGTCTAACTAGTATCTAATTTGTATTGAATGTGTTCTTATGCACAAGGAGTCTACTACTGAAGAGGTCGAGATGGAAGAGACACATGGATGACAGGTACACAAATAATACTGATAGTCATCATTTTTCATCTATTGTACCTTTATTGTAATCATGATTGTGTGTGAAGTGTTTACTGAAATTAAGTTCTTGAAATTGTATTTATGTTTCTTGAAATGAAAGAGTATTATGGTTGTTTGAAACATTTTTTGAATACTCTGTTACAATTGGGTTATGAAATTGTTAACTCAGGATTGACTGTATCAAAGCACAGTCAGAAAACAAGGGTAAATAATATCCAGGCTTTCATTTTTCTTTTTAAAACGGTGTTATTTAGAAATTGTTTAATTGGTATTGGATTGTAATTTTGATATTCATATGTCCAGTAAGTGTGAAAGAAATAATGCTTATTTTTTCAATTTATTAGAGGCCTACGAAGAAGAAGAGCACTGACCACATATGGGAAAAGATGTGCTCCCACACTAACCAAGTATCCCTCAATTCCCGTTACCATGTCATACAGTTAAAATTACTAAACAACTGTATTACACCCCTCTCAACATTTCTAGGTTTGCCCGTACCACCACACACACCTGTGCCCGCTGCAAGTTGAAAGGCCGCTTACCATCTACACATGTTTTGGACATGCCACATATTGGGCGACTTCTGGAATGGGATCTTGGGGGCTCATACGGACATCACTGGCACGGTAATTGACCCTGATCTGCTGGGGGTGCTGTTCGGAATGTGGAATGATGTTGAGGCAAAAAGTATGACCAAATTCTTGAACATTTCTTGAACATTGGATGCATGATAGCCATGAAATGCATAATACAAGGTTGGAAGAAACCTCCCCGCCCCCCGACCTTCCAAAAGTGGCTCAACACACTTATTTGGGCCCAGAATTGTGAAGAAGAATATCTCAACATGCTCCCAGCTCACTCCCACCCCAGGAAGCTATGGTCCGCCTTAAACAGCTACTTTATCAATCGGGATGGGAGAGTATCTGGAAGTGACTCACCCCCGGTTCTACAGGATTGATTTCAAATACTATGAGGCCTCACATTTGACTACTTCTCTTACTGTGTATATGCTATTCTATATGCTAATGTGCTATGTCTCTTGCATGTATCTACTTTAATGAATGCTCTGACATGTCTGTTTACTGTAAACCTCTGCCAACAAAAAAAAGTACAAAAACATTAAATAAAAGAACTGCCTTTGGTAAGGGAGGGGGGATGGATAAGCATGAAACTAGTGCAATGTGCCATGAACCTTGCCAAAGGACAATGAGACATGTTCATTGCAGGGAAGTGAACATGGAAAGGGAGTATGAAGACAAAAAGTCCTAGGTGGACAATTGTCATTAGACTCTAAAACACCCTGAGCTGTACATTCACTTAAACTGTGTTGGACCTGCTGGCCAGAAAAAAAACACAAGGCATTGAATACATGAGTGCATTGATAAGGAATAACACTTTGGTTAGATTATCATATAGTCAGAATGATATTTAAAAGTTATTTATGGCAGTAACATTAATGTTTCTTGATCTTGATAAGGGGACTTCCAAACTAATTGTATTCACTTGTCATATTACTTCATTGATTTTATTTACTATGACAATAAAAGTATGATCATTGTTAACTTTTATTAAAATAATTGTTTAGAAATAGAATATAATGTATACAGAGTACAGGAAGGCAAAATATTAAATTAATAAATAATAAGAATATGGCTTGCAATCACCCTTTTAATGCAAGTGCATATTATTTTGTATTTTTAATATAGTGTGTGCCTTGTTGTGTAAAATTTGAGATTTGAAAGGAAAACTGAAATCTTTATTATGAAACACATAGTAAATGGAAATAATTTGAAAAAATGCAATTCCAATTTATATGTACATACATTTTTATTGAAAGTTAAATATTGCAGTAAAATATTTTTTATATTTTTTAGACAAGGATGATGGTATATACAAACTACAAATTATACAGCTGTGGTTGAGGTACTGTCTGTATAAATCCCTTGTATTGCGCAGAATCACTAGGGAATTCTTCATGAACGGCTCGAACCACACAGGCAGGTACTCCTCGTCAAACGCAGAATCCCAGTTTTGGATTAATCCACCATGTAAACTCTGAATATGCCACAAGCCTGTAACCTCTGTGTAACAGATACAGGAATAGTTTTGTTAAATGAATACAGTAATTGCATTTATCGTCTTTGGTCTATCTCCTAAAACAAAAGGCATTAATGTTTTTTTAAAGTACCTTTGTGAGTTAGGTATTGACAATACAATTCTTTTCATGTAAGAAATGTGTACACCCTTTCGAACAATAAAAGATAGGAGCATAGGCAAATGTTTTTTTTTTACTTTAAAGTCAATTGGCCTCATCACGAGTCTGGCGGTATCCCGGCGGTAACACTGCCGGGATACCAGCAGTAAAAATAGCGTTACAGCTACTCAGTCCGGCGCAATTAGCGATGGATCACGAGTAGCGGTTGGGTGGTTATTACCCATTCCCCACTGGGTCCATTGGGTCCAATGGGTTGGGGGGTGCTATTAGCGCTGGCCCAATTAGCACTGTGCTAATAGTGCTGAAGAATTGGCAGAAAACAGACTTTCCGTCCAACCCAAAATGGGGCCATCCCTTAAATATGGCAGTAATAGTGTTACCGCTGCATTCAAGGGCTACTGCCCAACTCGTGATGAAACCCAATGACATTTTATGTTAAGTCGAAAAATAGAATGTTGTACAGTTTGGCAAATAATTACTATACATTTTTTCAATATGTATGTATATTGTCAGTGAACCATCAAACTCACAATTTAGTAGGAGAACAACATAAATGGCTACAGTTCAAGGTTGTAAAAAATAAAACATATAAACAAAAAACATTATCATTACTTGGAGAATGAGGGCAAACTGTTGCTCTAAGTTTGTTCATCAGTACCATCATCTTTCTCAACACAGATCTTGGGAGGCAAGCTACCATGAATTCGTGATGCTGGGTAACACATAGTGGTGAGGCAATTCTTCGGTTATGTCGGCCAAGCAGCCAGACCGTTCTCTGCAGTTCTACGTCAAAGTTGGCATTTCCTCACATTGATGGGTAGTATACCATGTGGACACATCTTCCATGCAACTAGGATAAGGATCCTGTGATTGATCATCACAACTTTCAGCAGATTCCCATACTTGCTGCTTCTTTTTCTCTCAACCATTTCCTTGTTTGTATACTCCGGATTGTACAGGTGGGGCTAAATTGTTGCCATAATTCTTGAGTATTGAAGAAGTATAAAATAACTATGAGAGAAAAATACAAAATTAGCAATTTGGATAAAGTATCAAAATGAGCTTTTAGTTTAAAATGCAATGTAAAATAAAAGTATAAGGAGAAACAGGTACGTTACATAGTGCAAAGACAGGAGGAATAGGCTCAAACATTGAAATTTCACATTGGCACATATAAAAAAGAAGTCATGTAAATATCACATTTTTAAATTGTTTAGCAAAGACATTTGTAAATTATATTTTAAAAAATGTAAATATAAAGCATTAAAACAGTTAATCATTTTGAGGTAGTGTAAGTACCTGTCCTCAGTATGTAGTACTTGATAGATAGCTGAACACAGCAAAAAGAAGTTGTGGGGGCTCAGAATGAAATAGACTGACATGAAGGAAGAAGAAACTCCAATGCTATCTGATCAGAAAGGTTTTGTTGTTACTTATTGAGGAAAGATATGTCTTAACATTTTGATGGAGACACGTCAATAGATTGCGCACAGAGGACAATCGAATGAGTCATGCACTGCCATTGTGACAAGGGACGTAAGCGGCTAATGATGTCAGCTTGAGGGGTGGGTGATCAGATATCAAGTGCAAGGGCACTTGAATTTAGGGCAATAGATCAACAGATAAGATTAGCACAAGATGGTGTTTTCTGACCCGTAAATTTTGCATGTATAAACGTGAAAAGAAACAGGTAAGAGGACTTGCAAACAAAATTGGGATTGATCTATACATGCTCATAAATACATGCTCAATCAATTGGGCCAATACATTTCCTGAGAGAACTTTCCTTCAAGGTGAAACCTAAAATCAATTGGCTTTGCAACAAATCTATTTCTAATAACTTTTGAATCGTTTGACATATCTGTATACAATTGTACTAATATATGTTCTTGTCCAGGACCACGAAGTTATACAGTTTGGTTGAAATGCGTGCAATGGTTCAAAAGATATAGAGGATTGAAAAAGATTTCATTTTGTTAATTGGATTCCTCATAGGAGCCTTGGCTGGTTTGGCACAAGGAAGTCCAGTAGTTTCTTTAA
Source organism: Ambystoma mexicanum (assembly GCF_040938575.1). Classification (NCBI taxonomy): domain Eukaryota; kingdom Metazoa; phylum Chordata; class Amphibia; order Caudata; family Ambystomatidae; genus Ambystoma; species Ambystoma mexicanum. Next base: position 296,583,202 of record NC_090925.1, read on the forward strand.
AATTTGGCTGTAAATAGGTATTTTATAGAAACACCTTTTTTGTGTCTTGCATATCTCCTGTGATTCCTTGCTGGTCTAACAACAGGGGCTTTTTCTTACCATTCTCAGATTCACAGATTCAAAAGGTTGTACAGCAAAAGCATATAAATACATCTTAAATTAGACCTTCCCACCTTTTCATACACAGATTTTTAGGGTGCAGAGACTCTGGCTTCCGCTCACCTGGATTATGAGTTTAAAGTTGATGAACTGTATAGTTATTACTAGTTGTACCTTCTGTATCATGTGCTCATTTGTTGTTTTCTTACTCTTTCTCTCTCTCTGCGTCTCTTTGTCTTGAAATGTCTCACTCTCTGTCTGTCTGTTAGTGAGAAAGATGTGATATCAGGTGTCCATTTTCTAGAGTCACCCCAGCTGTTGGTGGCAGGAGCACAACCAGAGAAAGAACACACACATATATTGATGTGAAGGTGCTGTGTTTTTTATTTTTAAAAGTAGAAAGAGAGGAGAAGTGGAGAAATGCATGCCCGGAGGTGAGGACAGTACGATGTCCTTTCATCGCCTGCCTGTTCATCCCCATGCTTTTTAACGTGCACATTCCATCGAATGTGCTCATCGAATTTTATAGGGGGGGTGGGAAAGGGCGGATAAGGGTTAAGGCGGGTGGGCGATTGCAAAAAATAAGTGTGGGAGCAGGGTTTGGGGGTACCCCCCAAAGAAACAAAAAAACAATGAGCATTTTCGATGGAATGTGCACGTTAAAAAGCCTGGGGATGAACAGGCAAGCAATGAAATGACATGGAACCGTGAGAACAAGCCTGGTACTAGGAGATGAGTATTGTAATTGTGTATGTCCTGCATGAGTGTCCCATCACACTAAGGACAGAGTATCCATGTTGCGAGATATGACAGAAATGTGAATATGCTCTTTACGGTGTGCTGGGATTCTGAAAGACCTTGTAAGAGCTGCAGCGTCCACATCTGAGTTTATTTGCTATTTTATGTTCATTATCGGTGTCAGTGCAAAGAATCATTTTGTATTTTATGTTAATTAATGGTGTTTGTGCATGTCATTTGATAAATATGCAGGCTCAGTAGCACTACCACTAAACATTGCCTTTGTGCTCACAGAAGAATCATTGGTTTTAACAAGAGCATACAAGGAAATATTTTTGGCGAGACACCATTGTGCATATTTTCTGCAAAATGAGCTATTTAAAAAAGGAAATTATTTAATTGAACTAACTTTTAAAACTGTCACCTCCAGTATATATTGTAAATGAAAACATCATATATGTCCAATTAAAGCACATTATCAAAATCTATCATAAGCATATCAATTATTTCCGGCCTGTCACCTCCCCGTAACCCATAACAGTTGTACCCCTCTGCTGTCCTCCTCTGTATCCTACCCCTGCTTTATATCTGTTCTGTTGTTACCACTGAAAAGTGCTCTGTAATGCACCTTGCATGTTGTCTACCTCTGTAAAGCGCTCTGTTATGTATCTGTACTAGTGTATACTTCTGTAAATCACACCATTGCTTCTTGAAGCGATGCCTGTGCTCAATAAACAACATAATAATAATAATAATAATACATTTCTGATAGCAGATTATCATTCCAAGTTGGAGAGTCTGGTACATTCCTATTGTACTCTTTTTGAAATACCCACATGCAAAAGCCTGATAGAACAAATGGCACCAGTGAGGGTTCCTGAATGATTTGCATACATTCAAATACCATTTTGAAAACACAACAATGACCACAGAACTACATATTTGACAACATGTCTGGGATGAAATACCTGAATGCTTAAATCACTAAGTACATAATGCACTATGGGTTGGTTGTCATTTAATTTTTCAGAACACTCATTATAGCATTAAAGTGCTTTAGCCATGAACCGTATGCACTCATTCCAACAGCATTAGAATTTCTATGACAAGGTAAGATGGCTTTGACAACTGTCACTCTTTTGAACTCTGAGGGCCGATCTGCGTCCGATGATTTTCAGAGATATTTCCTCTTCCATATAAGGAGAGCCTCACAGAATTTAAGAAAGGGGTTCGAATTTCAGGGTAAGGATGCCTGTGCATATAGGGCTGTGTGAATACCCATTGCTCAATCCAAAAATATCATTAGCACCCAGGTGGGGGGAGCCAGCCAATCAGATGGCTAGGAACGTGGGCTTGAACCGCCACTGCAAGCCTGCGTTGCATGCCGCCTGAAGGCTGGCTCCCCCCACCGCCACATCCCCCGACCATCTGTCCCTTTACTTTTTTGTTATCATTCCATCCCCTACTTACCTTATTTCAGCGGCAGTGGGTGCCACCACCGCATCTGCTCCTTCCCCTTGCCTTCCGCAGACCACCTTGGAAAGGGAAGAGGAGCTCCGAACTGAACCCCGCCTTCCCTTTCCATGGCAGCCATCTTTGAAAAGGATTTTCCTTCGTATAACAGGATCCCGCGTGTGTACCGTTGAACGAACCAAAATCCTATTTTTTTTTTTTAGAGGCACGGTTTACGGCTTTGGTAGCGCTTGGTGCTACTGGCCTTAAGCTGCCATTCCAAGGCCTGAAACGGGGGGTAACTGCCCGGAGCTGCCGGGCCTTTACCCCTGTTCCAGCCCTTGGAACAGGGGCTTAACGTCACATTAGACTATTATATATCGAAGATTATATGAGAGTCCAGTTTAGGGAGCTTCTCTAGCATGAGTGCTAAAAAGGCATTGTAAGACTAAGATCCCAGACTCTTGACCAGGATAAATTCCAATTAAGGTGCCGGCAATTTGTTAGCTTAAACTGAAATTAATTGAAAGCATGTAGGACTCATGAGTTGAAAGGTAATGGTAAAATCAACAGCATTTTCCAAATACCACTGATATTGCTGCTCTCCCGATTCCAGTTTTAGTGAGGAAATACCTCTGGCAATATTCTAATTGAGTATTGACAGAGGTGTTAGGAGTTTGATTTTCAATTTGAAAATCCATCCATTTTAACCAGTACCCTAGCGATGGAGTGAAACACATTTTACTCTCATTTAGGACGTCTTTAATACTGTCTCTCAGGATGATATTCTTATACCAATCACGTCCTCAAAATGCATAACATCCCCTTAAGTTGATATACCAGCAGAATATCTTGTACATCAATATGCTGCTGTGTAAAATGTTTCTGTCTCTCAGTAGAGTTTCCTCAATTGACTTAAGACCAATGCAATCTTTCCACACCTAAGAAGGGCTTTGTTTAGCACTGCCGTCCCTGACAATTTCTGCCCTATCGAAAACATTATTTTACGGCTAAAGTTTGGGAACGACAGTCTTGGTTCAATATTAGGCCAGACATAGCAATGGAACTTACTCTGCTCTTATCAATAAGGTTTTTGTTCCCCACATAGCATGGACACATCACCTCACCAAGCAGCACCTGATTGGTCGTCCTGCTGCTTCTCTCATCAACATGGAACACACATATCTATGCTATCCACCTGCATGGGATTCCGGTGCCACGTCCTTGATTGGGTTCCAACGTTTCCCTCTGGCAGACTTTAGTCTGTCAACTTTGGAATTTCAAGGTCTCTCCTCTACATCTGCAGTGTGGAGTACCCCATGGGTCAATTATTTCACCCACACACTTGAATCTGTATCTAGAAATGCCAGGGGATCTGCTGAAAGCTTTTCATAAGTACGTGATGCCCAGTTCTATCTTCAAGTATCATCAGAAGAAAAAGCCCACTGTCAAGGGAGTTGTCTGGAAGGTACAACGTGTTGGGTGATGGCTGCAAGTCCAAAATACGAGGAAACAACAATACTCATCCAGGAAGCGAGACTACTCTTCAGTCTCGGGTGTCACTTCTTGCCAAGGATGGCATTGGTCTCTCATGGCAACCTAAGCTGTACAATTTCATATTTCCCTTGGTAGCGAGATGAAGCCATTCGTGCCAGCCAACCTATTTTGATCTGGTGGGCAGAGCTTGGATCTATCACACACTCATAGAAGAAGTAATCTGGTACTCAAAAAGTCCCAAAATGTGTTGTGAGTCTCCTTTAATTGGCCTTTCATTCAGGAGTCGGATTGGGGGATGGGGTGAGAAAGCTTGATAACATTTTGCCAATGCTCACCAGGTAACACTGGCTACCATTAATTTCAAGATTGGCATAAATGTCTATAAAGCTGTTGTTTATAGCAAGCTCCTTATTTGGCCAAGACAACACTTTTTCCTTTACCTTTTCTTCATCATCTCCCATCTTCTTTTCTTATGTTTCGTTACAAGGTAGCAACCTTTCGACTCCCTAAACTGCCCGTGCACATTCGGGGACAGGATGGGTGGTATACAGCGAAGAATGCTTCTGTGCATTTTCTTTTTCTTTTTGTGTACTTGAGTGAATGATATTTTTTATAATTGCTGGTTTTGATTTTAGAAATGTTTTTAAGAATGTCGCCCATTGCCTTTGGTCTAGATTGATGCTGTATTACATGTTTTAAATAGAAATAAAATAAGAATACAAAATAATGAAAACAAATAACAACACACCCTTTGCTTGAGATCTGATGGTTTTCAGAGAAATGTTCAAATGTCAACAGGTTTTCTGACATTTAATTTCTAGACACTTCTGTCTGTACTTTTTCATGTTTGTTTCTTACACGTATCTCCTATATTTTTCACTTCTATTGTTCTTCTCAAAACCATGAAAATACGTTTCGGGCCACAATACAGCCTTGAAGTAAATGCTAAAACAGGGGGCATTTGCAAAATACCTCCTGTTTTAGCACTCAACTCATGACCGGCATGGGGGTGTTTGCCTCCAGTTTGCATCCATTGGGATACCACTGGAGGTAAATAACGCCGTATTATCAGGTGACATTATACACCTTGAAAATATTACTTTGTGTATCTCCATTCCAGATCTGGCGGCTCACATTGTAAAACAGCTTCAAAGTTGTTTTCATGTTTTCCTTCACAGCAGTGAAGCACGCAGACCTTTCTTCAATGCAAAGAGCAAACATTTGATAGGGAATGATGGAAGGGGTCAACGTGTGGGCTTCTCCGACGCCCACACTGTCAGCACCTTCCCCATGCAATAGATGAAAGGGTCTGAACTGACGATTTTGTGCATTACATATATGTGGTTTGAGATATTTCTGCATAATTCCACTTCCACCGTGAACACGAGAGTGGACATGTGTAGAAAAGAAAAAACAAGTAGATATGTTGTGATGGGCCTCATTACACGGTAGGCGGTAACCATGGTGCTATTAGCGCCATGGTTGCCGCCGGTACCGTACCGAGTCCGCCATGTTGAATGGCGGAATTACCGCCACATTCCAAGGTGAGTGGGGGCGGTAATTCCCCATTCACCATGGCACTTCCCCATTCCCATTTGAGCCCCCATAGTGCTCAATGGGAATGGGGAAGGCAGCAATTACGGGACCGCAAATTGCGGTCCCGTAATTGCCTCCAAGGTCCCTTTGCGGGCCCGTTCCTTAACAGCTGGTAAAACCAGCAGTTGAGGTCGGGTCCCGCAAAGGGACCTCGTAGTAAAGCGGTAGGGGATTACCAGCACTGGTGCCGGTAATCCCCTACCGCGTTCCGTGTAATGAGGCCCAATGATCTTCCATACAAAATGGTGCAGTGGTGCTGCTAGTATTGGATCTGTTGTTTCACAATGACTCTAGGGTTAGTGCTATTCTGTTCTGGAGAATGTTCTGCATGAAATACCTTTGAAGTCTTAATATGACTTTAGTATTTTTCAAATGTATTTTGTATTTGTGCAGAGACACCGGAGCATGTAACCAACCAAACACATCAAACGTACCAATGGCTTTTTATGTCACACCCAAAATACTTTTTTGTCAGTCTGGTATTAGAACTTTTCTATTTGTTCCACAGCACACAATTTTTTATTTGTACCGGACAATATATATTTTCTTTAAAAACAATTCATATACACACAGTCTGTGGCCCTTAAATAGGCATTTATACAAATTTATATCCCATGTGATAGCTTAACATTTCAGTTTTAGACACAAAATAACTATGATACACAGTTGAGCTCTATACAAAACATACACCTCTCCTCACAGTGCAGTTTATAGTAACCCCGACAAAGTTCAGGATACATTCAAGTGCATGTTTTTTGTAGGACCTGCCCTTTGTTTGCAGTGTCAATTGTTGCTGTCTTTAAACGTCTACACAATGTGTTTCGGCCATCTCATGAACCAAGGCATTGGTTGCACAGATATGCAGCCTTCATCAGGACGAGTCCAATTTTAATACAAAAGAATGTTTTGTGTCTATAATAAAAACAGAGACATGTGTGTATTAATAAATGAGAGGATGGAGTGTGACATGTCTATTCAACTAGGACCACAAATTGGCTGGAGGAGCTGGACCCACTGGCAGCTTTTTCAAAAGAGGCAATACAAAAGCAAGTTCAAACTCCTTTTGTACAATCCCAGAGGACGGCGATAGAATGAAAATCAATCTAATTTCGTCTGCCAAAGGGGAAAAAGATGCTAGATCTTTGGAAGACTTTTGGAGACAAATGTCCACTGCGGATCCTGAACATTTACTCGTTGAGAACAATTTCAAAAAGTCTGCAGAGGAGACAATATCAGAAGAGCCTAAAGTGTTCTTCAAAGGCCAATGTTCTGAGACATATTATCCAGCATTCAGGTCATTGCTGGTCCCGGAACATAATCTTTCTGACTCTACTTCCTCCTAAATCATTGTTATTTTTTACATGAACATTCTGGCAATAATCTCACATTTTTCAAGCGATCGACTCATTTAATTTGTTAGTACCACAGGAACACGAACATCGCTGATTATTTTCCATAACGTTTTTTGAGGAGTAACTGACCCCAGAAGCTGCTCTGGATTTTTGGCCTTCAAAATGTGATTTTTGTAAGAGTGCAGATATTGCAGCAGGTTTAGTTCAGCAGATTGAGAGTAGCGAGCATAATTTTCTCTCACACACAGTTTAATACTTGCAGTGGGATGTAAACCATCCCTTCTCAGTGATTGCGTGAGTGTTTTAGCTTCAGTACTGTTAACAAATCCCATTTCTGATCACACCAGCCGACTTTAAATCCAGTTTAAATACTTACCAATCGAGATGAAATCTGAAGTCTGTCAATCTTCATTTAATTTCAGCCTCAAAGTTCAGACGAAATCACTTTGTGGCCACACTCTTGTAGTAGTTGGGTCTAGAAGCTGGAACTGCATCATGACGAAAATTAGGGCCAGAACCGAATCAGCAAATGGTTCAAGAGACTATACCAAGCTGTGGTTAAACAAACAGGCATTCAAGCCCTCATCATAATCACTTTACCTTGTATATTCATGAGGTAACTTTGTTTTAGTCACTGCTTGATGTGTTTCAAATGAATTACAATTTCGCCTGCTCACTTGCGTTGTGACTGCTTTTGTGCATCCGCCTGCCTTCCTGTCCGTTCACTACATTTTGAAATTGCCTGTGCTGCTATTTGACTTGTTACGGACCTTCAAATATATATATATTTTTAAAATGCAAAAAGGTTCGTATTGCCCCACATCGTGAGATACACAGACATAACTGGATCCCAGCAGCACGCGCGGGGCGGATCGTGCACAGTCAAATCCGCATTCTATCATACAGGCCTTTCTTTTTTTTATTTGTTTTTATTTTAAAATGTTTTAGTTCACATGTAAACTTTTCATTTTGTCTTATAAATCATCTTTCGTATACATTTAAGCCGTCTAATCATTCGTTAATAATTAGCTATGCTTTATCTTTAGCAAATTTGTCCATGATCTTAGTTCAAAACTGAAAAGTTATAAAAAACATATGTTTTTCCTGTCCAACAATATCCGGACCCATCTATCCTCTGGGCGCAGTATTTCGTTTCTGGTCTCAAAATAAGTCCTGCATAGATTTCTCTCCTGTTGAAGTTCAGGACAAATCATAATGAGGTGATACAGAGTCTCTTATCATGTCTTGGTTTTTGCATATCCTGCAATTTTGGCAGATTAGGTCTTGTTTTTGATTCTCACTAGTCTCTCTCTTGTCGGGAGAATATTCAGACATAGTTTCATGAACCACGTCCTTTATCTGGAGATGCATCAAGTATGGTGGAAGTTCGTTAATAGCTCTTATTTCTATTTCAGGTACAAGCTTTTCTTTATATTGGTTTTTCGTCCGATAGTAGCTTACCAGTCATTATACATAATCTTTTTCTTAGCATGTTGTGGTCTCGTTTGCAGCATTTCAGTTGTGATATCTTCTTTTGCAAGAAATTGTACCATTTGTTGTTTCCATTGCGCCAGTACTCTCGCACCAATGGCGTCGATCTTAATTCTAAATATCTCGAGTGTCGCTACTTTTGCTTCACTCATTCCTATTTTTTTTAATTTTACGACTGAAGTAAGAGATTGCAGTGCTATCTGGAAACAGATTGTACCACAGGACAGGAGTGTGGCAGCCGCATTATTTTACTCCAGAATATTGCCTCAAGGATAGGCCATATTTTCTCTGCCAGGTTTATTAACATTTCGCTTATATAGGTCATAACGGGAATCACTTTGCTCCTGTAGAATGCTATGATTGGTCTATATGAAACTTTCCCGTACTCTTCATGAAGGCTATAGCCTTGCTTTGCCAAAGCCATTTCTTTCTTTCTCAGTTGCAACTCCCATTCTTTTTCGTCTAGTGTGTGGCTGATTACAATCCCCAAATATTTGTAAGTTGCAACTGTGTTTAGGGGACAGGCGTTGATGTATAACACTGGCTTTCTTTCCTTCTGGTGCGGTTTCATAATGGCCATGATTTTTGTTTTAGATATATTTATTTTTAACTCATTTTAGTCATGTATTCTCCCAGCGCGTTAAGATTATGTTGTAGGCATCTCGGCGTCTTATCGAGCAAAATGATGCAATCTGCATACATTATCAAGGCTAAGCTTGTTGAATTTATTCTTGGCGGATTTGTTATCTCCGAAATCATTTCTCATTGTAAATCTGCTGTAAACAAGTTGAAAAGCGTTGCTGCCAGCGAACAGCCTTGTTTAAGGCCTTTCCAGGTCTCGATGTATGCTGTTAATACAGCGTCCTTGGTTAACCTTACTCGTATCTTGGTTGTTGAATAGAGTCGTTTTATTGGTTGTAGTATATGCACCGGTATTTCCATTTTTCCAACTTGTTGCACAGTAGTCGCCGATTAACCGTATCAAATGCTAAATGCAGATCAACAAATGCCATCCGGGCTGTTTGTGAAGTGGGCTTGGCTTTGTGTTTTATAAGATTGAGCAAGTAGAGATTAATGTTTGTTCCTACTGAATGGACAAAACTTGTCTGTCGTGAGGCAAACCTGTTTTCCTCTGTGGCCCACTCTGTTAGATCTCTCAATAGGATAGTTGCAAATATTTTCCCTAGAGGATCTAATAGGGCAATTGGTCTATAGTTTGCCAGATTTTCTTTATCTCCCTGTTTGAATATTGGTATTAAAATAGCCATTTTCCATGTCAATGGTATTTGATTGAGCTGATTGGTCAATTTTATATCTGTACCATTATATCTGCCTATATCTCAGGTGCTTCCTGTATTTTTTCATTTGACAGTCCGTCGGGGCTGGTGCGCGAGATGTATTTAGCTTCATGATTATTTTCCTTATTTGATCTTTGGATCTTGTGGGTTACCAGACATTTGGTCGAAAAAAATTGGTCGACCAGACAAATGGTCGAACCAATTTGGTCAAAAACCAAATGGTCGAATTTTTTTATTTTTTTATTTTAACCCTTTTTTTACATTTTTTTTTAATTTCAACTTGTTGATCATTGGAGCGTCTGTAGACTCTGGATTTTGTCACCTGCTGTATAGCTCAGAGAAATACTCCAGCCATTGCGCTTCGGTTACATTTTGTATCATCCGATGCTGTACTGTGTCTGTAGGATTTAGTAGACTCCATAGGGTGTTGCGATTGTTGTGGCACAGATGAATCTTTTCTGAATCCTGTTGGAACATCGTGTTTTTATGTGCCTTTATCCAATTTCGGTACTTCTGTTTGGCTGATTTTATTTCATCGTGAGTTTCATTTTTGCTTGTTAAGTAGTCTGCACAGTTTGTGGAGCTCTGTTTTTTTTTCTTGATTTTAATGTCATATGATTGTGTGTTTTGATTTGGTTTTTCAGACCTTTGGTTCGTTGATAAAATGGCTCTATTAACGATTCGTACGTTAACTTGTATGCATCTTCTTTGTCTGATATTTGATATTTCTTGGGTAGCCGGGTAGTTTTTTTCCAAGCCGTCCGTGGCCTGTTCATGTAATAGTGATCATATGATGGTCACTGTTCAAATTTTGTGTACTCTGTTTTTACTATTGTCTTCAATATGTTCAGGGAAACATAGATGTAGTCCAATATTGCCTCAGAGTTGCCTGGGGTCATTTCCACAACTTCAGATGTCCATTAGAACAGGTCGACTTCACCATAAAACAGCCAGAAGCCGGACACTGACCCCTTCCTTCACTCTTCTGATAGACGAGAATTGTTAAAGCAATAGAGCCATAGATCTTGGCAAGCCTGGCTTATGAAGCATCCTTCTCCCCCGCCCCCATAAACTCCAACTTCTCAAGTCCTACCTACTGGACTATATCCTGCATTGTGCCCTTGGGATGCCACCGCAAGGATTTCCGTGGAGTCACTCACTCGTCAAGAGAAACCAACCATGAGATGTTTGACTTTCCACTTACTTTGACATAGTGCTTCTATCATGGGTGAGTAGCTGTGCACAAACAGTAAGACTCCTTAGCTTATCCTTCATTACCAGGGGCAAAATATTTTCCCAGAGGTTAAAATAGCTTGCCAGTGACACCCACCTTCTCGTTAAATGGTTGCTCGTGGCAGCCAGGTAAGAGACCTATAGTGGGTGTAGGCAAATACGAGCTGCACCGGCCACAGACGAACCTTTGAATCGCTGGACAACCCACTCTACAACCAGGAGGGTGTTGTTTCAGTGCTCGTGAAAAGTCTCCCATTTAAATCACTGGCGCTTGAAATACAGGCTGCAGCAAAGTAACTGATTTACAGAATGCTTAATAGGCTTTTAAGATTTTGTGCAAAGTGTGCTTCATAAGCACTTAAGTGTATTCTTTTCTGCACACGCATAGCAAAAAGCAGGAAAACGATGGTCCCAAGCTTTCGCATGTATAGCATTTTTTCTCTACTGCTTGGCTTCACCACTGCCAGTACACAGCATGGCTATGTGACTTTGAAGACATAATGATGTGGCACCCAGAGTGTAGAAGTGCATTTAAAGCAAAACACGTCCTGGCAGCAGTAGCTGATGCAGCGAGGGATGTAGAGGGACCTCTGGAGAACAACAGCTTTGAGAAAACATCAAAATGCAAATAAAGACATTATGTAGCTCTAAACATCCACGCACTGCCTGGCGCTGCATAATTCATCACCTCTTTGCAGTCGTTTATTAATTTCTGAGGTGATACCTGATGCCAACTGGCAGAATGGTGCCAGAAATGGGATACTGTGTTTTCTCCACGCTAAATCCCCCTGGCCTGCCTACATCTTCTGCTCAGTCTTTATTAGTAGCTCCGAATTGTACGATCCATGCCCTTTTTCTTGCTATTCTGAACACTAAGAGAAGAGAGAACCCCAAACTGTCATATCAAGCTATTACAATTGGGAATGTTGGAGCAGTCACACACTTCAGAGGGTGTGCTAAACTCGGCTTCTAGCACTCAGTGAATGAAAAAAGGAGTGATTGAGACATACACTTAACGTTATATATTACTGGACGACCTGTCCGTGGCATACTGCACTATGAACTAACTGGATGTGTCATTTTGTGGAGCGTGGGATGGTCCCGTCCTTCAATCTCGCTCCTATGCAGCTGCTACTGCACTGAGGGGATTTGGTGAAAAGCTTTAGGCATTGTGCTTTGACAACATTATGCGTGTGTCTGTGTGGGCTGCCACCATTTGTTGCTGATGTGTGTGTGTGTGTGTGTGTGTGTGTTTGTTATGTATGTGTTTGTTTGTGTGTGTGTTTGAGTGTGTGCAGGTGTTATATCATCTGTTGCTATTATCTGTGTGTTGCTATCAATTCTCATGTCTGTGCCTGCTGGTTTCCGATTTGTGGGTGTGTTTGTTGTATCCATCATTATTGTGTGTGTGCTGCCATCTATTGTTGCATTTGTATCTGTGTGTGTGCTGCTAGCTACCATTGTTGGAGTTTTGTTTATGTGCTGCTATCCATTGTTATTGTGGAATGTGTGTGCTGCTATACATTCCTGGTGTGTATGTGTATGCGTCCACAGGTTGCTGTTTGTGTGTGCTGGCATCTATTGTTGTTTATGTTTGTGCTGCCACCTGCCAATGTTGTGTGTGCACTACCCCCCCATTGTGGTGGGTGCTGTTGTTGTTTCTGCATGTGTGTTTCCATCCAATGCTGTTGTTGCTACTTTGTATCTGTTTCAATTCCAAGTGTGAGACCGTGTGATATTGTGGACTGTGAGTGCACATGTTGTTTTAGTGAAACGTTGTTAAGCGAGGCATGTTCCAATGAACTGCCATTATGAGGCCAATGCATTGTGGGGTACATAGGTGTATGCTACATGGCATTGCAGGTTAGGGTAGTGTGTGTTTTGCAGGTTAGGATAGTGTGTGTTTTCAGTGAATCACTGGTAAAGGATGATCCATTCCAATTAACTGCAATTTGCACCATGCATACATGCACACGCATATACTTGCATCAATCAATGGAAACCCATGCAAAATAACATCTATGAGAGTGAGGAAATCAGAATGTTCCCCCAAAACATATTTTGGATGAGAAGTGCAACATTGGTCATTAGTACCCGGCGAGGGTCAATAAGCTTGTTACAAGCAAACTCATTGACCCTCGCCCAGGCCTTACCTCGCTGAGAAGGATCTTAAGCCTCTGCTTCATCACTGTGGCTCTGGGATTCCATGGAAAGGGAGAAGGGACTTTATGTAGTCCCTTCTCCCAATCCCCAGCAACCATTTATTTTGCTTATTTTTACTCGAGTCGAGAAACAGTTACAGCGCCGTTTCTCTACTCAAGAAAAATTGCTATTAGTACCCTGGTACGACCCGTCGGGGTACTTTTGGCAATCTGACCCTCAGAGGGGGAATCGTTACTGCTTGGGTTATACCCCTAGGGCTCCGTTAAAGCTCTTGCTTCACTCAGGTTTCTGAATATGGCTCCGGGGGGCATTACCCGCATGTAATGGCCCCCCTCTGAGGGTCATATTGACTAGTTAAGTGGCATGTCAGATATTGCAGCATAAAGCACTCTAGCTACTGCAGAGTTGGGGTAAAGATGGACATAGTGATGAGGAAGATTGATGAAGAAAGAAGCATGGGAGGCAGTGGGGAGATGGTGAACAGGATAGGGCACAGAGGTGCTTTGGTAAGGGCAGGAGGCAAGAGGCATGCAGTGAGGAGGATGCAGTGAAAGGCCTGCAGGAAAGGCTACATTTGGGATTAATAGTGAATAGGTCATTGAGTCGGTCAAAGTAGTAAGGACCAAGGCAAGCCTATAGAAAGGAACCTCTTGTGTTACATGAGGAATTGATGATCCTAAGGGTCATTTATGAGCCTCCCAAGGACATATTGATGCAAACGAGCAAAACATTTTGTTATACACTGTTTTATACCAGTAGAGATATTACGTCCAATTGAACAAGTTAACGGAGGGCTGGATAAGAGAGGGTTAAGATACTGCAAATAAAATTGACTGAAAGCCATGTCCAGCAATCTAGGGCCAAATTGGTACTTCATCCGTATAATGATATCTGTGAGCCAAAGTAAAGTGATGTGGGCAGAGGTGTGCAAGAGACTGAGCGAAGCTGTGAAAGGAGAAAGCTGAGGCAGGACCCTGCAATGGGGAAGAAGAGAACGAAGAGGGGGCAGAAGAATTCATGAAGGAGGAAGAAGATTTTGGGAACACATCAGAACTACCAGCAGCATGGCCCTGGGCATGATAAGCAGTTGTGGCAGTATGTAGGAGTTGGTCGACGTGGGTATGGGCTGGTTGCAGGTGCAAGCACCCTGGAGGACTGTCTCTAGCTCACTTCATTTACTTTAATCTGCCACCAAACAGTAGTGCACACACAGATTACTCATGTAAAATGTAACATGTGTTCGTTCATAGATAGAATTGAATGTAAAGCATTAAAGGAAAACACAAAAGAGAACATTGTGCATCCCGAAATCTTGCCAATTCCCTAATCAGAGGTATCCTTTCCCCTTCATTAAAGTGACGTGACCTAAAACACATTCACAGACCATAAAAGTGTATGTTTTGGTGTCATGGATTGGGTTAGGCCCTGGTTGCAATAAGGGAGGCCGGTAGTAACAATGTAGGAGGGTGTGGACTGTGCATTTGCAAGCATGAGGAGCAATGCATGGAATGTATTAGATGCTGTAGAATGGGAAAATAGTACTTCACTTACCAGAGGATGCTGGATTGCCTGAATCGTAAAGGGCACATTTAAGATAAGACATTTAAGATAGATTATAACCATTTTAAAAAGATTCTTGGCCTGATTCATGGAAGGCCCTCAGTAATCTATCCACCTCTCCTTCATCCGCCACTAGCTGACGTATCATGCACGTACTGGTCTCAACCACTATCTTTACAGCTCCAGCCCGTCAAAAAGAGGAGAAGGAGAGGGGAATGCCAGCGTCTGTTGGCTCAGCTGCTCCCCTTGCCAGAGCATTGCCATGCCAGCTGTTAGTCTTTGGGGCTGAATGCAGACTTTTCAATAGGTTACAGGATGTGGGACAGCTTAGTGCCTCTTTAAATCAGGGAGGTGCTGAAGTGTCATATAACAGGACATATGGATGATGAGTCTCCTAATCCAGGTGTGCTGGTCATTACGGCGATCTGATCCCCACTGTTTCCTCCGCTGGTTACATTGCTATTGCCCTCCCTCCCCTGTTGCTAGAGGCCGACTCCCTTGTTTCTACGTTCCTTAACCTTAATCTTCCCCCGATAATTGTAAAGTGCTCAGTTGTTTCCCAAAGGTAGGTCAGCGCTGAATAAATACCACAAAACTACTACTACTAATAATAATTATAATAATACACATTTCAAATCATTAATAATTTGGCGGTATTTCGGATTCGTTACAAATGTTTTCGACACAACATTTTTCGAAAACATCACTGGATACCGTAGACAGGCTGTAGGCTGCACCAAAAGGAAAGCACTCTACAACCGTGTCTAATTGCCCACATGTGGGTATGTGTGATACACGGGGTAACATTTCTAATATTTTCTCGCCTCACATGATTTTTGTCGAGGGGCAAGGGATCAGCCTGTGATGTAGCCTCATATTGAGGAGCCCTGGCTGAGCCCCGTTTCAGAGTAAGTGCAGAATCTTCCAGATGAGGTTAGTGTGAAAGGATGACTGAAGCTTTGACTCTGGATACAGATCTCAGTCCAACATAATGGGAACGGACCTGCAAATTTGTCAGGACTGGTGAGAAGGTGAAGTCTCTGGGGAAGCAGAACAGTGGTTCAGCATAGTG
The DNA here is from genome assembly GCF_040938575.1 of Ambystoma mexicanum. NCBI lineage: Eukaryota > Metazoa > Chordata > Amphibia > Caudata > Ambystomatidae > Ambystoma > Ambystoma mexicanum. The sequence goes on from NC_090925.1 coordinate 296,598,753, forward strand.
TCCCCATACACTCGCAGCAACCTATCATGATATGATCGACCCAGGGTCTGAATGGCCGGATTGCAGGTTTCTGGACATGAGGTTGCCCTGTGTGACAGCACAGAAAGACAAATGTTACTAGAAGGTTGAGAGCACCACTACCTCTCTCCCACAGCTCCTCAGACATCCTTGTTCCTTTGACGACGGGTACAGTTCACATGCAGAATTGGTTACACATTGGGTAAATGTTGTCAAGGTGTTCAGGAATTGTGGATAGAACTCAGTAATTGAACTGGGTCAGTGCATTTTCACTATAAGCTGCATGAAGATCTTGGACAAAAGTCGTGTTAAAGAAAAGCAAGGTTTAAGCATCTTTCAGTACGTCAGTAAATCGGGAGGATAGCTCAGGGGCAACGTGTTTCCCTTGGAAGTGAAACGATGCGGATCAACGCAGATTCAATCCCCGGTTCCATGCTTGGAAACCTCTTGGTATTAAGTGTGTTATAAATAACAATTATAATTGCGTCTTCTAAAGTCCAGATATACAACACAAAGATGAAGTGGTAAACTTGTGAGATAACTTTTGAATCAGGAGTTGGCCATCTGGTTGAAAAGTATGAGGATGTCTTCAAAAATCCAAAGGTATGAGAAATGAAAGAAACCTCTGATATCTACAGAATTCTCGGTAAGGAATATGGTTGGGCTGTCAGGCACGGCATAGTGCACCTGAGAGAAAACTAGAGCACATCATTAATTTTTCTACCAAAACCAAAATTTCATTGATACATATCAATACTATTTTTCCCCCAAAATCTCTCTCTTAGATGTTTCTAATAAGGTGCATGAAGATCGGTCTATTGTTTCTGACACTTGGTTTGAATTTAATTTGATTTGATTGTATTAGAGTTTTCAAAAGGTGCATTTATACCTATACGCTTCTTATTATTGATCGAGTTAAGCCTTGGGAGAGACAATATTGGAAACCCGGGTGAGGGCTATCAGTCAATCATGTGGCTGGAACAGCGGGTGAGAATTTCCCAGCCACCCGAGGCCCTCCCCACAAGAGCATTGTTCTCCGGTTTCTGGCACTTTTCCAGTTTGTCTGCCCCCATAGACATGGAAAAGGGACTAGTCCCTTGCCATATGGCAGCAGCATTTTTTTTCTGTCTTTTTCATCTGGAGATTGGCTGGGCAAGCAGTGTGGTTCTCCCATTGTAAATGTCTGAAAGCCATGCGCACCCCGGACAAACCCCGGGGTGTGAATGGCTGGCATGCCCTGCCAGGAGGGCGGCCATGGCCTTTAAGGGGGCAGAGCCTGAGCTGAGGCCCTTCTAGCTCAGGTTGGAGGCCATTAAAGGTCATGTCCGCCATCCTGGCGGGGCATTAAAGCCACAATGAAATCGCACCCATTCTCTTCTTCTACTAGGAAGCAATCTGTAGCAAATGACCACGAGGTAAGTCAGGATTCTGACACTGTACACAAGTGTTGAGAGCAGATGAATGCGTCATCCACAGCCTATGCCCTTCCCCTGCCCCAAATCCGCAGGTGAAAAACGCTACTCATTGAGGCAACGGTACCACCCTTATCCCAGGCAGGTAAAGCAAGACATAGGGCCTCATTACAACATAGGCGGCCATGGAATGAACGGTGCCGGTAAGGGATCGGCACCGTTCATTCCGGGCCGCCACATTACGAGGCCTGCAGCGGGTCCCACTCTGGATGCCTGCCCAGACCAGATATGCAGAGCGGGACCCGCTAGCAGATCAGGATGCTAACAATGGGCCTGTTGTTAAAATCCTCCCCATTCCCATTGAGCCCTATGGGGGCTCAAATTGGAATGTGGATGTACCGGATCTGGGTCCCGCGAAAGGGAATTACCGCGCCCCCCAAGGTCGTAATGGCCCGGTAAGTCCCCTTTTGCGGGACCCGGACCCGGTACCCGGTTTGGGGGTAGCCATGCCACTAAAAATGGCATGGCTACCTCCAAACTTGTAATGAGGCCCATAGAGACCATTTAGGCTGAATATGGCAAAAGTATTCAAACTACTGTTATTACAATACATGTGCATGCATTAGACATGAAGCAAAAGCGCACTCCACATGAAGAACAAATACACATGTAAAATATGCATTTATATATCAAGAATATTAACATAGCTTCCACAAGACATGAAGAGTACTAACATGCCTAATGTATTAGGTGAATGCAACACAATTGACAAGCATATATAGCTCACTAACATAGAAACAAGAGGGTAATTTGTCAGACATCTTCTTTAAAATGAAAGCTGCAGCATGCTTTTAATTAAACTAAATGCCTCAAGACTTTGAGCGAACTCAAAATGCTGAGCCCACACAAATACACATCCATGCAGAGCTCAGACAGGAGTTGGGAACTATTGCCAAAATTACTAGAAAAATAAGGGAGGGTTGGAGCAGAAGAACAAAAACACAAGATAGTAATTTCCAGGACGTTGGCCGGATGCTCCCAGATATAAGAGCACAACCAGCATTTGTAGTCCAGGTGCAGTAATACGACAAGCCAAAAGATACTAGGAAGAATAACTCAAGAGTGTCCCCGGTGGCAACAGAAACACAGCACACATATTAGTAGTAGCTGAAATCCCAATAAATAGAAGGCAATTCCATTTCATCCATGGTCTCTTCACATGTGACCTATAATTGAAAAGCACTACCTATTCATTAGAAACAAAAGCAAATATGACACCTGCCATACTCCTTACACATACACACACAAGAGGCACCACACAAGATCAAATACAAAGAGATTGCCTGGTCTCAGATATGGTAACTTCTTTCATGAATAATGAACAGTCCACGGGCCTCTCTCCCCATACCCATTGTCTGGCTAATTTCAGTTGTCCAAGGTTGTTTAGCAAGGTGGTCTCAGGAGGAGCCATCAGAAAAGTATAACCCAATTAAATGTTTGAACCGTAAAGAGTGTATATGTAGCCACCACAACTAACCAATCCCCATTCCCAGTCGGTTTTGTAAGCTATTAACATGCGATGATGTCATTCATGATGAAGTTGGACTACTTAGATCATTGTTTGTAATGGAAGTGCCAAGAGAAATAAGATTTGACTGCTTGAATGCTGTCCCTGATTTATTTGGATGATAATACATTTGGATTTTGCCTTGCACTTTGTCCTCTTTGTCTTTGAGTCCGGTTTGGATTGTTTGCTAATCATTGTCGGACTGCTGAGGGATCCACGCTGGATCTCCTGAAGGCTGCAAAGGCGACCTGTGGAGAACAGGATTACATGCAACAAAGAACGGTTGACAGGAGCTCCTTTGGAGAAAGTCCTGTTCGGTTCCTGGAGGCCGCCCCATAGGATGTGAGTAACCAGCTTGCTGTTAGGGGGGACTCAAAGCTGAAGACCCTCAGCAGATCCACGGATGTAAGTAAGTATGACATAGGCATGGAAAAAGTGGGAAAAAGGGGGGTTATGTATATTGTGGAATAAATACAAGTTAAAAGGAGATAGCTTCTGACAAGGGTTTGGAAAGATCACATGATATGCTTCTATATGGGGCAGTAATAACAAACAAGAGATGTTACCTCACCAGGAATCGAGGTGACCGCTGTATTGTATTTTGATGAGTAGTAATTGCTGGCGCCAGCCTCATGTTGTAATATAGCGTAGTGCTTGTTAAGGTGGATTTTTGTGTATTTGTGGAGGATGAAAAGAGGTGTTGTGGATCGAGGAATGTGGTCCGGTGTTGGAGCAGTGAGGTGGGGCTGCTCAGAGCATAAGTGGCAGTTGTGGTGCCACTTAGAAAGATTGAGAAGAGCAGCAAGGTGGGGCTGCTCAGAGCGTAAGGGGCGTTTGTGGTATGGCTCTGAAAAATTGAGTGATGCAAGAGGCATGGTCTCGGAGAGAGATACACAAGTACTAATTGTGAAAAAGTATTGTTGGGGAAGTGTGCAAAAAGGAGAAAGTGGTGTGCGAGACTTCAAATGTAATTTGGTAAGTATTGATAAATTGTGCTGGACAGAATTATAATGGTGGACACTCTGATCATTCACCTTTGTAAGTCATTGTCCCAGTATAAGTACACCATTATTAAACACAACACACAGTGTTTTTGGGATAGTACAGGTAAGATGTTTATTCCCTGGCCGCAAGAAAGCACTAATTTGAAGATAGTACTGCAACACATGTGCTTGCTGCATACAATTCCAGAAGAGGCTAGGTATACTGGAACTATGGAAAGTGTACAGAGAAGACACAGTGGAGCCAAATATCAAAGAATGGATGCTTAATCAGCATGACAAAGTTTGTATGACAACGGCTCCTCCTCCTCTATCCCTGAGTGAGGAGCAGTTCTAAATGGCAGAGGGATTATTCCATTTACATGTAATAAAAACAGCGTCAGGATATAATAATCTTACATATGTACCACACGCATACAGTAGTGGAGACATTATATGTGGAGAGAAAATAAACAAACAGTGAAGTGGGCCCACACATGTATAATATGAGTGCCATGACTTGCAAGCCACGCTAACAGAAGTGAAGGAAGGGGTCCAGAGATAGAGACAGGCAGGCAAGACAACAGCGCTGAGACAGTAATGGTATCAAATGATTAGATAGGAGATCAAATCATGCTTAAGTTGGATGGAAAGAGAAGCAGGGAGCCTAAAGCAAGGACAAGGGAAGTTAGACAAATGCAGGAGAAAGAAGAAGAGAAAATAATGGAGGAGGAGAAAGAAGAGAGAGAGAGACAGAGAGAGAGAGAGAGAGAGAGAGAAAGAGAAAGAGAGAGAAAAGGGATTAAGAAGAAAGGGAGAATGAGAGATGGGATGCAGAAAGAGAAAGAGAAACAGACAATGCGAGAAGAAGGAAGGAAACATGATAAAGGAAGAAGGAAAGAGAGGGAAAGAGAAAGGCAAATGAGGAAGAAAGAGAAGGGGAGAGACAACAAGATGCTCAAAGAAGTAGGGAAAGGCGCTGAAAAGAAGTTGATAATATTGTTAGGGGACATACGCTCCCAGATAGAGAGACAGGAAGCAGGAACAGGAAGAATGAGAGAGACGCTTAGAGAGACGCTGCAAGGAAGTTGATGATTTTGTGAGTTGACATGCAGATAACGAGGACGAAGGGGTTATGAGAAGAAGAAGTTACAGCCTAGATAGTAAGAGAAATATGACATAGGGGTAACAGGAAGTTGGAGAAAAGGTAAGTCAGAGGAGGGCAGAAATATACTGGAAGAAGAGATGAGTGGGACATATAGGAGACTTCCCCTGGGATGACTAGATTTACACAATAGAAAGAACAAAGAGGATGAAGGTAGCGATGATACAATGTTTGAAGTTGAAAAAGCCAGGGACGCCATAGAGGAGGCAGTACAAGCCCCCTCCATGTGTATAAAGACAGGGAGAAATGTAGTGTGGACAGAGATAGAGGAACCACCAATAAGGCCAGAACTGATTCAACTAAAATCTTCTCTTAGGTAGAAAATCCCTCTATGTATAGAGATCGTTCACCTGTAAAGCAAATTTTGTGCTAATCAGATACTGAGTGTTTTAGACCCCGGTGCGGCCGACATAACTCAGGATCTGATTAGCATTCTACCTAAGAGAAGATTTTTCTTGCTACATTCAAGGCTCCTTCTCTAATATTCTGAACAGAACAGACCAGGTATGATGACCATTAGGCCTGTTCGAGACTAATGAATGTCTGCTAGAGATTCTACTTAGCATTTATAGCTGATGTCCTCTCTCTTTGTTGTTTTTCAACACTTACAACGGTTACTGTGCGAAGAAAACTACAGCCACACTGTTTTACAAGAAGCTGTAGAAGCCCTACAGCTATTTACATTTAGAGTAGATCTTGTAACTATATTTTAATAGAATTACCAGTGACACTACTCCTGATGAAGGTCCCTTTAATGACTTACAGAGGACTGAAACATGTCGAGCATATGAAAATGGTTGATGTTTTTACCATTTAGAACAGTTATATGTCAACTAATTGATGTGTGTGTTGAAGAGAAGCTAATTTGAACCTCTTGAACTATATTGATCCCTGATCAATTAGGATCGAAGCCAAGTTGGAAAGGCAGTGTTTGTCACTATTTAGAATTTGTATTTTTATACAGTGTTTTATAAATATTGAAGTTTTTATAACTTGTATTTTTTACGATTTAATAAATTACGAATTGATTATTTCAAAAACAGTTATATGTTTAATGTTGATAACTGTTGAATAAGAGCTATCTATCTCCTGTTTACTTAAAGTTTTCACTACCCATCTTAAGGTAGAGCTTCCACCCAGGTGGTATTGATGGGATTCCCTCCTAAATTTTGTGCAAAAAATCAGAAGACATTTAGAAGCAGGCCGGGTATCCCGGATGAGAGCCCAAAACACTAACCATGACAGGTCACTTTTTAATAATTGCAGAGTAGATGTTTGAAGGGCACTCAGAATACAATACACAGACACATCAGATATGGGTGCAATCATGACATAGAAAATGGGGCCTGATGAAGACCCTACTACTTATATACAAGACATTCAAGAAAAATAGACACTAGAGAAGCATGGAGAAAAATAAAATCACAATTTTTTTAATCACATTTTGAGTCAGGGACTTCATGAAGAGGTACACAGGTAATTGTCGTGATCGAAGTGCAATCATAGCCTGAGATACAATTGACTATTGTCCATCTTTTTTTATTTTTTTTATTTGGTTATTTGATACAATCAACTTTTCAAATATAAAACAAATATAAAGCAAACATATAATCATGTACAACACATATTTTGACTCATAATAATAAAAGTAATAGATTCATTCAGTTACAATTGAGTACATCAATTAGTTCTTTTAACTTCAATGTTAATCTTGATGGCCAAACTCCTTTACTGATTAATTAAGAACTTTCAAAAATATTGCATCCAGAAACTGTATTATCGTAATTCTGACAGCTATTTTAGTACTAGTAAATATGTATTGCCATATTTCATGAGCATTCATTGGACAATGTCTAGCAATTAAATTCTTAAAATACATTTTTCATTCTTGGATAAGCATAGGGCACACTACTATGCAATTTTCTAATGTTTCGTTTTGGGATTTATCTAGACAGAATCAACAATAATTCTGTTCTTTCGGAATTTGCCTTCTTCTAGCCATCACTTCCTAAGTGCGCCATAGGTTCATTCTAAATTGCAGGTATTTGCTATGAATATCTGGTGTGGGGCATTTGTCTAAATAGTAAGCCATTACTCGATATTGCTTGTGTCCAAATAGTTGTTTATCAAAATCCTTGTAGCGCAAACAATTGCTACGATTAGTGGTCCAATCATATTAGAATATCTTCACTTTTGAATGTGCTGGATCATGCATAAATTGCTCCAAACTTACTGAAGCATCAGCCGGTGCGTCTAAAATACTTTTACACCATGTTCTTGGGAATAAGTGCTTTGCTTATAGTAAGTATTGAGCCATGACCCCCAGAATGTTGGGCGTTGTAAGACTCAAAAGGGCCTTTCTTAAGAATGCACATATTGTCCACGCCGTTTGTGAATGTATTGATAATAATCCCAATTCAAATCAAATTAGTGGTAAATGCAGAGAATTTGGTAAGCACAGGGTTTGTTGCCAAAATCGGGATTCTAATTTATTCCACCATTTACAATCTTTTGGCATTGTGGTTTCTGTTCCATAAGTTAAGGTTGGTATCACCTTTTGTTGGTAGAAAATCATAATATGTTTAGGAGAACATTTTCCATATATACGAATAAGTATTTTAGCTTGTGAGATCAAAGATTGTAATTTACATTTCCCTTCATACTCATCGACCTCAGCAAATATATTATCAGTTATAGTGACTCACAAAGACTCACATCTTGTAACATCCACTGATATGACTTTAATTTAGTTCTAGTATATGGTTTAAAAACCACTATTTGTGTTTTATGAATGTTAATCACAAGATTGCTTTCTCTTGCATATTCCTCAAGTCGATTCAAAACATGTATTAAGCCAACAGGTGACTGGGACATGAGTATGAGGTCATATGCATATAATAGATAAGACATTTTTTGAATACCTAATCTGGGTGGATCAATAAGAACATTTTCAAATGATTTTCTTAGATCAAATATAAACGTATTAAAGATCGTAGAGGCCAAAATGCAGCCCTGTTTGAGGCCACAGTGCGTGTTGAATATAGAAGACAATTGCCCTGCCAAAGTCAATCTGACTTGCATTGTTGTGTTTGTGTGCAAAAGCATAATCAGCGTCAAAAGAGAGGGAGGGCAATTATAGCCCTTAAATTTCTTATAAAGTAATAGCCGGTCAATAGAGTCAAACATAACTCGAAAATCAACAAAAGCTAAATAAAGCAGTTGATTCTGAGTTGCCTATTCCGACCTAATCATATTCAATGTAATAATATTTGGGACTGTGCCAAGACCAGCCACAAAACCAGACTGAAAAGGATCTCTAAGCTGTATTCTAAGAGACCACTCATTTAGTTCTTTTAACAAGATTCTTGGCGAAAAAGTTCCCAGGAGTATCTAAAAGAGCTATCGGCCTGTAACTATTGGGCAACTGCCGATCACCCTTTTTATAAACTGGGACAATAATAAAATGTCTCCAGGTAGGGGGTCGTGTTTGCGTATTGTTTATAGATGTAAATATATTAAACAATATGGTTGACCGCAGCTCTGGGTGCCTTTTCAAAGTTTGGTTAGATAAACCATCTGGGACACATGCTCCTGATTGGCTGGCTCTTTTGATGTAATATTGAACGTGTCTAAATTAAACTTAAGATGGAAGTTCTTCGGGATATCAAGAAAATCAAGACTTGATCCACCCGTAGGGACAGAATAGTGTTCAGAATAGTAAGTAATCCAATTCTGTTCCATGACACCATTTACCAATACAATACCATGAGCTACTAAATTCAAAATGGACCAAGTTTTAGCAATATTTTTAGTTTGTAAGGTGCTTAACTTAGTCACACCATCGTTCTGCTCGTCTATTTTACAACCAATTTTTATATTTAGTGCAGATGTTTATTAAGAGAGCAGCAATGATTAATTGTTGTTTTAGTGCCTCACAGTTTTTGCAATCTATATAAGGTTTTCCTCAACTTTACATCATGATTGTAAACATGTAGCTTGGGTTGATGTGTCTTGTATTGAGTGAATTTTGAGGAATTTCTCTGAAACAGTTGCATCATGTCATTGTAGACAATGTCATGTGAGGAGTCTCTGGCTCTTGTTTTCCCCAATTCAGTAGACAAATAGTTATTGAAATGGCCTAGAGACTCCTCAGACCATCATAGTCTGTTATGACCAGAATTTAGGGCAAGGTAACCTTGTTGGTACATTTCCTTGCTGATTTTGTTTTGATTAGTAATGATCCATTTCATGGTCAAGTTGTCATGATCACTGGCAATCGTTTCTAGAACTCACAATTCAGTAGTTGTATGAAAAAGAGTGTCATTCACATAAATGTAATCTATAGTAGTGGCACTCGACCCTCTAAGCCATATTGGATGGGGGAATATCTGATTTGAATGCTCCATTAAGCCTAATCAAATTATGAGATTGTATTAAGTAATTCCATCTTGTTAATCTGCCCTTATAGGCTGCAGGCTTTTCAGATATACAATCAAGTTTAAGGTCTCCTGCAATAAGTACATGAGATATTGTTGAATCAAGAGTAATTCAATTCATTATGTCATTTAGATCTTTAAAAAAGGCACAGTCAGATATTCCTACCGGATTCCATTACACATTGATTAAAGCATAGGTGACCGAATAGATGTGTACTTTTATTAATTGGATGTAGATATTTGGGATTGCCCATTCCTCAGAACTGATACCTGATTCTGATTTAATAGCTATTAAAAGGCCTGAGGTTGGCCTTCCACGAGTCTCCTTATGAGCTGTATTCGGAAAGACATTGTACCTGTCCCATATGGGAATAGTCGTAAGCCAAGTTTCCTGCAACATAAGGATATTATACTTGTCCAAGAAATGTTCATTATTGTTCAGCAAGTGCTTAAATCCCCTCGTGTTCCAGCTAAGCAAGGAGATATTTAAAATTTTCGGCACAGTATCTAGTTAGTTGGAAGCAGAGGTACATTTACACAGAAATTGTTTTTAATTATGAAGAAAAGAATTCCGCTGTGATGATGGAAGGCTGTCTCTATCCTTACTGATAATTTCCTGTTTTGCTATGCTTAACGTATTTCCTTTCAAAGACTCACTTGACATTTCAAACCCCAATGCATGTAGCTGATCTTTTGCTAACCATATTGTATTTTGAATCACCCTAGATTTCATCCAAATTGTCACTGAGTTGAGATTCACATCATTCTAAAATTCTACCAAGGCAATATCTGTGGAATTGATATCCTCAAGTTGAGGAATATCAGAAAATATTGCTTAAATTGACCGTCGATTTAAATCATATTGAGTAAAAGGACTGGGTCTACATGCTAAATTCAAAGAATAAGCTGCCAGTCTTTTAAGAGTTTGCACGGCCATTTTTCCATTATTTGTAGACACAAGGCCTTTGGCCATATTTATGTTATTGTTTTGACTTCATTGGTATTAAACAAAGCATATTGAATTAATTGCAATATCTCTGGCACAGCTTCTACTAGCAGTGCACGTTTATTCTCTAATACAGATTGCAAGCTAGTACTGGGTAAAGTAGTGTTACCATGGAGTCGCAGGCCATTCTCAGTTAAATTGGGCACTCTGTCTCTCTCATGCAATGATCCTCTCAGAATGGGTACGGTTATAGGGACAATTATCTCTTCATAAGGTAATGAGAATGACTGAGGTTGGGCCATCAATAACCATTCAACATTAAGCTGTTTTCCATGGTTATCTGGCTGTTGACATGTTGATGGATCACTAGTGCTCTCATTCGTTCTCAATGTAGTCACAGATATAGGAGCACTTCTCTCTTGGAAGGGTAATAAGCATAACTGAGGTTGGGCCATCATGAAACATCCTGCATTAAGATGTTTTTCCTGATTGTCTGATTGTGAGCATATTGACGGACCACCAGTATTCTCATTCTTTCTGAATATAGGTAGAGCTGGTTGGCCCGCCATATAGGCATCCACGGCTCTCCTAATTTCTTGATGGTGAAAATCCCTCTCATCAAGCTCCAGACTGGCCCGCTCGACAGATTTAGAGGAGTCAGTCTGTTTCAACAAGGAAATATTGTTATCAGGAGCATTAGTGGTCTCACGAGCAGTTACTGCTCGGACAAGATTGTCCAATGGAGCATATGGGACAATGGTCTTTACAGCATCAGTTTGGCTATCGCTCACTCTGCCAAATGCTTGCAGATGGTATTTTCTTGTCACTGCGTTGGGCGCTATTAAAGCGCTCTTATTAGGTATGTTTATACATTTGAAAAAGTGCTTGGTTTTTGTTAAATTGTTCTTTTTTAAATCTTTTTGATTTTTTTTAATTTTACTTGAACCGTTGGTTGAGAATTTTTTTTTAATTATTTGCAAATATGGTGTAAGCAGTTTTCAGCACTTTTAAACCCAAAGGAATTTGTACACGTTGATAGCTGCTCTTGAGTATCTACACAAAATGATGTTTGAGTGAAGACTGCGGCACAATTAACTAACAAGATAGGCTGAATGAGTGGCTCTGCCAATCTTTGGTTTCAGTTTGCCATGCCAAAAGTTTTTCAAATTGTCTGGCCTGATTCGTTATTTTCCCTTATAATGTTCCAAATAGATTACCCAATTGTTGAAGCGCCAAATTCATCGCATTAAGCATTATCTCCAATCATTTAGTTAGTGGTTCTGTTTGTATCGGAATTACCGGGTCACATAATGGGCCATCCAATCTTCGTGGTGTTATTGCAAGATAGGAGGCTTCAATTTCATGATCAGTATGATCATTATCAAAGAACATTATAGTGGATCTCGAAAGATTGTTTGATAATAGCTGAGCCGAGAAACGAGAGTCACTCGGATTCAGATAAATTATTACCACATCTGTTGTTAATGAAGTCACACGCGTGTTATCGCCACCCATATTTGCCGTAGTAGACGGCATATTCGCTAAAAAAAGGCTATCTGACAAGGAGGGCTGATTTACAGGGTCTAAAAAATTCACACTTTTCACCAACGATTTAGAAGTATTCATGTCTGGTTTAACACACAAAGATGCATTCAAATGTCTGTCTGGTACCCGCTGTAGCGTTGAACTTTTTACAGTGACCCTTGGACATATTGCATCATGCACAATATTCGTATCCATAACACCATCTGAATTTGATACCGTTGTGTTAGCAGGCTGTTTATCTTTATAGAACTTGCGTATGTCTGAGGTGATAGTTTCTTTGAAATCAAAACGGGGAGTTTTACGTGCACAAGATTCAACCGGCGTTGAAAACATTTGATGCAAGGGTCGTTTCCTCGCATTCAGTGACTGTGATCTTTGTTTAATCGTCCAATTTCCAGACATGTTGCAGTTTCCAGGCATACCTGTTTTAAGCGAGGATATGGGAGGTGACATAGTTGTGCACTATACAAATCGTATCAGCTGAAGTTACCTTTAGAAGAACCAACTCGCCGCGACGCTGAGGCGAAGAGGAAAAGAGGTACTTCAAAGGTACATTGCGAGGTGCACTCGCGCCTTAGTAGGCGGAGCTTTGTTTTGTTAGAGCTGTATTTCCTTCAATTGAACACTAAATAATGTATTAGGACTATTACTTAGAGTCTAGAGAAAGTCTCTTAAAGGGCGAACTAAGTCAGATGAAATACTGCAGTTATCTTCGTGTGCAGGCACAATCCACAAAACTGAGTCCAGGAATATATCCAACGGCAGGCAGAGTCCACGGCAAAGAGGTACTTCAAAGGTACTTTGCGAGTTGTCCATCATTGTAGATTGAAACATGAGAAGGACAGAAAGAGGAAAGGTAGAGGATGCAAAACTAGTGCAAAAGAAGCTATCGAAAATGACAATGGAAGGAACAATGCTAACTAACGCTGGGAAACAATGCTATGTAGGAGGCACAGCAACCACAACCAGGGCCAAATCAAACTTAGCAGGGAGTGGGGAATATAATTATTACCCCCAGGGATGAGGGTTTGCACCCAGATGTAGAGGGTTTTGATTTCACAGGAGATGGGGTAGTATTGGGCCACCATGATTTGGAGGACCACCACAACAAGGTCGTACGTGCATGAATATGGGGCACATCTCAGGTATGTGCAGAAGTAGGGGAGGAATGCAACAGCATTGGCAACAAGTAGACACCAGAGGGGGGTGAGCATACCCCCACCGTATGGCCCAGAGCTACAAACATATTATGACCAAGATCACACACAGTAACAGCCACAAGCACCGCAAATACAGCAGACACAACATGGGATGTCACCCCAAACTCAGCAAACACCATTGCAAACACACTAAGCGCTGATGCAGAAACAGTCAGCATCAATACCAGCACAGGCACCAGCACAGCAGAATGCAATGACATTGTGGAACGTGAACATAATACTGCAGGCACCTACACATAGAATATTGGGTGTGACGGTAGTTGGAGGGAATAATTTCATCTGCACCGGACTGAATATGTACACACAATAGGACAGCCCAAAGAAAAACGTGATGTGCTTGATCCTATCGATTGCACCAGACCCACAAGAGGAATCGAATGTCAGAATGACAATAGGTGACAGAAATGTTTCTTCTTGGTAGATACGGGTCAACTCAATCCTGTGTTAAAGAAGGGAAGTTACCAATGTCAGTCTTTTCCATGAATGACAAGGATTTTCTGGGGTGACAACTAATTTCCTGGATGATTTACCCATCACTATGGGAGAACACAACTTATCTATGCAATTATTATATTTTCACAAGACACAGTTAACATATTGGGTAGAGACTTAATCAGTAAATTAAACATGACAATATCATTTATTGACCAGGGGATATATGCTACCCCAGGGATCCTTATGTAAATGTACAATAATTCCTAACAGCATTTTATGGTGAGAAAACACAGAGAAGGGTTCCACTGGACCCAGAAGTATTCCTTTATGTCGTACACACATTGCTAGCATGGCTTGCCTGAATATTAGACAAATTATTGAGGTTCCACACAACATGTTTGTTTCAAACAGAAGTCTCAACGGATGTGGATGAAGGACAGATAATTATAATCGAACTACAAATAGCCATAGTAAAGGAAGAAAGAGGGATTTTACATGGAGTGGACAATGAGGGGATAAGGTGGCGCTCAGTAATAGCACTTGATGAAGCATGGAGACTGACTGACTTGACAGATGAAAAGTTAGTTACAGATCCAGTGGACTGCCAATAACAATGGGTGTGAGTGGACTGCTCACAACAATGGGCAGCCCACTCACATTACACGTTGAGCATGCTTCATTTGCTATTCTTATAAAATACATTAACTACCCAGAGAGCATCATGCTGTGAGGTAATTATATCAAATCCATCAATAAAAATAGTCAGGTGTCGAGTGGTAAACCCAGCCATATTCATAGCAGAATCAGTGAAGGAGGGAGATTATGTGCATGATTGCACCAACTACACACTGAATACCATGATGAAATACCCCAGTCAAAGAACATGCACTAGGAGGGTGGATAATTCTCTTAATTGACAGGTCATCATCAATAGATCAGAGCATCAATAGATGAGCATGGGCGAAAGACACAGTGGCACAGGAGTGGTGAAGGCAGGAGAGAGCGAAAGCTTTGAGACAGTGACAAGTATGAGATTGCCAGCACGTTTCTCAGCAGAACCGGTAGTGTTGATACGGGTACTTGAAGCGCATGAAGAGAAGGCAGTAATGGTGTATTCCGAGGCTGCCTACTTGACGTCAACAGTACATGCAGGACTGCCACAGTGAAAAAGGAGGGGCTTCCTGTGTACAGACGGCACACCCATGCAGCATGCACCATTATTAAACAGGCTTATAGAAGCACTTCAGCGACCATTGGTCATCGCTATGGTGAAGTGTGCAGCGTACACTAGAGGTGCAGATTTCATTTTCTGGTGCAATGGGGCCGCCGAACTAGAAGTAAAAAGAGGAGCATATTTTCCAGAATGATCTGACATAGCGCCTGCACAAGATAACTATGCACAGACACGCAACATGGTGATAAAGGAAGGCTTTAATACGTTACCCATAGCAAAAAATATAAAAAAAAACAGGGGAGGGCACCTCAAGAAGAGCAGGAGTTATGGAAAAGAAGGGGGTGCTTATTGTTCCCCACAGATGCAATCTTTTGGCAGGACAGCACCAGGAAACCTGTGGTGGTCCCAGGCATGCTTACCATAGCATTAGAGTATCTGCACTACCCGGCACACACATCAAGAGAGTTTTCTTGCAGTACTTATTTCATAGGACTGGTTTGTCCCTAATTTTGCAGAGAACTTTGCTAATTTTGCTATCAATTGTTTGATATGTCAAAAATGTACAGTGCTGCATACTCGGTGAACAGCGAGAGGAGCAATACCCCATCCTACAGAACCTTTTCAGCATTTGCATATTGATTATGTGGATGTGCTGAAAATTTGTAAAGGCTACACGTCTATGCTATTGGTTGTATGTCCCTTCTCCCGATGGATTAAAGCCGGTCCATGCACACACCTAGAAGCCACATGTGCTGCAGGTTCCTTGCATGTGAGGTATTTCCAAGGTGGGGAGTGTGCGATGTGGTACATTCCATCAATGGACCGCACTTTGCAAATGAGGTGTTCGAGTACATCACTATACTATTCGATATAAAGCATAAATTCTCCTTTGCTTACCACCCACACACAAACAGCATTTGTGAGCTCCTCAACAGCCTCCTTCAGAAAGAATTGCCAAGCTAAAAGAGAACTTCAATGAATGATGCAGACACTTCTGTCAGGCGCTCCAAATAATTGTTTATTGTCTCTTGGAAATTGAGATGTCTGTTATTTTCACAGATTCAGAACATTTTAGTGTTCTCGAATAATACGTTTAAGGACCTCAACACGTGTTTCTCCACCTTACATCAGGTCGTTCATCAGGAGGTATATTAGGTTTTTCAATTTGTGATGTGACCGTTCTTGTTGTCAAATTATTGTTGGGTTTTTTCAAAAAAGGCTTGAATAATCCTCAATTGTTTTGGTCAATGATTGATTTCTTTAGGAATTGGACAGTTCCTGGATTTATCCAGTTGCCTGTAGCAGCTGCTGGAAATGGTTATCGCCTTGCTGGAACAAGCTAAAAGAGATGTTGGAAAAGGAGTGGCTGTGTTGCCTCCCTTTACCCCTATTTGCCTTACATTTATCAGCCAAGCTCTGACTATCACCTGACTCCACATGATCTCTTGACAGGACGCCAAAAACATGTGCCCATTTCTCCTAACGTTCGGGCTCATACAAATGCAGAGAATTCTGCTATTATGTTAGGGAAGGAAATGCACATTTATTTGACAGAAATGACGGAACCTCTTACATGTATGTATTGACTGGTGCAAAGGGGGGGCTCAAAGAACACGGATGAAGATAAAGGACCAGTGAACCATGGTATTTTGTTAAAACCATTGTTAAAGTATCCAAGTGATAGAGTTGTGTGCAGGAATATTACAAGGAAGTGGCAAACACTGTGCTTCCAGGGCCCATATATCATCAAGGCTGTTACACGCTTGGCTCCACCGTGGCAATTTCAAACCCTACAGACGAGAGACCCTCATGTCTGCAACTGCCGAGCCCAAACATGAAGAAGAGGTGCACAGACGCCAAGCAAGATCAATGACATAAGCCAATCAGCAACAAGAAGAATTTAAACTACATCAAGTCTATTTTACCCACAAGAACTATTGGCCCAACCTCCCTTAAGGACACTTGTCTAAAAATGAAGTGTGGCCCATTCAGAGTAAAAGAAGAAACAGCAAATGCTCCTCATAGCTATCCTGTTCTTCTACCTTGTGAAAACATATCCTTTTCTAGGAATCTGGGAGATCTGACTCCCAGTATTGTATTCAATCTAACAACGTACATTGTTTTAGAAAGAAATTTCCTTTCAATTCCAACATGTTTTTAACTGTGAATACTTGTTTTTTTAAAGAACTTAAGAAGACTTTCTCCTGATGGGTACAATGTGATTGTTCAATAACATTATATACGCTTTCAGCACTTTGAAGGAATAATGCCCCTAGTTATTTGCAAAAGGTAGACACATTAGACATAATGCTCATAATGACATTCTTTTTACATTTTGCAGCCTTTATTTTATTGTTGTATGTCATTAAGAGGACTGCTCATTTATAATGTAGCTAGACCGGTAAACTGGAGCATACCTACTGTTACAATGATACATGAACTAGCACCAGACCTATCCCCTGTAATGAGCACAGACATTAAAAGACTGACAAGAAGTGTGCTAGATGACTCAAGGCACCTGAACACGTATATTGATGATTCTGCCCATGTAGCCAACAATCTGTGGTACAAACACATGAGTAAAGTATGGAGAAAGTCGTTATGTGTGTTCCCTCATGCCCTTAGCCATGAGTGCCATGAGGATATTTGTGGCCACAGAAATACCGGCACACAGAGCATATTGTCTAATGCACTTAGAACTTCGTACTACGAGGGGGTAATTTCAAGGAAGATGGGACACCTTGCAATGGATGACAAAATAAGGTTTCCTTATGAGGATAGCTACATAAAACAAAAGTCCATGATGGATGGCACTAGAACAAAAAATAAGGTGAAACAATATACAGCGGAAGGCCCGAATAGAGGAGAGGTTACAATAACGGACCATAAGATGTTATAATGCATCAATTCAACGGGTAAGGAAATACCTGGGTCCTGGGAGAGACCCCAGTTACTAATATACAGAGAGGTATCCAACTCAGAAGGCTGGGTCGAAGGTATGATGGGTTGTAAAGGTCAAGCACTCCTATCTCTACCCTTCGAGCTTATACAGAATGCCACTGATATATGCCTCAATTGAATGGACTAAATATTTTAAATTGCTCATGTGGATAGAGGATGAAGCAGGACCCCTACCCATAATACCCATGAAGAATGCCACTGTATGCTTAAATAATATGAGGGGGCAAAATAAAGGGTGCACACGCCTTTTTGATGTGCCTGGTATGAAAATATACACAGCTGTATCAATGGACAACTATTGGGCTTTTTGTTCAAAGGCCTATATGCAACTTTCCTGAAATTGGGGCGGCCTGTGCTCCCTGGTGGTAATAAGTACACAGGCTTTAATTGTATCCCAGAGTGAGGTACAGATTGGTGATTTCCCCAAGATGAAAACACACATAAGAAGCAAGCGGTCTCTAACACTTAAGCACGCAAGAAGAGGTAATTATAACTTGGCAAAAATAGCGAACGTGTATGACAACATAGCAGATAAGCATACATTGTTTAGTAGGGCAGAGACATTCTTTACATCCATTTTTATTCCCGGGTTGCAGGACAATACGAGTGGCAAATGGTTGCAAATAACCTGGTGGGAGCTGCTGCAGACCATAGATTCAACTATAAAAGGCTTTAATGCCATAAGGGAAGGGCTGAGAGCAGTAAGACATATGACTCTCCAAAACAGGTACATTCTTGATCTGATAACGGCCATGGAGGGGGGGTGCAAGAATTGGGCCTTTGTGCTGCACATACAAACTCACCCACAATGAGGAAAATAGGAATCAACAGCCACCTTAACAGAAATCCACACACAAATGTTTCAGGAGGTAAAAGACATTGCAGATGATGACTTGTTCAATTAACTGTTCTCAAAAAATGTGGCCTTTTTCTGCACGTACAAAACCACCCACAATGAGGAAAATAGGAATCAATAGCTACCTTAAAAAGAAATCCACACACAAATGATTGAGGAGGTAGAAGACATGACAGATGATGACTTTTTCAATTACCCTTGTCATTGGCTAGTGCATTCAAAATACTAGTGACCATGATGGTATTAGTACTTTTAGCCTTCTGTGTTCTAAGAATAGCAATACACCAATTCAAAAAGATGGCCACAAAAGCAGTAGAAATTAACATAATGATACATCTGGATACTCATGTGTATGTGTACACACAAACAGATGACTTACCCTGTACCCAAGCAATAGAGAGCCCTATTGCTCCTCCAGGGTCAAAATAAAAATATCCTCAGGACCCTCACAATTACACTGATCACTGGGTATAGTGTGATTCCAATGAGGAGTGCTGCTGTATGACCTGTTATGAGTCTAGATGAGCATGTGAAATGTGGAGTTGCTTGGTGGGGGGAGGTGACTAAGATATGGATCCCCAAGGAGCCCTATTTAGGGGAGAGCAGAAGGAAGAGTGTGGTTGAGGACTCCACCCAAGGGGGGAATGTTAAGAGGCAGATGACTACGTCATCCAAAGCTTCTGCACTTCCACCGGCCCAATACTGCAGAGGTGAGAAACATTACTCACTGAGGAAACAATTCCGCCCTTATCCCAGGCAGAAGCAGCAAGACATAGAGATCATTTAGGCTGAAGATGGCAAAAGCAGCCAAACCACTGTTGTAACAATACATGTGCATGCATTAGACACAAGGCAAATGTTCACTCAACATGAAGAACATATTCATTAGGTAAAAAAATGCATTTATACATGAAGAATATTAACATAGAATCCATAAGACATGAGGAATGCTAACATGCCTAATGTATATGGTGAATGATACATAAATGATACTCAAATATAGGTTACTAACAAAGAAATAAGAGCATAAATGGGCAGTCATCTTCTTTATAATGGAAGCCTGCAGCATGCTTTTAATTAACAAAAGACCTCAATACTTTGAGACAACTCAAAATGTGGAATCAACAACAATACATATCCATGCAGAGCTCAGACAGGAGTTGGCAACTAGGGCCTAGGTTTTGAGAAATTAAGGCAGAAGAACAAAGGCACATGATAGTAATTCTAAGGACCTTGGCTGGATAATCCCAGATTAACGTTTTATAATAGCTCAACCAGCGTTTGTGGGCCATGTGCAGTAACATGGCAATCCAAAAGACACCATGAAGAGTAACTCAAGAGTGTCATTGGTGGCCACAGAAAACACAGCACATGCATTAGTAGTAGCTAAAATCCCAATTCATAGTAGATAATTCCATTTCATACACAGTCCCATCACACGTGACCCATAATTAGAAAGCACTGCCTCTTCATTAGAAACAAATACCGATAGACCACCTGCCACACTCCCTACACCTACACACAGACACGAGGCACCAGACAAGGTCAAATACAAAGAAATTGCCTGGTTTCAGGACTGTGGGGAGTTAGCTTCTTTAATGAACAATGGGCAGTCCCTGGGCCTCTCTACCCGTACCCCTTGTCTGGCTCATGTCTTGACAACCTGTCAGTTGTCTAAGGTTGGTTAGCAAGGAGCCAACCTATCAACACCCTCACTGTTATGCAGCCCATGAAGTAAGCTGCCAGCCAATTACCAGTTGTAGAGATGACATAGTTTAACCTTTATCAAAATAGGGGTGGTCTCAGCAGGAACCATTAGACAATTATAGCCCAATTAAAAGTTCGATCCATATAGAGTGTATATGTAGCCACCAACACTAACCAATCCCCATTCCCTGTAGGTTTTTGTAAACTGATAACATGTGATGACATCATTAATGACAAAGTTGGACTAATTAAATAATTGTTTGTAATGGATGAGCTGAGAGAAACAAGATGTTAATGCGTGCACGCTGTCACTGCATTATTTAGATGATAATAAAGCTGGGTTTACCCTTTCACTTTATGTACATCGTCTTTGAATCCGGTTTAGATTGACTCCAAGTCCTCTGGGTAATTTGGGACTTTCCTGGTCTGTCTTAACACAAGGAATTACTTTGTTCTGCACCCATGTAAGATGTCCAGAAGAAAGGATTCTAGTTCTCTCTATGCGATCGAACAATCAGAATTGCTGCCTTATCTGTATTCACCTTCAAAAGTGTCTGGTCATCCAGCACCTCACTGCAGTAAAACAAGAAAACGGGGATTGAGAATACTGATGGGCATCTCTTTCCTAGAGTTCCAGTATCAAGATGTCATTGGCAAGAGAAACAGAGAATGCCATGATCCCAACTCAATTTAACCAAAAGGTGAAGATAACTATTCAATATAAGTGAATAATAAATTGTCCCATGCAGAAGCCCACAGGTGTTAGAAATATACACGCTCATAACAATATTTTCTGAAAAATCCGTAAGAAAGGAAACCATCCAGATTAATGCTTTCCCTCAAATGCTGTCTTGAGCAAGACAAGCAATCAACCATTTTGTTCAATAGTATTTAATATTACTGATAAGTAAAGCAGTAAAAAGGCTGCTACCCTGCATGTGTCCACTGTCATTATAAAATCATCTAGGACTGACAAAAGGACACATTATGTTCTCTTTATTGTCTCAAATCCTCTTGTAGATTATCTAAAACGTGTGTGGCTTGGATGAACGCTTACAGTTCATGGCCCACTATCTTCTCCTTAATGTCCCCCCCCCCAAAGTGAGGACACAAATTGCCTGATTCCGAAGGGTCCAGGGCTGTCTTCTTCAATACTGGTTTCACAATGGCCTGCTTCCAGCGGCCTGAACTCCTAATAAGCCATCTACTAATTACGTGAGCTAAAACCGGAGCTAAAGTCCATGCAACCAGCATCCTCACTGGTCAAGGATCAAAAAGTGAATCCGGTCCCAATACTGGGTCCCCAAATCATAGTTTCCTACGTTGAATCTGGGGCTATTTCCTACAGGATGATTTGTGGGATAGGAAGCACTCCTCACTTGGCTCGAAATCAGCAGCCAGAACTCATAGACCGCGAAGCTTAGGCCTAATCGTATCCTGAGTCTTTGTGATTTTATTAGCAAAAAAAAGTCCATCTTATTACGCAAATCAACGATGTCAGATTGGTTATTCAAATATGCTGGAAGGGTGCAAAGTTCCTTCAGTATCGCATACATTTCCTGCTGAATGTTAGTGGTGTGTGCAACGCGCTCAGCAGAGAATGACTTTTTAGCTGATAAAATGTCTTTTCTATACAAATACATCTGATGCTTATATTTTATTTTCTAGAAACTGGCTTTATTACCAGAACACCAAGGCCATTCATATGCCCTATTTTGCATATTGTTTAATTTATCAGAATTCTATTTAGCCAGATGGGCCTTATGAATACTTTTAGACTGAACGGGATCATTTGATCAAAAGTATGTGCAACCTCACTGCATTACTCCTTTTTCAAACAAATAGGGATAGCCTTTAACATGACACATGTAACTCCTACGCAGAAAAAAAAGAAACTGAACAATTGATTCCTTTAAGCCATACAGTTTAATTAGCTGTGATCTGAGAAGTCACAATACTACATTATTTATTTATGTGTTTGTAGGATTTACATTTAAAGCAGCCACAAAGCCCTCAGGCATCTTGGCGCTAGTTACAGTTGGCACAGGTCAAATTAGGTTAGTTACAGAAAAATGTGGTAAATCGGCAGCACAAGGCTCACAGGCTAGGTGAGATGCCGGCATGTAAGGTTACATGTATAGCACAGAGGCTAACAGTCAAATGCACTATGTTGTGGGCACAAAAGGTTACATATAAGGCACAGGGCTAGAAGTAAAATCCTGTAGGTTGTGGGCATGTAAGGTTACATATATAGCACAGAGGTCACGTATAAAGCAGAAGGCTAGTAGTCAAATCAGGTCAGTTGCAGTTAGGTTACGCACCATGTGCAGTTTGGGGCTGACGAGGAAATGAGGTGGAAAGTGAAGCGTTTGTTATGCAGCACAGGCTACAAATGAAGGAATTTAATCAAGTGAGACAAGGGCAAGTGGGATGGTAAGATATTGGGCCTCATACCAAGTATGCCAGTCCACAAATAGCGTTGCCGGTAGTTACGTACCAGCACCTTTTTCCAGACCGGCATACTCCGAGATGCGATGCTGGTATCACCAGCATTGCAAGTGACTCGCTGCATCTGGCAACACCATTTCCAGTAACTGCGGACAGATGCAGCAGCCATGCCTGAGATACCGGCATGGCGTCAGTAAGTGCACATTCTGATGTGCATGGACGCACAATCACCAACATGTACATGCTGGTAACAATGCAAAAACAATGCCGGAAACATCAGCATCGCAGACTAGCTGTTATGTGGATTCTAGTGTGTAGAAACTGGTGCACAAAATCAGCACAGGTGGCCCAAATGGGCTGTGCAATAGCAGAAAATGACCACTCCCACACCTCACACCACTTCCAACAGCACAATACTAGCAGAGGCTGTTGTTGTACTGGAGCTGGAGGCCATGTCTGCAGAGCTATTACTTGAATCGGCAGTGAGGCGGAGGATGCAGCAGAGGCACATGAGGAGAAAGAGGGCTATCATGGCCCAGAAAATCCACAATGCCCAGAAGGTTGTAGCCCTCAGGCAGCCACCAATCCTTCGCTTAAGGGCAACACCATTCAAACTCAGCCAAGTTCAGATCCACACCCTCTACCGGCTAGACAGGGAAACCATCACCTCAATAGTGGACCTGATCCATGACGACCTGGTCAGCCTCATCAATATCCGCACAGCCATCCCCCCTTGCTGGAGGTAGTGTCTGTGCTACACTTTCTAGCCACAGGCACATACCAGCACACTGTTGGTGAGCTGCATGAGATCTCACATCCCTGTTTCTTCTGTATGCTAGTCCAGGTGATTGATACACTCCTGTGTCACGTACAAGACTACATCAGCCTACCCAGGACTGCTGACCAGTTAAATCTCACAAAAATAGCCTTCCATGCACTTGAAGGCATGCCTAACGTCATTGGTGCCTTGGATTGCACACATGTGGAGCTGGTGGCCAGGCATGCTGTAGAGACAGTGTACCGCAACAGGAAGCACTTTCATTCATTGAACGTGCAGATGGTGTGTGACACCCGCCACCTCATCACCCATTACTGTGCAAGAATCCCTGGGTCAACACACGACTCCAGGGTGCTGAAGAACTCCACGCTGCCTCAATACATGGCACGACACATGGACAGCGTACCTGGCTGCTGGGTGAGGCTAACTGCAGGGCCATGTGCAGTGTTGAATTTGGGGTGGGCTATAGACAGCATAGCATACCTTGCTGCTGGGAGAGTCTAACTACAAGGCCATATGCAGCGTTGAATTTGGGGGTGCAGTGGACAGCGTATCATACCTTGCTGCTGGGATGGTCTAGCTACAAGTCCATCTGCAGTGTTCAATTTGGGGGGCAGTAGACAGCATAGCATACCTTGCTGCTGGGAGAGTCTAACTGCAGGGCCATGTGCAGTGTTGAATAATGGCCCAGTATGACAATCATGACCAGTGGATGTGCACACTGTATGCATTATTCCATCATTACTCCTACTGCAATTCCCAGAAACAATTACAACACCGCCATGTAAGTGCACAGTGGCCGGATACGGCACCAAACGGGCAAGGGAGATCAAGATTGAAAGCAAGGAACAAAATTGCCGACAAATGTATAAAAAGTCAACCTCAGACATTGAGTGGGAGATGACCCTACTCAGTGTTGTGAGTACATGACATTTGCAAGTGTGTGATGGTACTGAAGGTGCAACAGAATAGTAGCACACCATAGTGCAAGACCTTGACAGATGTATCACTGTATATGCAAAATATCCAGTGCATACATGACGACAGCTATCCTTACAGCGATGCAATGAAGAACTACATGTGCCAGAAAACACCACACCATAATGACAACGCCAAGCAGAAACACAGTAAAGCAAAGCCAAAACTCATGTTGCACAGCCAGAGAATACTGAAGCCCCCACCGACAAAACACATTTTGGCTGCACACAAATTGGACAGGTACACTGCCTGTTACAACCACACAATTACATATGCATATCAGAGAAAAGCAAAATGTACCATCGTACGTGGGCATATAGCTGGAATTGAATTGTAACATATCATTTACATCAATTACATGTGTGTCAGTTGTACAAGAAGGGTGTGGGGTCATGTTGTCTGTGAATTATTCATGTGAATGCCACTGCACAGCACACCCCCCACACATATTATGACAAAGTGCCGTTCTGGCACCCGAAAATGGACATATGGTATCTAAACTGAATTTCGATTGTTCATGTTTGTCCCCTGAAATGAACACTGTACAGCCTGTGCCAACATTAAATGACCAGGATATTGACATGTACACTTTCTGTTGCTCCCGTGCAGGTGATGCTGGGCATTCCCTGATGCCATGGTTGATGACCCCCATTAGGCAACCCCACAACATCTACAAGCATTCATACAATTGTGCCCATGTATGTACTCTCTGCACCATAGAACAGACATTTGTTCTGTTGAAGGCCAGGTTCCACTGCCTCAGCAGATTGGGGAGCACTGATGTACAGCCCTGAAAAGGTTGGGAAAATAGTGCTTGCCTGTGCCATGTTGCACAACATGTGCATCAGGCGTAATGTCCCTCTACTCCCAGACATGGACATGCAGCCACTAGAGGCTGAGGAAGACAGTGACGATGATCTGGCTATTGCATAGCACCGCAATGGCATGGATGGACGTGTCACACGTCAAGACTTCATAAACCACTATTTCTGAGCACCTGTCACACACACGGCACAGGGCATCTAGCACACTGGGCACTGGCCACTGTACATGATTAAATGCACATACACTAAAAGTTCAATGTCTAGTCATGATTTCTTTTGCAACACCAAATATATTGTGTGAGAAAAAATGTGGTAGATTTGAGAAAAGCCTTAACACACTACACTATCTCACCCAACTTTCCCTCCCTAACCCCATCATCAACTATCCCCAAACCCCCACCATCTCCCCAACTTTCCCTCCCCACCCCCACACCCAACTATCCTCACACCCAACACACTCCCAATCGTTCCTTCCCCACCCCATCCCCAAATGATCCAAACACCCCCTCACCAAACTGTCCATGTGCATATCATGTCCTGCACAACTGTCTAACAGGCAGAGTACGCAGACAGGGCAGTTATGTCACAATGTCCTATTTATAGCCCCTTTTGAGTTCTGGATGGTGAGACAGCCATTCTGAGCGATGCCTTTGGCTTCCATGTAGAGAACTCCCTGTTGTGGAACTGGTGGAGGGAGCCGGTGGCATGGTCATGTGCCTTTGGTCCACTAGGGCCTGGACCAACAAGAACATTGTCTAAGCCATGGTGGTCATTACACTATTGCGCTCCCTCACACTGTGTGACATCTGCAAGATGGCACTGGTGCATCTGCCTAGTGCCCATGCACTCCTCCTCGGGCTGGCCTGTAGTGTCTCACGCATGGGTTGGGCCTCAAGCAGGTGCTGTTGGATGAGTGAAGTCAAGGACTCCTGCCTTTGCTCCATTCTCGACAGACGCCCGTTAATGTCGCTGATACTGCGTAGGAGTGGGGGCTGAGGGCTCATTGGGCCCACAGGACTAAAGGCTGTGGGCTCCTCTTAGCTCTCATCTGATTCATTGCTTTCTGCTCCAGTATCCTCCCCAGTGTTTTCATCTGTACCCCCTTGTGGATGCCCTTGGGGGAGGGGCGCAGGTGCCTCCTGGTTGGGGGGTGGCTGGAGTGCAGGTGCCTCCTGGTTGGGTGGTGACTGGTGAGATGCAGATGTTGTTACCCTCTCACATCTGCCGGAGGATGCTGTTGAGTCCTGTGTGGACATCGTGGTGGTCCATCAGCGGCATAGCCTGGTGGCCCGGGATGTACTCGGCTGTTCATCCTCATTGCCAGATGATGTACCTGAGGGGGTCAGAACGGCAAGGCATCAGTAATGGGTGTGGATTGATGAGACAGACATACATGCTAGTACTTCCTGATGACAATTCTGTGTCATGGACATGATGGTGGCCATGGCATGGTGCATACATGCCTGTCTCAGGGATGCTGTGCGCGTGCATGTGTGGTGTGCCAACATGGTGTGTGCAGTGGCTGTTGTGTGGTGTACTGGTGTTTCCCAGTTCGGATGTTATGGATGTGCCACACAAACTGTATGATGTGGTGTTGTAGCTGGTTGTGACATGGATGTGCTACACATGTGACTCCTGCCTATGGCACTTACTGCGTCTGTGATGATTTTGCAGGATGGACAGTGGTGGATGGGACGAATGGCCCACATGTATCATTGCTGTGTGCAGCAGGTTATTCACTGGTGGCAGAGGTGCTTGACACTGACATAATGTGGGCATGTACTAGCACAGCGGTGACAACAGAAGTTGGGCTGTGTCAGGGGGATGTGTGCCTGAGTGCCAGTAGGTGCATCTTGTGAGGGCGATACAGGGGGCCTGTGTAATGGTCTATGTTTGAGTGGTGTATGAATGTGGTTTGGGTGCAAGGTTTATGTGGATGTATGCAACCAGGTTGGGGGTCAGGGGGCAGCAGGGCTGTACTTGCATTGGGCAGAACATACTTGACATGTTTGCCTACTCTATTGTATACAGGGTACAAGGTGTATGATCTGACATTGGGCTTACGGGTACCAGACCAATGTTGACACCAAGCACAACTAGCTATGTAGATTTATAATTATGGTAATTACCTGAAGATGTATTTATTGTGATTTACAATAGATTGTTAGTGATGTTCTAGGTGCAGTGGAACAAACTACAACCTTGGCATATAGGTTGTGAACCAATGAAAACAGGACAACATATCCCTATTTAGAGAACTCACTTCCCCTACACACTGTCTATGGCAGAAAAGAAAGCCCTGCATCACCCATCCACCTTCAGCCATGGGAGGGGGCATGCAGTAGCGTGCTGCACCTAGAGGCTATTGAGGGAGTTGGTGCAGCGGATGCTGGAGCTGTGACATCAGAGGAGGCTGGTGAGTACCCATAAACCCAATGAAAACAGGACAAAAGTTCCCTATTTAGGGATCCCTGTCAGTCAAAAGACTCACTCTCATCAGTGCACGGCTGCAGTGCCTCTCCTGATCATGAACTTCATTACAGCCCTAGACAGGGTATAAAAGAATGGATACCCATGGTGGGAGGTTGGGAGAAAGGGCACTGTTGGACAGCCTGGATTGGGCTGGGTGGAGAGGAATGTGGAGGTGATTGAAGGGAGAGAAATTGAAGAGGTAGAGGAGGACGATATAAGAAGAGAAGGAGGGTAAGAGGTGATGGGGTGATATCTATAAAGGGGAGCAAAGTGGAAGCATCTAAGAAGAGAGGAGGAGGAGACAACTCTAAAGAGAGGGGAAGGGGACAATGGGCCTCATTACGAGGCAGGCGGTAAGGGTTTACCAGCACCGGTGCTCGTAATCCCTTACCGCCCTACTACGAGTTCCCTTTGCGGGTCCTCCCTTAACGCCTGGTTTTTACAGGCGTTAAGGACGGGATCCGCAAAAGGACTCTGGAGCTAATAACGGTACCGCAATTTGCGGTACCGTTATTAGCGCCTTCCCCATTCCCATTGAGCCCTATGGGGGCTCAAATGGGAATGGGAAAGGGCCCTGGTGAATGGGGAATTACCGGTCCCGCCAACCTTGGAATGAACCGGTAATTGCTCCATTCACCAGGGCGGAGTCGGTAGGGTTTTGGAGGCAGCCATGGAGCCATGGCTACCTCCAACCTCGTAATGAGGCCCAGAGTGAGAGCAAGACATATAGGAGGAAATTAAGGAGAGGAAGGGTAAAACATCTTACAAAAAAGGAAGGGATGGGGTGCAATATCTAAGGAAAGACATAGGAGAGGAGGTAGTGACAAGGCATAAAAGAGGGGATGAAGTGGGGGTGGAAAAGAGATATCTACGAAGGGACAAAGGAGAGAAGGAGGAAGAGCTCCTAGAAAAGGAGAAAGGAAAGATTGTCAAAGAAGAGTCTGTTGATGTAGAGGAATGAAAGAAGAGCGTTTGGAAAGGGAGGGAGGGGTGGAGTAACACCCACACCAAAAGGAGATGGAACATCAAAGAGCAGAGAGAAGAAGGAAAGGAACAAGTGGTGAAAGGGAGAACCAGAAAGGAGATCATAAATAGCGAACTGGCGAATAAGAACAGTGTAGCAAGTACTGAAAAGAAAGGAACATGACTAGATCTCTTTAAGACTTTGGTCAGATCTGTTCTCCAAAATTGGGGGCACGGGCCAGATCATGAGCAAGAGCTTAGCAGGAGAAATAATACCAGGCAGATGAGATCCTAAGTCCAGGCAGTATTTGAAAGGGCATTATCCAAGACTACCTAAGAGACCAAAAGTGGAAGTTCCCAACCGTTACTATAATGCCTGAATCCCGACAACTTAAGGTATCAGATGATTTATATTTGATAGCTGAGTCTATAAGACTAATGCAAGCTCTGAAGGTGCCTGCACCAGCCATTAAAGACAGAGACTCAAGAAACTGTTGTTCAGGGAGCTATAGAACCCAAGAGATTGTCAGTGACTGTTTGACTCAACCAGGAGGTGACCTTCAACTAAGAGAGAGTGAGAAGTACAGAGGAACGCAGGCCCAAAAGTAGGTATAGGTTCAGCCAGCCTATCCAACTAGCATGTAATGTACAGAACCACATCACTGTTGATTCAGTCAACTCTAACCCTTTGAATATGAGAATACATTTGTCTAGAAACATTCTCCTTGGTGTTTAGATAGATAGAGGAAAGAAGACAGATAAATATATAAATAGAAGAAAGAAGATAGATAGATAGATAGATAGATAGATAGATAGATAGATAGATAGATAGATAGATAGATAGATAGATAGATATTTTTTCGGCTCAATCAGTTACAGGCAACTAACCAATTTTAAGGTGCTATGCACATAACAAAATACACATCAACACATAAAAATATATTGCAATGCAAACCCAAAAAGACTAATGAGATCAAGCAAAAAACATCAATCAGCAAAGCTAGCAATCAATTCGAGTAAACCTACTACAGGCCAGGCCAGGCGATCTTAGAATCGAACATCTGCTTCTTCAATCTCTATTTATACTTCTGCCATTATAGCATTCCAAAGATACCTGCGTTTTAACTATAAGCTCATGGCTACCCAGGCACACGTTCTTGTTTCTTCCTACCATCCTACCATTAAACTGATAGATGATCTGACTGCTGGTGGACAATCATTTTTCAACCAGATTGGATAAGTTCCTGGGTGCCAACCCCTTGGTGGCAAGCCTAAGAAGCACCAATATACATAGGTGAACTTTATCGTCAATACCAAGACACCCTAATGAAAGCAAAGCATTGGCTGCATGGATATATACATTCAATAAAACCATTGGGAAAAACTGAAGTTTGTTCAGATCCTTTTTGCTGACCCCCAAGCAGATATGCATACATTACTGGAGTCCCAACATAACTACTGCTTGTACAATTGATTTACAATGGTTCTTCTCTAAGAGTGGCACCACAATTCTGATATTAAACAGGTGGAAGTGTGCCTCCTTAACCCCATTATCACCTTGGGTGGAGTAGGTTAAGTAACTTTCGAAAATAACCCACAAGTCCTTAGTGTGTGTGTCTGTGTGTGTGTCAGGGGAGAGGGGGGAGTAATGAGTGGGGAGTAATGAGCATCCGAGTAACAAGACTTCTGTCTTGTCCCCATTTATTGGCTATTGTGCATTTGTTGATGCGCTGCGTGTGCTTCCACACATTTCCACCAGTTTCCCACCATGGGAAGCACTATAGAGATGAATAGCAGATGTGCAAAAGTGGCTCCACAGACCGAAACCTAACACGACATGGGCAAGAGGAGCCATCTAAACATCTCAAGCTTTCTGCTGATCCCTCAGCAGTGACAGCGGGCAGACACCTAAGGGCAGGGCGTGCTTGAGCAAGCATGGGCATGGGTGTCAATCCGCTACACTCAAAAGAAGTTCTCTACAGTGAGTGAGCATAGTTTATTTGAATGTCTATTAGCGAGTAGATATAAAGGTTTGCATCTCACAACATTGTACCTGTATTCTACAGACAAAGGAAACCAATCCAAAGGCGTGCATCACATCTACTAAACATGTGTACACCCCGCATAGTCATGGGGCACATGCAATCTCACTCAGGAGGTGCACTATTTTATAAAAAAAAGCACTATTAGCAAGTCGTCAAGAAGGTCGACACGCTCATCAGCTCCGCCTGCACCCTGCATGATGTCACTGCTGTTCGCATCATCACTCTGCCTCTATTTTGTTTGCAGTAGAACACGCAATAGGGGCCGGGAAGCATCCTCATTGTAGCAGTGAAATCTTCTAATGAGAGATAACCTACCTAGAAAATTCCTCTCATCGTTATTGCACGGGAACAAACCGGATCAACTCAATTTACTGGCACCGCTAAGCATCATTGGTAGCCTCTAGTAGGCCTTCAACACAGTAATCCTACTAGCTTGTCATTGCATTCTCAGCTGTTTGTTTTTTACAATGCTTGTTAAGTCAAACGGCTTCATTACAAATTGGGCGGTGCAGGTAAAATGTGGCGGTAATACAGTATATCACTGCATTACTGCACTGCCCAACTACGCGCTTGGCATTAAATGGGTGTTTTCCCTTCTAGCTATGATCTGGAAGTAAATCCCCCACCTTTCTACACAATTGTGGCACAATTACCGCTGTTGCAATTACCATTATGGAAATTCTGCCTCTGGACTCCAATTAAATGGGGATTAACACAGCCATTCCACTTGTAATCTGGCGGTAATACCTCCAGACCAAGTGGCGGTAACGTTCATTCTGTTTGCTGGTATCTGCAGATTTATCGCTGAGATACCACCTAATTTATAATGAGGCCCATAGGAGCTTGCAGGCTGTCAGTAAGTGCCAGGGAGGAATTATGTTATGCAGCGAGCGCTGTACACATTAAAGAACACCTGCACATGAAGGGAAAAGTCAATGGCTATAGCCTTGGCTTTATCCTATCAATCCCAAATCTCAATCCTCACAACAGACCCCTGGCCATTGGCTAATCTCCCGGAGATCTGGGTTTATCACTGCAATACATCCTTCTGGAGATGCAAGGACACTGTGGTGCCTGGTCTGTCTCAGACGTTTTCTTATCTTAATGAAGCTACTACGTCTCCACGTCAGCTGTGGAAAGGAAGTGAGCAGTGAAAACCTCAAAACAATGATTTTATGTCAAACCCACCAGAAGCTTGGCAATTATTCTGTTTTCTTTTAGTCAAACACAAGCATGGGGATTACAGTGCATTGCGTGGTACCGATTCTGTTGATGGCGGTAAGATAACATTATTGAGTTTTTTCGTCGGATAGGTTGGTGACAGCCTTTCCTCTTTAATTGGTAATCTCATGAAAGAGTGTTCCAAGCCCTATTTTGACAGGTGCCGTATCGTGAATGAAAGTTTAGGTTGTGTAAGTGCGGTTGTTTCCTTGCTTTCCATTGTTTCGAATGAACGTCAATCAAATAAGAATGTGGAAAATTAAAGTGCATTTTCCGACAGTGCCTGGGGGCTTGATTCAGAGATCTGTGAAAAATTAGAAAAGGTTCCTTGCACAATATTTTGAAAAAGAAAGAATGCGGTGACGTGAACTCCTCAGCTCTTTCTTGACCCTGATTTGCTGCCTGACAACAGCCCTAGTGTCAGTCATGAATGCAGGGCAGACACTGCAAGGGCATTCGCCTTGCATTGCCATACCTTTGCATTTAATTAAAAAAGATTTCAAGTGTGGCACCTGTGAGGTATCCTGTACATACACTGCACCCGTTTTCCTTAGATTGCCTTATATAAATCTGGCATTTTCCCAGTTGTCAGCATCTCTTTTCTGATTTACTGAAGGTTTCATGACACATTTGTGAATCAGAAAAGTGGCAGACTTTTTGGAAATGCTCACAGTGATACTGTACACACTCTGGGCCCGATTCATGGAATTATTAGTGTGGAAAATAGGGTACTTGCGTGTGAAATCAGTTCAGGGGTGTTTCAAGCGCATCCAGTCAGTGGATGCTCTGGTAAGTGCAGAGAGTTGCAACTCTCTCGGGTCATTCCGCAAGTGCAGTGATGATGACACTAGTCCATGTCACGGAGGCAACCAGCCCAAACATTGCTGGGGGTCACAGGGGTGTTTGAAACCTTGTGATACATCAAGCAGATAGTCATCAAGCAGCAAGGACAAAATAATGGAGAGAGTGAGAGAGCAGATGGGTCGCTTAGCAGGGAAGAGGGAGTGAGAAGGAAGAGTAGAAGATGAAACACATGAGTAGTTCCTGGAACTTAAGGATATGAGGCCCCAAACAGAGGGTGGCAGGATGGGTATCCAAGAGGTTGGACCCTGCTTGTGATAAAGATCACCCAAAAAAAATCCATCAAGAAATGGCTCACCTGAAGAAGGTCAGAGTAACATCACAAAATGGCTCCGGAGGGACAGCATTGGGGTATGAATATTAGCAGATAGGTAGTATGCAGGCCCCACAAATCCCTATGTACAATGAATACTTTCTAGGACTCTATGCTTTATGCCATGGCTAGCCAGTGGAGGACAATCAGTGGCACACAGATGTGGTCCCCGGCCTTGACATCAAGCATAATCCATGCAGTCTTGTTCTAAATTAATTGCACAGGGTGTGGATTTGAAGCATGACGTTTGAGCAAGAGACAGTAGCAGTAGTGCAGACTGCCTACAATCAGGGCTGTGAAGACAATGACCTTCTGGTGCAAAGTGAAAAAGATGCAGTACCTCAGAGGAGGTGTAGCAGACAGTTGTACTTCCAAGAGATGACTGAAATGTGACATGAGAAGGAGAGATATGAGACAAAGAGGACCACAATCATTAACATCTGTGCAGGTGGTTGTGGCTGTTTGGCCAAGGGAGTCTGGCCACAGAGAAAGTGTGAAAGCTGGTTCTGGGGCCACAATGTAAATGAATCCAGTCCTGCTGGCGTCAATGCAGAGGTTATTTGGAGCACACCCTGATTGACAGTCAGAAATGCGTGACGAAGAAGATGTGGCTGAGGCTAGCATGAAAGAAAGTACTGTCCATAGGTGAATGTGCCTATCACACATGCAAAGTCAGCCATGTACATGTAGAATCACCACAGAAATAGCTAACATCTCTGTTCAGCACCAATGTTAGAAAGAGCCATAGAAGATTGAAAGCTTTAGTTGTGCACGTGGGATGGGTGGGCAGAAAGTAATGAGGTAAACTACTCCATAGCTTGATCACTGAACCCTCTGCACCATACACACAGTAGTGTACACAAACTGCATTTGTGGATGCCAAAAACTAACATGCCTGTTAAAACTGTAACCTTACCTAATGATCAATGTAAAAAAAATCTTACCTGTATCCTTGCCCTGCAGTTTACACTTCAATTGGCGAACATGAAATACCTATCGTTACCAGATATAAGGATCTGCAGACAAAGAAATACAGGAAACATTGTCATGCACCACAAAATGAATAACAATACTTCAATACACACGTGCACCCCTCAGTGAAATGAAACACATTCAAACCACAAGTCCCAATTCAGCCAGTAATATGTGTCCCTGCACATATGCAGAAACACCTGCACACTCCATGCAATGCCAAAAACAAAATACACACACACACACATACACAAATATTCCTCACACACTGCCTGTCCACATCAATGACATGCAGCAAATGTGCATGCAACACATCCACAATCATTACACGTTCTCACATACACAATGCACACTACAGTCCACATGCCACATGAAGCTTTGAAGGCAGCACATATGACAAAAAATGAAATAAAAAAGATATGGGACATCTTCCAAACAATACCAATGTCTGGATATTCACCTGCGTATTATCGGGACATTGCACTCCACACAGTAATGGAAACACATTAGCAATGAACAAATGTGTCATGCACAGCTCAGGCATAAATCAAAAATAATTTCAAAGGGCACACAGGAGAATAGGATAGGGACAGGTGAATGTACACAGTAATTCACTAACAGATATCAGACAATCAATAATTCCAAGAAATCATGAGAATCAATTGAAGGGGAGACAAGGCCGCAATGCCTTGTCAGTGTTTCCAACGTGTGAGTGTACAGTTAATGTTGTTAAGGCTAAAGGTTGGGATTACTGCATGGAGAAAAACTTGTGCAGAAATGGCAAGAAAACAATATACAAATGGACGTGATTAGTCACATGTGGATTCTGATCGTGAGCAAGTACAACTTATTCACAATACCTCACATGATACATGTGGTGGGTCAGGGCACCAAAGACACATAAGGCATATGGATATGAATCATGCTACTGCATCAATAGCACAGAATACAGTGTGAGATGGAAGTGGAGAAGAGAAAGGACTATATCATCAATGAGACTATAAGTACTTGCTCAGTGTGCAGGGGGAGAGTGAGTTTACTACACAGGAAGAATCACGCAGAGCAAATTGAACCACCTCCATCCCTTCCAATACCTAAGTGCTTCACACACAGGGAGTAATTGCCTGACAAATGCAGGAGTACAGAAGGGTAGTATATCATCATGAAGTGTTGAAGACAGTACTGGGACTCAGACATCCCTGCGGATGATATCCCGGTATTACTATGTAAAACGTGCAGAGTCTGTGAGCCTCAGAAGCATTCGTATTGCAAGAGAGACTTTGGCCCTGAGTCATTTGAAGAGTCACGCATACATCATGTGGGTAAGCTGTAGGGGTCGCATGGTAGTTCAAGGAACACTCTGTAGTCGCATGTTGCAGTAGTGTAGCATAGAGAGTACCACTGCACGTGTAACATTGCACCTCTGTGTGAACTTGTGGAAGTGTACATTACCTGTGTGCATCAAGAGCTGCAAGTCGGACTCCTTGACAATCAAACAAAGATGTTGCATTAAGGGAAGGGGTTAGTCAAAGATTAAACCACTATTCCTGGCCTGGGATAAGTATGCAGTGAGTGAGACCATGTAGGAAGGACAGAGTCAATGCCAGTAGAAGGCTGCAGTGGAACCATTTTGGACCTGCAATTAGGTAAATGGCGCACAAGCAAGGTCATTAGGAGGGCACCAGTCCAGAATAGCTGTGAGGCAGACATTGTGAGTAAGCTTGCACATGTGTCACTAAGAACAGTGCTGAAGAGTAGTCTGTCCTCATCATAGCACATGAATCAGTTTGACAATGGTTCAAATATGCATTGCAGCAGGCAAATGTATATGTCAAAGATGCAATGGAAAGGAATGGACACCTGCATGATGCTACAGGTGGTGGCTGAAGTAGGGTAGAAGCAAGGTTACAGTATGGGGTATCTATTAAAATGGTTATTTAGAATGACCTAAACAAAGTCCACTGTCTGTTCATGGAGCATCAAAAAGGGGATGGAATGCATAACTGTGTGAAAATCATATGAGACATCAAGGATGAGGAGGACAACAGGGCATTATGAAATGTGGGATAGTACCATTCACTCATATGACCCCTATAGATCAGCGTTTGTTGATCCTGACAGTTTCAATCCACACTGGTGTCCATGTGCATCCCCAAGAATGCCCTCATGTGCATACATTTGTGTGCGTATCAACTTTGAAAGCAGTTTCTCCTGGAAGGTGTTGTTAAGCTCACCTGGTATCCACGGGGACGACACCCAGCCAGTTGGTCATTGGTGCCCTTTTCAATGATTCCCTGGTGCAGTTCTCTGTGGAATTCCTCCTGGAAATGAAGACTATGTTTAGGACTGGACAGCCAAGGTAAGCCTTCCCACCTCCCTTTTGATTTCCGCCCCTCCGGGGTTCTCTTCTCACCTGGTTATCGAAGTTGGTGGGCTCTCCGTCCAGCTTTCTGGGCAGGGGCGCATTGTCTTTCGTGGGCCCATGCGGTCCAGTTACTTCACTGACAGCGGCCCAAGTAATGTCTTTCAGGTAGGTCTTATTGCGGTTTATGGAGTTGTTATTCTTGCATGCCTTTTCTCTGTTCGATAATGTCTCTGTTTATCTCCCTTAGGTGCGCGGAGCGTCCGCTTGGCGAACTGGGTAGGCTGGTTCTCGCTGGTAAATGATGGCGCACAATAGCGCTATGATGCGGTAAGTAAGCGCTTTGCGCAGCCCTGCGATGCCTTGTCTTCACTGACCTGTGTTCTCTTTTTTGTAGGTCGCGGTGTGCTCCCAGCGCAGCTGGAGTTCCGGAGCTATACCGGTTGAAATGTCTCTACTGTCTTCTTTAATGATGTCTTTCTTCCTTTCTCAGTTCCTTCGATCCAGGTGGCGAACCATCCACACGGAGCTGCCCAGGAGCTGTGAACAGTGAAGGATGGAGATTGCAGGTAAGATTCTGCTGCTAACAATGTTCTTTGTTGTTTTCTGCAGGTCCCGATCTTGCCAGGCTTGTGAGAAGCTGGACACAGTGAGTGTCACGTTGCTAGTAGCAAAGTAACGCGAAGCGTGTTGTCTTGTTCGGGTGTGGTTTAAATAGTCTCTGCAAAGTAGTCCCTAGGCCACCACACCCAAAACACTATACCGCATAGCTTGGTTCTAGGAATCAAGCTATGTGGATGCCTCTATGTTGGCTGAAACGCTGAATAAAGTAGTTCCTTTAGCTAATGTCTTTCCCTGTTTATGAGCCTGGCACCAAAGGTGCTAGGACTGGCCCCAAGAGGGCCTGTGAAGCGGATGCCAGGCCTTATTTGCGATCCGAAGTCTGATTCCACCTTGCCAATGGGCTTGCCAGTGGGTATCAGTGCTGATAGGTGTGTAAAACTATTTCCCAGTATGTTGCTGGTCAGGAAGGCTGTGCATATGTCATACTAAGGATTCTTCCCACAATTGAGTGCCTGATTGCGGCCTGATTCTGCCCTTGCAGAATATACAGTGGATGTCTTGGCAATAATTGATCCACTCACCTCTTGCACCTCCGCCAGAACTATGCTTGATGGCACAAAGTACTTCTGCACACCGATGGAGCCGCAATGGAAGACATATGCATACAACCCAAAGCAAATTGATACATAGATGAACAATTAAATCATGCAAAAAGTACACTGTTAACCATCAGACCATGGTCAATGCAGACTTCATTGTCACCGCATATCAATGGTCCAATGATGCATCTGTTACAATGCACCACCAGCATGCACCCATACAGGTTGCAGTAGAAGCTGTATACACCACGTTGCCGCATCCATATGAGAAATGAATGAAAGAAAACCCACTAACAACACGAAACCTGATGTGCTGTTATACCAAATATCACACATACCATCAGACATAGCAACATGTTTGTGGCATCACAATACTGTGGCACACCCTAATAGTTCATCCATAATGTTTACCTGCCAAATGTGACAAACATCCCCAACCCCACAAACTCTGCTACGGATCTGATGTGTCACTCATCAGACATGATAAAAGTTGAATGAGACACACCTCAGCCAAAACATCTGCACCTGACACACTCCCCAAACAGTTGACCATCCTATACACTATCAAACAACCATGAAAGCCCACCCCACAGATAGAAAGCACAGTCATAAACAGTGAACAGTGAGCCCAGCTATCCATCTGATTAACATGACCATTGCCATCATTCCAATCATCCCCTTGTCAATCATGCACCCCTCAAGCAATAGTGTTTGAGCACAAGGTAATTCAATCCAAAGTGATGACACACAGTGGCACACTCCCATGCAAACACCACAGATGTGTAAGCAAATGCCATGCACTTACCTCTCCATGGAATTCACCTGACTTGCATACGATGTATACCATCGGCAGACACTTTACCTGCATTTAATGCAATGGAGAATAACAGCACAAGCAACATGCACATAAATGACAATACTTGATCACAGAAAGAAAATATACATACAATACCCAGTGCAGGAGAAACACAGGGTGCCACAGGGTGAATGGTTAGCAATAGTGTTTTTGTCAGGAGAACAGTGTACCACAACAGACAGAGGGAAAGAGAGAGTCATGTGGAGAGGGAATAACAAGGAAATCTCAGATCAGGGAGTAGATGGCCTTTTTGTAGATGTACAATGACATGCTGCACAGCACAGCCGAGTTGGTGCACCCATAGAGTTATACGGTAGGTCACACAGTGACAAGAACACCTATCAAACTACCATAACAGC
This sequence comes from Ambystoma mexicanum, assembly GCF_040938575.1. Lineage (NCBI taxonomy): Eukaryota > Metazoa > Chordata > Amphibia > Caudata > Ambystomatidae > Ambystoma > Ambystoma mexicanum. The sequence goes on from NC_090925.1 coordinate 296,637,790, forward strand.
ATGACAGCATCCAAATGACATATAGACAACAGACACATGCAGCAAACATGCAGAACAATGAGGCATGCACAGCATGCAAGACAGTGCAAAAGCTTACCACTGACTGTGCCTGCATGGTGTAAAACCCACATCACCTTCACCAGTAAGTGTGTTTCCTAATTTGGTACAAGAAGGACAGTGTCTGGTGGAGGGCATGGGAAGCTTGGACTTCAAATGCAGGGTGTCTCCGCCGGGTCAGCAGTCACCGCCACATCAAGGATTACTGGAACTACATGGGAGAACATATTAAAACATCCACTGAGCAGTACCATTTACACAGCACACACGTGCAACGTAACAACAAACCAATAATTACCTGCACATGCCATTCTGAGCATCAACATTCAAACATGCTAGTTGACTACACTAGGCATGCCTGCACGTACACTGCAGCCCATGTGTAGTCCATGAAGAGTTAATGGCACACCTCAAGGCAATAAAGAAAAAAATGAACAAATAACACAACCAGGAAAGGCAACACAAAATATGATATGCCAACATCTGACCAGGGGGATGTAAAAAACCCAAATAAGAAAAGCAAGAATAAAAATGTCCATCTTGGACTGGGGAGGGGCACCCAGGAAGGGGGAGGGGCATGGTGCACATCAGCTCCCACATGGGTGGATGTTGAAAAAAATATTCCCTCCATGGGCTAATGGACCACACAGCTATCTTGCATTGGAGGCCTATCTCTGCTGTGGCCACCTTCCTGTGTAAAATCAGAAGGTGGTAGTGGTAAGGGAGGTTGACCACGTATTGCCCATGCGGGACTCAGAGGAATGCATCTGCAACATGAAGCCTCTGAGGTCCTCATGCAACAACTCACAGGATTCATGTATTTCCTCCTCAATAGTTGCATCTCCTGTCAGTGCTGTGCACTGTGAACTGCCTCTAGCACTTCCATTGAAGCTGCGAGGGCCAACAACTCTTGCCTCAGGGCTTCCCTGTGGGCCTGACCCTCTGCAAGCTGTGATGCCTGCAGAGACCTCAGCTCGGCCTGCTGGCTCCTGCTGCTGGCCTCCATGTGCAGCCTGTGCGAGCAACATGTGAACCGCAATGCCTGCAGCTAGTGCTTGCTCTACCTGTGTTTTTTGTGGTGTTATGGAATTGGCTATCTTATCCATGCTCTTAGCCAACATCTCATAGACTGCACCCTGTTGTTGTGCAACAAGCAACATTGACTGCTCTCAAACTGTCTCCCCAGCCGGCACACGTCCACCACATGTGAGTGGCCCACGCCTGCCTGACCCTAGGGAGCATGTCTATCCATGACAATCATCCTAGGACCAGAAACCGATACTGTGGAGCTTGACCTTGACCTTGCAGCCGTAACCACCACAGACGGGCGTGACACCACTGACTGGTCCTGTGAGGGCACCTGAGCCCCTGCAGATGTACGGGCTACAACACTTGGTGCACTCACCTCAGACAGCATAGAGGAGTGGTCATCCGGTTCTGCAGGAGAGCTACTGGTTTCATCAGAGTCAGTCTCGTACTGAGCCATACCCCGGATGGCCTGTAGAACCAGTGGATTTTCATGGGCTGCCACACCACATCCTCCAGCTCAGACTCCTGTTCCTCCTCTACTGCCTCCCCTGCATCTAGTGCATCATCACCTGCACAAGAACATATAAAGACATGAAGAATCATGTTAATTGGATAGACAATATATATTGGTATCACAATGATGCCCTGCAACACATTGCCATGCATGTTACCATGCCTTGAATTTCATACACACACTATGGACACAAAGCTTTCAGATAATGGCGTATGCAGATTTGCCACTACATCCCATTTCCCTGACCATGTAGCCACTGGACACATTGCCAACAGACATGGATCAGTGGAAGCACATTCTGTCCCAATGCACAGCAAACAGTTGACAAAAACATGCCAAATGTGACTCATCATGTGGCTATGCAACATGCAATTGCAGTACATGTGAACGCGTGCACACATAATCACAACCAAGTCCATTACAATTACATTAAACACCATTGTACAACTGGCACAGGGAGTGCACACAATATGGACATGGCCTGAATGTGGAGCCCCAGGTGTGTGATGTGGATAGAGTAATGACATGCACTGGGAAATAGGAAGAGGGCACAGTGACATACAGGAGGGACAGGGGAATGGGCCCATAGAGTGTGTGTTGAATGTGGGAGGTTAACATGGATGAATCATGAGCAATATTTGACATCGGGGTCAATGCCATAGCTGCCACGCGGTGGTGCACATTGTACAAAAAATCAATGTCACTCATGGCACACTGTCACGGCCGCTGCCAGTGTTCATGGAAGTTCTCTGTAGCATGGAACCACCTACGTACATGTGTGGATGGACTATCTACAATATGCAGTGCATGATGTGTAACACATGCTTCAGACACATGGACTTGTATAGCATAGCAGAGTCACTAACATCATTGATGCAACTAACCAAATGCCACCTTGTGGTGGCATATAAAACATGTCTTCTTATGTATGACGGTTGGTGATGACTACTGTCACAAAGCCATGTTCAGCGGATGTACGGCACATGGGTTTTATCCACTCTGCAGTACACTGTGCACGAGTCAGTACACCATGACACGGTTCACCTAGGGCAGTCATTCAAATACTGGCACAAGTGCAACACATTAATTCTTCTGTATGTAATCTACATACACATATTCTGGATGCAAACGATTGATCACTCCCCGGACATGTCCTCGTAATTTGGCAAGCCTCCCACACCTTGCACCTGATCCACATGCTTATGGCCTCTTCATGTGTTGAGCCCCCTCCAGTTGTCAGAGCAGAGGCGAGGTTGGCATCCATATTGCGTTTGGTGCGACGGTGGAGATCATTACACCGCTTCAAGACCTGAGCGGCAGTGCACCTCTCATTCCCTAAGTCATTGATGTCATCCGTGACTTACTGCCAGTGCACCATACACTGAGCAGGCGTCTGTGTGCTCCCTGGCTGCATGTACATGGCACAGTGGTGTTTGCGCACATAGTCCACGATGATCTGGAGTTCATCATCATTGAAGCTCCTCTTCCGCGACGTGGCGGTGTCCTGTGCCAGGCATTGGTGTTGAGCCTCTTCCAGTTGTGCACGCTTTGCCTTCTTGGCATGTGTGCAGACCCTGTGTCGATGGAACCAGTCAGGGCACCAGATGCTGGACCACTAGTGGCGTGGGCCATGGCATCACGCACTGATGCTGTGACAGCAGCTGCCCCTGCAAGTCACTGAACCTGGGTGCTGGGGACAGGAGCTTGACGTGTATGTCCATTCCCCTTTGACGGATGAACATCAGCTGCCCGTGCACCTGGGAGGGGGGCAGCAGCTACCACTGCATCTCCCCGTCCCTGGTTGGTGGGGACAGGAGATTGATGTGGATATCCCTTCCCCTTGAGGGGTGGACATCAGTTGTCCCTGGCTGTCCGTGCACCTCGGTGGGGGGGTAATGGCAGCTACCACTGCAACTCCCTGACCCTAGGTGCTGGGGACAGCACCTGCAGCTCCCTGACCCTGTGGGGGGGGGAAGTGCAGGGGGCACATCTTTCTCTGCACATCCCCTGCCCCTGTAGGTGGGGGGCACCAGCTTCTGCTGTACATCCCCGACCCTGGCCATCTCTGCCACCTTTCCCTCTTGGGGACTTTTCACTCATGGTACAGATGGACTTGTACAATGGAAGGCACACCAAGCAATTGTCCTGGGCAATCGGAGTCGGGGGCAGTGTACATGATGTAAAACGTACTTGTGTGGTCCAGCAAGGCTCAATATTACCCCTGGTGATAACAAAATGAGACGCGTAATGCACAGACACCCCAAAAATCAAAAGTGCGTGTATGCAGCACCTCGGTAGCTCCCATACTAAGAAAAAACACTACACGATACGCTGTGGTACGTACCCAGAAACACAAAAAAGGCACACACAAAGCCCAGGAAAGCTACTGTAATGGTAATAATGGAGGTACGTGATACACAGGGGCACCCAGAGAATGAATAATGCTTACACAACTCACTGTTTGCCTGTGCACATAGGCAAATCCACCACCAATATAAGAAATATAAGAACTTCGCACTGTCACAGTAGTGAACAAATTGCATGGCACCCCAAAAATCTCTGTAATGCACTCGTCTGACCACTCCAAATCACACGTATGGTATGATACGCACTTCTTTATCCCGATTCTGAATGACAATGGCCAGCGCGTGTCACGTAAGTTATGCACTGTGGGCCTTTCCTCTGATTTAACGTCCACGCTAATTTCGCATGCACAGAGTAACCATCACTCTGTTTCCGACTGCCCATGCAATAGACACGGAATACCCACGCTCCTGCCTGCAAGCCTTTTTACCTGCCTCCTACTCCCTGAGCTGCCGCCTACCAAGCCATCTGCTGCTGCCTGCCCACTGTGTGTGACTGCTGCTCACCTGCTCTGCATTTTGAGTACCTCCTGTTCATCCATTGCCAGTTCTCCTGTCCTTGCCCCTGTGACCACCTCAGCTGATTTACCAGACTGCCAATGTGCCATTACATCACCATTGCTTCACAGCCCAGCCCCAGGACCACCTTTTCAACCCACACCTGCCTAAGGGGTTGCCATGTCTCAAATAACATCTTCAGAGGTAAGTGGCAACCCAGCGGCAGCGAGGAAGAGGGCTGTCAACTTCACTGCCAAGGAAGTTGAAGTCCTGGAGGAGCAGGTCCTGGGGCATTTTTATTCCCTCTTCAATGCCCCCAAAGCAAGTCAGCAAAGAAGGACGTCGGCTGATCTTGGACAGGATTGTGGATGCCATCAACGTTGAGGGGGTGGCATCTCACACCTTCCGACACGTTCAAAAGCGCTGGGAGGACCTAAAATCCAGTACACACAACAAGGACCTGCACTTCCTCCAGGCTGGTGCCACCAGAGAGGGACGCAGGTAACAGATCACCAACAACAACATGTGGGTCATGGAGAAATTCTACCGGGCGCGGCACACCCAGGTCAGCGAGTTGCAACAAGGTCTGGAGTCATCAGGTGCGTGTCCATGTGTTGCTGGGCTCGACAGTGCATGTGCATGTTCCTGTATGTCGGGAGTGTGCACCTTGGGCTTACAGCAAGTATGCATCTTTTACAGATGTCTGCATGCATGACCCAGACAGTGCTCTACATGTGTGCAGTGAAACATGAGTAATTTTAATGGGATTACTTTTGCATTCTGTGTTGTACTGCTGCATTTCACAAAGTGCATATGGTTTGTTACATGTGTCTGAGACATGCCTGTGTGACAAATGTGACAGATGAGGTGGTGTTGCATGTTCAAAACCCTGTCCCTGGGCCAGCGGCGAAAGCTGTATGCACCTGCCGGCATGCCTCAGCCCATACCGAGCCCCAGGTGTCAGATGCTTTCACCCAGACCGACACTCCAATGCCAGCGGCTTTTGCCATTCAGGAAAGAGTGGTACCCCTGCTGATCAGTGTAGGTAGGCGTACCGGCATCATCCGTGATGAAATGCAGACATTGCACATCATCACAGTGATGTATGGCATCTACTCACATGGATAGGTGGTATGCTGTCCCAGATTGTGCTTTGTGGGCTGGCCATTAATGCAACCCCCTCCTCGTCTTCTTCCTCTGTGTGCCTGTCGTTCTCCGGGGTGCCTTCCAGCCCAGACACCACCCACATTGGCCCATCTGGTGGAGTCAACATCCCTGCCTGAGTTGGGAGTCAACAATGAATCAGCTGAGGTGGTCACCATGCCAATCCAGCCAGCCAATGACAGAAGCACCAGCAATGGAGGGAGAGCAGGCACCCACACGCAGGGCACGGATCAGAAACCCCCGGGTAATGTCATCAGCCTGGAGGGTGTCCACACAAAGCAGGCCCCGGGTGCTATGGCAGCAGCAGGCTCTTAGGAGGAGGCTATTTCACTCAGGGCATACCATCGCAAGGGTGCAGGTATGCGGCATCATGCAGGACACACATGTGGAACTGAGAACAAGAATGTCTTCCGTGTTTGTGTGATACAGGCAGCATATCGGGGCAGAGAGGCAGCGGGCCCAGGAGGCGTGAGTGACACTGGCCAGGGTGGAGGTTGTACTGGGTAAGGCAAGGAGGCGGGCTGACATTCTGGAGGCAACTTGCAGGGAGGCAGAGGGGTTAGAGCGGCACATGCTGGAGGTCCTACAAGCCCTAAGAAATCAACGGAGGCCCACCTGGGGGTGATAGATCCAGTGCTCAATGACTCCAGAATTTGAGTGAGATAGGGGATGAGGAGGATTAGCCTGCTGCCTGTATAAATAGGTTTGTAGGTGTAAGTTTCCTTTTGTTATTTTTTTATTTGGAGTGGATTCATGGGACAATTCTCCATTTTATGTGTGTACATAGTTCTGCAGATGTAAGTTTCTTTTTTTCTTTTTTATTTGGAGTGGACTCATCAGGCATTTCTCCATTATTTTCTTTGTACATAGTTTTTTAGGGTGATTTTTTATGATGAATATAACCAGACATTCTGGATATTTTTTGTTGTTGAAATTTTACATACTATTAGAGAAATATATATATGAATATTTTTTTTAAAGATGTACATGGATACCTTTTTGCTATTCTTGTTACACTGTGTATGGTGGTAATACTGCTGTACATTATACTTTTGAATTACTCTGAATCATTGTTGTAGCAGTTACTTTTGCCGTGTATGCGTTTGGTACTCTATTTAGTAGCAGTGCTTCTATCCATTGGTAGTCATGTGTCTGGTTGCTTACATTCCTGTATATTGTGGTGTTGGTTTGCGAGGGCAGTATCCACATGTGCCTGACCAGTGGTGGTGTGTGAAGTAGAAGGATGGTTGTGCACGGTCCAATGGGAGTTCGTTTCACATGTGCTGCATCACTCTGTGTTTGCCTTCACTGTGCTTGGGATGGAGGGGGGTGAGGGGACTGTGGGAGTTTTACATGTTCAACATCAGGGCACCTGAGTTAGTTATTGCTGTGTAACACACATGTACTGCCTTCATTACCTTTGGTGTTGGTCACCCTCTTGCACTGAGATACAGTAGTGTCATTTATTTGTATTCCACAGTGGCTGCACGATTCACCTGTCTATGTGAATGCCCTGCCCTTCACACATGCCCGGATAAAAAGTGATGTGATTGTTAAGGGCTATCTTTTCAATATAGCAGCTCATTGAAGCTCAGACTGTGACACACCTGCCCATTGTTTGTTGATGTAGCACACATTGAGGGTATGTCTGATTCTGTCATTTGCATTGTCACATGGGCTGAAGGGCCTCACTTTTACATTCAATTGTCACATGTGCATGTTGGGGGATGGTTACGCCCAGCAATTGTGTGTGAGCAGGTGCCGCACTCATGGATGTAGCTCTGGGGAATGCTTTCATTTTGGTTTGCAGGATACATGTTCCTGATGATTTTCTGGGTGATATCACAACACGGTGGTCCAGGTGCACAACACACAATCATTGCAGTGATGATGTGTCACAATGTCAGTGTACAGCATGCAAGTGGTGTCCCTTGTGGCGGGCGCTGCCTGCAGGGGGGTTGTCCTGTGTGGAGGGGCGTGGCTGCAGGGGGGCGTGACAGGTGGGAGGTGCTGAGGGCTGCTGTCCCTTGTGCAGGAGGCTGCCTGCAGGGTGGTCACAGGTGAGAGAGGATGGGGGCTGGTGTTCCTTGTGGAGGGGGCTACCTGCAGGGGGTGTCCTTTGTGGAGGGGGCTGCCTGCAGGGGTGTGTGACAGGTGAGAGGGGCTAGGGGCTGGTGCCTCTTGCGGAGGGGGCTGCCTGTAGGGGTGTGTGACAGGTGAGGGCCTAGGGGCTGGTGTCCCTTGTAGAGGGAGGTGCCTGCAGGGGGTGTCCCTTGTGGAGGGGGATGCCTGCAGGGGTTTGTGACAGGTGAGAGAGGCTGGGGGCTGGTGTCCTTTGTGGAGGGGGCTGCCTGCAAGGGGGGTGACAAGTGAGAGGGGCTGAGGGCTGGTGTCCCTTGTATCGGTGGCTGCCTGCAAGGGGGGTGTCCCTTGTGGAGGGGGCTGCCTGCATGGTTGTGTGACAGGTGAGAGGGGATGGTGTCCCTTATGGAGGGGGCTGCATGCAGGGGGGGTCACAGGTGAGAGAGGCTGGGGTGGTGTCCCTTGTGGAGGGGTCTGCCTGCATGGGGATGTCACTTGTGGAGGGGGCTGCCTGCAGGGGGGTCATAGGTGAGGGCGCCCGGGGGTGGTGTGTGCACTACAGTGGTTAATGTGCGGTGAGTGGTTATGTGTCAGGCTGGGTGCAGATGATGTGTGTGGAATCATGTTTTTGAAATGGGTGTAGCCTACACTTACGAGGCAGCGCTTGATTTCACCGGTGTACGGCCTGCACTTGCGTGAGAGGACATGTCTTTTCTCTAGTGGAGCCATTGGGGATAGCGAGGTGGGATAGCGAGGTGCTGATGCGCGACTGTGCAGGGGTGTGGCTGGGGATTGTGAGGTATTGACGTGCGATTTTGCTGGTTTGCGGGTTGGGTTTGCATGGGAGGGCACGCGTTTTTTCTGGGGTGCACCCGGGGATAACGAGGTGCTGATGAGCGATTATGCTGGGGTGTGGCCGGGGATTGTGAGGTGTTGAGGCGTGATTTTGCTGGTTTAGGGGTTGGGTTTGCATGGGAGGGCACACGTTTTCTCAGTGGTGTGCCTGGGGATAGCGAGGTGCGGATGGGTGATTACGCTGGGGTGCGCCCCTGGATAGCGAGGTGCTGTCGCACGATTTCTTTACAGAATTCTTTACAGTGCTGGATGCTTGGCCACGCATGGCGTAGAGGCCTGCGCCGTGTTGGCCTTTCACTTGCTATTAGGTGTGCGTGGAGGCGTGTTAGGGGCGTTCCCCATGCAGCTTTCTGTTGCTTGCGCGACGGCTAATGATGCCTCTGGAAATCCATGAATACACGTGCCGCGCAAGATTATTTATGTGCCAAGGCTCGCGCATGGTCCTTCTTGGCATGCGGCCCTTGTGCCATTCCTGCACCCGTTTCCATGAATCTGGCCCTCTGTCGCCACAGTGATAGATTTTAGCAGTTTTTTCTGCTAGAAAGAATAACATCTCCCTTCCAATTCTTTGACTCAACTCCAAACGATAATGCTGGAAAGTGGATGGGAGAATGTTTGTTTTTCACACTTATTTTCATGGGGGCTCAGAATCGGGCCTATAGTTGGTAAAATCAACACATGGACTGAGGGGCTGATTCTGAGGTGCGTGCAAAAATAGAAAAGTGTTCTTCCATGAATGAAGAAAACTTTTCTTTAAAACACCATATTATGTTACAGTAAGAATGGCTTGACAGTAGCCCTAGCAACCGTCATTAATGCAGGAACTGCAAAGGCATTCTTCTTGCAAAACCTTGGTTTTGCATGTAAAATTAAAGAGTTAAAACTCAGCAGCTATGAGGTTTTAACATCTACTGCACACGTTCTTCCTTTATAAGAAAGGCATTTCCTAGACGGCATCACCACTTTTCTGATTTTCAGAAAGCTCAAGGAGACTTTCTTAAAACAGAAATGTGGCAGACTTAATAGAAATCCTCGCAGTGACAGTAGTGCTCATGCTGGCCCATCAACGATAGATGTTAGCAGCGTTTGCTACTGAAAAGCATGACAGTTCCGCTTCAATCCTTCCACCCACCTCGAAATGGCGGTGATGGGAACGGCAGGGGAGAATGACACCTTTCAGCACTTCTTTTCGGACGAGCGCAGAATCTGGCCCCCTGCGTGTTTTGTCTTTGAACTTGGCCTTACAAAGTATCCTTGTCTGTTGGAATATATTTGAGTACAGGCTATCCCTACCGTTGTTCTAGGACTCCAAGCTCAACTCTATTTCCATCCTCAGCTCACGTGACAGGAGACCATGTTTCTGGTCTATTGTGCAGCATTTAAATGTCTTAAATGAATAAAACTTTGCACTGTTGATGTTCTTGCTTTGCCCCTCGATAAGGGATGATTCATCCTTGTAACGTTTATTGCTTTCAAGAATAGATAACCGACCTTGGCTACTTCTGCTTTGATACCAGGCCAAACAGCCTCGCCAGGCCCTTCCACGATCTCAGCTTATTCTTGCTGCAACACAATTCTCAGCCTTTCCTCTCCATGGGTTTCAGCTTACTAAAATTCATGAAACCAATGTCCAGCTTCTATTCAATGGTGGCTTCGCCTGCAGTCTATTCACTACGCATAGCCAGCTTCTATAATCACTTAGTCTACTTGTGTTTCAGCATCTGTACAGTCATTGAACGGTTGCATTTCTCTTGCACTTCACATATGTGCAATCTTCTTTTCTGCATATGAAGTTTACTCAATTCTTAACGTCATCATCAGTTCTCTAAGATCCATGCATTCTCTTCAGCCAGTATTGTCATTGTGTCACACTCTTTTCTTTTGATGTCACTAGTGTCTCTTTCACTTTTTCATATTCCTTCAGGGAGTTCCTCCCACAGATTGTCATCTCTTCGGGGATACATTCGATAGGGATGCCTCAGTGGATACCTTTTCTAAAATACTCACTGCAGTATTGGCACAAATGCTGGTGTCAAACATGGAGCAGTCTCCAACTTCCAACAAATAGGAGGCGGGGGGCGGGATTTCCTGCTGAGGCATGCAGCTGCTCCTCTACACAGCAGTCCAATGGGACTGGACATGTACTGATAGAGTGGGTATGTAGAGTACTGAGTGTGATGGAATAGAAAAGGATGGGAAGTGATGCTATGGGAAATTGTCTCAAGAGGCATAGCTTGAGGGCAGAATTAAAGGGCCTGATTCACAGAATACTCTGAGCTGAAAAATAGGTTAATTGTGCGTGAAATCATGCGTAAGTGCCCTTTCATCAATTCATGGAAAACAATGCGTGGGGCTTACCTGGGACTTGCAAGGAATCCCTGCCGGTCGACCATGTTACTGCAAACCGATGAACGCCTTGTGCAAGACTCCAAGAGAAGGGCGGGCCGGGCCTGCACAGCCACCTAAAAAAGGGGCGGAGCATGTGAATGAGGAAGAGCAAGCGAAAATGTGGGCATTATGAGGGAAGTTCCACCATCAAACAATTCCACTGCGCATACGCACGCAAAACAAACGTATTAATGGAATTGAATGGGGAACGCTGGGTCGGGAAAAAGCACACACAAATACAGAAACACCTACACCACGCGGTAACAGACGTAAAGGTCAACGCTCACACTAACAAATGCATAAAAAGCATGTGCGCGCAACAAACACATGGATACAGCCATAATGAATGCACCAGTTGTTGTAGCAATGATCCAGGGACACCGCAGGAGGATGGGGATGGCCAGGGCATGGATCTTCCTCCCAAGAACCAACCTTTTTGGGATGCCTGATGACCAGGTCTATGGCAGGTATAGGTCCCCCCCATATCATCCTAGACCTGGTCAACGAGTGGGAAGAGGATCTCAGATCACCCACAATGGGCTCCCAAGCACAGAGGCCGTTGTAAAAGGTGCTCACTGCTCTGCATTTTTTGGCCACTGGCTCATTCCATTGGACCACCGCCATAGGTGGCATCTCCCAGGCCACGCAGTCTTGCTGCGTACACCAGGTGTTGGCAATCATAACTGGATGTCCTTCTGTCTGCCAGCATCCACCTAGAGCAACAGAGCGCATCTACCACAAACGGAAACTTTGACACTCCATCGCTCCATCGATGTTCAGGTCGTGTGTGATTCCAAGGGCATCATTACTGAAGCGTATGCTAATTATCCTGGTAGCACACATGATAGTTACATCTTCACAATGTACCTGCTACACTGGGCCCTAGAAGCTGGGAAGCATGGCGACATAGGGCTCATTTGTGAGTATAAATGGCAATGCACATACATGCATGTTGCACACAGACCAATAGACACTGTCAACAAATGATAATGACAACCATTCTCACCACTACAGGGCACAGTGCCTACCCTCTGAGCACATACATGATAACGCCCATATGCAGCCCCAACACACCTGCCGAGGTAAGGTACAACACTGTCCATATTGCAACTCGAGGCATAGCGGAGCACACATATGGAGTGCTCAAGTCACGTTTCCGCTCCCTTCACCACTCTGGTGGTGTGTTGCTATATGTACCACCAGTAGTCTGCAGGATCATTGTGGCAGCATGTGTACTGCACAATCTTGCAACACGGCGTGGTGTCCCGGTGGTCAAGGTGGTGGCACACCATCCACACCCACAGGCACTCCGCTTGCATATGGCTGGTCAAAGGGCACGTTGAAAGGCTGCATATACCCAGCTTTTGCAATCTTTTTTCACGTAAAATCCTTCCCTTGTGGAGAGCACAGGATCCCGCAAAATCCCATGTGTCATTCAATGATCACAATGGGCCAATCCACTTTGCCCACAACACCACCTGAGAAAGTGCCCTTGGAAAAGTGTACATTTGTGTGCATACCTTAGAACTAAAAAGACATTTCATTTTGTATTCCCAAAAGAAACACATTGAAGAGGGAGAACACCCCTAGCACCATGCCAACCATTTAATGAAATCACCCCTTGGCACCAAAAAGATCACATATGACTAACTAACATACCTGTCAAATAGGTAAATATAAATCCTGAAACATCATGTCTGAGCTGCAAGCCATACATGGCCTCAAACATTAACATGTTAACATAGCTGGTCGGATAGCTCGTTTTGACATCCATCCAGAGCCTGCTGATGCAGGTTAAAATCTTGGCAGGGCCAAACTCAGCCTTTCATCCTTCCTAGGTTGTTAAATGAGCACCACACACCATGGGTAATAATAAGCAGCGCTCAGATACCTGAGGGTTCGTAGCACTATATAAATGCTAAATAAATACTTATAAAATGGACACAAAATATAACAAGCACAATGGCATATTGCTACACCTATGTTCTAGAATGTGCATGATGAGCACAAACATCTCCCTATTGTGGGGTGTAGAAAAACAGTGCAGTAAAGATCCATCTGTGACACAATCTGGCAACATGACGACAATAAACCCTATCCCAAAGCACAAATTAACAAAGGTTATTGACAATTGTGACAAAGAGGGTGACACACCAGAATGGCCACATCAAGATGTGCAGCAACTAATGTAGCCATTCCATAACGATCAAGATAAATGCACATCTTACCTGTCACCTTGGCATGCAGTAGACAGTCAAATTGCATCCCATGAAATAGCCATCATTCCCTGATGGAAGAATCTGCAGACAATGAACAAAATGAAACAGAGTGCAGCGTGGATCCATGCACCCAAAGACTCAAGACCCACAGTCCCCCCTCAGTAACTTACAACACATACAAACAACAACTCACAAGACAACCATCAACATGTGTCCCAGCACACATGCAGCAAGTCCTGCACACTGCATTCACCAATTAAACACACAAAACACACACACTGACCATCAGCAACAACCCCTACAATGCTTGTCCCCCTGAATGACATGCAGCAAAAGTGCATGTCACATATACCTATTCTGAAGACAATGGCACAAACACAACACACGCATCAGTCAACATGATGCATGAAAATGAGAAGATGTTACATATGCAGATAAGTGAGCCCCCAAAAAAGCAGGGACACCTCTGGAGGACTATCAATAACATGACAAAGCATGCCATCACCTGCGTATTATTGGGACAGTGCAGTGAACACAGTATTGGGAGCCCATGATGCAAAGCACATGAAGGACAGTACACAAATACTCACCTCTTACACTCCAGACACGATCATGCTTGAGACAGCAATTCACAGAGGCCGAAGTCAGACTGCAAGACTGGCCACCGAGGCAACTGCCATGGAAGACATAAGTAGACAAGACAAAGCTGTGTGATACCGCAAGCAAGGATAAATGCATGCTAAACGTAGAATGCAAAGTAAAAGTGCAAGGTCAATGCAGACTTCATTGTGACAGCATGCAATTTGTCCAATTGTGTATTCAATTGAATGCAGCAGAACCATGCACCGAGCTGCAGTCAACTTGAAGCTGCAAACACCATGGTGCAGCATGCATGTGACATGCATGTGAAAACACCAACACTGCACAACATAATGTGCTGGTAGACAACATAGCATCCCAAAAATGTACATCAATGGTTCAATGGTTGTGGCTTGTAGCTGGTGCTGAATACCATAATTGGGGAACCCTAAGGAAGAAAGGCCAAATGTGCCATCAAACCATGACCCCACAAACATGGCAAGGGATGTGAAATGTCACTGAGTGCACATGGTCATAGTGCATTGAGATACCATGCCCAGACCTCTTACCAGATCCACACCCTGTGAAAAATGCACCCATGAAGTCGTACTGGTGCCCCACAAGACAAGTCAATCCAAAGTGAACACACACAGTGCAACACTCCCAGCCAAACACCACACAAGCGTCTGCACATTCCCTTCAGTTACCTGCACAGGGTACCCACATGCATTGCATACAATGCAAACCATCGGGAGACACATCCACTAAATGCAATGGCATGCATAGTAACAACAGAAAGAACATGCACAACCATGACAACACATGAATGGTTCCTGAAAATATGCAGAGAGCACCCACTGCATAAGCAACACAGGGTGCAAGAGGGAGACAGGACATAGATTGCGTTCTGCCCATGAGTGCAGCATAGCACAATAGAGAGAGGGATATAGAGTGACAGTGAAAAGGAAGGCCAAGTTAAACACACATCAACGAGTACACTGACTGGATTGGAGATGAGCAATGACATGCACTACAGCACAGCAAGTGCAGACATAGATGAGTTGACCAAGGGAGGTAACACAGTGACATGAGTACCACTTAATCAAACATCCTATAAATATATGTCCACATCTAGTAAACATGGGGAACAATGATGCATGCTCAACATGCAAGACAGTACTTATGCTTACCCCCTGACTCCGCCGGCATGGTGTGAATCTCACATCACCTTCACCAAGAACTGTGTCTCTGAATAAGTGACAGGAGGGCCAGTGCCTGGTGGAGGGCATGGGGAGCATGGACATCAAAGGGTGCAGGGTGTCTACCACAGGACAGCAGGCAACGCTACATTACCGATTACTGAAACAATATGGGACAAGCCATTACAACAGGCATAGTGAAGTACTATTCAGAGAACACACATGTGCAAGGGTACACTGAAACCATAGTTACCTGCACTTGCCATCCTGCCCACCACCATTCAAACTTGCCAGTTGATGTCAATACGCATGCCTGCATGTCAATCACTGCAAACGTCATGGCCTTGAGAAGGCAACTGCACAACTCAAGGAAAAAATAAAACAACACAAACTAAATAAACCTGGAAAGGGCAGCCCAAAAATAAAATGCCAACATATGGGTCTGGTGTCTACATGGGGACGTCCAAAAAAATAAATAAAAGAAAGAATCCCTTCCATGGGCTCATGGACCGCATGGCTACGGTGGAATGGGAGGCATGTCTGTGCTGGCTTCCCCATCCTGCGTTGATTCTGAAGGTAGAATTAGTGCTGGAGACTGACCACGCAGTGCCCTGGCCTGGTCCTCATGGGCAGCCGCAGTGCTTGACACTGATGAATGCACCTGCAGACTGAGGGCTTGGAGGTCACTATGCACACCCTCACAGGTTGTACAGAGTTCCCCTGAGATTGTGTGTCTCAATGCTAACATCTCCTGGTGGAACATTCTTCTGCTTGCTGCATGTTCCTCGTGGATTGCAGACCTGTGGGCCAACAACTCATGCCTCAGGGCTTCCCTGTGTGCTGACCCTCTGCCACCAGGGATGCCTGAAGACACTGCCGATCTGTTTGTCGGCCCCTGATGTTGGCCTCCATGCAAAGCATGTTGGAGCCTCATGTGGATCACATGACCTGCAGCTGTTGCTCCACCTGTGTTGATGGGGGATCATGGAAGTGGCCACCCTATCAATGCCATCAGCCAACCTCTCCTAGGTATCACCATGTTGGTGTGAGGAATGCAACATCTGCTGCTACCACTCTGTCTGCCCAGCATGCACGTCCCCCACATGTGCGGGGCCCATGCCTTCCTGTTGCAAGGGAGAATTGCCCTTGCTGTGATGCCCCTGTCGTTGGCTGCAGTTCTGCAAAACTCCCATGGACATTTGTTTCAGGACCAGAAACCAATACATGGGAGTGTGGGCTTGCAGCCATAACAACCACAGATTGGCGTGCCACCACTGACTGGCTTTGTGAAGGCACCTTACCCCCAACAGACTCACAGGCCTCAACTGCTCCACCCATTGGTGCACTCACCTCCACCAGCATTGAGAACTGCACATCCGGTTCAGCATCATAGCCAGTTCATTACAAAGAGTCAGAAGTGTCTGCAGCATGGTGCATGATGGTTGGTAGCACCAGTGGGTTCTCACGGCCTGACATGTCACGTTCTCCAAAGGTGGTCTGAAGCACCACAGACTGTTCTTCATCCTCCTGCTCCTCCTCCTCTGCATCTGGTGCATCCTCACCTGCACAAGAACAGAAAAAGACATGTGAAGTCACATTCAACTTGTCTACAGTAAACATGTGTATCACATTGCTGTCATGCAACAAAATGCAGGGCATGTCACCATAAGAAATACAACATCCACACACTATGTACAACAAGCTGTCTGAGCATGGCACATGTAGATTGGCAACACAATTCCCTGATCAGGACCATGCTGCCCATGGTACCGCAAACTGTTGACTGATACCAGTGAAATGGGCATGGACATGTGGCCCTGTGATGTGCAACTACATCACATGGCAACAGGCAGACACACATATCCACATCAAAGTCTGCATCCATCACATGCCACACTAGTGTTGTCTTGGTACAGGGACTGTATACAATGGAACATGCCATAAGTCTGGGAAAAAGGAAAGGTCCGTGGAGAGAGTAAATCAATGGAATTGTAGATATGAACAAGGTACAGTGACCGACAAGAGGGAGAGGTGTATGGACCCATGGAGTGTCAGCTTAGTGTGGGAGGGTAACAGGGAGCAGGCCTCACAACAATTTGCCTCAGGAGTCATTGCCATTGGGGCAGTGGGGATATGAAATGAAATGCTATTTTATTTATAACATGCTCATACACAAGTGTTTCAGAATGCAACAAGGCAAGGCAGTGGAACAAGGGAGGCAAAAAATAATGATCTTACTAGGCCCAGTGACATTGAGAGTGTGCAAGTGCAGGGGAGGTGGAGGGGGGAGAGTGCAAGGGGAAGGGGAGGAATGGAAAGTGCTGAACATGTTATCAAAACACAACATGTAGTGTGGCCAGCAGGTGGTAAGTGCAAGAATAAGCTGCAGACAGTGGGTGTCTATTAAGTGCAGGAAGGGGACTTTAGGGTTGCATATACAGACCCTAGTGCTAGGGTTGCCAAGAGGCAGTGCGGTTATGTGGCTGGGTGGGCAGGGATCTGGCCCCGAAATCAGAGGGTAGACGGGAGCCCAGTGTCGAAGCAGACATAGATCAGCAGGAGAGAGGAGGAGAAAAGGCAGAGGCAAGGAGGAAGCTCTTGAGGTTCTTCCAGAACCGAAGATGGTTCTCCTCAATTTTCAGAGAGTCAGGGTGGCTATTCCAGAGGGAGGCCTCTGTCAAAGAAAGAGATCTAACCCCGACTTGTTGATTGGAGAAGTGACTGACAGTGAGGGAGTTTGAGGTGGATGAATAAAGAGCTTGAGTAGAAAGGTATTTCTGAAGGGAGAGTTGAGGGTATTGAGGACACATGCCCCAGAAGGCCTTGTGGACAATGCAAATGGTCTTTAACTTAATTCTTGCAGCCACTGGGAGCCAACAAAGAGATTTCAGGCCGGAAAGATACGATCCCAGGGCTTGAGGCCAAGGACAAGTCTTGCAGTTCTGTTCTAGAGTTGCAGAGGACGGATAGTAGTTGCAGGCAGATTTAGAAAGAGGCTGTTGCAGTAGTCCAGCCTAGAGAGAACAAGAGCTCTGGAGACAGTGAGCTTCTGGGGGAAGGAGAGGAAAGGAAGAATAACTGTGAGGAGGTGCAGTTGGTAGTTTCACGTCTTAGAGACGTCAGAGATCTGTGGAGAAATGAAAATCATGGAGTTGAAGATGATCCTGAGGTTCTTAGCCTCACGGTTGGGAGCAGGGAGAGGGCCAAGGGAGGCCAGCCAGAGATTAACAGCAAAGGAAGGTGCAGGTGTGCTGATGAGTAGGATCTCTGTCTTACTGTCATTGAGGCAGAGGACGTTGGTGGCACACCACTCCTGAATTGCACACAGACAATCAGAGATGAGAGAGAGAGAAGAGGTGACAGAGGGGAGCCTGACAATAAGCTGAGTGTCATCCGCATAGCACTGTAAATTTGAGCAGAGAGCAGCAATGCGGTGGGCGAGGGGTGCCAGCTATTAGTTGAAAAGCCAAGCAGAGAGGTTGGACACCTGTGGAACACCACATGTTGAAAGTGATGTAGAGGAAAGGAAGGACCCAAGTTGGACCTGGGAGTGTCGGTTGGAGAGGAAAGGAGTCAACCAATCCAGGGCCGGATCAGTAATACCCAGGTTATCACGGAGGCGGTTGAGCAGGATAACATGTCAAAAGCAGAGAAGAGATCGAGTAATATGAGGAGAGTTGGAATATTAGAATCAAGGTTGGAAAGCAGGTCATCATGGATGTTCATGAGAGCAGTTTCTGTGCTTATGGCTGCTCTGAAGCCAGACTGATGGTCATGGAGACAACCAACAGAATCAATGTAAAGATTAAGCTGTGAGATTGCAAGCCTTTTCAGGAGTTTGCCCAGGAAAGGAGTGGTAGAGATCAGGCGATAGTTAGCCGGGCAGGAGGGGTCTGTGGTGGGTTTCATGAGAAGAGGGTGTGCAAGAGAGTGTTTCAGAGGTGAAGGAGTGATTGCAGAAGTCAGCCAGACCAGGGGCAACGGTGTCAATATAGTCCTTGATGGTTTAGGATGATTAGGGAAGAACCTGTTTTGATGAGACCTTCATAGAATAGACTTGTCTGGAAATCTCATCAGGGGTGAACAGAGGAAAGGAAGAGAAAGAGGGAGGAGAAGCAGCAGCTGTGGAGCAGGTGGTAGCAGAGAGAGAAGAGGGACGAGGTAGAGAGGACGAGATGGTGGACAGGATGTCCTGGGTTTTAGATATGAAGTGATAGGCCAGGGCCATGCAGAGGGCCTGGGATGGGACAGGAGAGATAGAGATTGCAGCAGGATTGGCCAGCTCCTTGCAGATTTTAAAGAATGTGGCCAAGTTGTTAGATGCCCCAGAGATGTGGGCTTGGATGTGGACTCTCTTCTTAGTGAGGACAGAGAGCCAGTATTGCCCTTGGAGCAGACAACAGGCCAGTTTGTCAGAGGATGCACGAGATGCCTGCCATTTGCTCTCAGCCACCCTACACTTGCATTTAAGGGTAGCCAGGTCAGAGTCATACCAAGAGTTGCACTTGGCTTTGGGCTTCAAGCAGATCCTCAGGACAAGGACAAGGATATCAAGGGTATCAGAGATAGCAAAGTAGAGCATGGAAAGGGCAGAGTCAGGTTGGGAGTCACCTAGAAGTGGAGGAGGGGGAGAGAAGGTGCCAGCGAAAGCCTTAACTGATACATGCTTCATGGGCTTGATGACCGAGAAGATCGGTAGCAGTGCTGGAGTAGGCATGGCTTGTGGGTTAGAGAGGGAGAGATGGGAGGAAAGGAGAGAGTGATTGCTACAGGAGAGAGAAGTGGTGAGGAGGTTAGAGAGAGGGAGGTCAAACAAAATGAGAACATCAAGCATGTGCCATGCAGAGTGAGTAGGGCCAGAGGAAAGAATATAGAGAGAGAGCGAGTCGCAGAGGTCACAAAAGAGTACAGAGGAGGGACAGAAGCACCCAGGTGGATATTGAGGTCTCTAAGGAGGAAAAGTTGAGTGATTGAGGCCAGGAGGGAAGAGAAGAGGTCAGCCCACTCAGTGGGAAAAGAGGTAGTCGGACCAGGTGGCCGATAGATAGTGGCAACGGTGAGAGATTGGCCAAGAGAGAGAAAACACCTACAGACAAGGCATTCAAAAGAGGAGTAGGCCTGCATGGGAATCACAAAGACAGGAATCCACTCCGGTAAGATCAAGGCTACACCCCCACTGGGACAGTTGGATCTGGGCACGGAGAAGATCTTGTAGCCATCAGGGAGGAGAGTGTCAAAGCTTGTGACAGAGCTGGCCGTGACCCATGTCTCGGTGAGACCGAGGTCATCGAGGTCTAGTTCTTCCAGGAGGTGGCAGTTGTCAGAGGAGTATTTGAGAGCTGAGAGGGAGTTGAGAGTGGCAATATGGAGAAGGCTTACAACCTTAAAAGACTTCTGGGGAGGGGTACAAATCAGAGATACGCCCTGCGTAGATGTAGCAGGAGCCCGAGGGGGGGACAGATGAGGACAGAGGAAAGAGCAAGGTGGCCAAAGAGGATGCAGAGGTGGGAGGCAAGCGAGCCAGAGAGGATAGAGAGGGCACAGCAGGAGAAGGAAGGACGTTGATGAGGCGCGGGAAGTCTCTATAAAAGAGGATAAGGTTGGTCTGAGGGCCTTGGACCAGGACGGTGCCATTCAGGTAGGCATTAATGATTACCTTAGAGAAGTGGAAGGGGTCCAGGAGGGCCTCCCACAGGTTGCCACCATTGATGGCAGAAGAAGATAAGGGAGAGAGCACAGAGACCATATGGGGAGTCCATAGGTCTGGCGAAGGAACGCTGAAGAGGATGTCAGTGAGGGTCTGCCTGGAGGATGCACTGGTATAAGTGTCAGCGATAGGGAGACCAGGGTGTGAGACCAAGGTATCCTTTTTGAACCTCTTCCTGCCAGACTTTGTGAGAACGGAAGGAAAGTCAATGGAGAAACAGTTAGAGAAGATAGGAGAAACAGAGAGACATGTGTGTTGTGGATGAGGGTGAAGAGGAGAGAGAGAGGGGGGAATGGTAAGGAAGTGAGTGAGGGGCATATGGGGGGGGCACAGAAGTTGTGCAGGACAGGAACAGCCAGAACAGTCATTGGGCACAGCCAAAAGCAATCAAAGAGTACAGCCACAGGGCAACTTAATGTGCTACTTAGCAGAACAGGTGAAATACAGTACAGCCACAGGGCAACTAAATATGAATTTAGCAGCAAAGGTGAAATAGAGTGCAGCAGCAAGGGCAACTAAATATGAACTTAGCAGCAAAGGTGAAAAATAGTACAGTCACAGGGCAACTAAATATGAATTTAGCGGCACAGGTGAAATACAGTACAGCCACAGGAGAACTAAATATGAACTCAGCGGCACAGGTGAAATACAGTGCAGCCACACAGCAACTAAATATGAACTTAGCAGCAAAGGTGAAATACGGTGCAGCAGCAAGGGCAACTAAATATGAATTTAGCAGAAAAGGTGAAAAACCGTACAGCCACAGGGCAACTTAATGTGTTACTTAGCAGAACAGGTGAAATACAGTACAGCCACAGGGCAACTAAATATGAACTTAGAAGCAAAGGTGAAATAGAGTGCAGCAGCAAGGGCAACTAAATATGAACTTAGCAGCAAAGGTGAAAAACAGTACAGTCACAGGGCAACTAAATATGAACTTAGCGGCACAGGTGAAATACAGTAGAGCCACAGGAGAACTAAATATGAACTCAGCGGCACAGGTGAAATACAGTGCAGCCACAGGGCAATTAAATATGAATTTAGCAGAAAAGGTGAAAAACCGTACAGCCACAGGGCAACTTAATGTGTTACTTAGCAGAACAGGTGAAATACAGTACAGCCACAGGGCAACTAAATATGAACTTAGAAGCAAAGGTGAAATAGAGTGCAGCAGCAAGGGCAACTAAATATGAACTTAGCAGCAAAGGTGAAAAACAGTACAGTCACAGGGCAACTAAATATGAACTTAGCGGCACAGGTGAAATACAGTACAGCTACAGGAGAACTAAATATGAACTCAGCGGCACAGGTGAAATACAGTGCAGCCACAGGGCAATTAAATATGAACTTAGCGGCACAAGTGAAATACAGTGTAGCAGCAAGGGCAATGAAATATGAACTTAGCAGCAAAGGTGAAATACAGTGCAGCAGCAAGGGCAACCAAATATGAACTTAGCAACAAATATGACATACAGTACAGTTACACAACAACTAATTATGAACTTAGCAGAGCAGAGTCAACCCCGAGCGTTTGATCTTCCCAAAATCCCTGACTGCCCTCCTCCTCCTCACCTGACAAACTGGAGTCTGAAGAGACAGATGCCAGGGGTCTGCGGGCTCGATAGTCCTTCTTCTCTCTTGTCTTTTTTTTTGTAGATTGTGTCTCACACGGGAGGAAGCCACAGTGACAGCTGCGCGGCAGCACAACCTGGGTCTCCTCTCCCATGAGGGACTGTTTGGGGAAAAAGCCTATGACAGGCACAAAAAACCCGAAGCTGCCACAATAGTGGTAGTGAAGATCTGGCTTCTTCTTTGCTGAGTGGGAGATGGGCTCCGCAGGCTCTATGGAGTAGCAGGTAAGAATGTTGCACAGAATGTCCGTGATGTGTAGAATGCTGGAGGAAGAAAGAAGCCTGCAGCAGAGGGAAGCAAACAGCTTCTTGACACAAGAACCGGGAGCGAGGAGAACAGAAAAGAGAAAAACAGGAAGAAGAGACACGAAGGTAAACAAACCACCGGAGCGGAAGCAAGAGAGGGAAAGAGGCGGCGCTCTAGGAAGAGTGCCAACAGAGAAATAGAGAAAAAGGAATGCAGGAGAGGAAAGGCGTACCCAAGAGGAGGGCAATGGAACACAGAGGGAAAAAGCATAAAGGCAACCGAGAGAAACGAACAGCAGGGAAGCTGACCGAGAGTGGTTGCAACGCACAGCGGTCTGAGAAGGGGTGGCTATATGCCTCCTCAGACACTGCGCCCACAACACTAAACTGCTGCAGCGTAGTATGTAGAAAACATGCTGGAACCAATAATGGCCACCGCCAAACCGCACATGGTACCATAGCCACCACGGCATGCAGCGCATGACAGTATGCCCCCGCCCATACCGAGAACCCCCAGGCTTCCCAGGGTGTGCCTGACCGAATTTCCTAAGCAAAATGGGGGCGTTGACATGTGAGAGAGGTTCCCATGAGTCCTCTGCCCTGGAATTTCCTTTCCAATGAACAAGATATTCAAGGCATCCCCGCCTATATCGGGAATCGCATATCTGAGACACCTCGTATTCGTCACCCACATCGGATGGGGGTCGCAATGGACTCGGTCTGGGAGCCGAGTCTTGCACAGCCTCACAAAGTAATGAGGAATGAAAAACAGGGTGCATGCGCTAAAGGCTGGGGGGTAATTTTAGGCGGCAAGCCACTGGGTTGATCTTAGCTACAATAGGATAGGGTCCTATGAAGCGAGGTGACAGCTTGGACGGGCGTGTCCAACAAGGTAAGAATTTAGTGGATAGCCACGCCCTGGTCCCCACCTTCCACTCTGGTACTTTCTAATGATGGCGGTCGGCTTGGGTCTTGTATATCTTCTGGCTGTCCTCTGAACTTCGTTTGGCTGTCCTCTGAGCTTCCTGT
Organism: Ambystoma mexicanum; assembly: GCF_040938575.1. NCBI lineage: Eukaryota > Metazoa > Chordata > Amphibia > Caudata > Ambystomatidae > Ambystoma > Ambystoma mexicanum. The sequence continues at coordinate 296,661,350 of NC_090925.1, forward strand.
AGCCTGGATATGGTGTTTTCAACAGCAGATAGATTGGACTGGACAGAGGCTAGTGGTAGCATGGTGAGGGGATGCAACCCGTAAGTGCAAAAGAATGGAGTATGGCCTGTATCAGTATGTCGGGAATTGTACAAAATTCAGCTGTGGGTAAGAGAGACAACGGCTTGGTGGTGCAGTTTTACTCCTATTGCACACCTTACAGGATTGAACATGTCGCTTGAAATCAGACGTAGACCAGGCCAGTAGAAAGATCTCTTAAGGAGATTTAAGGTGCCTGCATGGCCCCGATGTCCGGCTGTCTTACGATCATGACACCAAGTCAGAACCTGATTGCGAAGAGAGTTCGTAGGTACATATAACCGATGATTATGCAACAAGAGACCCTCCTGCTCTGTGAGCCTCTTCTTTTCCTCGAGTGGTCCTTGCATGATCAAGGCCTCTTTTATTTGCTGTAGAAATGTATATGCCTCCCCAGATGCTGAACCCGCAACACTAGACCGTTGCAGCGCAGCGTGTAGAAACCGTGCTGGAACTAATAATGGCCGCCGCCAAACTGCACACAGGACTATAGCCACTACGGCATGCAGCGCATGACACACAGGTGAAATACAGTACAGCCACAGAGCAAGTAAATATGAACTTAGCGGCACAGGTGAAATACAGTACAGCCACAGGGCAACTAAATATGAACTCAGCGGCGCAGGTGAAATACAGTGCAGCCACAGGGCAACTAAATATGAACTTTGCAGCAAAGGTGAAATACAGTGCAGTCACAGGGCAACTAAATATGAACACAGCGGCACAGGAGAAGCCTGGCTAAAGCCAGCAGGTCCCAATAGGCCAGATAGTTGGAAGTACAAACTAATCAGCAGCAGGCCCATGGGAGTGGAGGCCCATGGTCCTTCGGTGCTGCACAGTGTGCGACGGCCATGATTGAGTGCCCAAGAGGCTAGCACAGAAAATGGCCCACAAAAGTACAAACTTCATTACCCATGTGCAGGCCCCCCAGGATGGGAGGTGGGCAAGTGTGTGATAATGGAATGGAATGTGCAATTGAATGCAGAAAAACTGATTTCTTTCTCCCAGGTCACAAACAGATCATTCCTGCCGCTACTACCTTAGTGCAGGTGGTAGTGGAAGCAGAGATGCGGCGTGAACCATCCTTAGGGTCAATAGTTGCAGGGAGCCTGGACCTCCTAGCTCAGTAGGAGAAGGAGAAGAATAATGTAAAAAGCAGACGGGCACAGGAAGTGGGCCTTTGGAAAGGGGGCCGGCTAAAGCCTGCTGTTCTCGATAGGCCAGATAGCTGCATGTCCAAACCAATCAGCAGCAGGCTAGTGGGAGTGGAGGACTCAGAGGTCCTTCAGTGCTTCAGAGCACCAGAATTTACTTTTATTAGCCATCTTCCATCAATCTCAATAAGAAGACGTGAATCTGCTTGCGTTGTTAAATTGTGTCCCTGCCCAATGGATTTCTATTGCAGCCTTGTTGTCTGAAACTGTGATAAGATTGCAGCCACAATATGAAGGCTTGGAATCAACACCTCAATCCAGCTAGAGTGAGCTGATTGGGTGAATAACTGTACTTGAACCAATCAGGCATGCCGGGAGGTGGTAACCGGCCTGTACAACTAAGGCTGTACAACAAAGGCTCCTGTCTGAGCCTCTTGGAGCCTGGAGGAACATACAAACTACACGTGACTTGCAGGACACATTTCTACATCGGGTAAGCACCTGATAGACTGCTCATAGAGCTCTCAGAGCGAGCAATCAGTCCCTGCCGACCAAACTCTCTCTGACAGTATGCTCTTGTACCTTGAGGGTGTCACAGAAAACGAACTGCAAAACTGTCAGCACTGCACAGTGACCGGCTTTTCTTAAGAGCGTATCATTTAACGTGAATAACCTATCATTCAGCCGCCATCCTTCACTATAACCCCTATGAATACTGATCACCATCAGTAACTAGGTTCCACTAAGTGCCTCTTTTGATTGTGGTTCTCACGACCCAAACGTGTGGACACGGCCATTATTGTTTGTTTTTTTCTTTGTTTGTTTTATTACTTGTAGACCCGTAGGTATCAGGGCACATTGCATAAGATAACTTACAGCTTAGTTACACAGATCATAGACACATTTACAAATACAGTTAATTATACAACAGGAGAATTTATATACATCAGATCTTATATGTGGCATTATTGAGGATGTCATCCGCCAATATCCTAGGGGCACAGATGGTGCAGCCACAAATATGTACAAGAGTGAGAGGGTAGTCCAGTGTCACCCTGAGGTTGGTTAGGCTGATTGGAAGATGCTGGCTTTGCTAGTAAAGTGTCTTAATTGTCAGAGCTTTTAAACCATCTTATGAGATTCTGACGGAATTTTAGGTATGATTGCTCCTCTCGCATAGGAGGTGGTAGTGAGTTCCATAGTTGTGCCGCCTTGACCATGAAGCTACGGCCCCCACTCTAGAGAATTTAAATCTGGGGACTAATAGGTAATTAGTGCTAGATAGTCTGGTGAGTCTTGTGGGAATTTTTCTGGTAAATCTCTCAGCCAGATAACAGGGAGCAGCATTGTTCAAGCATTTCTGAGTGAGTGAGGCTACTTTAAGTTGTATTTTATCATGTGTTGTCAGCCAATTATTTAGTCTTCTGGTTTCGGAGATATTTTCTCTCCTGGCAATACCAATAGCAGATCTAAGAGCATTATTCTGGAGGGATTGGATTTTTTTAATGATCTCCACATTTGCTCCGATGTACAGAGAATTACAATAATCCAATTTCGACAGAACGAGTGCTCTGGCCAAGGTCAAGCAGCTGTTGTTAGACAGGAAGGGTTTGCCTGCTCTAATCAATTTGCAAGTCTGTGCAGTGGCGGATGCCATCACATTAACCTGTTTCTTAAAGGAGAGGGTAGAATCCAGGTAGAAACCCAGTGTTTTCACCTCTCTAGCAACCGTGCTAGGGTTATTATCAATGTTGAAGGTGGAATATTTAGGTCCCAATTTGTTGAGGATTGCAGGGGTCCCCAGGATGATGATCTCAGTCTTATCGTCATTCAGGCATAGTCCGCGGGTGGCCATCCATGCCTGGATGATGAGATAGACCTTGTTCACCAAGGCCAAATCCTTTTCGTAATCCCCAATAAGTGGAATGAAAATCTGGGTATCATCGGCATAATTAGTGTAGGTGATACCGAGATTGTCCAGATCGTCGAAAAGGGGCTTCTTGAAAATGTTATATAATATGGGTGAGATGCATGATCCCTGAGGCATCCCGCAAGTGATAAGGATGGGGTCTGCAGCCGCAGTGGTGGAGAAGATCCTCATAGTCTGTTATTGAGAAAGGATTATATCCAAGTTATGGCTTACTCAGAGAATTGAGCAGCTGAGTCCAAGTGGCTGCAAAGGACCTTGTGGTCCACAAGGTCAAATGCAGCCGAAAGGTCCAGAAAGAGGAACAAGGCTAAGTTCCCCTTACCCCTAAGCTCATAAATCTGGGACTTAAGGTCAATTAAGGCTGTTTCGGTGCCGTGCTGTGGCCGAAAGCCCGATTGGCGTGCTCCTTGCAAGAGGTTGGATTCCAAGTGTTTCTGTATTTGGAGGTAGGCCATTTTATCTATGATTTTCAAGAGAAATGGCACTGTTGTGATTGGTCAGTAGTTGTTGGGTATGGCAGGGTCTAGGGTCTGTTTTTTAAGTAAAGGGAGCACCCAAGATTCTTTCAGGTTGCTTGGTATAGTGCCTGAGGAGAATGAAGCATTAATGAGTTTAGAAATGAAGGGGGATAGATCTCTAGCTGCATCCTTTATCAGTTGGGCTGGGCATTGGTCACCCTGACAATTGGATGGTATGAGCAAGAGTATAGTCTTTTCAGTCTCAATGATGGAGACTTTAGAGAACTTGAATCAGGGTGGGCATGCAGTATTATTAGGTAGATTGTTATTATTGGAGATGTTAGGGAGAGTTGTTTTGGATAGTGATCATTTTTTTGCCAATTTTATCTTGTAAGTTTATGACTTTGTTAGTTAATGCTTGCTGTATATTTGAACACCAAGGTTTATCTTTTACACAGTTGTCCGGCACTCGGATGGGGGCTTCTAATTCTTTTAAAATGACAAAGAGTTCCTTCATACTTGAGTACTTGAGTTGGCTTGTGCTATTATATTATTATAGGTTTTGCGTTTGGCCAGGAGTATTTCATGCTTTTAGAATGCATTTATAGTCCTGAGGTTTATTTTATTTTCCTCCGATGGTAGTAATCTCCAGGATACCTTGCAGTGTCTTTTTTTGGTACAGATAGTTTTCAGGTGCGGTGTGTACCACAAGTTGAGATGGGCTTTGTGTTTGCTTTGTCTCAGTTTGTAAGGCATGATTAGGTCAAGGGAGGTGGATATAATTTTATTATATTCATCCACTAGTATCTCTGGACCAAGGTTTTCTGGCAGAGAATTGAGTGTGGGGAGAATGAGGGGGAGCAATTTGTCAGGGGTGATATTTTTTTCATTCCTAGTTTGTATAGGTGGAGCCAACTGACTGGGAATATCGGCAAGTTTGTTAGTAGCTACGTAGAATACCACAAGGTGGTGGTCTGTCCAGAGCTGGGGGTAGATTGACGAGATAGAGGTGTTGCAGTTGTAATATTCCACCCAGTCAAGTATTCTCTCTTTAATGTGGGTAGGGTGTAGCACTCTCTGGTTAAACCCGAGTTCAGTGAGAGTATTGGCCACATTAGAGGCATGCAAGTCTTTAGGGTCATTGAATCCCAGGTTAATGTCCCATAAAAGGATGACTTGTGAGGAGTTTTTTTGATTGTTTGATAGGATGGTGGCAATGTCCTCCTCGAAAGTACCCAAAGGGCCTTGAGGTCTGTATAGCAAGTGGATGGTGAGAGTCTGTGAATTATTGATAGATAGCTTGGTTGTAAGACTTTCTCATGATTTAATGTCAAGGGTGGGAGCCAGTCTGATTGAGTGATTAGCTTTGACAATGAGGGCTATACCTCCGCCCCGTGCCTCGATTCTTTCAGATCTTAGGATAGTGTATCCATCTGGAATGTCTAACATAGGGGCGGGGCCTGCAGCAGCATGTAGACAAGTTTCTGTAATGGCCAAGAGGTCATAGTTTTTAGTTTGTATGAGGTCGATATCTCAATGGCGTGTGTAACCAGGGATCTAGCGTTTATTAGGGCGCATTTGAGATTAGAGCAATTGGCTTTAGATGTACTTGGTATTATTGTAGATAGGGTTTTGGGGGTGTTACGAGTGTGAAGCCTATGTGCTGACCATAGGCTGCATAGGTTTTTGGCGCTGGTGTTAGAGTTAGCAATAGGATGGTTGACCTTCTTGTGATTAGACATGGAGGAGGTTCTGTCTAAAGGTTCGTAGATTTTAGCTAATCTTGAGCGCAGTCTTTCATTTCTGGAGGTAGTGTTGCATGGTTGGGTATCATGGGTGGGAAGATACTGTGTACTCACGTGGTTATTTAGGTTGATCCATGCTTTGGTCTGGGACATGCTGGTCTGGGTCATAGTTAGGTTGGGAGTTGAGGAGAGGTCAGAGGTTGGGTAGATTATATAGTAGCAGACTAGGGCTAGTCGTGTTGTGAGGTTGAGCAGTAGTCGCCCAGGTACTTTCATCTTCACAAGGAGTATAAAGGCAGAGATAGTCTAATTTCAAGGCGACAGTCAACTAGGTACTATATGCACAGAGCATTTGAACAAAATTCGAGACACACAGGCACAATACAGTAGCTTTCAGTTTTCGTTTGCAAGGGTAACAATGAATAGGCTGAATCAATATGTAGTAGCAGCAACAATGCAAATATCACGTGCTTGGGACATTAGAATCGGCTGTTTCGCAATACAAAGGCATCAGTAAATGGCTGGTTCAACATGAAAATACAGTAGTGAGTCAGGTATCAGGTACAGGAAGCAGTAAATTAGGCTGTTTTGAATTGCTAGGCAGCAGTGAATAGGCTAGTTCAATATACAGGCAACAGTGAGACAAGGATCAAGATCAAGGAACAATAGAATAAGCTGTTTCGGAGTACAAGAGGCAACAATAAATGGCTGGTTCAATATGCAGGTAACATTAGGTTGGATTCCGGGTGTAAGAAGCAGCGGATACAGCTGTTTGAGATGCAAAGGGATAAAGAGACAACGGAATCGTTATGCAGGCAACAGTATGTTGGACCTAAAGTAAGCAACAAACGAAATAAGTTGTTTCAGTATTCGCGGGCAACGAAAGGCAGTGTGGCAAGTGGGTTGCAGAGAGCCAAAAATACAGTGGTTTACTTTGTAGTACATAAGTTGCAACGAAGAAATGAATGGGCAGTCAAGGGAGTAAGTATCGAACTATCATTGGAGGGCACTGGGGACTGAGTTATGGAGATAGATGCTCAGTAGGTGAAGTGAATAGCGTAGGTGCTAGTAGTAGTGTCCAGAAAGTGAATGGGTTGCGTATCTCGCTGAACTACTCTAAGTAGCCCTCACGTATGGCGCGATCGAGGTGGTGGTCAGTTGTGCAGATATGCTAGTTCAATAAGGGATTCAAATGTTATTCTCTCATATAGGTACGATGGTAGGCGAAAGACTAGTTGATTTTGAGGCATTTGGGTTAGTCTTACCAGGTGGTACTCGTCTTCGGTATGCACCAGCGCCACTGGAGCACCAACAGGGGTGCTAACAGGGCCTTTTCTCACCAGGCCTTTGCGCGCCGGCATCCGCCTGCCAGCGGAAGTGAGTGAGTTAAACTTCGGTTCATAGTAGCCGCCATTTTCAGAGCAGGCAAGAAATCCACAAAAAATGCTGTGGGGGTAGGGGGTTCCGAATCAGCGGATCCGAGTCGGTGGCAAAGAGAAGATTGCCCAGAGAACATGAGATGAGGTAGATTACCTCACCTCTTGCATGAGGGCACACTGTGGTGTGCTCTTACGGCGTTCACTGCTCCAGCAGCTCATGGCATCAGGATGGCGTCTGAGTTATGGATGAGCTCCTGCCATCTCGGGGGATCAGCTACAATGAGGTTCCAGGGCTTCTAACAGGGCCTTTTCTCACCAGGCCTTTGCGCGCCGGCATCCACCTGCCAGCGGAAGTGAGTGAGTTAAACACTCACGTGTTGCTTGGCAACAGGACGCAAACCTCGCTTCGGTTCATAGTAGCCGCCATTTTCAGAGCAGGCAAGAAATGCACAAAAAATGCTGTGGGGGTAGGGAGTTCCGAATCAGCGGATCCGAGTTGGAGGCAAGGAGTAGATTGCCCAGAGAGCATGAGATGAGGTAGATTACCTTACCTCTTGTATGTGCGCGCAACTTCGTGTGCTCTTACAAGGTTCGCTGCTCCAGCAGCTCAAGGCATCAGGATGGTGTTGGAGTTATTGACCCAAAAACCTTATTATTATTAGTATTTGTCACATTTCATGCTCAATGCAAGATATCTGCATTGTATATATTATATGCTATGCCTGCTTCTATCATCGACGACTAGGAGTCCAAATCATATATTGATAATGGCACCTCGCTGCTTCTTCATGCTTAAATGACATTTATATATGACTGTATGTTACATATGCCAGACCCTTTCATTGAGGACTAAGGACTCTACACCTGTACTGATAAGAGTACCTTGCTGCTTTTCATGCTCAACTTCCATATTTATAATCAATGCTTGTGTCATTTGTTACGCCCACTGCTATCATTGAGGACCCAGACGTTGACTAATAACTGCACTTGCCATATCTTACACTAATCGTCCCACACCTGTGCGCTGAATACGGTGCACGCCTGGCTCAGTCACTACTAGACAGATGCTTGCGAAAGACTTATCCGGCCCGCTTAACTTCACGCCAATACCCACAACAGCATCCAGATCAATGGAGCACGTTAGCCATATCACCCAATATGTCGGTTCTCCTAGTCAAACACTTCCCACACCTTAGCACCACCACTACCCAGACTTTGGCCAGATCCATCGTATCCCTCTCCAAATCACATCACCTCCCAGACTCTAATGCCATCCCACCCACTTGCTTCCTCCCACCAGGTCACTACCCACAGCCCAACCTACCGCAGACTAGCAAGAGCCCTAGCAACCAACCAGACAAAATGAGAACTGCCTGGCCTACAATCGCATGCACAGCCACCCATGCCAACCAACCATTAGAAATCAGAGGCTTGCTACAAAAACCAGGCTCAACAGAAACCTCATAGCTACCACCACCCCTGCTTTATTGAAGAGGAATTCCCTACTCATTTACAGAACAGCTTAGTCTCATGTTACTAGCAGTAAAGATCCCACTCCCCACATCAAAGATGAGCCCTACCTAACTACCAGCAACAGGAGAGCTACGATCAAATTCAACACACCTACCGCCCCCCAGCGGGACACAGTACTACACCCACTACCGTCCACACATAAGCATGAGCAAAGTTAACCAAATCATTCAAGGCACCTTCATCAATGACAGATCCCTACGGGCTCACACCCTAGACATCGCTGACACCATCTCCACACACAACCTCGACTTCATAGCTATTACAGAATCCTAGGTCCATGCAGCGGCTGGCCCTGCACTCGCCCTAGCCATCCCTGATAACTACACAATCTTCAGGATGGATAGACCCAATGCCAAAGAAGGAGTAACTATCATCGCAAAAAGCACCCTTAACATCAGAGCTGTACCAAATACTCCCCTACTGGTTGGGGAATTACTCTCAGTAAAAATGACGCTTTCCCCTATAACCACCTTCAAAATCCACATGCTGTACAGACCACTGGTCCCTGTAATTTCACTTGAGAATGATGAAGACCAACTCCCCTCTAACAATACCAAACCCAGTTCCCAGACCATCAGCATGGGAGACTTCAATCTAGGCTTAAATGAACCGCTAGATAAGAATGCACTTTCCTTAGCCAACACAATCTCAGCCCTAGGCTTCTCACATCGAATCCAGAACTCTACTCACACCAAAGGCAGCACCCTCGATTGGCTAGTGGACGCAACTGCAAAAGGTCATTACCTCGAACACCCACTGCCCATGGCCTGACCACCACCTCCTAACATTCAATATTAACACGAAGCCTGGCCCTACCAACCCCCTATAAACCCCCCTCAGCTGGCACCTGCTGCGCCATCCAGAAACAAACAGAATATTACGGTTAACAATATCCTTCCACTGATACAACCTATCCTGGCACCCTCAAATTCTGAAACAAAAGACCCTACTATATTGTTAGAACTGTATAATGAAACTGTACTCACTGCTATTGACAAACTAGCACCACTGTCCATGTGCAAAGCCAAACCAGTATTTCACCTCAATGCGTGGTTCACACCCGCCTTAAAAACCCTGCAAAGTGCCAAAAGACAAGCCAAAACTAATTGCAAAAAACTGCCAATTGATGCAAACAAAGCAGAATTCACTACAGCTGTGCTTAAGTACAAACAAGTGGTCCACCAATCCAAATGCGACTCCTACAATGAAAGAATAACCAATGCCAATTCAAAACGAAGGAGCTCTTTGCCATCCTTATAAAATTAGAGTCCCCGGTACCACCAGTGGAAGTCTTTAACAAGGACACAAACTGGTGCTCTAACATCCAGAATGCCCTATCCAACAAAATAACACTACTTCAATCTAAAATTGAAGTGAAAAGAACGACTATCCAACCTACACAGCAACGCCCTATGCCCATCACTACCCCAGGCCCTAGTACAGTACCCCAATTCGAATTTACAACTGTCACAAATGCAGAAGTCCTCAAAATTATCACCAGCCTTAAACCCTCAAGATGCCAAGGTGACTCATGCCCGTCCACGGTCATAAAGGACTGCGACCCTGAACTCACCCCATTCATCACAAACCTAATTAACACTTCTTTTGACAACAACATGTTTCCAATCAATTTAAAAAATGCTTGGGTACTTCCTCTACTAAAAAAACCCTCTCCAGACCCAAATATACCATCAAACTACCGCCCTATCAAAACAGTGCCATTTCTATTGAAAATACTAGACAGAGAAGCGTACCTACAAATACAAGACTACCTGGAGACTAATAGCCTCCTTGGTCTATGACAATCTGGATTTCGCTCAAGACACGGGACGGAAACTGCCCTCTTGGACTTAAAAATCCAGATGGATGAACTAAAAGACAAAGGTAAATTAGCCTTATTGCTCCTACTTGACCTCTCTGCAGCATTTGATCTTGTCGACCACAAAGTCCTATGTAATCACCTAGCTTCGACTGCTCACTTCTCTCCTAATGCCATTTAATGGATACAATCATTCCTGTCAGACAGAACAACAAGAGTCTTCTCACCTAGTGTGGAAGCTCAACCAACCCTTATTACCAGAGGCGTACCGCAATGTTCCTGCTTCCGTCCAACACTATACAACATTTTTACTAATCCTCTTTTTGACCGCCTCGATGACTTGGGTGTCACCTACACTATGCAGATGACATCCAAATCCTCATCCCCATCACAAGTGACCATGTCACTGACTCTGACTCTCTCAATGCTGTGTATCTTGCCATCCAAGCCTGGATGGCACATCATGGCCTGTGTCTGAATGATGAAAAGACAGAGCTGCTCCTCATAGAATCACAACTCTCTCTCACTAAACCAAACAACACCTTCAAAACCTTCAACATTGACGGTAACCTCATAAAAGTAGCCAAAGAAGTAAACACCCTTGGATTTTACTTGGACTCATCACTCACATTAACTAAACAAAATATTTTTTTTAAAAAAGAAACATCAAGTACTTCCAAATAGTGCCCTCAGAGCAACACTCAACATTCCTAAATCCACCTACATCTCTATGATTATACGAAATACCCACTGACTGCCAGTTCAAGAAAGCAGAGAATTTAAAACTCTCATCCTAACACATAAATGCCTACACAAAGTAGCACCCACATATATCACTGACAAAGTAGCCAGATCTCAGTTCAACAGGTCCACCTGCTCAGCAAATATGAACCTGCTAGCGACACCGAGATTCAGCCTATAAAACAATAGGAGGCAGCAGCTTCCCGACAATAGCTGCTGAACAATGCAATGCCTTACCAACCAAATTGGGAGCAGACCACTTTTTCTGGACTTTTCGTAAACAATTGAAAACCCACCTCTTTACACAAGGACTATGTAACTAACTGTTTTGCTTGAATCGTCTTCCCTGTTCTACCTCCCCCAACTCCAGCCTACTTCTGCAGGAGTCTGTCCTGATACATTCTGGTTTCACCATCACCGTCTTGTGGCCAATGCTGGATTTGACTTTTATGGACTTCATTGATTCACAGTGCGTCATCCTTTCTCAGCTCTCATGCTGGACTTCCGTTGCATCTTGTACTCATGGTGGCCCTGAATCATGCTGTTCCCATCTTCATTGTGTATCCTGGCTTGCAACATAATGTGTTACTACTGACTTCTGCAATTGTATTCGGGCTCCCCTCTTGCTTCTCCACTCTGAATGCTTACTCTCTGTTCTCTCCTCCTCTCCCCTGCTCCATGTTCCTATCTCCTGCCCTCGTCCCCTTACTTTCGTCTATGCACTTACTCTATCAGAATTGTCACTGGACCTAGTATGATAGCAACCTCGTCTGTCTCCTCACCCCTCCCCTTATTTGTTTTTTTTCCTGCCCCTCCAGCACTATCTGAAATGTTGTCAGGCCTAGTACGATAGTCACTTGTTTTGTTCTTCCCCTCCCTTTCTGCACCCTTCTCCCTCACCTTTTGTTTTTCTCCGGCTCCACCAGAAATGTCATCAGGCCTAGTACGGTAGTAGCCTGTCTGTTTCCATTTCCTTCCCACTCTCCCCTCCCTTCCTTATCTATGTCTTAGCTCTTGCACTATCTGAAATGTCCTCCGGCCGAGTGCGATAGTTAATTGCACATCCTTACTGTTCATGGCCTGTAAGAATGTGACTGTATTTTCCCTTGTTCCCTCCCTTGCCTTGAAGCGCTTTGAAAAACATTGTGGATAGGCGCTATATAAATAAACAATCATATCATATCATATCATGTATCTGAATGAACATGTCAATAACCTGCATTATGCTTATTTGGAACTAATAATGAAATGTACCACATACTCGTCTCATGTAAGATAAGCTCCAAGCTCCAAGATGCCTCCGGTTTAGGCACGCTATACAAATGGCACAATAAATAAATAAATAGAGCGGGTGATGGCCATGATTGAGTGCCCATGAGGCCAGCACAGCAAATTGCCTACAAAATTATAAATTCCTTTACCCACGTGCATGCCTCCCAGGGTGGGAGATTGGCAAGCGTGCAGTAATTCATGGTGCTGGCATAGCATGGAGGTTCAGGTAAACTGAAGACATGCATTGCACTGGTATTGTGGGAGAAGGTCAGGGGGCTGCCTGGGGGTGTTGAATATCAGGGGGGCTGGGGTGAAGCCCTGTCTGGAGGGGGCTGCCTCGGGTGTGTACAGTCTGGTGGGGGCTGGCTGGGGGGATGTCACATGTGAGGTGGGCTGGGGGTGGTGTCCAGTCTGGAGGGGGCTGCCTTGGGGGTTGTCCAGTCTGGAGGTGGCTGCCTGGGGGGGTGTCACAGGTGAGGGGGGCTGGGTGGCGGTATCCAGTCTGTAGGGGTCTGCCTGGGGGTGTCTAGTCTGGAGGGGGCTGCCTGGGGAGTGTCCGGTCTGGAAGGGGCTCCATGGGGGGGTGTCACAGGTGAGGAAGGGATGGGGGTGGTGTCCTGTCTGGAGGGGGGTGGTGGGGGGTTGACCAGTCTGGAGGGAGCCACCTGGGGGGGTGTCCATTCTGCAGGGGGCTGCCTGGAGTCGTGTCCAGTCTGGAGGTGGCTGCCTGGGGGGGTGTCACAGGTGTGGGGGCTGTGGGGTGTTGTCCAGGCTGGAGGGTGCAGCCTTTGCTTCCGAGGGAGGGCCCATGTTTTCACTAGGATGCAGCCTGGGCTTGTGAGGTGAGGTGTATGATTTCACTGGGGTGCAGTTTGGTTTTGCGAGGGAGGTCCCGGGTTTTCGCTGCGGTGCAGCCTGGGCTTCTGAGGGAGGGCCCACATTTTTGCTGGGGTGCAGCCTGGGCTTGCGGGGTGGGGTGTGCAATTTTGCTGGGGTGCAGTCTGGTTTTGTGAGGGAAGGCCCCCGTTTTCGCAGGGGTGCAGCCTGCTCTTGCGAGGGAGGGCCCTCGTTTTTGCTGGGGTGCAGCCTGGGCTTGCGAGATGAGGCACGCCATTTCACCGGGGTGCAGTTTGGCTTTGTGAGAAAGGGCCCACATTTTTGCAGGGGTGCAGCCTGGGCATGAGACAGAGGGCCCACGTTTTTGCTGGGGTGCAGCCTGGGTTTGCGAGGGAGGGCACACGTTTTCGCAGGGGTGCAGCCAAGCTTGTGAGGGAGGGCCATTGTTTTTGCTGTGGTGCAGACTAGGCTTACTAGGTAAGGGACAAGATTTCGCTCGGGTGCAGTCTGGTTTTGCACATGAGGGCCCATGTTTTTGCCGGGGTGCAGCCTGGGTTTGCGAGGGAGGGCCGTGTTTTCGCTGGGGTGCATTTTGGGCTTGCGAGGTGAGGCGTGCGATTTTGCTGGGGTGCAGTCTGGCTTTGCCAGGGAGGGTCCGTGTTTTCGCTGGGGTGCAGCCTGGGTTGAGAGGTGAGGCGCGCATTTACGCTGGGGTGCAGCATGGGCTTGTGGGGAAGGCTTGCTTTCTCACAGGGGTACTGATGGTGTTTCAGGCAGCTTGTTTTTACTTGCGCGACTGCTAGAAATGCACCTTTGAAACCATTAATATGCAGGAGCACCATTTTTGTTTTTTGCGCCACGGCTCTCATCCATTTCTGCGCACGATTGGGCCCGAAGGAGTGATTGGTAGTGTAGATTTTGACAATGGGAGTTTGTGAGTTCCACTGATCAGGGATAAAGAGGGAGAAGGGCAAAAGTGAAAGAATGCACGGATGGGCATTGGAGTAGTCAGATTAATAAGAGTATATGAACAGAGGCTACATGGAGGAGGGTAGCAGGAGATTGCAGCCATTTAAGGGGAGGGGAGTCTATGAATGGATTTCAAGAAAAGCAGTAGGAATTTGAAAAGAGGCAATTTTTTCATGGATTGCTAGCCAGCATGGATACAGTGTTGGGAAGTGGGGGAAGAGCAGGGGAGATTGTAATGTGTGGTGTGTGTGTGTGTGCAGTGACGCTGAATACTTGTGTCAATTATGAAGAGGAAGTGGTAGGCTAAGGAAGAGGCTAATACATTAGTCAGTATGGCTGAGTACTAGCGTGGGTATGACTGTCTTGGTGAATTGGTCAGGGAGGAAAATGAGATTTTCCTGATGTTCAGCAGGTTATCTTGGTAGCAGTTGACATTGGAGTGAGAAAGTGGTGAAGTTGGAGATTGCTGTCAAAAGGCCCCCAACGGGGGAGAAAGCTGGGGAAAATGAGAAGGAAAGGGGGGGCATTGGAGGCCGGAATGTAAATGGCTTTGAGGAGTTAGGCATGAAACCTTGTCATGCCATCCAGTGGCAGATTGATGATAGCAATACGAGATGTGGCCAGAGAGATGAGGAGTGAGAGAAGGGAAGCAGAAGACAGTTTAAGTGTCACCCACAAAGAGGAGGCAATTGAACCCAAAGGAAGAGGTGACCTTTCCAAGTGAGCAGGTGTAGAGGGTGAATAGTAGGGGGTCATGGATGGAGACGCCAACCAGGGGGAGTTTGAATCAGAGGTAAATATGTTCCATGAGATGGAGAAAGAATGATTTGAAAGGTAGCCATCAATACAGGTGAGAGTGATGTCATGGATACAGAGATCAGAAATGCGCCAAAGGAGGCAGCGGTAGTCCACAGTATAAAATCAGCAGAGGCACCCAGAAGGATGAGGAAAGGGGAGGGTTTATAATGGTGAGCAGAGGTCAGAAAGTTGGTGACATGCTAGAGGACAGTTTCTGTAGAGTGATGTTTGGGAAATGCACAAAACTACAACAAAAGCCAACAACGTCATTGGAGAGTGTTATACTAGGAAAATACAATATACAATATTTTTAGTGTGCACATTGAAACTTCAATATATCACAGACATTACTAAACACAAAAGACATGTTCTGTACAAACCAGATATTAACATATATTACACTGCCACGATAGTGGCAGTGTAGTTATGGTTAAGTTGCTGTTTCCATAGGAAGAGCACTTTTTGGGCGGCTTTTAACTTCGCTCCCCCTGGACGAATCCTCACCAATCTTTGCAAAAAGAAGTACATGGCCCACTCAGAATATTTTTGCAAAGTTTGCTGAGGATTCATGCGGGGGGCGGAAAATTGTAGGTGGGGTCCCAAAACTTCTGTTTTTCCCATAGCCTGAATGGGAAAAATGTTTTGCTCGCGCCTACAGCCCAAACCGCTGGACGATTTTCACCAAATTTGGACCAGGAGCAGCGGCTTGGTCCCGAAAGCGTGCTTTTGCAAATTTGGTGAAAATCCGTCCAGTAGTTTTTTTTTAAAATGACCAAAAAGTAGGGCAAGCAAAATTAGTGATATCTGTGTTCGGTCCGCGGACGGAATTACCTGTTCGCTCCGCGGACAGGACAGTGATTGGGCCAGCAGCTTGTGTGATGTCCGCGGACATCTGACGTGCTCTCTCATTGGATGCAGTGAAAGCGTGCAGTGCGTCTGGCTTCAGAGACGGCTGCCATCTGTCTTTCCTGCATGAGAGACTTTGTCAGGTCAGCAGGAGCGTGTCTGTCTCCTGTTCCTCCCACCCCCGCTCATGCCCCGTGTCTGCCCTACCCTCCGCTCATGCCCCGTGTGTCCTTTCTGTCCCCCCACCCCGCTCATGCCCCGTGTGTCCTTCCTGTCCCCCCCACCCCTGCTCATGCGTGCTCATGTGTGTCTTCTGTTCCTCCAGCCCCCCGCTCACACCATCGCACACGGTGGCCAGCGGAGGGCTGAGGAGCAGGATCTGCCGCACGAACTCATTTCCGTGCGGCATGTCTGTGTTTTTGTTTGTCCCCCCCGCTCATACCCCGTGTGTCTCTCTCCCTCCCCCCACCCCCGCACATACCCCGTGTGTCTCTCTCCCTCCCCCCACCCCAGCTCATGCCCCATTGTGTTTCTCTCCCGCCCACCCCCGCTCATGCCCCGTGTGTGTCTCTCCCTCCCCCCCACCCCCGCACTTGCCCCGTGTGTGTCTCTCCCTCCCCCCACCCCTGCTCATGCCCCGAGTGTCTCTCTCCCTCCCCCCACCCCCGTACCTGGCCCATGTGTCTCTCTCCCTCCCCCCCACCCCCGCTAATGCCCCGTGTGTTTCTCTAACCTCCCCCCACCCCCGCTCATGCCCCGTGTGTGTCTCATTTCTCCCCCCACCCCTGCTCATGCCCCATGTGTGTTCCTCCCTCCCCCCCACCCCCGCTCATGCCCCGTGTGTGTCTCTCCCTCCCCCCACCCCCGCTCATGCCCTGTGTGTCTCTCTCCATCCCGCACACCCCCCGCTCATGCCCCGTGTGTGTCTATCCCTACCACCCACCCCCCGCTCATGCCCCGTGGGTCTCTAGCCCTACCACCCACCCCCCGCTCATGCCCCGTGTGTCTCTAGCCTTCCCACCCAACCCCCGCTCATGCCCGTGTGTCTCTAGCCCTCCCACCCAACCCCCGCTCATGCCTCGTGTGTCTCTAACTCTACCACCCACCCCCCACTCATGCCCCGTGTGTTTCTCTCCCTCCCCCCCACACCCGCTCATGCCCCATGTGTCTCTCCCTCCCCACCCCCTGCTCATGCCCCGTGTATCTCTCCCCCCACCCCCTACTCATGCCCCGTGTGTCTCTAGCCCTCCCACCCAACCCCCGCTCATGCCCCGTGTGTCTCTAGGACTCCCGACCACTCCCAGCTCATGCCCCGTGTGTCTCTAGCCCTCCCGACACCCCCTGCTGATGGCCCGTGTGTCTCTCCCCCCACCCCCTGCTCATGCCCCGTGTATCTCTAGCCCTACCACCCGCCCCCGCTCAAGCCCCATGTCTGCCCCACCCCCCGCTCATGCACCATGTGTCCTTTCTGTCCACCCACCCCCGCTCATGCCCCGCGTGTCCTTCCTGTCCCCCCCACCCCCGTTCATGCTCCGTGTGTCCCCTGTTCCTCCAGCCCCCCACTCACGCCATCGCACATGGTGGCCAGCGGAGGGCTGAGGAGCGGGATCTGCCGCACGAACTCATGTCCGTCCGTGTGACATGTCCGTGTTTTTGTTTGTCCCCCCCACACCCCGCTCATGCCCCGCGTGTCTCTCTCCCTCCCCCCACCCCCGCACATGCTCCGTGTGTCTCTCTCCCTCCCCCCCACCCGAGCTCATGCCCCATGTGTTTCTCTCCCTCCCCCCACCCCCGCTCATGCCCCGTGTGTTTCTCTCCCTCCCCCCACCCCCGCTCATGCCCCGTGTGTGTCTCTCCCTCCCCCCACACCTGCTCATGCCCTGAGTGTCTCTCTCCCTCCCCCCACCCCCGTACCTGCCCCGTGTGTCTTTCTCCCTCCCCCCGACACCCGCTCATGCCCCATGTGTGTCTCTCCCTCCTGCCCACCCCCGCTCATGCCCCGTGTGTGTCTCTCCCTCCCCCCACCCCTGCTCATGCCCCGTGTGTCTCTCTCCCTTCCACCCACCCCACGCTCATGCCCCGTGTGTCTCTAGCCCTCCCACCCACCCCCCGCTCATGCCCCGTGTGTATCTAGCCCTTCCACCCACCCCCCGCTCATGCCCCGTGTGTCTCTAGCCTGAACCACCCACCCACCGCTCATGCCCCGTGTGTCTCTGTCCCCTCCTGCCCACCCCCGCTCATGCCCCGTGTGTCTCTAGCCCTCCCACCCAACTCCTGCTCATGCCCCGTGTGTCTCTCGCCCTCCCACCCACCCCCCACTCATGCCCCGTGTGTTTCTCTCCCCCCCCCACACCCGCTCATGCCCCGTGTGTGCCTCTCCCTCCACCACCCCCTTTTCATGCCCCGTGTATCTCTCCCCCCACCCCCTACTCATGCCCATTGTGTCTCCAGCCCTCCCACCGACCCCCCGCTCATGCCCCGTGTGTCTCTCTCCCTCCCCCCACCCCCGCACATGCTCCGTGTGTCTCTCTCCCTCCCCCCCACCCGAGCTCATGCCCCGTGTGTTTCTCTCCCTCCCCCCACCCCCGCTCATGCCCCGTGTGTGTCCCTCCCTCCCCCCACCCCCGCTCATGCCCCGTGTGTGTCTCTCCCTCCCCCCACACCTGCTCATGCCCTGAGTGTCTCTCTCCCTCCCCCCACCCCCGTACCTGCCCGGTGTGTCTTTATCCCTCCCCCCCACCCCCGCTCATGCCCCGTGTGTGTCTCTCCCTCCCGCCCACCCCCGCTCATGCCCTGTGTGTGTCTCTCCCTCCCCCCACCCCTGCTCATGCCCCGTGTGTCTCTCTCCATCCCACCCACCCCACGCTCATGCCCCGTGTGTCTCTAGCCCTCCCACCCACCCCCCGCTCATGCCCCGTGTGTCTCTAGCCCTTCCACCCACCCCCCGCTCATGCCCCGTGTGTCTCTAGCCTGAACCACCCACCCACCGCTCATGCCCCGTGTGTCTCTAGCCCTCCCACCCAACCCCCGCTCATGCCCCGTGTGTCTCTAGCCCTCCCACCCACCCCGCACTCATGCCCCGTGTGTTTCTCTCCCTCCCCCCACACCCACTCATGCCCCGTGTGTGCCTCTCCCTCCACCACCCCCTTTTCATGCCCCGTGTATCTCTCCCCCCACCCCCTACTCATGCCCCTTGTGTCTCCAGCCCTCCCACCGACCCCCCGCTCATGCCCCGTGTGTCTCTCCCCCCACCCCCCACTCATGCCCCGTGTGTCTCTAGCACTCCCACCCACCCCCGCTCATGCCCCGTGTGCCTCTAGCACTCGCACCCACCCCCCGCTCATGCCCCGTGTGTCTCTAGCCCTCCCACCCACCCCCCGCTCATGCCCCGTGTGTCTCTAGCCCTCCCCCCACCCCCTGCTCATGGCCCGTGTGTCTCTAGCCCTCCCACCCACCCCCTGCTCATGCCCTGTGTGTCTCTCCCCCCACCCCCGCTCATGACCCGTGTGTCTTTATCCCTCCCACCCACCCCCTGCTCATGCCCCGTGTGTCTCTATTCCTCCCCCCAACCCCCACTCATGCCCAGTGTGTCTCGATCCCTCCCCCCAACCCATGCCCCATGTGTCTATATCCCTCCCGCCCACCCCCTGCTCATGCCCCGTGTGTCTCTATCCCTCCCACCCACTCCCCGCTCATGCCCCGTGTGTCTCTATCCCTCCCACCCACAACAAGCTCATGCCCCGTATGTCTCTATCCCTCCCACCCACCCCCGCTCATGCCCCGTGTGTCTCTGTCCCCTCCTGCCCACCCCCGCTCATGCCCCGTGTGTCTCTATCCCTCCCGCACACCCCCGCTCAAGCCCCGTGTGTCTCTATCCCTCCCGCCCACCCCCGCTCATGCCCCGTGTGTCTCTATCCCTCTCGCCCACCCCCGCTCATGCCCCGTGTGTCCCTATCCCTCCCGCCCACCCACGCTCATGACCCGTGTGTCCCTATCCCTCCCGCTCACCCCCCGCTCATGCCTCGTGTGTCTCTCTCCCTCCTGCCCCCCGCTCATGCCCCATGTGTCTCTATCCCTCCCACTCCCCCCCCGATCATGCCCAGTGTGTCTCTATCCCTCCCACCCACCTCCCGCTCGTGCCTAGTGTCTCTCTCTCCCTCCCACCCACCCACCGCTCAAGCCCCGTGTGTCTCTCTCCCTCCCACCCACCACCCGCTCATGCCCCGTGTGTCTCTATCCCTCCCGCCCATCCCCGCTCATGCCGCGTGTGTCCCTATCCCTCCCGCCCACCCCCGCTCATGCCCCGTGTGTCCCTATGCCCCCACCCACCCCCGCTCATGCCCCGTGTGTCCCTATCCCTCCCGCCCACCCCCTGCTCATGCCTTGTGTGTCTCTCTCCCTCCCGCCCCCCGCTCTTGCCCCGTGTGTCTCTATCCCTCCCACCCACCCCCCGCTCATGCCCCGTGTGTATCTCGACCGCCCGCCCCCCCGCTCATGCCCCGTGTGTCTCTATACCTCCCACCCACCCCCTGCTCATGCCCCGTTTGTCTCTATAGCTCCCACCCACCCCCGCTCATGCCACGTTTGTCTCTATCCCTCCCATCCACCCCCCGCTCATGCCCCGTGTGTCTCTATTACTCCCACCCACCCCCGCTCATGACCCGTGTGTCTCTATCCCTCCCACCCACCCCCCGCTCATGCCCCATGTGTCTCTATCCCTCCCACCCACCACCCGCTCACGCCCCGTGTGTCTCTTCCCATCCCACCCACCCCCCGCTCATGCCCCGTGTCTCTCTATCCCTCCCGCCCACCTCCCGCTCATGCCCCGTGTGTCTCTATCCCCTCCCGCCCACCCCCCGCTCATGCCCCGTGTGTCTCTATCCCTACCACCCACCCCCCGCTCATGCCCCTATCCCTCCCGCCCACCCCCCACTCATGCCCCTTGTGTCTCTATCCCTACCACCCGCCCCCCGCTCATGCCCCGTGTGTCACTATCCCTCCCACCTACCCCCCGCTCAAGCCCTGTGTGTCTCTCCCCTCCCACCCACCCCCCGCTCAAGCCCCGTGTGTCTCTCCCCTCCCACCCACCCCCCACTCATGCCCCGTGTGTCTCTTCTCTCCCCCACCCCCTGCTCATGCCCTGTGTGTCTCTATCCCTCTCACCCACCCCCCGCTCAAGCCCCGTGTGTCTCTATCCCTCCCACCCCCCCGCTCATGCCCCGTGTGTCTCTTCCCCTCCCACCCACCCCCTGCTCATGCCCCGTGTGTCTCTATCCCTGTCGCCCACCCCCCGCCCCGCTCATGCCCCGTGTATCTCTATCCCCTCCCGCCCACCCCCCGCTCATGCCCCGTGTGTCTCTATCCCTCCCGCCCACACCCGCTCATGCCCCTATCGCTCCCACCACCCCCCGCTCATGCCCCGTGTGTCTCTATCCCTCCCACCCACCCCCCGCTCATGCCCCGTGTGTCTCTATTCCTCCCACCCACCCCCGCTCATGCCACGTTTGTCTCTATCCCTCCCATCCACCCCCCGCTCATGCCCCGTGTGTCTCTATTACTCCCACCCACCCCCGCTCATGACCCGTGTGTCTCTATCCCTCCCACCCACCCCCGCTCATGCCCCATGTGTCTCTATCCCTCCCACCCACCCCCCGCTCATGCCCTGTGTGTCTCTTCCCATCCCGCCAACCCCCCGCTCGTGCCCCGTGTGTCTCTATCCCCTCCCGCCCACCCCCCGCTCATGCCCCGTGTGTCTCTATCCCTACCATCCACCCCCCGCTCATGCCCCTATCCCTCCCACCCACCCCCCACTCATGCCCCTTGTGTCTCTATCCCTACCACCCACCCCCCGCTCATGCCCCGTGTGTCGCTATATCTCCCACCCACCCCCCGCTCACACTCTGTCTCTATCCCTCCCACCTACCCCCCGCTCAAGCCCCGTGTGTCTCTCCCCTCCCACCCACCCCCCGCTCACGCCCCGTGTGTCTCTCCCCTCCCACCCACCCCCCGCTCATGCCCCGTGTGTCTCTTCTTTCCCCCACCCCCTACTCATGCCCTGTGTGTCTCTATCCCTGTCACCCACCCCCCGCTCAAGCCCCGTGTGTCTCTATCCCTCCCACCCCCCCGCATATGCCCCGTGTGTCTCTTCCCCTCCCACCCACCCCCTGCTCATGCCCCGTGTGTCTCTATCCCTGTCACCCACCCCCCGCCCCGCTCATGCCCCTATCCCTCCCACCACCCCCCGCTCATGCCCCGTGTGTCTCTATCCCTCCCACCCACCCCCCGCTCATGCCCCGTGTGTCTCTATTCCTCCCACCCACCCCCCGCTCATGCCCCGTGTGTCTCTTCCCCTCCCACCACCCCCCGCTCATGCCCCGTGTGTCTCTATCCCTCCCACCCACCCCCCGCTCAAGCCCCGTGTGTCTCTATCCCTCCCACCCCCCCGCTCATGCCCCGTGTATCTCTATCCCCTCCCGCCCACCCCCTGCTCATGCCCCGTGTGTCTCTATCCCTCCCGCCCACACCCGCTCATGCCCCTATCCCTCCCACCACCCCCCGCTCATGCCCCGTGTGTCTCTATCCCTCCCACCCACCCCCCGCTCATGCCCCGTGTGTCTCTATTCCTCCCACCCACCCCCCGCTCATGCCCCGTGTGTCTCTTCCCCTCCCACCACCCCCCGCTCATGCCCCGTGTGTCTCTATCCCTCCCACCCACCCCCCGCTCATGCCCCGTGTGTCTCTATCGCTCCCACCTACCCCCCACTCATGCCCCGTGTGTCTCTATCGCCTAAAACCCACCCCCCGCTCATGCCCATGCCCCGTGTGTCTCTATCCCTGTCGCCCACCCTCTGCCCCGCTCATGCCCCGTGTGTCTCTATCCCGCCCCGTGTGTCTCTATATCTCCCACCCGCCCCCCGCTCATGTCCCGTGTGTCTCTCCCCTCCCTCCCACCCCCTGCTCATGCCCCGTGTGTCTCTCCCCTCCCACGCTCATGCCCCGTGTGTCTCTATCCCTCCAACCCACCCCCTGCTCATGCCCCGTGTCTCTCCCCTCCCGCCCACCCCCGCTCTGCCCCGTATGTCTTTTCCCTCCCGCCCACCCCCTGCTCATGCACCGTGTGTCTCTATGCCTGTCACCCACCCCCCGCTCATGCCCCGTGTGTCTCTCTTCCTCCTGCCCCCCACTCATGCCCCGTGAGTCTCTATCCCTCCCACCCACCCCCTGCTCATGCCCCGTGTGTCTCTATCCCTCCCACCCACCCCGCGCTCATGCCTCGTGTGTCTCTATCCCTCCCACCCCCCCGCTCATGCCCCGTGTGTCTCTATACCTCCCACCCACCCCCCGCTCATGCCCCGTTTGTCTCTATCCCTCCCACCAACCCCCCGCCCATGCCCTGTGTGTCTCTATACCACCGACCCACCGCCCGCTCATGCCGCGTGTGTCTCTTCCCATCCCACCCACCCCCCGCTCATGCCCAGTGTGTCTCTATCCCTCCCACCCACCTCCCGCTCGTGCCTAGTGTCTCTCTCTCCCTCCCACCCACCCACCGCTCAAGCCCCGTGTGTCTCTCTCCCTCCCACCCACCACCCGCTCATGCCCCGTGTGTCTCTATCCCTCCCGCCCATCCCCGCTCATGCCGCGTGTGTCCCTATCCCTCCCGCCCACCCCCGCTCATGCCCCGTGTGTCCCTATGCCCCCACCCACCCCCGCTCATGCCCCGTGTGTCCCTATCCCTCCCGCCCACCCCCTGCTCATGCCTTGTGTGTCTCTCTCCCTCCCGCCCCCCGCTCTTGCCCCGTGTGTCTCTATCCCTCCCACCCACCCCCCGCTCATGCCCCGTGTGTATCTCGACCGCCCGCCCCCCCGCTCATGCCCCGTGTGTCTCTATACCTCCCACCCACCCCCTGCTCATGCCCCGTTTGTCTCTATAGCTCCCACCCACCCCCGCTCATGCCACGTTTGTCTCTATCCCTCCCATCCACCCCCCGCTCATGCCCCGTGTGTCTCTATTACTCCCACCCACCCCCGCTCATGACCCGTGTGTCTCTATCCCTCCCACCCACCCCCCGCTCATGCCCCATGTGTCTCTATCCCTCCCACCCACCACCCGCTCACGCCCCGTGTGTCTCTTCCCATCCCACCCACCCCCCGCTCATGCCCCGTGTCTCTCTATCCCTCCCGCCCACCTCCCGCTCATGCCCCGTGTGTCTCTATCCCCTCCCGCCCACCCCCCGCTCATGCCCCGTGTGTCTCTATCCCTACCACCCACCCCCCGCTCATGCCCCTATCCCTCCCGCCCACCCCCCACTCATGCCCCTTGTGTCTCTATCCCTACCACCCGCCCCCCGCTCATGCCCCGTGTGTCACTATCCCTCCCACCTACCCCCCGCTCAAGCCCCGTGTGTCTCTCCCCTCCCACCCACCCCCCGCTCAAGCCCCGTGTGTCTCTCCCCTCCCACCCACCCCCCGCTCATGCCCCGTGTGTCTCTTCTCTCCCCCACCCCCTGCTCATGCCCTGTGTGTCTCTATCCCTCTCACCCACCCCCCGCTCAAGCCCCGTGTGTCTCTATCCCTCCCACCCCCCCGCTCATGCCCCGTGTGTCTCTTCCCCTCCCACCCACCCCCTGCTCATGCCCCGTGTGTCTCTATCCCTGTCGCCCACCCCCCGCCCCGCTCATGCCCCGTGTATCTCTATCCCCTCCCGCCCACCCCCCGCTCATGCCCCGTGTGTCTCTATCCCTCCCGCCCACACCCGCTCATGCCCCTATCGCTCCCACCACCCCCCGCTCATGCCCTGTGTGTCTCTATCCCTCCCACCCACCCCCCGCTCATGCCCCGTGTGTCTCTATTCCTCCCACCCACCCCCGCTCATGCCACGTTTGTCTCTATCCCTCCCATCCACCCCCCGCTCATGCCCCGTGTGTCTCTATTACTCCCACCCACCCCCGCTCATGACCCGTGTGTCTCTATCCCTCCCACCCACCCCCGCTCATGCCCCATGTGTCTCTATCCCTCCCACCCACCCCCCGCTCATGCCCTGTGTGTCTCTTCCCATCCCGCCAACCCCCCGCTCGTGCCCCGTGTGTCTCTATCCCCTCCCGCCCACCCCCCGCTCATGCCCCGTGCGTCTCTATCCCTACCATCCACCCCCCGCTCATGCCCCTATCCCTCCCAAACACCCCCCACTCATGCCCCTTGTGTCTCTATCCCTACCACCCACCCCCCGCTCATGCCCCGTGTGTCGCTATATCTCCCACCCACCCCCCGCTCACACTCTGTCTCTATCCCTCCCACCTACCCCCCGCTCAAGCCCCGTGTGTCTCTCCCCTCCCACCCACCCCCCGCTCACGCCCCGTGTGTCTCTCCCCTCCCACCCACCCCCCGCTCATGCCCCGTGTGTCTCTTCTTTCCCCCACCCCCTACTCATGCCCTGTGTGTCTCTATCCCTGTCACCCACCCCCCGCTCAAGCCCCGTGTGTCTCTATCCCTCCCACCCCCCCGCTCATGCCCCGTGTGTCTCTTCCCCTCCCACCCACCCCCTGCTCATGCCCCGTGTGTCTCTATCCCTGTCACCCACCCCCCGCCCCGCTCATGCCCCTATCCCTCCCACCACCCCCCGCTCATGCCCCGTGTGTCTCTATCCCTCCCACCCACCCCCCGCTCATGCCCCGTGTGTCTCTATTCCTCCCACCCACCCCCCGCTCATGCCCCGTGTGTCTCTTCCCCTCCCACCACCCCCCGCTCATGCCCCGTGTGTCTCTATCCCTCCCACACACCCCCCGCTCAAGCCCCGTGTGTCTCTATCCCTCCCACCCCCCCGCTCATGCCCCGTGTATCTCTATCCCCTCCCGCCCACCCCCTGCTCATGCCCCGTGTGTCTCTATCCCTCCCGCCCACACCCGCTCATGCCCCTATCCCTCCCACCACCCCCCGCTCATGCCCCGTGTGTCTCTATCCCTCCCACCCACCCCCCGCTCATGCCCCGTGTGTCTCTATTCCTCCCACCCACCCCCCGCTCATGCCCCGTGTGTCTCTTCCCCTCCCACCACCCCCCGCTCATGCCCCGTGTGTCTCTATCCCTCCCACCCACCCCCCGCTCATGCCCCGTGTGTCTCTATCGCTCCCACCTACCCCCCACTCATGCCCCGTGTGTCTCTATCGCCTAAAACCCACCCCCCGCTCATGCCCATGCCCCGTGTGTCTCTATCCCTGTCGCCCACCCTCTGCCCCGCTCATGCCCCGTGTGTCTCTATCCCGCCCCGTGTGTCTCTATATCTCCCACCCGCCCCCCGCTCATGTCCCGTGTGTCTCTCCCCTCCCTCCCACCCCCTGCTCATGCCCCGTGTGTCTCTCCCCTCCCACGCTCATGCCCCGTGT
Source organism: Ambystoma mexicanum (assembly GCF_040938575.1). Taxonomy (NCBI): domain Eukaryota; kingdom Metazoa; phylum Chordata; class Amphibia; order Caudata; family Ambystomatidae; genus Ambystoma; species Ambystoma mexicanum. The sequence goes on from NC_090925.1 coordinate 296,687,286, forward strand.
GTCTCTATCCCTCCAACCCACCCCCTGCTCATGCCCCGTGTCTCTCCCCTCCCGCCCACCCCCGCTCTGCCCCGTATGTCTTTTCCCTCCCGCCCACCCCCTGCTCATGCACCGTGTGTCTCTATGCCTGTCACCCACCCCCCGCTCATGCCCTGTGTGTCTCTCTTCCTCCTGCCCCCCACTCATGCCCCGTGAGTCTCTATCCCTCCCACCCACCCCCTGCTCATGCCCCGTGTGTCTCTATCCCTCCCACCCACCCCGCGCTCATGCCTCGTGTGTCTCTATCCCTCCCACCCCCCCGCTCATGCCCCGTGTGTCTCTATACCTCCCACCCACCCCCCGCTCATGCCCCGTTTGTCTCTATCCCTCCCACCAACCCCCCGCCCATGCCCTGTGTGTCTCTATACCACCGACCCACCGCCCGCTCATGCCGCGTGTGTCTCTTCCCATCCCACCCACCCCCCGCTCATGCCCCGTGTGTCTCTATCCCTCCCGCCCACCGCCCGCTCATGCCACGTGTGTCTCTATTCCTCCCACCCACCCCCCGGTCATGCCCCGTGTGTCTCTTCCCCTCCCACCCACCCCCCGCTCATGCCCCGTGTGTCTCTATCCCTGTCGCCCACCCCCCGCCCCGCTCATGCCCCGTGTGTCTCTATCCCCTCCCGCCCACCCCCGCTCATGCCCCGTGTGTCTCTATCCCTCCCGCCCACACCCGCTCATGCCCCTATCCCTCCCACCACCCCCCGCTCATGCCCCGTGTGTCTCTATCCCTCCCACCCAACCCCCGCTCATGCCCATGCCCCGTGTGTCTCTATCCCTGTCGCCCACCCCCGCCCCGCTCATGCCCCGTGTGTTTCTATCCCCTCCCGCCCACCCCCCACTCAAGCCCCGTGTGTCTCTATATCTCCCACCCGCCCCCCGCTTATGCCCCTTGTGTCTCTCCCCTCCCCCCATCCCCTGCTCATGCCCCGTGTGTCTCTCCCCTCCCACACTCATGCCCCGTGTGTCTCTATCCCTAACACCCACCCCCCGCTCATGCCCCGTGTGTCTCTATCCCTGTCGCCCACCCCCCGCCCCGCTCATGCCCCGTGTGTCTCTATCCCCTCCCGCCCACCCCCCCACTCATGCCCCGTGTGTCTCTATCCCTCCCGCCCACACCCGCTCATGCCCCTATCCCTCCCACCACCCCCCGCTCATGCCCCGTGTGTCTCTATCCCTCCCACCCACCCCCCGCTCATGCCCCGTGTGTCTCTTCCCCTCCCACCCACCCCCCGCTCATGCCCCGTGTGTCTCTATCCCTGTCGCCCACCCCCCGCCCCGCTCATGCCCGGTGTGTCTCTATCCCCTCCCGCCCGCCCCCCGCTCATGCCCCGTGTGTCTCTCAAACTGCTCTGCCCCGTGTGTCTCTTCCCTCCCGCCCACCCCCTGCTCATGCACCGTGTGTCTCTATCCCGACCACCCACCCCCCGCTCATGCCCCATGTGTCTCTCTTCCTCCCGCCCCCCGCTCATGCCCCGTGAGTCTCTATCCCTCCCACCCACCCCCTGCTCATGCCCTGTGTGTCTCTATCCCTCCCACCCACCCCCCGCTCATGCCTCGTGTGTCTCTCTCCCTCCTGCCCCCCCGCTCATGCCCCGTGTGTCTCTATCCCTCCCACCCAGCCCCTGCTCATGCCCTGTGTGTCTCTATCCGTCCCACCCACCCCCTGCTCATGCCCGTGTGTCTCTATCCCTCCCACCCACCCCCTGCTCATGCCCCGTGTGTCTTCCCCTACCACCCACCCCCCGCTCATGCCCTGTTTATCTCAATTACTCCCACCCACCCGTGCTCATGCCCCGTTTGTCTCTATCCCTTCCATCCACCCCCCGCTCATGCCCCTTGTGTCTCTATCCCCCCCACCCACCCCCCGCTCATGCCCCGTGTGTCTCTATACCTCCCACCCACCCCCCGCTCATGCCCCGTTTGTCTCTATCCCTCCCACCAACCCCCCGCCCATGCCCTGTGTGTCTCTATACCACCGACCCACCGCCCGCTCATGCCCCGTGTGTCTCTTCCCATCCCACCCACCCCCCACTCATGCCCCGTGTCTCTCTATCCCTCCCGCCCACCCCCGCTCATGCCCCGTGTGTCTCTATCCCCTCCCGCCCACCCCCCGCTCATGCCCCGTATTTCTCCATCCCTCCCACCCACCCCCCGCTCATGCCCCGTGTGTCTCTATCCCTATCACCCACCGCCCGCTCATGCCCAATGTGTCTCTATCCCTCCCACCCACCCCCCGCTCACGCCCCGTGTGTCTCTATCCCTCCCACCTACCCCCGCTCATGCCCCGTGTGTCTCTCCCCTCCCAACCACCCCCCGCTCATGCCCTGTGTGTCTCTCCCCTCCCACCCACCCCCCGCTCACGCCCCATGTGTCTCTTCCCTCCCCCACCCCTTGCTAATGCCCTGTGTGTCTTGATCACTCCCACCCACCCCCCGCTGATGCCCCGAGTGTCTCTATCCCTCCCACCCACCCCCCGCTCATGCCCCGTTTGTCTCTATCCCTCCCACCCACCCCAAGCTCATGCCCCGTTTGTCTCTATATCTCCCACCCACCCCCCACTCATGCCCCGTTTGTCTCTATCCCTCCCACCCACCCCCCGCTCATGCCCCGTTTGTCTCTATCCCTCCCACCCACCCCCTGCTCATGCCCCGTGTGTCTCTATCCCTCCCACCCACCCCCCGCTCATGCCCCATGTGTCTCTTCCCTTCCCACCCACCCCCCGCTCATGCCCCGCGTGTCTCTATCCCTGTCGGCCACCCCCCGCTCATGCCCCGTTTGTCTCTATCCCCTCCTGCCCACCCCCCGCTCATGCCCCGTGTGTCTCTATCCCTCCCGCCCACACCCGCTCATGCCCCTATCCCTCCCACCACCCCCCGCTCATGCCCCGTGTGTCTCTATCCCTCCCACACACCCCCACTCATGCCCCGTGTTTCTTTATCCCTCCCACCTACCCCCCACTCATGCCCCGTGTGTCTCTCCCCTCCCACCCACCCCCCGCTCATGCCCCGTGTGTCGCTCCCCTCCCCCCACCCCCTGCTCATGCCCCGTGTGTCTCTATCCCTCCCACCCACCCCCCGCTCATGCCCCGAGTGTCTCTATCACTCTCACCCACCCCCCGCTCATGCCCCGTGTGTCTCTCCCCTCCCACCCACCCCCCGCTCATGCCCCATGTGTCTCTATCCCCTCCCGCCCACCCCCCGCTCATGCCCCTTGTGTCTCTATCCCTCCCATCCACCCCCGCTCATGCCCCGTTTGTCTCTATCCCGCCCACCCACCCCCCGCTCATGCCCCGTGTGTCTCTATCGCTCCCACCTACCCCCCACTCATGCCCCGTGTGTCTCTCCCCTCCCACCCACCCCCCGCTCATGCCCCGTGTGTCTCTATCCCTGTCGCCCACCCCCGCCCTGCTCATGCCCGTGTGTCTCTATCCCCTCCCGCCCACCCCCCACTCAAGCCCCGTGTGTCTCTATCCCTTCCGCCCACCCCCGCTCATGCCCCGTGTGTCTCTATATCTCCCACCCGCCCCCCGCTTATGCCCCGTGTGTCTCTCCCCTCCCCCCATCCCCTGCTCATGCCCCGTGTGTCTCTCCCCTCCCACACTCATGCCCCGTGTGTCTCTATCCCTCCCACCCACCCCCCGCTCATGCCCCGTGTGTCTCTATCCCTGTCGCCCACCCCCCGCCCCGCTCATGCCCCGTGTGTCTCTATCCCCTCCCGCCCACCCCCGCTCATGCCCCGTGTGTCTCTATCCCTCCCGCCCGCACCCGCTCATGCCCCTATCCCTCCCTCCACCCCCTGCTCATGCCCCGTGTGTCTCTATCCCTCCCACCCACCCCCCGCTCATGCCCCGTGTGTCTCTATCCCTCCCACCCACCCCCCGTTCATGCCCCGTGTGTCTCTACCCCTGTCGCCCACCCCCCGCCCCGCTCATGCCCCGTGTGTCTCTATCCCCTCCCGCCCACCCCCCGCTCTCACCCCGTGTGTCTCTATCCCCCCCACCCACACCCGCTCATGCCCCTATCCCTCCCACCACCCCCCGCTCATGCCCCGTGTGTCTCTATCCCTCCCACCCACCCCCCGCTCATGCCCCGTGTGTCTCTATCGCTCCCACCTACCCATCACTCATGCCCCGTGTGTCTCTCCCCTCCCACCCACCCCCCGCTCATGCCCCGTGTGTCTCTATCCCTGTCGCCCACCCGCCGCCCCGCTCATGCCACGTGTATCTCTATCCCCTCCCGCCCACCCCCCACTCAAGCCCCGTGTGTCTCTATCCCTCCTGCCCACCCCCCGCTCATGCCCCGTGTGTCTCTATCCCTCCCGCCCACACCCGCTCATGCCCCTATCCCTCCCACCACCCCCCGCTCATGCCCCGTGTGTCTCTATCCCTCCCACACACCCCCACTCATGCCCCGTGTGTCTTTATCCCTCCCACCTACCCCCCACTCATGCCCCGTGTGTCTCTCCCCTCCCACCCACCCCCCACTCATGCCCCGTGTGTCGCTCCCCTCCCCCCACCCCCTGCTCATGCCCCGTGTGTCTCTATCCCTCCCACCCACCCCCCGCTCATGCCCCGAGTGTCTCTATCACTCTCACCCACCCCCGCTCATGCCCCGTGTGTCTCTATTCCTCCCCCCCACCCCCCGCTCATTCCCCATGTGTCTCACCCAGACCACCCACCCCCCGCTCATGCCCCATGTGTCTCTCCCCTACCACCCACCCCCCGCTCATGCCCCGTGTGTCTCTATCCCCTCCCGCCCACCCCCGGCTCATGCCCCTTGTGTCTCTATCCCTCCCATCCACCCCCGCTCATGCCCCGTTTGTCTCTATCCCGCCCACCCACCCCCCGCTCATGCCCATTGTGTCTCTATCGCTCCCACCTACCCCCCACTCATGCCCCGTGTGTCTCTCCCCTCCCACCCACCCCCCGCTCATGCCCCGTGTGTCTCTATCCCTGTCGCCCACCCCCGCCCCGCTCATGCTCCGTGTGTCTCTATCCCCTCCCGCCCACCCCCCACTCAAGCCCCGTGTGTCTCTATCCCTTCCGCCCACCCCCGCTCATGCCCCGTGTGTCTCTATATCTCCCACCCGCCCCCCGCCTATGCCCCGTGTGTCTCTCCCCTCCCCCCCCATCCCCTGCTCATGCCCCGTGTGGTTCTCCCCTCCCACACTCATGCCCCGTGTGTCTCTATCCCTGTCGCCCACCCCCTTCCCCGCTCATGCCCCGTGTGTCTCTATCCCCTCCCGCCCACCCCCCGCTCATGCCCCGTGTGTCTCTATCCCTCCCGCCCGCACCCGCTCATGCCCCTATCCCTCCCACCACCCCCGCTCATGCCCCGTGTGTCTCTATCCCTCCCACCCACCCCCCGCTCATGCCCCGTGTGTCTCTTCGACTCCCACCCACCCCCCGTTCATGCCCCGTGTGTCTCTATCCCTGTCGCCCACCCCCCGCCCCGCTCATGCCCCGTGTGTCTCTATCCCCTCCCGCCCACCCCCCGCTCTCACCCCATGTGTCTCTATCCCCCCCACCCACACCCGCTCATGCCCCTATCCCTCCCACCACCCCCCGCTCATGCCCCGTGTGTCTCTATCCCTCCCACCCACGCCCCGCTCATGCCCCGTGTGTCTCTATCGCTCCCACCTACCCATCACTCATGCCCCGTGTGTCTCTCCCCTCCCACCCACCCCCCGCTCATGTCCCGTGTGTCTCTATCCCTGTCGCCCACCCGCCGCCCTGCTCATGCCCCGTGTATCTCTATCCATTCCCGCCCACCCCCCACTCAAGCCCCGTGTGTCTCTATCCCTCCTGCCCACCCCCGCTCATGCCCCGTGTGTCTCTATATCTCCCACCCGCCCCCCGCTCACGCCCCGTGTGTCTCTCCCCTCCCCCCACGCACTGCTCATGCCCCGTGTGTCTCTCCCCTCCCACGCTCATGCCCCGTGTGTCTCTATCCCTCCCACCCACCCCCCGCTCATGCCCCGCGTCTCTCCCCTCCCACCCACCCCCCACTCATGCCCTGTGTGTCTCTCAACTCCCGCCCACCCCCTGCTCCGCCCCGTGTGTCTCTTCCCTCCCGCCCACCCTCTGCTCATGCACAGTGTGTCTCTATCCCGACCACCCACCCCCGCTCATGCCCCGTGTGTCTCTCTTCCTCCTGCCCCCCGCCTCATGCCCCGTGAGTCTCTATCCCTCCCACCCACCCCCCTGCTCATGCCC